>NC_135006.1:13337500-14587500 GCF_051020985.1 Nomia melanderi | reverse complement strand
CGAATCTTCGTATAATTCAAAAAAGAAACGACACATTGAACATATTGAATATAATGAACCTCAAACATCAAGCATTCATAAATTCAAAACACCGTCCCCGATCGACGTGTACCAAACGTATTCGCATTAATTAAATTCAATGGAAAATCATCGTCAGCCCGACATTATGCTTGAAACAAGAGGCGAATGGAATGAATTCAAATAAAATATTTCACCGGTGGCAACGAATTGAAATTTCCATACACGATCGACGCGAGGGAAACAGTTTTTCCAAGTGGCAGGCGAGCAGAAACACGATCCGCTTCGCGGCAACGATGCGATTCGACGGAACGCCGGCAACTGAATTAATTTCTCGCGTCATTATGCTTCCGCCGACGGAGAAAGGGGGAAGTTCTGGCGAAAAGACGCCGGCTTCAATTTCAAAGCCCGGATTTTCCGAGGCAGCGCCGGCGTCAGCGCGCTCAGGCGTGCCACCGTGGATATTCACGCTCCGCTCACCCCTAATTGCCGATTATTTAAATTTTATCGGGCCCTGAGACAGCTCGCGACCCGCCATCGGACATCGTGTTCCACGGCCTCGAAGCTCGTTCCCGTGGAAATACCACGAAACACCGATAAACCGACCCCCTTGAGCCGCTTTTACATTGCCCACCCTTAATCAGTTACTCTATCAAATGCATTGAATGTCTACTATAATAACCATTAGCACGTCGGACGTGGGAGATATTTTTATAAAGAGAGAGGCAAATAAATTCCTTTTGAACTAACTATTCCTGCAAAAGTAATTCGTAATCAAAATAAATTCTGTAATCATCAAACGTTTGAACTACATTAGCTAACATAGAAATGGATACAATAATAATATGTTTATGTAAATAACACCTTTGAAAATTCCATTTAACAGAGATAAATATGTATAATATACAATACTCAATTATTCTATCAAATACATTGAATTCTACTATAATAACCATTAGCACGTCGGATGTAGGAGATATTTCTATAATGACAGAGACAAATAAATTCTTTTCAATCCCTTTGAGCTAACCATTCCTGCAAAAGTAATTCGTAATCAAAATAAATTCTGTAATCATCAAACTTTTGAACTACATTAGCTAACATAGAAATAAATACAATAATAATCCGTCTCAATGTAAATAACACCTTTGGTAATTCCATTTAACAAAGATTAACACGTACAATACACAATACTTCATATAACACAAAAGTTAACGAAAGCGAATACATTTCCAACTCGAATTAACTATTCCTCTCTAGAGTAAAAGTTCCAAGTGTTTGTTCCACTGATCTGAACGTATTCTACTCGACGCTTCCTGCCGGTGGTAGAAGTATACTTTTCGGGTGCATACGTTTCAAGTGTACCCGTGCAATATTCAAGCCGACTCGAGGATCCTTCGGCAAGGAAAATATGATTTCCTTTATTCCGTAAAAGTTTACGGTGTCTGGCGAATTACAGTGAAGTACACGCGTGACGGTGTTCCCCACTTGACCCCGTTCACCGGGGTCATAGCGATTCCGGTGAGTACACGATACAACCGCGGAAGCCTTCGAACAGTCGGAAGCTCGCGGGCTTTGCCCGCGGTGATGCAAATTTAAAGAACAAGAAACGCTCGATGGAAGGCTGAGCTAAGGAGCTTTCGGGAAAAAGCCGCGGATACGATCCCGGTTCGACTGCCTCCGCGATCTTCCCCTTTATTCCGCCGTATATCCGTATAGACAGTGCTCCGGCACGGTTTATTTAGTTAAGATACATATCATATAAAAATGGCAGCTCGCACCGCTGTTAATCGCGGCGGTCGCGTCGTTCCGATCGACGCATATTAGATCTTATAAACATTATTTGGTAAATGTTTCAATCGGTTTTCGTTGATCCAATTTCACGAATATGAATCCTGATTGTCTATTTCTACATCTACAATTTCCAAAATCTTTAGAAGTAGATTGTTAATTTAAAGATTGTTTGCTTGTACATACGAGATAGCACAGGTGAACAATTTATTCTACGTTCATTGTCTTTTGAGAAGTTTACCTATGCTTACGTAGGACAGAAACGAAAGTGGTAAGTGACGAGCTGTGATCAGATGTAGCTAATAATAACGATATTTTTGAATTCGTAACGGAAACTTGGAAAGTAGTATCTTTGACCTGTTTCTTGTACTCTGATGTATGTTTTCTTGAGATATTGTTTGTTTAAATTATCAATCTACTTCTAAGCAAACAATATCTCAAGAAAACGCATCACAGTACAAAAAACAGGTCAAAGATACTACTCGAGTTTCCGTTACGAATTCAAAAATCGATTCGAACCTGAATGTTACAAATTGTAAATATTACAGTTGTATTACAAATTGTAAATAATACAGTTGTGGTATTACAAATTTATCGATTACAAACTGTACGTCCCCAATGTCCGCTTTAACGAATTTCCAGAGAAGATAGCAGCAGCGCTGCACAAACGTTGAAAAAAGTGACAAACCACAGAAACGAGCGGGTTATAAAGGGTGTACAGAGGAACAGAGAGAGAGAGAGAGAGTGTGGCTCGTTAGAGAGCGTAACGAGAAAATGAAAATATAAAATATAAAGCGGGGCGGGAGGGCCGAAACGAATTATACAATCCGTCTCTGCGACACAATACCGTGACAGCGCCGCTGGCATTTTAACCGTGCCGCGGCCATTACGTTGCCATTCACGTTTCCACGGGGCGAGCCAGTATTTACGGGTGTGCCCGGGCAAACAACTGGATATTTTCCGGCGCTAGCGAGCTTACACGGCCCCGCGTGCGCCGCTGCCGCCGCGGATCCCGTTTTCCGCACACGTACTATGTTAATGCGAATTCAGATGAAGCGGATCGCGTATACGGCAGGAAGAACTGAACCGAAATATTTTTCTAGCCGTCACGGAACATGAAAGACACTGCTACGGAACACGTACCGAACACGGTTTCCATGACAGCAGTTGTTTCCCTGTGTTCCCGAGGATTCTGGGATGTTCCTCTTCTTATAGTCCTCCTTCTGCCGTTTACGAGGTCAACGGATCCTCAGGATAGCCAGTGATACGATAACGACGGTAATGGAGTATCCTCTGCGCGAGGTTTGTATTGTTCAGAGAGAGAATGGAATATTAACCCTTGCACTCGGTGACTCTCAGTCACCGCTCGATTTGACACAGTGAAACTATAAAATCTGATATTGCAGTACCTAGAATTTTTAGCGTAGGTCCACGGCACGAGTCATGGAACACAGGGGAAATTACGTGTAACACGTTCTTTGACTGATAATTGTTGTCTTATTAACACGTTGACTGCCACGGTGGTCACCGGTGACGGGAGCTTCCAAATCGCTCGATAACAATAGGAAAATTGATGTCGAAGAAAAATATTTGGCGACGTAAGTAGCTGGATAACAACGTAATGTGAGTACTGTGATACCGAATCGTGAATAATGTAGTATCTAGAATTCTTAGCGTAGGTTGAGGTATTTTTAAGAAGAGCGAATGTAAGAATGAGTGTGAATGAAGGACAGGTTGCAAAACGGTCGAGGGAAAGCGGCCTGCAGCGTCGCGGACCCAAGATTGCAGGGCCAGCTTTCCAGGGGTGCATCCGAGTGTTTGCGATGAGTGCGAGTGAGAATGCTTGTGGGAGAGAGAATGATTTTTGGGAGAGAATGCCTGAAGAGAGTTGCGGGAGAGAGTCGTGTGTTGGCCTACGTGGCACTGAGTTGTACTTTTTACGCGTTGTCCGTGTTGTTTCCATATTTTATATTTTGACCATAGTTTTAGCTTTATTTTATTAAACATATATGTTTATTCCTAGCCCTCGATTACTCAAGATCCACCCTTTCATTATTTATATTATAGTAACACTATAATATCAGTGTAAAATAGGTAAAAACATTCATCGCAGGAGACTTTGCCAAATTTCTGAATTAATTTCCAGCGCAAGTGGTTAATGACTACTCGATCACGCATCGAATCGAAGAGTACTTTGCGTGATTGGATCGAATTCGATTCGCATCGAATCGAATTGTACTTTTTACGTGTTGTCCGTGTTGTTTCCGTATTTTATTAAATACATATATCTATTCCTGGCTCTCGATTACTCAAGATCCACCCTTTCATTATTTATACTATAGTAACACTGTAATATCAGTGTAAAATAGGTAAAAAGAAAATTTCCCATCGCAGTTCCCGAAATCGTTGTCCCAGTTCGCGGTGAGCCGCGACGAAAAGCCAATTTCTGGGAAGTTCGAGGGCTGGGCGACCCGTGACGCGAATCAGAAACTCGTTTTGCGCGGAAAAATTCCGGCTGGCCTCGATTATGCCTTGTTCCCCCCGTAACGTCGCGCTTCTTACCGATAGCGATAAGGCGTCGCGTTTGCGGCTCGCGCATTGTGCACGCGGTCCTGAGATTGTGCCGTCCTAACGACGGGAATTTTTTCGCAGGAAGTCGATGACTTACAACGTAAACGAATCTGCGAACCGATGCAATTAGATCTGTCTAGAATTTCATAAAGCTCCGTTTGATCCATTTCCTCTGGAATCTTCTTTTTACGAGTACAATGGAAGGGAGACTCGATAATGTTAATGGGAATGTTCCGTAGTGAGCTGGAGATGTTCCATTAACGTGATATCAGATATTAATGAGATAACGATGATACGAATCTATCGAATCGTATCGAGATTTTCGATTTAATTATTTTACAAGCTACAGTTGGTTACTTCGTAAAGGAAACATTGTATTCGGAAGTATTTTCTATACAATTTTCCTTTTCTTCCTTCTATACATTCATTTATTCCTAATTAACCCCTTATTTATTTTCCAATTGCGCTCAACAGAAATATTTCGAACACAATTCAATGGAAAAAGAGAAAAATTCTGCGGTTCTATGGCTACGTTTACTGAGATGCATTGTAATTAACACTTTGCACTCGGAAGTTTTTCATTAGAAATATTTTAGCGTCTTCTAAAGCTTTGTCCCTCAATTTATATAAAATTTGATACTTAATATTAAACTTAATTACAAAATTTGATACTTAATATTAAACTTCGCATAATGCATCAATTTGAGAAATATCCAAACAAAGTAGCTTTGTCCCTCAATTTGTTTGAATATTTCTCAAACTGATGCATTGTACGAAGTTTAATATTAACCATCAAATTTTATAGTTTCACTGTATGAAATCAATTGGTAAGTGAGAGGCACCTCTCGAAGGGTTAATAGAAAAATAATATTCAATTTGGACTTACAAGAATTAACCCTCTGCACTCGAGAATATTCTCCTCAACAAATATTCAATATTTCCTGATGATACATCAATGATACGTTTCACAACTAACATAAAGAAATACCTAAATTATAGAAAATTTGATACTGAATTCTAAAATTTCGTCATTTTGTTCCGTCCAACCAAATGGCGATTGAAAGGCGTCGCTCGAGTGCAAAGGGTTAAGTGACATTCATGCTCAAGTTCTATTCGAAATCTACCACGAGCCTGACAATATTGTAAGGGTTAAACCGTTCATTGTTTAATTTCGATTAAATTCAATTCACATCGTCGGAATACTTTCCGCGCGTTTGACTCGAAGATGCCTTATCAGAGGCCGTTCAACGCTGTGAAACGGAGTCTTGTAGAATGTTCGACGCTACGAGGGACCTATTTCGCCCCGAAACATCCCTTTGCCCTCGCCGAAACCAGCGGCCACCGTAAAGGAACGCTCTCGTCGCGTTAGAAGCACTCCCGAGCACCAAATAAGACAGCGGTCTCGCGCTCCGAGACGCTTCACCCGAAATCACCGGGAACTTTGATGGAATTGCCTCTGTCAATTCACCACAAAAGACGCACTAACCTGGCAGCATCGAAATGCAAAGGTCGAGCACACTGACGGTATTCTACACCGAACAATCTCTAGACTGACACCTACACGATAATCGAAATGAATTCCAGCCACGCTCGGACGACGAAAATCTTCGCTGAAGTTTAACGCGACATTTCTCGCGCTACTTTGGCTTCTATCATCTTCATTTGCGAGTGATTCACGATTAACAATACTAACGAAGTTCAACGAAGATCAGTTCAACGTTCGAGCGTCGAAATTATTCACAGACGTCTTGGATCAATTTCGTCTTTCGCTGTTCGAGTGAACACCGGTACATCTGCTTCGTGCTAAGTAGAAGAGTTCTCAGAGATGAGATTATTTTTATTCGATGTTTATTACACTTTATTCATAGACGTCTTGGATCAATTTCGTCTTTCGTTGTTCGAGTGAACGGATACATCTGCTTCGTGCTAAGTAGAAGAGTTCTCAGAGATGAGATTATTAATCGCTGTTAATCGATGTTTATTATACTTTCATCCAAGACGAAGTCTATGAATAAAGTATAATAAACATCGATCAACAGCGACGAATGATCTCATCTCGGAGAACTCTACTTATCACGAAGCAGACGTGTCCGGTGTCCGCCGGATCGAATCCTGACAATATATTAAAGAATTCCCAGCAATCCCGGTAATAACGATCAGAGTGCTAATCCCTATATACCTGAAACTTCTAAGACCTACATTCCGAAAAGTCAGAGCCAATCGCGGAGCTCCGCCGCCTCCGCTTTCCACATTCCCCGCGGCGATATAAAATCGCCCTCGCCCCCCGAGATCCTTCAATTCCCCGTTTTATACGTTCCCGAATGGCAAAAGCGCCCAAGATCCGCAGTCCATTAACGATCAAAGTTTACTCGAACTTCCCCGAGCGACCCGGCCTCTTCTTCGTCGTCCGCTTTCGCTCTATCTTTTCAGATTCCAGGGCAAGTGGAGCCCCGACCGGGCCGGTGCCCGGCCGGCCAGCAAGAAAGCATGGAAAATTGCCTGGTCGCCACGCCGCGGTTTAATGTATTCGCGGCGAGAGGCGAGAGGCGGGGGCGGCGGGGACGGGGGCTGCCGGCCGGGACCCAATTTCACGCGGCGAGACGTCGAAAACCGGGACCTCGGAGTCGTAGTCGAGTCCGAGCCCGAGCGACTTCGCCCTTTGATTGCCGCCGTTCGCCGTTCGAACCAATGTTTCACGTTCTGCTGATCAAAGGGGAAACGCGGTCGCCTGCCGGCGGATTCGTGATACGTGACCCGCTCGCGAGGATCCGTCGGCCGCCAGCCGGCAGCGCTCCTTCTCTTTTCTCTCGTCTCTTTCTAATTAAAAAGCCAGGACAATTGGAAACCCTCGGACATATCGTTCCTCTTTGCCCCGCCGCTGCGAGACGATTTCCCCGGTGTCGTTTAATGAGAATGCTCGCGCGCCGACGTGTCCTCGCGTGGAAAATGTTCGTCGAGGCTCGTGACGGACGACGATTGGGGAACGGAGATTTCAGGGGACGCTCGCGGTGCGGAATTTTTCGTTTGAGGATTGTTCACCGTCGACGCGAGATTGTTGGATGCTTAGCCTCCGGAGGCGCTGAGGGTTTGGAGCGATTGATGCTAGGAACTTACGTTTAAGATCGCAGTTTCTGAGCGTGGGTTACGGGACACTGAACTTCGTGCTGGCCGCGAGGTTCTTAACTCATCGGACAAATTGATCGCTGGGGAATGATACAGTTTATATGAACCGTAGATGGGCTATGAAGATTTTCTGAGAACAACGCAAACGCGAGGACAATCATGTGTAGCCTATGCGTCTAACCGCAGAGCGACTTATTCTACTAGAAACGAGAACCTTTATACTTCAAGTTCCATTGGCATTCTGATTAGCGACTATTCTTTCGAGTACACCAGTACTCGTCCCTCCATACAGTCCAAGATTCTCAACGAGACAAGCAAAAGTTCAGGATTTTTAATGGTTGCCCGTTGAACCCTCTAGCATCCCGTAGAGCCAAGAAAGCTTCAGTGTACCCAGTGTGTCAAGAGAACTAAATCTACCCAGAGAACGACGCGACAACGGAAAGATTTGAGAGCCAACGGAAGGATCGTGAATAAAAGGTGAAGCAGAATTCGAAGGCGCTAAGGGTAAAGAGTCGATAGAAGGATTAATCATACCGGCTTCCAGTCGAGCTGGCGAGCCATCGGGCACAGTTTTTCCCTGAGACTTCGGCGTGCCCTCGCTCATGGTTCTCCCGTCGCGTCTTCGATCCTCCGGGGGTGGGCTAGACTCCCTGTTCCAGCGGCCTCTCTGGCTCTCGGCGTCCTCTGCGTGTGCCGCCGATTCACCCTCGTTCGGCCACTCTTTCCCACGTTCCACTCTGCTCCCCTCCCGGCGTCCGCAGTCCCGATCCCCCGTGAAACACTTCCGAGTCGCGGTTAAACGGGATGATCCCTTCTGCAGGAACCAGAGCTCCTCTCCTCCTCCTCCTCCTCCCTTAGAGCAGTCTCTTTAACGAAGATATCCGTCACTCGGCGTCGAAACTCTCGGACCTCACCCCTCGTTACCGTAACCGATCGCCACTGAAAAAGAGTCTCCTCGGTGGACGACGGAAAGACAAGCCGGATCACCGTTAAACCCGAGCCTCGGGATCAGCGTGCGTCAACGGACCGACGTGCACATCTCCGAGAATGTGTCTGCGGAACTCGAGGAACCCTCACTCGCGCGAGCCGCGGAATCAAAGAACTCCCGGAATCCTGACTCGCCAGTGGCCGGTCACAAGGGTCGGCGCCGCGCACCGTGCTCCGGAGCGGTCGGTTCCCTCTCCGGTCGTAGAAAACAATATATCCTCCCTCGCGGAGAGAAGCAGCAACGGCGACAGCAGCGGCGGCAGCGGCGGCAGCAGCGGCGGCAGCGGCAGCAGCAGCAGCAGCGACAGCAACCCGGGCGCTGTGGAACGAACGAGGCCGGGAGAGCAGCGAGACGGGAGGAACACGCGCCACCCGGACGGCTTCCGCGGAGGGTGTGTAGCCTGTTCAACGCTTCAGCCTGATCTTCCGCATCCCTCCTCTTCCCCGGCTAGTACGCGAGAGAGCCTGTCCCTCTCCCTCTCTCTCTGCCCGTCCGTCTATCTGCCTCGCGCTCTTCCTTCCTTCCTCCCTCCCTCACGTACACACGCAGCCCGTGTGCCGGATAGACAACGCGCGCACCGACACGTATACACGCGAGGTATCCCGGACACATACACACGGGGGGCGCACGGATAGGACGGGCACGGAGTGCGGTGGTCGCGCGTTGTGTCACAAGGTCACGGGGATCAGAGTGAGGATCGGCTGCTCCAGATATAAAGGCAGCCAGGCAGTCGGCCACGCAGCCAGAGTCGGGCCGGCTACTCCGGTTCTCGGGGCTCTCGCGCACGCTCCTCTAATTAACCGAGACGGAACAACGAACGCCGGCCGCGGACGGGTTCCCCGGAAGTGTCGACGCCGTCCGTTCGGCTAGGATCGATCGGTGTGTTCGTCCGCGATTGGCACGCGTAGGCGCATCGACAGGTGCACACCGCGGGTTCGCAGCGTCCTCCTCCGTGTCCTAACGATGACGATGAGGATCTTCTCTGTATCCTCCTCTCTTCAATCTCTCCTCCGAGCTTCCCGACGGGTGATCGATAGTCCTCGACGTTGCTTGCTCCGGGGAAGAATCCTCTGATCCGATGGTTCCTGGAGAATAGAGGATCGCGGAGCTGATCGGAGCTAGGCTAGGCTCTCGCGGCTTGCAGGTCACCACCCCTGGACGCTCGTCTTCCCTGTGGATGCTGCGGAGTGCTGGAACACCTTCGCCACCTCTCTCTCTCTCTCCCCCTCTCTCCGCCGCCCTATCCTCCTAGTCCCCTCCCGTCCTCTTCCCGCCTAGACTCCAGCCCTCCTTCTCGCCGACCCCCCACCAATCAACCCCGCCGTCCGTTCGACCGTCTGTCGCGTCGCGTCGCGTCGCGTCGTTTCTTTCCTCTCGGGTGCGTGTTCGCGAACGGTTAACCCCCGACGCGGAATAATAATAATAGCAGCCGGGCGTGGATCGCGGAGCGCGTCTCGCGGCGCGTCCTCTGTCTCGCGGCGACCACCTTCCTGCCGAGGCGGGGGAGGAATCGGTTTTCGGCCTTGCGGACCTCGGAGAGGCAGAGAGAAGCACACCGCAGGGGAAGCGTCTCTCTCGTGCGCGATCGCTCGCACCAGGACGTGGCCGAACAGGGGTTAGGAACGAACACTCCCGGCTTTTCCAGGCCTCCTTCCTCCCTCGCTGCTCGCGCACGCTCTATGGGACCGTGCCCTCTTCCCTCCTCGCCGCTCTCTTTCTTTCGCCCCTCCTCGGGCTCCTCTCCCTCTCTGGTATGCGAACCCTCTTTCTCGCTCCCGAGCCTCGCCGGGATCTCTCCTTTTATCTCGCGGAGTTCTCCCTCTTTCTCACCCCTACCGTAGCTTCTCTTCTTTCAATGTGCTGTGTCCTCCCCTTGTCCTCTGTGGACATCCTCTCCTTCCAGCCTCAGCTCTCTTTTCATCTCGCGAATGCAATCCTCTGTCGCAGCTCCGGCTTCTCTCTCTGCGACGTCCTCTTCGTCTGTTCTACATCAACATCCTGTTCTCTCTCGGTCCTCGCCGAGATCTCTCTTTTCATCTCGAACGATCCTCTCGCTTTATTCTCTCGCGAGGTACCTCTGTCCTTATCCCCGGCGCGCGAGACGGCTCTCCTCTCGGTCACTCCCGCGACGAAGCGACGCGTCCCGGGCGCTCCGAGCAGCTCGCCACCGCTTCTACACCCCCGGATCCACGCCTGCGCCGCGACTACCCCCGGGGATGCCGCGTACTGTCTCCTCTTTCTCTCACTCCTGCGACTCGCGAGAGGGTTGCGGCCGGTCGCTCCCTCCCGCGTCTGGATCGACTCTCCTCTCTTCTCCGCCGGCGGAGTGGGAGGGAGCGCGGGGGCGAAGGTGCATCCCTCTTTAGTTCGGACTCCCTTGCATCCGATTCTTTTCGCTACACCGATACCTACGTCTGGCGCACACCTCGTTCCGCTGACGGAACGGGCTGTTTGTGTTTAGGCTTCTTTCTGTCGGCTACCAAGATAAATGCGCTACGGTAGATGCGAGTCAGCGTGTTCGGGCTTTTGAAATTTAATTATTAGCTAATGCGAATGCTCGCGACTTTGATGGACGAGCTGGTACTCCCGATTCGTCGGGATCTGGTTTCATTGTTCGGATTCTGTCGAGTTCTTTGGAATTTTTGGAATCTGTTTATGAGTTAATCGGAATGCGCGTTACCTCGATGGACGAGGAGTTCCTTTGATTCGTTGAGATCTGGTTTTGACAGTTGGATTCAGTAGTCCTTTGGAATTTGGAATTTTTGGAATTTAATTATGAGTTAATCAGAATGCACGCAACTTTGATGGACGAGCTGGTTCTCTCGATTCGTCGGGATCTGGTTTCGTTATTCGGATTCTGTCGAGTTCTTTGGAATTTTTGGAATCTATTTATGAGTTAATCGGAATACGCGTTACCTTGATGGACGAGGAGTTACTTTGATTCGTTGAGATCTGATTTGTTATTCGGATTCTGTCGAGTCCTTCGGAATTTTTGGAATCTATTTATGAGTTAATCGGAATGCGCGTTACCTTGACGGACGAGCAGTTATTTTCGATGCATTGAAATCTAGTATTATCTGCGCTGAACTGTTTGGAATTTGGAATTTCATTATGAACTGATGCGAATGAATACGATGAACGAGATGTTAATCAATAGAAATCTATTCTTACTTCGATGCAGTAATTGACTTCGGGTTTCGAATTTCTTAACGGTTTTTGAAATCGGTATCGAAAGGGAGGAGTGTATAAAATCACCATAGATGTGCATTGAAAACCTATGTAATATTAGTTTATCGATTCTATACGAGTGACTGTAGTTTTCGTTTGCGTATCGACTATCGCAATGCAGAAGCAGTTTGCAACCGACACAGAATTCGGAACAACAATTGCGGAATTGATGCAGTTTTAACGTTACCTTTGAAGAATTCAAACTGAAACGAAAGTCGGTCAAAAACGATGCATAACTGAAACAGTTACGTACAAGATACATATTTAAAACTGGATTGCGAACGTTTCCATATTCCCACGATACCCGACGTCGATTCTCGGCGGAGTGCTCGCGGAGATTTCATAATCCTCGTAGGAACGTTATGCACGGTACGGAGCCTTATTAAGATATCTCTCTTTTATCGAGCCCCGGTTGACGAGAGACGCTATAAACGCGCGAACTTCCGCAGTCTACTTATACGTCGCGCACTTAATGCTGACAATAAGTTTAGAATACCTTATCTATTTATATTCGATCGATTCCGACATGTTATTACCGTGCGACGTGTCTTTTACACATGCGAAGAACCTTTAACCCCTTGCCTCGCAGTTCCTTTCATAACCAAGGTAACCGAAGCTCCACCGAAATACCTCGGAAATCTGTATATTCGTTTGAAGCTCGAACGATTTAATATCCCAAAGATTAAAGTCCGTTTAAAAGTAACGATCCACGGGAATCCACGTAAATCCACGTAAATTCACGTACTCTCGAAAGATTGAATATCGATACCGAGAGTTCGGTATTATAAGGAATTATTGATCAAGGGAATACATTCTGCAGCGGTTTCAATTGAAAAATGTTCCCGGTAAATAATAAATGCGGAATTGAGTTAAAAATCGAGGCGGAACGAGCGTAACAATACCGAGGAAAACTGAATACGCGATCGGATCGAAAAATACCCGGAGAATCGGGCGCGTTTAGAAAGAGATTCTTGATTCCCGTGATCCGCCGGTGCCCGACAAACATTCCGTGAATAATTCACGCGGCGGCTGCGCCGTATTTCCCGCGAGCTACTTTTTCCCCGAGTCATTCGGCGGAAGCTTTTCTACATTTTTATCGCGCGCGGAAAGCGCCCGCTCCATCCTTTCCCCGAAACTCCTCGCAGCCGCTGTATTTCTTTCTATTTATACGGCCGCCGCGCCCTCGATTCGCTTCCTCGCGAAAAGTAAATCTCCTCCCGTTGGTCCTCTCTCGTTCGAGCCGGATCGCGCGCGATTTAAACGCTCGCGACGGCCGAGCGACCGATATTCTGAATGCCGATCGGCGGACCCCGGATTTCTACGTGTTCATGGGGAATTCATTGTTGATTAAAATTTTGTAAAGTTTATTCAATTTAAATATCCTCCCGACAAAATAATTATTATATTAAATGAATAACAAATTTTGGGTCAAGGGTCCTCTTGGCCCCTAAAGAAAATAAGCATTTTTGCTTAAAATTTAAATTCATAATTTATATTTGAAACAGTTTTGGAAGTGGAGAATTGCGTTGACTGCACAGAATGTTATGAAATATATGAAATATCAAAGGTGTAGTGCTGTTTACAAGGTTTAGTGAGGAAGAACCGTTTCGATGGTAATTTTATTTTTGTTATTGGAGTTTTAAGGATTCACATTCGAATTTATGGGAATTTTCAATAGGAATTTGTTGAAATTCTGAACTTGAATCTGTGAAGATCGTGAATTTCACGTTGTGAACCTGACTTCGTGAACGTTTTGAACTTTACTTAAATCCTATGGATATTGTTATTAGAAATTATAATGTGGGAACGGATGTATTTGAGTGTGTGAATAGATATATCGATGAGTGACGAATGTGTGTGCAATAGAATGACGCGACTACGTGTGTGAGCGCGTTTTGAATGAATGTTCAAAGCATTGGAATATTCTAGATTATATTGATTTTCTCCATATGTTAATAATGTTCGTTTTTTTATGAATCTAGAATATTCCAAATATATGTGAAGTCAATGCATGATAACGAAAGAATGTTCCAGAAAGTGTGTGAGTGAGACAAGAGCATCTGAGTATATAGTGTATGCATTGTTTGATATAGTTAGTGTTTCATTGTGAGTTGTCAAGAAATAATTATACTGTTTCTAATAAAATTCTCTTTGTCCTACAATATTTAGAAACTGAATGTCTCTCGGTTTTATTTTTCTATTTTATTTAGATCCACTGGATTTTTCGGAGAATCATTGGATTTTCAATTTTTACTTTAGATGTTGCATGTTAAGATTAAAAATCTGCCAGACTTAGGCTGAAGTATTACGTCGCAGCCTCTATTTTCTCAATGAAAACGAAATTCACGAGTTTGAAAAGAATCAGCGACTACGCGACGAGTTCTATTCGATTTGCGGCAAAATGGCCGGTGCCCGAGTCTTCCTCGCGGGCGGCTCTTTCGAGCGCTCGGCACACGGTGTCCCATTTAAGCTTAAATTATCGCGCGACGTCCGCGCGTTGATATTCCTGTTCGTCGCGTTCTCTTTCCCGCTTTTTATCCGCGGAGCGAGCTGCAACGTTCCGCGCGGATCGAGGCGGACGCGTTTCTGTCTGGCTTTCGCAGAAGTTCGCGGCAGGTATAATTTCCAAACTAACTGCGTCGCTGGAAAATTGCACGATAACGATTCGAACGCAATCAATGGGTTTCTCGTCGACGAACTGGACACTTGCATTTCATTTTAAATTTACCTGGAATTTCACTCTGCTCCGTTCGACTTTTAATCCATCGAACTTGCTAATAAAGACTCGTTCAAAAGTAAATTAGTTTCCTCTAACCCGGGATTCCTCAAAACATTAGGCTATAAAAATTCTTACACTATTTACAATCATGAAACATTCAATTCCAAACTATTCAAATATCCTGTCACTCTTCTCCATTTCATCGGAAAGTCTCTCGTTTCCTCCGATCTCTCCCTAAAAGGAATCTATCTTCAAATCGTCGTTAACCTTCAATGCTTCCAAAATTTACTTATTACTGTGCTCAGACACGAGCGGTCGTAATTGGTCACGCTATAAATCTCTACGCACCGATGGCTATGTCTAAACTGAATAAACCGTGCCAGAACAATCTCATTAGATAACTACTCTCACTAATTTTTTTGCGTACACCCAATCACTTCCGTATCTTCGGTAAACGTCCACAAAAGCTGTTTAACATCCAAACGGTCAAATCGCGAGCAGATTGACGCATTCATAACCGTCCACCGAAGTGTCTATAGACACATTTGACACCTGCGTGCCAAGCCAATTAGAACGACGCGGCCGCCGCGATTAACAGCGGTGTCGTTCCTTTTCTTTGGCGGGCGGCAACACAATTTCCCCGGGTCGGCAAACAATCATCGGGAATCGAGCACCGTAACGAGCCTCAAATTCGAGGACCAACATTGACGCGGGGTCAATAGAATCAATTCCAAAAATTGAACGCGCCGCCGGCGAGTTCGAGCGCCGGATCCGCGAGAGGAAAAAAGATAACGGAAGACAAGGGAATCGGAAAGAGACCGCGGGGAACAGACGGGAAAAGAACGGAAAATCAAAGCGAGCAGCGGTGAAGTTTTCGTCGATCGAAATTTCACGAATTTCGAAGACGCGAACGTTCGATTCCGTTCCGAGCGGCGTCCGCCTCGAACACGCGCGCCGGAGATATAAATATCGTGGCTTTATGTGGAAAATAAAGTGCAGTCTTCTTTTTTCCCTCCGCGTTCAGCTGCCAACGCTTAAATACTTAACGCGTCGAGCGCGCAGCCTTCTGCTCTCCGTTCAGGTAACAGAGGGCGATTACACAGTCGGAATACAACGTTCGTTTGAGCTACCTTTGCTTGGGATGTTCATTCGAATTACATTTGTCGTTTCACCTTGACACTGCCGGTGTCGTGTCATGTACTATTATTTTGTTATTACTATTTTAATTTAATGTGAATTTCGTGTCCCTGGGAAAGTAGATGTGTAACGTAATACTTTAGCCTAAGTTTGGCTGAATTATTATTTCGGTACTATTGTTTTGTTATTACTATTTTAGCACTGTTTTACTAGAATCCGTCGCGTGGTCGAGGATTCTTTTCAAACTCGTGAATTTCGTCGTGTCCTTGGGAAAATAGATGTGTAACGTAATACAGCCTAGGTTTGGCTGAATTATTATTTTGGTACTATTATTTTGTTATTATTATTATAGTACTGTTTTACTATTAACTCTTTGAACTCGGAAGTATTTCGGTAGAAGTACTTAAGATTTTCTAACGAGACGAAGATGATATTTTTGAAAATCAACTCAGAGATCACAAGTAAATTGAGGAACAAAGCTTTTTTATCCTAATATTTCACACATGAATGCATTATACAGAGTTCAATATTAAATATCAAATTTTATAATTTTTCATCGAATCAGATGACTGAGAGTTACCTTTCGAGTGCAAAGGGTTAATACTCTACCATCACCGTTCCATCGTATCACTATCACAGTTATCGTTCCACTGACACTACCATTTAAAATAAACCCGCAGAAAAGTCTCGATCTCGGTCCGAAAGCTCCTCCGGACGACTCGCGGGAGAATCCGTGATTCGGCATTCTATAAATTCCAATTGCGACAGACGAGCGAGCGGCGGCGGTCCCGTTTCTATTTCAATAAACGATTCCATAACGGCGTATTCGCATAATAAACCGCATTCTCTCGCGACAACAAAGACGCGATCGATAGATTCGTTCAGAGATTGAATGCCGTTCACGGATTCGTTTGAATGCGGCTTGTTAGAGAAAAATCTCTATATTTACGCGCCCCGGTGTCCCGGTGGAATAAAACGGGATAGAATTTCCACGGGGGGAAGCCCGGCCGCGCGTTAATTGAATAACAAATGCCGCTGTTGCCTTGATTTTTAATTTACCCCGCCGGGGACAGGGAATTTTTTTCAGACGACGACGACGATCCCGATTATCCTCCCGAAATTATGCGGGAGACTTTGGGGAGCGGTGATTGCGCGCGTCTGTCGCGGTAAAAAAAACTCTCCCGTTCCTCTTCCCTCCGGTTCGCTTTATACTTTGACTGTTTCTCGCTATTGTCGCGTTTGACGGATGAACGAAAATAAGGAGAGACGAAACGGGAGACAAATGGTGTACCCTGGTACCACGGAACCACGGAAATCAGTCGCGACGAGGGAAATACCCACGTGCACGCGTATAGTTTCCATCCGTCGTTTCACCGGCCTACGTTTTCATCGCAACGATCGACAATATTGCTTCTACCAATTGATTTCGATGTTTAACCGTTTGGACGCTAAACGACTTTTGTGGATGTTTACCGAGAATGCGGAACTGATTGGGTGTGTATGCGAAAGAATTAGTAAGAGTTATCTAATGAGATCGCAAATATTGTGTTATTACGAAAAATATCAGAGAATAACATTTATTCGAATGAAGTTACTTTGATTTATTTGTAGAAGAACATAGTAAGAAAATTATCGTTGATACTCATAAACAAAAATGCGGAAGTGATTGGGTGGGTATGCGAAAGAATTAATAAGAGTTATCTAATGAGATCACCAATGTTGTGTTATTACGAAAAAATATCGAAAAGTGATATTCATTCGAATAAATTTACTTTGGTTTGTTTCTAGAAGAATATAGTAAGAAAATTATTATATTAACGGTCATTTAAGGAAATATTAAATTCGATTAGAACTAATTGTCAAATTTCAAAGATATTACATAACAATATACCTGAGTTTTTCTTATAGATAGTGATATAAGTGGATCTCGCTGAAAAACCGTACAATTTAATTTTCTGATAATTAGCCGATACGCGAAGTGTTAGTAATCTTGCGTAGTACGATATTCTTCAAAACAACTTGGAAAATTCACATTTCTGTGACAACCGTTGACAATTAACGTTTCATTCGTTATTTATTTATAACGAATAATTCATATTTCCTCGGTGAGTGTATTACAATCAATATAATAAGAGTAATCAGCGAACAATGAACAAAAGGATTAACAAACGTGTTTCCCGATCTCTGAAGAGTTTCGATTACCGGATCCAGGACAGTCCAAGAATAAATCCAGCGGTGGAATTCGATAATAATAACAATTACGAAGGCTTGAAATAATCTATACCTTCCTGTCCGCCGAACCGTATCGAATTCGAAGCGCGCTCGTTACTTCGACGCACTTCGAGCCGCCGATGAAACGTCTCGTTTGTAAGCTGATTTACATCAATTACATTCAGACGATCGAATCGGAATGGACGGTTATCACGATCCGCGGAGTGTCTCTCGAATAAATGCGCAACTACCTTCGTTTCGTTTCGCGTCGGTTGGAACGAGGATATTATTGCGCTGCGGTCAACGTCGCGGCGATCGAATTTTCACGGCGAAAGTCGATTGAATAGCCGATCTGTTTATGCCGCCAGCGGAAAGCCACTTCGAAATGTCACTCGAAACTTAAGGCTAATTCCAGTCTCCACCGGGATCGAGCTGGATTGGGTTCAACGAGGATGTAACCCCGGTAATAGGTCCGCCAAGCTTCTATTTACGACCCTTAGTCGGGTCCAAGGCAATCCACCCCTTGTTCTCCGCGCGAGATCTATGTCCCCGTGCCGCGCGGTCCTTTACGGCGGGTTTTTACGTCGGATTCGCGGCGCACTTGGTCCAGAACCACCGCAAATACTGCGGTTCGCTAACCCTTTGCAGGAGTTTTTCGTTAGAAGTACTCGACATTTTTTAATCAAGTACCAACGACACCCTTTCGAACTGACTTAACGAGAAATCGCTCATTGTCACATTTTGAGACAAACATGTAATTCTTCGTTTCGCTTTAGTTTTTCGTTGGGATATATTTTAAGTGCATTTGGCCTGCATTTAACGAGTATACACTTCATTATGTGATTTTATCAAATAAGGTCGAATAAATCAGTAAAAAATCAGCAAGAACGATGGCAGTAACAGTAATAGTAACAATATCAGCAATAATAGTAGTAAAAATTCAACAATAATAACAGTAACAATAATGATACTAACAGCAACAGTGACAGTATCATTTAATGATAGTAGTGATATTAGTAATAATAATAAGAGTAATAATATAGTAAAAAATCAGCACGAATAATAACAGTGACAATATCAGTAATAATACTAGTAAAAATTCAGCAATAATAATAACACTATCAATAATAATACTAACAGCAATAATAACAGTAACAATAATAACACTAACAACAACAGTAACAGTATAACTAACAACAACAATACTCCAAAAACAATATCAAAAAGAGAACCCTCATTCAAACGAAACTCTAGAAACTCTAAATTCCACCGATTCATCCCCTAAAAATAATTAATTACCGCAGTACGGGTCACGAGGGTATCTCGCCGTCGCAGGTTCCTCCGGCGTGCAATTTCTCGCGATCGCGGATCTTCCCGATTCGGAGGAACGCTTCCTGTCCCCGGCGTGCCGGGCAGACGCGTTTCAATTCGCCGGAAATTTGGCGAATTCGACCCCTTTTTTCCGCGTGCCGTAACGACGAGCCGCGATGGCGGGTGGGGCGGGGGGCAGGGGAGAATTTATTCGTCCGCGGAATAGAAATTTTTTGCTTTCCCTCGTTCCGGCGGCCCCGGTCGCCGCCCCCGGGGAAGGATTTCGTCGATTCCTCCTTTCCCGATGATCGTTACGGTTCGGCGGGAAGCTCATCATCCCCCGAGGAACGTTTTCTTCCGTGCAAATTTCACGCTCAGACTTCCCGGGAACGGTTTCGCCGGTTCCACCGGTTACCCCGTAACGGCTGGCGTCCATTTCAGGGCGAAGTTATCGCGAGCCGCTCCTGGGAGCGTTTTTAGCGAGCTGATACCGCGCTCGGAGCACTCGAGCAGCATTGTTAAACTCATTGTCACTCTCGAAGCGGTGTATAACTTTCGAACAATACCCCGGGGAACGAGTCCTGATAGTTTTACTCGCAAATGGACGCGTGCCCTAAGAAACGGAATCGGGTTTTCGCCGTTCCTAACGATCGCGGACGCGTCTCCCGCGAGCCGGCGCAGTTTTCCAGAGATTCTTCGGGCAGATTTTATCGGCGGTCTCGTCGGCAGATATTCCGAACGAACGAGAACGATGCGCATTCGTGAGACTGGAGTTGATTACTTTTTATTCGATTCCCTCTCGCAGCGATCCCTGTCCCGCTTCGACACGAGCGAAACTGAATTTACTGGCTCGCCTCTGCGTGTTTGCGCCGTTTTTATCGCGTGTAAGAAGTGTCTAATAAAACATGCCCGGTGAAATATTTGTTTTCATGCATGAAACGTATTTATTCTGGATACGTCGATCGCGAGTATTTATAGGTGAATATTTGCGTACGAGTATCGATGAATGGCTTCTTAACACTGGAATTGCCGAGCATTTAATACGATTGATATGTAATTCCTATAAAAATTGTAGCAATAGATTATTTTCAGTTTCTTTAGATTCGTTATAGTGCTGAAATGAAACTATTTATTTTCAAAATCATTTAGAATATTCGATGCTTCGGAGATATCAGTAATTGCTAAACGAAAAGGTCGAAATCAGTCATTTTAACTGGTACGGTAGTTCTAGTGTTAATACTAACGCTTATCTCAATCTAATTAGGTTAACCCTCTATGTCTCGAATTTTGTTTCGCGATTATAATAAAATTTAAGCAGTATGAAATTAATAAATATCAATTTATAAACACAAATTAACAACGTATTCAGTAGTTTTAGTAATTTCATTGAAACGAATATATTTTGTAACTTCGAAGTTACAATGACGTTGAACGTAAACGCCTGCGTGTACAAAAGCTTAAGTTACTTAATTATTTAACGTCGTTCGTTGCGATAAAAAATTAAATAAATCAATTTCACCCGGCATATTGATCTGCGATTGATTTAATTACTCAAACAGCAGGAGATCCTCGCGCAGCTTCTGTTTCCTCTACGATCCAAGCAATTAGTGTATAATTTAGCTTAATCCGCTGAAGAGTTTATACATTTCAAAGAATCTTCCGCAAAAGGTTAACGCGCTGCTGATCATCAGATAATACAATTCAAATCTTCCCCATTGTTCGGCGGTTGCCACTGTTAATCCGGCGAAGTGAAATTCTCCCGAAATCTATTCGAAAAATACGACCGGACTTTTCGGCGATCCCGATACTTTTGTGGGTCGGCGCACTCGTACATCCAGATATAAAGTAAATCGAAGCGCGGCGTAAATTAACGAGTATCGGGCGAGTTCGCGCGGAAGTCGTCCGGAACAGCACGGCGGAACAGCGAGCGCGGTTTATAAGAGAACAATAACCACAGCACCGACGTAGTTTCCCGGAGCAGCATCGTGTTTTACGGCAACGCCGGGGTTTCGCGTTAACGGGAACGCGGAATCGCCGGTCCCCCGCGTCCCGCGTTTAACGATCCGTCCCCGCGGCCCGGCGGACGTCTTCTTTTTACGACGATCGCGCGGCACACGCCTTAATCGAGCGAAATTTCGACGCTCGTAACTCTCCCGACGATAATTTCCCCGCGAAACGGGCAACCGCGACTCCTTCCACCGTGAAACCGCCGACCGACGCAGCGTCCGGCGTTACTTCGGACCGACCGGCGTACAAATAAGGTTAAGAGCGGGATAACACTCGAAATTTCGAAGCTACCGGTAAATCGGCGAAACTTTCGAGAAAACGGTGGGAGGCTCGTCCGACGTTTTCCAGGGGATTTCTGCGTTAAACGCGAGGTATCAAGACCGTAATCCTCTGTTTGAAATCGAGCGAACTTCCATTGTAAATTTTCGAGCGGTAGGAACTGTTGATTAAACGGTCGTTGAGATATGGTTAGTCTGAACGCGATTGTAGTTCGATCGTTGCTTTCGACTACGCTTTTCGCTCGAAGAATGCGATTCCCATGAAAATTGTAACAATAGATTATTTTCAGTTTCTTTAGATATTCGTTATAGTACTGAAATGAAACTATTTATTTTGAAAATCATTTCCAATATTCGATGCTTCGGAGATATCAATAATTGCTAAACGAAAAGATCGAAAGTCATTTTAATTGGCACGGTAGTTCTAGCGTTAAGCAATTGGTATATAATTTAATTTCTGCTGAGGTTTCGTACATTTTAGAGAATCTTCGTCTACAAAGATTGATAAGTCGCGGATAAATGATTGAATTACTCAAACAGTAGGAGATCAGCACGCAGTTCCCTTTTTTTCTATTAATTGACACTGGAACTACCGAGCATTTAATACGATTAATATGCAATTCCTATAAAAATTGTAACAATAGATTATTTTCAGTTTCTTCGGACATTCATTATAGTACTCGAACGAAACTATTTATTTTCAAAATAAATAGTTAAATTAATAGGAACCGTTGAGTAGTTTTTAAAGAGTATTTCCGTTGGTTTCAGTTTGTGTTTTCGAGAGATTTGAATGAAATTTGATTGGTAAATTTGATTGGTAATTGATCGATGAGATTCAGGTTGTTACAGAGAACCGGATACTGTTAGTAATTAGAGATTCATACTTTTGAACAGTGTCGTATTCGTTAGAATTGGCTGCAGAGCAATCGGTGATCGACGTTGAAGTGTTCTGTTTAAATGTTTCTGATAATTATAAGGCGACGAATGGCGCAGCAGCGTCGCGGCGAACGATTGCGAGGCAACATGTTATCGGTGAACATTTGATCGCTCGCGACGATTGTTCGGGACAATGAGTAGTGCTCCTTCAGTGAAAATAATGCCGCTGGATGCTCGAACGTTTCCGTATATCGGGGGTTAACGCGTGTAGCCGAAGTGAAACGATAAAGCGACGACCGCTGAACAATACGCCGCTTTGTCCCTTTTTATTTCCTCGTTTAGCTCGGATCTCGCGAAGATTCTGAACGATCGCGTATCTTTTACCGCGCGGAAACGAGCTTGACAAAAGTAAAAGAGATAGGAGGAACTTTCGGAGGAAGTTTCGCCGGGTTTTAATATATATTCTCGACGTTGATTGGCGGAAATCTTTAAGTAGCGTGTCTCGCGAATTTCGTTCCTCTTTATATATTAATATTAATTAACACATTGCGTACCGGCTAATTTTCAGAAAACTGAATCGTGCCGATGGCAATTTTCTCTGAGGTCAACTTATATCACTATAGATAGAAAAACTCAGGTATCACATTGTTTTGTAATATATTTTAAATAGATAATCAATCCGAATGAAATTTTATATTTCTTCAATGCTGTGGCAATTAGCAAAGTTGCATAGCTAAGTGTCTTTATATGAAAACGTGATTTCTCGTTACCGGTACGCAATGTGTTAATATTATATATTAATATCAATTAATATTATATACTAATATCAATTAATATTATATATCAATATCAATTAATATTATATATCAATATCAATTAATATTATATATTATTATCAATTAATATTATATGTTATATAATTATATGTATATATATATATTTATATATTATATATATATTAGATTTTATATACAGATTAATAGATTGGGAGGAAGAATTTCAGAGAACGAGCGACGACAAGTTCCTCGTTATTAATTGAAACATCGTTCAGAGGGAATTAATCTGACTCACGGCATGATTTATGCTGATCGAAGTATTCGCAGCAGGAAGAGTGGAAAATTAATTTATAAGGGTAACTATTAATCACCATTAACCCTGGGACACCGGATGCTCGAGCGGTGACGCGGGTATCGAATGCGGGCCAGGATGACCCGCAATATGCATATGCAGCTTTTGTTACGCTCGTGTGTCGAACACACGTGGCAGAAGATTCGAGTTTTATTCTGTCACTTCCTCGAAACGTGTTTTGGAAACCGAACCGTTGAAACGTTGTTCGACCGTTGCAGCTTTCAACTACGCTTTTCACTCGAAAAATCAATGTAGTTGTCTTTAGCGATCGTTGGCAGGGATTTAATTGAATAGAAATGAATAAAATACATTGCTATCTTTTTCATTTCATTGTTACTATTTACTGTTATCTACTATCAATGTCGCTATTTCTACCGAAGTTCTTAAAAGATAGCTTTCGAGATTCTAATTTATAATTCTTTTCTTAATTTCATTAATTCTTCTTTGTTGAATTTTAGACTCTTCCGTGGGTGATTCTATAATCGTTAATTTTATCATTGGAAAAGTCGACGATTCGGAATATACGACTGAACTTTGAAAATAATTTCAACGTGCAATTTCAAAGGGTGACCTCTGATTTCGGTAGAAATACAGTTGATAATAGGAAAAAGATATTGAATTCTTTAACTCAAAATTACAAAAAACTAATTTCAACTATAATTTTAATACATTATTCTCAGTTTCTTCGGACGTTCATTATAGTACTCAAATGAAACCATTTATTTTCAAGATCACTCCGAATATTCAATGCTTCGAAGATATCAATAATTGCTAAACAAAAAGATCGAAACCAGTTATTTCAACTGGTACGATAGTTCTAGTGTTAATGAAAGCCTCCCGAGTGCAAAGGGTTAATCGAGACATTGTTCGATTCCCAAGCTTCCAAATGACAATATAATAAAGCTAATCACACTTTGTGCAAACTATTGTCATTGCGATTACAAAACCATGACTGGTGCCAGACATATCTATCCGAAAAAACAGAATTCTCCGAGTTTATCGATTGCAGAGACGTTCCAAGCTTCCAAATGACAATATAATAACGCTAATTGCACTTTGTGTAAACTATAAAATCATTGCGATTACAAATCCATGACACTGGTGCCAGACATATCTATCCCAAAAAACGGAATTCTCCGAGTTTATCGATTGCAGAGACGTTCCGAGAGACATTGTTCGATTCCCGAGTTTTGGCTACCTTATTACCCCTTAAAAATCCGTTGCTCCGTTCCTGGTCGTTTCACCTTTGAACTGGAACGGTTTCCAAGCAATAAATGAGACTACTACGGTCGCATTACGTCAGGTCCGGGCTCTGTTAACCGGCGGATCCTTGGCGAGGAAGGAGGGGCAGGGAATCGGCCGGGACGCGATTAAAGGGTGAAAAACACGCGGCAGCGAAAAATGATGCCGGCGAGCAACGATGACGATGGGACCGGGTAGCGAGTGGATCGTTTTGAACCGGTGCCAGCCAGCCGATTCGTATCGGGCTGGCCCGCGATCACGAGGGAAAACGGGAACGATGATCGCCGTGCCTAGGATAATAAACCCGTTGCCGAACACTCGCGAATTAACCCCTTAACACAGAATTTCGCAATTGCAGACGTCACTGAATTCCGTCGAGTTCGAATTCAATGTCGTTTTCCTATTATTAATCCTTTGCACTCGGACGTTTATCGCTAGAGATATTTCAAGGAGTCGCTGACATATCGCGAAACTGTGTGGGGTGCTAAGGGTTAAGTATGAAATTTTATAGTTTCACTGGATGAAATCGATTGGTTTTCCTATTATTAATCCTTTGCACTCGGACGTTTTTCGCTAGAGATATTTCAAGGAGTCGCTGACATATCGCGAAACTGTGTGGGGTGCTAAGGGTTAAGTATGAAATTTTATAGTTTCACTGTATGAAATCAATTGGTAAGTGAAAGGCACCTCTCGAGTGCAAAGGGTGAAACGAACTTAACTCTTTGCACTCGGCAGTTTTTCGCTAGAAATATTTGAACATTTGACGATGAGATAAAGACGATATTTTACGAAAGTGACTCGAAGAGAAATCACACGTACATCGAGGAACAAAGCTACTTTATTCCTACATTTCTCAGATTGATGCATTACACGAAGTATGATATTAAATATCAAACTTTACAGCTTCACTGTAGATCAAGTGGTGACTGAGAGTCACCTCCAGAGTGCAAAGGGCGAACGACAAAGCGAATCAAAGGAGGACCGCCGCGAAGGAGAATCGCGGACGCGACGTTCACGTGACGTTCCGCGGGAGTCCCCGGCGGAAGATAAAGCTCGGCGTAGGTACGTGACGAGACATTAAACGGAACAAGAGTAATCGGAACGCGCGGATATCCGGGAATGTTAAAAGAATAATAACCGCGATAAGCCTCGGTTTATACGGCACCGTTTTCATTAGAAACAAAGGGTCTCAGCTGCCGCGACATTTTATGAACGCCCGCCCGGCGGTTGCCGCGATAATCCGCGGTTCACGAGCGCCCATGAAAATGCAGTTTCACGGGAGAATAAAGGCGTTTCCGCACGCATCTCGCAATTGCGATCATGCTTCGCGGGGGCGTAAACTTCAACTTACCAGGAGCAACGCGGAATATCCGCGAGACATACTTGGTTTCTTCACCGGTTAACCCCTTGTGCTATAATATCGTGTCAGACTCGTGGAGATTTCAAGTGGCGTTGAACAAATATAAATATCATTTAATTTGTTAGGATACGAATTACATATTATTCCTCTGTTATCAATTATTATAGAGCGCACGTTGACGTAGAAAAAGACTGGAATTTTCTGTCATTTTCGACGAATTTTTGAGAACAAAGTAGTTAGACCGATCAGAGTTTACGAAGGAATCATAGGGCAAGGGGTTAAGTGTGTTCGATTATATCCGTCATGCGTAAAATTTTGTTACAAATATTAAATTTTGTTAAATTTGTTAAATTTCGGTACTCTTTGCACAAGACGCGAAATGTCGGTCGTCGCAAACATGTGACGCTGGTAGCGAACACGTTGACCCTTTACTCGAGAGGTGACTCAGTCATTTGATTCGATGTAATAAAATTACAAAGTGTCACATATAATATTAAGTTTCGTATAATGCATCGATACGTGAAATATTTCTATAAAACAGCTTTGCTTCTTAATTTACGTACGATTTTTCATAACTTCGTTTCAATAGTGTCGTATGTCCTCGGAAAGTGTCGAATACTTCTAGTGAAAAGCTTTCGAGTGCATTGGGTCGATCTAGTTGAATTACATGAATTAATTGTATGATCGGCAATAGCAGTACAGTTCTATATTCAAATTTCCTATACTTTCTCCTTCGGTTTCACCGAAGAACCGTCGATTTCCCGGTCATCGCTTCGCAGATTCTCATTAATTCGCACGTTTCTCGCGAGAAATTCCTCGAAATTCCTCGGATTAATCGACAGAGGATAATCACAGGTCAAGCGAGCGAGCGGTCCGTTTCTCCGGAAACTTCCGCGTGCGTAATTAAAGTACGGAAAGTAGAAAAGTTCGCGAATAAGGGGACGGATCGGCGGGGAATAAAGATCGCGTCGTAAAACACGTCGCGGGAATCCGCGCGTAATCCTCGGCCCGCCGAGATCCGGTCGTTCGAATCGTCCGCGGAATTTACGCGGGCTACAAAGTGCCGCGTCGCGCGCGGAATACGGAATAAGTCGCGGTCGTAAATAGAGCGGGCGCGCCGCGGTTGTCTCGCGCGCGCCGCGGTAACCGAGCGCAATTAGGAGCGCCGCGACCCCGCGCGTAACCCGCGACCTCGGTGCCGCCGGCGGGTCCCTTGGAAAATTGATAATCGGATCGGCGAACGGACCGGAGTGTCGAAGATCTCGATCGGGGCCCGAACAATCCGCTTCGTCCGATACGGAAGACAATAAAATCTCGAAGTTTCGTTTATGACGTGGACGGGATAGACATCTCGTTTTATATAAAAACACTTAGCTGTGCAATTTTGCTAACTACTATAGTACTTTACCATAGTACGACCAGGTAATAATATAATTATAATCAATGAACATCAATCCTCCATCACTGGCCTGCCATTTAAAAATCTGTATAAAATTATTAGCTATGTTACATATGTAAGTTAACTCTAATGAATTTGTGAACTCTCTGTTAGTCGCTAATGACCCGTCTTGATGCGACTATGAATAATTACAAATAAATAAGAAAAATTAACTCCTCGAGTGGAACTTCGTTTCCAGCAAATTTATGCAAACAAATTAACGCTGGAACTACTAATGGATCAAAATCACCTATTCCTTGATTCTTTCTTTTGTGATTACTGAAAAGGTACGAACACTTTGAGAAACTAAAGGTCATTAAGTAATACCTAACTTGAACTTTAAACCAATTCAAATCTCGATAAATCCACGTTTGTAGTTTCTGTAATGAAATTCTCAAAAGTACTCGGTAGTTTTAGTGTTAACATTAATCGACACCTCGATTTTAACAGATTTATCCGATCTCTATCATTGTTTCCCATGGAAATGATAATTACCGTTACTCGATAATCACGAGTTAATCGATGTACATCTTCGAATCTCTGTTAACCGCTCGTCCGTCGAATTCACACGCACGCGACGCGTGTCGGAATTATCGAACAGGAAGACAAGTTCGAACGGCGCGTTGTTCGACGGTGACTAATTACGCGCCGGAATCGGACTGTTTAGGATTCAAGACGAAACCGGCGCGAAAGTGGCGCAGGCCGGCGTGCGACGTTCGAGGATGTCGGGGCCGCGGAGAAAAAAAATTGACAGCGACGACCGCCGCTGGCAACGTTACAAATCCTAACAATGCAGTCGGAAGCAATCTAGTTTCTATATAATATTTATGCTCTTTTTGTTCCTCCTCCCTGTCGCCCCCGCGATCTGTGCATCCGCCGCGGCGAATCGTTCACGGTACCGGAAGTGGCGAATCTGAAACGGACGCAAGGTGTCCGAGATCGACTCGTCGACACGAACAACCGAGTGCTCAACATTAACATTTAAACTATATAAACATTGTAACAATAGATTTTCTTCGGCTGCCTCGTGTATTGATTATAGTAATAATTATAATAATAATTGATTATAGTAATAATTAATATAGAACATAATTTGGTATCGAAGTGTAACAATACGTTTTTCAAATCAATTCGAATTGATTTGAAAAATCAATTGAATTCGATTCACATCAAATCGAATTGTACTTTCTACGTGTTGTCCGTGTTTCCATATTTTATTAAATACATATATCTATTCCTATCTCTCGATTACTCAAGATCCACCTTTTAATTATCTACAACATAGTAACACTATAATATTCTCTTCCCAACACGTTCGTCGATCGAAGTACAACCCTCGGAGAACGCGCGCAACAAACGAATCGAACGCAATCTGAAAAATCTCGTAACTAAACGCGAGAAATTCCGGAAACTCAGCAATTTGTGAATCTCCGTCTCGAACTGTCAAGCTCCCAGACATCCAAACTTCCGCAGTTTCAAATATCGCGAGATAAATCTACTCGAAGCGTTCACGCCCGATTCGCCGGAATCGAATACATCGAGCGATCCGCATTTCGATTCGCGACGGATCTCGCGTATTCCTCGCGGCGCGATGAAAACCGAACGAGGAATAAATAAAAAAAAGGGGATCCGACGCGCGAGTCTCGTCTTTCCAATCTAGGGAACCGATTCGCGGGAAGAACGAGCTCTTATTTATCCCGGCGCGCGTCGGGACGTATCCGGGCGAGAGGAATCGCGGCTGCTCGGAGGAAAAAGGTCGAACGCGCAAATGTATTGGATGTTAATGAATAGATATTGCGCAACGTTCGTTCCCGCGATCCAGCCACCCCCTACACTTCCCGCCGACTCTCTTCCCCGGTGTTTCGATTTTAATTACACGTTACACGACGCTCGTTTCGTTGCTCAGCATTTCTCTCGTTGCGCGACGTTCAGAATTGATTCTTCAAATTTCCCTTCTTCTCCCCCTGCTTTCCCCCTCCGCCCTATTCTCTTCTTTCATTCTCGTTCCACCTTTGTCATTCCTTCTCCTCCATCTCTCTCTGTATTTCATTCTCTCATTCTCTTTCACTCTTTACGCATCTCTTCACTTCTCTCGTTCTCCGATATTTTCTTATACAGTGTTCTCTCAGCACGTAATTTTCGGCGCGAACACGGAAAGGTATACAGTTCGTTCAGCGCGCACGATTTTTAAACCTTAAATTTCAAAGTTAATCGTACGCTTCGAGCGGCAGATTAATGACACTCGAATACTCATGGTTGGCGCAGGTCAGTCACTTAATTTGAAAAATAAAATTTAATATTGAACTTGATATTTTGGTACAGTGTTGCACGAGAGTTTGCTCGACGCTTACTGCTCGATGAAATATTATGTAAAATATTCGGATAAAGAAGCTCTGTCTCTCAATTTACTCGTGACCTTTCTTTGAGCTCGTTTAAAAGAATCGTCTTTGTACAGTTAGGAAACGTTAAGTATCTCCAGCGAAATACTTCCGAGCGTGTTAATATAGTCTGCGTTTCGCCGGGAGCGAAACATAACATTCTGAAATACGTTGTTACAACGCAGCGCGGTTCACAGTTCGTCGATCCCTCTCTTTCCGTCTGCCCGGCCAGCCATTAACGAGCTCGTTGATTGGACCTGCGCGGATTAATATATCGACTCCGCGATTCCGGACAAAAGGCAGGAATCGAGGAACAAACGGGCTGTTTGCTCGGTAACGATACGAAAACAACGAGAGAGAGAGAGACAGAGAGAGAGGAACAGCGAGTTCTCTCCGTTCCGCCGACGGTCTCGACGAAACCGACCTCCACCGGCGCGGGCTCCATCGCCGAGCGTTGTTTTCCATTGTTCTCCGGGCAAACATCGACGGAGGACAGTTTCGATTAAAGGGATTAAAACGAGCATGAAATATAAACGCGAAGATCGCGACGCGCGTTCCGAACGGATTTCCATCGTTTTCCAGCGGACTCCGTCCGCTGTTCGTTCGATGGCGGACGCGATATCGGTTTTCAACCCTTCCACGATGAATTCGGTGATACACTTGTAACAGCGGATACTCTTGTCGCGTTCCTTTCCCAAGATTAGGCTCGCGGCAGCTCATCCCTTGGTAATTTGCCAGCGGCAAAGGAACCGTGGGCTCATCGTGCAAGTTCTCCAACGTAATTCCTCGCGGTACAACCCTTTGTAGTTTAATCTTCTTCACTTTTATACTGGAAGTTGCGCGGCTTACGAATTGATTTAGGAACCTTAGAAACAGATTATTTCTACGACTAATGTAGAAGTGATTCCTTGATTCACGCGAGCCTCTTTCTCACGTAAATCTTTACTTTTTTTTGAGCTTCGCAGTCAGTTACGGCGATGCTCTGGCTCAGTTTCAGATTAGCGATGCCGAGCCTGAATGAAATAATGAGATTTTCGAAGAGTCGTAATTGGATCGATGTCGATACGTTGAGTTGTGGAATTCTTCGGTAGATGTGCCGTTGATTCGTGTTGTTTGCGGAACTCTTCGGTAGATGTTCCTCGACCGTAGCAGGTAAAAAACTGTATGAAGCGCCTTAACCCTAATAAAACATGCAAAGAGTAAATATCTAAAATGTAGAAATGCTGATCTTCGAACAGCTGAGGGTGGTTGTTGAAGGTAATCGTCGATGGCTTCATAAAGTTAGTTGAGCTACGATCCCCTGAAAGATTTAGAGGAACGTTGACGTAACGTTTCAGTTCGGGACACCGAGCGTCAACACTTTTGTTTTCGAAAACGTTATTATTGTTACTTCTTAATCTATGCGAATTGAAACTTACGCCAGCTGTCCTCTTCAGAATTTCGTTCTCTCTTGAACCGACAGACCACGCGATTTTCGTTCGCGTAGAACGGATTCCCGCGTGAATCGAGGGTCAGGTGTAATTACATTACAGAGAATTACGAGAAAACTCGAAGATACGACAAACTCGATGGTCAAATGTTTCAAAACTCCGAAGGTACACTCGACTTCCCGCCGGAATCGGTCGGATCGCGAGCAAAAAGTATCGCATTGTTTGCTCAACGTCTCTATTTGTCGGACGGAACGGAACTTATTTGCGTAGCGAATAAATCGTGTCTCCGGTAAACGGAAGTCGATACGAAAACGCGAGTGAATGAAATTTCCTGCACGACGGGGCGGGGTCCGCGCAAAAATGATGCGGCGAGCAAGGTCGACGCGAAAGCAGGCGTTCCGGCCGGGGGACCATAAATCGTCTTTGAAAATCGCGCTGCGCTGCCGCGATCGTTCCTGACGAGCAACCTCTTTTCCGCGCGGACAACCGCATCCGTCGCTGTTCGCGGAGCGCCGAACGGATATAGGGATACGGCTTTATCATAGCCGCGGAATACCGGACGCCGTCATTAATTTAACTCGACACACTTCGCCGCGCCGCGCCCCGTCCTCGCCGACCCCTATTTTCTCTGTCCGCGTCGCGACAGTTCAGCGATACTGTCCCAACGACGACGACGACGACGACGACGGTGAGGAGGACGCCTTATAATCCCGACGACGCGCGTCAACGGGACAGCAACGAAAATAATCGTTCTTCGCGGATAATTCCCGCTTCCTCGTCGGGATTACGACAACCGACGGTCATTAGTATTCCCGGCGAAGGGATGAAACGCGAATAAAAGGGGGATGGTGTTTCGGAAGGTATCGGGAGGGATGGAACGAGCTCCCCTTTTGTTTTAATTGATCGGTTTATTTTGTGGAATGACGTGGAGATGATTCTGCTCGAGAGTTAAGACTTTAAGGATCATGCGGCGGAATTTGTGGGAGAGTGATTGATTTGGGTGATCGAGTCGCTTGATTTGGAAAGAGATTTTGGAAGGGTCGCGAGATGTTTAGGGTTCGGATGGTGAACGTTGAATAGGGGAATTTTTCATTTTGGAATCGAGACGGGTGAGCGAGTTCTCACCTTTGTCTGAATCGAAAATAATTCCTCAACATCCAACATCACTGAATAGATAAGTACATAAATACACTCAACGTTTTCGGGTTCTCACCTCTGTTTTACCTAATCAAAAACAATTCCTCAATATCCAAAATCACTAAACAAACAAACACATAAAAACACCTTATTTTTTCGGGTTTTCACCTCCTTTTCCCAATAAAAACAATTCTTCAACAGCCAAAATTGCTAAACAGACAAATACATGAACACACCCAACATTTTCAGGTGCTCACCTCTTTTTGCCTGAATGAAAAACAATCCCTCAACATCCTAAATCGCTAAACATACAAATACATAAACACACCCAACGTTTTCGGGTTTTCACCCCCTTTGCAATCGAAAGCAATTCCTCATCTCCCCCATTCCAATCGAAAACAATTCCTCAACATCTGAAATCGCTAAACATACAAATACATAAACACACCCAACGTTTTCGTGTTCTCTTCTCTGTTTTACCTAGTCGAAAAGAATTCCTGGACGTCCCTCGATCGATTTCATCGAGCGATCTCGTCGCAGCGTAGCCTCTGGTCCGCGGGGAAAAAAATACCCCGTGACTGGTCCACCGGTGACGAGGGTGCGCGAGGGTTGAAACTAGGCCAGTGGGTGATCGGGCCGCACCCCGCGCGCGGCCGAGCCGAACGAGAGGAGGCTCTCTGCACGCTTGCGTAACGTAACCGTTGCCCGGGTTTTACGTCATCGCTCTGCCCGATGACGTCACTACTGACTACGCTCCTCTCGACCCCCTCCAGGGCGGCGGCGCGGCATAAAAGGCTGGCGCCACGAGTCGAGAGATTCTCTCCCTGACGCCGCGAGTGGAGACTCGACGCGAACCACCCTCTCTCCTCCTCTCTCTCTTCCTCACCCTGTCTTTTCCTCTTTCCCGCGACCCCTTTCAATGTAACCGATTTCGAAATTGACACCGATACACGGCGTGGACGCGGTTCTCGCTCTTCCAGCGGAGGTGCGGCGGACAGTTGAATTTTTATGTTTTTCCGTTCCGTCCGTTCATTTCCATCTGGTCCTTTTGTTTGTTTCGTTGTCGGTACTAGGTTTACAGGCAGTTACTGTGTTTATCTGGTTGCTTCTAGAGGAGTTGTTTGTCAGATGTTGGTAATTAGAGCTGAGAGACAATTGGCGTGCCTTGAATGTACGTTAGTTTAGTTTTAGTTTAGTCGAATTTGAAGATGAAGCAAAGCGAGACGAAGCGAAACGAAATGGAATGAAAGAGATGGAAGGGAATATGGTGAAACGAAAGAGAATGAAGTACGAGAAACAAAATGAAAGAAAATGAAATAAAATTAGAGGAACTTTCAACTGTAAAACAACCCTCCTCGAATTGATTCCTATAAACAAACTTCCAAGGAGGACGGGTTGGTTCTAGTGTTATTGACACTGTTAACCTCTTGCCTTATAATAACGTGTCAGGCTCGCGATGAAAATTTCAAAGCGAATTCGGCAAATCCGAGTGTTACTCAGTAATTCCTAAAATTCTCAATTTTAATTCCTAAATTAACACTTATTAATTCCCAAAATTAGTTTCGAACAATGTCAACTATATCTCGTCGGAAAATGTTAACCAAAGGGTTAACCCTTTGAACTCTGTAGGCTTCGATATCGCACCAGCTATAATATTAAATATTTTAACGAATCAAAGAAACTACCCTAAAATTATTCGATTTTCCACACATCCAAATTTTCTACTGAGAAGGAAAATAAAAGATCGAAGAAGTGTTATAGCATTTCTAATTTTCGCTAGGAATACTATAAAAATTAGTTGCAGTTGTTAAGGGTTAAATTATACAATCCTCTTTTAGTCGAGCACTTAGAAGCTCGATGCACGGTCCACTTTTCCATGGAGAAACTTCGTAGTACCTTAAAAAATCCCTTAGTAAGAAGTTATGATAAGTATTTTAATGAATCAAAGAAACTACCCTAAAATTCTTCGATTGTCTACACATCCAAATTTTCTACTAAGAACTAAAATGAAAGATCGAAGGAGTGTTATAGCATTTCTAATTTTCGCTAGGAATACTATAAAAATTGGTTGCTGATAGATCGCAGAGCAACCCGTAGCGCCAAGGGTTAAAGTGCACCGAATTTCCAGCCGATGGTTAAAGATCCGATGATCCTATCGTTCCCTCGAACGGATTCATCGGGGAATTTCGTCGTAGGGACGTCGGCTAATTCCGTGGCGGCCGGTTCCAGCGGGGCGGCCGAAAAATCCGCTGAAATTTCGGGACGCGAGGCCCCGGGGGCAACGGATGCGCCGGGCAACCCTCATCTTCGCGTATTCAAGCTCCATTAAGCCTGGCACCGGGAGCGCCCCGTTGTCCCGGGGCTATGGACCCGGGATAAGAACCCCTTCGAATTCCTCTTATCTGGGTCAAAGATATGCGTCCTCTCCCCTCGCCGCCCCTCCTGCATCGCAAGCCTTCCCTCCCCTACGTTGCCGCCGCTGTCGCCGTATTAGATATATATATCTGTACACGGACGTCCGCGGGGGAGGGGGTTGGAAGCGCATCCTGCACGATAAACATCGTTGACACGGATACCTCGGCGCGCGGACTTTTCGAGCCGGTCCACTCCCGTTTCCTAATAATCTGCTCAACGAGCGCGCGCGGATCAGCGGGACGACGCGAGAGGTATCCGCGAAACGCTAGCGGATTGAGAAAGAACCGACGCGAACTTTGTCAACCTTCCTGTTCTTGGTACTGTTAGGAAAGTGTTGAATGATCAGCGGGTCTGGCTTCCAAGCGAATTTATTTATTAATTAAAGATAGAGAACCGAGTATATGTGTTCGTGTAAATTTAGCAACCGTTCTACGCGAATGCTCGTTTAGAACTAGACCGTGATTACAATAAGTCCTGTACGGAAGGGTAAATATATGTTCTTGACCGTTTTGGGAAAAAAACCATAAAACTAACTTTTATGACCCTTTCTTATGACGCTTTCGTCGAACGTACAAGACTACGATTCAAAATAGACATCGTGAGTCGATTTATGCCAAAATCTAACAAAAAGTATAGCGTATATAAATATCGACTTATGTTTCGTTATTCAGGGTAAGGATTTTGTTATTGGTTGGTTTGTTTGTTCTGTCCTTCGCGTTAATAGTCCTGTTGTAATAAGATTTGTATTCTATTAAATAAATAATAAAGAAGCGAACACGTTTGTTGGGATCCTCGTACGCTCATCGTCGTCGAAATGCCAGGAGAAACTTTTTATCGTCGATCGTAGGTTACGAATTATCGTTCGTTTATCCCTCGGGATGGAAGCTACGGGAAAATGCACGGAGTAAAACTTGCAACGTGCCCCGCCGCTCGTAAGCAATGATTACAAGCGTATTAAGCGGAGATCCGGTAAGCTCCGCGTGCTGTCGCTTGGCGAGCAAGGTCGCCCCATGGCGAATCGCCGACTGGAAATTGCACGGCGCGGATTATCGCCTGTCGAGCTCCTTAATGAGCTTTTCCTCGCGGCAATTTGCGCACGCGGTTCTGTCGTTGGGTCACCCTTGGTAGCCGTCGCGCGAGCGAGTCGAGCGCGCGTTGTATTTCGATGTCCGGGACAGACGAGTGAATTGAAATATTGAATGTGAGTCTAAGATGATGTGTTAACCGGTAGAGATGTTAAATAAGGGTACATGATAATGCAAAAATCTGGTATTAATGAATAGAAGTATAAAATAAGGGTCTAAGATAATTCAAAGACCTAGTATTGACGAATGGAAATCTAAAATACGATGATGCAAATACGTGTTAACCAATAGAAGTACCAAATAATGGTACAAAGTAATGCAAAAATCTAGTATCAATGAATAGAAGTATAAAACAAGGGTCTAAGGTAATGCGAAGACCTAGTATTGACGAATGGAAATCTAAAATACGATGATGCAAATACGTGTTAACCAGTAGAAATATTAAATAAAGGTACAAGATAATGCAAAAATCTAGTATTAATGAATAGAAACATAAAATAAGATAAAAGTATGGAAAATCAACGAATGGAAATATAAAATAAGGGTCCAAGATGATCCAAATACGTGTTAACCAATAGAAATATCAAATAACGGTAGAAAATAATGCAAAAATCTAATATTAATGAATAGAAACATGAAATAAGGGTCTAAGATAATGCGAAGACGTAGTATTAACGAAGGGGAATTTCTTCGATTGTAGATGATTAATTGATAATTTAGGAGGATTTGTCGTTCAGCGATATTTAATATTTTCTCGTTGCATTCCGCTCTCGCCGAATTACCCTCGCGCTTGTTAATTCCCGGCGACACGCCCGCCAAGCTCGCCTTCGCTCGAATTTCTCTCGCGGAAGGCGGACGAGGCGAGGAAAGTCACGATGGGTCCTCGTTACGTGACTTCCGCGGCGATTTTTCGGTGACGATGCGAGAGAGTGCATAGGTGTGTACGTGTATGTACCCGCAACGTGAATAATTCGTGCCACTTACGTTGTATAACACGCTCGCGGTGGGAATGATCGGAAGGCATCTAGATCGTTGTGTTGTTTTCTTAAAGATTGTCCAAGTGATCGAAGATTTCTATGACAACAGGATTAACGAGGTGGGAAATGAAACGAAGAGTTAACTTTTCTCGATTTCTATTCGTTAATACTAGGTCTTCGCATTATCTTAGACCTTATTTTATATTTCTATTCATTGATACTAGGTTTTTGCATTATTTTCTACCGTTATTTGATATTTCTACTGGTTAACACGTATTTGGATCACTTTAGACCCTTATTTTATATTTCCATTCGTTGATTTTCCATACTTTCATCGTACATCTTCGTAACGCGCGTTTCAACGATTATTCTGTTACTACAGCGAACAGTTAATCGTAACCAATCGTATAAATTATAGTCGCATTATAATCCTCTTGTCGCAGAAGGAACGAAGAAATCGATGATTACGGAACAATGGTACGACGGAAAGGACGTGCCATTTCTGTAAGTGTTCTCGTCGACAGAAACCGCTCGGAAAATTGATTCGATGAGTAGAGAAGTAAAGTACAACCAGACGCGTCGGGAAATAACCTTCCCATTCGATTTCCCGGGGAAAAAAGGTCCGCGCGAACGAAATTTCATCCTCGGTTCTTCCATTTTCGCGGAGCAGGCCGCGCTTTCGACGACCAGTACCGGCGCAGTTTTATTCCCGCGTAGCCGCCGTTTGCATAATGAAACTTCAGCGGGAGTGACCTTGTTCGAAGTTTAATTCATGTATAATTCATGGGGACACGGGAGTTATCGGGGCTGGTCGCCGAGCGTTGCATATACGCGAACGGAAAGTGAAACAAAGGGCCGGTCGAGGATCGCCGCGCCGGAAACAGACCAGAAGTAGACGGGATTGTATAGATTTAATCGAGTAAATCAATTCCGCGCTTTCTATATTTTCCCTGTATGTACCTCGTAACACTATGTGATATATTTAAATGAAACAGCTTCGTTGCTTAATTTATCTGTGAATTATCGTTAAATTAGTTTCAAGCAATGTCGTCGTCTCATCGGACAACGTTCAAATATTTCTACCGAAAAACTTCCGAGTGCAAAGGGTTAACCCTTTGCGGGCGGATGTCGGCATTTCGGTGAGACGAAATGTTTAGATTTGGAAGATTATCTCGTGGACAATGTAATTAGTCGGACAGAGGGATCAGCACGTAGTTTTCTGTTTTTCTATTAATAAAGCGATTGATATATAATTTAGCTTTATATGCTGAAGGTTTTGGGTGTTTCGAAGAATCTTCGTCCGTAAAGGGTTAACATTAGAACTACGTACCAGTTAAAATGACTGGTTTCGATTCTTTTGTTCAGCAATTTTTGATATTTTCAAAGCAATGAATATTCGAAATGATTTTGAAAATAAATAGTTTCATTTCAGTACTATAACGAATGTCTGAAGAAACTGAAAATAATCTATTGTTACAATTTTTATGGGAATTGCATGTTAATCGTATTAAATGCTCGGTAGTTCTAGTGTTAATAGGAAGAAAGGAAACTGCGTGCTGATCTCTCACTGTTTGAGTAATTCAATCATTCGCGACTTATCAATCTTTGTAGACGAAGATTCTCTAAAATGTACGAAACCTCAGCAGAAATTAAATTATATACCAATTGCTTAACGCTACGAAAGTAAATTTAATTTGAAAGTGAGTTGAGTGACGAATATACGCAAAATAATTTTATCTTCACCATTAAATTTCATTGAACTTGTAATAATACAGTACAATGTAAATAATAAGATGGCAACTGAGAACCACGATAGACTAAAACGAATTTATGCGAGTTAATAAATGATTCATGGGAGTAAGAACGGCGAGTGACACTCGACGCAGAGGCGCGAAGGGTTGAAGCTGCGTTTAAACGACATTCATATCCCACAGGATGGTACAGAATCGACCGGGCAATTTATCCGTGGATTTCCGCTGATAACGCGAACCACCTGTCATCCGGGGAATGATTTACGATTGGGAAAACCAGCTGCATTCCGGTCGGAGTTGCTGCGAGATGGCGCCCCGTCGTTTCGTTAAATTTCACGGTCTCTCGCTTTAACGCTCGGAACTCCATCGTTCCCAGAAATTCATTTTATCCCCAGACGGAGGATCGCCTCCGAACAATACCGTTCGAAAGTTCCCCGATGGTCTCGGGTTCTAGAGAAAATGTCGGGGAAATGTCCGGCTCGCGGGAAGTTCTCACGATATCGCAACAATCTTCGCTTGTCGTAAGTTTTCTTTCCCCGAAAACCCCTTTGATCCAGCAAATTTCTAAAGTGTTTGTTCTGGAAACTTTACACGAAGAATTTCCTGGCAGTTTCCGCGTCGGAGATAGTTCCACGGATGGAACGACGCAGTAGTCGTATTGGTTGTGGGTACATACACGGTGTAAATCAATTTTCATCAACGAAATTCTATAGTGATTGGTTATACGAAGTAAACAAATGTTAACCTCTGAACTCTGAAACTTCATTGGAGACTGAAGACTATATCTAGCGAAATTTTCGAGTTCAGAGGTTAACATGTTGTATAACTAACATTAATATAAATAATATAGAAAACAAGGGATAGAACATGGATACGTTAAATGAACCCTTTGCAAACGAATGTCATTTCGGCGAGCTGAGAAGTTCACATTTGCAAGACTAAGTTACAAATGATTAATTACTCGAACAGCGAGGTATATAGTTTCACTCCTCTAATTGCTGATTGATGTATAACTTAGCTTCATCAGCTAAAGGTTCGATATTTCAAAGATTCTCCTCCAACTTCTCTGTATCGAATCAAACGACCCGGCTCTCGAGTGCAAAGGGTTAAAAACCAAGTTACACGATAACCGTGCCAGTTACAGGCGTACGGTGTAAACAAATATGTACACTGAACGGTGCAATACCGAGCGAGCGATTCCGTCGCTCGAGAAATATTTCATTCCGCTAGACGTGCCTCGGTTTCCGAGGGTTCCGCGAGTTTATCGACACCGCGGCGCGATTTAAGCGGAGCTTAATTCGGCAAACAGTCCCGTCTCGCGACCCATTACCGTGAAGCGTGCTAATGCGGAGTAAATATTGAACGACAACCGAAACCGGCAAATAATTTCGCGGATACGGATCTCCGATGCTCGCCGCTCCGCACCGGCGGAGATTGTTGCCCGCGTTTGCCTCTGTCCCGCGTTCCCATGATTCCCGCCGCGCGGCTGTTTGATATCGGGGACACGGGAGCCGAGGACGCAACTGGTTTTTCCTTTGAACGCGACCGGGCCAACCCTTTGACGACGAACGTCGGTGTATCGAGGACACACCTTTCGTACGTGGAGTCGAAAGCTGCGGGCGAAGAGGCGTAATCATTTATAACGAAACCAAAGTTTCCCTTTTCTTCTGGAACCCTCGGATCGAATATATCGTGGTATCGTAGTTTTAACCCTTTGCACTCGGTGACTCTCAGTCACCACTCGACTTGACACAGTGAAACTATAAAGTCTGATATTGTAGTATCTAGAATTTTTAGCGTAGGTCCACAGCACGAGTCATGGAGCACAAGGGAAATTACGTGTAACACATTCTTTGACTGATAATTGTTGTCTTATTAACACGTCGACTGCCACGGTGGTCACCGGTGACGGGAGCTTCCGAATTGCTCGGTAACAATAGGAAAATTGATGTCGAAGAAAAATATTTGGTGACGTAAGTAGCTGGATAACAGCGTAATGTGAGTACTGTGATACCGAATCGTGAATAATGTAGTATCTAGAATTCTTAGCGTAGGTTGAGGTATTTTTAGGAAGAGCGAATGTAAGAATGAGTGTGAATGAAGGACAGGTTGCAAAACGGTCGAGGGAAAGTGGCCTGCAACGTCGCGGACCCAAGATTGCAGGGCCAGCTTTCCAGGGGCGCATTCGAGTGTTTGCGATGAGTGCGAGTGAGAATGCTTGTGGGGGAGAGAATGATTTTTGGGAGAGAATGCCTGTAAGAGAGTTGCGGGAGAGAGTCGTGTGTTGGCCTACGTGGCATTGAGGTGTACTTTTTACGCGTTGTCCGTGTTGTTTCCATATTTTATATTTCGACCATAGTTTTAGCTTTATTTTATTAAACACATATGTTTATTCCTAGCTTTCGATTACTCAAGATCCACCCTTTCGTTATTTATAATATAGTAACACTATAATATCAGTGTAAAATAGGTGAAAAGAAAATTCATCGCAGGAGACTTAGGGTGAGAGTAGGGTGTGGTTGAGAATTTTTTGGAAGTGCGAGTGAGAATGCTTGTGGGGGAGAGAATGATATTTAAATGCCTTTTTTTTAAATAAAACATAATCATTTCCCATTAATACCACAATATCATAGACAATTTATCTTCCCAGTACCGCTCGAAATATTGAAACGCTGTTCTTAGAACTCGCATCGTTCCGAAAGCACAGTAATACCTCTGCAGTTGTTCATCCTCAAGCCGGAGCCGAGCGAAACGAATCTCATTACGTTACTTCACCGAAGAGCCGTCGAAGAGAAAGATCTCTCGAATTCTCCCCGAGTACAGTACCGCCCCTGTAACTGTCGGGGATGTAGGTTCTCCTCCGTCCCGACTCGTAATTATTAATCAACGATCGCTCGAGCAACGATTCCCGTAATACCCGAGGTTCTCGTTAATCGTAACGAACCGCGGCCAGGTTGAACAACAACCGGAGAGCCACCGGGAACTTTCGAATATTCAATTTGCGAGCACGGAAGCCGCTTGTATCGTTAAAGTCCTCAAAGAGCGAGGCAACGACAGCGCCTTCCGTTTAATATTTGACATTCAATGCTAGTTGGGAATTGGACCGAGTATTTACCTTTTGAAAGCAAAGTTTCGCAGTTAATTTAGCCGGAAGAAAAGTTCCCTTTCTCCCCCCCGCCGCTCTTTCTCCGCGCGCGCTATCTCGCCGGAAGTTCCAGCGACCGACGCGACGCGAGGCGACGGTTCTTTCTCGGGATTACAGTTACGGCTCCCGCTCGGAAGCTTCCAAATTGTCCTAGGAACGTAACCGCCAGAAGTCGTTCGCGACAGCGCGTCTGACCGGATTAACACGTTCACCGTGACGGAAGCCAGCCGTCGGCTACGGATATTTTCGAAAATGTCTCGACTTTTATCCGAAATTTTCATTTCTTCCAGATCCTCTTACAGCGATTACGGTGAAACGATTCGCGCCGAGGAGATACGTTTAATTACTCACTTCTCGCTGTTATCTAATTATTCGTGCTACCATGTAAAACGTCACTCAAATTTGGCAACAGGGTTATCAAAATTGTAGTATCTAGAATTATTTAGCGTAGGTTAAAGTATCGTAGGACGAATGGTTTGTCGCGCGTGCGTAAGGGCGACCAGGTCGTATCGCGACGGACCGGCGCTGGGATGTTTGGAAAATAGTGTGACTGCGTTTAGAAAATCTCGAGCGGCTGAAAGTTTCCTAATTCTCTTTTTACTGAAGATCCACATTTTCAATATAATATAATAATAGTAGCCCCACTATAAACTTGGGGCTCGTCCGGGATCACTATAAAATTTTGAATATTGTAGTCCTCGATGCATTGTTGTCTAGATAGTTAAGATATTTCACATTTAGATCATAGTGTTATTTAAATATGCGAGACGCCATTTTCCATTTTGAGTGTTTGAAATTCTAATTTGTCAATGTTTCCTTCAATTTTTGCCACGAAAGAATAATTGATACACGAAATTTTCGAGATTCCTGTAGAAATGAACGCGTCGAACGTAGAACCTCGCGAGCTGGCTCGCAGAATTTTCCCGGATCCCGGCGCGTTCCGAGCTCCGATCAATTGTCATTCAATTAAGTCGACCGATCGACCCGTCCGAGTAACTTAAACTCGTCGAACTTGTTGGACGTAGAATCGCGCGGCAAATGGACGAGGAATTCGGCCGTTCGACGCCAGGAATTTCCGGATTGAAATCGCGAGTTACCCGCCGACGAATGCCGTCGCCCTGAAAACAGATTGCCTTTCGATTCAAAATGATCAACGGACCGTCTACTGCGGAATCCTTCTTGCAATCTTCATACACGGCGTCCCCTTCGGAACGAACCTCTGCATTCAGATTTTCCGTTGAAACGTCGACATGGAATTTTCAGCGTTTCAACCAGTAAAGTGTGGAATTTAGTATGAAAAATCTCATTGCGAAGTGTACACATGATAAATGCAGGCCAAATGCACTTAAAATATATCCTAACGAGAAACTAAAGCGAAACGAAGAGGAATTATACGTTTGTCCCCTCGAGTTAGCTTCAAAGAATATCATTGTTGTCTCAAAAGATCTTAAATATTCCTAGTGAGAAACTTCCGAGTGCAAAGGGTTAAAGCGTATTATTTATTCTTTCGTGTTACCATGAATAGTTAATATTTCGGCATCGTTAAGTTACATTAATATTCGCGCGACTAGACATTTCGATTCGATTTGAAGTTCTCTTGTCGCAACTGTGTTCAAGCAACTTGAAAGCCCCGGTCATCGGTGGCCACGGCGGTCAACGTGTTAATGATTGTAAAGGAGAATTGAATTTTCCTTTTAAATCGTTGGGAACCGGCGAAGGTCGAGTCTCTATTGCACTCGTAAATATACATCGTTTATTCGCGAGTCGCACTTGACATTAATTCGAGTGACCTTACCGCGACCCGGAATGGTCGATGTAAGATCAAAGGTCGCCGATCTACCTCGATCGAAGTGCGCCTCGGTTTCGACCAAGTCTGGGCCGTTGTTTGTTCGTTGTCTCAAGTTAGTAGCACTTCGCGCGTTATTATCGTGATTAATTATGGGACTTACAACGGAGTCATCGACCGATAGCCCCGAGGCGCACTGAACTTGCGGTATTAGCAGGATCCCGAAATTCTTCGGTGTCACTCGAGGCAACGCTCGGAATTGGGAAACTTCGATTGCCAGGTTGCACCTTGCGCGCGCAAGGTTGCCCCTTCGAGCGGAAGATTATAAATGGAGTTAAGAAAACCGCGCTGCGATGATTCGTGGGTACTCGAGAAGAATATCGGGGAGTGTGCGGCATCCATCGACGTCTAAGCGACGCGTTCCGAGTCCATAGGAATTAACGGAAACGATAAATCGATCACAGCGACCGGGCTGAAGCGAGAATTTCGAATAAAATCGTGCAACGCCGGGGGTCGGGATTTGTTTATGTTTCAGCGGAATATGGGCGCGATCGATCACGGGAGTTACGCCAACTATCTATCTGTCAGTACAGAAGAATGCGGCGAATATATGGAAATCAACGGGATCGATAAATTGATTCACTGTCGCCACGTCGAAGCGAAAACTCTGACACGCGGGTTATCCAGAGATTGTTCTGCTTCGGTGGAATGTAGACGCGATCAATCGGACTATGCTTATTATCGATAGACGTCGGAGAATTCCATGAGTTTGTAGAAGTAACGTGTAGAATAAAGCTGGGGAACCTAGAAGTTCCTCCGAGTTCTCTTCGTAATTCAGCGAAATAGACACCATCGAATGAAAAGATTAGAGAAAGAACGGTACGAGTAATTCTTACAGTTGGTAAATCGATTCGTTTCCCATTCCGAGTAAAACAATTTCGCGTTCACTCTGCGAACCGTGAAACTCGAGTTCTCTGCACATCTCATTAAAATTATGATCAAATTCCTCATTCTCTAAGAACCTACAAAAAACTAATCTACCAATACGCAAACTGATTCAATAAACCCTTTGCACTCGAGAGGTGACTCGGTCACCACCTGATTTGAAGTAAAATAATAAAACTTGATATTTAATATTGGACAGAGAAATTTCAGAAAGTCAACACAACTTTTCTGTAGTTCGTGTTAACCCTCTGCAGGCCCGTGTAATTTTAAAGTCACATATCAGTATACTGGCATCTTGTTGATTTACTTCATTTTTCACTCAAGGCGGTGAATAAAACTAAGTAATCAATTAACTTAAACTTTTACACGCTCAGGTGTGAAAGTTTAACGTCATTGTAACTTGAAAGTTACAAAATCTATTCGTTCGATGAAATTATTGAAACCATTGAATATATTTACGGAACGCGTCAAACTGACGCATATTGGATTTTAGAAATATTATTTTGTAAATGTTGCCGAATTTGACAGATGCGATCACACTGACATGCACCCCAATTACCTACTATCAAATCTCCAGTTTCCACAATCTAAATGAACGAGCATCAATTCTTTTAGGAGTAATAGAATGAAGTGTACAATAAATGTCCTGCATAGATTTTGTTAGAATTGTTCCGGCACGGTTTATTTAGTTTAGACATAGCTATCGGTGCGTAAAGATTTATAGCATGACCAATCATGGCCGCTCGTGTCTAAGCTCAACATCCACTATTACTGCCTGGACAGCGTACACGAACAAGAATGATGAACAGAAATTCGGCCCATCGAGGGTTAAACAAGCGATTCGATTGAAATCGACGGACCGCTTCGGCGGGCCGCGGAAACGCGAATCCCGAGCGAGCCGAAGAGATGTTCGCGACTCAGCGGAACACAGACGGCATCGATCGCGGGAACTTACAACGCCGGCATCAATTAACGTCGAAGAAGACCTTCCGGTCGCGATCTCGCCGGGATTACCGGGATACAAGAAATAATTTAGAGTCGTCGCTCCGGCGACGAGAAGTTGCCTGAATGTAATTAGGGGATCTCGGGCTGCCAAGTTCCACCTTGGTAGAACCGGCAGCCGGTAGAACGGCCAGACAGCCAGGATTAATCACGGTCGGCCACGGTGCCAACTTCCACCCGGTGTGTCTGGCCAAGGAACACCTTGACTTCGCGCGGATTAGCGGACGCTGTAGGACGCGCGCGAATCAATATCCTCCTGTCGCGTCCGTTGGGTACGTGTGTGCGCCGGAAACGCGCGTCCCACACCTGAAATAACCGGCATCGCCGTGACCTTAACCCTATCGCCGTGCGAGTCGTCGTCGACGGGTTATCCGCGAGCCTCTGCCAACAATCGGTGTGCGCGAGTGTGTCCGTGTGTGTCTATTGGCTCCCCCGGTGCTTAGACAATGTCAATGTTACGCAGTTTGGCGTCGTCGTCCCGTACTACTGATTTCTCGCGTTTTGTATCGTCTGTCGAGGTTTGTTTGACGTTCGTTGATCCGCATCGATTTGTATTCGACTGGGATCGAGGTTCGTTTGGTTCTTGTTAATCCGAAGTGTCTTGTTTCACCTTAACACTTTCACGTTCGGTGACACCAACGTGCCATTTGCATCCCGGAAATTACACGTATTTACACGTATCGTTTAATAAAAAGCAGCTAAGTTTATTATGTTGTAAGGAATTTTGTATTTTATATTTGTACGTTTTAATGAACAACTTTGCAAAAAGTTGAAGAGAAGAAAACTTTCGTGAACCGGGCGAAAGTGTTAATTTCCTTTGAAGTTTCCGAGCTCTCGGCGCGAAAGAATGATGAGGTAATGTAGGTTTCTGGTATTAGAATTAGAAGGGTTAAAAGTGTATCAACCCTTTGCACGAAGGTGTCTCTCAGTCACTGAAAAATTGAAAAATTGTAAAATATTTAACATTAAGTCTCGATTAATCCGTCGATACGTGGAAATAAAATACCATTGTTCCCCTTATTGTCTGAATAGATTCCCCGCGAAGTTGAAAAAAATGTCAACTCATAAAAATAAATTGAATATTTCTAGTGACAAACTTTCGGAGTGCAAAGGGTATCCAGAGAATATTGCTCATTACACCTCTCCCACACAGAAACACGTTGAAAATCCCATAATAGGTACAAGTAGGAAATAAATCGATAGAATATCTACACTGATTTATCCGGCAAATCATCAATTTCCCCAATAAACTTTCAATCCCCGTTCCACTCTGATATTCAAGCCACTCCTTCGTGAAACGGTGATCGTTACGGCGATCTCCTTAAGCGACCCGACAGGCAAAATGGCGGCAATTCGCGGCGGAGTTTTATGTTATCCCGGAATTCATGGAAGCGGTGCTGGACACTGGACCCATTGTCTGGCGGGAACGCCGGCATCCGCCGTGAGGACGTTGTTACCCGATGGAACCCAGTTCACGTACGCGTCATTCGACCGGGCCGATATAAGGGTAGAATTTCATGGCGCGCTGTACGGCGGCGAAATACGAATGACACGCCGGTAACGAGGCGGGAGACGGTCCACCGGTTCGTGCCGCTTCGCCGCTCTTCCATTAGTAATACAGTTTTCAACCCGACCCGGCGACACGAGCAATATTTCTAATAAACGAACTTATCCCTCACGGTCTCACTGCAGGCTCACAGTTCCCTCGGAACTAGGAGAAACGAGCGCGAGCGAGCGACATTCCTTTCTCCCTTGGAACTGCCCTTGCAAACAATATTATTCCTCCGTGATACGTCCACTTTGACGGGAGTTTCCGGTTCGTCTCCCTCGCCGAGAATTTTTCTCGCGAGGCCGGATTTTTTCTAAATTAGTTTACGCGCAGAGGCTCCGCGGAATTTGTATTCGTTAGATGTTCGGAATTTTACTCTCGTGTCCATCTGTAGAATCTCGTCTGCATCCGTGCAACTCTGGTAGCTTCGTATATTTTTATATAAATGAAATTTAATTCTACGATCGAAAGGAGTAACGAGATTTCACTTGTCACGCGTATAGAAGAGATCCCCCATTCGTCTCGATCAATCTCCTATCAACCATACTCGGGACGAAGGATTATCTATTCCAGGGGAGCACGAGGGAAACGTTCGCCCCCAACGAGGGGTGAAAGTGCCTCCTGGCCGGGTGAACCTCAAAAGACGAATCGAATTTCGGAGCCTGTGTACCGTGTTAGATCGATCAACGGGATGAAATATTCAAGAAGAACGTGTTGCTCGAGTGTCGCTCGGCGGACGCGAGGATCAAAAAGCCACCGGTGGTCTTCAATTTTTGTCTGTCGGCGGACCAAGAAACGTGTCAACAGATCGTTCGACAGGATGGAGCTCCGATAAAATGTATCCCGCGATCGGAGATCCGATTTTTCGCGGCGGAACGGGTCGAGAAACCTGGCTGGGATCCGCGGAGATAGTGTACGCCGTTGCGTCTTCCACCCCATTTGCCCGACACATTTTGCATCTTGCGTTCCCCTCGCCTCGCGCAGCCCCGAAAACCGCCTGTCTCTCCTATCGTATCCTGGTTTCGCTTTTTCAAGCGGGACACCGTGTTTCCCTCCGCGAAACTCGCCCTCTTATCCTCCGCAACAAACTTCCTTGTCCTCTGTCTTCTCGCTTCATCCGGTTCTTTCTTCGAAATGCCGACCCTGTTTCTGAAACTCCTCGTCTCGGCTCCAGAGATACACCTTGCGACCTTCGTGCTCGCTCGTGTCTTTCCGTGGTTCGAGTCTTTACTCGTCTACCATCTTCTTCTGTTTTCTTTCCTTGGAAGAATATGCGGATACGTCTCTGTCTCTTTTTTCCTTCCTTTCCGTGGTTCCCCTTTATTTCTAGCTAACTTACGGTCTTTTTATCCGTCCCTCGTCTGTTAACTCTCGCTTCCCCTCTACTGCCATTCTCGCCCCTCGGCGTTCTGTTCCTGTCACAAGAACTTCTTTGGGTTCCCTTCTTTTTCTCCTCTGCCTAGATCTTCCCGTCTTTCACTTTGACTCCCGTGCTCATAATCTTCCTTTCTACTACTTACAGTCCACCTCTGCCTCTTTATCCTCGGCTTAGCGTTTTGTCTGTTGGAGGAATTTCTTTGGATTCCTATCTCCTTGTTCCTCATTTTCTAGGTGTTCTCCTGTCGTCGCTGTTTTATCTCTGACGACCACGGTCCTCGGAATTCACCACTCCTTCATCTTCGTTTCATTAGTCCACATCTATCAAATTTCCTGGACTTCTTCTTTTTCCTCTTCATTTTATTTCTTATTATCTCTACCTGGTCTCCCTTTCACCTTTTCCTTCCTCGACTCACCTCCTCCCCTCAATCTTCGTTTCATTAGTCCACATCTATCAAATTTCCTAAACTTCTTTTTCTCCTTCTTCATTTTGTTTCTTATTATCCCTACCTGGTCTCCCTTCCACCATTTCCTTCCCCAAACTCACCCCTTCCCCTTCATTTTCATTTCATTAGTCCACAGCTATCAAATTTCCTGAATTTCTTTTTCTTCATCTTCATTTTGTTTCTTATTATTTCTACCTGGTGTCCCTCCATCTTTTCCTTCCTCGACTCACCTCCTCCCCTCCATCTTCATTTCATTAGTCCACAACTACCAAATTTTTTAAACCTCCACCTTCTCTTTTCCAGTTTCCTTTTTATCTCTACCCGGTCTCCTCCCTTCCTCGCTTCCACCTTTTCCTTCCTCCGACTCACCCTTCATCCTCTTCTCCGCATTCTACATCTATTATACAGATTTCTTTCTATCTTCTTTTCCCTTTTTTCCCCGCCTGCCCTCCTCTCTTTCCTCGTAGCTATTTCCCTCCTCCTGTCTCGCCCGCCCCGCCAAGCGGCCGTGTTTCTCTCGATTCATCGCGATTCCATCCCCTGTTCCTCGTCTCTTTCCAGGCCGGATCGATACAGCGGAGTCTGCGTCTCCAATCCCCCGCGCATATACGTGTACTTTATTATCATGCGGTGCACCCGGTATATTCCCTGGATACAAGGTGACCCGAAGTGAACCGCGCCCGGGTTTTTCGGGCAGCGGCGGCGCGGTGCCGCGGGAACAACAACCCCGATGCGTTGCGACGAGGGGAGTGGCGGGGTCGACGGACCGCGCGTGAATACCAATCGGATCGGATTTCGTTCGATGCCCGTTATTCTAACCCTCGTTCAACCCCTTCCCGATGATCGGACGGCCGAACTTTGTCGCGAATTTATGCCACCGTGGAGAATTTTTCCTGGGGAACGAGAAGTTGAAATGGAATTATCTTCCGGATATTAATCGATACGGTAATTAACTGTTCGTGCTCTTATTAATCTTCGTTGAAGTTTGCATTTGATCAATTTTGGAGTTTCTGGTGAAATTTCTTGAAATGATACAGACGAGATTTGAGTAGGAACTTTATTCTTTTCATCGATTATTAACTTTAATAAGATAATCAAGTGATTCTTCTTTTAATTAATCTTCGTTGAAGTTTGCATTTGATCAATTTTGGAGTTTCATGGGAAATTTCTTGAAATGATACAGACGAGAGTTAAGTAGGAATTTTATTCTTTTGATCGATTATTAGTTTTAATAAGATAATCAAGTGATTCTTCCTTCGTTAATCTTCATTGAAGTTTGCATTTGATCAATTTTATGTAATGAATATCGTGTAACTTTGAAGTCACATGTCAGTATATTGGAATCTTGTTGATTTACTTCATTCTGCACTCAAAGTGGTGAGTAAAATTAAGTGATCAGTTAACTTGAACTTTCATACGCTCAGCCATGAAAGTTTAACGCCATTGTAACTTGAGAGCTACAACATATACTCGTTTAAAAAAATTATTGAAACTATCGAATACATTTTATAGACGTTTATTTAAACGATGACAATTTTCATATATATTTTTTCGTTGTCAACACAAACTTCGTTTTTTTTTCAATATCTTTCCTTTTTCTCGCGTTTGCATATGCACGCACATCCATGAATTTTACATCAATATTAACCTACACGCCTACAACTGTTAATTCGTATTCATACGTGGATATTCATTAATTTTCTACTGCATAGATTTTGTTGTAATCCCAAACAAAATTCGGCCCATAGAGGGTTAACTGGTTAGCTCGTTAGTTCCAGTGTTGATGCAGCTTCGCTAACCGCTATAAGCACAGGAATATTGCAAACCATCGTATCGTTCGGTTGTAACCGATGTTTACAATTATTGCCAGCAGACGAACATTTAACAGAGAAAACGTTGCGGCCAGAGACACGGGTACGGCGTAGCTTCCATGGGAGGTATCAAGGGTTGAACACGGGTATTAAGTAGAGGGAACGTCGAGCGACTGCCGGTATCAACACGGACTTTATTGAGTTCGCAGGGAAACAGGACAAGTTTATTCCAGTGTAACTAGCGGAGATTTCGCTCGCCTAGCTTCCTTGGCGCCCGGTAAGCCTCAAAAACCCACTCATCTTGTATCAAGTGGGCTTTGCCTTCGAGCCGAAAATTTCACGTACGCCGAGTCAAATATTTCCGTGCGATAATCCTACTTAGAGCTAATTTAACACGTTCAGTGCCACGTGTGCCACTGAATATTTTTTTCGAGGAATATTCATTATTTTCTAGTGAAATGTCGATGATATTTTTTACAACTAACATAAAGAAATACCTTGCATAAATTATGTAACTGTTTCATTCTGATGTTCCACGTGTTGATACACTATAGACGATTTGATATTGAACTTGAGATTTTATCATTTCCTTGGGTCAAATCGAATGGCGAATTCGACACTCTCCTATGAGACCTAGATGACATTATTTGAAACGAACCAATGAGAAAACATGCGTGAATTAAGAAACAATGCTATTTTATAGAAACATTTCGCGTATTCGTGCATTATACGAAACTTAACCCTTTGCACTCGAGCGGCGCCTTTCGGTCACCACTTGATCTCCTACAGTGAAGCTATAAAGTTTGATATTTAATATCATACTTCATGTAATGCATCAATCTGAGAAATGTAGAAATGTAGAAGAGTCACCTCTCGAGTGCAAAGGGTGAGTAAATACTTCAAATCCCACAAGTGTCTACTAAACGTTCCAAGAATATCGTACCAGCCGGAAACAGTTCCATTTCAAACGGCGGTACACAGACAGCACTGCTCGAAACAGAAAATATTTTCTCCCGTCGCTGCACACAGGAATTGCGATTCTACGTCTATTCGAAACGTTCCCGGGTAAAAACGCGGAGGAAAAAAGATTTCCGGGGGAAGAGCTTTCGAATCTACATCCTCCGAATCCAGAATATCATCTCGCAGCGGGGAAATTCTCGATTCGCTCGTACCAATTTGACGGCTCGTCGCGTGGGAAACTAGCTCGAGAGATGGAAGCTGCGAATCTTTCGGTAAGATGCTCGAAGGGGTGGAGAAAGTTCCCCGGACCGGGGGTGGTCGGTGGTTGTTTCGAAGTTACGGTGGTCGGAGTTCTCAAAGTTCACGGTTTTCCCCGGCGCCCGGGAGTTTTTCCCTTTATTTCCCGAGGATTTTATACGTTCGAGGATTACCGGCGAACGTTTATTGCTTTCAATCTTCCGCCGTGTATTTCTCGAGCATTTTTCCGTCGCCGGGAAGGAAGTTATTCCTTTTAAGCTTCTGTTTGCCTACTCGAGCGCCGTTACAGCGGCGCAGCTGCTGGATTTTATTGTGCTCCGCGCGGCAGACGTTCCCGTGTATCATCCGAGGATTACTATCGATCCGTATTTATCATTATTCCCGTATCACGCCGCCTCGCCCTGTCGCCTCGACTCGTGTAATTTATACGCGTCGCGCTGCACGCTCGGAATTTTTATTCGACTTCGAAGGAGACATCAAACGAACTCTCCTCGACGCAGAGATTTCATTTAAATACGTTCCCCAGTTTCGGATTAAGAATTTTTAATTAATCCCTCTCCCCGCCGGTCTGTTCTTTTGCTTTCGTTCCAGGAAGATCCTTTTCTTCCGCCGGCGAGAGGTGATTAACGGTTAGAGATGTTCTTAATTTAATCTTGCCCGTATACTGCTGAAAGCTTCGTGCTCTTGTTGAAACGACAGGTTCGAATGATTACGGGTAATCCGCTTAATCTGCGAGCAGTGGTGCTTGCGAGCTTCGACGGCCGTTTTCACTGGAATTTTGTCATTCGGGAAAATTAGAATGTAACAGACATTCGAAAGTTGATAGATCGTGTCGTAAGAAAGTTTATTTAACATTCCGTTTCTATCGTATTTCTGAAATTCGATTCACTGAATTCATTCTCATTATCAATCCACCACTCATATTTAAACCTCAAACGATTCTCGTTGTCAGTAAACTGCTCGTTAACCGTTTGAGTGCTGAGGAGCGCTATAGCACTCTTATTGTATGCCAAAATTGCGGAGAGCGCGGTAGTGCTTTTGTTTATCACTGGAGATTATAATTTTCTTACTATGTTTCTCAAGAAACAAATCAAAATAAATTTATCTGAATAAATATTGCTTCTTGATATCTTCATTGTAATAACAGAATATTTGTGATCTAATTTGATAACTAATCTTATTAATTTCGTCCACTCACACCCCATTTCCGCATTTTCAGTACATACCCAGAAAATTCGTTTAGCACTCAAACGATTTACACTCAAGTAATCCTCGCTATTAACCCCTCGCCGTGCAATGACGAATCAATGTTGTTCATTACCCATGAATCGCAAACAACTACTTCGCTAATATCAATGCATTATCTCCAAATGAAATTTCCGTTTAAAATAGGAACAACTTTGCTTTTCTTCCAATTATTCGATATATAAATATTACACGATCTTAGTAGCAAAACTAAATACTACGTCAAGAGGTTAATCAACTCGTCGCGAAGCTCAAACGATTCTCATCACTAACACTAGATTCACGGAACCCGTGAATTTCACGGATACCGAATTCCCTCAACATTATTTAGTAACAGCTCAAGTCGATTTCGATTCGTGCAACTATACGAATACGCATTGCAATACTTTGCTCTCGAAGCTAAACACTTCTGCGATTTACATGAACGACCACGTAACTTTCCAGGAACAATAGAATAAAGTGTAGAATAAACGTCCGCGAATCCAGTGTTAATTAACCACTCGTCCCTCCTTATTCGCAGACCCAGCAACCGGGTATCCGCAGCAATCAGAGAAACTGCCGGACTTCACGCACGATTGCATTCTGTGCGGCGAATGCTGTGTGCACAGCATTACGTACGTGCGCGCTGGTGTGTGCCCGCCGTTGTGCGCGAGCTGGCCTAACAGGTCCGGCGATGATCGATCGATCGACGGATCGATCGTGCCGGAAACCGCACGCCGAATATTCCGGCCGACCGAGTGATTGTGAACGGTGTTCGCGACGGGGCTGGGACGGCCCGGCGAGGGTGGGGGTGCGTCTTGAACCCGGCTGCGCGCGGAACGCCATTACATGTCGCCGAATCGAGCGCTGGCAATCAGTCGATTAATCAGTTGCCAATTCGAGAGTCGCGTTTGCGCGAGCAGAAACCGCGGGACAGACCTCTTAGCTGAGACTCGAGACTGTTTCGCCATTTCGATTCTGGGATGTGTAGGGTGTCTCCCAAAGAGACTACAGAATTTTGTCGGTTGTTTGATGAACTTATCTCTAATTCGATGAGGATAGTTACGTATAAGCATGATTCCTATCGATTCGCTCGTGCAAATGCATCATAAATTGCTGTGTAAATTGCTGTGTAGGACTACGTCAACAGTATTCAGCAGAGCAACTTAACACTGGAACTGCCAAGCATTTAATACGATTATTATGTAGTCCCTATGAAAATTGTGACAATAGATTATTTTCAGTTTCTTCGGACGTTCGTTACAGTACTCAAGTGGAACTATTTATTTTCAAAATCATTTCGAATATTCATTGCTTCGGAGATATCAATAATTGCTAAACAGAGAATCGAAACCAGTCATTTTAATTGGTACAGTAGTTCTAGTGTTAAGCAATTGATATATAATTTAATTTCTGCTGAGGTTTCGTACATTTTAGAGAATCTTCGTCTACAAAGATTGATAAGTCGCGAATAAATGATTGAATTACTCAAACAGTAAGAGATCAGCACGCAGTTTCCTTTTTCCCTATTAATTAACACTAGAACTACCGAGCGTTTAATACGATTAACATGCAATTCCCATAAAAATTGTAACAATAGAGTATTTTCAGTTTCTTTGGACATTCGTTATAGTACTTCCTCGATGAGATTTCTTAATTCGATCTAAAAAAATGTCTGTATCTCGTTAGGAAACACTGAATATTTCCGGTGAAAAGCTTCTGGAGCGCAAAGGGTTGAATAAGTGTCCAGATTCAAGGGTGAAACGCTTACGACGCTCAGGCAGCTATTGCCAGATCACGCGTGCCATTCGCAGAATCGATAATTCAAGGATAGAATAAATTAACCGCACGATGAACGATCGGAAATCCGAGCTCCCCGTATCCCCGGGGAACTATCCGAAGCAATTTCGTGTCCCGGCGGCGCAGACTCTTCTCGCCGGGCCCCGCGGACGCCGAAATTGGTCCCTATAGAAACTCCGAGCCCTTAAGTGCATCGGCGGAGGTGTCGTGACCGGGTCTCATCGATATTCAATAATTACGGTGTTAATAATCGTCGCGCGGCGGCCGATGGCATCGGTAATTGTTGCCGCGGCTGGTCTAGACGGTCGTGCGAGCCGATTGCACTCGTCATCGGGCGTCGGGTCGATCGGTCTTTCTTAAGAAAGAGACCGTTTAACAGAGCGGACGGAGCGGAAACGAGATAGGCAGAGATGAAACTAGAGCAGAAGAAAGAAACGAAGCGAAAAATAAACGGAGGGGTCAATGGAGGAAAGGGGTACGAATGCTCGATCGAATTAGGCGGATCGATCGACGGCGGGCGGAGGGCCAGCAATTTATACGCTTTCATCTCACCACCGATTTTCCGCGACCGATCGATCATCGATAATTGCTCGGTCGTTCGATCGACGTCCGTCGTATACCGGCGATTCATTTTTCTTCTTCTTCTTCCTCTTTTTGTAGTTCCACCGGCCGTTCAACTTCGATTGACGGCCGAATGGTTCCTTGCTCGCAGACCTGTTAACGCGAAATCGGAATCGAGGCTCTCGTTGTTTCGCGTATTGCGGATGGTGTTCGGGAATTTCGCTGAGTGCTCGGTGAACTGGAGACGCCGAGAAATGTACAGATCGGATAACATGTTTAGGAGCGAGGAGCGGGGAAACTTGAACTGAATTGGAATGGAGAATTTTGGATCTTAGGGGACCGTGATTTGATGGGCAGTGGGAGTTTATTTGGGAAATTAGGGTTCGAGGCGGCTACGCCCCTTGTTCGCTGTTTTAGTTGAATCGGGTAAATTAAATGTGCAAATTTCAGATGTGAAATTTGGGAATTTCAGTTTTTAGATATGAAATTTAAAAGTTTCAATTCTCAGTCTTTAGATATGACATTTGAGCTTTCATTTTCACATATGAAATTTAAAAATTACAATTTTCAGTTTTTAGATGTGACATTTGAGCTTTAATTTTCAGATATGAAATTTGAGCATTAATTTTCAGATATGAAATTTAAAAATTACAATTTTCAGTTTTTGGATATGACATTTGAGCTTTAATTTTCAGATATGAAATTTAAAAATTACAATTTTCAGTTTTTAGATATGAAATTCAAAAATGTCAATTTTCAGTCTTTAGATACGACATTCGAGCTTCATTTTTCAAATATAAAATGTTAAAATTTCAATATTCAATTTTCAGGTAGGAAATTCTGGAATTTCAACGTCCACTTTTAATTTTCAAATTTTAAATAACGAAAATAATCGGGACATACTTCCACGCGTGGTGTTTCACGAAAACGTTACTCGGTATAAAACAATACAAGAACGATGGAAATATCGTTCATTGGCATCGTCGTATTTTTATCGTCGCGATCGCGGACTCTGACGGGGTTCTAGGAATATCGATATTAAATTCAAAGATTCTTGCCGGAATATATACAGGGGAAATTCGCGGCGCGCTCGTGGAAACGTCGGGCTCACCTGAATAAAAGCGTGGCTCGATTGAATATTTGACTAAGCGTCGTTCATCGTTTAGTCAGGGCACGCGCCGAACAACGAACAAATTTGTATAATTCCGGTGGGCACGCGATATCGCATATTTATTGCGCTTGTCCACTTTGATGGACAACGATAAATTTTCCATAGCCGAGAGCGTATATCCGGTGCGCAACACGCGCCCAGCTGCGGGCAGCGGAGAGTTTCTCACGGCGAGTAACCGATCCGAAAGCATTTTAAAAAGCTCGACGACGTTACACTCGACACGGACATTTATTTTAACCCTTTGCACTCGAGAGATGACTCTCAGTCGTTTGATTTGATGTAACAGAATTACCAAGTGTTATATATAATATTAACCCTTTGAACTCTGCAGGCTCCAATATTGCACCAGTTGTGATATTGAATACTTTAATGAATCAAAGAAACTGCCCTGAGATTATTCGATTTTCCACACATGCGAATTTTCTACTGAGAAGGAAAATGAAAGAGCGAAGGAATGTTATAGCATTTGTCGTTTTCACTAGGGATACTATAAAAATTATGCTTCTTAAATTATGCTTATGCTTCTTATCCATGGAACGCGAATTAAAGAATTTCATTTGTTCCACTGAATAAATGGTATTAACCCTTTGAACTCTGCAGGCTCCAATATTGCGCCAGTTGTGATATTGAATATTTTAATGAATCAAAGAAACTACCCCGAAATTATTCGATTTTCCACACATCCGAATTTTCTATTGAGGAGGAAAATAAAAGATCGAAGGAATGTTATAGGATTTGTCGTTTTCACTAGGGTAGTTTTCAGTCTTGTTTAGTCATCTTCTTAGTAAATTTATAGGAGTGTCTATTTATAATTTGTAATCTTTTTACTGAAATCATTGTTGAAGCTGTTAACGCCTCCGACACGTTCTGTTGCACATTCGTCTTCACCCTCTTTACTCCGATTGACTTCCGTCAGCTCGCGCGTTCGAAGCAAATGAAACTCGAGTCACGTGGGCCGCCTGCGAGGCACGTTTGATTAGACGAAGTTTTCGAATGCTCGCTGCATATCGTGCCACCGATTTGTCGGTAGTGATTCTTCGCCATTCGAGGACGCGATGAGATGAATTTCGAGATGAACCTCGACGAAGGCACGGAACATCAGGAGGTTATTCGAGACAGGTCATTTTAAAATATAATTATAAATATTATTCATTATGTAGGCATCAGATATAAAAATCCCTTTTGCGAGCCTAACTTTGAAGTCACCTATCAGTACACTGGCATCTCATTGGTTTATTTCATTTTGCACTGGAAGTGGTGAGTAAAATTAAGTAACCAGTTAACTTCAACTTCTGTACGGTCAGGCGTGAAGGTTTAACGTCGTAACTGGAAAGTTACAAAATATATTCGTTCGATGAGATTATTGAAACTATCGTATACATTCTTAATTCGTACTCATACGTGGATATTTATTAACTTTGTACCGCATAGATTTTGTTATAATCATGAACAAAAATTCGGCCCATAGTGGGTTAATATCAAACAAACTTTGCAATGTTACCGCGTGAAATCTCGCAACCGAGAGGTGCCTTTCGAGTGCAAAGGGTTAATCGCGTTACAGGGTGTCCCGTGCGAACGACGGTACACGTCCGAGCGAGGAAACTAACTTTCGTTCTTTGATCGACATCGAACGGTCGAAAGTCGATGTGACGGTCGCGCCGCGATTACGCGAGGCAGGAAGCGAGGAAAACGGACGAATTACGCGTCGGAGGGGACGGTTGCCGGTACAAGTACGTCGTTTGCGGGCTTCAAAAGGCGCGGTCCCTCTCAAAGGTCGGCCAGACAATGCTCGTTTCGACTTCGACAGTAAATCCTGCATTGTTTTGCTTAACCCTTCCCGCGGACGAGGCCTCCTGACGCCGCTGAAAGCCGGACGGTGGCTGAAAGGGGTCGCAATTGGCCGGGGTCGCGACTTCACGCCACCCCTCGGATCTTAACTTCTTCAAGGACACCAGCACACACGCCTGCACTCCATTTTCGCTTTGGTATTAACACTATTCCTACCGACACTTCACGTGTACCTATTCCTACCGCGAGCAGTCAAACGACTGCTCTTTAGCATAACTTATATTTTTTAATATAGAACGAAGACAACAGCGAATTTGACAGTATACAAATATAGTTTCTGTTATTCAGAAGTATATAATTTACATTTTATTCGTTTTCGCCGCATTTTTTACACATAGGTTTGTCGATTGTACATTTCTCACGCACGTACTTTTTACATTTTAGATAGATTTGTTAGATTTAGATAGTTAGATTTTTTCATTTTTTCCTGAGTTTCTGGCAACCGAACTCACCCCTTTCTATTTTTCCTCTCACTTTGTATACGTCTAATTACGTATGAAACGCGACCAAGCGGAAATTGATATCATACCTATTCATTCCAGTGGACTCAACGTTGAAGAGGTTAATCTAGGTCGTCGAAAATTAGAACTATAGCTCGCTGTATAGAGTCACTCGAACTCTAGCCTTACGAACACCCGAATGTATTTCAATAGTAGAACTAGATATTTTTAAAGTATCTAATGTCTGAAATGATCTTGAGAATAAATAGTTCCGCCTAAATGCTACAAGAAATAATTACAGAAATCGTAAAACAATGTAGCATTGCGATCTTTACAAGAATCAACTCTAACGCTCGGTAATTATAATGTTCATTTATTTCCTTCATAAAGCTTCCTTAATCAGAAACAGTACATGATTATTCTTCGTTGGAAATGCTACGATAATAAATTCTACAAATTCCATTGTTACTCTTACCTTTACCACTAAAACTAACGTCAAAACTCATTCCTAATCTCTTCTTTCCGCAATCATTAAGAAGATAACAGTTTCTCTGATCAAAATATTTCTTAAACACAACACATTATGATGTTTTCAATACTATCAATGAAAAGAATTGTTTACGTTGCTTAATACAAAGTATCTAATTTTCTAAGTAAATTTCTAACAATACGAAAGAACTGCAAAAGGAATTGGGAGTGCAAAGGGTGAACACTGACTGTCTCGTCACCCGAATTCGGGTAACAGCGTTTTTCATACGAACTAAACCCTTTGCACTCGACAGTTTTTCATTGCAATATTAAATTAGAAAACAAGGCTGTTTCATTTCAATATTTCACACACCGATTCGTCATACTATAATTTGCTACATCGAATCTAGCGATGACTGACAGTCACTTTTCGAGAAGGGTTAACAAAGCTACCAGAGTCAAAACGAGCCATCAAGTCTTCTCTCTGCAATTATTAAAAAGACAACAGTTTCTCTGAGAAATTAATTGACCAACAAACCGAACTGCAAGTCAACCTCGGCACCCTCGCAGTTTCCACAGAGAAATGTTCGAAAGTCAATTTCACTGTTCGGTAGGTTTAGCGTTGAAGTTGCCTTCGATCCATAACGAGCGTCGGTTTGTCCCGACGCAGCGGATTTAATCGTTCGACGAACGTTCAGTTCCCTGAAAAATCTGATTACACAGCGAACGGGGTTCCCGTGAACATTAACAACACAGCGTTCGCGTGTTCGCCGCGTAATCCCGCCGCGATAATCCGCGCCGCTCCCAGCGGACGCGCCGCAGCTCGAAAACTCCGTCCCCCGCGAGCCGTGCAATTCATAACTCGACAAGCAAACGGGGAAAGACCGTAAACAATTCTATTTAGGGAGTCTACCTGCGCGGCGAGGCCGCCGGAACGCATATTTATTCGCCAGTCCGCGGCGGGCGGTGCTTCAAGTTTCGCGAAGTAGAGTGCTGCCGGGAAACTGGGTTGCAAAGTCTGAAAAGCTGCCGGCTCGCGACACTCCGCGCCACCCGAAGGAAACTTCGAATGCATTTTCCTTCTCCCGGCGAGTTCCGGTCTGAGAGACCTTTCATAAGAAGGAAGAAACTTCTCAGGGCGCGACCCGGCGAATTAACATTCCATACGACCGATCTCCAATTAAGAATGTTCGGCTTAACCCGTCCTCCGCCTGGAAATGTCGCGGATAGGGATATTCATTGTTTCTCGATGGAACTGCGATGGGATTAGCTCGAAGGGGAATCGCGTATAAATTTATGGACGAAATTCCCTCGTTTCGATCGCTGGGATATTAATATATCCGCGCGAAGTTTGTATTGGATCTATTAAACTCGATTAGTGTATCGACTCCGGGGACAGGGATGTTTTATTCGAGCAAATGTTAGATCTCTGTTTGATTTTCGATTTAAGGGTAAACGGATCGGGGCCGGAAAGAGGGTGGAATTCCGTGAAATTTTCGAATGACTAATTAAGGATAATAATTGACTTTCATAGGACATCGCCGTGGGATAGGTAGTGATTGATTTTCGTAGGTAATCAGGCGCTGCTTCGATCCAACTAGTCGCGGAATTAATGATTCATCGTCGGATCAACGAGAGTTACCGTCGCACTCTATTTGCGTTATGAATATTAAATTGAACTTCGCGGGTTCCGGGGTCGACGCCATGTTTGGTAGTGTTTGTTAAGCTCTTCGCAATAAACGTGCAGCCTGGATACTTGTGCGTTACTTCTTTCGTTTCCAATGTTTCTTTGAACAGACTTTGTTCGCGCGATTCTCGTTTAATTAACGCTACACGCACTTTGCGCATAACTATTTCTACTATAACACTTTGACTGTTACGTAAACACTCATCAAAACTCCCATGTACTCGAAACAGTTTTCTCTATTAACCGGAAACTGAGAAATCAAGATTCTTCTTAATAATTGCTACACTATCTTTCTTATATTTCATATATCCACCAAAATTCGGTTCGTTCGATACGTCGTGACAGAAATTAATGTCCACGTTTCTGTAAAATATGTCACCCGAATTCGGGTGACGCGGCAGTCAAAGTGATAAGCGAAACAACTGGTTGTAAAATGAACTTACACAAGTTAGACACGTGTTTCCCATTGGAAACGGAAACAGGAGAGACAATTGAAAAACTTAACCCTTTGCCTTGACTCAGATGTTCCTGTTTATGATACTTCTGTTGCATTTTAATGATACAGTAATTATAAAGGAAACTGTAGTATTACGAGTTCAATGAAATTTACTGATGAAAATAACTCACTCAAGAGGTTAACATTTTAAACGCCATTTAATCGAGAGACACAAAATCGGTACGATGTTAAACGAACGAAGAGAACCGCGGAGTTTTAACTGAAATTTGAAAACAGGTCACTTGACCCTGTCGCGTTTAGTGTTAATTTTCAGAAAACTGAATTGTGATGGCAATTTTCACTGAGGTTAACTTATATCACTATACATAGAAGAACTCAGATATATTGTCATGTAATATATTTTAAATAGATAATCGATTCGAATGAAATTTTATATTTTTCTCAATGCTGTGGTAATTAGCGAAGTTGCACAGCTAAGTGTCTCCATGAAAACGAGATTTCTCGTTAGCGGTAGGCAATGTGTTAAAAACCAGTCCACGTGGAACGGATACACCGCGTAAATTGAGAGACGAGTGTATAACTCCGGAGCCGGCTATCGAGGCGGTAAATACTCCAGTGGATCGCGGTGGCGATTTAATTAGGTAAGTTCTCTAATTACACCCGCATCGGACTTCGAACGGCTGTCGCGAGGGCCGGGCAACGTTCGAGTCCCGGGAACGCTGAATAAATTGCAGGCCGCGATACAAACAGGCAGCCGACGCGGAACTTCCGGAGGATAAGAATAATTAATAGCGTTGTCCGAAACAGAAACGGGAATCCGAACATGTTTGCAGGCGGGAGATTAAACTTCCGAAGTGTTTTTTCACACGCGAAACACCGAAGTCAGTTCGCTAACTGCAATTCTGTCTGGTCGATGATAAGTCTATGGTGAAATAAGCATCTTCACTGTGGAGAAGATATTTCTTCATTGATTTCAAAGGAAATCTATAGAATTTTGATTGACGAGTAATTTTTAAACAAATTCCGTTTCGATATTATCTAGAAATATCTGCAGTTATTTCAGGATATTATTATTGAGTTACTAACTGCAATTCTATCTGGTCGATGATAAGTCTATGGTGAAATAAGCATCTTCACTGTGGAGAAGATATTTCTTCATTGATTTCAAAGGAAATCTATAGAATTTTGATTGACGAGTAATTTTTAAACAAATTCCGTTTCGATATTATCTAGAAATATCTGTATTTATTTCAGGATATTATTATTGAGTTACTAACTGCAATTCTGTCTAGTCGATGGTAAGTCTATGATAAAATAAACATCTTAACTGTGGAGATTTCATCATTTAGTGTTTCACCATTGATTCCAAAGAAATTGTACAGAATATTTCTGACCGTCACTATTTTCTAGTAACAATCTGCATTTATTTCAGGTTATTGTTATTGGGTTACTATCCGTAACATTTAAATCGCAAAAAACGACATAGGAAATGTGATAAAGTTATAAAATATTGTTCGGTAGCACGAGGATTAAGCATGCGTCGCCATCGTTGCGCGTTGCGTTTTGCCAGACGGCCACGAGAGATCGCGCACAGTCGTTTCCGATTCGCTCTGCGCCGGAGTCGGGTAAAATGTAATCTCATTACGCATTACTGATTGAAGTGTGATAGTTTATTCGATAACAAATTACCTTCTGCGATTTTCAATGGTCGCTAATGTACGATTGAATTTCGGGGAACTGTGATAAGTGCTGATTAATAATTGCAGGCATGTTGCACGTCTAGGTATCGCATTGCATTTTGTGTAATATGTCATTTTAGATAATATATTGCAAATTTCATTACGGTGCACGTATCATGTATCTATTGACATAATCTATTCAACTGATCTACTTATTTCTTGAAATAATATATAATACACATTAACTTTTCGGTGATCGCGGAAAAAATTCAAGGAATGAATTTTGACCTATCTGGTAGTTCTAGTGTTAACCCTTTGCACTCGAGAGGTGACTCTTCATTTGATCTGACGCAGTAAAATTAGAAAGTTTAATATTTAACATTGAACTATGTATAATGCATCGGTGCGCGAAATATTGGGATAACAAAGCTTTGTTTCTCAATTTACCTGTGATTTCCCTTCGACTTAGTTAAAAAAAATATCGTCTTCGCTACATTTCTAGATCACAACATTGTAAACTATAAAATCTGATATTCAACGTTAATTAAACTTTGTATCATGCTTTAATACGTGAAATATTAGGATGAAAAAGCTTTGTTTCTCAATTTACCTATGATTTCTCTTAGAAATCATTTAAAAAAAAACCATCGTCCTTGTCTAGTTAGAGAATGTTAAATGCTAACGAAATACTTCCGAGTGCAAAGGGTTAATCAACTTTGCCGAATTCCGTTCTGTATAAGAATGATTGTTAGTGAATGTTATTGAATATTGATAAAGCCCGTTCGCAAAGGAGGTACGCGATTCTTCAATGGATACAGGCATTGTTTCACTCGAATTGGATATCGGTGAACCATGGCACACTTTCGACGGGTCAGACGCGGCCTCCGGAGCGCACGCATAATGCATAAGTTTCGCAGGCGCAGGCTTATGCAAATCGGTGCACCGCCGTGCTCATTCGGGGACGATATTAATTCGCGTCCGCTGACCCGAAACTCGGCCTGTCCCGAGCAGAGGACCGATCGAACGGACAACCGGCCTGGTCACCAATAACCTAAGAGGTGCATGCGACTTTAAACGTAAAATACGGGAAAAATAAAAAATTCAGCAGTATTCATACACCCTCGGTTAACCCTTTGCAAAAATATCTTGATCAAGAACCACACCTGTGAATAAAATTGATGTCGACTCACCCTCGACATAGGGGCGAAAAGTGTTAACCCTTTGCACTCCTAATTCCATTTGCAGTTTTTTCGTATTATTAGAAATTTACTTAGAAAATTAGTTACCTTGTACTAAGCAACGTAAACAATTCTTTTCATTAACAATGTTGAAAACACCATAATAACGTATTGTATTTGAAAAGCATCTTGATCAAGAACCGCAGCAGTGAATAAAATTGATGTCGACCTTTGCACTCCAAATTCCTTTTGCAGTCATTTCGTATTTACTTAGAAAATCAGTTACCTTGTACTAAGCAACGTAAACAATTCTTTTCATTAACAATATTGAAAACAGCATAATAACGTACTGCATTTGAAAAGTATCTTGATCAAGAACCACAGCAGTGAATAAAATTGATGTCGACCTTTGCACTCCAAATTCCTTTCGCAGTTCTTTTATATCGTTAGAAATGCACTTATAAAATTAGTTACATTGTACGATGCAACGTAAACAATTCTTTTCATTAACAATATTGAAAACAGCATAATAACGTACTGCATTTGAAAAATATCTTGATCAAGAACCACGGCAGTGAATAAAATTGATGTCGACTCACCCCGACATAGGGGCGCAAAGAGTTAAGGTGGTTTCCGCCGGTGCCTGCTGGTCCCGATCCTCCGAGACACAGTAAGGCTAACGAGTAGCACCCTCGAGGCCCCGGGGATAAGTCAGGCGCACGCCGGTTTCTCCGCGTGTTTCAACGCTGAAAGCCCGGGGACAAAAGTGTGGCAAACTGCTGGGACACGACGGTGCGCGGCACGGCCGGGGAGGAAGCAGGCGAAAGCAGGCGAAAGGCGGCCCTCCGGAAAATTCTCGGTGAAACGGCTCCCCGGCCGAAACTTCGCGAAGTTCGCGGGAAACTGCCTTCTTTCGAATCGATCGACCCGATTCCTGAAATTTCACTTTAGAAATTTACAATTGAGGCGAGGGACAAAAGCTTTTCGACGCTTCCACGAGGGCGCGCTCGTTAATTCTACTGTTTCACCGCGGCTGGCCGGATTTTTCGAGGACGAGCTTAACGGCGAGTTCGCCCGCCGAACATGTTTCATCTTGTTATTCGGTGATGATTTTCGTTTAGAGATTTATCCGTGATATTTGAAGCTGGATCGGTTGATGGAGTCTTCTAAAAGAATCTTCGTTTCGAAAGTTTGCGTACGAAATTATCCTGAGGGGAAGCTAACGCGTTGAGAAACTTTGTGCAAATATAAATATTTATTGTAGATATTACTTTGGTTTGGTATTGTAATATTGTTATTAACACTAGATGTACTATCGTTCCTAGGAAACTCGTTCGTCTATGTAAATCGCGAAAATTGTAGCTCGAAATCTAGAGTATCGCGATGCGTGTTCGCATAACTGCAATCAACTTAATCTGTTACTAAATAATGCTGAACACTAGGTTTACCATTTATTGTACACTTCATTCTATTATTCCTAAAAGAATTGATGCTCGTTTATTTAGATTTTTGGAGATTTGATAGTAGGTAATTGGGGTACATGTCGGTGTGATCGCATCAATCAAAATCGGCGTAAACATTTACAAAATAATATTTCTAAAATCCAATATGCGTCAATTTGACGCGTTCCGTAAACCTAGTGTTAAACCCAATATCCTTGAAACTGGCGTCTAGTGTTAACATCAGTTGTTCATTAACTGAAGTTTTAATTCACATTATTCCAGTGACTGAACACTTCAACTCGAACATCGTTCTAAATCGCAATTTCAAAAATACACGAATGATCTTTATTCCAAAATGTCCATCAAAAATTGAATGCGTCTGCGTCTGTCTATGATTAATCAGAAGATTCGATCTCATTGTCAAAGAGGAATCTTTCCCTCGAAGGTCTCGAAATCTCTCGAATCTATTCAATTTTCCCGTTCTTTATTCATCCGGGATCACCATTTCCGTTTTTCCTTCCGCGCTCGTCAGCCGGGGCCGTTTGAACGCGGGCCCGTACACGTAACAACGATAACGAACCAGGCCGGACGATAATAGTTCGCTTTTCAGTTAATGAGCCATTTAGAAGCGAGAGGCTTTTCCTCGCGCGCGACCCTCCTCGCTTCTGCGCTCCGACTTCCCCCCCACGCCTTTGTTTTCATGTTTTCACTCTGCCCGCTCGCTCATTGTCCGGCTATTTTTATCCGATTTCCTGTTATGCGTATAATTGACGGCCGATCGATCGAGCAACGAGATCTTCGTCAGTCGCGACCTCTTTATTTCCGGTCCGTCTTGAAACGCCGACATTCACGCTTTTTTGGCTGTATCGACTCGCCTTCGTTGATCTTGATTTTTGGTTCTTCGATCTCGCGTTGTAGTAATATTGTCTTTCGAATCAGTGATTACTGGATTATAAATTTTTATCCATGGGTAATTAGAAAGTGTCATTCGAATGGACACAGAGGAGAAAGGTACATAAACTGACATTCACAATTTTCGTCTGTATCGACTCGTCTTCGTTGATCTTGATCTTTGGTTTCTCGATCTCGCGTTATAGTAATCTTTCCTTCTGAATCAGCGATCATTGAATTATAAATTGTCATTCGAAAGACGTTTATCTATGGCAATTCGATTTTATTCGGTTATATTCCGAAAAATTTGCATAACTGCAAGCTTAATTATTTAGGAAAGATTCTACTACACGGAGAATCGTGAAATAATCTTTCTGTTACAGTCGTGAAAGAATCGGAGTTAGAAGAGAATGTGAGAGAATGATTTAAACGATAGATAATGAGAGCATGATAATTAATCGAGGTGACGATACAAAATGTAACGATTCGATTCGGAAGTCCGATATCTCTCGCAGAAGAGAGAGAAGGTGGCGGATAAAGCCGTGGCGGACAAGTTGCGGCCGAGCGAAATTAATTAGCCCGAAAATTAGTTTCTGCAGCCATTGGACACAATGAGCGAAGCACAACGAGGTCGCTATAAATTACTCGCACATGCTGAAGGAGCTCCGGCTGGCCGGTCGCGTAAACTACTCGCCCGGGATGCCGCTAAACACGGCGAAACGCGAATTAGCCGGACTGCGACGGAACGGGAAACCAGTACGGCATAATTAAAGACAAACGGTGTCCGTTGAATACATTCCAATGAATCTCTCGTTTCCCGATTAAATCGTTCTAATTTATTCTTCCCCGACGCCCTCGGGAATCATCAATTCATTGTACTGTATTCATATTTTAAGGGAACCACTGCTAATGAACCGAACAGATATCTAATATTTCGTTGATAACAATAAGCTGATAAGCCCAATAACCAAATTGCCTGATTCTGTATTTCATATTTAATATTCAATATTAACCCTTTGCAGTTGAAAGTTTTTTTGCTAGAAGTATTCAACGCTCTTTGACAAAATATAGACGATGCTTGTTGCGACTAATCTAAATAATCGATAAATTAAGGGACAAAAGTAATTTACTTTGATATTTCACGTAATGATGCGTTTACAAAGTTTAGTATTGATCATCGAACTGTATAATTTTACTGTATCAAAATAAATTACTTTTGTCGCTAAGCTCGTGTACCATTTTACTTGATTTGGAAGAAATACATCAAAATTTCCCATTCAACTTGAGGTGGAAATTTCATTTGAGGATAATACATTGACACTAGCAAAATAGCTGTTTGCTTTGATCCGTGGGTAACAACATTGATTCTTATTAAATTAGTTTAGACATCTTCATCACGAGTCTCATTCGTCATTGTACGGCAAGGGGTTAACAGAAACATTTGGCCAAGAGATAATTCACTCCAACCTCAGATAATTCACTCCATTCCCACAGAAACCTGCTCAGAGATCATTTACCTCCATCTCTCATTTCAAAGGAAACTTCAAATGACCCGCCACATTCGCAGTTTCGCGAGAACGTTCCGCTCGCAGATCATTTGCTCCCCTTCAACGAAAATCTACCGCTGATAGACGACTAAGGGAACATCAGCGATAAACTAGGACCCACGTCGAACATCGTCGAACTCCGTCGAAAGGACGCTGTCGCTGCAGCGACGAGCGCGAGCATGAATTGGTAGCATTGTGTCGCGCGTAACGCCGGGGAATACAGAAGAGGAGAGAGCGAGCCGTGTATCCGGAAAATATTGTCGGCGCTGGGAGAAAAGCCCGGCGAGAAAGGGAAAGAGAGAGGGGAAAAAACAGGCTGGTACATCTCGCGATTGCCGTATATTGGGACCTGATTGGTTCAATTTGTCAATTTGTTGCCTCGCCGAGAGCGGAACGTGCCGCGACCCGACCCGACCCGACCCGATTCTCCGCGGCGCTCACGCTGGCCCGGATATTACCAGGATAATGGAAGAGATCCTCGCCGAAAATTTTCATGGAAACCCGCCCGCCGGCCCCGCGACGCTCGAGGGCGCCGAGGGAATATCGCGGTCCTAGAAAATTGCGCTCGAATCGGCGATCGGCGTCGATTCCCTCGCGGAGCGGATTCCTCGATTGGAATTTCCGAGAGATACAGGTCGATGAATTTTTATCTCCGGATATTCGCGTCTCTCGAGCAAACAATCTCGCGTTCCGCGCGACGGGAATCCTCGAGCTCGCGACACGTGTAAATCGACGGTCGCGTCGCTGAATCGCTTTAGGAGGGCTATCGACGAAACCTTCTGCACATTAGAGCCCTGGGTATTTTTACCATAGCAGGAATAAAAGCCCAAGGAACCTGGTCGTGCACGCTGTCCAGGCAGTAATAGAGGACTTGGCGTGACACTTTCACACGCCGAATTAACCTTGTGTGAAATGGATGTGATGAAAGAAGGCTTCTCCTTTTCTCGTCCGAGAGTGGACTGTCATCCCAATGTCTCTCTATATATATATAAAAATACTGAGATAGGGCGGTGTCCTTAGTGACAAATCAGAAGCTAAAACGCTCGGGGTGTTGCTAGTTATAGTTTTTTAACCTACGCCCACATTACTAGTAGTGGAGGTAGGGGGTACGTTGTCCCTTCTGACCTGCAAAGGTACCGGTGGCTGTAGGCTCGAGGTTTAGGTCGTTGAGCTGCCGTTTTTTTATAATATGTATCTTAACCAAATAAACCGTGCCGGAACAGAACCGTTGCTTCGATAATTTAGTCGTAGTCGCTTCGGCGCGTTTTGCCAGTTTTAGATTTACCGTAACTTTTACCTTACATCTGTTTGCCGGAAGTCGAGGCGACCCTTGGTTTTATCACTCGCTACGAATTTTTGTTTCGCGTCCACTATCTGGAAGGCTACGAATCAGGAAGCTTCCAATTTTGCGCACGCCTACCCGAAGGTTTATAAAAAGCCGCGCAAGGTACGGAGACGGGAGATATAAGAAAAAATTGAACTAGACACACGAGACGGAGTATATTGACGTCGTTGTAGACTCTCGCCGCTGACGAGTATTACTGAACTCCCAAAAGTAAACAGCAAATTATTTTCACTGAAGTAAATATTTATACAGTCCACTTCCAATCAGTTCGCACAAAGTTAAGTCGGCGTGCGACGTTCGGTTTCCCTATAACATTTCGAAATAGAAAACGCGGAAACAACAGCGGTCTATGATAGTTTGACAGTATCGCTGAGTGGGTTTGAATGTTCCTTTTTGTTGATTTTTGACGATATTTTGTTGTATATTGTATGTCTAATGGAAAGACGAGCGTCAGGAAGCTTTTTATAAAGTAGAATAGTAATAAGGAGAATATTTATTGTATATCTATATCGAGTCAGACTCGACATTCTATTTTGTTGCGACCTCTACCTGTTTTAACGACTTTCTCTACATTTATTTGTTGCATCACAGTTGTACCATTTAAGGGTAACATTTCAACGATTCCCAAATATTCTTGAATAAATAAATGCGTCACATTAAGCTGTCGTTGACTGAACTGACGTCGACGTGAACCTCGAAGTGAGAAACCAAAGGGTTAATGAATGATATCAATCTAAGAACTGTATATTCGAAAATTTAAAGATCGCTTTCGCGTTGATTTTGGACGAGTTCGAAGGTCGTCGCGAATACCGGTGAATGGGTACGTGGAACCGAGACTCCTCGTGAAACGCGTCTTCCCTTCGAAGCGATATCGCCGCGCAATTTCTCGTTCGAGCTAATAACTCCCCGGCGAAGTGGCAGAAATGTAAGTATACAACCGCGTCTGGCCGGAGACGCGACGCGAAAACATGAGAGGTGAAAGCAATTTATGCGAAGAAGCGGCGGGGTTCCGTTACCCGAGCGAAACGCGAGGAGACACGCGTCCCGGCGACAAAGGGGACACCGCGCGGCGGTGTTTCGTCTTCGCCGGAAATGAATTCTTTTCAAGTGAGTATTCGGTCGCGAGGAAGACTGTCTCACCTTCCTTTCAGTGGATTTTCAACTGTCGGTCTTGATTTCTGCGGAGCGGAACACTTCGTTTTGATTTCAGTGTGATATAGATCAGCAATTTCTAGTGAATTCTGGCGCATTTGAGATCCAACTAGTAAGCATTAGTGAATCCATGCTCTAATTATAGATTTTTGACGTACGATCTCGATTTTAGTGACTTTCGATCAATCAATCTTTTTTTCTAATTTTGAGCGGATAATCTAATCTGATAAATTCGAAATTGTTCAGTTAGGTTACTAACAGTTAATATTCTTAGGAATACTGATTTAAAAATTTAATACTTTACTAATTTAGAGGCCTTCATTCAATCTCGATTTCGGTGAATTCCAACTACTGTTGCTTTCACAGAGTTCTAATTCAATAATTTAGTTCTCTAATAATTTGGAAAATTCTGAACCTTTTCAATCTCACTAAACTAATCAGTTAACGTCGCCTCCTGCGAATTCCGATTAAACAATCTAATGTCTAATAATTTAGAAAATTCCGAACCTTTTCAATCTCAATCTCACTAAACTAAGCATTTAACATCGTCTCCTGCGAATTCCGATTAAACAACCTAATCCTCTAATAATTTAGAAAATTCCGAACCTTTTCAATCTCACTAAACTAACCAGTTAACATCGCCTCCTACGAATTCCGGTTAAACAATCTAATCCCTGAATAATTTACGAACTTTCGAATCGTTCGATCTTAATATCACTAAACTCCGGCCAGTTAATACTGTTCCCATCGTACCGTAATCAACGAATCTACATTCGTACGAGCTCGAACTCGTTCGATATTAATCTTGATCGCCGGCGATCCGAACGTACCATCCCCGAGCCGTTGGCTCGCGACTGGCGGACTCCGCGGAGATTGAAAGCGGCGTTTTAAAGAGCGTATCGGGGTAATTCGTGCCTTCGCCGCGGCACAAGGTCAGGAAAATCAATAGAACACAGACAACGAGGTAACGATGCCGCGGTCCGATAGCAGCCGTGGCATGGCGGCACGACATTCCGTTTCGCGGCTTATCGCGTGCGTTTCCTAAGGTCAGTGACAAAATGGAGGTTGTACCTGTTACGAGGATGGAAATTCCGCGAGAAATATGACCTCGGCACCGGCCGCGTTACCTTCGTTTCTTACCCTCTTCTCGAGGCCCTCCGGTTAACCAGTTAACTGTGTTCGACGAGCACACGCGTCATCTTAAAACTCTTAATGGTAACTTTCTCAACGATGGATTATTTATTTTTTCAGACAAACATGTAATTCTTCGATTCGCTTTAGTTTTTCGTTAGGATATATTTTAAGCATTTGGCCTGCATTTGAGTATACACTTCATTATTTGATTTTATTGCGCAATGAGAGATCTTTCAAACTAAATTCCACATTTAACTGGTTAATCGATTCGCTGTCAAACCATTATATGAAGCTATTCCCATTGCCATTTATATTTTCAGTGGTACTGTTCACCAAAGTTCTGTTGTTTCTTGGTAAAAGCACATGTATGGTAGTTTTAACCCTTTGCACTCGAGAGGTGACTCAGTCACCACTTGATTTGACACAGTGAAACTATAGAACGCGATATTTAATGTTAAACTTTGTATAATGCCTCGATACGTGAAGCATTGGAATAAAGCAGCTTTGTTCCTCAGTGTACCGGTGACTCTTCGAATTAGTCTCAAAGAATATCGTCTTCGCTTCATTTTCAGATCACAACATTGTAAACTATAAAATCTGATATTCGATGTTAATTAAATTTTGTATAATTCCTCGATACGTGAAACTTTGGAATAAAGCAGCTTTGTTCCTCAGTGTACCGGTGACTCTTCGAATTAGTCTCAAGGAGCATCGTCTTCTCGTAAAGAGATGTTAAATATTTCTAATAAACATCCGAGTGCAAAGGGTTGAACGTATGGGAACACGTACCGGCGTGAATCCGTTAATGGCGAAGTTTCCGGGGCGACTGCAGTTTTAGAATTCGAGAGTTTATCGCGGTCCTCGGAGGGTCGAAGGGGGCCGCGTAATTTCAATCGTCGCGACCAAAGGGAGGAAGAATCGGGGAACGGCGGTCGCGAGTTTAAAACGAGTTCCCGATGGACGACGTTAGTTGGCAACTGGTCTCCCAGGGGCCATCGGAATCGGAATGCCCCAAGTATTTGGCAAGTGGTCGAAATTTCACGGTAGAGCTGCGCCCGGAGTCACGGTTCTGCACGCTTTCGGCCCGTTTCACGTTGTCATCGGAACGGTTAACGCTGTCGTCGCCGCCGTAAATCCTGCAAATTAAATTCTACGACCGGCCGGATCACCGGCACCGAAAGAAGCACCGGGGATCTCCTTAAATCTTTCGACCCCGTTCGTCAAAGGAAATCTACATTTCGCAAAGCACTTTGAGAGACTATCAGCGAACACCTCGGTCAATTTTCCTTCGCGCTGGATAGATGTGTCGAAGAAATCTTACGAGATTAACCCTTTGCACTCACCAATTGATTTCATACAGTAAAACTATAAAATTCGATACTTAATATTGTAGTATCGAGAATATTTATTGTAGGATGAATGGTTTGTTGTGCGTGCGTAAGGGCGACCAGGTCATATTGCGACGGACCGGCGCCGGGGTGTTTGGGAAATAGTGTGACTGCGTTTAGACAATTTCGAGTGGCTGAAAGAATGCGAGGAAGAGTACCTGGAACTGAGCGACTGAACCGTGAGAAAAGTGTGTACGTGACTGCGTAAGTTTTGACTATGGATGGAAGATGCGAGTGAGAAGGGTGCAAGGGTGAGAAAGACAGAGCGAATGGGGGTGTGTGATAAAAGCGAGTGGAAATGCGTGCATGGACACATTTTGGTGAGCGACAGCGGAGTAGAACATTTTTGGTGCGAGAGTCGTGTGTTGTATTTTACGTGTTGTCCGTATTGTTTCCTTTATCTTATTAAATATATTATTGTTTTCCTAATTCTCTTTTTACTAAAGATCCACATTTTCAAATATCATCTAATAGTAAACCACCACCGATATACTATAATATTAAACTTCGTATAACGCATCAATTCAAATAGAGATCAAATATTTCAACGAATCAAAGAAACTACCCCAAAATTATTCGATTTTCCACACATCCAAATTTTTTACTGAGAAGGAAAATAAAAGATCGAAGGGATCTTACAGCATTTTTCATTTTCACTAGAGATACCACAAAAATTCGTTGCAGTTGCTGATAAATTATAAAACCATCTGGAGTACTAAGGGTTAACCCTTTGCACTCGAACGGTGCCTCTCACTCGCCAATTGGTTTCATACGGTAAAACTATAACATTCGATACTTAATATTAAACTTCGTATAATGCATCAATTTGAGAAATATTCAAAGAAAACAGCTTTGTCCCTCGATTTAAGTGTGATTTCTCGTCGAGTTAGTTTCACAAAATATCGTCTCTATCTCATCGGAAGACGTTAAAATATTTCTAATGAAAATCTTCCGAGTGCAAAGGGTTAACTATATTCCGGAGAATGTTCGTTATAGCATTCTTTGAATTCTAACGCCAGCTCCCGCGAGACTTGCTTTGTCTTATTATTCCTCTGAATTGCAGCTTATTCTTTAAGATATTCAGTGCGTGGAATATTGAGTTGTTCAACGGATAGTTCTGTTTCGAATAAATTTGAATATTCCGAGGAACTCTAATTGGTTTTTCCTGTCGAATTCTGGCTTTCGAGAGTAATTTAAAATTCAAACATTTCAAATTTAAATTTCAAGTTTCAAACTTTTGAGAATCCAGCAGTTTAAACGGTAAAGCATCCAATGTATTCTTGAACTTCTGCCAATTGTTCGATTATTTCTAGCTGTAGCTTCTTTTTAAGGAGCTTCCTTTTTTTCTATTAATTAACACTGGAACTACCGAGCATTTAATACGATTAATATGCAATTCCCATAAAAATTGTAACAATAGATTATTGTCAGTGTCTTCAGACATTCATTACAGTACTCAAGTGGAACTATTTAATTCCAAAATCATTTCGAATGTTCAATGCTTCGAAGATATCCAAAATTGCTAAACAAAAAAATCGAAACCAGTCATTTTAACTGGTACTTAGAGATTAATATTAATACTTTAGAGAATCTTCGTCTGCAAAGATTGATAAGTCACGAACAAATGATTGAATTACTCAAACAGCGAGAGATCAGCAGTATCCTTTTTTCCTATTAAGGAAAGGGGAGGCTCCGCGGCGGCGTTACACCGGCCGAGCGGCTCGTCGCGACCGCTCTTTCAATTTTACACATGGTGTTTTCATATTGTTATGGGCGGCGGTCGCGTGACCGGGTAGATAGCGCACGATCTCGCGCTGTCCATTATTCTTCTTGGCATTAACCTTTAACCGCGACCCGATAAGCGGACGGGAATGTAACCAGTCATCGTCGATCGGTGACATTGTCGCCTCCCTAACAGAGTCGTACGGCTGATTTAAAATTCATCGAATCGTCCGTGAATTTATTCAGCTCGGACTCCGCTATCAGACGACTTATCAGCGATCAGTCCATTAGAATACCACCCGACCCGTGTGTTTGTGTAACAACGAGCAAAGAAATTCGATTCAGCATCGGATCATAATGATTGCCACGAGTAACTCGAATGAATTGAATCCTCTATCATAACTTCGGTTCGCCATATTTTTTAACCCTCGGCGATCCAACTGATTTTGTGATCTAACTCGACGCCATTTTCATAGTATCCCTGGCGAAAATGGATAAATATTCTGTTACAAAATTTACAAAATTCTTTGGATCCTTTGTTTCCTTGTTTGAACAATATCTTCGTGCGCCGAAAGTAATCTTAGAATTTCTCTTCGAATTGATTCATTGTAAAGGGTTAACAACGCATGGGATTTCTATCGAAGATTCTAAATTATGAGAATTTTGATTTCTTTAGTTAGAATCGTTTATATTATTGAACTTAGTGATTGGATAAGAAAGGAACATTGAATAATATTAAGTACCTTGATATACTTCACGACTAAACCAATATTTCCAGGAGCATTCCATCATTTTCGAAATTGTTTCACAATATTTACGTTCCATCGGCGAGGCAGGCAACGTAGATGACGTCGGACGTAAAACTTTACACACCGATTTCCAGCGGAAAGTCTTACTCCCGCCGAGGAAATTGTTGCTCGTCGATATTCTCGTAAAACGATAATTGCAATAAAAAGGGGTCTCGAAACGGTAATCGATTAGGCCGTAAAGAGTAGCTTAACCTTTCGACCTATGATTTCTTTCTCAACTCTGATCGATGCTACTCTGTCATTAACCCTTTGAACTCTGTGGGCTCCAATATTGCACCGGTTATAATATTGAATATTTTAATGAATCGAAGGAACTACCCTAAAATTCCTAGATTTTCCACACATCCAAATTTTGTACTGAGAAGGGAAATAAAAAATTGAAGGAATAATTGCAAATAATTACGTATCAACCACATTAAATACTCAGTAGTTCAACTATTAAAAGCATCAAACATTCGAAATGATTCTAAAAATAAATAGTTCCACAAATGACCCATGCCTGACGTCTTCTATTTGCAATCATTAGAAAGACAACAAATGTTTCTTTCAGAAATTATTAAAGAAATTCATTTAGCACTACGCAAATTGAATAGTGAATCAATTAAAGTCTGAACAGATGCACTCTCGGAGTTTCCATAGCGAAATTTTCAAAAGTCAATTGAAGTGTTCGGTAGTTTTAGTGTTAAATAACAAATTTCATAGTTTTACTGTATGAAATCAAATGGTGAGTACAAAGTTAATTCCTCTTGCGTCGGAATAATCAGAAATATTCGTTCAGAATTTTCAGACTTTAGCTACGTAAGATTATGTATAAGATGTTTCATCAATTACCTAAATGAAGATTACGAACGAATAACAACGATGATTTCACAGACTCGTATATCTTCTGTATCTCCGAATACGTCGATTATCTCTGTTTATTTACGATTAAGATGATTTTTCAAGGAGAAAGTGTGCTTCGTTCGAAATAAACGTCAAACTCGTCTACAGTGCATCACGTTCAAGTGCATTTTGATCGTTTGATCCGGCGGAGGTGTTGCTTTGCGCGGCGCGTGTTGCGTTGCGGCGTGTCGCGTTGCGTAACGCGAGCAGATCGCGTCGACGTCGATCGCAGCAACCCGTCACTGCGGTGATTAATTAATCCGAGCTCACCCGGGGACGTTTATTAGCCCCGGCCGGCTACCGAAATTTCCCAGCAGACGGGTAAACGACTCGAAAGTAGCGCTGGGACTCCGATTAATCGGAAATCGAGGAACAGGTTCGGGGAGTTTCGGAATCGAATGGTTCGACACGTCACCTGTTCGAGCTAATTACGAATAAATTATAGATCTGATCTGTTTTTAATCCATTGACATTCTTAAGAGAACAAATATTAGAAAATTCTATTCGACGTCATTTCTTCCAAAGATGAGTCATTCCAGAAATCGAATCTATAAATTACCATCACGTAGGGAGTCATTAGTAACGATGGAAACTACATTGTTCAGTAAATATCAATAAACGCATTGGAAACGTATCATTTCGTTTTAGTAATCGAAAACAAGCAGAACCTTCTGATATTTCTAATTCCTATTCCTTGTAACTGATTCGAGAAATATCGATTTTCTGGAATACATATCTTGCACAAGTGAATGCACACTGGATCACTGACGTTAATAAATAATTTTTCTCCTCCTGCAGGGATCGAATGATTAATGGTAATTGGATTTTCACGTTCGGAAAAGTCGCCGGAACAATGTTATCGAGGTATCAGATAAACGAGTAAAGTGTAAAAGTGAAACAGAGAAAAAAAAAGCGAGGATAGTTGATGCACTTCCGGTGCCGGGGGTTCATTCGATCGCCACGTCAGCTGGAATTATCGATTGCAGTTGAATTTAATTAATTCGCGAGCCGCTTATCGCGACGCTGTCGAAACACAGGCCGCACACGTCGATCCCGTACGACTGTTCATTAATCAGCCACGAAGGCAATCGTGTGTAGTCGAGTTCGCGTGTGTGTCACGTTATGGCGGTGAACCCATTGTCCCGCGGCGAAATAGTCTCGTCGAATCGGCAATCGATAGAAACGCGAAAAACCAGCGGCTGAAATAATATCAGCGATCCAGTCGAATCGACGTTACATTCATGTAAAGCGATTAACATTTTTCATTTCATTTCCTCCCTTTGATCTCGCTCGATTTTCCGTGTTCCCTTTTACCAATCGATCCAGCCAAACTCCGAACGAAATTAATTATCGTTTAACTCCATTCTCAGGGTACGCTCTTCTGTTTTTGGTGAAATTTTGGCTTTCCGAATGTTAACCCTTTGTCGAATGTCGGCATTTTGTTGGGATCAAACTTCCACGTTTGCAATACCCGGTTGTGAACGAATGATTTAACTGTTCGAACAGCGAGGAATCAGTACACAGTTTGCTTATTCTCTATGATTTAAGCATTCGGTGTTTAATTCAGCAGAATTTGCAAAAGATTTTGCATACCTTCAACGATCTTCGTTAAATTTGTCTCGAGAATTTTAATTTTTATCTTTGAATCCAAATGGTAGCTTTGTTAAGGCTTTTCAGATGTTTAGTATGTTTCTTTGAAACTTTTGTATGGGCTGAGTGTCGATTCCCGAAGTGTGAACTGTCGCGAATGATTACCGAACCGCGGGAATCGAGAAATGAAAATTCGAAGACAAATACCTTCGCGGTAATTTGCCTCGGCGATTAGTCAAATGCCGTGACCGAACCAATTGCTGTCGATTGTTTGCGACAACGAATTTGCAAATCATATTAAGTGCCGGCCACGGAATATTCAGTAGGCCGTGAATATTGCGGCAGAAATTGCGGCTTCTAGTCGGCGCGCGTCCATCTTGAATACGCACAACCTCGATCTATCGATAAAATATCTTAAACAATACAAGTGCGTCCTAAATTTACAACCACACGATCTCAAATAACACAAGTATATTATGAATATTATGTAACATAATCTTAAACAATCACAGATCTATTATTTACTATCAACCAGGTCGAGCAAAATGTCCCATCGCATTCGAAATTCAAAAATCTCGCTACGTTCGATTAAATCACATGGATCTACGTTGCATGTTTTATCCGGTAACTGTCTTATCGCCCAGTTCACTCGTTTGCAATATTCATTAGCACATTACGATACGCCGCGTTGAAGAATGACAAGACCTTCCAGTTAATCTAATATATTATCTATCACGCGTTTCCAACGAACAGCAGAAAAGAACACTCGGTTCCGAGACATTTGTCCCGAGGAACGCGTCGAGCCAAAGGCTGAGAAGCGTTCTTCGAGTATTCGTTAATCGCCGGAGCAATTAGCGTCGTCCAATTCCAAGAGCCGCCTTCTCCGCCGCGTTTCGAGCAGCAGCGGCGCGGCGCGTCGCGTCGCTGGAATCGACTCGAAGATTAGCGGGCGGTTAGCGAACAGGGGATTACGAGCTGCAATCGTGTCCGTAAGTGGATACCCAAACTGGCGCGCAACTAATCAAAATATTATTCAATATTACGCGAATCGGCTCCGAAACTCGGCGAATTTCAGGGGACGCGTCGCGACGAAGGCCGCGCCGGCGAACGACTTTCGGGGGATTAAAAGTTCCCGGAAACTTGCTCCGCCGCCCCCTTTCAACGAGATAATCTCCCGCAGGACTCTTCCGGGCGAATCAGATGAACTCTGGACAAGATTCGTGGATGTACTATTGCTTTTAGGGGAACTTTCGACGGAGGTTGTTCCTTTTGTCGGGAATCCGTCGATAAGACGTAGTTACCTTTGAAAAGCAGGCGAAGAAGAATACACAGCTGTGACTTCTCAATTTATAGCTGCGACAGATTAAAACACTGAAGTATTATTTCGTTCGAACTGTTGAATGATGGTTTTTTAACCACGCGCTGGCGAATTGAGAAACTCGACGGGATCTCGCGAGGAATTTTGTCTTCGCCTGTTATATATAGATATGTACACAAATGTTGATAATTTTGTACGAATTGGTAGATTTCGGAACGATCTGGAATATGTAATCCAATGAGACCGTCGACGTGTAGAATATGTCGTTAGTTTTCGGACAAAAACAGAGGGGTAAAATGACTCTTGCCTGATGTCTTCTTTTTGCAATTATCAGAAAGGTAACAAATGTTTCTCTGAGAAATTATTAAAGAAATTCATTTAGCACTACGCAAATCGAATTGTAAATCAATGAAAGTCTGAACGGATGCACTCTTGGAGTTTCTGTAGCGAAATTTTCAAAAGTCAGTTGAAGTGCTCGGTAGTTTTAGTGTTAAAAGTCTTTGCGGACGAACGTCGACATTTAGGCGAGATGAAATTCTCGTATTTCGAAGACTGAGTGCCAAACAGACGATTTAATTATTTGAAAAGCCAGAGATCAGCGCATACTTTCCCTGTTTTCTATTGTTTAAGCAATTGATGTTGAATTTAACTTCATCTGTGAAGGTTTCCTATGTTTCTAAGAACCTCCTCAAAAGCTTTTGAAGCGTGAAGGATGAAGTTTTAGAATTCGATGGCGAAAGACTGCAACCTCTAGCGAAAATCCTCGATGCTGATCACTGAGGATGACCGATTAACTCGGCGAACAGTTGCGACGAGGCAATACTCGAGCGTGCAACATTGAAATTGCAGATAACTGCGAAATATCTGAAAACGAAGGAATCCAGAGCAAAAGTGACAACTTTCCGAGGATTAGAAGTTCCCGGAAGTTCGTTCGTCGCCGGCTTCTGGCCGATAATCTTTCTTAAAACCCTTCGAGAAGGGTCAGATGAACCGTGAAATAGGTTTCGCGGCGAAAAATTGCGATAGGTTCCGGCGGGTCCGCCATGTTGGATCTCCTAACATCGTTTCGGGCTTCAACGAGCTTATTATCCGCCGCTGGGAATTCATTAGCAATTAGCAATCAGCTCGACGAGTGTCCAAACCGTCCGAAATATCATTATAACTTCGCGAGATCCCGGAAATCGAGGCAGCCGGTGCAAAAGTAACGACTTCCGAAGGATTCGAAAGCTCGCGGAGCTTCCTTGTTCCATTTTCCGAGAGGAGAACGGCTCTAAAACGCTTCGAGATGAGCAGGACGAAACGCAGAGCAGATTTTCGGCGAAAAAATCCCCGACGATTCGCTAGAGTCAGCTAGGTTGGATGCTCCTGCGCGAATTCGGGGAACGATCGAGCAATCATCCACTGGAAATTCATTAGCAATTAGTAGAGTGCGGATTTTATGCATTCATGGTATACCACGGTCAGCATGCTAGCCGAGCTAATTGCTAATTGCCGGCCCGCCGGGTAATGTACAGTTTTAAGGAATAACTTTCGGGAGCCATGATTAAACAAGAATTCGTTCATTCTATTAGCGGTTCTATTAAGTTCTTAATGAAACAAACAATTTCTTATGATCTCCCGTTATCATACTGGCTACAGCTAGTTTATTTTTAATGATTAACCGGAAGAAAATACAGCCTTATGTTTATTATAAATGAAACAATTTATATTCATATTAATTCAATTTTAGAAGAAACATTTTCAATCTTTCAAAAACTAGATTTACCACGTCGAGGTTTTTATATTCGTTCGGTATTCAAATAAATAATTCTATTATTCAAGAAACGAAAGGCAATTCTCTTAGGCGTTCAGTGCCACGTGTACCACATGTGGTTAATTTTTGTAACGAAATATTTTTAAGGGACACATGGTCAAGAATAGCTGTACACGTTACAAAGCAAGAAAACGTCAAGAAACGATATGAAAATATATAAAATTAAAAAAAACCTTGAATATAACTGAATATTTTATTTAAAAAATCAATACAGTTCATAAGCAAAATATTAGTTAACTCTTTGAACTCTGTAGGCTCCAATATTGCACCAGTTATAATATTAAATATTTTAATGAATCAAAGAAACTACCCTGAAGTTATTCGATTCTTCACACATCCAAATTTTCTATTGAGAAGAAAAATAAAAGATCGAAGGAACGTTAGAGCATTTCTAATTTTCGCTAGGAATACTATAAAAATTAGTTGCAGTTGTTAAGGGTTAAATTATACAATCCTCTTTTAGTCGAGCACTTAGAAGCTCGATGCACGATCCACTTTCCCATGGAGAAAGTTCGTAGTACCTTAAAAAATCCCTTAGTAAGAAGGGTAGATATTTCGCTGGCAGGACAGGAGCGGCTTGAACTTTCTTTGCCGTGGAGAATATCAAGAAAAACGGGCAGGTCGCGGGTGCAAATAAGAAAAAGAAGATTACCGGGGACGATGGGCAGGGGTTGGTCGGCATGGAAGTAGTTTCAGTCGTTAATGAACGACCCACTCGGAATCGGGTGGTATTTCGCAACGAAAAGGCTGTCGGTGACACTTGAAATCCCCCGGCCTCATTATATCGCGGTCCCACAAACGTCATTCCGCCGCGGACTTTTCGAAAAAAAACGAAAAACAAAAATAAGGAGGGAAGAAAAAAAAAATGAGAGAAACTGGGTTGTCGCGGAGCCGTGTAATGCGAGAGAGCCACGGGGAAACTAGGCGAACGAGCTGGAGGACCTCGACGCGCGCACCGAACTCTGATAAATAAATAATGTTAGAACCAACGATGTGGTTAAACATTTTCCTGACACGATTCCTGGTTTGAAAAATTATTTTTAAATTTTGATCGCGGGGACAATGCAGGTGTCAAGCGAGAGTGGAGATTTTGGGGGTGAGTGTTTTGGTTAGGAGTTAAGGGATGAAAAATGGAAATTTGAAGATTAAGGAAATTTGTAATTAGAGGTTACCAAATAGGTTTCGAGGAGTATTCGAATTGGAATGGAATTTGGGACTGTTTCTGTAATTTTAATTGTTTCACTGATTTTGGGGGTGAGTGTTTTTGTTGAGAGTTAAGAGAAGAGAAATGGAAATTTGAAGATTAAGGAAATTTGTAATTAGAGGTTCCCAAATAGGTTTCGAGGAGTATTCGAATTGGAATGGAATTTGGGACTGTTTATTTAATTCTAATTATTTCATTGATTTTGGGGATGAGTGTTTTGGTTAAGATTAAGGGATGAAAAATGGAAATTTGAAGATTAAGGAAATTTGTAATTAGATGTTCCCAAATAGGTTTCGAGGAGTATTCGAATTGTGATGAACGGAAATTTGATGTGGAAATTTAAGACTTCTTGACTTCTAATGATTTCAACTGAAATTTTCATCTAATTTGTATGAAATTTCTGTGAAATCTGTACCGAATTCATATGAAATATACATTAAATAAAATTCATATGAAATCCATATAAAATCTACGTGAAACCGTCTAATGAAATATCTATCAAAATTATACACACGAGATAATTTTCAGTCAATTAGACATTCGACGAGTTGATCTCCCACGAGCAAGAAAGTTACAAATCCTCGGCACAGAAATTCCCCGCTACCTACGCGGCGGTTCCCCCTCCTCGTATCGGAAACTGGAATAATTGCGCTGGGACGTGAATATTCGAAACGCGCCGAGTTGCTTGGCCGTGTTCTTAATGGCGGCGGGGAACAAATTCATATTAATACCGTAACCGTGTTAATATTTCGTGCTCGCTGGAGGACGGAGCAACTTGCTAGATAACTTTCCGGAGAACCGTCTCATGGTTTGTTAACGGTGAGATGCTTAATGTCTGCACGCTGCAATAACTGCGCGGTGAACTGCTGGCAACTTCGGAAACACTTACAATATTTATGCTTTACATAATGAGAGATTATACTTAATAAATCACATTAATCACCATTTCGCGTCTGGAGTACGTTGCTCCTCTCATCGACTCGAACGTAACTGGCAATGTTCGACGAGTACACTCGTCGTTGCTTGTTTAAAGAATTTAACCCTTTGCAGTCGAAAGTTTCTCAATGGAAATATTCATTTTCTGACGAGATATAGGTCATATTGTTCGAAACTAATTTAACGATAATTCACGGATGAATTGCAACAGGTGTTTTATTTAAATATTTCACGTTGCAATGCAAACTTTAATTTGAAATATTAAATATTCAGCTTCATATTTTTGTTGTATGGAATCACGTGGTGACTGAGTGTTTCGAGTGCAAAGGGTTAAAATTAGTTTTTGGTAATTTTGAGTTAAAGAATTCAATATCATTTTCTTATTAATAATAATATTTCTAGCGAAATCAAAGGACACTCTTTGAAATTTTATGTTAACCCTTTGCACTCGAAAGTTTCTCAATGGAAATATTTAACATTTCCTGATGAGATTTAATTAAGCAAGAAAAGTGTTTTAATTAAATATTTCACGTAGCAATGCAAACTTTAATTTGAAATATTAAACATTCAACTTCATAGTTTTGTTGTATCGACTCACGTGGCGAGTCACCTCTGGAGTGAAAAAGGTTAAAAATACGAAATCTGATTGGTTGATTATGAAAATGTCAATAATCGTAGCAGAAGATAACGAATATTTTTAACATGCTGAATACACTGGTCATTGTTTTCCTTCAACAACAGATGCAGATAAAAGATTTCAGAATGAAATTCTAGTATCAAAGAATCGGAGAACTTGCAATATTTATAACAGACGATCAATCATTCGTATCAAGAGTACTCGTCATTAATTCCTCAAAAATCGGTCTTCTCACGACGAGTACACTCGTAGTTAATTCTTAAAAAGCTGGGACTGATGATCTCCGATGAGATCAACTTGTATCGCCACATGTGAAATATTCAAACATCTTATCGTTATTCGATAAAGTCTCGAATGATTTAAAAATAATCAGGTCTGAGAAGCTTTAATATTTTCTTCAACGACGTGGCAATTAACGAAGCTACGAAAGGTACTCCTATAAAAACGAGATTCCTCGTTTCCGATACGCAACGTTGAAGAGTTGACAGGAGAAAAGGAAAGGAACGGTGATCCAGAACTCAGCGGAAGAGGATTAATTCAATTAACTGCGAGCAATGGCCCGCGAGTGAGAACGAAAGACACCGGAGTTCGTTTCGTAGCTGTTTCGCGGAAACGAATAGAATCGTTTAGACCGTTTATTTCGCTCGGCCTTCTACTTTTAACTACTGTCCTCTAAATTTGAAGTTTAACTATAGCAAGTATAATGAGTGGATTCTTTAATCATTACTTTCTTCTAATTTGTGTGGAGAGATAGCTGCAAGGGAAATGAGCAGAGATTTTATTTAGATACTCTAATTTTTTCAATTAAAACTTTGTTACGATTATGACTGTCATTTCTATCGTTCGCAGATGTGAAATCTCGCATATGCAGGAATTAGCATTTTTCGAGCACGCTGAGGAGCTAGAATCTAACTGAACCAGATTCCGACAAGCCCGGAGCAAAGATTCGCGCGCAAGAGAAAGAAAGCTGCGGTACAGATTCCCGATAAAAGAGAAAATTTCGCGGGGAATGCGCAACACGTGGCACGACGGGCCAGTATCGCGTCGGCTCGAAATCCGGGGACAATTGCCGCTCATTTAACGCGTTCGCTAGCAGCATTCGTTCCGCCGACGATCTGCTCAATTGTAATATTCTATTCTATCCGACAGACCTTTGAGAGTATTGAAACAAGTCAACAAAAACGAGTCATCGAGGTCTTAAATACAATGCCGTATCGTATAACAATGAATAATATCTATAGAATTAATTTCATTTCCTTCATGCAAAATATGAAATCGCGTCACAAATATTCGGCGATCCCATAAATAATGTCATTTTCTATGTTTCTTTTATTTCTACAAATAAAAATCAACAAAACTGTATTCAATCTGAAACATATTCCCCTTAATTATCTATACATTGTCTACCTATACGTTAGAATTACTTCGAAGAATGCTCTGTTCATCTTTATTCTCGAAAATAAAAGAAATATTAACCGTTTGAATGCTAAGTGTTGTGCCAAAATTGCGGAGAGCTCTCAGTATCAATTATAATTTCCTTACTATATTCTTCAAGAGATAAATCAGAGTAAATTTATTCGAATAAATTTTATTTTTTGATATTTTCTCGTAATAACACAATATTTCTGATCTCATTAGATAATATTGTAGGAGAAGGAGAATTTTATTTGAAACAGTATAATTATTTCATCACAGCTCACAGTAAAACACTAACTGAATTAAACAACGCACAATTTATATACTCAGATGCTCTTGTCCCACTCGCACACTTTCTAGAACATTCTTTCACCATGCATTAACTTCACATATATTTGGAATATTCTAGATTCATAAAAAAATGAACATTATTAACATATGGAGAAAATCAATATAATCTACAATATTCCAACGCTTTGAACGTTCATTCAAAACGCGCTCACACGCACAGTCGCGTCATTCTATTGCACGCACATTCATCACTCAAATACATCCATTCCCACAATATCCACAAAAGTTGTTTAGCATCCAAACGGTAAAAAAAAACAGATTATTCATTGGACAACTTAGCACGCGACGCCGGTAGCGAGCACGTTAAACATCGCCGTCCCGCCGCGAGACACAAAGCGAAAGGCGTCGTGTTCGCGAAGTCTTATCGCGTCGATTCCTATTGCACCGACCTCCGACCCCCGCGAACGTCGATACGGACCGCATCCCCGTTTCCGCGGGGATTTATGAAAGCGGCTGCCGGATATCCGGACTATCCTCGAGCTTTATCCGCCGGACCGAAGCATTATTTAGGAAATACGGCCCGGCGGCGTCCCCAGTTTTATCGTGCACGCTCGAGGATACCCGTTCACGCTTTAAGAGCGAGATTCTCCTTTTACGAGTGAGATTCTCGGGGATCCGGCGATTTTATTAACCATCCCAACGAGAACCGGGACGAGCACTAATTAATTCATGCGTCAGTTTCGGGAAATTACTGGACGAAGCTCGTTCCGTCGAGGGACAAAGCTGAATAATATATAGAAATCTATGCTACATGGATAATGAGATTAACGTGTAACCGAAGATTCTTATCTAGACTTGTAGAACGAGAATACTTTAGTAAGATAAGATTCTATCGATAGATTAGAGACAAGGGTTAAACGAATGAAGATCGAAATACGATTAAACGAAGAATAACAAGATAAGATAATACGAAGTGCACGAAAGAGCGAATTAACTCTCTATGAATTTTTGTTCGTTATAACAAAATCTATGCAGTAAAAAATTAATGAATATCCACGTATGAATACGAATTAAGAATCTATTCAATAGTTCCAATAATTTCACCAAATATGTTTTGTAACTTTCAAGTTAAAATCACGTTAAACTTTCACGCCTGAGCGTACGAAAGTTGGAGTTGACTGATTACTTGATTTTATTCAACAATTCCAGTGCAGACTGAAATAAACCAACAAGATGCCAATATACTGATATCGGACTTCAAAGTTACATGGGCCTGCAGAGGGTTAAATATCAAACTTTATAGCTTCACTGTAGGAAATCGAGTCAAAGGGTTAACCATCTACAGGCCGAATTTTGTTTCGTGATTATAACAAAACTTATACAGTATGAAATTAATAAATATCAACGTATGAACACAAATTAACAATGTATTCAACAGTTTCAACAGTTTTATTGAAACGAATATATTTTGTAACTTTGAAATTACAATGACGTTGAACGTAAACGCCTGTGTGTAAGTTTAAGTTGGTTAATTATTTAATGTCGTTTGTCATTTTGCAGTAAAAAATTAAATACGTAAATTTTATATCATATTGATGTGCGACTTCAAAGTCACACGAGCCTATAGAGGGTTAACCCTTTGCGGACGTCGACACTCTACCGAGATCGAGCTTTCACGTTTGTAACACTAAGTCGCAAACAAATGATTCAACTGCTCGAACAGCAAGAAACACAATTTATTCCATATTATTCAGGCATTCGATGTGTGATTTGGCAGAATCTACAATAGGTTTTGTATAGTTCAGAGAATCTTCGTCAAAGGGTTAAAGATCGCAAAGTTCGTCGAAGATTAACCTTTGACTCTTTCAACGCTCGATTGTTCTGCCCTCTCTCGACCTTCCAAACTTTTCTTTAAACATTAGAAACAATGCTATAGTTTAATGATAACTTAGACTTTCCATATTCTTCGAGGCTCTGTGTTTATAACTACTGTCTTCTAAATTTGAAGTTTAACTATAGCAAGTATAATGAGTGGATTCTTTAATCGTTACTTTCTTCTAATTTTTAGTTGAATCACTCCGGGGAATTTCGGTTTCGCCGAAATATCCGACGACGACAGTTCTCGATTACTTTATCCGGTAATTGCGTCTCGCCGCGGCGGCGATTAATAAGCCGCGGGGACGATTAAGGAGCTTGATACGAGCTCCGATTAAAATTCAATCGCGACATCTCCGCGGGAGATGCGGGTTCGTTCGTTCGTTTCATTATTCCCGCCGTTTATCCGCTACGTCCGCGAAACTGCGCCGGACGAGCCTCGTAAAAGGTGCACGACTATCGCGATCATGTGCCCCGCGGAGCTTTAAAGATTAACGATCGACCGATTTAACTTGGGTCGGGTTACTCACGGCTGGGGGAACGTATATCTCTTCTACTGGCCGGCTTCGAGAGGCAGTTGCTGGTTTCCATTGTCGTGCGGTATAGATTTCTTCGGTTCTCTAGATACTTTTCTTGGAAACTTTTCTTCGTACTTTAACATTAAGTTTCGCGTACGCTGAACGCCATAGACGATACTTCCTAGATGTTTACGTTGATTCTGATTCATGTGGTTTCACATGTTCTTTGATGGTTTATTTTTAAACCTGTAGTTTCTAAGATCTACGCGAACGATCATCGATCGTCCTAAGAACAATAAACTATGTAAAGCATTTTAAATTGTACTATGTAATGAATTACATTAAACTATGTAAAATTGTGACACGTGAATCGAACCTGTAATTTCTAAGATCTAACCGAACGATCATCGATCGTTCTAAGTACAATAAACTATGTAATAAATTGCATTTTAAATTGTACTATGTAATAAATTACATTAAACTACGTAAAATTGTGACACGTGAATCGAAAGGAAATTCTTGTAAAATGTTTCTAGCTTCAAATGTTTCTTTGTTTATTATATTTTCAGGTAATGTAAATATTGATAAGAAATTCGAAACTATGTGTTACCTCTGTTTCCCTTTTTTCAAAGTTTATGCTTAGGATATTTCCCAGCTGATTAATGTATAAGAATTAATAAGAAATAGCGAAAGAAACCGTGAAATCAGGTTAAGGAAACGGACGTATAAATAATTAGCGAGGTTGTTTGATGGGGGGATCAACTGAACGACCCACATTCTTGTTACGCGGATCAGCGAAACGGCGTCTACGTATTTGCTCGCGGAACATTCGCGGATGAAATCGTAAAGGGCGGTGCTTACACGGCGAAGAGAAATATACGAGCGACAGAAGGGAAAGACCGTTCCGCCGAGTTAACTCGGTTACAGCGTGCTGATTTCTGCGCGAGACCTATCGACGAGGGAATAGTAAAGCTACGTCCTCGTTGGAGCAACACTCAGACACTTTTCGTTGCCATGCGTTGCCGCATATTTCAATTTATTCGTGACGAGCACCTTATTGGATAGAAATTGAAATGTAGCCGACGATATCGATTTACAAGAAAATTCTGTTTACATTCACGTATTTCGAGAAATATTCGAATCTTAGTTCAACTCGAAGGTTACACTTGTTGACAGTAACAGAAACATTCGGTAAATGTCGAATAAAGAGGAAAGAAATATAAATAAAAATGTTTTGAGAAATATTCGAATTTTACTTTAACTCGAAGGTCACATTTGTTGACAGTAACAGGAACAGCAAATGTCGAATAAAGAGGAAAGAAATATGAAAAATAAATATTTTGAGAAATATACGAATCTTAGTTCAACTCAGAGATTACATTTGTCGACAGTAACAGAAACAGCAAATGTCGAATAAAGAGGAAAGACGTATGAATAAAAACGTCGTTGTTGATTCAGTGAAGATGTAGCTTAATAGCCGCCGGGCGAACCGGGACTTCGATTGTTGGACGAATCAGGGGAACGGGCAGATAAAAGTCAGACACACCGAGCACATCGTCGGAGGGAATGTAGACAGAAGATTTGAGAAATATTGTAAATGTCATGCAGAAAGCGTGAGACGAAGGGGATGAAAAGGATTCAGTAGAATTAGACGGTCCCGATCAGACACGGGACGTGGACTTCAAAAGAGAAGCAGATTGTCGTCTGGTGCGAGTCAGTGGAATAAGAAGGCAACAGTCGGACCGAGCTGCTGAAAGCAAGGGAAAATGATTTCCTCTTAATACCATCGGGATAATAAGATGCCGGGAAACCATTTTGTACTGTAAATATCTAATTTATTTCACTCTAAAGGAAGATATTATTCTACGCAGTAAAACGGAAATAAAGAGACTTTGATAAGATGATACAATTTCACCGAGAAAATTGCTTTAAACGATTTGCCATAGAACAGAAGGAAACTTCGATGAATAAATCTCGTAGCTTCCAACGTTTTTTATTCGAAAATTTCCAATCTTTCACTTTTAAATCTCCAAATCATTTTCAATATTCCATTTGCTTGAAAATTTCAAATCGAATCGTTTGCAACTTCCAATCTCTACAGTTTAAAATTTCAAATGGAACCGTTTGTAATTTTCAATTTCTACAGTTTAAAATTGCAAATCGAATCCTCTCGAACTTTCGAATGGAATTTCCTCTAGCTGGCTAAATTAAAATTTCTAGATAAATTCCCGCGAGATCCAGGCGCGGATCTTATTCCCGGATTCGCAATTATCGTGCTCGGTTATTCAGGACCGCACGCGGCCGATAATACGACACTGATATCGAATGTTTATTTTAAGTCGCTCTATTTTCCGCCGATGCCACTCGATATCTAGCGCTGACCCTATGCCCGTTCACGTCAAGCTAGCTTAAAAGGTTCGTACACGGTATCGAAATAAACTGCCCCCGCAGGGTGCGCAGCTGTTCGGCGTTCCGTCGGCGGCGGAGGATAATCAATCGCGCCGCGAAATTTCGAACGCGTCGCGCGAGAATCGGATTTTCGTGTGTCCGGGCTTCGGAAAATATTCCTAGAGGTCGTATCGATCCCCAGCGACGCGAGCCGCGGAGTACTTTCTTCGAAAGTTGCTCACCGTCAACCTACATAAGACAACGCATCGAATATTTCAGGACGCGCTGGAAAATTGATGAGACATCCATGTCAAACGGTTCCACGATGGTTCCGTGAATATTCAGTAGCACGATACGACCAATCGTTCACCCTTATCATTTTGTCAGGGAATAGTACGCGCGACGAATGAAAGTGTAATTCGATAAAACTGAATTCTCGACGAGGAATGTTTCCACTCCCGAATGTCCACGGCGGGGGATATCCGGTCTTGAATTTTCATCGAAACAAATTTTACACTCGAATGTCTAGTTGGAATAGAGTTATATCCTGTGCTTTCTCTATGGAGCAACCGGTCGAACTCGGAATTCCCACGGAAATCTAGTTTGCATTCGAAACAACGTCCGCGGGAATTTTGGACCTCGATTTTTCAACGGGAATTTATTTAATCTCCATAAACAAATGTCCGTTTTTAAACGTAGGTAAGAAGAAAATTGGATATAGTGGAATTTTTATTTGGAAGAATTTCATGCTGTGCGATTTTTAAGAGGGAAATGGTCGAATCATAAATTCCCCTATGGGAAAGTATATCTTCAGTGTATATTACAAAAACCATTTGAATTCCCATTGTGAATCTCTGTAAGTAATTTTCATCAAAGTTTACACTCCCAAACTGACCATATGTATTCAAAGTTATTTGCCCAAAAAAGTAATCAAGCTGAAAATTCTCATCAGAAGGAATATCCACCTTCAGTGTGCATTACAAAAACCATTAAAATTCCCATCGACAATCCACCACCGAATTTCCATAAAAAAGTTTCCATTCCCAAACCTTCACAAAGGAAGCAAATCTACTGTATATATTGAAAGCAATTTGCCAAAAAAAGTGATCACGCTGCAAATTCTCATCAGAAAGAATATCTACCTTCAGTGTACATTATAAAAACCATTCAAATTCCCATCGACAATCTACCACCGAATCTCCAGAAAAAAATTTCTATTCCCAAGCTTCCACAGTCAAAGAATCAAACAGATCATATATATTGAAATCAACTTGCCCAAAAGAGTGATCAATCTGCAAATTCTCATCAGAAAGAATATCCACCCCCAGTGTACATTATAAAAACCATTGAAATTCCCATCGACAATCTACCAGCCAATCTCCATAAAAGTTTCCATACCCGGAGCTCCGTAAAAGAATGAAATACACGATGTCCATATAAATTCCGCGTTTCCAGGGCGAAATTCTCGTGGAGAATAATTCCAAGGCCCGTTACGAAAAATCTTCCCGTTCCAGATCAACGCTCCCGATCTCCGAAGACGCGCGCCGTGACACAGATCTCTATTGAGCGGATCGATATAGCGGGTGGCCTAACGTCGTTTCCTCCCTTCGGGTCGGAACATCCGGCCCGGGCACAATGGGACGTCGCGTCGGCCGTCGGCCGCACAATCGGCCCCGACAATGAGAAAAAGACTAGACGGCTAGGCGGGCTGGGTACTTGCCTTCGACGAGCTGCTCCTTCTTCACCAAGATCAGAGGAATGGCCCCGGAGATGCTCATGGTTCTCTGGTCCCGGCCGCTGTGCTCCTCTTATCGCCACAGTCCGCTTTCCTCGCTCGAGATCGGTCCTCGCTTTTCAGCCGCACGACACTGGCACACGGACCGATAACATCCGAGCAAGCCGCACACACTCGTCTGCTGCACGCGCACTCGGCTGAATATCCTTTGGGAATCGATAAGTCGCAAACACGGATTCGCGGATCGATTCGATTCTCTAGCACTTGTGGTCCTGGTAATTGGGCGACATCGCTCGGAGAGGGAACTGCCCGCCGCTCGCACTTTCCTCCTGGGATTCGCAGGTTTCTCCTTTCTTTTGTTCACTGTTTCGGTAGGTCGACGTGTACACTTGGCTAACCGAATAGGGAGATCGCCCAGTTTTCACTTAGCAACGCTTATCGTTTCGTACAGGTTTTCTGTTGTTCGGTACGCGGAGATTGTGCGATGCCTCTCTGCTCGAATTTGTTGAGTGAGTTTAACACTAGGACTACCGTGTATTTAATACGATTAATGTACAACGATTATTTCTAGTTTCTTCGGACACTCGTTGCAGTAGTCAAGTAAAACTATTAATTTTCAAGATATTGGATATTCGATGCCTTTAAGGTATCAACAATTGCGGAAAAAATCAACACTCAGTCATTTGTTCATTTTGACTGACACAGTAGTTCGAGTGTTAATTGGGATGAGGTTACAGTTACGTAGGTTGAGAGGTGATTGCCGGGGTGAATTTTATAGTATTTCCTTGGGACAATTTTCTTGGTTCAATTTTTGTTAATCGAAGACTGCAGTGGCTACGTGAAATTATAACGACGTTTTTAACACGTCCAATGCCACGTGTACTACATGTAGTACGTTAATTTCTGTAAGAAAATATTTTTGTAGCTGTATACGTTACAGAGCACCGAAAACATCGATATCGAAATATATAAAATTGAAAAAGAACTTGAATATAATTTATTTAAAAAATCAATACAGTTCATAAGCAAAATATGACCGAAATTTCCGTGGTGCAGGGTTCATAAGCGAGGTCACGAGCGCCTCATATTCTTTCCCGGGGTCGTTCGAGTTGCGTTCCCCCGGGACGAAGCGACGAACGCTCTCGGAAGCGTGAAACGTTCTTAACGTGGGTGTCCCTTGATTCTTGATAGATAAAGTTTTTCCAATCTCTGGCCGGCAAGATTGCGAGGTGACTCGAGGAGTCCTCGAAGTTCAGCGTATTATTCCGGTGAAGTTTGCGTAATCAATGGCGAGTCTTTTTTATTAGAGGAAGAGGATAGGTTATAGGTCTGAAAATCCCCTCAATATTTATAAGCTCATACTTCTGAGGCTTAACCGAGCGTTTTATGGATCCCGTGTTCCTAGGAGAACGGAGAAGATTACGTTTGAGGATGCGCTTTGTTTATGAGTTCATCTACCCGCGAGTAAATCGATTAAGAATCTTCTGCCTCGGAAGAGAAAAGAAAACGCCGAGCATGGAAAGCTTCTTAGTTTGTAAATTTATCTTTCTGCAACACGACCGGACGAAGACGTTTCGAAAGTATTCGAAAGGAAAACAGAAGCTCGAAGAAATTTTCTAGGGAACTAATGTTATTGTACAACATTATTACATAAATAAGATACAGTATGTAGAAGGGAAGTAGAAAGAGCTCTGGGAATTTCCTTGTTTCGCGAGACATCTAATAAATTCATCCTCGCAAAAAGGAAATAAAATCGTCCAGAATGCCTGAAATAAGAAATGTATCCCCTTTAATGATGATCAACGAGCGAATCGTTCTCCTCGGAAGAAAAACGAGGAACCTAGGGGGTGAGAAAAAATGCCATCGCTTTACAAGCATCATCCCCGAAACTGCTATAAGAAACGACGCGATGTTTTTTCCTCTCTCGAGTAGCCGACATTGTGTGTCGGAGGGAAAGAGACCGGAAATTGAAGCGACCCTCGCATGAATCGTCCGAAGAGGAGGACACCAAAAGGGCGTGTTCCCGAATTCATCGCGCTGACATGATAACGTTTTCGTCGACGTTCGGGGAGGTAAACGGGAAACCTTCGAACGAATCTCAATTCAGTTTGTTTATTCGAAGACAAATTGGCTGTTTCGCATGCAAAACAGAGAATCCTGTCGTGTCCTCGTAACGAATATACTCGTGACAGACAGCTAATTAGTTAAGAAACGAAATATTTACCGTGGTGGAGATTTGAAATAGAATTTAAGAGATATAAACGTCAGTCAATCCTTTCAAGATAGAGTTCAACATCGTTTCTCTATTATTAACACGTCGAGACATCCTCTGGAATATTCACTTAAAATTATCTTCCAAGTTCAGCCTGATATTCTAAATTTTCCGACTTTCCCAATAACGATTACAAAATTTAAGTCTCCAAAATCCATCGAAGATAAATGAGTAAACCGAGAAAAGAATAAAAACTTCAAAGGTCGCCTATTGACGGTTTAGAAATAGTGTTAATTGCGATGCTTCCGAGCTGATTAACACTAATCATAATGGGAAGTAGTCGGACGACCTTAAAACTCTGCGTTTTCTGCTGTTCATTTAATTTTCTATCAATTTCTGTATTGTTTTTCAATTCTCATCTTTTCTCTTGCTTCTGCTTCCACTGAGAATTTATCATCCAATTTGTTTATCTCTATTTTATACCCAGTTATCTAGTCACGGTAGGAAAAGCACATTGCGCACCGGCTAATTTTCAGAAAACTGAATTGTGATGGCAATTTTCACTGTCAACTCATATCGCTACACACAGAAAAACTCGGATGTCATATTGTCATGTAATATAAAATTTAACTAGAATTGGTTATCTATTTAAAATATATTGTCTTAACCCTTTGCACTCGAAAGTTTTTTAGAAATATTCAACACTCTTTGACAAAATATAGACGATGCTTGTCGCGACTAATGTAAATAATTCAACCGATAAATTAAAGGTCAAAACTATTTTACTCTAATATTTCACATAGTGACGCGTTATACGAAGTTTAGCGTTAAACATCAAGCTTCATAATTTTACTGTATCAAACCAATGTTGCGGCAATTAGCGTTGCATAGCTGTCTTCATAAAAACGAGATTTCTCGTTACCGGTGCGCAATGTGTTAAGGAAATATCACGTTCGAGACAATCAACTGTATAAATACACGTTCGAATGAAAATCTTCGAAAGAATTATTTGCACGCGCGACCCCGTACCAGAATAATGTGTACGCTTTTCAAAGAGAAGTCGCAACGGCCAGCTGATTAAAAACGGCGAAAGGTAGCCCGTATAATGCGCGGGCGCCAATAAAAGTTGCATTTCAATCATTAGCCCGAACGTGTAATCAGATCGCATTCCGGCGAACTCCGGGCGCAAAAGCTAGTAACCGGGTCAAGCCCCTCGGCCGCTGCCGTTCGCCGATCGACGCTCGTTTCAGTCCTCGTACGCGCATCATCGATCCCGCGTGTGTGTCACTGCGCAACGAACCCTCGGCTCCCGTATTTACATACACGTACACCGAATACGTGGCCGCCCGGAAACTTTCAGCGGGCGGAAACGCGAGACACTCCGGGGTTACTTCGACAGAAACTAATCGGGAGGGTGGGCGGGCGGGCGGGGGTCGGAGGGGAGGCGGCTACGGAGACGAAAATCGTCTGACGGAATCCAAGCTGAAACTCTTATCCCCGGAAAATCACTTTGTCCCCATTGTACCCTTATTTTCGCGCGACTCCGAAGCTACGGGATGCTGGAGAAACGTTGCACTTTCCCTCGGATTTCCTTTTTTTGTAGCGAAACAGGGGAGAACGAAGGGTGATCTGCAGAGGATTGAGTGGTTGAAAATAAGATTCGAGTGAACGAACCGAGAGTGATAATTGAGAGTAAGAATAACTTAAATTTCTATTAGCAACTAGAAGTTCGAAGAGATTGTTGGGATTTTGATTGTAATGTGTTATAGGAGTAGTTGGTAATAGAAAGTTGACCCTTTGCACTCGGAAGTATTCTTTTAGAAATACTTAACATTTTCTAACTAGACACAGACGACTTTTAAAATTAACTCAAAGAGAAATCACAAGTGAATTGAGAAAGAAAGCTTTTTTATCGGAATATTTCACACGTCAATGCATTGTACATAGTTTAATGTTGAATATCAAATTTTATAGTTCTACTACATCAAATCAAGTGGTGACTGAGAGTCTCCTATTGAGTGCAGAGGGTTAAGTTCGAAGAGATTATTGTGATTTTGATTGTAGTTTGTTATAAGAGTGGTAATTGGTAATAGAAAGTTAAGTTCGAAGAGATTCTTCTGTGATTTGATTTGGAATATACGAGTACTATTTGTAAGAGTGGCGGTTGGTAAGAGAAAGTGGAATTTCAAATTTTCGTGATCGAGATTGTAACGCGTCAGCGAATAAATGAATTTATCCGACGCCGTCTGGTGATGGCATTTTTCGTTGGTTTTGGTAATTGTGAAATTGGGTTTTTTAAATGTGTTAATTCGATTACCGCTGAAAGCGTTCCGCATTCGAATTTCCGTTCTAATTGTAGGTTGGAGTTATTCGGACGTTTTCAATATCGTCCCGAAAGTAACGGGTAAATTTGATTACTTAATCGCTAAAGCGACGGGATTAAAAGTTTCTTTGAGAATCAGCGAATCGCTGGAAATTGTCCCCGCCATTCGCCGGAGAAATAATGCTGGATATATCTTTATCTCTTTATACCCGATTGTCTTCCGCCGCGTGAAAATGGTAAATTTCAGTTCATTTTCAATTGCGCTCGAATGAATGAAATTAGGAGGACGAAATCTGGGGAAGTGAAATTTCATTCGCAGAGCGGTACACTTCCGCCGCGATTCTCACGAATGGAAAGAAACAATGGTCCTCAAAGGAACAATTTTGAAGGAGATAACCTGGATTCTTAACGAAACTAACGCGGAGCGGTTCCTGTTAAATTTAATCTCCTTATAAATAATTCCGCTCGAGTGTAATGAGGCGTCTCTTAATTGCTGAACCTCGCACCTGCATGCCACTTACATTTCTTACTGTATTTCCCTCTCGATGCGCCGCGTTTCATCGAAATTTAGTATAATTTAATCTCCTCTCTTACTTCTCATCACGAGCAGCTCTTGCGTAATCATTAAATAAATGAACATCGTTGTTCTCCGAATGCATATACCAGGAAAACAGAAACTTTTGCTTCTGAATAATATTAATAATGCAGCAGTACCATCAATTATGTTAATAATATAACAAGGATACTATTAGTATTATATCAATAATAGAATTAACGTTATTAGTAACATATCAATAATAAAAATAATGTCATTAATATATTAACCCCTTGACCTATATCATATCAGACTCTTGAAGAATATTTTAAACTGAATTTAAGAAATCTATTTCTGAAAATAAATTGAATATTACTTTTCTTATCAATCGTTGATCTCTGGAGCAGACGTAGAATAAACGTAAAATTGTTTTCATTAATATATTAACCCCTTGACCTACAATATGTCAGACTCTTAAAGAATATTTTAAACTGAATTTAAGAAATCTAACTATTTCTGAAAATAAATTGAATATCACTTTTCCTATCAATTTCCTAATGAATTATTAACGATGAGATAATTGTATCCATCACAGTTACGAAATGAATCATAAGGTGAAAGGTTAACAAGGAAAATCGATGTAACACCTCAGAACACGAGGTCCCAATGAAAAATGGATTCCTCGAGACGCGACATTGGAAAACCGTGTCATTCCGGTTGGTTCGATGACACCCGTGTGCACGATCGATCACGTGTAATTCTCTCGTAGTGCGTGCAGACGAGACGCGGCTTTGTTTCGCGGGGCTGTTCCCAATCCCGGCAGCTAACTTCTCCATTCAAGGAAACTGTCTGCCCGGGAAGTGCTCGGCGCGAACTTGATTCGGTAACTGGGTAACTTGTCAACTGTCTCGGTACACGGTTGCCCCTAATTCAACTGTCGCTCCGATTTTCCTCGGAAAAATTCATTTCAGCTAATTGTTCGATTCCTCGTAACGCACGAAAGTAATAATTCGTTTCATTTATACGAGTGGACGGTGAATCATCGTGTAAAATTGAAATTTTCGCGAGCGATGTACCACCGATCTGCTGTTTTAGGAATTTGAAATTGACTCAACAGATTTTCATTTGAGAATAGAGTAATATTTTCAGATTCCGTTGAATGTTTCTGTGTGTTCATGTGTTATAAATGATATGGTTCGAAGTAATAAATTCCTCGAAAGCTACATTTGCACAGATCAATGATTCAAGGAGTTTAAAATTCGAGGAAGTTCCGTTCGTCTGCTATTTAAAATATTTCCAGCGAGTCTGTGGTACCGGCAAGAGGAGCGAATTTACAGAATGAATTATTCCGTATTTGAAAATCCGCGTGACCTATAAATTTCTATTCCATAGGCAGATTTGGGGAAGCGGACGTGAATAGAATTTCATCGTTCCGAACAATGGACACAATAGCACATTGCGTGCCAGCCTGTTCGTGTACGAACGTTGTACAGATGTACCATCGTTCCCTCCGTGTTACTCGCGTAGATATGAATTTACCGTGTTATTTTAATTTGTACATCGGGACGAGCTATTTCAAAACGATCCGTGTATCGCTCCCGAGCTGAACTTTCGGGAAATTCTCTTGCCGGTGCACCGTACTGGGAACGAAGCAACAGTGCATACCGAATTTCGCTGAAATTAAATATACTCGAAACACAGTGTTTGAATGTTAAAGAATAATAACGTATTAATAAAAGAAAACCGAAGACATCGATACAGAGAGCCAATATAATTCTCAAACTCGACGGAAAATGAAGCAAAGAATCACAATATCCGAAAATTAATACAGCGAAAATGAAACGAAGAACCACAACTTCGAATATCAACGAAAAGAAAGCAAGACAGAGCACCACCGAAATCAGACAAAGAGAAACCCTTACAATATTTCAAAATTGACAGGAAAGAAAACAATCAACTATTATAACATTCCAAACCCATAAATCCTCCGGATTCAAAATAACCGACGAAACCACGAATCGTTACTCGGACCCATCGATCAAAACACATCGAGAAGCCGCGAGCGCGCGCGCGGGTTAGAGGATAATTAATGTTCCACTCCCCCTGGGAAAGTAGGGAAAAAAGGGAAAGGAGAAAACAATTGGCTAGGCGGGAGGAAAATTCAATTACCGAATGAACGAGGCTCGATTCGACGGCGGGACATTTATGCGAGATACGTCCAATGTTGTTCCGCTGATCGATCACGCGGAATCGTTGATCCCTGGCGCGTTGTTGTATCGACGTGTAAAAACGCGCGCGTTCGCGTTCACCTGGCCGAATCGACTCGGCGGCGAGCTCGACGAGCGAGGGAGTTACCCGGGAACAAAATTTTCCCGCTGGCTCCAGCATTTTTTCCCCCTCTCTTTGCCGTTTTTCCCTTTGTTTTCCCGTTCGTCGGGCTTCGACGCGAAACGAAACGGAAACGGGAGGCAGGGAGACGGGCAGAGGGAGAATAAAGGGAAAAACAGCGGGGGAAATTTTTCGGAACGCCAGCTCGGGGCCGCGGGATAATAGTTCCGCGTTAAACGAGCACGGGAAACAGTTACCGTTTCCTAATACAAACGATACTTCACGCGCGCGCCGCTTTATCGGGCGCAGATGGTTTTCGAAACGAGACGGATACGCTCGAGATGAGAGAGCCGGCCTGTCGCGTGCAGCTCGCTGCTCCTGACAATACAGTAAACTCGCGGAACAAAAGGAGCGCGTCTCTCATCCATTTTTTTTTTTTTTATTTTCATTTATCCGTCCCTCGCGCGCGCGCCGATCGCGCCGATGAATGACAGCGAACGCGCTCTTTCGCCGGGGAAAACGTTTAACCCTTTGTCGCTCTTTTGAAAAATAATCTGCGCCTGTTGTGGAACCGGTTTCCGATGGTTTTCCTTGCACAAAGAGTTTTCGTTCCGTCCGGAATTCAATGCGCCGCCTCGAAATTGAAACGTTTACAATGCGTCCCCTCGCGACGCTCGAGTTCGAACGACGGAGCGCCGCGCGACCGTTTGTTTTTAAGGAATCCCGTCCTCTCTCGTCGGAAATGCAATTATATAATTACGGAGGAATTAGAGACGCGGCTGCGCGTCGCGAGAGCTCGAAATGTTCAACCGCGGCGGGCTAACGTTTCAGAATGGGCCGTCGCGCGCGAAAGATTCGAACGGAAGGGGGATAAAAAATTAGGGAAAGCGGATAAAGAACGGTTGTGCGGTTTCGCGAATCGACCTTCGGCAACCTGCAATTTTCCGTCCCATTAACGGCGGCAGAGCGGCGCGGCTAATTTCTGAAACGACGGTCCCGCCGCGATTTTATCCGCGAACGATGCATTTTTCTTCTTATCGGGACGCATCTGGCGGCCCGCGAACGCGACGAGCCACCGGTGACCTTTAACGCCGCATAACGTTTGACGAATGAGGGGAAGCGAGCCGGCCGCGTCACTGGGGAACAGGAAATCGTAAATTACTCTGACAGGGTTGATTTGCGGGCCGATCTTAACCGAACATTTTCCGTCTATTTTCGCCGGGCAAAACGAAACAGAACCGAGGGGAAAAAAGGAAGAACGCTACGGAGAATTTCTGTGGAAATTTCGAAGTTCTCTCGGATTTATGCTTCTTTCATTGAACGTTTGTACTTTGTACTTCGATTGGAACAATTCTTTCGAAGTTCTTAGTGCGATGGTGATATCATTTTATATAGGGAATCGTAGATGAAACTGTGATCTGAGTGTGTTGCAAAGGAAATTTGGAATTGTCTTCTCACACGAATGTTTAAGATCGCACTTGAAAATATTAGAAATGTATTTCTTTCGATGAGAAAGATAATTAAACCTTGATGCTTCTTCCTTCGTCTTCTTGGCGCGTTTCAGAATTTCGTTTTGCTCGCTTGTTACTTCTAATTACTTAGAAGTAACAAGTACTTCGATTGTAACAGCGAATCAAGGATAAAACAATATCTTGAACTTGACAACAATCAACGTGTCGGAACGAAGCGCAATGTACACAAAGGAGGCGAGATACACGCCCGAGGAGAGCAACGGAATTAATCACCGCGACGATTTCGCTCGACCCAGGGCTCTCGACGAGCTTATTAACGCGAGCGCGAATGAAAACGAGTCCCGCGATGGGGGTTAATTGGCTGTTCAACCGGCGAGCGACCCGGCCAGGGAGACCACATATTTTTCGAGTGTTTAGGGTGAACAAAAGCGGCCGGTATCGAGCAACAAGTCATCGCGACGCGTCTTTCGAGTCAATTACGGCCGGGCGTGTTTGTCCGCCGCGAAAGAAACTTCGCGCGGAGAAGAAGGAAACGCGCGGAGAACAGTTTGTACGATCGACAGCCTGTCAATCGCGGGAACATCGTCGATCCAGCGATGTTTGTTTGATTAAACGAACAGCATTCGAAAAGTATGCACTACATTGGAAGATCGAGTCGTACAATGAATCATTTCTAACGACTAGAACAAGTTGCCAAAAAGAAAGTAAAGTAAGCTTAATATCCTGCGTCGCGAACAAAACAGTCAACTGACATAGCTGTCGAAAGAACGAGCGAAGATAAGCTAAAACGTCAACAGCGTCTACGACCATCGACGATTCGATGAACCTCGACAAAGGTTCCTTTCTATGAGACAACATACAGAAAGACGCTTCCAAACATTTCAGAAGACATACACAACGCCGAGTACGAAACAATCAGATCGAAAACATCGATACATCTCACCCCCGGGGAAAATAAATTCACCGCCCCAAAGAGACCTCCGGAGTTTCCTGATCGTTCGACCCCCAGTCAAACAATAAAGCGAAAAGAATGGGAAAGACTCTGCCAGTGGAGCAGGTGCCGCGCACAAGACAGTTCCCTCGATCCTGGATCACGTGGCTCGATCAACAGAAAGAGAGGGAGAGCGAGATTCACCCCGATCCCGGACAGTGTCAGCCAGTTGAACCTGGATCGATGAAGGATGCTCCTCGCATCAGCTGGGTCTCATCCCCTATCCACCTGTCTCCCTCTCTTTCCCTCTTTCCTCGTGTATTCACCGATACACACGTATACACACGTATGCATACATGTACATATGTATACACACACATATATATATAAATATATATATATATATATATATATATATATATATACACATGTATACATACGTATCTATATACTCCCGCGCCCAGCCCCGTGCTCTCCGCCGCACTCACCCCGTACCTATCGAGCACCAGAGCCGAAAAAACAAAGGGGGATCGCGGGATCCTAGCCCCGTGAGTCCTGAACGCGAGCCGGGTATCCTCGAGAGACACTGTTCGCGTTTCGCGGTCCGATTCGAACTGAAGGTGGGACCCCGAGGGTGGCCGCGACGCCGTAACTTTCGATGGGCAACACCGCGGTCCTAGAGAGAGCGAGAGAGAGAGAGAGAGAGAGAGAGCCGGAGCAAGCGGTGAGGGAGGAGAACGGAAGGGTAGAGAGGGTCGAAAGCGCGACCAACTGGCTGACTAACTGACGACTGGCTGAACCGTAGGCGGCGGCGGCGGCAGCGGCGGCGGCGGCGGGGGAGGAACGGGTGGCTCGGCACACAAGGGGGTGAAAAACTGGCGAATACTTTGGCAGGACACCTCCGCACCGGCCCCGGCCAGGACGCACAAGTGGTTTTTCGCGTTTTGTCCCGGGGGCTGATTCGTCGGTCGGGTCGGTCGAATTGGTTGGTCGCTTCTCTGCCCCACTCACCTGGTATCCGCGTAGGGTGCGCACCTACTACTACCTACCCGACGGGGTAGCTACCTCGGCCACCCACCAGACCTAACCTCCGACTACCCCACCGCCAACGTTAGGAACTCCCTCTCTTGCCCGCTGGATCGGCTAGGTTCGTCTCTATCGGCGCGCTCTCCGTCCACCTTGGGCTTCCTCTATTCCCCTATCGCTGTCTATCGCCGTTACCCGCACACCCTTTCTCTTCGGTCTACGAGCAACGGTCCGCGTTCGTTCTTTGTCTGGGTTCGAGGGCTTCTGTAGCTCTGTCTGCCTCCAGCGCGAGCGCGCGAGCGCGCGCGCGCGCAGCTACAGCGCGGTTTTATTTGCTCGAAGGTGGAACGTTATTATTAGAATTGTCTCGGGCAAATAGCTCGCCGAGATAATTGTTCGAGTGAAACGGTATCGGCCGTTTCGCGTGAGTAATTAGCGGAATTGTTTTGTTTGCCGGGCTTGTTTGGTACTGGTGTTTGCGGATGCTCGGACCTTTCGGATTCCTGATGCGCTCGGGGGCTGATTACGCGAAGACGGATCGTTCTATTTGGACGTTTTAATGGCTTAGATTCAGCAGTCGCGGGTGTAGAGACAGTTGGAATATTCATGGATGCTCGTTGACGTTGGTTTCCGTTGGAATCGACTGGGAATTGTTCGTATCGTATTTAGAGCGGAGCGCCTCGTTAGGAAATCTGCTCGATTACGCCTGTTTCCCTCGTTAAATTGTTTAATAAGCGGATTCACCGAAGTCGCAGCCTTCGAGATTCGGGGAACAGCGCCGGTAATGAAATCCATTAAAACTTTAGCGTCCATGCGTAAAAGCGTCTTTCGAAAAACCGGACGGCCGGGGGCAGGAAGCATTAAACGACAAGGGAGAATGAAATTTTATTCGCCAATTAGAAAGTTTATCGATACGGACAGCTGCCGGCTTTTTATCGCGCGATACTTTCGAACTACCCCGTGTAAAGGTCCCTCCGCTCCCGCGGCTTTTATGTCTAGCCCTGTTGCGAGGGTTTCCCTCGAGGAAGACAGAGTTTTCTTTGCAGATTTTCCGGACCGGTTGTCCCGACTTACGCGATCCACTTGTTTCAAGGTTCTTACCTCTTCATCCGTTCTTACAACCGACCGCCCCGGTTCACCGTTTCCACGATTCCATGGCAACGCTCTCGCTCTAGCGGTTCCGCCATTTTTCAACGTTCCCGGCTCCCTTATTCCACATACGTTCCCTTCGCCGCTATTTCTCTCCATGGATTTCTCCATTTCACTTCGACCGCGCACCGCTGTGTCTTGTGGAACCGCTTTATCTCTTCCTGTTCACGCTGATACGAGAATTTTCTGCTCGCTAGAGGCTCCGCGGTTTCCTCAACCCGTCGCTTTGCGGGCTCTTTCTCAGGTCAGTTGAATTAATTTGTCACCGGTGGTTTACAGAAACGAGAACAACATTCTCTATTCTACGTCTATGTTTTGAAGTATAATAATTGGTAATGGAATAACGACGCTTAATTTGGATTTAACACCGTGATAACTCAAAATTCAGCCGATGGATACGTGAAATCGAATGGTAAATAAGTCAGACCTCGAAGTTTCTTTCTCTTTCCGTTCCTCATTTGATGAATAAACGAGTGTGTCGATTGAAAGATAAGCGTTTAATCTTCAGACTTGTCGAGGAGCTAACGAATATTGTGGTAATCTGTTAAAACGATACAAGAGATCGATGAACAACGATAAACTTCGACAAGAGATCGTAAGATTGGGAAATAAAAATCGTTAAACCGTCAGGGTCAATGGGACAGGTTAAAGACCTCGAGGTCCGTGTTAATTGAAAGTTACGTCCGACGTATAAACAGTCTATTCAAGCGACGATGACATCGACATCGCGATGACGTTGAATTATTTGCGGAGAGTTTTGTCGTGTAGTCGTGGGACGATTAAAGTTTCAGGATTCCACGTTTCCTGTTCCTCGGCCTGGCCCGAGACGCAATCTTTCGGGATGAATCACTTGCCCCGGTAATTGATTCCAAGGTCCGCGCTCGTCAATTTTAAAAGAGATTGAATAACAGATGGACCTCTCCGCGAAAATATCAATTGGTTATCGCCGGTGGGAAACTGGAGCAGACTGTGCGGTTTATTAATAAACGAAATGATATTATACGACAGACAAATAACTCTTTCAGCAGCGGCAGCGGATTAAACTCAAGGAAGAACACGGCTATTTCGGTTGCGAGAATCGTGTCTTCGATCTTATACTCGATTAAGAGACCATTATTATTTCAGAACGATTCAGGACGAAATTATTGGCCACTTTAAAGCTTCGGTTGTTATCTTTAACCGTTCGCATGCTAAACAACTTTTGTCGATATTTACCAAAAATACAGAAGTGATTAGGTGTGTATGCAAAAGAATTAACAAGAGTACTTATCTAATGAGATCAGAAATATTGTGTTATTACGAAAAAATAACATTTATTAAATTTACTTTGATTTATTTCTTGAAGAATATAGCAAGAAAATTATAATTGATAGCACTCAAACGGTTAATCTCGTTTCATTGATATTTCATTGGTTTTATCGTGACGATCGTCTCTTCATGTTTTGTACTGTAATGTGTATCTCTTATTTGTATGTTTATATATATTGCAATTTGCGTATTTCTATCTATTTACGATTATAATTTGTACATTTACGTGTACCTTTGATTACGATTTATATATTTGCATCTATTCGTGACTGTAATTCAGCGATTGTTACTAGCGAAATCAACGTTTTGTAGATTTCATACAGATTTCACGTGTTCCGACTCCGTCTCGCGCGTTTTATGGTTCGGTCCACGGAGTTTCGGAATACTTCCCGACTTCACCGTGGAACGTCCCCAAGGAACCGCGGGATCGACCCGCGATTCGGAGCATCCGTGACGCCCAAGGGACGCGGACATCCCCGTTATTCGTGGGATGCCAGCGACATGGCTGCCTTGAATAGTAGACACATCGCAGTCGGCGGACAAGACATAGCGTACTCGTAAAATTAATGCGGAGCAATGAAATTAATTAGCCGGGACCTAGCCAGATCTCACGGTGGCATGGTCGTCGGACGATCGATAGGATGTTTCTTGCTTAATTATATGCAGATTTAGAACTAAACGTAACCTTGACTATGCATCTATATCGATCTTTCTTCCGAACTCGTTGGAACCGACTTTTAACCTTGAACTAATTGCAAATGGAGCTAATGACGTTCGAAGCTAGATGTTTCCAGCTGCATGGGATCAACTTTGTTTTTTCACTGACTCTAAGCTTTGTTGAAACTTTTATATATATTTATATTTTATAGTTTTATATATTATATATTTATATTCTATAGTTTTATGTATTATATATTTATATTCTATAGTTTTATATATTATATATTAGATATTCTTATAAAATTACGATTATATTCGATATTTCACAGGATGCATTAAATATTCCATATTTTATACTGCGTACTTTACAGATACCATGCACTTTGCACTTTATACTTCATACTGCGAACTTTAAATTTCAAATCTCTCGCGAATGGCTTTTAAAGTGCGGGGAAGCTGGTCTCGGCCAACGGAAAGAAATCCAACGGCTTCGCCGCTCCTCGGCAAAGGACTAACCAGCGACATTAGTGCGCACCGTACCAAGTGGATCTCCCCGCCTATTTACACAGTTTGGAGACGCGCTTTGTCCGTGGCCGGTGCATAATCCCCGGCACTTGGTCGTTCGAGTGTTCACTGCATTCTCCCGAGAGGACTAATACCGTCGCGCGTTGACGTCACTGTTTCCCTGCAAATGGCCGTCGCGGTAAATGAAATCAACTCGCCCCGGCATCTAGTCTGTTTGATGGGAACTAATTTTCGGGTCAGGTAATTTAACCCTTAAACGCGCAACCTACCTTCCAACAATAAAACACTGAAACGACCGATTTACGGGACGACGAACACCGGAAAACAGTTTCGAAAATTTCATATACTCGACAGAAGGGTTCGCCGAACTCGAGTATCGAGTTGCTTTTCCAATGAATACTTAAAAGGGATACACTGAATAATCCCTTAATAATAACTGAACAATCAATTAAGACTGAAAGCGTTAAAATCTATGTTATTCGAAGGATCATTCGAAGAAAATTTACCATTGAATAAGCGAAAGATCTACTCAATGTTATTCATTTCTATATAAAATTATTCAAATCTCTATAAAAACGCGAAGTCACGAGTTATCGAAACTGCCCAAACGACCGTTACTATATCACCGAGACGCAAGGCGACCCCGAAATCGACGAGAAGCACGACAGTTACGTTGCCAAATGAAACGGCGGCGATTAAAGGGCCCGATAAATCTCGCGAGACGCGAGCGCCCGTCCGTTACGTGGCGCGTGCACGATGAAAACTGAAACGAGTCGCGGACGGCCGTAACGCCGATAAATATCACGGAAGTGATCGAATCTCGGCGAGCGACGCGAGCGATTAACGAAACGGGTCTAATTGGCCATTTTCATCGGCGACGTTAAGCGCGGCGCGGCGACGCCGCCGCGTCGGATCGGTTATTCGGCTGTCGAGGAATTTGATCGGGAACGCAGCCGGGCCCGGTTGCGATGCGATATTTCAACGGGAGCTGGACGTGGTTACAGATCGCTCGGATCTGCCGGCAGAAATAAACCACGGGAAGATTTCCAGCGAGCGGGTCGCGAGGCTCGCGTACACCGTTCATTCAGGAATGGAGGAAAAATCGGGCGCGTTTCACTTTTGTCCGAACGAGGCATTGTTCGCCGTTGCAACTTGCTCGCGTCATGGAAGATTAATCGAACCATCGGAGTGCCGTTTTGTGGAGTAGAGTTGTAAAAGATTGCGAATCGAAGGGAGAGCAGAAGAAGGTAAATCTGTGTTGCCGGTAGGTGAGGCTGAAGTGTTGAAGTACCAGTTCATGGGGATGCAGCATTCGAATGGGAGAAGATTTCGGTTAACGCGTTGAACGCCGCACGATTTCATGGTACAAGATACTTGAAATGGAAAAGATATAATATTAAATCATTTGATTGTATTGCATTGTTATTGCAGGTTCATCTAGCTAGTCACCACATTAGCATTATTTATAATATAGAGATGTCTTCAGATAATCACGGTTCAATCGAGTGAACTATAGCAATTCGATTTGGTTCACCGGTGACCCCATGGCATTCAACGTGTCAAGTGGATTACTTAGAAACCCCTGGAAAGATAAACCATTGTCTTTCCGAGAACAGCGGGACGATTAGAATGGGACGAGTTACCAAAAGAACGGAATATACTTCGAGATAAACCTTATCAGTTATCTCCCCGTTGCCACTTCAATATTTCCAATTCACCGAGTTCGTAGGAATAGACCGAAGAAAGTTTAGTAACGATTCTGTCTTGCTACTCTCGGAAGTATCCTCTCCAAATGAAATCGTGGGTAAATCGGGAAAGAACGAGCAAACTGGTTAGGAGATGAAAGGCAAAGAATTAAAAGAAGGTCCGAAGAACGAGACGTGGTTAAAGCGACGAACAGTCTGCCCAGTCCCCCGATCTCCCTTCGATTTATCGTTTCCATCGGCGATTCCCGGGGAAACCGTCGCGCTCCAACAAACCGAATCGTATCGCCTCTAAGACCGCGTGCCAACGCGCGATCCGCGAGGATGAAGCTGCCGCGGGCGGGCGAACCGCACGCGTCCGGAATTAAATCGCACCGCGCCTCCGCTCGGTGTTTGCTCGCCGTCGCGGTTGATCGCCGCGTCTGACCCATATTCCATGATCCACGGGGCCATGGGACGGGAGCGATAAAGCCTATTCTTCCCGCGCGGTTTTATCCGAGCTCCGGAAGTACTTACGGTCATTCGAGCGATAATTAACGGCCGCGCTGAGGTCCCGGGTACTCTCTGAAATTTCGAAGAGCGGCGAGTTCGCTGATTTAAAGGGCGGCCCGGATGTCGTTACGGGGATGCAGCTTAAGCGGATTTATCTCCGGGGAAGCTCGGAGATCGCGTGTTACCGGGCTCACCGGCGCGTAAGACGCCATTTTTTTGATATACCGTCGCACGCTTCCGGGGAATGTCTCCAGTACACGGTTCGTCGAAGACTCGAGTGTGCGAGATAGGAAGCTGAATTGTTCGATAAGAATATCGACGAGCGTACGTTACAAATGACACTCGCGCGAAACGACGGGAATAAAGTAGAGCAACCAATTAAAATTGCAACCTGCATCGAGAACGTCAACTGCGCGCACCGCTGGTTTTTAGAAATACCGAACGTTCCGTAACGAACCGACGTTCCTTCGAGTTGAAGCTCCGCGTGAATTAAGGGAGAGAATTATTTCGTATTATGCGAAGCTTACTATTAAACGCCGCGTTTTGTAGTTCCGTATTAAATTAAGTAGCGCCCGAGAGCGGAGAGGATTAAAGTTTCGTCGGTTAATTAGAGGAACCCCCCGCTAAAGGCCACGCCCTCTGAGTTCGAATGCTTCAACGGTAGCATCGTTGAGAAGTTCGAGGAAAGGGAGTAAACTGTTGTAACCTTCGAGAAGCGATTCATCTTTATTTACTCGGAGAAGCAATTTCCATTATCATCGACCCCGGCACCCTATCATTCGAAAGGCAATTCGCAACACCTTCGAACAACACCGAACACCGTCGGCCAGAAGAAGCTAACCCCGGTTGGCCTGAACGTTCGCGAAATCGGCGATTAGCCTGTGTAACGGCGGCACGTAAGGACCACGCTCGGCTCCACGATCGACAGAGAAATTTGCTAACGTGTCAAGGGATTAGGCAGTTACAGGCCGTTCTGGATGTTTAGGGGCCGAGCGTAAACGTTCCGAATGGTGTGTACAATGTGGGCACAGCCTCTCATCCCCCGGCGGGTTTCGATCGTGTAATCGCGGCCAGATATAGGGTGGCCCCACAAAGCGATCGATCCGTAACACCGGCCGGGTGCCGTTCAACGAGTCACACCCCACGAATTTTATCCTTTTAGCCTAACGACACGCGATCGCGTCCCTTCTCTCGCCCCGGAAATTTAACCAGCCGATTCCCTCTAAAGCCCTACTAAAAATACATCCACGATTTACGCGGCCCGATTACTCGACCGGCCAAAGGACGTGCACTTTCGCGCTCGTTATCGTCGGCAACGGCCGGGGAAGAAAATATGATAGCAAAGAGACGATTTTCGCGGAATGTGCCGGGGCATCGGTAGGGAAATCCAAAAGAACAACCGCCATTTCTCTCCTCTCTCTGTTGCTCTCGCTGTTATAGGGAACCTGTATTTATTTTTATCCCGGCACACCGGCCAGATGCTAAATCCCTTTATCGGCGAATCCTCTTACGAGCCCGATTCCGGGAATACAGTTTTAAACCCGGACTACCGAACCGTTCGCCTTTTATTCGCTGATTCCTGTCGTTCGTCTGCGCCAGCGGCTCTTAACGCGGTAAGTAGCGGTAATTTCGTTTATCTTCCTATTTACGCTACTCGATACTGTGTAAATGGAGGACGCTTTATATCGGTTATTGATTAATGACGGTTGAACGGAATGTTCGTTGTTGATTATCGATGGATACGGCTCTTGACGCGTTGAGTGTTTCTCGTTGGAAGCTGGTTCAATTTTTCGTTAAACGAACATTCGCGCAGGTACGAGTTAGGTTTGAATTTCAAGAATTCGAAGGAAACGTAGATTCGAGTAACAACGGCGAAGGAATTCCTGTAGCAGCTACGAGCTCGGCACGCAAGTTCTTTCGTAGAATTAAAAGTCTTCTAGGTTAAAGAGTCCGGGTAACAGCATTAAAAGGGTTAACGGCGATAAATGTTTTCGTTATGCTGCGCGCGGGGCGAGAAGAGGAGAGACGGGAATGCAGAAGGAAAAAGCAGGAAACAAAAAACAAAGGTGAACGAGCTTGCGCGAAGTCGAGGCTCCAGGTGGCTGCATTTATACGTGACCCAACTATGGATCCGGCGCATTTTGCTTGGCGGCCTCGTTACAAGGCGAAAGATAATGATGAACGTCGGGCACGAAAACGCGAAGGAGCTCCGAGATTTAAACATCGCAGGGACAGTGAGAAATTCCAGTTTTTAGGTAGACAAAGCGGTACCGTGATTCGGGGACAAATTCGATCCGATGATGAATTCCTGTTCTTACATTCATATTCGTCGCGAGTACGGGGAAATCTTCGCGATTCCGTGCATCCCTGCTTTTTCGATAATATCTCAGATGTCTAGAATTCTAGTTAAAGCGCGAATCACAGCGTTAAACTCTTGACCTATGGTCTCTTCGATAACTGCGTTGAGATGACTTTGTTATACGATACTTATAACCTTGACAACAACCTTAATGATTTACCAGAAAACAAAGAAAAATTCCCGATTCGTCTTTAACTTCACTTTCTTAAGTAACAATTAATAACAGAAGAATAGCGTTCAATCTGACTCTATATTGTATGGCAAGGGGTTAAGAGATGTTCGTGAAAAACTGGGAGACGAGTAGCCCGAGCGTCTCCGCCATCTTTACGCTGGAACCGGAGACCGAGTGGGGGGGCTAGGAAGGACGAAAAGACACGATCGTTAACGGCCGTCACTTTCGGACCTTCGAGCATCTCTCGATGGTGTATTATTCGCAGTAAAGTCTCGAATAAAACCGCTGTAATGGGCTCCCTTTTTATGGTTACGCTGGGAGATACACGAGAAAACGCTTCGTCCTTCGCATGGGTCGACGGGACTTTGCTCGCCGGATTTTATTCCCGTATCATATAGGACGAACAAGCTGGAACAATAGGATTCACGAAGCCGAAGTGTGTACAGGGTGTGGCAAGGCGAGTGTTCCTATCAGGCTGGCCAAAAGCCGGACTTCTGTTTTACTTTTTACCGTGACGTTTGTACCGCAACGTGCTAATGAATATTCCAACTGGATAAAGTGGAAGACAACAGAAAATTCTTTTAATAAAACATGCAACGCATAGTTCGATGAAGTTTTTAACACGACATTTTTCTTCGCACTTCGTTTAAGAGTGCAACGAGACTTTTTGGCTAACTTGGTACATATACAAATGATAATTAAATGAAATCGTCCATTTAAAGGAGTAATGTTCTTTCTTTTCAATGCTTCTTGGTGTTAAGAATTTTATGGTAGTACGGAGAATCGTGCAGCCCGAAATCAATTATTTCGATGGAACATTGATTTCTATGCGGCAAGTTGAACTTCTATGCTCGAATTTGTAGGAGAGATTCCCGCTGAACGAATATTTTCCTGATCCACTTTATTTGCGAACGCGGGCGAACCTTCTCCCGAAGACGTTGTATGTAAACAGAGGAATTGGTTCGCCGCGAGGGTTAGTTTCTTGTGTTCCGCGAACAGCCGAACGTTCTCATCGACGAGAGAGACTTCGGACAAGAATGATGAATTATCGGCGCGTAAAGCTGCTGCTGGAAGCTCCTGGCCCCGGTAATCGGATATTAAAAGCACGAAACTGATAGCCTCGTGAAGAATGACCCGTTAAGATTAGCCGGAAATTCGTGTTCGCTTGTATAAGTATCAAAGAACAGGTACGAAAATGAACGTGAAATCTGAATAAATATTAATGAGTCGAAACAGAAACTTGTATCCCTTCAGATAACTTTCAGATTGATGAACTGAATGTTCGATGTACTAATTCGCTCGAAGATACTTCGATGCAATATTCAACATCAAATGTTTTAACCCCTTGCCCTACAACGAGTGAGACTCCTGAAGATTTTCAACATGATTCAACAAATTTATATATTACTCGGTTCATTTAAATTCAAAGTAAATATTATTCCTCTGTAAACTATTGTACTTAAAAGGAAATATAGGCATAACGTATGCTTAGAATTTTTCTTTCTTTCCAATACATTATTAATGACAAAGCAGTCGTATCGATCAGAGTTGAGAAAGAAATCATAGACCAAAAAGAAACTATCCTACAATTATTAGATTTTTCACACATCCAAATTTTGCACTAAGAAGGAAAATGAAGGATCTAAGAAATGTTATAGCATTTTTCATTTTCGCTAGGGATACTATAAACATTAGTTGCAGTTGCTGATAGATTACAAAACCGTCTGGAGTGCTAAGGGTTAATAGTTCATTTCTGTAGAGGATCTTTCGGGAACATAAATTTCGTGTAGGAAAAGGAGAATAATTTCAATTTCTATTGCCCATTTCGAGTAAAAGGAAGAATTTTACAATTAGAAATAAATTATATATCTCTGATGCAAATTATATCTCTATAGCAGAGCTAGCAGGGTTAATACAATATTAATTAATATAACAATTCATAAGCAGTTACATCTTCTGAGGAAATGAAAAATAAATCACAAGGTTCATTGTTATAAATAGATATTTATAGTGGCCAAATGACGTCATCGGAACCGAACGCGTCAACTCACCGTCAGAGCTGAATTCTAAGCAACGTTAATCCACGACGTAAGAAATCAACGCCACGAGTCTTCAGGGCCCACAGAAGTCCCGATGGAACCGGAAGCTCGTTCTCCGAGTGCACCAGGTGTGTCGGGGATGCCTGTTATTCTCGTTACTACGGTTTACGAAGAGCAGTCCGGTCTCCCCGCGGCGCAATGTGGCCCAGCTCCTAGCAGCACGCGCGACCACGAATTTAAGAACTGAATTCGGTCCAATTAAATTTACGGGAACGGCCGAGCTTTAATGAAAGCGCGCTGAAACATTGTCGGACGGGTCCGGCGGTACCGGGCAGCGGGATACTTACACCGGCGTGAACGGCGACGTCGCTGGCATTGTAAAATTAATACGCGCACTCGGGAAGCTCGAAACTGTCGGGCAGAACTCGTTGCGAAGGAATTTAATTTCGCAAAATAACGTGCGCGCGGGCGTGGAACATTTGATTACCCGATTCATAACGCGTACTCGCGTTTCTAGCGAATCCTTCAGTGTCGCAGGATTAGAATTAAGAGATTATTCAGATCGCCGCTGAGAACTCGTTGCCAAACGTATTACGACGAACACAATGTCAAATATAATAGTAGATTCGCGTATAATCTTGTACAATCTTGAACCTGCGATCGAAACGGCAATTCCCCGATCGCCGATTAACCTGGTAAGTTGCGATCCATCCGAACCTTCATTTCAGTCGTCAGACTGTCGCTAATCTACAATCGAAACCGGGACGATTGCAGTGAATCCCAATTACTAATTAACCCAGCGACTGGCAATCGATTCGAAGCCTCCGTTTCAATCATCGAACAGTCACGAATCTACGGGCAGAATCAACGCAGTTCCAGCGAGCAACAATTATTACCTATTCTATTCGCACCTAGTGTTTCTTCGTCGAACGGGAAATTCCATTTCGATCGCCGATCTCGATACCCGATCCGACCGCGCTTCGTCCGACTTCCCCCCGACGCGAGCGACTTCCCGCGCACGGCCGGTTCTTCGAAAGCTATTCCAAGGATCTGCTCCCGATTGATCGAAATCGCGGCGGAAAAGGTCGAAGCGAGTTCCTGCTCCCAGCGGAGGTATTCGCGCAGGCACGCGTGTCGAGCCAGCCCCGAGCGCGAAGGGAGAAGGGCGCCGGCGACGGATCGCATGCCCGACGCCAGTTAACAATCGGCGAACCCGTGCATTTATGAATAAGGCTGCGCTGAACGCGCGCCGTTCTAAGGTCACAGCCAATGAACCTCGATCCAGTTCAGGGCCTCCGGCCGCTGGAGACGCTGTCGGTCAGGGTGGTTCTGCCACACCCTGTTCCGCGGGAAAACAGACCTCCCGGCCGCACAATCAATTCGCGGACCATCTGGTGGGGGTTGAAATTGATCGTCCAGGCAGTCCTTTCGGTAACTCGTCTGGAGAACGCGTCCTCGATTTTGTCTCTTAACACTTTGCACTCGGAAGTCTTTCGCTGGAAATATTTTAGCATTTTCTGACGAGATAAAATCAATATTTTGTGGAACTAAGTCGAGGAATCACGCGTACATCGAGGAACAGAGCTATTTTATTCGAATATTCCTCAGAATGATGCATCGTAGGGAATGTAATATTAAATATGAAATTTTATAGTTCTGCTGTATGAAATCAAGTGGTGAGTCGCCTCTCGAGTGCAAGGGTTAACACTATTTCTACCGAAGGCGTCGAATGGCGCCTTCTGAAATTTTATCTTAACATTACTTTCCGAGTTTAGTCGTATACTCCGAATTGACTTTGCGACTTTTCCAGCGACGATTATGAAATTAACTACAGGAAATGGTGGAAATTAAATTGAGGAGAAATTATTAAGCTAAGAATATAATTTTAAGTTAAAACTTCTGCCTTTTGATACCTTCGATTGAGTGAATTATAGTGGCCCCCATGGCATCGTATCAACACCACCGAACCGAAGGACGCGCTAGATCATAGATTCCGCTGCACACAATGACTAGTAGCGTACACTGTGCCGCCGTCGTCCTTGAGGGTTGAAAAATATTCCGGAGGGACGAACATGGTAACTAGAGCCTTGGAAACTTTGGAAATTTCCGAGGAGGGTGACGATGCCCCCGAGGGATACCTTCGAAATCTTCGAAAGGGATCGAGGTCTTGAAAATTTGTCAGATCTTCGAGACCCGATGTGTCCACGGTCTGTGGCATTTTTTCATTCTCTGGGAGGGGTGAAAGTGTATCGAAGATGCTCGCAGTATTTCTGAAATAAAATGGGGATGCTAGGCGAGACGTTAAGAATTTTACGAATCTCTGAAAGAGTTGCGGCTTGGAATATTTCTAGGAGGTTCTCGAGGAAAGTGTAGGGAATTTTTCAAATTTTAGGAGAGACGGAAGTAGCTGAGATACTGAGGATGATGTAGGATGTTAATAATTTTCATTGACAGGGATGAAGATTTAATCAAGACGAGTCGATGCTTCTTTAACGTGTTTAAAGGCGTGTACCACCGGTGGCTTGCAGTAAGATATCGCATTAGACAGTGTGTACCATTGATAACTCATTAGACAAAATGGTCAAATGGTTTGGTAATTAGAAAACATTGCCATATAGTTGAGAATTAATTTACTTATTGATCAATATTTTTATCAATTTTGAGAATTCAGTCGGTAGATGGGAAAGAGTGGAAATTACAGCGCCGGTTTTTTACTATTTACTTTCGCTACAAAATTTTCCATTCTACTTCAAGTGGAAATTTTATTTGAAGATAATACATTGATAAAAGCAAAACATTTGTTCCCTTTGATTGATATGAGGGTAATGAACGACATTGATTGTTGTTAAATTAGTCTAGAAATCTTCATCACGAGTCCCACTCGTAATTGTACGGCAAGGGGTTAAGGATGCCGAGAAAATTTTCTTACTCAAAGAAATGGAACGCTGCGAGTAGTCGTTGAGCTACGCGTGTCCACGGTAAGTGGCTAGAACAATATCAAAGAATATCCCACGGAGAGTAAATCGTCTCAGCGATAACCAGCATCCGGCTAATGGAAGAAATTTTTTATCCACCGTACACACAAGAAGCTTTTCGCTGTTCCGCTTTTTCTCCGCCTGAACGCGATCGCTCGAGTTATTGTTACAGTTTATAGAAAGGATTAATCAAAATCGAGTCGCGATAAAAAAGGAGACGTTCGATACTTCGGTAATTAATGCACACTGTGTTATTTACGATTGAAACTAAAAGTCGAAACGAACACGGTCGATTGTTCCGCGGATCGGAAACGACGACTTTTCTCGCGACCGTAAAATTCCACTAACGTTTCATTAAAACTTGCCAGCGGCAGCGAGCTGCACCGTCGTGAATTTAATTAAGACAATTGCACCCCTTCGCGTGGAATCGCCGCCGTTCACCGTGGAACTGCTTGAATAATTTTTATGATGCCTTAAATTAACGAGCACGATCGTTACGCGACTTTCTTTTACGGTGGAACGGGTTCACGGCGGAGAGCTTCATGCTAACTGCTGATCAATTATATTAATACGTGATACCAGCGATCGTTAAACAATCAGAAATATCACTTAGACGAAGCGCAGAAATTTCATCGAATACCGCAGACAAATTTCCCTCGATTTCTCTCTCGCCAGAAATATCTACTAAATATTCTCCGAATCTCTGCGATTCAACAAATATTTCAGCAAATTCGAGATTCTCCGAGTTCCCGTCGGTCGTAGAGAACAAAGTTCTAATCGACTTCCCCTCGATCGTTACACAACGAATATTCATTCATTCTCTATCGCGGACAACAAAGTTCCACTTAACTTCCTTTGAAAACCAGCCCCGGACTATTCAGAAAATTCATTTCAATCGGAAATGAGGCTTCAAACGGCGATTCCCCGAATAGTTTCGAGGAGAGAAAAAAAGATCTTAATCGATGCTATCGTCCTGCCATTGAGGCGAAATGAATGTAGCGAAGGCGATCGCTCGAAAGCCGATATAGTCCCGGGATCGTCGGTTCCCGGCCAATTATCGCCGAGGATCGCTCGATAACGAAACGTCAGGCACGAAGGTCTAGGATAGAAATTGCGTGCCGCGCTCCAGTTAACAGCCCGAGGCCTGCATTCAGGAATATGAGCCGGAATAAGGTCGCAGACAATGAACTTCGCCCCGGCCGGCCGGGGGCCGGGCTATTTCGGAGCTGCGCAGCGAATCGCGATCGAACTTCCCGTCGCGATCTGATAACTCACCGATGGCCGCGGCCGGAATCGGGTTCGATATGTATCGATTCACAACTCAAATTTCAATATCCGAGTATCGATTATGGATGCCGCTCGCGAGGAAGAAGGTTCCGCCGGCCGTGTATGGCCTGCCGCGACACTCGATTTTACGTTCGAATTGAATTTCTTCTTTATTTGATTTGAATTTCACGGGGACGGGGCTCTAAACTTCCAGCGCGCCATCGATTTGAAATGAAAAAGCCCTGCGGAACGGGGCGCGAGTTATATTCGCAGCTGTCGTAAAATACACTGTTGAAATTAGCGCATCGATCGCGGCGAAATGTCTCGGACAGGGATGAACGACGAAAGTTTCCGATGGATTTCGAGCGAACGGAAATCGCGAATTTCGAGTGAACTTCATTGATCATCGAAGTTCGATGTTCTTGTAGCGGACGTTGAAAGGCGATCAATGTTGAACGAATCGAGTGGAATTAAGAATTTCCTATGAATTCGCTTGATTGGGAATTGAATTATCGACCTTTGCCCGATCTTTGTAACGGATCGGTAGTTCGAGGGAGAATCGGAGGGCAAGCTTAATTCCTTGATCGCAAGATTTACGATCGCTGGAACTCGCTATGCCGATCGGTTTTCAGGGAACCCCGCGATAATAGGAGAACTGGAAACTCATGGGGACAATTATGATCTCAGACGAGCGAATTATCCGGAATTCCCGATACTTTCCTTAGTTTACTTCCTGAACCGTTCCCGGGACTCCGGCGAAGTTCGAGCGCGCTGGAAACTGTGCGTCCAGCGTTGTCATTGGAAATTGAACTTCGTAATTGCTCCTTTGTTCAGCGGATTTTAATTGAGTCGAAGTTCCTGTCGCGACGCAAATAAGCGAGTCCGAGTACCGTGTCGGCGGGAGCTTAACCGAATCCTGCGGAGCGAATTTTGTTGGCAACGTCGGTGCCGAGAAAAATGATGACGCTAAGAAGTTTTCAATTAAATTCGAAAGGCACCTTGTGAATCATTCTTACTAAATATTTACTGCACTCCGTGTCGAATCACGATAATATAAAAAATGTTTATTAATTAATTTAACTCTTGGCAATCCGATATGCTTTTGATGATCAGCATTGTTCACCAAGTATATCAGTGAAAATCTTTATTGTTATATTAAAAGAAATTAGGCATCTTATTGTTACCTTATAGAAATTATACACGTTATGCATTAATTTCTTTAGAAAACAATGTATAGAATAAATTTGAGAATGTGCTCGTTGAACGCTACTGAGTTATTAATGGTTAGCCAAGAGTCAACGGAACTCTCTGCGAGCTCCGAGAAAGTTAATACTCGCCAATGTTTCATTTTTTTAGCGTGAAACGAGGAAGAAAACGCGATTCCGTCCCGAAGGGATAATCACCGTTCATAAATAAGGTTTATCGTGGGTGGGGACCTTAGAGGACCAGTAATGTCTTCATTAAGGCCGTCCGATAAATTGAACTTGCTGATAGCGGTGCAATTTTTCGACTTAATTGAAAAGCTTAATTAAAAATCAGAATTAATTGGAACCCGATTTGAAACCAGTCCAAAACGTATACGAGGATACTTATATTATACTTTCTTCGTTTAATCTTTCTCTATTGTACACGAAACTATCAAACACTTCTAACGTTCATTGACAGTGTTAAAATTAACGATAGAAACAAACAGCTTCTCGTCGTTTAGAACACACTTTTCTATTGCACACGAACTGACTGATCAAATGTGTTCAACGTTCGATTCTCGATTATCATTGCAATTTTAAAATTAACCATTAAAGGAGAAAACAGCTTCTCTTCGTTTAGAACACACTTTTCTATTGCACACGAACTGATTGATCAAATATGTTCAACGTTCGATTTTCGAATATCATTCCAATTTAATCGTTCCGCAATTTTAAATTATCCATTAAAGAAAAGAACAGCTTCGCATCGTTCAGAACACACTTGTCGACCGAACATATTGGCTAAACGGCGATCGATCCACGTGTCCGAACGCGGAAGACGGATGTTGGCGTACGTCGTGTACCCTATTCATATTTCTCCTCAGTTTTTTTTTCCTCCCTTTCCCAGCGATATAATGGACGGATGAAATATTCCCGTGTTACAGTGGGGTTGGAAAGAGAAACAGCAAGAGAGAGAGAGAGAGAGAGAGATGGAGAGGGAAAGAAAATGGAGAAGAGGGGGGAGAGGATATTAAATGTCCTGGAGTCGCGCACGTAAGTACAGGGAGGAGGTTCTGTTCCGGCGCATTATCGGAGAACGTCAGCTGTAAGTATGAAGAGGCTTGGAACGGCAAAATGCCCGGCGCACGTAAGATTCTTATTTATTGCAGTCTGATACGTTTCAAGATTCCTCGTCCTCCTACCCGGTGCAGCTGAGTATGAAGTCTGTTACCGATGTACAGGCTGTTTCCGATTAAAGTTACCTAAGTAAGTAAGTGAACGGAAAGAAAGTGACTTCGTAGTATTTTTATACGGAAAGTTATAAGTGGTTCTCTGGCGTTTTTAACTTTTCGCAGTTTGAAAAGTACTTTCGGATATTTCTGCTAATTTGACACTTGCGTTACAGTCACTTTACTGTAAAACGTGGTTTAATAGTGATTTGTTTTGAGAAAAATTTATAAAATATTATAATTCGTAGGATTATTAAAAATCCTAAAAACCTTCAAATTTTCAATTCAATAGTAAACCTTGTGTAATGTGTCAACACATAAAACATCGAAGTAAAATAGTTCAGTCTCTTAATCTATACAAGATAATCAATTGTGTTAGTTGCGAAAAATATCGTTGATATTTAGTCAGAAGGTAATGAATATTTTTAATGAAAAATATTGTCGAGTGCAAAGGGTTAAAGTGTGCGTCTAGAAGGTTAAAGTCGTTTCGATATGACAAGGTATAGATATGGTTAAAAAGGTATAGTAATATCGAACATTCTGATACTAGTTGAATTGTGAAGTGATATTCAAAATTGAATTGAGAAGCTTGAAACTCCGACGACGTTACTATCGTCGCTCGAAAATCACCATTTATTGATCTATCTAAACTTTTATCACGCGAGAATTATCAGATACAGATAATATTCGAGTCGAAGTTGAAAATATTTACAGATATTCCAGATTCAACGAGGAGACCTCAAACTACCGACGAACTTACTATCTTCGCTCGGAAATTCTATCTCGATTTTTATCGCTATCTACGTTACGGATAACGCTGAATAATCGTTCGAAAGGACAACAAGTATTCCGATATAAACGGCGGCTGTAACAAATAAAAAAGACTCGACACGGGGATATCCGAGGAGGATATTTCAAGGGGTTTCCTATAAAAGGTGTTTACAGGCAACCGGTTCCCGTTTCCTGTTCGCGGCTCGCCAGCTTGTAAACACCGTCCACGTTACGCGCTTTACAACGCGATTACACGCTCCGGGGCCGCGCACACCCACGCAGTCTGTCCGTATAATGCTAAATGATTACCGAAAGCGGCCTTGACACCGGCGAATCGATAAGACGGTCGGCGATCGCCTGATTCACCGATCCTGTTCGCCATCGGATCGCGGACGGTGTGCGTCCGCTATCAGGATCCGAGGATTTATCGATCAGCGTTCGCTGAAACGCTCGCGACGCGACATACCGACGAACAGCAACGTGTACAACCGAGGAATAGAATTTTGTTCGAAGCTTGCGAACATTCGCCATAAACTTTAGGATTATACCAAACAACCAAATAAACCTGTTCGTTCTTAAACGACGTATAATTCATTACGGAATAGAAATGGTTTCCATAAAACGTACAATTCCACTGAAGAATCGAATGTATGCACTCGTTACTAAACGATACTCATTGCGAGAAACATTTAAAATCCAAGATAACGTATAATCGAATAAATCTATTGATACACAAACAGAAATATCTCTTGCAAAATTCAAAATTATACCAAAGAGTGAAATAACTCTTCCTTTCTATAAGAATACACAACTCGCGGAAAAGAAACATGAAACCGAACATAAACTCCGCTCCCTTCACGTTTAACGACAACCTTTATTCCACGGTAACCGATCCTCGTTCATTAACGAACTGCGATAACGACGTCTCGCGAAGATAAAGATGCAACGAGAGAAGCGAGAGTAGGTAAAACATCCTGGAGTTAACCGAGTTACTCCCTCGAGCTTCTTTTCCTTCCATTTCGCTGGATTTCTTCGCTGTTCGTTTCGTTTCGTTCTGTCACGACTGCGTGGATCGTTCGGGGGCGGGGAATCGGTGGTTCCGCAAGCTGCTCACGATCCCTCGGGCGATCATTCAAATTCTTAGGCCGTACGTCACCCCGTGCAGGGCGGCGGCAGCGAAACCAAAGCAATCAATAGGATTCCCGGCCGATGTGCATTCCGCATTCCGCCGCCCGGACTAAGTCGTTTATATCGCATCTGCGAGTGGTGCAGATTCGTGTCTTGCCCAGTCCCGTTCACCCCCGGCCACCGAACCGCCGCCGGGAGGGCTTCGGCCGCGAATCACCTACCGAAATAAGCTCGTTATCGAATTAACCTAATCAAATTCCGCTCGCGGCACATTCGACTGTAATTGACTGACGGCTGCTCCGCCGGCTATTTAGGGAACGCGCGCCTGCCGCGAATTAATCAGCCGAACGGATTTAAAACAGTTGCGCAATTATCGTTGTTTATATCGGATTCGGTTCGATGCGATTGAATTCTCGCGAAGACGCCACGGCGTGGACGCTAGATTCGTTGCTGTTTTATCCGTCTTGGAAGATTCGTTTAGAGGAAATCAGAGGTTTAGCACGTTGAATGCCATGGGGGTCACCCCCAAGCGAATCGAATTACTGTAATTCACTCAATGAAACGATGATTATTCGCACACGTTCTTATATTATAAATAATGCTATCCATTGCGGTGACATTCAGTTTGATGAACGAGCAATAGTAATAATCCAATTCAGTCGAATGATTTAATATTGTACTTTTTCCATTTTGTGTATTTTGCTCTATGAAATCGTGTGGCGTTCAATGTTTATGAAATTCAAGAGTGTGATGGGATTGTGTAGTGTTGACTGTTGCACTGGAGATTATTTCGGAGATTTTTTTATCTGTTTTAATAATTTTGTTTATGTTATAAATTTGTTTACGTCGTAATGCGACGAATGAAAGCATCTGGATATTTTGAAAATTGTTAGTTGATTGCGGAATAGTGAGTAGTTTTTCGTGTATGGGAACGTGTAGCTCGAAGTACAGATGAAAACGGAATTCAACGAAAAATATTAATTCGCCGGCGAAACAATCGGGCTGATAAATACAGCACGCTCTCCTTGTGCCTGTTAATGGCTGCAATCTGTTGAATCTCGGCAATTACACGGCCAAATTATCGTGTATAATACGTAGAACACACCGGACCGGATCGATTCGCGTTGAAAGGGCAGGCGATCAAAAATTACAATCAGCGGAAGAATATCTGAATATATATGAACTTTGAATGCTATCAATTATCAAATAGTTTCATAACGAAAATTATAATCACGCGATAGAACCTACATGAAACGAACGAATCGAGTCGAATTCATTTACAGTTCACCCCTTACAATAAAGAAATTCAGGAAATCTACATAGTTTCATAAGATTAACTTAATCTAAAAATTTTAACAATTCCTCGGTTACTTAACACATCCATTCTATTCGAATGAAGCTATTGACGTCTATAGTCATTTCGAATAATTAACCCTTCACACTCAAGAGGTGATTCTCACTCACCGTTCGATTTCAGGCAGTGAACTATAAAATTCGATATTTAATATTATACTCAGTACAACGCGTCAATTTGAAAAATATTGAAATAAAATAGCCTTGTTCCTCAAATGTATGATTTTTCCTCGAATTAATTTCACAAAATATCGTTTTTATCCCATCATCAAATATTAAAATGTTTCCAGTGAAAAACTGCCGAGTGCAAAGGGTTAATACTTACGAGACATCGATAATCACGAAACAAGGAGACTGAAATCCATCGTTTCGAGTGGTCCCAGGGCTAAACAATAATCCATTTCGTCTTTAGTTAATAAACTATTCGCGATCCGACCTTTACGTAACGGCACTGTCCTGTTTTTCCCGCGGAACGTGGGGACGCTGTTGCGTAACGAACAAAAGAGTTCTCAAAACGCGGCTGGAATAAAGGTTCCCAACGCGTCGCGACTTTTATCTGATTACCGGGTCCATTAACGAGCGGGGTTAAGTGCGTGTAGTTTCTTCGACCTTTAATCGGAGCCGCTCGTTGATCAACGCTCGCCGACGCGCGTAATTAATAACGTTCGCCGCGGGCACAAAGGAAACAGCCGCGACGAAATTATTCACCGATTATGCGTGAAACTGCGCGCGATTATCGCCGACACGGCTCGTACGTTGTCCGGAAACCGATCTCGCGCCTCGAACCAATTATCCGACCCCGAGCTTCCGCTTTATCGCTGTGATTGCTGACGCGATCATCGGTGTTTCAGTTACCATGCGAGTATCCCAGGAAATTACATTATATCAGAATTTCGGAGCATAGAATCACAATGTGCAAATGTTTGCAGCATTTAGGAGTACCGAAGAATAGAATAGAAGATGAGAATAGAATGAGTTTTATTCGTTCGATGGAATTGGACTGTGAAATTGTGATTGTAAATTCTAATGTAGAATTTTGAAATATCTTTAGTACAATAGTCGCAGAATGTATGACTACTTAATAGTAAACTTTAATATTCGATGTTGAAATAGATCTACAATAATTCATTAGAAAATACTTAACCCTTTGCACTCAGGAGGTGACTAGTAAGTTTGATATTTAATATTATATTTCATACAATGCATCAATCTGAGAAACATTCACGTAAAATACCTTTGCCCGTCAATTCGCGTGAATTTCTCGAGTTGGTTTCACAAAATGTCTTCGTCTCATCAGAAAATGTTGAAACATTTCTAGTGAAGAACTTCGGAGTGCAAAGGGTTAACATAAGGGTTAAGTAGACGAAATAAAACTTCGTCGACAATGAAATTCCTATCTAAAGAATGGCCATTCTGGAATCGAATGAAAAATTCCAGTTGAAATCTCCCTTCGTAATTATTCTTCTCCCGGAGCAATAACGGTAGCTCCATCGTCTGTCATCGCATAAATGATTATCAAGCGCTATAATCGATCGTGTCGAGCGCGATTGCCAGCGGATCGTTACAGAAGACTCGGGAGGGGATCGATATCCAACGGGATCGTTACGAAAGAACCGCATGAACGATTTAAAGGGGCTGACTCGTTATCGAAGGGGGTGGCTCGAGTAGGAGAGACCGGGATCCGCGATTTAGGCACTCGACACGCCACCCCGGATGCGAAATGCTCGTATCGGGTGCGTATAATCTGCGGCCGCCGCCGCCGGGAACTGGGTCGAGGAGACATACCGCGTTTCCCACCCCCTCCGGGACTCCGCCCCGCCGGCGCCCCATATAACCCGCGAATTTATCGCTCGCGGCCGAGCAACAATCGCCGATTCGGGTCAAAAGCGACCCCCGTGACCCGGAAGTCGGATTCCGCCGTGCCGGATGATTCTTTTCTGGCGAAGTGCGCGTGCGATAAGCTTGGAATGGCCCGCACGCGGAGAACTAATGTTGACGCCAACCCCCGATGAGAATTTAGACCTTCAAATACTTTGTCCGCACAGAAGTTTCTGTATCGGAGTCTTAACCCTTCGCGGACGAAGATTCTTCGAAACAGATTCTTCAATATATGAAGCTAAATTATATACCAATTGCTTAACCAGTTAACTGTGTTGACGAGTGTACACGTTATCTTAAAGCTCTTAATGGTGCTGTTTCAACGATGGATTAGTTATTTTTTGAGACAAACATGTAATTGTTCTTCGTTTCGCTTTAGTTTCTCGTTAGGATATATTTTAAGTGCATTTCGCCTGCATTTGAGTATACACTTCATTATTTGACTTTTTCATCTCACCGAAATCTCACCGTCCGCAAAGGGTTAAAGATTAGAATAGAAGAACGTGATCATATTCGAGGAATTAAATCGTTCATTCGTAGTTTTATATTTGTAGACGTCAAAGCCATTATGACAGATCGGAAGGTGATTAAAAACTAGATTATTCCATTAGTATTGGAGGTGGGGAAACACCCTTTGCGCTCGACAGGTGACTCAGTCACCACTAGATTTGATATAGCAAAATTATAGTCTAATATAGAATATTCTGCATAATGCATCGACACGTGAAATATTCAAATAAAATACCTTTGTTCCTTGATTTATACATTTCCTCGTTACTTTCAAAGACTATTTATACCTCACTGAAAAATGAATATGTCTAGTGACAAACTTCCGATTGCAAAAGGTTAAAACCCGCGTTATTTTCATGTTAAAAGCCCAAGATTATACAACTGACAATCGAAGTCGTCAGCATTTCAAAGAGCGAACAGTAAAACGAAATACGAAAAGTAAAATTGATCTCTTACCGTCTTTCGAAGGAATCTCGCGTCGAGTGGGCAAACTTATGGGGAATTGATGCCAACAAGTGGTAAGGGAACGAAGGGTCGATGAAAATTTCACGGCGGCCGACGAACGGGAATGATCAGCCTCTCGTCGGCTACGACCATGCGGCTAGATGGAACGATAACGAATCCCTCTGTTCTCCCATCGATCGGCCTCCCTCTCGCGTTGCTCCTCGCGCAGCCGGAGGAGTTTCTTTTTAACTCGTCCCGACAATGAGGCGCGAAGAAAAGGGTCGGGGCGAGGGCGGCGAAAAAGTTCGCGAGGGCTCGCCAGTCGAAACGGAAAAGTCGCGTGGAAATCCCCGAGAGCCGGGTATATAGATCGGCCGTCGACTAGGTATATTTTTCTTCCCGGCTCCTTTTGTGGGCGAAATAGAAGGCCGGGGAGAACGGCGGGACGAGGCCTGAATGAAATAATGGCGGCCGCGACACCTTCGGATTGAACGGGACGGGACGTGTTTCTCCTGTCGGTGGATCAATCGCCGATCGAGCTGGAAATTAATGGGCCACTCCGATTCGAAAGCTTCGACACTTTGATTGTCGAATAAACTCTTATTAACCGTTTGCACTCGAGTGGTGACTCTCACTTGATTCGATGGAATAAAATTGTTAAATTCGATATTCAACATTGAACTGTTAAAAAGGCTTTGTTCCTCGATTCACTTGTACTTTGTCTTTGAGTTAATTTAGAAAACGTCTTCGTCTAGTTAGGAAGTGTTAAGTATTTCTAACGAAATACTTCCGAGTGCAAAGGGTTAAACCTCCCAGGCGGTCGAAATAGTTTTCTTAACCCCTCGCCTTTTGATTTCTTTCTTATTGATTTAACTATTGTATTATGAATGGTTTATTGGAGATAAGAGAAATATTCTAGGTGTATTCTATGTTAATGTTTGGTATCATTGGTAAGAGAAGAATGATGGTTAATTTGAATTCGGAGGAATTTAGTGATATGTTGAATTTTATTTGAAATCTTGAGCCTGATAGGATATTAAAGGGCAAGGGGTTAATAAAGCAGAGATTAAACAGTGAAGATTCTTCGTATAGATTGATCTTCTGTGTTTCTCATGTTTTATATATTCGGTAAAATTCAGTTCGTCCGATACGTGACGGAGAAGATCGTTTAAATTTACGTTGTAAAGGTATTTATAATTGAGAAGGGAGACTGACAGATCGCTTAAAACGTTTTCTTCCGCCTTCCTGTTATAAATAGGGGTTTGTTAATTACACGATGCTACGGAGTGTGCTTTGGGACGGTTATTTCGGTCTAACTTCACTTTGACGCTTTGAGAGCAGCGTCGATTGAGTCTCGGCGACATGGATATGTGGATAGGTGACACACCGAAGCTGAAACTCGGATATTGATTTTGATGCAATTTAATTAATTAGACATTAGGGGGACGGGTTGTTCAAAGTCGAAAGTTGTCGGCGAAAATGTTGGATTACTCACATTCGCTCATGGACCTCGGCACGAGATGCTGGTGCTCCAGCTGCGTACCGTTCACCGGTGGATCTGTAACAAAAGTACGTCGTTAATTAAACGTAACCTTAAACTTTCCTAAACAACAACTTCCAAACTCCTCGGAAACAATTACAATAAGAAAATCGTCGTGAAACAAGAATATCTAACGTAACCGAAACAACAATAAAAGTAACATGACCACTAACACAAACTCATCAATAATCAATTCCAATACCAATCGTCTTCGCAAAGAATAAGTAACACCGTTCAAAAATACTGTCATAAGATACTAAATAACGTCACAGAAAAACCTAAAATTTGTTGAAACAATTTATTGAAAGGCTGTAACAGAACGAATATAACAGGAAGCATTGAAAACCCTAATGATTGCGCTAATGAGTGGCTGAATTAACGCCAGGTCGCATCCGAAAGGTAGCCAAAAGGGCGTCGGGAGCAGCGAGCCGAGGGTCGTATCGGCGATTTTGATCGGCAGCGGCAGTGGCATCGACGAGGGCCTTGGAAATGCCTCTGAACCTTATATAGAACAGGCGAAGGGTGAGAAGGGGGCGCAGAGAAACAAGAGGCGCGGAATGTAGGTGAGACAGAGGAAGGTCTTCGCGAGAAGAGAAGAGGTGCTGACACCGTCGGCCAGCTTGAGCTGCAACCCCGGCACCGATCGGTCGATGAAACCCCTCCGACGAGCGGGGTACGTGCACCCCGCCTTAAACGACCCTCCTGAAAATATATTATGCAACGTGTAACGTGTGCAAGCGCACTCGGCCGGCCGTGATACACTCCGACGAACCGTCACGTACCAGTCGGAGATTCTACAGCCACTCGGTCTCGCCGGATTCGGATCGCGATGATCGGATCGTCCGTGGCATCAATGGGGACCCATCGATCTACCGTGGACACCTTTTGTTCCCTATTGGGCGGAAGAGAATCGCGGCATACAACGTGATCCGATTTCATTAACACTTTGCATTCGACGGGCGACTTCTCGCTCGATTCGGTTTAGGGAAATTAGGGGTGGAATCCGATTTTGTGTATCGAAAGGAAGATTGGAATGAAATGGTTCTATACCTTGATTTGCGTTGATTATCGTTGAAAGGTATCATTGGGGATTAATGAATATTTGCAGTGGAATATGTTGTCAACGGGTTAACTCTTTCGCTTGGGTATGTGGGTTTTATGTGTTTGATAGAGATGTGCAGTGACGTTTTTTGGATATTCTTTCAGGTTGATTCGATTTGATTACTGACGAGCGTTTGGAATGGTTGAGATGCTTCGATGGTTGGGTGACTGAGTATTTTCGTTGTTCAAAGGTCGAGTGCTAGCGTTAGTTCAGCAGGTGTTATTTAGTTTGTAGATTTGCCAGCTTCCCTCTGGGACAGGGTCGAAATTCGGGGTGCTTGATGATCCAGCGATGTTAATCCGTAACATTGTCCACCTCCACGCACAATTTCGAGTGAAACCGTTGACCGGTGTTTACACAGTCGGGCGACGAACAAGCAGAGCAGCAGGGAACAATTCGGTTTTCGTTCATTCGGGGAGTTCGGTGGGAATTTCGTTTCGGGTCGCGTTTGGCCTGTTAACCTTTGGACATCGATACATGCGATTAACTACGAAGAAAAATAGTTTGAAGCAACTCGCCTTAGAATACATAATATATATATATATCTATCTAACTCGACCTAATTTGTGATATCACGGTAGCATTAAATTCTTGACGTAAATCAATCAAATAAATTATTCGGAACTGATCTCCTTTGCGATACGGATCGCTCTATCAACTTGAATATGAATATTCCGTCTTGGTTCACGCTGATAAAAGTAATCCAGATAAAATCGGAATTGAAAAAAGTAATCCCAGAATCGATAAAAATATTCCGTAAGTATCTAATATTCATTGGAACGGGTTTATTTAACATAAGACTCACGGAACAACCTAGTTCGATTCATATTGAGTTTTATAAACCTTATTTGGCAAATTTTAATTCACGCAATTACTCGAAAGTGTCTCCTAATAATACGCGAACATCTTTCCTGGATCTAACGAACGTCAGTCTTTCTACGAACAATAGAATAATACAATAATTAACTAATAATTAATATAATAAATTAATCCTAATCGAACCACGATAACTTTGAGTCACATTCGAACTGTTTACTTAAATTTCCTGATTATTTCATACTGCATTTCCAAAAGTTTGTTTTGGCTTTTAAAATTTGGGCCCTATAAACAAAAACAATAACATTTTAATCGTTCCTTTTATTCTCATGAGTGACTGAGTCACATCGTAGTACGATTCGTTATAAAAACACGTGATTAGGGTTAAGTTCACACATTCAATCAACCCTTTGAACTCTGTAGGCTCCGATATTGCACCAGTTGTAATATTAAATATTTTAATGAATTAAAGAAACTACCCTGATATTATTAGATTTTCTGTTATTTTTATTAAAAGATCGAAGGTATGTTATAGCATTTTTCATTTCCGCTAGAGATACCATAAAAATTAGTTGCAGTTGCTGATAGATTAGAAAACCATCTGGAGCGCTAATGGTTAATATGTTATGTGCACTTCGGTTCAGCATGCGACCGTAAACAGCGACGCGCAAGCGTGTGTAAACCGAACGAGAATCGAGTTTGATAGGAGACGCACTCCACCGGGGAGAATTTACGCAGGGACGCGATGTTAGTGAATATCGAGTGGGAAAACATTATCCCGGTCGGGGGAGCACTCCGCGATATTAGAAACTTCTTCGCCGCGTGACCGTAAATATAATATAACGGGGAACCGTCGCGATCGCGATAACAGCAATAACGATAATGGCCGCGGATCGATCGCCCCGCAAACTCTATTTACAATCTGCCGCCCTAAAAAATGCAGACCGCGGCGATAAACACGGGGAAACCGAGACAATGGCGCACCAGCGCCGAGAAGAACGTTCCCTTCCCCATTTCCGTTTTACCTCTGAATCGTAAAATGGAAATATTCCAGTTCTCCTTACCACGGTGTTGAGGTTCTTCGGTAATTCGTAAAGAATCAGGAACCACGTTCGTTCACGATTGAATAATACTGAATATTAATGTGTTCGAAATTCCGTTCTCCTCAATACGCGAGGAAACCGTAATGCTATATTATTAACACTAAAACCGAGCAATTAAATTCATGAAATTTCTCCATAGGAGGCCCAAGTACGTACCTATCAAAGCTAATTGTTTTACAATTTAGTTCACGTATTGCTAAATCAAATTCTTGAATCATCTCTGAGGAATTATCAAAGAAATCGACTTAACGATACGCAAACTGAAGTGTAAATCGATTAAAGCCTCAATAGATGCACTCTTCGAGTTTCTATAGAGGAATTTCAGAGTTACTTTAACTGCTCGGTAGTTTTAGTGTTGAGATCTCGATTAAAATTGATAACTTCGTAAACCATTCTCGTCTAACCCTTCTGTCCCGCAATTTTGTCCACTCGCTCTCCGCAGTTTTGTTCAAATCCCTCTTTCCTACAATTTCATTTTCTTTCGAGACAAAGAGAAAGCCCAGAAACATTGACGGAGATTACAACGCACCCGTCCAAGTCGTTCGCCCCTCACAAAGGGAAAGGTCACCCGTGCCGCGAGTGGGTGAATCTTCCTAGCGACTCTGGCCGGCGAGTACTCGCGTAGACTCGTAAACTACGTCAGCGTTCCCAGTTTTATCGGCGTGTCCTCTCTCTCTCTCTCTCTCTCTCTCTCTCTCTCTCTCTCTCTCTCTCTCTCTCTCTCTCTCTCTCTCTCTCTCTCTCTCTCTCTCTCTCTCTCTCCAGTGTCCAAGATTACAAGCCGCTGCGAGGCCGAAGCTGACACGACAGGGGATGGACAACCGCGCGATCCATCGGCCCGCGTGAAAGCAATCACGAGCGGACGCGCGCGGCCAAGATGGCCACCCTTTGATTTTCGGGATTAGAGGATTTGTTTGCCCGTAGCCACCTGACGACACAGATCCTCCGCAATTTGCGGCGCCTGGGGTCCACGCGTCGCGCGAAAATCAACCCCCAGGCCACGCTCTCTCACCCCTTTGCCGGAGGTGATCAGCGAAAGAGGAAGATCCACCTGGGACGGAATCAACACTGATGGAGCGCCGGCTAAATACCGATAGTGCGCGGGATTCGGGGTTGTTAAGGGTGAACTTTATTGGGAATGGCAGTCGGTCTTGATTAAACGGTGTTCTCGTGTTTTTGTATTTGATTTTGTAGAAAGTAGTGCTTGTACAAATGTTCGAAATATATTCTCTCTTTGAATCAGGCGTCGAGTAAGGGATGAAGATGTAACGGAATTAGACTATTGTAGATTTCTTCAAGCATTAGGTACTTATAGAACTCTAAATCAGGACAATTACGGATGAATCTGTAGTTTGAATTAAACCCTTATCCTACAACGAGTTAGACTCGCGGAGATTTTCAACGTGATTCAACAAATATGTGTATTACTCAGTTCATTCGAATTCAAAGTAAATATTATTCCCCTGTAATCAACTGTTATACTTAAAAGGAAATATAGGCATAACATTATTAATGACAAAGCAGCCGTATCAACCAGAGTTGAGAAATATATCATAGGGGTTAATTCCCTCGCATGCAATTTTCCGTTTGAAATATAATTTGTCCTCGAAGCTCCAACGCTGGAACTACCTACCAATCAGATTTCCTTAATTTTACACAGAAATTATAGCAGTCCATTAATATTTCGATTCACTTATATTTCACTTTGCGTGTCGCTATCTTCTTCGATGCTTCCTCAAAGCAGCTATCTTTGTAATAACTGCAACAGAGAAACTCGGAAATGGATCCTCTTGATCCATCTGGTAGTACCGAAGCTCCGGCAGCGATCTCCACGAAATTGTCTTTGCACCGGATGAAAAAGGGCGTGAATCGCAACAATCGGGATCAAGATGACACGAAGAAACAGCCCGCGAGATGGCGATCGAATTGGACCAGGCACATGCCCGAGTTTTCAGGTGTCACGGGTAAAGGAGGATCTCCCAGGGGGTGAAGGGCGAAACGGTTCCCGGATATATACCGGGCGGCGGGCTAAGTGTACGAAACTTGGCCGGGTACTGATGAATATTGAAACCACAGTGCGAAACGGTGCAGCTCGCCCCTGTGACTGCGCGCGGATATTTAAAACACGGGAAATGGGTCGCGCCGGCTCGTTTTTTCTCTCCCCCTGGCTCCCTCGTATCTTGAACGCTGCACTCACGAAGATGAATTTCCGCGACTCGCTGCTCGCCGTTCGCAGCGAATATTAAATTCCCGGTTTACAATTAAATACGTTCTCACCCCTCCTTTCCGTAACTTTTCCTTTTTACCTTTGAACCTGTTAAACGTGGGAAACGGGCTGACGTCAGGAACACCGAAAGCTGCATGGTTCGCGTTTCCTTGAAAATGGGAACACTGACCGAAATTTCGCGTTGATAATAATATATCCATCGATGATACATTGGTAAATACGTGAACTATCTATTGTAGTCAAATCTTTGTAGTAACTTTCGAACGAAAACTTCCAGAAATCATTGCCTTGGAATATTATTTCGGAATATGTATCTTGATATTCGATTATTCAGTTGTCTATTCCATTACGTCTCGAGTCAACGTTACATGTAACGTATGCAGACTCTATCAGCAACTGCAACTAATTTTTATAGTATTCCCAGCGAAAATGAGAAATGTTATTTCTTCGATCTTTTACTTCTCTTGTTAGTACGAAATTTGGATGTGTGGAAAATCGAATAATTTTAGGGTAGTTTCTTTAAGACTCATTCGAATATTTAATATTATAACCGGTGCAATATTGGAGCCTGCAGAGTTCAAAGGGATAATATGCCACGACTGAATTCTACGACGATTGATTTAGAAGTAATGACTGTTCAGAGATTACGATTAAATATTCATCCGCCTAAGGGGATGGCGTCGCGAGAGCGCGAGGGCTCGTTGAAAATCCGTAACCCGAAAATTCGCTGCGCGATATTAGCCTTCCGGGAAACGAAGGACAGCCGCCTCTCTGTTCCGAGGCTGACGTACCGGAAGAGGAAGCTCTCCCGGGGGCTAGAGTCGAAATTGCTTTCGGATACAGGAGCAATATCGTCGGTACACGAAACTTAGAGGTATCCCCGCCGGATTCCCGAGTTTACTTTACGTGTAATGCAGGAATATCTCGATAACGCCCGGCCCGCGCGCCTGCACAAGGAAAGCTTTATGGAGATGAGAAGCTCCGGACCAGACACGCTTTTTCCACGGTCGGCCGCGACGCCCGCGACTTCGCGACCCGAATTCCCGTCTCTCCGAAAACTCGATCGCGTTCGATCCCCTTCGATATCGCGTCCCGATTACAATCTGTCCCCAATTTAACACTTTGACTGTCCCGTAAACGCTCGTCAAAACTCCCATGCACTCGAAACAGTTTTCTCTATTAACCAGGAACTGAGAAATCAAGATTCTTCTTAATAATTGCTCCACTATCTTTCTTATATCTCATATATTCAATAAAATTCCGTTCGTTCAATACGTCACGAAAGAAATTAATGTCCACGTTTCTGTAAAATATGTCACCCGAATTCGGGCGACGTGGCAGTCAAAGTGTTCATGGATTCGCGTCTTCCCCCTTTTATCTTTTAACCCTTTGCACTCGAAAGTTTTTCACTAGAAATATTCAACGCTCTTCGATAAAATATGGACGGTGCTTGTTGCGACTAATTTAATTTAATCCATAAACTAAAGGACAAAGCTATTTTACTTTGATATTTCACACAGTGACGCGTTAAAGTTTAGCGTTAAACGTCAAACTTTATAATTTTACTGTATCAAACAAAGTGGTGAGAGTCACCTCCCGAGTGCAAAGGGTTAACCTTTTAGGTTCCAAACGAAAGCTTTGTCATTTGTAAGAGAAGTATATACTTTTAGAAAAGGTGCTGTTGCAACTGGAAAAAAATAAATGCCGATTAATACGTCGATTTTATACTGGCGGATTCACGACCGGTTCACTGGTTTGCGTTCTACTGACATTGAAATATGTGGTTCCGAGGCGATGCTACTGGGAATTAATGGGTTAACTCTTCAACGGTTTAACGAGTATACTCGGTATGCGGAGAGATTAATTACCTTTGCTGTAAAAATTGAAATTTTGCGAAATTTGCAAGTTTCCTTTTTTTTAATAGAATAAATTACCTTATTAAATGGAGCACCTTGCATTCAACATAAGGATCGAAGATTTTACAATTACTCCGAGAATCATACTAATGATAACTGGTCGCAAGGAAAATTATATAGGAGGAATTAGAATTAAATTCTCATGACAAACATGTAATCTTTATGTTTACGCAATATTTCCGAATTTCCGAAATACAAAGAAACGTTATTAGCCATTATAATTCTTCGTTCGCGATCGAAAGAAGCGTAATTTTCAGTTTACAAGGAACGAAAGAGAATCCTGCGGAAAATTGACTTTAACACGATATCCCAGTTCTCGCGGATTTTTCGACGATTCACGGTAATCGGTAATAAACTAAGAATCGGTAATAAAATGAAGGAAATTTCCGCTCGCGGAAAAATGTCGCTGCGATGACGAACGGTCGAACAGCGTGCAAAAATCCAAACGGTTGAATCACCCTGACGATGTAAGATCGCGAGGAGAAGCCGCCTCGAACCGCTTTAAACGATCCGTGGCGCGAGCGCGTCTGTGTGAAAACAATAACGCCGTAATTGGGCCAATAATAAAATAATTGTTAGCGCTTGGGTGTTGCGTACGAGCGATGTCCCTCTTCGCTTTGTCTGGATCGTGTCCTGTTCTGCGTCTTCAACAAGCTCGCGAGAATCTCGTCGGTAAACAAGCGCGCCTATGGCAACGAATCATTTTAGATTCGCTGATTAACGGAAATCCCTGATTGCACTAATTCAAATAGGACAAGTCGAGGAGGGACGGTTCACTTATTAAAAGAAAGTGCTGAGAATACTAAGAACAATTGAAATATGTATCGACAATCTCAATGAAAGCGAGCCATCTCATCCAGAATTACCCAATTCGCTCTTCCTGCATTCCAGAATTTATTCTAGAATTTAATAATCGTCGAATTTCGAACGTCCCAATGGCGAAATGAAAAGAAGAAGCACACTTCCGACCCACATTGAAATCCATTATTAGAGCTCAATCGATTCAGCTATATCGCGCGCTAAAAATGGATGCCATTGATATTTCAATAACTCTCCTCCGAAGCAATCAGAATAAATACATCTCTATTTTCTCTACCTATTTCCCTATCATCCTAATTTCATCCAATTCCCTATCGCTTAATACTGTAAATATATTATACCATCGTTTCCATCTCAAATTTCAAGTCTCAAATGTCCGTTCTAACGAAGGAAACTATCGTAATTCTTTCGTAATACCTCTCTATTCGAAAAAGATGATACGAAATGCCGAATTCCGCTGCCGTTTCTGACTTATAACTACGGCAGAAGGAATCGACGATGAATTTCGATATAAACCGTCGAAAGGGTCGACTCGGGGCTCGAAATTTCGGAGCCTCCGAGCAGAATTCGGCTAATAGACGGTCTTCGGGATCGCGTTCGAGAATTCTAGCAACGTGCCGTTAATTTTCCCGGGCGTGTTCCCGGCGAACGGCGCCGGTTCACGCCTTCCGCGAAAACTATTCGCATTCCAGGCGTTTCCCACGTTCGTTTGCCCGCTGGAAACGCATCGATCCGAACACGGTTCCGGGCTGCGGAGACTTCAAAGCGCGCCGCGTTCCACGGTTACGCGGCTGACTAAAGAGCAGAACGATTAATCGAGGAGTCAACGAGTCAATGGACACCTCGTTTCCAGAGTTTGCGACCTCCCACGGCCGGCCGATAAGTCTTTTTCAGGGATTCCGCGTCTAATGAACGCTGAAAATAGAATCGTCTAATTCGCCTACAGCCGCGGCACCGTCGGCTACAGCTCGACCGGGAGGATCGCGACGTTCAAGGCTGTCCCGTGATTTTCAGCCGCACCAACGGTACTTTTCATCAAAGGAATGCGGCGGTTTAACATAATTTCAATCGAAAACGATAATGAAACAGAGAGAGAGATCTTATAAAGCGATTCACAGAGATCTTTGCCGTAATTTCGTTTCCATCTTTCCTCTAGTTTATCAACTGCATCCCACTCGAACTGACAATTTTCTTTAGTCCCCTGATCTCGAATTATAGAAACAAACCTCTGAATAGTCATTCGATAATCAGCAAGTTTCTTCGTTATAATACAGCTTCGTTTACTTCCGAGGTTTCAACGTGTATCTTAGTCGAAGATGCAATTTTATTTCACTCTGTGCTATTGCATTGTAGAAATAAACCTTCGTATAAGTATCTAAGAAGTGAAGAAATTTCGAATATACAGGAATCTCAGAGAAGTTATTTTTCGGGTAAAAACCAACGAATGTTTTCGTCGGATGAAAACGTCCGCGTGAAATCGGCTCGCGCCGCGACCGACGAGGCGGTTTCACTCGGCGGATGGCTGTGGGAAAGATCATCGTTTCGCCGTGGACCCCGCGTGTCAATTGACATTTGTTCCCGAGGATACGTCACGAATTCGCGAGGAGAGCCGTCCGCGTATTAATATCTGAATTACGCCGAGCAGCGTGCCGCGGCAGCCGGCGACTTTTCCCCCGTTCCGGTCAGCCATCGCGCGACGATAAACTTAAAAATATATCCGGCCGGCAGATACCGAGTGTCGCGACAGCTGTCGCCAGAGTTACGGACACTTTGGCTGGGGAACCGAAATATCGACCAGAAGCTGCGTATATTTCGCTTTTTTTTCCTTCGGCCGCCACACGAATGATGAATGCGGCAGCGTGCGACCGTCCGCCCGAAAAAATGGCGGGCTGTGTATCTGCACGGGCGATTCGGACGTCGAAGATTCTTTGTTCGGCTGGAGAGAATTATGGGATGGAATCTGGTGATTAATTTTGGTACTATTAGTAATATTAATTTTGCGCTACCTCGTAATTCTCATTTCGCTATGTTGGAAATCTTGTTTTGTGCTACTAATTATGTCGCGTAAATATTTAATAGTATTAAGCTTGTCATATCGCAAATCTCTTTTGTACTATTAATTTCACCCTATTGCAGATCTTTTGTACTGTTAAATATACTACAGCGAATGTTTCATTTGTACTATTCATTTCGCCGTATTACAAATCGCCTTTCGTATTATTAATTCCACTATATTAAAAATCCTCTTTCCTATTAGTTTCGTAATAGTGATTTCACTATATTGAAACTCTCTCACTACCAATTTTATGATATTCACTATAATCAAACCTCGCAACAAAATACCTAGGAATTAGCACAATTTCCACGTACGTTAACACTTAACCTACCAGACGAGTCAAATCATTCCTGATTTCTTCTTTTTGCAATTGTGAAAGGAATAACAGATATTTCTCTGAGAAATTATTCAAGACATTGATTCAACAATGCGCGAACTCAATTATAAATCAACTGAAGTCTCGATAGATGCACTGTTGGAGTTTCTACAAAATTCATACCTCAGATTTAATTCTACGGTGACAAGCGTTGTTCCGCTTGTCCGTCGGAACCGGTCATTTCGTAATAGATCACGAGGTAGCCGCGTTTATCGATCCTCGCGTAAATCGGCAACCTTGATTCCCAATATCTCTGCAAGCGGAACACTTGACACCAATCTCTTTCCCTCTCTCTCTCTCGCTCCATCCCCCTATTCGTTGCTCACCCTCTTCTTCCCTTCGTTCTACTTCCCCAGACGCTGCCGCTCGTCCCATTTCGACGCGATTTCTGATCGTTCGACGGCGGTGAACGCGGAGAGCGTCCCTATATCCGTGTTATTTATCATTCATGCCGGCCGAAATAGGTTCCTCAAATTTTACACCCTGTACTGAACGAACGCGCTCTCGTAAATCGGGAAGGAGGGATGCGATAAACGCCGTATACCACGGTTCTCCTCACTTCTCCGGGAAAAAGGGAAATACAGAAAATGAAATACGCGAATGTCCCTGATAAAATGTACTGTGCCGGTGTTACTCGGAATTTTTCGACTTATCTTTTAGGTTGTTTTTCAGGTACACATCGCGGGTGACCTTAATTATTCGCGTCTTTAACATAATTACCTCCATTTAACGTGTTGTGTGTAAATATGCGCGTCCAGCGATAAAAGTGAAAATTACGTGAAAATTCTGTGAAAATTCTGTGACTGTAATATACCGCGAATTATAATACGCTTCGCTGTCTTCCGTTAATGTGTACAGACGAGAGTAACAGGGTAAATCAGAGAATTGTTGTTTAGAGTGTAAACTTCTCCTAGAAAAAAGGAGAGAAGAAGCCGTCGTCTTGAGAGGATTAAATAACCAAGCGTAACGGAACCCCGAGGACCGATTTGCGTATTTGGCAAGAAACGGGCAATGGGAATAACAGCGTTCGGGTTTCTACGGAGTGTTCCCGCAACAATTTTCCCGGGCAAACGGAAGCTAACCCGACCTAGATAGAACACAGCGCGGAGAGCGTTGCTCGCGCTTTTTTTAACGCGTTCACTGTCGGATCACCGCTCGTCTACGTTCTACACGGTCGAAAGAATTTTTTCAAACGAAGCAATCAAGATTTGTCATAGAGATTGACCTTTTCAACTCGCATTTCATGGATTTACCGGAAATCATTCATCAGATGTTCCGACAGAGTGTCACGGAGAAAATGAATTTTTCGATTTCTATGTGAAACGGTCCCACTGGAATTGGATTGTTATGGAATGTTCGAAGTGTCGACTTTTCGGTTTCCGTTTCATCAGGGAAATTGCTTCGGCTGCGCGGGATTCGACGAGTGCTGATTCTGTTGAAGCGTCGGCATCGATGCGACGAGGCGCTCCGAGACTGAAGACCATTACCATTGAACAAAGGAAACGAGTCGAGTCGAACCGCGAACTTCCATCGCGAGTTTCCCAAAATAATCTGGCCGTGACTAAATAAACGAACGCCGGATGCGCGTCGTATTCGCAACGGTTGGCGAACGCGTTACACACTCCAGACTATAGCTTTAGTCTTCGAAAGAAAGAACGCTTCTAACGATCTCTCACGATAAGGACGGAACAATTGCCGGTACAAACGACTGATATTAAGTGCGAGTCTTACAGATGTTCGTATGTTCTCATGAGAATAATTAGAATCAGAATATACTTTTCCTGGAACAATAGTTCATAGCTAATCAACCCTTTGCACTCGAAAATTTTTCATTAGAAATATCCAACATTTTCCAACAAGATATAGACGATATTGCTTGAAACTAATTCAACGATAATTCTCAGATAAATTAAGCGACAAAGTAATTTTATTTAAATATTCCCTGTAGCAATACAAAGTTTCATTTAAAATACTAAATATTCCATCAGGTTTACTAAATTAGGTTACTAAATATTGAAAGGTTAACCCTTTGCACTCGAAATATTTAACATTTTCCAACGAGATATAGACGATATCGTTTGAAACTAATTTAACGACAATTCACGTAAATTAAGCAATAAAGCTATTTTATTTAAATATTTCACAGAGCGATACACAATTTAATTCGAAATACTAAATATTCAACTTCTGCAGTATCAAATCAAGTGGTGATCACCTCTCGAGCGCAAAGGGTAAACTTTCGCTCTAAACCGAATCCATCCACGTAAATCGATTTCAATCCCTAATTTGATATACAACTGCGGATATCCGTTAAATTCTACTATCGATCAAGACTACAAATTTACCATCAAATTTACAATCAAATTTACCATAAAATTTACTATGAAATCTATTATAAAGTCAACCATCAACTCTGCTATCGCCCCTGCCATTGAGTTAACCGCAGACAATACCCGCGCAAGACTAAACAACCGAACTTAGTACAACAAACACAAATCCAACGACGATCGAAAGCCAGAGGAATGAAAGGAAACGGGCGAGAAAAGAATCCCGGTGGGAGCAGAAGTTTCTGAAAATAATTTCCTCGCGACCGCGCGTCACGGAGCGACGCGTTACGCAAATGGGGATCCGGCTTCACGCGATCGGCCCCGTTAGCATGATTCTCTGTTGATAAACAGAGAGAGGCCCGGTTCTCTGGTCTCTGGCAGCGCGCCAGGCCCGGCGAAACGTCTCTGTGTACAGGCGTAACACGGTCGCGACGGTAGACACGCGGACGTCATACGTCTCCGGACAGAGACACGCGTATGCATAATACATATTCAACCGGCGTGTACACAATGCCATCCTCGGCTCCGAAAGCGAAAGGTCCGCGTTACAAACGCGAGCGCTCATCCCTCGCGACGCGCCTTCTTTCCCCGTTCTTCGCCCCCTCGGCGAAGAAGATTCTTCTCGCCTTCTCTTATTTACCAGGCTCGCGGCTGTTAAATCGCGACGCCTCGGGCTCCTGTCTGTCCGCGACGCATCTCGAGTGATCCTGGGAGAGACGCGGGATTACACATTGTTACCGTGATTCAGATGCGGCTGATTCGATTAGAAATTATCTCTTGTAATTGGTGATTAGCGCTGATTTATTACCGGAATTAGGGATTACCGGGTCACAGGGATTATAATTAATAGGGCTCTGTAGGTTTAAGATGGATCCCGGGGATTTTGAGGAACGCAGTCTCGTTAGGAATCGAGTGAAACGTATTTGCTTTAGACGATCGCTGCTGAAGATGATTTCCGTGGTATAGTTAAACCGATTGTATTGGAGAATTCTGAATTGTTAGCGATAACTGAAGAGACGCTGCTTTACTGTAATTCGTTTCTTTTGATTAGCTATTTCCTCTTCCTAGTTTTATTAAATTCAACAGTACGTTCATCTGATTTCCTTAGATCAGAAGTATCAATTTGCTCCATTATCCTCAAACGCGAAAGTCCCTGCGGAGAATCGGATGGCGGAAAATGTCTAAAATGGCGAACCCGTCGTGCCGCGCAACCGAGACCGTTATTAGGTTGAAAAAGACCCAAAGGGGTCTCAGGGTTAATCAATAGCGCCGGGACACACGTTTCGCAAGCTGATGCACGCTCGTCCCGGGACGGGAGGGAGTTACCCTGAAACTAGCCCGAAGATACGTGGAAACAACAACGGGGATAGGGCGAAACAATGCGATCGTCGGCTGTGTTCCGTTCCTCCGACTCATTACACTCGAAACTCGCGCCAAGGGATACGGACAAAGTGGTTAACTGTAGACTTGTCTGGGACCCGGCGCGGCGCGTTGTACAGGTTATGGATTAAACGGTGAACTCTCGGGGCTCGGAAGTAGCCCGCGCGCGGCACACGCTCCACGGCCCGTTTCCCTGCCACAGGGAACAGAGTTCAAATTAATTATAGCGGTCGGTCAAAAGCAACGGCTCGTGATAGCCCCTAGAGAGAGGTGGATGCGTTCCAACGCTCGCTCCGGTGTTTTCGAATATCGCGATTACACGCTCGATTGGCCGGGCAAGACGGGGGATCGATGGCGTCCAGGATGAATCGATTCAACGACACATCCGTGGATGTCGCTAACGAGAACGTTTTCGGCCGTTAATTAGACTGGAAGCGAGGAGGATCTAGAATCTAGAACACTAATATTCTGAACATTTAAATATTCGTTTGAATGTTTTCGTAAATATCTACCTAAATGTGTATTTGAATATGTAGCTGAATATCTATTTCAATATTCACGTTAGTATCCATCTCAGATTTCTATCTAAATATCCATCTAAATATTTACCGAAATGTGTCAATATTCTTCTGAATATCTATTTCAATATTCACGTTAGCATCTATCTTAGGTATCTTAGATATCTATCTAAATATTTACCGAAATGTGTCAATATTCTTCTGAATATCTATTTCAATATTCACGTTAGCATCTATCTCAGATTTCTATCTAAATATCCATCTAAATATTTACCTAAATGTGTCAATATCCTTCTGAATATCTATCGAACCATCTAATCTATCTAAATCCCAATTAAAAATCTAAGTAATCTCGATAACTCTGTTGGACGAAAGATAATCCGAACTCGCTGAAAAATAGTACAAATTGTCCAACAAAATGTTCCCCGCTCGTAATTACAATCTCGATCGCGCGGGCGAAAGTGCAATATCCCCGGACCACGGAAGAAAAACAAATCCAGCTGCGGGGGATCCGGAAAAGAGAACACGTAGAGGAAGACTGTTTTCTGTTCGCTAATGAGAAAGTAGCGCGATAAAGAAACTCCGTTTTAACAAATACACCGCGCTCCGTGGTGCAGCGTGACATTTAAACCTGCGACAAAAAGGGATTTGCGTCCTTTGTGCGAGATGTTTGCGAGTCGCAATTACGAGGATCGGATCAATCGGCGAGTGGAGAGGGGAGGATTATCTTCTGGTCCTTTAATGACGGAGTAGCGTAATAGATAGAATTGTTTAGACGAGCGTATTGTGCATCACGACGAACGCTGGCTCGGTGGCACGACAAAGCGAGGGGCTTCTACCCTCGCCCGAAGGTACACGCTCCAGTTTCGCTCGTCTGAGGGCGCCACGTCTCTCGCGTGACACCCCGACAAAGGGTGCAATATATTGCGCGAAACCGCTTCTATTTAGACTGTGACATAAGCGAAAGAAGAACGGAGCTGATTGTAGCTGCGCCGCCGCGCCACGCCGTCACGAATATCCCGCTGAAATTTCAACTGTCTCCTTTTCCGTCGAATACGATTCGTTACACGTTAACGCCTCCATCGAATTTAGGTGACACGATTTTCCTCGGGCGAATCTAATAACCAATCTTCCCGCTGATCCGTCGAATGCACCGAGTTTCCTTGGGTCATCGAGTATTGGAGATTAAGGGAGGGACTGCTGCGAGGAATCTTGACTTTTTAGTATTCGTTCGAGCAATGTGTCAACCGAGGACACGCGAGTGAAGTTCATTGGATAGGTGACTAACTTCGTGAAGCCGTATTGGATGTTCTCTTTAGTAAACAACACGGTGGATTCATTAAACGAAGAAAATGGACGCGATCGCGCGGAGTGTGTGATGCACGAGTTCGTTAACACTCTTAAGAATCAGAAATTAACACTTTGCCTACTGATAACCTGTTAATAAGATTCTGAAGGATTGTAGAAAACAAAGTTTATTTCCTTTTAATTAATAATACCAAAAGGTATTGCATTATATTACTCGCGACAACTTGCTGATTCTAATTAATTAAAATAGCTATTACAGAATTCGTTGGGGAACCTTCGACTGTTAATGTAGGGACTATGAAATAACTTTAGCGTGTACTAGAAGACTATTACCTAAATTAAATCATACTAATTATAGTATTAAATTGCATAAATTACGCTATCAAATTACACTATGAAAATTACGTAAATTCTATTAAATTATACCATCATATAAAAGGACTATTAAAGATCGTCAAACCGTTAAGAGATAGTATTAACAACCTCGTTAAGGAACATTTTATTACATTGCCTCTTTTTCACGCCGCCTAATTATAACGACCGTTCGTTGACAGACAACGGTGCGCACCGTATGCTCGAAGGTTTTCGGGGGTGGCGTTAGAGTGGTAGAGGTCGGATGCACAAGTCCGCCACGTGCACGATCGCATACACTGCACGGCGAAATACACAACGGCGGTAGGGTGGGGTTGCATGATTATCGACCCCTCGGCTCGCCTCGGCTTTTGTAGCAGGGGATGCAGCTGCCCCTTTCACCCACCGCCCGAGCCCGGAGTAGGGTTGGTTTCTCGTCGACGAACTTCAGCCTTCGACTGGCTAGAGGGACCGACCTGACGGAGTGGTTCTCACGCTCGACCCCAAGAAGCCCCGGAAAAAGAATTTCCATTTTAATTCGACTCGATTCTCTTTTTCTTCAGGGGTGAAAGTTACGAGACGTTACAGGGATTGACTTATTAACATATTCATTACCGTCGCGTACAATCTGCGAGAGTCAGGACCTTTCGCCTTAGTACCTTGGAAATTAATTTCAATTTTATAATACTTGAGATTATAATTATACGACTTGTACTTAGGAAATTAGAGATCTTCGTTAAATTCTTTTAGAATTCTATAAAGATATGAGTTGCTGACGGAGTAATTCGACAACTCTCGTCGAAGATGAATATCGATAAATCATCACTCGGTTGTAAAATTCCAAAGATATTCGATGCGATATAATAATATTGAATATTGAATATACGAAATATTGAAATAAAATGCTTTTGTCCTTTAACCCTTCAGATCACATTTGGAAGACTAAGTCGCGAACAAGAGATCAGCACGTAGTTTCCTTTCTTCCTATTAATTGAGCGACCGATATAATTTAACCTCATTCGAAGGTTTCGCACGTTTCGAAGAATCTTCGTCCGCAAAGGGTTAATCCGTGTATAATTCCTGTTTACGTTGATCGCAACGAAATGTCAATGATGTTTCATCGAAAAGCGATGAATACGATATAGAAGGACGTTCGAGGATTAACGGAGAGAGGGGTAGCAAGGGTTCGAAAGGGGTGGGAATGAAGTACCAAGCGGAGTAGCCTCGTCCTTCTATTCGCATGTTGCGAGTAATGAGGCAGCTTACGGGGTTGACGATCCCGCGAGCGGGTGGCGCATGAAAAAACAGCTTTAATGAACGCGTGTCGTCCGAGCAGCGTCATCCGGGGACCAGTTTCTAGGTCAACGATGGTTCGCGCTGCAGCGGACGCGACGCCTCGCGAACGCTGATGCACAAGTTCGGCGACAAGCGACCTCCGATCGTTTCCATTTCAATCCCGACTAGCTTTCTCGATAATGTATTCGATCCCGGCCACTCCGAGACTCGCTCGTGAGACTAATGATCGAACCTCGATAAATGATACCGATTGGACGCGGGGCTCGCTGGCAATCAACTTTCGCCTGATGGGCTTCGAGTTCGTCCCGATTCTTTCCTTATTCTCGCCGCGATAATGGAAAAATTCTATTGGACACTTTACACTGTAATGCTGGAATTCGTATTTGGATCTGGATTAAGTTTCGATTGAGTTCGCTTGACTCCATTGTGTCGAAGTTAAGTTGAAATCGAGTCAGAATCAAGTTTGAGCTAGGTCGAAGCTGGATTCGGTCGGAATGAGGTTTTAATCGAATCTAAGCAGATCTGCGTTAAATCTGGTTCAGATCTAGTTTGTTCCTGAATCGGGTTTAATTAAGATTTAGATTAGGCGTCGATTAAGTTCTCTTGTTGCCATTGTACGAGCTCTACGCCGAGTCGTTTAAGAATTAAGAGCTTCTTCCTTTCCGAGGTTGAGAGACACTGATCCAATCGAATCGCCGTGGTTCGGGCGGAATCAAGGTGGCCGACCTTGACAATTGCATCGTTACATCGATACTTTATTTTTGGACCGGCTGCACTGAATATCGCCGGGGCGCAACAATGGCCGGGCGAGGGTGCGCGAGCTGTTTCGCGTGACTCCGGTGCCACTATCGCGGTTCACAAGTGTTCGCTGACAGCTTCGCGCGCGTCGCGATATTCACGGCCGTGAAGGGGTTTCGATGGAGCGATAGATTTTTAAACGATCCTTGTTCGCAGATCGGCAACCGTGTTACCCGCCGAGACCTTCGCAAATAAGATGTAGATTGTGATTTTAGTAAATCGTCACTAGTACACGGGGGACACTGATCAATCGAATTCATTATCTAATTATTTTCGGTTCCAGCTGTGCCCCCCGCAATTAGTAAAGCAATCGATCTACTAGACCCATAATTCACCATACGAATAAAATTGTCTATGATACTCAAGACAAATTTCTTCCACAGCACAGTTGTTAATTGTCAATAAAATTTGTAAGTACATCTTGAGTCACAATGTGTCCCTATTTTAATTCTAATTAAAGAATTCGATCGGTCGAAGCAACACAGACAGAACGCGAAAGAAACGTCGGCAAGAGTACCACCCACCGGTCTACGTCAGCATCTCGAGGGAAACGGCAGAAGAGGAGTGCGTGGCTAATTCGGATCAAGGGTAAACACATCGCTGGAAACAATCCCCCCCCCCCCCCTCAGTTTTAGCACGCCGACGACCGAGTTGCTCTCGCGGCTGACGCAAAACCGCGGCTACTTTGCACTAACCTCCTAATTTCTCGTGTTGATCGACCGCGATCGGTGATACCGATTGATCGAACCAGATTTCACAACTGTTCAAGTTTAACTCGTTGCAGGATAGTCGATTATTATAATGTATATAATAAAACCGATCTTCGTGTATCGAACAACACTTTACGAAATGTGTCTTGAAAAAAATATAAGCCTGATTAATTATTATCATGAATCAGTGTATAATATGAAACCGATGGAAATAGAAATACGCTGTATTACATAAGAAAAATGGAAACATAACGTGAGCCTTGTATTCGATAAAAACAAATTTGACTTTGACCTGTGCCACTATCGATGTCAAGCAACGATACAACACCGTGATCGAGAAACATGGACATTTGTAAGTTACCTCATTTTTCCAAAGTGATCGGCGAGCGTCCGTCTTCTAACAATAACTGACTTACAGAGGGTGGAATAACGTCGGCGTGAAAAGAGGAAGCCGTATAGGTTCCCGAGTCAGCGTGAAAAGATCTGGGAGCTTGTAACGCGACGCTGACATTTATCAAACCACCCTCGTGACGATAGCGAGTGGTCTCTCGTCGAATAGAAAACAGTATTACGTTGCGCGTCTCGCGGTTTTATCGTCTGGCCGACTCGTTCGGAGAGCCGCGATTCGATGATCGGTAACGCGATATCGATAACGACGAGTGGATCAATAAAAATGCGAGCTCACGAACTTGGCAGGGCGGTTGACTAGTCGATAAGAAATTGCTTAGGGATTGGCGAGACGACGATTGGCTTCGAGAACGGTTGTCTGTAACGGATCTGGCTCGATCGCCGACTCGAAAGCTTCGAGGGCCAATCAGGCTATCGTTTTCATCGGAATTCCAACGGAAACACTGATTCGAATTAAGAGAATCTGAAATTCAGATAATTGTACACCGGGCTAGCAGTGTATCGAATAAATTGAAGATACGTCGATCACGGAGATGATCTGTTTCGTAACTTTGTTAGTAGACAATACTATTATCCGCTATTATCTCACGAATGATCCTTTTAATAAGATTCCTTGCAAGAGTAGAAATCTGGAGGATCAAAACGATTTAGGAGGGATTTATCCAGCTGCCGAGGGTCTCGGGGGATCAACGGGTGCGTGTTACGAGTGGATCAATGAACGGATCGATTTCCGGTCGAGCGAGAAGTCTCGCCGAGGCCGGGCCAGACAAATTTCACGAGCGAATTAGGTGCACGCCAGGTCCAGACCGTTCGTGGGTTGTACCCCGGGCCTAATGGAAACGGATCGACCGATTCTATTAATTGATTACTTTCGCCGGGCTAAACTGGAAGCCCATTACGTCGCCTCCTGGCATCGGGCCTCCGCGAGGATCGATCGACCTTGACGCGAAAACCTTTAATTCAGTAGACCTATTCCAGCCCCAGCCTTTCGAGCCTCGTGTGCGCAAGTATGTGTGCTGACTCGGTGTAACAAGGAGGCTTCTCGTCCTGCGCGCGAGCCGTTCGTTGTTGAATCGCTCGGCAACGGCGAGAATTAGAGTGGCTCGCGGATATTTCGATTTTCGGGCAATCGGAGAGATAGAGGATCGTATGGCTGGCGATAATATCCCGTTTCACGGAGAAAAGCGGCTTTTATTCGCGATTACACTAATAACTTCCTCATTCCTAAATTTAATTGGCGGACCGTAAGAACAAGTGTTTCACTTTTCAAGGAAAAGGAGAAAGTTGCGCAGGATCTTACTCATTGTGTCAAGATCTGCATACATCGGTTTCTCAACCACCGTACAATCCTAAATTTTCATGATACACGAATAAACGTTACCAATTCGTTCACAGATGACAATGCGACGCGTTCAAACGTTTCCAAACCGCGAGAAGCAAGTGAAACGCAAGAAAACTCAAAGTTCAAACATGTTTCCATTTCTCTGCGAACCACTGTACAATTACTAAAGCATGCACTCCGTCACCCTTAAAAAGCTACCCTTAACATTCATCGACGAAAAGACGATAACCATTAAACTCGAAGCTAAAACACTCAACTGTCCAACAACGGCAGCGGTACACCAAAGAGAGGTACACAAAAGAACACGATTCGCCGATCAAACTCACCATAATCGAGCGACTGTTGCTGTTGCTGCGCGAACTGGGTCGCGCTGTTCGCCGGGGTGACTCTGAACCGGTCCATCCTGCAGTATCCTCAAGTCGAACAAAAGCCGACCGCCGATCCCGAACGCGCGTCTCGCAGACACCGAAGAAAAAAGCACCACCGTGAACTCGACCGTCTCGTTCCCGACGATTACGAGGTAAACAAACGATGCGTGCCGCGGATGCGTCGCGCGGAAGGAGCGCACTTGCGTTTACCCCGGTTGGCGAACGCGTTCTCCATTCGCCGGCGCGGCGTCGCGTCGCTGGCTTCTTCTAGCCGCGGGAGTTTTTTGCGACTGCAGTCAGACCACTGACAACAACCACGTCTAACCGTGAACAGCGAGAGGGGAGAGAAAACGAGAGACGGATCGCGCGAGCAGGCGAGCGAGCGAAAGAAAGAGGAGCACGTGGCTCGGCCGTTAAATGCACGCACGTAAGTGCAACGGAGACGCGAGCGCGAAAGAGTTCAGCGGGTATGAGCGCCTATTGGTGTGGAAAGGTGACCGTGCGTCTCCGTTCCGATGGTCTCTTTTTCTTTATCGCTGCCACCGCCGCACGAAGGAGCCGCTTGTTGGCGCTGCCACGGGAGCACACACAAAAGATTCTCTCCTTATCCCCGCGACACGTGACCAGTTAGCTACCAGTGGCCAGAGAGATCACCTGGTCCAGGTGAATATTCCGCTGCGGTCGGGTCGGCTTCCGTTGGAACGTCGCCGCTACGTCGTCGAAAAGCGATTCGCGTTCACTGGGAACGTTGTCTTTCGAACAGGTCCGCGTGACACGCGGAACGCGTACATAGAACACCGACGCTCGCTACCGTGGCCGCGTTGCCTATGGAACTGCCGGCTGCGCTCTCCTGGGCTAACGCTGTCACAAGCACTACTCGTGGCTTCGGCATGATCGGCTGTTTTATATGTGTGCGGGTCCGTGTGCGTGCACGCGCTTCCCCGTCTGTGTGTGCACGCCCATGTATATACCACTGGGGGCCTGGCGGTACGACGCTTCTGCCGAACGACCGGCATAGGCGCCGCGCGCTCGGACGCAGCCGGGCACCCACGTGTGCGTGAGCTAACTCGTCGCTGCGTGCATCCACACCGGCTTTCCCCAGGGGCGTAACTATACGACTGCGTTTATTTCGCCGGCCGGTGGCTCGATCGGAGTGTAATCCGGTTACACGTCGCCGACGATGATTCGGATGTAAGGGGCTGCGACGTGTATTGATTTCCGAGTTGCGTTCCGTATTTTTCGGTTGTCGTTCGGTTGCGATTGGAATCCAGGCCGGTTACTCGACGATTCGAATGCGGCAACTTGAAACGGAGTAACAGCTGTGTTTTCGATTGAAATGTCCGATGATCAGTGCCAAGGGTGGGTGATTTTAGTTTGTTCAGGTTCCGCGTCGGACGGGGAATATGGAGTTCGAGGAGGAAAGTAGTTGGTAACTCTTGAAAATTGTTGGAGCAGTTTGCTGCGAGTGAAAAGTGTGGATTCGAATGGTATGCCCGAGGCTCGCGAGAATTGAAACACGGCACTGGTCGATACTGTGAATGAGTGTGCCGAGGGATCGCAGTGTGCACGAAATCGAAACGAAATCGCGCGCCCCTCCAACGCCTGTGGGAGTTCCCGATTGTTTTTGGTAGCTGCTTTGTAGGGAGAACGTTGATATTCGATGAACGAAACTGGATACGTCGCTGGATCCGACCCTGTGACTGCTGACTTTGGACTGATAGTGCGAGAACGGTTTTTGTGCCTCGCAGGTCAGCACTCGACTTCGAAGCAGGTTAGAGACAGCATGAATAATACGGTGGATTGTTTGGCGCGTCCGCTGCCGGTGACGCCATTTGGCTGTTCACTCTACTCCATTTTTCGTATCCCGAATCGCAGCTGCTCTCCTCGGTGTTCCGTTTACTTTCGACACTTAAATCTATCCGTTTAACATTTTCCCGAATCAAATTCGCGGAAGCACCTCTGAGAATATTCTCAATGATATCTCACAATTTATTCGGTTCCAATATTTAAATCCAATTATCGAGTGACAACGACGATACGATAATCGTCTTAGCGACTTCAATGAAAGGTAACCAATAATGCAACCGTATCTGCGGCAAACTGAGTATTACACGATAAAAGATACACTGTGTTTATAATGTACTGTCAACGATAATGCATACGCAGGAGTTTCTTATGATACACGAGGAACGCGTTGAAGCAGCGGGTTCTGTTTGTTTGGACGCGTTTCTTAATGTAGTTCAGTGTTGAGATGAATTTGCGGGGCCGTGATTAGCTCCGTTCGCTGCGGATTCAAGTTACACCGAGATAAATATACACACCGCCGAACGAGATACGACGTGGAGTGATAACGGACTGCACACTCGATTCTAAAGCTGGCCATCTGACTGCGAGTGCAGTCACGGTCGTCTCGCTAACACCCCTGCGTCGTGAAACTTGTCAAATACACCACGTACCGATATCGGCTCTATACGAGTTTCCACTGAATATCAATAACATCATCGCCAACCCGAAATAAACGAGCATTTCGATTATTTTATCCTTAAGGATAACGTTCGCTGACTTCGACTACGCGGTTTCTCCGCATCGCAGAACACCCTGTATATGCGTAACAAACTTAGGGTCTTAAACCGGTCTAGATGAGTCACTCAACATCTTCTTGCCTACTACACCGTACTTTTTACCCCCACTCTGTGCTCGGATCAATCTAACTCGAAAGGGACACTTACACTCGAGCAGTTTCTCACAGTTTAAACTTTCCACGATCGATTTGCTCGCGTAACAATGTAGTTACACAGATCAATACTCTTTCTTTAACTCTGTTACAAGGTCGGACATCTTTGTTTCAATCGTAACTCCCACTGCGAAGATCTGCATAAATCGATATTGGAAGATTCTATGTGCCATGAGTACATACAATTACCTTGAAAATAAGTTGTTCATCTTAATAGTATATTAGTTTTTATACCCAATTTCCGAATTAATCCTTCGGCGAGGAATGTCGACGTTTCGATCAAGCTTTCATATTTGGAATACTAAGTAGCGAACGAATGATTTACCGAGAACAGCGAAAGGTCAATGCATAGTTTCTTTCTACAATTTCTCGGCACCCGATATACAATTTGGCTTCATTCACTGAACTCAAACCGTTCCGTATACTCTAAAGAATATTCGTGAAGGGTTGAAACAGCACGAGGAATGATTCATGTGCAATTCCGCTAAGCGAGCGTCGCTATGGTCGTCGCAGGGACATTGTGTTATCACCGTTTCTCAGATTGCATCCAGATACATTTACCTAAGTAAACATCCCATCTTCTCCCGCCACCGCGCTGTTATACCTGGAACTCAGCGCAGACCTAGCGATCCCGAACAAAGATCCGAAGAACTCCTTAATTCCGAGTCCAGCGGATCGTAGTGCCCTCCGCCCCTTCGCGTAGCGGATCACGGCGTCCGTCCGTGCCGCATTCGGCGGTTCGTTTGCATTGCAAACGAACGTCCGTGTCCGTTAGCCCGTCGCGGAAGGGCACGTTTGCACGTACTTTTCGAAGTGAACGGGCCGGCCGTCCAGGTATTGATTATCGCGGAATCTCTTTAAGTGCCGAGAGCCTCGAAATGCTCGAGCACGTAATTGCCAATTGGATCTTCGTGCGACGGACAGGCGTAGCAACACGTTTCTATCCGCGTTCAAATCTCGTGATCTCTTATTCTTTCAGTATTTATCATTTTCAGCATTTACACTCGACCTTTTCATTCTTCGGTTTGAATCCGTGGAAGTTTCTTCGTGATTTCTAACGTTTCTTCTTTTATTACCTCGGTGAATTACATTTAATCTCCTGATTCGCTAGTTTCAAGCGGTCCCCTCATAATTTCTTTCCCTTATCAGGATATTCATTCAATCTAGTTCGCTAGCTTCAACCCCTCAAAGTCTCACGGGTTCTGACACTTTGGTCTCTTATCGCTTCTGTTACAACTAAGTTTAATCCTCTAATTCGCTAATCTCAACCCTTCAAAGTCTCCTCACGATTTCTGTTCTCTCTTATCACTTATATCCGGACAATCTAAGTTTAATCTAATCCGCTAGTGTGACCCCTCAGAGTGTCCTCTCCGTTTTCAATCTTTCATTCCTTTATTATTCAGATTTCAATTATTTATACAATCCTCCGCGCTCTCGGGTTTCGATTCCAAAGTTTCCCCGGATCGTGCATGATTCACGAGTCCTGTCCCCCGCGCTCTAAGGTTACGCCAGTGCACCGAGACGGTAAACACGTCCCTGCACGCGGTACGTTTTTCGTTCGCGCGCGGCCGTGCACCGGTACGAGCGATCGCGAAACTTTCATCGGTTGCCGGGACCCTGTTCTAGGTGGCAGCAGGAAACGGAAGGCGTCTCCTGCGGGAAAATCCCGCTGGACCCGGGCGGAAGGGGTGCTCGCCTCGGCGGACACGCACGCGACACCGGGAATAATAATTTCCCGTCACCTTTGTCCGGTGTGTTCGGGGTACCTCCCACGCGTTATCGGCTGATTCACGATCGTGAATCACAAAACTCCGTGTTTACATCACGTGAACCTTATCTGTCGCGCGCGCGAAATTTATTGTCCGCGCGCGAATCAGTCGCCTCGCAGAAGCTGCGCGTGTTTACGTTCGAGGTGTGCCATTGGCTCGCGAACTTTGTCAATGTCCCGCGAAGATAAATGAAAGGAAAGCGTTATGGAACGGGGAACTGATGAACTCTTTTAAAACTCCAACGAATACGGGTATACCGTTGTGTTTCGTGTGTTGCTCGCTGCAGTCGTGCGTATAGGACATTGAATGATTACCGTAGATCGAATTTTTCTTACGATTTTCATGGATTCTTCATTGAATTATAGCTCAGTCTGGATTTCGGATGTAGATTCGCAGAGGAACTCGTCAGACACTCTGTATCGCCGGAAATTTAACTGTTCCGAGAGTGTTTCGGTAATTCGAAACGCGTCAGCTTCGAGCGGGAAGAGAATTCACCGAGATAAAACTTTTAGCCGGCGTTGTACGTTTATTTCGCAGTATAATGTTCGGCGTATTTCGTTTCGAATTACATTCCTCTCCTCCGCTCCTCTACGCTTCAATTAGATACGGTGATCTTTAGCGCCCGCAAAGCCATCGAGTATCGGGTTTCGTTCATTCAGCTTCTTCCTCGTGTCTTTACAACTCTAGGCTTATGGCATGCGTTACACGCTCCATTGACTCTGAAATCAGTGTCTCTTATTGACTGTTGTTTCTCTTTCCTCGAACGAAGACTGTCCAGCAAAACAATATGCAAAATTCCATGGATACCGCGACAAGCGTTAAGTGCACAACGATAAGGAGAACGAGCTATCCGGGTCGCTATATAAATTATTATAAATTATACATAACGGCGTAATCATTCCTGTCAAGCTTCTATTCAACGATAACATCTAAAGCACCTTAAATCTCTCTCGATGGCGACATAATTATTCTCGTCGTATTACGCCATAGTTCATCAAATTAAATATTACTCCTTTTATTCATTTCCCTCTGTTACAGTTTTAGAGAAAGATATATTACTATTATGAATATTATCGTCGTACATTACGGTCTAAATAGAGTCCATAGCGTCCTTAATAACCGAGAAACGAGGAGGAGAAGGCGACACTAAAGGCTTTATCGTAGATTCGAATGCACAAGCACGGTATGCGCGCTTCCGGCTGTTAAAAATTCATCGGGCTACCTACGGGAGGTAATAACTGTACCGATGGATCGTAAAAAACAACTCCATCCAGCGGCTGATATCCGGCAAGCTCTTTCATTGGGCACCCTGCACCGTGATTTCTCTGCTGGACAATACTTCTCGCGGAGGTGTCGTTAACAATAGGCAGAATCGAAGGTGAACCGGCACTTCGAACAGTTTCCTCGAGTAAATCAGTTTATACGATGGATCGGTAATGAGGCACTAAGTACTCCTGGGTAGCAACCTACTCTCGCGGTCTGGGAATAGCGTCTCACGTTCCTAGGGATATTTGTATGCCAGTCATTATCCAAGTCTCTTGCACATTTTAGTTGTGATGCAGATACATTTCAGGTTAAGGGATACCATCGTCGCTTTAACATATGAAGAGTAATGTAAATGCACATGGTGGAATGCGTTACGGTGCAAAGAAACGATCTCTATGAAGTATGCAGAACTTTTGATAAATAGATACTATGCTTTCACAAGAAATCCTGGACCATGTGTATTCCAGCGACTGTCATCCTTAGCTCCATTGTGCTACGATCAGCTTATTATGAAAAATAAGGGTTCAAGCTTCTGTGGATTTCTCTCCCAAGAAGCTGCTGTGCACAACCAACTCTCCCATCGTTCAAACGCAACAATTGCAACGGCAAACGAATAGCAGGGATCTACACTCGTAGACACGGCCGTAGAAGTTCGAGCGAGATTCCGCGCGTATCGCTGGAATCCCAGTCCTTGAAGTCGACCATTGTCGCGCGGCATCCCCTTTGTTACGGCGAACAATGCGACGTATGCACGTCGTTAATATCTGCAGCCATTCGATTCTCGGATACGCGACAGGTTCGCGTGTCGCTCTCTAGACCCGCAGCTGGTCGACGACTCCGCGTTTCATCGGTGTCGATGAGATTGCGGGAAGCTCTTCGAGGGAAACGAATAATAAATAACCAACAACGAAATGCTCCTTCTGAGGAGCTTGCCCGCGGACTTATAAACAAGCTTGCCCATGGTCCGCGGGAAAAGGGATTCGAAAACGTCCAAATGTCCCAGAAACCTACTGTTTTCATATTGACTACAACATTATTTCACCCTGTGCACTCGAGAGGCGACTTCCAGTCAGATGATTTGATACAGCAAAATTATAAACTTTGGTGTTTACCATTCACCTTTGTATACAGCATCGACACGTGAAACATTGGAAGAAAATAACTTTGGTACCTAATTTATGTATGATTTCTTGTTACATTCATTTCAAAGAATGTTGTCCACATCTAGTCAGAAAGTATAGAATACTTCAAGTGAAAAACTGTCGAGTGCAAACGGTTCGATCCCACAGACTTTCGATGGCGATTCAACGACCGACTGGTCAGACTCCGGAATCCTTAACCGTATCAAGTTTGAGAGCGTCGTACAATAAACGCGCAAAACCCGCAGTGCAATTGTCAAGTGCCCCGCGTCTCGCGTCCCTAGTTGGCAGTTTGGAATTTAAAGGGCCGCGGAGGAGCCAGGACTCGTTCAGCCAGTGCGGACCGTGCAGTGCGGTGCAAAGGCGTCGCGGTGAACAGAGAGACGCCTCTCGGCGTTCCGTCGCGCTCGTGGTGCAGTGGATTCCCCTTTTTTTTCCTTCTCTCTCTCTCTCTCTTTCTCTCTCCTTCTGTCTCCCGCCCTCCCTCTTCGCGCTCGCATCCCGGCCATTACGCCCCGAGAGTCATCTTCTCTCGCTCGCTCCTTCGGCTCTTCCTCTCTCGGCGTTTTATCAAAACAGCTGATCGTCGCCCCTTTAATTGCATCGCGACTTCGCCTGATCGTCGTCGTCGTCGTCGTCGCCGCTGCAGCGGCGAAGCTTCCGTCGTCGGTTCCTTCCCGGCAGCCCTGGTAAATTCTGCGGGGCGGTAAACTGCGGGCGAAGTTCGACGGCCGTGCCGCCGTTGGAGCCTGCCAGCGAACACGGCCGAGCGTGTCCCGTCGCTCCGGTGCACGGTAAGTGTTGGCTACTCGAAGCATCTTTTTGTAGGTTAGGAAGCGCCTTTCGCCTTTAAAGCTCCGTGCACAACGCCGCTTCCCGGCTAGGTCGTGCCGTCCGTACGTTTCGCGTTCTTGGACGGACAGCATCGATCATTCGGTTCCGGTGTCCGCGACCTCTTCGACGTCGCCCGGGTCGACCGGGGCCCCGGCGTCATTGGAAATCCGATTTCGCCCACTCCCGGCGCATCAGCCGAGCTTCCGCTCGGTTCGGATTAACGAGATGAGATGCGAGTCGCGAGTTCGCGACGTCGTTTCCTTTGCCATTGAATTCTGCGAGGAGCAATTTGCTCGGAGACTGGGGCGATACTTGTGGCGAGGTAGACAGGGTCGTTTATAGAGGAGTACGTTGGTTCTGATCGTCGTCGATCATCTTCGGTTTTATTCATGCGTGCAGGGCTGTGCCTGTGTACGCTCATGGTCGATAAAATCTGCCGGTTAACAGGTTAATTGGATGCGCTCGGGTTGCTGTGGGCGGAATTCATTGAATCAACAGAAATATGACATCGGGCGCGCGATGGTGATCCCGGGAAGCTGCTATGCGAGACACTGCTCTGCCTGGGTCGTTTGCATATCGGATTTAATGTTCGTTTGCTACTGGAGCCTCGCGAACCTCGTTTATGCGTTGGCTAACTAGAAGCTGGATTCAAGTGCATTTACATTCGGTCGAGTCTCGTTTTCTGGGACGTTGGCGTCTCTTGTATGGATCTGGAACGTCGGGACGTTTGAATCGCGCGCCAATTTTCGACGACGCGCTGCCATGACGGTGGTTTCTGATGGAAAGCTGTGTGCTTCGTTTGAATGATAAATTAGTTGGATTAAGTATTCGTTGGGTATTAACTGTTTGGATACACCTGTATTGAAACAGTTAACGATTACCTTTGAATGTAGTTATATTTTATCTTGTGTCTTCAAATGGAAGAGATCACTGATACTAGTGAAAGTATCGTGAACGTGTTTTTGTCTCTTGTCTCTCTGTTTGTATATGTATGAAATAGTGTATAGATGTTGGGGCGAATTTAAATCGCGCGCCAGTCTGTAGCGACGCGCCGCCATGACAGTGCAGCTGGTGAATAATCGGATCGGACGGGGGAAAACCGGAGACGTGCATCCACCATAACGGCTTGGAGTTCTGTGACGTCTTCAATGGCCGCCGCCGTACTGTCTACACACGTAACGGAGCGCGGTAGACTCGCAAACCGCGTTCCGTGGTGTTACACGACGTAGTGTTTACTGTTCGCCGGGTAGAATATTCCATCAGTCTGTGGCCTGAAGTGCAAACCATGGGCTCGAAGAAGCATAAAAAGCACAAGCGCGAGAGGCACGAAGGTGAGGGGACCGGGCTTGATTTCGGCGCATCTCGATCGTCTTCTTCTCGTATCTTGTCCGATATTGAAAGTTCCTTAACGTCGTCCGAATACCGTTGGTCGCGTTATCATATGACTACCGTATAAATAATCGTTTCACACTGTGTGCCGCTCATAGTGGCCGCACATGAGTTCGAACGCGCCTCGAATTTAAACGGCGCCTTCTAACAGTCGTCTTGACACGATATATCCTTTCCAAATTTGTCGATGGAATACTCGCGATGATAATCCGCTACCATGTTTTCCAATATCGTTGAATTGTTCATATACAGATATATATGTACATATGTATATGTATGTGTATATATATATACATATATGTATGTTTATGATGTTGCATACCTGGCCGCGTAACGCGTCATGTTAACGGGCTTTATCTTGAATACTCTGCCCCCAGTTAATTAATCATTATTGCTGATGAAGTATCTCAATTGTTGTTAACATATTGCACTGATCGTAATATCACAACTGTTATCGTCTTTTGTCAACGCTTGCGTTGACTGCACGAGGATTCGAATGAAAAGAATAACTTGTGGGAGACAACAGTAATTAATTCCAATAGAGGGTTTGAACCCTGAACGTAGGAGTGAAATGCGATTGATACTTTTAAGATTTTCATTGGAATCCTTTTTATACTCATAGTTTAATGATGCACAGGAATTTTGACTGCGTTTTCACCACGGACAAACTGAGAGTGAGGTTGGAGTAGAAGTGAGGTGGATTCAAAAGTATAAACGAAGGTTCCACAGCGACAGGTGCGACGTGGAAGTAAGTGACGTGTAACAACGGACATGGACTGGTTGCACGACAGAAACTAGCTGTGCTTCCGAAAATTTACTCGAATACCCCAACCCCTTTCAATATTTTTTTTTGTCTGTTAAGATTTGTTGAAGTGCAACAAGATCTATGTCACTTGGAGTACATTGGAATATTTATCAAACAGATCTGTATATTCTTTGATCTAGTGATATGTCTGTTGCACTTCAATCATTTAGTTCCCTGGCTGTTATATATTATGGCATCAGTGGCCATCCGTGCTTTTGCTTTACCTCTTTTCGAGGTATTTTCGATTTAAACAATCGCTCCTTCCTGATCATTCCTGCAATACAATACAACATAATTCTAAACAAGAATTATTTTACTGCATACTTCTATCAAGGTTTATTTAGTTTGAATCAAGCTACTTCCATCTCGCTTCCAGTTTGTTGAATGTGAAAACAAGGTCACTATCCTGTTATAAAATCATCTTTATTATTGTTATTATTATTATTATTATTGTTGTTGTTATTATTATTATTATTGTCAATATTTCTTTCTACCCTTCTGTTAATATCCTGTAGATTTTATTGATTTAAGACTACACTTCTTCTCATCATCCTGCAAGATTATACGATGCAACATCTAGCACTGTATTTACATTACAACAATATTCTGCACCTTTGTATGATTTTCTGCAAGACACTTATATTGCATGCGTTAGATTTGCAATCGACATTATTTATAGCTTAATGCTTTAGTTTTTTTTTTATATACACGTTTTATAATAACAGTATCAATTCTAATAGCCTGTAATTAACTTTCTGTCTCTTTTTCTCTCTTTAACAGAAGGGCACTATTCAACCACGGACAAGCCTCGTACTTTAAAACTTATTCTAAAAGTAGGAGGTAGCAGTGGCACACCTGAATACGGCAACGAGCCTAGCCAGGCAACAATGTTGTCTCAACATTTGGGTGTCTACCCACAGCAGTTGGGTCTCAACTGTTCTGTAACACAGGAATCTGAATATGATAGGTACTTAGGGCATAAAAAGCTTAAAAAGAAAAAGAAAAAGAAGGATAAGAGACACAAACATCATCACAAGGACAAAAAGAGGAGGAGAGAAGAATCCAGTCAAGAGTCAGTTGGTGATGCGGATGAAGGTTTGGCGGAAGTCCCAAAAAAGATTCCTAATCATCAGTTACTCATCCCAAGGCATCCTTCTACCGGAGAGCATAGAGTTGGTGTTACCAATCAAATCAGCTCTCTTTCACCACACAGAGAACCGAGAACATGTGTACTTAGGAAAATTGCGGAACGTACGCCACTTCAACGATTATTAGAACACCTTCTTAGGTCAATGGAAAAACGTGACCCGCAACAATTCTTTGCTTGGCCAGTTACGGACAGCATTGCGCCTGGATACTCTCAGATAATTACTAATCCTATGGACTTCAGTACCATCAAACAAAAGATTGATGATAACAGTTATCAAAATTTAAATGAATTTATAGATGACTTTAAATTAATGTGTGACAATGCAACCACGTATAATCAACCGGACACAATATATTTCAAAGCAGCAAAAAAATTATTGCACGTTGGTCTGAAGATGGTTACACCTGAGAAACTCAGACAGTTAAGACCTGTTTTGACCTATATGCAAGATATTTCGAAGGAAGAGCTTGGATTTGAATTAGGAACGGAGGACCCAAATAATCCGGACGTACCGATTACGGAGGAGCAGATCGAACGTGAACGAGAACAGGAGGAACGTAACGAAGAAGCGGAAGAGCTCAGAAAAGAGAATCAGAGGAAGATGAGATTAGCAAATTTAGGTAAATTTGAAGCCATCCCCGATGATTTGACTCCAGATGAAATCTTAAAGCAAGCACGTAGCGCCGCAAAAGCGGCGTCGGAGAAGTTATCGTTGAAAAGGCTGAACTCGAAAATGGGCTTCCTCAGGCAGAAGAAAGACGGAACTACTAGCTTGCAAATAATAGTACCAGGTGACGGTGTGATTCCTGGAACTAATCAAAGACCTGTGTCGTTGGGTCAGCTCATTGGTAAACTAAATCATGGTACAGGCGCATTAGCAGGATTTCGCGAAGACAGGAGAAACATGTCTAAGCCAGTGAAACCTTTATACTATGGTGCCTTCGGCTCTTACGCGCCAAGTTATGACTCTACTTTTGCTAACTTGACAAAAGAAGAAACAGACCTAGTGTACCAGACCTACGGGGATGAAACTGCTGTACAGTACGCAGAATCCATTTTAGACTTCGCTAAAGACTGTGATTATACATTAACTATGGTCGATGATCTGTTGGACATCTTGACGGGTGGAGATCACAGAAAGACCAAGAAGTTCCTCGAGGAGAAACGTCGGCTCAGAGAAGAAGAGGAGAAGATAAAGCATTTGCTCGAAAAGCCTATGCAAGATGTGAATCGTAATATTTCAGCCCTGGACAACGTTAAGGTCGATATCGATCAACTGAAAACCCTCTCAGAACTAGGAATTGACGTGAACTTCTTGGAGAACCTAGGTAATTATAGTTAAAATACTATGCCAGAATTTCTAATCGAATCGCGGTAATATATCAAACGTCGTTTCTGTTTACAGAGGACGAAGTGAAGCTAAGCAAAGAGCGCGCAGCCCTACAGAGTCGTTTGGATGACACGTCTCAGATGATAGGCCGCCTGAAGCAGGCGCAACATGATCGCCTATCAGCACCGCCACCTGCTCACCTATCGAATGTTCCTAAACCGTCAGAAAACGAAGTTGCATTAGCTGATAAGATTACGGACAATCTTACAGAAATAGCGAAGAAACTACCGCCATCGGCTATCGCTCCCGTTGATGGTCTACGAAGAGCGATGGGGATAGCACCCCTAGGTGGTGGTCCAGAACCAATGGAAGTCGAGCCAATCACACACAACCCGACGATAGTCGCGGAGAACAATCTGTTGTCGCAACCGAATAGTAACCTTTTGTCCGCGCCGTCACCGATTCAAAGCGCAACCTTACTCAGCCCGACAAGCCAACAAACACAATCAATTAGTATTGTCAATACCAATCAGCCTCCGATCCAAATACAGATCGGAATGACGCACAGCCAGACACCTCCGTCTCTACTGAGCACAACGGAAACGTCTGCGGTTCCTGATCTAGAGACCGAGCTCCGTGAATTCCTAGAGAGTGATCCTACGTTAGGGCATTCACCTTTACACGACGACAAAACACTCGAAGACATTTTGTCCGAGTCCTAGTGTGTATACTCCGTGATTTAATGATTTTTTTTTTATCGATACAGTGATTTAAAAGAGTATTCGCGCGTTGATTTTATGTGAAGGAACAGCATACGGATGCGACCTAAATTTTTTTAGTATTTTATTATACGCAGGAATGATATGCTCGTGCAGAAACATTTGTAAGTCAGCATATTTTTGTGAAAAATAGAATACTTAGGAATTTACATTGTATCGTTATGCAACTTTTTTATGTAATATCGTGACAATGATATTGAATGTGGGAATACTTGTTTCATTCACTGTATGTCTCTTACGACAGGTTGTACATTTCATTACGTATAAACGATAGGTTTAATTGCCGAGCGTACATATAATAAATAAGATTGCGTCCTGTATCCTGTTGTTAGAAGAAGCCGTGTTTGTTTTGTATGAGCATTATTTATGAAGATCGCGCAACGAATGCATTATATGAAGCCTGTAAAGTTTACATGAAATACACTTGTAACACTGAACGGTGTTTAATTCGGGTGAGAAACGAGTTTCAGTGAGAAGTGTGCTAGAACAATACTATAGGGAAATAATCCTTTGATTCTGTTCAGTATGAAATTTAAATATACTTTTGTGCCCTCTCTTCTCATAAGTATTCATGGAGGAAATATTTCATGAGTAAACGTAAATCATTCAGAGAAGTTATGGGAATGATGTGCATAAAACCAAATTGATCTGTTTGTTCAGAAAACATTGGCGCGTACTTGCTTGCTACTTCAAGCGTGTAACATTAAAAGGAACTGTAAATATACATAAAATGTATTTTTTAAATTAAATTTCTTCGATTGTCTGAATCGTGAAAGGAATATTTAATCCACAAAACTACTGATCCTTCGCCTTTACGTATAGTAAGATATTAATCACAATTTACATACCCGATGAAACCTCGCACGGCGTCCTTCTCTCCAGTCATGATGACACTGACGATTTATTACTCTCTTGCAGTCACACAATCCTGAAACAGTGAATTGATCATTATAATGTATGCAAAAACAGATTCTTAATTTATTATTAAGTATTCGCGATGATAACATTCTTTTATTACTTTAATTAAGAAAAATAAAAAGATTCTTTACAAGAATATTGTCGGGAATGCTTTCTTACAGTAAAAAAGTCAAACTGTACAAGTATATTCTAGAAACACGTTCAAACTTGCTTGACAACCTCTGATTGGTTGATTCGTTGCAACCGTTATAACGGTATGAAGGGAACGGTTGCGTAATGGCGCGATGCGATATTCTCGTTTAAAATGGTAACGGTTATAGTTTACATTACGCGTAGAATAAACATTCTCATGCAACAGCTGATAATATTATTGTTTAGCAATCGTATTCTCTACAGCTCTGACTGTATTTTAAATGGAAAAAATGAAAAGTCAGGAAAGAAGGTACGGCTTCAGTACCGAACATAGAGCCTATGTTGATCGGTATCGCGGACGCGAACATTAATCGAATTTAAAGTAAAAAGACGCGTTCAAATTGATTGATAATATCACAAAACTTACCACGTAGGTTAAACTTGCAAATGAGGCACTTTTTATAATAAATCACTCGAATATTCTAAATTAATTTCAAATTTACTGAAGGAGAAGCACGCGAGCTGTTGCAAACCAAAGATCCACACTAGTACTATCCTATACCGTATGGTGGCGCTAGTGTTCCTATTTCGTAGCGGATTCAAATGAACACTTCAATTTAATTCTACAATTTTCCTTTATTATTATAATTTTGATTGCGCAAATATCACCTCGCGAATAAAAAAATGTCAGCATTAATTTTCCACAATTTTTAAAATGTCTAGTCTTCGAGTAAATTTCAAACACAGAAAAATCCAATTAATTGAACGACATTAGAAATCTGCACGATTCAAAAATTGACGCGCAAAGTTTTGTAACGATACCGCCCTGAACTTTAACCAATTTGCAATATGGCAGGCAACTCTTGGAAGGCGGGAAGGCCGCAGAAGATCGTCCCGGTTAATTAGAAGAGTTCCTCCGTTTGATTGTGTGTTCTGTGAAACAAGAAGGTATTTTAATAGTCCAATTAAAGTTTTTTAATACAATTACGTTACGGTGGTGCGAATTCCACTTGAAAGTAGGTCGAAGAATCCTCACAATGAGAATATCCAACGGCGGGAACAATAATACCGCATTCAGGTCATCTCGACAGTATTCAAGGTAACGTTAACAACATTATTTCACAAAGAGAACACATCGATATTGTCTTCTTTAAATAATGCATCGTACCTGTCCAAAGCCGGACAAAAAAAAAATGATACAATCAATATAGGTAAACAATATACAGCTCGAGCAAAACAGAACCTGATAAAATTTATATTCCAAGCGGACTACGATGAGTGGATTTATTACTCGAATAAAAACTGTCGCTTAAAGGGAATAAAGCAGTCGTCGTTCGTTATTCGTCAGCCAGCCAGGACAGTCCTGTTTAACAAGATAAAGCACACGTTTTAACGTTTATGCTCGAGTTCCATTTATCATCTATTATTCGAACAAAATGGCGGCGGTCCTCGACAATGCAGATCGGGTAACAAATGATAGATAAAAGATTGTCACGGAGAACGGATGATGAATGTTCCTCGATGAAGTCGTTTCCGTGGACGATCAGGAAATGATTCCGAGCTATCTAAAATTGCCAGCGCAACATGGCTCGCGATGTATTATGCTGTTGGAGGTCTGTTTGTTTATACGCCTAGCGAGGCGGATATTCGCGGGGGTCGTGCATAGGAATTGAACGCGACTGCAGGGTCTCGCCGATAATAGGATTAAGGGGCGGTAAAGCGTCGACTAATTTCGAAATTTCGCGGGCCTCGAATGCGCCCCGGATAAGTGTAATTCATTGTAATTGCATCATTATAACTAAATAGACAAGTTCGAGCGGGCCACAACGGAAAACTCGATTATAGGGTCGGCCGTTTATGGCGGCTCGAATCTACCCGCCATTAGCATGCCCCGCTAACTATTCCATTAGCATCCCCCGCCGACCGCGGTAGGAAATTAAAAAATGCCCGTGATTATCGCGAAGCCCGCAACAGACCTGTTAAACAGCCATTACGCGCGGACAATTTCCATTCTTTCCACCCTTGTTTCTCCGCTCGCCGGATGCTCGGTCCCTCCCGGAAGCACCTGTCGTCCATTCTCTGCGCGATGGAAGATTGAAGGGAAGGGCAAGAAACAAAGCAGTTCATTCTTCTTAATCATCATATTCATTATGGACTCGCTTACGCTAGACCACGTTGCAGTCGCTCGGGGGTTGGAAGGAAATCTCGGGACTAAGAGATTCGTTCCACTGCAAGCTTCCATTTTTCCGGGTGATAAAACCCCAGACCACCCACTTTGGTCCAGAATCTTGCAACATTAACTAAAAACTTGCCCCTCGCTCGGTCGGCGCGCACAGCCGCTTCTTTCTTCCCTCGTTCTCGCGGGAACCTCTCCGTAATCGTCGAAAGAATAATGGACATCGAATTGCTCGTCGATTAAATTCCGCTCCGTCGCGGCGCGAATAAAATATCCCGATAACGATGGTCCCCCGCGTCCTTCCTGGGATGAAATTTAATTCGGCGGCCGGGCAATCTCGCGGAGTAGATCCTCTAGTCGTTCACCGAGATCCTCGGTGGATCGTGGTTTCGATTTCGCTCGTTCCGCCCGTTGTTACGCTGCCCTGTTGTCGCTCCCGTACAAATGACGGCGGGTCTGGACGATAATTATCGCGGAGCGGACGGTCGATGCGCGGCCGAAAATGCTCAGCCGTTTCGCCGACGACGAGAAGGGCCGTCCGCATCCTGACAGGTTAATTAAGCAGCGATTCCGTTCTTTCGGGGGCGCGCGGCCCGCCTGGAAATGGCGTGCGTCCCGCGCTCGCTTTCAAGCGGAACCTCGTTACGGCGAACGCGGGCCGAGTAATTATCATTCTTTGATATCTGCCCGCGATACCGAGTGACGAACGTTCGCGCCATTTCCCCGCTCTACTTTCCGCTTCGATGTTTCCTTATCTCCCCGCGCAGAATAAAACGCTCCGCGGCCTCACGCTGCGAGCGTTTGTGTTGCCGGCTGTGCCATTAGAACGTGAGTTATTCGAATCTGATTGCATTGGATTTGCCGGCGTTTGAATATTTATCGCATGTATATATACATTGCACCGTCTTGGTGGTTCCTCGAAGGGATTCGGAGAATTCGCACGGATTGCGGAAGGTGTTCGTTGACTAGTATTGCAGTCGTGAGGTGGTTCTCAGTTACCACTTGATTCGATATACCAAAATTATAAAGTTCTACGCTTTCTCATTAGTTGAATGCTGAATACTTCTCGTGAAATACTTTCAGGTATAAAGGGTTGAGATAGAATATTACGTAGTTAGGGTATGTATTAACGTTTAATTTCAGTGGTCGCTCCGAAGATTCCAGATGATAAGTTTACATCCAGAACATTTGGCCATGACCATCAAGAACTGGCCACGTGAGAATCAAGTTCTCTCATCTCTCGCGTAGAGCCTCTACGATGAGCGTAAAGTTTGATGCGATCGTAACAACTTTATTGTCTTATGATTCCTTTATAATGTCCTGACTTAATCAAACGATGATGTCGTAGACCGGGGCCGAATGCAAACCAGTCCGCGACGTAAATGCGAGATGGTCCCGTTCGACGCGGCACGGATTCAATTACAGGGAAACGGCCCATAATTCCGCAGTAGTTATGTCCGGACAATATTTCAGGCTCGTCGAATTAGTTCTACCGAGCGGGAACATCTTATAAAGTCCCGTCACCCGGTTCACGTGGTAGTTCTTATGTCCAACTTCACCGGTACTTCGCGTTTCTCCCGGAAGCCGTTGAAAACTTAAGGGGAGCACGGATTTACGGCTGCCCGGTCGCAACGGCGAACGTAACGCGTCCGTTCACCGTGTCTCTGCCCGAAAATTCGGACCGATTCAGAATTCGTCGGTGCATCAAAATAATTACGACTCCATAATTTAATGTTATTATCGTAGCTGGCTCGGGGACTTTCGCCCGAATCCAGATATTCGGAGGTCCGCCCGCGGGAATTGTGTTTCGCGGATTAAATTTAGATCCAAATTAATATCCGACTGAGGGGAAACAAACTTGCCCGCGATGTATCGATTGCGACACACGCGAACTATTAAATTAATTAACGTCCCACTGTTCCGACAACGAGGAACACAATGGGAGACGTAGGTGTACATTTAGGTCAAAACCCGCGTGCCCTCGTATTCCGAACGATCACAAAAAATTCAGAGGTATCTGAAAGTAACTACGGATATCTGGGTTAGAGCCCTCGTAATCGCGGCAACAGTTTGCGCTGCGATAAAAATGGCGGTGCGCGGACAGTTCCAGCCCTTTGCACTTCAAAGTTTTTCAGTAGAAATACTCGACGTTTCCCGGCGAGATATAGGCGACGTTCTGCGAAATTAACGAGAAAACATACGTAAATTAACGAACGAGGCTATTTTATTTCTATATTTCATATATCGAGGCATTATGCAAACTTTGGTGCATATGATATCAAGATACTACTATAATACATGGTTAACATAAGATATTAGACTATAGTACGTAAGATTAAAATTTTATTATACAAATCAAGTAACTAAGAGTTAGCCGCAAATGGTTAATAAGTACACAGTCGGTCAGATGTTCAAAGCGGTCATAGCGACACCAAATTATTACGGGATTAGAGAGGATTTCGTTACTCGATGCGGTCTCGTCCCGTCAAAGGGACGGTCCCGTTGAAATTGATCACCGGCATGTCTGATTGCTACAGAAACGAGCGTGCCAGAGCTCCGCGTGTCGCGTTTCATTATCCAACGATTATTCCGCAGGCCGGCCGGCACGCAGAAATGCCAGGCGTTTGTGTACGGGATTCGGTATGGCAGCGGCGCGTGAAATCGGCGCACAGCTAGTCGCGAGCTACGTCACCCTACGACAAATAGACAATGTTAACCGCGGATCACGGCCGGTCGTGATTAAACAAATCAAGTGTTCGTACAGCGGGGAATATATACGCTGCGAGCGGTCGCGTTACAATCAAGAGAGCCGCGTGTTTGTTCGGCAAAGTTTAATCCGTTGAACGGGACCCCGTAAGCTTCCCTGCTTACCGTGAACGGGGCGGAAAGGTTCTGGTGCGTTTCGGCTCACGACAGTTAAATTGAAAGGCTATGATCTGCTTGACACTTTTACTGTTGTTGATAGATGATTGAGGCTTCTAGATTCTTAGATTTTCAGATGATTTAAGGCTTCTGGAGTTTTAGGTCCGTAGGTGACCAAGACTTCTAGATTTCTGGCTTTTATTATAGACAGTTAGGCTCCTGGATTTCTAGATTTCCAAATTTTTAGATTTCTAAATTTGTAGACTTCCAAATTTCTAGACTTCTAAATTTCCAGACTTCTATACTTCTAGAGTTTTAGACCCCTAGACTCCTAGATTTCTACATTTCCAAATTTCTAGATTTCCAGACTTCTATACTTCTAGAGTTTTAGACCCCTAGACCTCTAGACTCCTAGATTTCTACATTTCCAAATTTCTAGATTTCCAAACTACTAGACTCCTAAATTTGTAGACTTCCAAATTTCTGGACTTCTAAATTTCCAGACTTCTATACTTCTAGAGTTTTAGACCCCTAGACTCCTAGATTTCTACATTTCCAAATTTCTAGATTTCCAGACTTCTATACTTCTAGAGTTTTAGACCCCTAGACCTCTAGACTCCTAGATTTCTACATTTCCAAATTTCTAGATTTCCAGACTTCTATACTTCTAGAGTTTTAGACCCCTAGACTCCTAGATTTCTACATTTCCAAATTTCTAGATTTCCAGACTTCTATACTTCTAGACTTTTAGACCCCTAGACCTCTAGACTCCTGGACTTCTACACTTCCAAATTTCGAGGCTTCCAATTCTTCAAACAATCCTCCGAAAATAACCGATCAAATTTGTAAATTCAAGACCATACTTTGCCATTGGAATACTTATTAACAAACCGTCGCAGGTCGAGCACAAATGTTCAGTAAACCATTCTACAAGCACCGACGGGCGAAGTATTAAGACCGCCTCACCAGTTCAAAGTAGAACAGCGCAGCCACCGACGAGCCGATCAAGCCTCTGGTACGTATTGTCTTCAACCAGGAAGAATGAGCTTCGTTTCGCAGTGAGAGAGGCCGGAACGCGGTCGTCCCCTATTCGGACACGAAGAAACGATGCCGTGCCAATTCGGCGAGAGCCGGAATGCGATTCCCAGCGATCGGGGACGAGAAATAGGCCGCGCCTGTGTAGACAGGGTAGAACGGGAGCGCGTCCGGTCAGACGCTGGCAGAACGCACGCGTATAGAACGGTGATTTGCTTTGCAATTACTACGCGTCGACACGTTCGCCCCGTAATATCGTAATCCGGCTGCCATCGGGAATATCGATGACCCTGACAAACTTGCGTTCGTTAATCGGACCGGACGTGGATGGAAATTAATCCGAACGCGGAAAGTCGCGGGCAGAAATACTTTATAATTGTTGGCTGCTTGCTAACGCTATGCGAAATTCAGGAAGGACTAACTCGATTAAGGTACTCTGAACTGGCCGACCAGCCGATCCATCAATTAAGGGTTAACCGACGTTGCGGAAGAATAATCGCGAAGAAGATTTGTAGGGGCGGAATCGAGGGAACGATCGATTTATCTTTTTAGAACTTCTATTTGACTTCGTGTAAGTTAATCACTCTATAAAAGTAAAGATAAATGTTCCTTTACGACGAGGTTCAGCAGATGAACGTTTCAAGTGTATTATTGTAGTGTCTAGAATTTAGCGTAGTTTTAGGGTATCTTTGAAGTGTGAGTGCGAGAATCAGTGTGAGCGGAGGACCATGAAAGAAGGAAAACTGGCCTGTACAATGTTGTACATATGTTATGGGCTGTTTGATTGATGTTCGTGTCTTTTAGTGAAATGGCTATTTCATTAAGAAGTTACAGTTTGTTACCGCATACTTCAATCGTTAGCGCAATCCAACGGAGCGCACTCAGGTCGCTGAATTACAAGTACAATGCGGAAATTAACGTGTTGATATCGCGTGCGAATGGATCAGCGAAGGGTGAATCGTTTCACGGTATCGCGGGGCAGCACCTTTCCTTTCTCGTAAATGGCTGCAGTCGAAACGCAACCATAAAGCGAGCAATCATATCCTCGTTACGCCGAAACAGGAAATTGTGGTCGCCTTGTTTACGCGCTCGCGCGAGCACGCGTTTCTCGGCCAGCACATGTCTGCGCCGCTGCTTGAAGGTACTATGGATGAAGATATTTCGAAAATCGTTGGAAAATTCGAAAGTGTTTGTCTACAGTGTTGTTCTAAGTTAAATTCAGTCACCACTTGATTTGATTTGCAAAATTATAAACTCTTATATATAATATTAAGCTTTGTACGATGTATCGATATATGAAATATTGAAATAAAATAACTTTCCTTCTTAATTTATACACGTTTATTCGTTAATTAGTTTCAAAGAACATCGTCTCTATCTCATCGAAGAATATTGAATATTTCTAGCGAAAAACTTTTAATACTGAACTCAGATATAATATCAAAAACGTTGCCTAGTTCACAAAATTAATATGTAGAACACGGCAAATCTTTACACAGTGAAAATAATTTAAAACCAGCAAGTGCCCCAAAACTTTTGAATACAACTGTAGTCTTTAATTTCCAAAAGACGCGTCGATGGATAATTTCGAACATTTGTCCCGAGCTCGAGGAATTACCGGAACTCGGTTCCTCGAGTCCTAAAGTCGGCTTCCAAGCCGTAACTCGGATTATGATTGATAGAGGACTCGCGCCGTCTCGTTTACAAAGAGGAGACGCACCGGCGATCAATCTTTTATGGTGTCTGCGCGTGATCCACGCGCTCCGGCGATCATTTCCGACGGGGTTCGCGCAATTAGAATCTACAACCGCCTCGGATTCGAGAGTCCCGCTTCTAAACACGCTCGTTCGCGATGCAAAGCGGCTCGGAATTATCTTCACCGCGAATTCGTTGTATAATGGACGACAGCGCAGACCGGGAAGTGGCTAATAAAATTTGCACGCGGAAACCGCGCGGTCTAGGCTTGGGGATTTCGAAGGAAACGTTGCCGGAGCGAACGCATTAAAAAAGTTTCCAGATTTAATTCGAATTAAGTGCACATTAAGAAAGCTCAGAGATTTAATTCGAATAAAATACGCATTAAGAGAGTGTAGAGATTTAATCGCCTTGAGAATATACGTGATTATAATTAAAAATGATAAACCACTGAGTGATTCTAACAAGAACCGACTAACTGATTAAATGAATTTGGCTAGAAAGTCTTATGTCCTGTTAAGAACATATTAAGACTTTCACTCTATTACAGTTGACGTTGTTGAACCATGAAAAACTACGAAAAAACTTGACTGTTTGGATAATCTAATAAAAATGCAGCATTGCGATTCTGATAGCAGTGAAGATATAACTATTATAAATGGAGAACGTATTATTGCGATAGCTTGTGACAGCAAACATATCGAAGTTTGATGATACACGGGTACATTTTTCACTTTACCTCCCGACGCGGAGGGGCAAAAATTCCTTGCTCCGCGATGAGAGGAGATTCCACGCGAACATTTTTAACGATCGAATTTGCAGCCCGGCCCGTTTGATTTTCCGTCGAACTTTTGCAACCGGATCCGCCGGAATTCCAATAAGAGGCGTCCACGTCGCCGGGCAAAGGCTAATATCGAGCAAACTTGAAAGAATAAATCGCAGGGGCGTTTACCTGCTGCCGGGCTACTCGGATTTCCTAATAAAGAGCACGGACACGGGTCGAACGTCCCATGGTCCGACTTTCGACGTGCCGGAAACGCTTCTGTTTCCGGAAGTTTAATTGGGAAGATCGTTTTCTGCGTGCGCCGTCGTGGAATCGACTTTGCGAGGCAAACTTCCTCGCTCGACGAAGAATTGACGACAGGGGAATCTAGAAAGCGAAGTTCGGATTATCACTCGATTCGCGGAAACTTAATTTTAAGGTAATCTGAGTTTGAATTTCATTAACTTGGCAAACGTTTACCAAACGAATTCGTCGATTTCGATGCATACACGTACACGAGTATATGCACACTAATCGTGCACTTTGTAGAACTTCTGATTTCTGCTAAACGAACGAACGTCAATTTTTCTAAGGACAATAGAATAAAGTGTCGCGTCTAAATCTAGTGTTAGCACACGGAAACGTTGAAGTTACTACGTCGCACAGTGGGATATTTGCCGGATCACAGCGAGGAAAATTAATCGACCTTTTACAGGAGAATATCTTCAGGTTAAATCTTTAAAATGGACTTCTGGCTGGCTAGATCGAGCGAATACCCCGCTACGCGCCGATCGTATCGGAGAAACACGACCTGCGGAGTCGGATAAGTAGAGTGAAACCGTCGTTTATGAAACAAGCGAAACTGCTCGATGAATATCGGAGCGAAACGGAGCAAGAAGCTGTATAGTCTGTCGCTCGAAGCGAATACTTCACGTTCATAGAATTTTCATGACTTGATCCGATCGAGCTGGTTACGAACGGCGCGAATCACTGGGACAATCTGCGCGCGTCTAATCTATCGACATAAACCGGCGAACCTCGATTATCTTCATGCAAATTCAATATTCTAAGAACATCGCCGATAATTGACGTTTGCCAATAGCATCCCACGCAACCGTGCACTCCGAAATTCCCCGTAAACGCATCGAAACCCGTGAACTAAGAGTTAAAATAGTTTCGCGGGGAAATGGTTCACGAAATTCTAAAATCGCGAGCTCTCCGACCGACGAGATGAAATATCGGTGTTGTATCAATTTCACTGAAAATCTGGAGTGAAATCCTTAACACCCTGTCTGTAACAGGAACGCCCGCGTCGTTCCTTTGAGCCGCGTCGTTGATCGATGGCCGAGCGGGCACTTTTATCGAGTAATATCAAGCTTCCCGCGGCGCGTGCCGGGATGTGCGTCAACGGGACGCGAGAGTCATCACGGAATCCCGTGGACGGGCTCCGCGACAAAGGGGAAACGAGGTGGCGGAAACGAACGGCCGAATATTGTATTTCGTTGTCTTGAATAGCCCGGCTCGCGGCAGCCGACCGGCTTCCCCTCCGCATCGCCGATGAATTCGTTGCTTTTTCGATTTCCATGCGGCCGCGCGCCCCTTTGTTCGCGTTCTCCATTCCGTGTTCCATTCTACGATCGAACCCATTCATTTACAGATCCGCGGGATATTTTTAATATTCCCGAACGAGCGCGCGGCTTCCTGGGGCTTCGCCGTGGCCTGATTATTTTTCGAATTCCCGAAATCTCGAAAGGCGATCCGCGATACACCTCGATGGCGAACGCGCGGTACGGAAATAAGAGAAATCGCTTATATAATCGTGGAACGTCGATTTCACTGCGTATATTGGGCAACGCGCAAAAGGGCTTATCTTCTGTTTGACAGTAGAGAAATGAGGGTATTCGAATGTTGATGAAAGGTGAAATCTTCAGATCTTTCTAATGTGAGAAGCAGAAAGTGAGGAATTGAATTTCCCACGCAACGAACGCGGACTGGATTCTTATTTCAATTCGGTTCACAATGGTGTGCTTTAACATTCGATTTTACTTTTGCTTGGCACTACGATCGTCCTCTAGCTTCCGAACGGAACTATTTGAGCGTTGTCTCGATGCTCAGAGGAAGAGCAAGTAAAATTCTCCATAGAACGACGCCGCGGAATAGAATGTTCCCCAGTCGAACGTGTATAAAAGGCTTCTCCTAACGGCAAACTCTGGAACAACGATCGCAGAACAGAGATTCGAAAGGATCGGAAACTCGCGCGGTATCGGAATTGGTTCGGCGAGCGTCGCGTTTCCCGAAGGACACCGTTTTAAGCCGATATGTAACGGATAAGCGGTACGATTTCCGTGGCACGGACACGTTCCACGGGCAAAAAGCGTCCGCGTGCTCGGCGAGGGGAATTTTTTTTCGAGCCGGACGCTTAAAGCTTGATCCACATTAACGATCAACTGTAGAGTCGCGTCACGATCGGTCACAGTTAAGGACTTCACTGAGGCGTTCACATTCAAGGAGAAAAACAATTACCACGCTTCTAATTATCGCTCGAACCCAGACAATAGTTTCTTGTCGACTGACGGGACGACACAGAGACAAAATTAAGTGACACTATAAAAAGTTATTGTGCGTCCTCGAAACATTATTTTGTTTTGAGTCTATAGCTTTTTTTATTTACTCATTTATGTCTTGGTTTCAACTTTCTAACTTTTAAATTGTTCCTTTTCGAACTTCATAATTTCCTAGTTTATTCGTTTTCTAACTTTCTAACTTTTTGAACTTTCTAGCTTTCGAACTTCTTAACTTGTTCCTTTTATAATTTCATAATTTCCTAATTCATTAATTTTCAAACTTTCTAACTTTCCAACTTCTTAATTTGTTCCTTTTCTATCTTCATAATTCTCTAATTTATTCATTTTCTAACTTTCTAACTTTTTGAATTTTCTAACTTTCAAACTTATGAACTTTTTAGCTTTCCAACTTTTGAACTATCTTTCTAACATTCTAAACTTTCTAAGTTCCTGAGTTTCCGAACATTCTTCCTAATTTTTCTAACTTTGTAACTATCATTTGGTGAAGGTATTATACCGGCAACGATCCTGACCAATTATTTCACTTGAACTGACGGTACAATCGACCGCCGGTGTGAATCAGCTTTAAGCACACCTGACACCGGCTATCTCGGCCGGCGGAACACACTCTTCTCGGTTTTATTCCCGGCGATCCGCGAGTTTGTGTACTTGTCGGACGGCCACGCAAAAAACCGCGGCCCGCGCCGTCGGGAACGGGATCGACGTCGCGTTATTGGCTTACGAAATCCCCGATAACCCGCGCTTCCTTTAATACGCGGTTTATTCCCGGCTACCGGATCCCTCGGACGTCGCTGCGGCTTGATTCTGGGTCGTATCGATAATTAAAATGAATAATGGAAGGGGGACGCATTCACGATCACGATCTTTCCAATTTCGGTTGCATTATGAATACGTCGAGCCTCGTGATTGCGTCTTGGTTTCATATTTCATTCGTCTCCCTTCGATTTACGTGGCTCGGGGCTGCTCGAACTTTTCCCGGCGTTTCGCTGGAAGTTAATCAAGTAATGAAGTATTAATTAGGCGATGATAACCGTCGAAACGCGGATAAAAATGATCGAAGTACGCGCGGTCTGAAAGTATCGAGTTATTAAGCTGACATTAGAACGACGGGTTTTCCATTTAACAAATTACAAGATACATTTTCCAAATGATTTTCGAATAACTTCTTCGTGGAAGAATAAGTCGCGAAACGACAGAAATTTTGGAACGTTCGTCCCATCGACTCCGGTTTAATTTAATAACGCGTTGCTAGTTTCGGCGGAGCTGTTTACCTATAAATCGATCGTAAACTCTGAATAGCGAGTAAATTTCAATGGCGTATAATTTTTTCGAGGAAACATCGTCGAAGCTGTCGGTCCGCTATCAAAATTTGCGGTAATCGCGTTTGCATACGATATTTATGGACGGTCGTGGACGGGAATCAAACGGGGAGAACCGTCTGCCGACGCCACGCCACGCGTCGCGACGGAAGATTAAATCCGGGCCGGTGACTAAATCAATCGGCAAGGAAAACGAATCGTCGGGATTTTCGAGGGAATAGAGTTTTTCTACTGCCGCGGAAAAACGGGGCCGCAAAAGTGGAAACAACCGACCTCTTTTTTGTTCACCGACACTCGAACTCGAACGCTTTTTCGTTCCTTTATCGCTCCGCGATACGCGTTTTGGAAACTGTTTTCGCAGTGATGAGGACACGGCTTCCTTTGATCTAAATTTTCAAAGTAAAACGCGAAATTTAACGACCGCAATTTCTGTGGTCTTTTATTCGGTCACTGTACGTTCTGTTCCTAGAGAATCTAGAACTAGTGACAATTTTCTACGGTTTTTAGAACAGCGTGCTTAACTGTTTCAATTAATCGATTATATAATAATTGAATTGTAAATATCGTTGATCATGGAATGGTTCATCATGGTACACGATTAATTAGAACAGCTGTCACTAGAATCGCGCGATCGTTGTTAATAGATGTTAATTGTTCAATTCACGGCGCGAACATCGTGTCAGGCACGAATGACGTAGAAATTCGTATTTTTTCCGGAAGCCGCCGGCTAATTGCGATAAATGGTTGCCAAGGGTGCGCCGGGAAGCGATGTAAAACCGTGGCTGCCGCTCCAGTAATATTTTACCGGCACCGAAGCAGCAGGTGTAACGAGCCGCGTCCTGGATTCGATGGTACGCGATAATCCCTGCGGATTTCCAGAAAAAAAGGGCCACCGACAAATTCGTGCCTCGTCGCTGTACCAGATTATTCTCGTGATTTCGCGATCGGAAGTAATTTACACTCAGTTCCACCGCGAAAGGTACGAGATCTGGATTGATTTTTTTTTTTGAAGATCGGACAATTTTGAGAAACAACACTATTGTTTTTCGGCGAACCCTTTCACATCGATCTTTTGAAGTAAATATAAATCTAATGGTGCATTTGTTTTGTAATTTTTATTTCAAAATTTCATAATTTCGAAGTTTTAATGTTTCAAAGTTTCAATGTTTCAACGTTTCAACGTTTCAACGTTTCAACGTTTCAAAGTTTCAAAGTTTCAAAGTTTCAACGTTCCAAAGTTTCAAAGTTTCAAAGTTTCAAAGTTTCAAAGTTTCAAAGTTTCAAAGTTTCAAAGTTTCAAAGTTTCAAAGTTTCAAAGTTTCAAAGTTCCAGAGTTCCAAAAATCCAAAGATCCAAAGATCCAAAGTTCCAAAGATCAAAAATTCGAAAATTCAAAATTTCCAAGATTCTAGAATTCCAGGATTCCAAGATTCCAATCGCCCAAGTTTCAAACTTCCAACATTTCCAAGATTCCCAACTTCAACGTCACCAATCTTAATAAAGCGAATATTCTCCTTTTAATTCTATCCATCGAACTACTCGAACGAACTTCATCAAATCAGTGTCGGCCGTGTAAACGTATACCATATTTATCGAGCGATTGTAATAAATAAGTTAATGCCAGCCGTTAACGGTACTAAACGTGAAATATTAATTAGCAACGTCATCGGGTAGGGTTTCAAGTTTCCCGGGACGTATTCTCAGATACGTATCCTTGAATATTGAAACGGTTTCGCCGCTGGATCCGATCCACGTGGAGCAATATCGATTCCGTCGTGTCGTTTACGCGATCGGCACGTCGCACGACGCAATTATCGCGATCTGTTTACACGATAAAGCAACCGAAACGTCCCGACGAGCACGTGCGGCACAATTACGCGGCCGTAATTCGAAGACGATAATTGAACGCGCGTCGCAGCTACCGGAATCGTGCGGGCCGATTTGTTAAACAAAATGCTCCGTCCTCTATCTCTCTCGCCCCTTATTTCTCCCTCTCTTTCTCCCTTGCTCGAGTATTCGATTAAGCCGAGACGGCCGGGAAAGTAATTGGATTTCGGAGGCGGGGGACGTAACTTATGGCGCTCGCGGAAACCGAGGCGAGGGTCGGAGGGAGATCCCTGGAACAATAAAAAATTCTGGTTTTACGTCCACGGGGTGGAGTGTACTAGAAATGAAATTATTTTTCCTTTGAAGAAACGTCCGAACGTTTCACCTTGCAAACGTGTCCGTTGAGCGAAGAATGCGTCTGTTGGCAACAGAAGCTTTCCTTTGTCACGAGTACAGGGGATCGGTTGTATATAGATCGACTCATCCACGGTTTTATGGAACGAGTATCTAACAAAGACAGCTCAGAAAATATGGAGGTTCGTTATTGCTTATGCAAGCTTATAAATTTCTTCATAAAGTAACACCTGCGAGTGCCTATAATTGTAGGATAATTCTGGGAGAGTCGATCATCCAATTCCATTATCTTCCAACGATTGATATCTTTTCATCTATAATTTCAATTTTGTTTTATAAGAAGGTAATTCAAGTTTAGAGATGAAACCTGTGTTCTAATTCTTGTAGTTTTCGTTAATGCGTTTGAAAGATTATTTCCCTCGGAATCACCTTAGCAGAGAATGTATTAAAAATAAATCAGAATAATTTATTTATCCATTCCTGCTTTTATCGTTACATTCATGTCTCAGGTGATTTTAGTTTCCATCGAATTTTTCTCACAACCGAGAGTGTTCGGTGACTTTGAGAAGGTTAAGAACCGCCATCTTAGAAGTTCCGGAAAGTTTCCCGCAGATAACGTCGCGCGAATTCCGACGCACGAGCGAAGACACGCGGCCCGATGGAAAACTGGAGACCCGGCCACGTGAGCCACGTGGCCCCGTGATCCTTCCGAACAAAGCAAAGGGGTTTAATCGGCGTGACAGAGTGTGCGGTTCAACTTGATTCGAAAGCAATCGTGAAACTTTTCCCCCCGGTTAACCGGCGACCCGAACTTCACGCGGTACCCTTGAACAATGGCGACACTTAGGTGGGATCATTCGGTCCTTGACACTTTAACTACCGGAAGCTCGTTAGCAAGTTTCTCGGTGACCACGCTTCGCCGCGAGACGAGTGTAATCGTCGTTCTATTAAATAATACGCGATCTGATCGATTTTTGCACGACCGTGTACACGGAATTAGTTTGAAAATCGATGAACAGACTTGATTGGCTCTTTAAATGAGTGTTTTATGTATCGAGACAAAGGAATTACTCTTCTAATATTGTACATTATATGAAATTCAACGGAAATTCAAAGAACGCTTCAGAAAATATTCCACGAAATTAGACGCACCACATTTCGAAGCAATTCCCAAAATTATTTTCAATACTTCTTATCTTAAATATCAACACAAAACATCAACCTGATACATCATCCTACGAAAAAACACTTCAAACTACAACTCTGTTATTCTATATCCAATCCATTCACCGTATCTTAAAAATCAACACGTCAAACGTATCGCGAACTTAATGATTTGATACAGCAAAACTATGAAGTTAAATATTTAGTACTTTAAATTAAACTTTGTATTGTTATGAGAAATATTTAAGTAAAATATCTTTGTCGCTTAATTTATCTGTGAATTATCGTTAGATTAGGTTCAAACAACGTCGTCTGTATCTCGTCGGAAAATCTTGAATATTTTCAGTAAAAAACTTTCGAGTGCAAAGGTTTAAGTATTCACTAGAAACCCAACACTATGTTCACGAGCATCGTACACTTCGTTCTATTGGACTTAAACAATCTGATATTCGTTCGTTCAGATTTCAAGGACCGGAGGTTTAAAGATCAAAGTTTGAAAATACACATTTCTGTTATCGCATCAATCAAAATCGACGGAAACACCTACTAAGTAACGTTTGTAGAAATCGGAACGTGTTAACCGGTTAACTGTGGAATTTAGTTGGAAAAACCTCTCATTCTGCGCGCAATAAATATATTTTAATGAAAGATCAAAGCGAAACGAAGAAGAATTACCTGTTTATGTGAAAAACTAAAGAATTCATCGCTGAAAGAGCTAATATCGTGTCAAGCTTTACGATGACGCTTATACTCGTCAAACACAGTTAACTGGTTAACGCGTTTCGCGGAGCTGGTGTAAAATATCCTACGTAATCGTTCAACGAAATCCCACAGCGTCGGCTCCGCCAAATAAAAAACACGTCCCCAATCCCTGTCTGGTCCGAGGCTCCGAGATTTCCCGTGACATTCTGACCCCGAACACCGGGCCAGGTGTATCTGTACCATATCCCGCGGCCATAATGGCCAGGGACGGTACGTTTGCTGTCTGAATTACACCTCGAACTGACCATGCGAGGAGCAGTGGCCTGTCCCCGACGCGTCCCGCAATAATCCAAATATTATCCGCAGCGGTCCGACGTTTGCGGCTGGGGTGTCCCGGGGCTAGGATCCACGGGACGAGGCGTTGTTACGGGGAACGAGACAATTTTCCCCGGCCGCGAGCTGAGCACGCTAATAATATTAAAGTATACGGGACGTCGGCTCGTTTGGCTGTCGCGTCTCATCGCTCTGGGAACGGAATCTTTTCCACGTGTCGCTGTGACTTGGCGACCAGGGACGAGACGAGGTCCGACGTGCGTTTAGGAATCAGGTTCGACATTGGCCGCCATTGGTTCGATGCTGAAATGGCGGACAATGGGAACGTTCGGTCACTTTCGCGAAGCTTGAGGAATTTTTAGGTAGAACCGAGATCGAACGATGAATTTCGTTTTAAATTGAAGTCGAATAAAATGTAGGATAAAGAGAGAATACGCAGGTGTACGGTGGGATGACGGATAATGGGAATGTTTGATCAGTAAAACTCGAGGAATTTTTGATAGAATCAGGACTGAACAATGAATTTTGTTTTAAAGTAGAGTTGAATAAAATGTGGGATAAAGGGAGAATACGCAGGTGTATGGTGGAATGATGGACAATGGGAATGTTTGATCAGTTTTGTAAAACGCGAGGAATTTTTGGTAAAGTTAGGATTTAACGATGAATTTTGTTTTGAAAGACGTTGTATAATAAAGGGAAATATGTACAAGTATGGTAAGTCAATTCTGACCTTGAGAAGGTTGATTACATTAAAGCCTATCGATGATCAAGTATCGAGAAGATGAGAAACATTGAAAACTGAATGAATGTTCAATGATAGCTAATCTGGGAGCAAAAACAATCAACTCCTGAATTTTTCAATTCTACATGCTCCGAAAGCTGTTAAGATTTCAATAAAACATTAAGACACGAAGATTTAAACTCCATAGAAGCTTCTGTTTCATTTATAATACTTGATTCGTACTATTTCCGATGAAGTGTTCGCGAAAGCTTCGAACCTGCATTCGAATCTACTCGAAACTATAGTTACTGGCGAGCCTACCCATGACACGGTGGAGGCTCTCCCATATGAATTCCGGTTTACTCAGAAATACCATTTCTGTTTTCTGAAATATTTATAGAGGGTACGGAGCTAACAAGTAAAGGTCCGAATATACTCGTACCCTGCTCAGCCCTAGATCCTCGGGCTTTTACAGGTTGCAATATCAGGTGGCCGGGCTCCGTTAAGGAAACGGCGTTATTGCGTCGACGTACGGAACACCGTCTATTATCGACAGAATGATATTAGCACTGAGCCCGGGACGCGTGGGACGGGTTCAAGAGACTGAACCGTGTCGGGATTACTTTCACGGGATCCTTTGTAGTCCTGGCTACAACTTTCAGATCCCTCGGAAATATTCTGCCTGTAGTCGACGTGAAGCCGTGGGCAAAGGTAAGTACACGGCTCGCGGAAAATATTTTAAGACCCCCGGAAGCCGAAGGATGCGAGGATTAATCAGCGAAGTTTGTAGTCAGGGAATTCCGAGCTTGAATCGCGAAGACGAATACTTTGCCTTCTCGAAAGAAACTTCGGACGTATTAAAAATAATGTACGTACATCAGGAGTCGACGAAGGATGGAAGGATCGATAGTTGTAAGTCTCGGAGCGCCGACCCTAAATTTCGAGGATTTATCCAGCATAGTCCCAGATAAGACTTTAAACGACTTCGAATCTGTCGGCATAAATCCACGCGGAAGAAGAAATAATTGAAAGATCCTTGAAAAATGGCAGCTAAGGAGAACGATCGTCGAAGTTGAAAGTCACGAACGTTACATACTCAAAGGCTAGTTCCGACGATCGTCGTGGATAAAGCTAAAAACTCCAGAAGAAGATCAAACGGTGGAGAAACGCTTTCGGTGCCGATGAGAGTCTTCAATTTTTCAAGGACACGAGCGGCTGTTGATTTGGGACGATCAATTCGGAAGCAGTATTCACTGGTCCTCTCGTTCACCGTTTCCCGTCGGACAAATGGACTGGTCGCTTTATTTATGGATAGAATGGGAGCGGAAGCTTCCGTTGGCATACTAGAGTAACGCGTCCTCGTTGATAATGCAGAGGAATTATCTTCCGCGGGCAGTTACATGGTTCAGGGATCAAAATGGCCCCTATTCCTCTGCGCGGCCCGTTTCACGGACCGTTCGTCATTGTATCGATGCTCTTAAGGTTGATTTATATTACGCGATTAGACGCGGGACGGTTAGTGCTCGGTCCCGTTCAGACGAAACCGTTTAGCGCGCTGAAGCACTCAGACACAAGATGCGAAACCTTTAGTCTCTGCATTGTTCAGTTGCAACGTTTCAAATCTGAATTCTTAATTGCATTAATCCGTATTACCTGCGAACCTTAATTCACAACGAAATGTCAAATATTTATTTATTCACCTTTATATTACAACGTTTCACGAACATTTCAGAACAAACACGAGACCATAGGGAATTCTTGTTAGAAAGCTTTCAAACTGTCTGGCAGACGACATAAATCCTGCTGACACGTGTCGTCTTTTCTACGTTGAACGTTTCGAAAGCTTTCTCGTCGCGAAGTCGTCGAGATTTAACCGATAAGGACGCGCGACGATAATACGTCGAACAGGCTCGACGTAATTGCATTCCTGAATCATTCTTAATCGCACGGTCGCGAATGCAAATGGAGGAACGGCCGGCGAGATTAACATTTCGGCGCATTGTCGGCCATTCCCATTGTCGCCGCGCCTCGAGTGGCCATTCCCTGCGCGAAACACTTGGAAATATTCAGGCCCGGCCCGGATTGATGAGCTTCAATTTAGGGACGTCGACGACAGGATTTGCATGTCGGCCACTCTCTCGAGCTCCCTCCAGTCTTGCGCAGCCCTCCACGCGATTTATAAACTACCTTCCGCTTGAACATAACCTGCAAACTTTATTCGCTGGAACGTATCGGAAAGGTGCTTCCGCCTTTTCTGCTCCCATGGGAGCAAATACTAACGTATTTTCGATAAAAATAGCGAAACATGGTTCGATTTCTTGTTTCGCTTGATTTAATTTCAAACGCAACATAAAGACATAAGTCAATTCGAGTTCACTTCAAGTCAATTCGAAATATTCGTTTCAACGATTAGAAACCTTCGATACTTATAAAATTAATGAAAGATTGTAGAATTGATCAGGAACATTGTAGAATTCATGAATGAAACCAAAAATTCCATTCGTCTCCTTCTGGTCACTCAAGTATATTCTACCGACAAAACAAAATGGCGACACCGGGAAGTGTCGGAGTCTATTCAGACTGCGATTTCTCGATTATTTAAAGATAACTCTTCAAATATCAGTACCCAGTGTCGCAGCGTGTAATCTACACGCAAGCAGCGAGCTCAGTCTTCGTTCTCCCATCTCCTCCACCATCTAAAGCTCGTTCCCGGAAGTTAGTATCGACCCCTGACATAAATATCGAGGCTCTCTTCTGATCCTTCACCTCATCGAGGAGTCGGAGGGCCTCGATCCGACAGGGGGAGCCCACGATCTAAGCCGGTTATCATACTTTCAATCAATTTCTCCCCTCCCCGGCCGATTTACATGGAAACGCGGACTTTACGACGAGTATACAGGGAGTCGGCCGATAAAGGAGTCGCCCCCTCGAGTCTGGCGCACGGTTATTCACCGGAAATACACGCGGAACGGTCCTGTTCCCGGGTAAGAGGCTTATTAGACCCGTTCTCCGCGCGAGTTTCGCTTCCCGAGAGAATGAAATTCTCGAAGATGGAATTTCGCTGGTCGCGAGAACGATCGCGGGGAACGTTCGATCGTTTAACGCGTTGACCGACGAATCGGCACTCGTCGAAAGCCAATAACAATCTCGACGGTTCTCTTAATGAAACGGCAACCGGGACGTCAAGATTCTTCGTCGAGATTGCTTTCTCAATCTTCTTACACCTCGCAGATTCAACGTGGAGAATTAATTTTGAATTGAATCCGAGTGAAATGGCAATTGAAATGTTAAAACAATCATACCTCCTACACGAAATAGAAGAATGCAATGTACCCAGTGGCACGCTGTCGAATTGTATATCTTATTTGTTAAGGCCACGTATAGTCTTCTTTCGTCCGGGTCCTTAGATCACCGTAGCTTTAGATTTGCATACATTTTATCTTACCTTAAGACTTATTCGTACATTCGTTAGATTTCTTTAACACGTTGAGCGCCACGAAAATCTTAAGCGTTTTCCCATAGAGTTTGTCTTTTGTAGCAAGGGAAAGCAGGAACGATTATGAATTGTTTGGCGTTGCAACGTTTGCGTTACACTATTATCGACTTGGTTGCGTTGTTAAACATTTTTATTTCACATCGGTTGTCTCGTATGTTACGATTGGTTTTCAGTCATTCAGAAGCGTCAGTCACCAGTGACTGACAAGACGCTTAACGTGTTAACAATAAGATCCTTCGTCCCGTCGCGACTTGCACCGTTCTTACGGTATTACGAGAAGGGACCGTGGCAGCCATGATCCATGAACCCATAAGGCCCACGATTCTTACTGCAGCTTTATCTATTGTTCACATCTAGCGTCCAGCCACCAGCATTTCTAACTCTCTAGTCCGTCCGTTTTAGCATGTGTTATTAAGGCCAAAGCGTTTCTTGCTTTTACCTGCCACGGTCGAGGATTGCAAACGGGACGAATTAGTTAGTAACATTAGCAACTAGGAAGACCCAAGAAGGGAGGGAACTTTCTCCCTTCCGCAACCCTCTGCACTTAAAAAACCAACCAGAACGTCTTCACCCCCGCTAGGACGACTCTACCGAGGCATCGTCGAAGACGATTCTGGGAGGTTCAGGCAGTAGGAAGTCAGATCACAGATAGCACAACATTAGAACGTAACGATCACCACAAGAACCAAGTTTCTAGCACCCACTCATTTTCTAAGTTTCATTCCCGATCAGTCGGGTCGTCTTTCGAGAAGTATAAGTTCATAAGTCGGCGTACCACGTGCGAACGCCTACGAAGCTCGATCACCATCGCGGTAGCCACGAGTACCTTATTCTTAGTACTTTCGTTCGGAAGTAAGAATTCTTGTGGAATGGTGTTTTAAAGTGAAGGGCTATATACATGGCGTCTCGTTGACTTTCCACCCGTTCCAATTATTTCTCTGATTCCCGATGATTCGAGAAGAACCTTCCGAGAACTTTTAATCGAAGTTCGAAGTAAAACCCTGCGTCATCGACAATACGAAAGGTCAGCCTGTTAGAAAGTTGGACGTATTAAAGTTCCACGCTAGCGTCCGTTTCGCTCGAAGATCCGCTGTTCGTCAGACGAGCGATGAAATATGTTTGAACGGCGGCGTATCTCTCTCTCGCCAACATCGCCGCCGCTTCCCTGTAACTCGCCCGCCTTGGCTTATCGTGGTCGTTTCAGCGTGCCGTGTAGAACAACGTTTATCGAGGAATTTCGGTGGTCCAGCGGCGGCAATATAAAAGATAGCCGCCTTATCGAACCCTCCGACGATCGTCCATTAGAAATAACGCGAAACAGGATTCCACGCGGATGTGTCGCGCGATTAAATAATTTTCTCCCGTGATTTCGCGGAACGGTTTCGCGATCTCTCCCGGAATAAATCCAGAATTTCTCTTTGCCCTTCGCTCGGAAAATTTCAGAGAAATCTTGGACGTTTGAAATACCGAGTTTAGAAAATACGCTGCTTCTAGGAACGATAGGGAGAGAAATCTTCAGTACTCTACAGTATCGAACTTGAAGGAAACAAGATTGCGATTGCAATAATGTGTAGTACCGAAGCAATGTTTAACATAATATTAGTAATAATATAGAACAATACTAACAATGAAGCTAAATTATACATCGATTGCTTAGATAATTGAAAAAAGGAAACTACGTACTGACTTCTTGCTGTTCGAGTAACTAAATCACCTCTTTGTGACTCGGCGTTCCAAATATGAAGATTTCATCTCGCCGAAATGCCGACATTCGTCCGCAAAGGGTTAATATTATCACTAATATTTAACATTTACCGCTCAACGTTTGAAATTAACGCTTAACGGTGTCGATATCGTTTTTATCTCGATACTTCTAATTGATACTATATATTCATCGTTCCGTCTCGCGCGATGACGGGTATTAGCCGTAATTAAACCGCGCAAACACTCAACGCTGTTAGAAAACTGGAAACCACTTCGCGGTGTGCTTAAGCCCGCTAACTAAGAAATCGTTAAACTTCCTAGGCACGCGATATTATGCCGCGTGACGTTCCGTCGGATTTTCCCGCTCTACCGGTCGCTCGGCAATTAACGTCACCGTGAGACGATAAGGAGCGATGTTCTGTTGACTGTAATTTAAACTCCCTCCGCGCTTTTCGGAACGCGTCTTCGCACGGCCAAAATTTGAACACGATTTTCCACACGGTACGAAAAATCAGAGCTTTTCGTAACATTAATCAGGAAGAACCACTGTCCAATTATATTTTATAATCACAGTCTTCAAAATTCGCATCAACATTCAGTCTACCGACACATTCACTGTCACGGTGGTGACCAATGATTTCCAAATTCCTTTAACAGCAATTACAATAGGAAAATTCATTCAATCTCTCCGAAGTCGCAATAAGAGATTCGATTCGAGCGCCTGGCGCTTAAAGCACGTGGCCCGATGGTGGACCATAAATTAAGTGAAACATTTCTCGATCTCCACTGAGATAGACAACATTTTCTGAAACTAACTCGAAGAGAAATCACACGTACAGGAACGAAGCTATTTTATTCCAATATTTCTCGAATCGATGCATTATACAGGGTATAATATTACATAACAAGTTTCATAGTTTTACTCTATGAAATTAAATGGTGAGTGAGGCACCTCTCGGGTTAATTCCTCTTGCGTCGGAATAATCTCAGAAATATTCATTCAGAACTTTTAGACTTTCAGGATAGCCACGTAAGATTATGTGTAAGATGTTACACAAGAAGAGCGCTATAGCGCTGCTCGGCACTCAAACGGTTAAACATCAGTGTCCTCCGAAGAAATTCATCAAATCAGGCACTAAAGTGCGCCGAAGTGCGGAACATAGTAATTATCATCGAATCAGCCTGTCCACGCGGACCTATCGCTGATCACGATTGGAAACGAGGCCCGCCGAGGCAGTTGACGATCCGGCCCGACACGGCTACCAGTCGTAAATAGACGCGAAAGTGCGCGCCGCTGCTCGAGGAGATAGGCGGCTGTGTAGGACGGTTGCATGCAATATTCATACGGTGTAACGGCGGCAATAAGCTCCGCTGAATGGAACTGCCGCTGCTCGATCCTCGCCGTGCGCATCCATGCAGCCGTCATAGTTATCTACGTGACGCACCCGTCCACGTCCCACTGGCCCACTGTCTCGCCGTGCAACGTGGAATTTTTCGGACACGTCTGCGGTAACACGCGGTCACCCTTCGGGAAACGTTGCACGTTGAACTACTTTCTTCCTTTAACCGTAGATGCGAACACTCGTTGGTCTAAATGGTCCACCAACTTCCGCCACTTTCGCGAATTCGGACGCGCCAGCAGATTTTCGACATCCGCAGAGACTACGAATGTTAACCCTTAGCACTCCAGATAGTTTTCTAATCTATCGGCAACTGCGACTAATTTTTATAGTAGCCATAGCGAAAATGAAAAATGCTATAACATTCCTTAGATCTTTTATTTTCCTTATTGCAAAATTTCGATGTGTGAAAAATCGAATAATTTTGGGGTAGCTTCTTTAAGATTCATTAAAATATCTAATATTACAACTGGTGCAGTATTGGAGAATACAGAGTTCAAAGGGTTAACCCTAGCAACTGCAACTAATTTTTATAATATCCCTATCGAAAATGAAAAATGCTATAACATTTTTTAGATCTTTTATTTTCGTTCTTAGTAGAAAATTTGGATGTGCTGAAAATCGAATAATTTTAGGGTAGTTTCTTTAAGATTCATTGAAATATTTAATATTATGGTACAATATTGGAGATTACAGAGTTCAAAGGGTTAATTCTGTACGCTTCTCTGTTTTCTGATTAAAACGTAATGATGTATGCGTCAAGCTGTGCTACTTTGTTTGAAATAATAGGAATATATGAATGGATGTACGAATGTTTTTAACTTCTAGTCTGAGTTGAATGTTTAGTTGCATGTATATGGCAACGCTGCTCTTATCGCCCATGCACAGCGTTTGGATAGCGTAGTCGAGCAGAAAAAGTTTCATTTTAGACAACGACCTTAAACCGACAGCAGGGTCAGCGTCGTTCCTTTCGGTGGATGTCGTATTTTTTTATCAGAACCCTTCTAGTCTTCCCTGATGTCGTCCACCGGGAATTGTTCCAAAGAACCAAGTACAAGGACCTGTGGTACTACGTTGCAATTTCAGATAACAGGGCAAGTGGTAGTAAAAAAAATTTCAATTACATAAATGCACGGTGAGAAGAAGTGTACTTCTGAGACTCGCATTACCGGATATTATTATTTCATCGAACAGAATCGTTTATACCATGAACATACATAAGAACTATCGCTAACAGACAATATATATGACACAAAACTTCTTCATATCCACGCACCATCGCTGACAATGATGTAGCGGCTGATACGTCAACATGTTCACTGTCACGAATTTTAGTGACTAAACAATATTACTTCTGTAATAATGACAAATCTAGCAAACCCATTCGCTAGCATGAAACATGTAACCTCATTTGTACTTTCAATTCATTTTCTATTAACCCTTTGCACTCGAGAGGTGACTCGGTCACCACTTGATCTGATTTGCAAAATTATAAAGTCTTCTATATAATATCAAGCTTTGCATGATGCATCGATATGTGGAGTAATGTGTTCTTAATTTATATGTTTTCTCGTTAATTAGTTTCAAAGATCGTCTGTATCTCATCGGAGAATGCCGAGTATTTCTAGTGAAAAACTTTCGAGTGCAAAGGGTTAAGACACGTTTCAAGTACAACCAACATACCGTTGGCGATGAACACTCCTCTTGCTGCGAGCATACTCGCGATTGGCAGCGAACGGATTAAATCGAATTTAAAGAAGAAAGAGATGAGAACCGACCAATTAAACGGGCATTCCTTGGCTTTCAAGTGGTAGACAAGCGATGCAAGGTTCGCTCGCGTAGAATCGATGAGCGCGCTCGTGGCGGTGGCCGACATCGGGGTTCTCGTTATTAACGTGGACCGCCCACGCGATCAAACAGGAATACACCGCGCGCTCGGTCGTCCGCCATTAATTAACCTCCGGTGAACGGCCGGCGGAACGTCTCCGGGAAAGCGGATCCAATATCAGAAACAAACGGTTTCGTACGGCCGGAATTACCCCGCGCGCGGAGTTCACCGGTTCGCCTCCCGGCTGGATGATAGCGCGGAGTCAGGGGTGAAAAAGCGTTCGAACGAAGCGTCGGCGCCGGGAACAAGCTGAAAAGCGGAATTCCCCGCGTCGTATCGCGATAAGCGTTAAGGAATTTTCTTCCGCGTACGGTCTTCTTTGCATTCTCGCCAATTTTCACTCCTCGTTTGAATGCCCTGTGTCACCGTGACTCTCTCGGGGCGGAAAATTGGATCCTCCGGAGGATCGAGGTGAATTGGGATGGTGGTATATGATGGTAATGGCGATAATGATGAGAGTGGTATCTAGTAATAATCGTAATATTGATGGTGACGATAGTAATAATGTTGACCAGGATAATAGTAATAATATTGATAATAGTAACTATAGTAATATTGATAATAGTAACTATAGTAATATTGATAATAGTAATTATAGTAATATTGGTAATGGTAATTATAGTAATATTGATAATAGTAATTATAGTAATATTGGTAGTAGTAATTATAGTAATATTGATAATAGAAATTATAGTAATATTGATAATAGTAATTATAGTAATATTGATAATAGTAATTATAGTAATATTGGTAATAGTAATTATAGTAATATTGATAATAGTAACAATAGTAATATTGATAATAGCAATAACAGTAATATTCATAATAGTAATAATAGTAATATTGATAATAGCAATAACAGTAATATTGATAATTAGAATAGAAACAATATTAGCAACGATAATAGTAACAATCCTACCAATAGTAATAGAAAATGATAAAAAATTCATTAACAGTAGCTCTCCGACGTAAAAATGAAGGAAAGTTCAACTCGTCGAACGTCCCGACGAAATAATCCTCGAAAGAACCACGTCCGGACGCGATTCATATCCTGTGTTCAACGGTTAACGTTTATTCGTCCCAAGCGAGTCGAACGGGAATCAAACCGAATACTGTTTGCTCTCGAGCGAGCGGTGATCATCGGAGATTGTAACGTCATTCGTACACGCGATTCAAAGGAGCCAGGGTTATTCATATCCTCCGCGGAGGAGAAACACACAAAGCGGTACGTGACTCGACGCGGGGGACGATTTTATTGCATCAAACATTCGAGGCGTCCGCCTGTCGAAGACAGAGCCCGGCCTTCCCCGGGTTCTACGTGCTCTCCCGTGTCTTCGAGGGAAATCCAGGCGAACCCTTCCGCGTGTCTCTCGCGTACATTCCGGGGGGAAACGGAACGAAACCGGGGAAACCGACGCCTCGGAAAAAAAGATGAAAAAGGAAAGAGGAAAATACGTCACGGAGGTTCGAAGTTTCTCCAAGTTACGTAGTTACAGCAACGTCGAACAAGTGGAGGAGTATTAGGGTATATCCGGACGACGCCGGCAAATCCAGAGACGAGAATAACACGGGGAACGCGGATGGTGTTAACCTTCATCCCCTTTGGATCCCTTTACATCCCCTTGTTCCGGGGCTATCCTAGTATCCGCGAAAGCTTTTTTCGTAGACCGGCTCACCCGGCGCCGCAACCGCCGAGCCAGACGTCTTCAAAGCGTCCACTTTGGCCCACTTGGCGTTGGCTTTAGCGGCGGTTTCTCCCGAAACTGTACAGGGTGTCTCGTTTTGAAGTGTTCCGGCAATTGCCGCGAAAATTATCGGGATATTTGTTTCAAGCGATACGGCTGTCTTTCGCGCATACGGTTCTACTGAACGGTTAAAACATGTACATTTTATGGAGAGTCGGTGAAGGATGGGGTATAATGATAGTAATATAAATATCTAGATTTTAAGAATTGTTTAATAGCTTAATTCCGAGTGATAAATTTGAAAACAAGGAATCACAGTTGTGAACCAATTTATTAATCGAAAGAGTTAATGTAACTACTAGAGTACCAAAGGAACGAGTTTCAGGATACTCATAAAAATCAAATTTTTCGAAGGGAGTCTATACTCTTGTATCCTTGCGATCGATATCTATCAAAAGATTTCGATATACATCTCCTCGAATTATTTCTAAAACAAAACTGTAGATTAGCGAGACCGATACTTATTTGAAAGGCGCGTTCCCTCGAATAAACTGAACGATATACAAATATATAGATCAACTCAGTAGAAGGTACGATCATCGAATATTCATCATCTCGTTAAGATAGGAGACTCAAGGGGCTGAAGTAACATTGGCGAGGGGAGCGAACTAAGTTTTTTTTTCTTATTAAAAGGCGTGTCAAAGGTTCGATGAAATCTCCACCACGCCCACCCCCGCAATCCCGTCGAACATTCTGTCGTTAATCACGATCGCCCGCAGCGTGGGAAGTTTAAAGGGTGATCCTCAGGTGGGCGATAACTCGGTCATACAATTCAATCACCGTGGGTCGCAATAAACCGAACACAAAGCTGACATAATGACGGCTTCCTGGAGGGACACGAGGACTGCAGTTTACAGGCTTGTTCTTTGCGCTGTAACCCGTCCACCGAAGTGATCGTGATACAATTTCGAGGAGAGCCCCGGCGACCCCTTCAACCTTTTAGAATCAATAGGAAAAGGGTTTCTCTTTAGGAACTCAGATTGGTGGATATTCCTAATTATCATTAAATCCTCTTCTATAATTTCTTTCTCAGATCGATGAAAATACTCCCGCGTGAATAATTTATCAGAAAAATTAATTCGGTTATTTTAATCGCCACGTTTACTTCAAACGATTGATTGCAGAGGAGAAATATTCAATTAATATTTAAGGAAAGCAATAATATATTCCTAATTGTCATTAACCATTGTTCTATAATTTCTTTCTCAGATCGATGAAAATACTTCCGCGTGAATAATTTATCAGAAAAATGAATTCGGTTATTTTAATCGCCACGTTTACTTCAAACGATTGATTGCAGAGGAGAAATATTCAATTACTATTTAAGGGAAGCAAGGAATATATAGATTCGTCGGATCCAGTTTAAAATTACCATTACGACACGATATTATAGGGCAAGGGGTTAAAGTACAGAGTACGATCTATATGTTAATATTTCACGCGAAATTATAATATTCGTGGAACTTAATATTAAATTTATATATTCAATTTCCGAGAATAAAAGTGTCTGTATCGGAAAATTAACTTCCAGCAACTAGAATAAATTACCGTCGCTGGCGAGTTTAACGGTACACGCGATCCAGAATTCGAAAATAACGTTTTTCGAGAGAGTTGCTTATCACTCTCGGCTTGTAATTAACGATTTTCCTCTATTCAAGAATATTTGCTTCGTGGCAGCGTTTTAATGAAAATGGTACCTCTGAGGCGCAACACGGATTAAATCGAAGCCGGGCACAAAGTGGGTACAAGGTCCCGCGCAGCCGACTTCCTCGATTTTTCCCTTGGAAGAGGAAGCGTCCTTTAAAAATACCCTTTTTTTTCTCTCGTTCTCCACCGACCGCGAACTTTATCCACGCATCGCCAGGAGGAAACTGGCTTCCCCTGGGAAAACTTTTCTAGATTGTGTTTCCCATCGACAGAAATTAAATCAGTAAAACAGCGATCGCTTCGTGTGATTCATTTCACGGTCGCCCGTAGATTAACGAGAAAACGTCGCTCGGTATTAATCTCCTGCGACTTTTGTCGCTGGTATTATCTAAAAATTACGTCTATCTAATAAAGACACCGATTACTGAGTTATTAACGGTGAATAATAAATGATTGCTATAATCTTGAATAATGTAACAATTTATACTTGCGAAAGTGCCTCTGTTAGGACTACGATTCGTAATTCAATGTATTGCTAAATCAATTCAATAATTTCTCAAAGAAACATTTGTTATTTTATTAACACGTCGAATGATTAAATATTAGATTTTTCTCATTTTCTGTATTTTGCTCTATGAAGTGCGACATTGAACGTGTTAACTCATTCACTGCGTCACGAATATACTCGTAGCAAGAGATTGCCAGTTTGGTACAATCTTGGTATTTGAAATGTATCGTAACATAAAGCAAAATAAATTGAAAGTACAAATGAAATGACACATTTCATAACAGTGAATGTGTTACCACAAGATTTGTCATTGCGATAAAAGAATAAGAATAACAATAATGGCAGTGAACGTGTTAACCCCTTGGCGTACTATTTACTTTCGTTACTAAGCTCGTGTAATATTTTATTATCGACAATTTGTAAGAAATAGAAAATTTTCTATTCTACTAAGCGGTTTCGAAGCAGTGACCGTAGCAGTCAACGTGTTAACCACTTGCCCTATGACTTCTTTCTTAACTATGACCGTTGTTCATTTATTAGGAAAAAACAAATTTTGATGCTTAGTCTGCGTCTACGTTTACTAGAGAGGTTAACGATTGTTAGAAAAATAATGTTTAGTTTATATTAAAAAAAAAATGAATAACACTTAAATCTGTGAAATTCAGTTTCAAATTTTCACGAGTCTGTCACGATATTGTAGGCGAAGGGGTTAACTTCTCTATTCTCCGTTAACAACATTGTTTCTTGTTAAATTAGTTTAGAAATCATCACGAGTCTCACTCGTCATTGCACGGCAAGGGGTTAATAATCGCAACAAGTAGAAATCAGAAATAAGTCATTCAGATCCGTCTAGCAGTTTTATTAGGAATATCAAAATAGTCTCCCAGTCCTAACATGCAATAAATAACTAAATCTAGAGATCTCCGGGAGTCTCGACTCGTCAACAGAGGACAACAGTTCCATGGAAGGAGAAACGTTTCTCGGTATTATGAAGGAGAGGCTGAGTGCTTTAGGAACGAAAAAAGGGGGTGGAAGTGGTTCGGAGCCGGTCTCCCTTGGAACAACCCCAGGGAAAGGGGGAAGATTTAATGAAGCAGTTCCCGAGACGTTCGTCGCGGGACCGGAAAGAATTCGCTGACTCCGCTCGCCGTTTATCGGTGACCGAAGAAGCCGCGGCGACGGTCCACGGTTTTTCATTTCGAATAAGAGGGAAAATGGAAATGACGGAAACGCGGCTCGGGCTGGCTGAAACGCAGGCATCAGCTATTCACGTTTCGTACTTACATTTACAACGTGTGAATACCGCTGGCCAGATTTTCTTTTCAACCTCCCCGTTTGCATTTCGCACGCACCCTGTTATTGCATGGTTTCTCTCGTACATTATCTCGTCCGTGGAATATTACATGACATTCTGACATCGTCTTTTCAATGAAATGAGATAAACTAAGGGAAGCATGAAACGAGAAGAAATCAACGTTTAATATAGTCGATATTCTATTAATCATTCATTCTGAACGTGCACTTAATGATAATATTCTATTATCACGGAAATCGTGTGTATTCAAATGCGTCATCGATTGCAAGATCTGTTCCTTTCGACGCTATTGTTGAACGCTAAATTATTCACGAATGCGAAAGAGGTATGGTGCAGTTTTATAGGTAACCCGAAGATCTAGATTTCATGTTGCTTTTTCACGCAAATTAATTGCAGGAGGAATGATCTTGCAAGTATTTCCTCGACGAGATTTTCGTGCCACTTTCGCAAATTATTCAACAGTCCGATATAACAAGTGAGCATTGTTGTTCGACGTGAGGGAGTAACAAAAAATTTAGATTGTAGTGAGCAAAAACTTCGTTTGCGAGTGCAACTGTAGATTAAGTGTGTCGGTGCATTAGTCCGTGAGCTTAATTGAGGAGCACGCGAAGAAATTTTAATCTAGCCGTGGGCGGTGCACGGTTTAATAACTATTTACCGTGGACCGTGCCATTAAATATGGGCTGCATCGACTGGGCAAACAAATGATCCGGTGCGTAGGCATATCGGGACGCAAATAAGGTTACCGTTATGCGATTTAAACAATATTTCGCGATACGATCGCCGACACCGGCGCGACACGAGCCCGCATCGCGGCCCACGCCGCCGTTTTCCCGTCGCTGCGTGTTTCACGATCAACGGAACGCTTTTGAGATCAATACGAAATTAGCGATATTAATACGAATCTAATTTTAACCGTCCTCGCTTGCATTCGTTAGCATTAAAAATATACGTAACGGTAGACAAGAATGGCTAATTACTCCAAATAAAGTTCAATTTCAAAGAGAATACTAAATGTTGGATAAACTTGAAACATTGTATTCGATGTAACTACGTTTGGCAGTGAGTCGGTTGAAATGAAGTTAAACACTCATTCTTAGTGAACACTCCGAGTAAATTATAAGTTGGAACCGTTTCACCCTTTGCACTCCGTAGCAAAATTATAGAGTTTGACATTTAACATAAAACTTTGTACAATGCATCGACATGTGAAATATTAAAATAAAACAGCCTCTTCCTTTAATCTATGTACGATTCCTCGTTAAGTCAGTTTCGAAGAATGTCGTTGGTATTTCATCAAAAAATGTTGGGTATCTCTAATGAGAAACCTCTGGAATGCAAAGGGTTAATTAAGCTTTTCAAAAGCGAGTGTCTCGTGAATGAACAAAGACGATTTTACTTTCTGGTTTCTTGTACCGTTCATAGTTGAAATAGATAGAATTCGAAGGAGATAATGTGGAATGAACGTAATTACGAGCGCGTTGCGGATAATGTTGTCAGCCTACGTGATCATAGGCTTTGATAACAAGTCGGACATTGGATTCCCCGATGAAATTTTAAGGGTAAGCGAGACGTTCTCGAGACTGGTCGAAATGTGCCCGACCAGGCTGTTTCAAGGAAACTAAGTTACGTTAGAGGATCCTTAAGTCCGGCGCGTCTGCGAGCTTGGCTACTACGAAATTTTATTAGGGGTTTAGATTTATACGGTACTAGAGATGGGACAGAGGCGGGGAGAAATTGCGAGAATTTAAGTGTGGTCAGGCTCGTAAACGTGGTACGAGAATGGCTTCATGAAGGGTAGAACGCGCGACATTGGGGGCGTAATTGTTTCCCTTTAGTTGCTGGTTAACTGAGGGGTCGTTTTATGAACCTTTCATATTACACCGCTGGTCGACTACCGCGTCAGCTATGTCTCATTTAACTCTCGCCTAATGACACCCGTCCGAAGGCAGCGTACAGAAAATTCTTCGAATTGTTCGCATCTAATTTTCAGATTCATCGCCCATGCGAGCGGCGTGACGGCGCCGCTAAAATTTCGTCCGACGACATAATCATTTCGGTGCTCCGGGAAGATCTAGTTTGTCAGTTCAAGGGTTAACAGCGAGCAAAAACTTTCTTTGCGCGTACAGATAGCCAAGCACCCCTAACCTACTTCTCGAGCGAACCTAACGACAAAGTACGCCCACATAAGTCTCCGTCTGCCTCCCATGATTACCAGGCCGCGAGTCCCATAAACATCTAATTAAGGTAGTAACGATCAACAGCCCCCGATCTAATTACACCAACTATCAACCGGCATCTAATTACATCAACCATCGACAAGCCACATCTAATTACAGCAATCGTCAGCCCCCAATCTAATTACACCAACTATCGACTCTCAATCTAAATACACCAACAATCGACCCCCCGACTAATTACACCAACTGCCAACCTGCAATCCAATTACAACAGCGATCAACAGCCTACGATACACTTACAATGCCAACACCAACGAACCGACTCCAATGACGACACTACTATACAACTTGACAATCTAACTTCCCTTAACACGTTCGCTACCAGCTGGCATTCCTATTTTACACAAAGAAAACGAAATGAATCTTATAGACACATTGTTTCCAGTTACAAACGACAGTACATTTCCAAACCCAATGACGCGTTTCAGTTATTTCCTCGATGCTTCCTTTACAAGATTGATCGGATCGAATAAGATATTCCAATCGAGGAGGTCGAAATAACACGCGTCAAAGCTTCATGACTCAACAGCTACTGCCAAACACCGCTCTACAACAACCCCCAACAACCCTAACCGCGTCTGCCTACGTCGCAAACCCGGTCATCCCTTGAAACAAACGGTCAAGAACCATTTGATCAGCAATAGAGAGGAAAGGCAGGTAACAAAACACCGAACCGAGTAGAAAGAGCGCGAGAACGTTGGTGTCCTACACGCGTAGGCTCGCGTCGCGTCGTTCCCGGCGAGTTTTCGAGTGTAGGTGGCCGCGTTCTCGCCCGCTCGCGCCACGCCTGCGCCCGCCCGCGAAGGGAGGAGATACAGTGGGAGCGGAGGGGCGAAGGGCGCGAGGCCTGGTACGGCCGGGTCGAGGCGACGGGACGCCGGCGTCCGTCAGAGCGGCGTCGCGACGCGAGAACGGTCCCCGTCCCGGTCCGTCAGTGCACTCGCGTACCACGAACCGGTGAGCCACTCCGTCACGAGAACGATCCACGTTCCCCTCTCACGTCGGTGTTTACGTCGGGGCACGAGGGCCGCGAGCGAGCGAGCGAGCTGCCGCAAGAGGCGTCCACGGAGCTGCGGAACCCAACGGGAAACGGCAGTCCCGACGGCGTAACAGGTACGAGAGACCCTCCGTCGCGACGGAGGCTTCTGTGTCCCGTCGGTTTCGGCCTGTTTTCCTTCGGGCTCGACCACACTGATTTCTGGGGGTGAGGGCAGTGAGAGTGGCCGTCTTTGTTGACTTTCGTCGGGGAGGTTATGTCGGGAACAGGGGAAATTTTGTTTTGATGCATGTTTATGTTGGAATTGAATAGTGAAAGTGATTGTCTTCGTTTGGTTTTGGGTAGGAGGTTGTTTAGGGGTTGAGGGAGGAAATGGTTAAGGGAATTTTGTTTGGATGCATGTTTATGTTGGAATTGAATAGTGAAAGTGGTGAACCTTATTTGGTTTTAGGTGAGGGGGTTGTTTAGGGGTTGAGGAAGGGAATGGTTAAGAGAATTTTGTTTGGATGCATGTTTATGTTGGAATTGAATGGTGAAAGTGATTATCTTCGTTTGGTTTTGGGTAAGGAGGTTGTTTAGGGGTTGAGGAAGGGAATGGTTAAGAGGGAATTTTGTTTGGATGTATGTTTATGTTGCAATTGAATAGTGAAAGTGGTGAACCTTATTCGGTTTTAGGTGAGGGGGTTGTTTAGGGCTCGAGGGAGGGAATGGTTAAGAGAATTTTGTTTGGGTGCATGCTTATGTTGGAACAGAATAGTGAAAGTGAAAGTTTTCGTTGGTTTCGGATTGATGTTAGGAGATATGGGAGGGAATCCTTGTTGTTGAGGGAATGGTCGTGATAGAACCGAGCAGTGAAAGTGACAATATCGACTGGTTTCTGATCGAGGAGATAACTGTTAAAGGGAAAATAGAGGAGGAGACGATAATTAAGAGGGGAATTATTTTTGGTGATCAGTCGGTTAACGTTCACGCTAGATCGAGCTGTGAAAGTGACAGGTTAAGTTTCAGAAGATAATGGAACGTGTTTATCGAGATCACACGAAGTTCTTCGGTGATTCCTTACAAAATGTCATTCACAATTTTCCCAATTGAAAGAGGGAAAAATTGAATAGTCGGACCTTTTCGTCGACTATTTTAGAAAGCTTTCTCGGTGTGCGTTAGAGGATGAAAGGATCGATCAGAGTTGGGTTTTGCATTCTTTCCGGGTGGCTCGGATAGATTCGATTCGGCTGGAACCGTGGACCGCTAATTTCGAGAGTGCATTCCCGTACTTCGCTCGGCACGTTGATTTTATCGGTCCGTTTCGCACATATGTATGCTCACGCGTACAGAGGTGGCTGTTTACGTTTCCGACAAAGTAGTTCTCGTTCCGGAGTTTCGAGATCAATCGATTTCGAAGCTGGTTCCCTGCGTTGGAGTTTACGGCTGTAGAATCCTGATAGAATCCTCTCCCGGTGCGAACCGGTGAAACGGCGATTACCCGTGCGGATGATTAGAAAGTGTACTCGCTCGGAACGTGGTCGTCGGTTGAAAGCGTTTATCTTCTATGAGTGTCCTTATCGCAAAGGGAAAATTAACGTATAATTACGGTACATTTAATTTTATGGTATTACGAAATGTTATTAAGCCCTCATCATAGCTCAAACTTACGAAACTAGTATAAAAAATTTCGCACGTCACTGATGTTTGAATTATAATTAAATTTATTACTGAAGTATAAGTAGTAGTTATACTGTAACTGAAATTCTATCAAATTATAGTCTGATCGTTAGCCATACGCGATGGAAAATTGGAACGAATAAAAATTTGGTTATGTTGTAGTATTATAGCGTCATAGTGTTATAGCGTTACAGTATCATAGCAATGCAGAAAACAGTTAAGACACGCAATTTATTCACGGATAAACCGCGTCTTTAAAAACTTCGTTATCTGCCGCTCCGAATGGCGCAAAAGGAACAATGCTTGACCAGAGTAAACGAGACGCTCTCCGAGAACATAAATCACTGTGCTCATTAATAAACGGCGCATCTGCTCGCCGCCTAAAGCCCGGTATTCGCTGGGAAACATTGTTATACGTTTATCCACCTTCGATATACTCGCTTCCTCAAGCGTACACCGGACTTCGCGGCATCGTTACCGTGCGAAACAAAAGAACAAACGCGTTATTCGCAATTCCCCAGTTTATAAACATTCAGATTCCTTAATCCGCGGTCGTACCAGCAGTTCATTCAACCAAATTAGCCTTCTTTCTCTTCGTTACCGTGTACATTCGTTTTCTAATGGTACTCTGACCTTACACCGACATTAACGACTGTTAAAAATGAAGACGAACAGTACTCGCAGCTTGTATATATTTACACCTCGCAATTTCCTCATTCTGAAAATATTCCAGTCAAAATGTTCGTTCAACTCCCATCTCGCAATCACAGTTGTCTCATGCGTAACGAAACAATAAAATATTAGAAAATACTCAAACAAAGTCTAACTTCCCGAAACCTACATTTCGTTACGATCCGATTCCATTACACAATTTCCAAGATTCCCCGATTACAGAATGAATTCTATGTAACCGCCTTCGTCTATATTCACGGATAACTAAGTTACAAAATGAATTGACGTACACGTTTTTATGCGATCATCAACCTAATCGAATCGCAGCGCAAAGTGCCTCAGTTCGAAGCTCGATCGGTCCATCGAAGGATTTCCGTGGAGGATTCAATTCTCATCTAGAAATAGAATAGGAGCAGCGGGAAGATCGGTAGCGGGAGTTAGCGGCGGTGACGGATCGACGGATCACGATCGAGCTGCAGCGAGTTCGAGCCGAATTCGTTGGCCCGATCGGGCATACGGGACGTTTTTATTCGCTCCGCGGGCAATAACAGCCCGACGATAACTCTTATCGGGAGCAGGCCGGGTTAATGTCGACCGAATATACGAGCGCGTCTCGTCTGGGCGGAAGAACGACGGTTAATCGAGGCGAATCGCGGAATTTTATGCGCGCGCCTGTACGCTCGGCGTCTCTGCGTAACAGGTGACACTTTCTGGGATTAAAATTATCGACGAGGACGAGCCGCTCCGTTAACAGCCCGAAACTGTCGCGTGGCATGGTGATTTCGGACAGAATTTAATAAACACGAACGTCGATCAGTCTTCCTGAGTAACTTACATTGATTCGTTATTACATTTGTATCGTCGATCGTTGTCGATTAGAATAGATGAATGCAGATCGACTGCGTTTCTTTATATAGTAAATTATTAATCGTTGACGGTGAAATGTATCTTAGGAACGTAGATTGGATTCCTTCGTTTATTAAGTAAGTCGTTGATCAACGAAGATAAGGTATTTCCATCGAACGTAGATCGAATTCTCTATATCAAGCAAATCTTGAATACTGTAAAGTATGAAATAATTTTTTCCAAAATGTTACTTTCACCGTTTCAATATCCCAATCAAAACATTCGAGCGACGGGAATAAAGGGAACTGATTTGAGAAGCGCAATCGAACCGACTAACCAACCGTTTATCCGGTATTAAATCGATACTACCGCGATAATTCCGATTACCATGGAATTAACTTATCGCATTCGGTCAACGGAAGGAGAAAAAAACGGAATGATGAAGTATCGAGCAGCGTCAACGAAGATTGTCAGCGATTCCACCCGTGAAATCGAATCGTCGCGAGCCAGGGGTTCGAGGGAGCGTAACAATGGCGGGTCCGCTGAACAAAGCGAATTATCAGCTGCGAAACGCGCTAGTCGGCGCGTGCCGCAAATTATTCGAAAACAGATGGAACTGCGCATGAAACGGAATCAAACGGAGCCAGCGATGGATTCTCCAGGTGCACCGCAGCCCGACGCATATAGTAAACCGGCGCGGAAGTTAACTTTTGGGCAAACGACGCGCCAAAGGATCTGCTAATTACCGGGAAAATCGCGGCTGGATTATTCTCGTTGCGATTGGTTACATCGAGTCCCTTTGATCTCGACTGCGAGCGATCTTTTGGTCCACTCGCGCGTTTCCAATTTTGAAAACAAACTAATCCTAGCGCAGGGAAACGCGCGACGTATGGGGAGGACTTAAACATCCGCGGAATCGAATTTGTGTGAGCTAATTACCTGAATGTACGTACGTTATTTAAGCACCTCCGATTTTGGGAATCATTACCGGAATTTATTTACATACCTTATTTTCGATAATTCACTGGTGTTCGTTCAACGATGGATGCTTCGATTATTTGCCGTATTCGTTGGAATATTATTCTTCGTATTCAAATGAAAAATCGTTTGTCGCGCGAATGACCGATTTACCAGAGAGAAATGCATTTTCCATCGTGTTGTTCCAGAGAAGTATGAATCGCGAAGGTAAATATAAAAAGGAGCCGATATTATCCGGCCGAATATTTATAGAATAACGCCGAATACAATTTTATTCGTTACCCTTATCTGCCGCCGCGTCGGCCGGCCGAATAGAATTTTCATGAGGGCTGGCAAAGGTACGCGAAGTTATTGTTATTGTTATTATTATTCCGTCCCGAGGAGCGGGCCGCGGCGAAATGTAAATTTCTGGAACGAGGAGTTTCGAAATATTCAGGGCCGATTAACCGTTCGCGCGCCGCGTCCAAACAGACCGTGATTTCCAAGCATTCTTTTGAGGAGCCGTCTGAAATATTCATAACGGGGCATCCAGAATTTTCCGCGCCCTTTGTGGTCCGCCGCGATTCAATTCGAATTCATATTTTCCGCGGAGATTTTCTGGCGATTAAAAGACAGGCCACGGATACAGCGTCCGATCCGGCCGCTTCGCTTTTACATTAATGCATAACTTTCCGCGATCTTCGCGGGGGAAAATGTTCGAACGGTTATTAAAATTTCCTTTCGATATCGGAACAATATCAAGAACGGACGGTGCAACGGAAGCGTACCGTTTTGAATTTCGTTCGCTCGGGATCATGCCTTTCCGAGGAATTTCACGGTGATCGATGCGGCGCTCGTAACTTTTATGGATAATAAAGTATTTCCAGATTAAAGTACAGACTCTCTGACTGATCGTAAGCCGTTATTATACAAATAGAAAAGTAACTTGACATATTCCGCCCAGAATTTATTTCTTATTTAACAATTCTTTAGACAAGCTCTATTTAGAGTTGAAAATTCAACGACCAAAGATTCAAAAACTGCAGATTTAAAGATCGAAAATCGAAGGTTCGAGCGTTGAAAGTTCAAAGATAGTACATATTCAAAAATTAAACTTTCGAGAATAGAATATGCAACAGTTGAAAGTTGAAAAATTGAAGGTTCAAACACTGACGGTTAACAAATTCAAAATCCAAGTTCAAAAATTCGAAACCCATCCCCGAGGAAAGATCGTAACGAACGAGCGAGATCGTAAACGGTCACCGATAGTTCCATTCGCTTTCCGTACTCCGATCGGCAAAGTTTACGATCCGGCGCGTTGCTGAAGGATAAACCTGTTCCAGCGTGCGCCAGCTTTGCGTAAAGTCCATCGATGAATCGATCGTGGACGGATCGCGCGATACGATAATGGTGTTCACCGTGAACGGAACGTGGCCAGAAACGATACGGATCGCGCGATATCCCAGTAAACCGTCGACGGCCGCGTGGATCACAGATGATTCATGGCGCGCTTAACCGGCGACTCGTCGACGTCTGTTTGATAATATGGGGCGGCAACGCGGACGAATTTAACGTGGTTACGTGCCACGAAGGAAATATCGCTGGCAATTATTCGGTACCCGCCAACTCGATCTTGCTAATTAGCACGGCCAACAATTTAATCAGCCGCGCGCCCCGAAATCGTTCCGTTCGGCTCCGTTTCTTCGTTTTTCCCTCACCCTCCCGCCCTCTCTTCGCGTTGATTTGAACCGGAACGAATATCAAGTGATTGTACATTCAACACACTCGAGACCGACGACTCACAAAATCTCACTCGTGCAGCCAGTCGTCGAGAATGTGGGTCACGTACACAAATCTGCCATTAACTGTTACGAAAATGAAATTACAGACGTGAGTTTCTTATCGAGAAACTTCTTTATTCGATTTCCTTCATTTCTTCTATAGCCAATCGGTTTCGTGAGACGGACATTTTTGAGTTCTGAAACTTCTATGAACCTTTTCTGTAAAGCACTGAATTATTCATCGAAGTCTTACGTGATAGGGAAGGGAACCGTTTATCAATCTCTTATTACGAACAGTCGAATTATCGTTTACTGCTTCCGACTTTGCGGTACAAAGTTCATTATACCTTTCCGCTTTAATTAACCCCTTGAGGTACAGTGACGAGTGAGACTCGTGATGAAGATTTCTAGACTAATTTAACAATAATCGATGTTATTCATACCCACGGATCAAAGCAAACAACTATTTTGCTATTATCATTACTTCAAATGAAATTTCCACTTGAAGTAGGATGGACAATTTTGTTGCATATCTTCCAATTTGTCGATAGTAAAATGGTACATGAGCTTAGTGGCGAAAGTAAATAGTACGCCAAGGGGTTGAAAAACATCGAGTAACATTTCCCAAGCACCCGCTCCACCTACGATCGATTCCGACGCCAGAAAATCGCTTAAATCACCGTCAAAGACAAAAAGGGCCAAATTCTATTCGCGAATCTTCCACGGTTAGTTTCCCGCAGGACTAGTTTGCACTGTAACGCCGCGGATTTTCAATATTTATGGTAATCTCGGAGAGGAACAGCGTTCCCGTTACACGGCCTATTGATATGGTAATAGGCGCCGCGAATTGGCCGAGCCAACGAGGACACGTTTCGCGCGCGGCCGCCGGTTTTCCTGTATATTCAACAAGTAACCCGCGTCCCGGCCGCGATCCACCCGACGCGACGCGCTCCGCCCGGGGAACTTAACCCCTTCACTGTCGCGGGTTTAACCCTGTGACCATTTTTACCAGGCGATGAAACGGTTATGACGGTAATTGTTCGAAACTGTGATACGCCGACTGAAAATGTCGCGGAGAACTGAAATGAAGTCGTAACAGTTGTTAGGTGCATCGGATTCCCTTGTGAATCTTTAGTTTATCAATATTATTGTTGTTGTATAGAAGTGCCAGGAGAATAACAGTCACAGAACCGACAATAAGGGTTAATTCCGAGAAACCGGTATCTCATCTTCAAAGATCAATTCCATAAGTTTCTTCAGTTTCTTAAGATTGATTTCGAAAATCAATTGTTCAGGGATATGCACTGAACTTTTCATTTAGATCTCATGCAAAGAGTGAATATCTAAAATGTAAAAATGCTGATCCTCGAACAGCTGAGGGTGGTTGTCGAAGGTAATGGTCGCTTCATAAAGTTATTCGAGCTACGATCCCTTGAAAGATTCAGAGGAACGGTGACGTAACGGTGTTTCAGTTCGGGACACCGAACAGTCGTGCTCAAAGGAAAAACCAGTTGCGTGCTCAGTTCCTACTGCACTGCCTAAACAGATTCGTTCGCATCTGTAATTTTATTGTAACACGAGTAAACGGAAAAGGATTTTCCTATTATGTCCGTTGCTTGCGCAACGCCTTCGCCTACGCGCCGGTTAATTGGAATCGCGTTCTGCCTGGTAGCCGAAGGAGGCGCGCCGCGATTCGAGGCGGAGGCTCGTTCCGCGCGGCGTCGGTCGCGTCCGTTCAAATAAAGCCGCGCGCAATCGATTCGCCGGGACCGGGAAGTGTCCTGGATGGCCGGGTCCCCCAGCCCGTCGCAAGATAAACACGACGGTGCCGCGTTAAGCCTCGAGGAAGCGCGCGAGAACGCGAGCGGAGATGGCCGAGGGACGTGAGGCGAATGTTTGCCGTCATCCTTAATCCGCTCGCCGTCTCCGCGGCGTATCGGAATTCCCTCCCGTCCGCGGAGCCGCCTCCGCCGTGCTCGGGGGCCATTTATTTCCCGCGTCCGACGCGATTTTTAAAAAATATCCTCGGGAAATTGGAGTCCCGCGCCGTGCCGCGCGGCTCGTGGGCGGCGAACGGCGGAGCCTTAATGGAGAACCCGCGGCTTTGACGTTGAGGAGGAAACGATGGAGATAAAGTTGGACAACCAAGAGGTTTCTCGAGTCATTGTAACGTTGCGGTTAATTTTGAGGATGCCGGAATTGATTAAAGCTTAATGGAGGCTTCGCTCGCCGAGACACTTCGGACGACCGCGTTGAAACAGAAGCTTGACGGCTCTGGATACAGCGGGCGGACGAGGAAGGTCGATGGAAAAAGACTTCCGGTTCTGACGTTGAAGAGGGGAGACGACGAAGGAACGGTTGTCGCGTAACGAGGCTCTCGGAGTACTTTTCGAATTCAGTTTGGGGACCGCGGAGCTGATGAATGCGGAACGTTGCTCGTTAGCGTGTGTTTCCACTGCGAAGGGTGGAGCAGGAGATGAACCGGTTAATGAAGTTTTGTTAATAAAGTGTTCATAGCCGGAATGAATTTTCTCTTTACCGGATCGACGGTTGTAAAGTTTACTGTCGGATCAACGGGGAATTGAGTTTTTTATTGGAATATTCACGGGAGGGAATGGTGTAACATGGTGAAGTTATTCCGGGGATCGGCTGTTGGAGCGTACACCGATTATGCGCCAGCTGAAAAAATATTTGCAATCGGTGGAATTAATTCGGCCAGATCGCGGAATTGATTTCGCGACTGGCGGAACGTTCCGCGCGGAACTTTATCGCCGCTGCGATCGCGGGTCGGCCGACATACTGTATCTGCAGCGTACATTCGCGGCCCGAGCTGATAAATGTCGGCAAACGAACCATAGTCAACGGGAATTATATTCGCGTGACAAACATTTATGGCCGTTGAATCCGCGGTGAATATCTGTGACGTCGCAAATTTCGGTGGTCCGGGCGTGCCCTCCGCTCGAAAACGGAAAATCCCGAGGCAATGTTTGCTCCACGCGCGAAAACATCGCGTAAAACTTTCGGCTCGCGGCCTGACGCGGCAGGAGCAGTTCGACAGCGTGTACGAAGGGCTGAGGTTAAACTGCTGGAATCCCTGTAGCTATCGGCGAAAAGCTATTAGTCTATTTGCAAGTAAAACTATGGCGAGCTGCTCAGAGTTTGGAAGCATTGTTCGCGGATGAATATAACGCCGAAAGGGACCGTTTGAAATTGAATATATTGTTACACTCGGCGCTGATATTTTTCAAGTTAACGTTGACCCCTTGCCGTACAATGACGAGTGAGCGATGAAGATTTCTGAACTAATTTAACACATTGAACGCCGGCTAAATTTCAGCTACTAGAAACGGGAGCGTCGGTGATTGTATCGATACATTTTTAAACATCGATTAAACGAGAATTTCTGACTTACGGAAGAGAATAAGGAATTTTGTAAATTTTACATTGCACTTGTGTTATACATATCTAAAATGTTACACGAATGTTGTTCATTACCCACGGATCGAAGCAAGCAATTTGGCTATTATCAATGTATCATCTTCAAATGAAATTCCCACCTGAAGTAGAATGGAAAATTTTGTATTTCTTACAAATTGTCGATAGTAAAATATTACACGAGCTTAGAAAGTAAATAGTACGCCAAGGGCCTTTGGAAAAAAGATCCTTTGAAAACGAGTGAAAGGTTAGACGTGGAAGATGCGGTGATATGAAAACTGAATGAATGATATTAATTTGCAACTTTTAATTATTCATCTGACGCTTTTCGATTTCTTAAGGTCGTAGGTTTGTGTATTGCAATGTTTAGTTGATAATTCGAATGTTGCAATCAAAGAAAAAAGTCTCTTCGGAAGGGACAGGAAAAGAGGCTATTATGTGTGATCCAATGAGGATAAATCTACTGGAACCTAAAGAGAGAGAGAGAGAGAGAGAGAGAGAGAGAGAGAGAGTCGATTATTAACTAAGCGAATAAGAAGATTGCGGGAGAAGAGCGGACGCGGCAGTTCACCGCGAATTTCTCATTTGGAACTGTCCCAGCCGCCATCGACTAATAAATCAAGAGATTCGGAGCAATTAATGGAGGCGTTGTGGCTTCGAGACGTGATTAATTGTAGGGCACGGTAAATATTCATGGAAATATAAATTGAATCGCGCGACGCTTAACCGCGCCCGTCGGCGCGAACAATGATGGTTCTTTCATGGAGATCACAAATCATCGCACTACATTAATAACTGAGGAAAAACGAATCTATTTATCATTGGACATCGTGACATTCGCTGCAAATCAAAGATTATCAAACCGTTCGCACGCGGGATTCCAAGGACTCGGACACGTTCTAAACTCACAATTCTCACGAACGAATACGCGAAGGCATACTCGCGCCGAAAAGTCAAGCTTTCGCAAATGTAACAAACAAAAGAACAATCAAGAAGAAAACAATTTATAAGACTTCCACACGAACGGCCCTATCACGAGATCAAAAAACCAACGACAAAGTACAAATTCCGCAAAAACATATTCACTCCAACATCGCGTCTTCAACCGAAAGATACAGTCCGATTTTTTGCCATCGGTGCACTTGCAGCTAGAAAAAAGTTAATGAGCGGTGTTCATTCGTGCCTCCATTGTCACCGTTCGCCAACGAAACCAGACGCACCGAAGCCACTTCCGTTCCGCGGCTCGTCCCGTCCCTCCCGTAATCAATGTCCCTAATATCCTGGCTAAACTATCCTTTTCTTTGGCCTGTTCCGCGATCCGCCGGAGCGGGATTCCCGGCACGTTCCAGGGAGACTGGATTCACCGTCGGTTTTTACCATAACATCGATCCGGACCACTTCCCCTTCGCCTGTCCGCCGGCCGCTCTGCTTTTCTCCCTTTTTCTTTGCACCTCCGTCAAGATTTATTGCCTCGCGGCCGTCGTCGTGACCCATGGAACGGATTCGACAAGAAAACCGGGGAAAAACGAAGGGAAGAAAGCAACAACAACAAGAAAATGGAATCAACGACGACCCGGGGACTCGGATTAATTACGTATCAGTTGATTTCCGCGCGCGAACGCGACGTCCTCGGGTGCCGGGCTGGATCGGGAGCCGCTCTCGCTAGTCGGCGCGTGAAAAATACGAATGAACATCGACGGCGCGCGGAATTTTAATGTCCGCGATGGACGCACGGTAGAATTTCATCTCTGAAAGCTGCCGTGACACGCGCCATTGATTCCCGATACTAATACGCGCGCCGTCCGCCGTCTCGCGGCTCGATGAATAATTCCGCGATCTTCCTGCGCGATTTCTCCTTCTGTAAAGGGACATCGAGATGCAGCCGGGAATTTTCAATTAGCTTCGGGATGTTTTATTAGCTCTCTCGAGCGAAGAACTTTGGTAATTTTTCGAGGAGACTGTCTAATTGTAGCTGAACGTCGAGTTCTGAGAGTTATCCTGTTGAGAAAGGAGAGAATATTTTGGAAGAAAATGGTCTCGGTAATTAGCGATGCGGTTGGAAGCTTTGTTAACGAGTGGTTCGTGTTTATCCGATCGATAATGACTGCTTCTCGGTGAGCAATGATATCTGTGTCAGCGTAAACCGTGTTGTACCGATGTTTGCGCCGCTCGTACCACTTTTCTGTCATTAAATCGCATCGATTGCACTCGATGGTCGTATTAATTTTATTCGTCGTTAGTTACGCGTTCGCGAATGTTCGTCCGCGAAGGATCACGCGAATGAAATTGTTGTTTGCATTAAATGGGAATGTTCATTCAAACGCGAAGCGATGCGAAACGCATTCGTTTCCAGGTTCGAAAGGAAACTTGCTCGAAGACGATTTATGGCCACCGGTCGCGTTCCCATTGAGGTTTGATTAACGACGCGGCGCGACGAGACGTCGGAAAGTCAGAGCCCGACGGGCCACGCGTGTAGGTTCGCGCGAAAGCAATTTCGCCGGCCGAAAGATTGATTTCGCTCGCGTTTTTTCGTCGAAATCATTCCTATTGAAATCGCGGTGCACGGTTCCCCTGCGAAGAATACGATTCACCGAGTCACGATTTTAAATCGACGTATGGCGGAGCTTCCCTTATTCGAATTGCAAATGGAACAATCGATCCTTCCATGGGAGATTTGATTGATTCTAATGGATTCGAAAGGAATCGATTAAAATTTTTGGCGAGAATTGTAAATAGAGCCGAAAGGAGACGAAGCAGTTTTCTTGAAAGATCTGTTGCGCGATAAATAGCGCTGACACCTAACGAAGGGAAATGTATTTTTCGAAGCAGATACGTGTAAGGAGAACAGTCGCTATAATCTTGAATAAAGTAACAATTTATACTTGCGGAAGTGCCTCTATTAGGACTACGATTCGTAATTCAATGTATTGGTAAATCAATTCAATAATTTCTCAAAGAAACATTTGTTATCTTATTAACACGTCGAATGATTAAACATTAGATTTTTTTCATTTTCTGTATTTTGCTCTATATAGTGTGACATTGAACGTGTTAACTCATTCACTGAGTCACGAATATACTCGTAGCAAGAGATTGCCAGTTTGGTACAATCTTGGTATTTGAAATGTGTCGTAATATAAAGCAAAATAAATTGAAAGTACAAATGAAATGACACATTTTATAACAGTGAATGTGTTACCGCAAGATTTGTCATTGTGATAAAAGAATAAGAATAACAATAATGACAGTGAACGTGTTAACCCTTTGGCGTACTATTTACTTTCGTTACTAAGCTCGTGTAATATTTTACTATCGACAATTGACAGACAATTTGTAAGAAATACAAAATTATCCATTCTACTTGAAGCGGAAATTTTATTTGAAGATAATACAATGATAGTAGCAAAATAGCTGTTTGCTTTGATCCACGGGTGATGAATAACATCGATTGTTGTTAAATTAGTCTAGAAATCATCACAAGTCTCATTTGTCATTGTACGGCAAGGGGTTGAACAGGCCTCTGTCCAAGATTTAATATAATACCGACGACAATTGAAAACATTTGACAACTTAGATGGAATTCCAGAATTACCCTGTATTGTATGCAAACGGAATTTCCCCGTTTCACTGCGGATTATACGAAGTTGTTGCGGAGAAAATGTAATTCCACAGGAAGTTCCACTTTCCTGCAGGTTTATATGTTCCGCAACCAGCATGACGCATCTAAAGAATGCGTCCACGCATTTCATTAAGCGGAGGTGCACGTACTTTCCTCACGCGAAACAATTCTTCTGGATGCTTTGCGTACGGAACTGTGCTAAGGCGACCTAAATATAACGAGAAACGAATACGCTACGTTGTATTCCAATTTTTCCGCGCGGTGTTCCTCTTTCCGAAAGAAAACGACGCCGGAATATTCGACTGGCGGAGCAGGTATCCTAAAATAGATGTTCGGATACAAGATGTTCTATATTCTCAGAAATGTCATCTCTTCCCTCCTATCGATGCAACGCAGCCCCGCATTCAATATGCACTAAAATGGAATTGTTATCGTCATTATTATATCCAACGAGGATACGGCAGCAACGGCGGCGCAGCTCCGAAGTTTCAAAATTTTTCCGCTACCGGAGACCCGCGGTAACTTGTTCGAAAACTCGTTAAAATAACAATGTACCCTGTTCAGATTTCGAGAATCCGGCGAACGACGCCGTTTCGTCGCCGAAATGTTCCCAGGAAGTTGGATGCGCGGTGGCTAATGATTCTTATTCACTTTTCAGAAGAGCGTACGCGCTGGAAAATAATTTCCGCTAAACCGAGATGCGATTCCCCTTTTATAACCAGTTACACCGAGTCCCTTTCAAAGTAGAGAACAGACATTATACTCCCAATGCACTCGTTAAAAATGAACATTCCAAACGGAGAATTAAATTCGCGGAATACCATGCTGAACCGGGAATCCTCTTTTCCTACTTAAAACACAGAAAATGGGACGCGGCGCGCTTACGTCTGGTGAAGTTTAGCCCAGAACAAACACGTTAGCGCGATGTTCGTTCGCGAAATGGACGGCGCGACCGAAATATGGGAGATTTTAATCGCGTCGCGCCTCTAGACGTGTTTTAAAGTGCGAACAAGTGTTTTAGGAGAGTCGGTCGCTCGAGTCGGTTCGCGGGAGCCTTGAAGCTTAAGGGTCGGGCGGAGGAATTCCGCAGTAAAGAGCGTCTGGTTGGAGATTTTGAAAACAGTCGTGACGTTAGGGGCTCGTGCGCGACGAAAATTTCTATTTACATGCCGAGCGTCGCGTCCCGCTCGCATAATTAGTTCTCCGGGGCGTAATTCCGTCCCCGTTACTCCTCAGAAATGAAATTCTCGGAGGGAGCCGTGTAAATTCACGAGCGCCGCTCCCGAATCCGTAAATCATTTCGCGCTCGCCGATATTTGACGCGTATTAAGCTGTTCGCGCGGGACGAGTCCGACGGGCGACGAGAAATTGATGAGCTTCCAGTGCCTCGTCGCATGGTTGCCGATCGGGCGGAGCCAACGAGAGAAAGTTAGCCTGTTACTTAACGTCTCCGAGAGTTGCCGTTACTCCAAGCGATTAGCGAAGTGCGGGGGAACGAACTTAACGGAATGATAGGTTTCCGGGGAGAGCGTCTTTCCGAGCGGAGTTCGAAGATCCGTGCGTGTAGACCCCGGAAGTCCGTGCTTGCGGACCCCGTGGAAGATTCTTGACGCGTTGGTAACGACGCGAGCCGACTAATGCGGCAATGGCGGTAAATCTAGCCGTTGAATTAGCGAAAATAACCTAGCTTTCCATTTTTCTATTGTCTACACAACTTCTTAACCCTCTAAAATAATTGCGCGAGTTCTGCTTACTATGTGCTACCGCGGTTTATAAAAAACCAATTCGATTGTCGTGATTCGAAATTACTCGTCGGATTGTCTCGTGCTTCGCGCATGTTAAGAATGTCGTGTTCTATAAATATTCTTTAAAGTCACCTATCAGTATATTGGCATCTTGTTGGTTTACTTCATTTTGCACTCGAAGTGGTGAATAAAATGAAGTAAACAGTTAACTTAAACTTCTATACGCTCAGGCATGAAAGTTCGTCATTGTAACTTGAAAGTTACGAAATATATTCGTTCGATGAAATTATTGAAACTATCGAATACATTTTTAATTCGTATTCTTATGTGGATATCTATTAATTTTGTACTGCACAGATTTTGTTATAATAATGAACAAAAATTCGGCGCATAAAGGGTTTCCTAATTCTCTTGAGAATTTGCCATAGCTTCTTCGGATAAGCTCTGATCACTTAACGTTGAAACCGAAGAACTTGAAAATTTGTTATCAAATAAACTTATAGAAGCAAAAATTAATATTCAATACACTTATACAAATAGAAATTGATACTCGAAAATTGGAAATTCGTATGAAACGATTCCGGACAATGAAACTTAACCGCGCGAACACTTCGATTGCATAAAGATAAGAAGCGCACCCTAAGATCCCGTCCAATCGAACTCGAAAATTGAGCGAACTTTCCGAAAAGAAAGGGGGAAAAAAAGACTCGTCCACTTTCGCAAATTAATCGCCGTAAGTTCCCCGGGAGAAGTTCCACTCCCGGCGTATTAGAGGCGCCGGAGGCGTCCTCGAGGACCGCGCTACCCCGTGCTCGCGGTAATGGGGTGTTTTTTTCCTCCCCCGATGCTCCACGGTGTAATTACGTTCAACGGGGACATACTGGTGACGCGGCGAGAGCCCGAGCGACGTTTAAAACTTTAAAAGGTTGCCGGCGCGCCTCCATCGGGCGTTGATCGCGGCCGGGACGTAAACCCGGCCGTTCCGCGCGCGGAACGTTAACGGTTTTAGCGCGATCGCATCCGGCTGATCGTTTAACCGGCCCTTTTAAGCATCGACGCTGCACACACAGATACACGCGCGCACGCCACCGAGGAGAAACTTCTCACAGCACCGCCCGTTTCGACGGTGAAACGAATTACCGGGCAGGGCGTATCGGTTTTTTTACGGATCAAGCCGGAGAAAGCGTCGAATCGAATTAAGGCGGGCGTTCGAGGAAAGAGATCCTTCAGTTCGTTCCGGGAAGAAAAGGGAATCGAAAGGGAGGAGGTGCTCGCGCGAGGGTGCAAACGATTCGGAAAAACTTCCAGACCGTTGAAATTTTTATTCGGAACTTCCGGGGAACGATCTCGCCTCCAGTGAAACCCGCCGAGCGGAAGACGTAGTATCCCCCTTTCTTTCGTTCGTTTCGGAATTCCAACGGTTCGGCAATCTCTGCACCAGACGCGGCGACTTTCGAAAAATTTTACGATCCACGGATATAGAACGCGCCCTGGACCGAACCTCTTCGCCGATAAAGCTTTACGAGCCAGCTACGAGCTGCCGCGGACCTTTCGCCTCTCGCTTATCGGCGAACTTCGGCTTCGTTCTTTTTCGAACGCCGCCATAGATCTTCGTAACGGCGGCCATCATCGGCCGGTGACGCTTATCGATGATCGTCACTGACGCCCGATGGCTCGGTGCAGCGCGAACGTCACGCGAAAAGGAATATTGATCGGGGAATGGCTCGCGAAGCGACGTCGGGATCAGTTGTTTCGGGAAAATATGTCCCGGGGAGAAATCGATGGGGAATCGGTGCTCTTTCGAGCGCGAAACGTTCCGGAAGTCGAAGGAGAGCGAGATGAGGGTCTCGAAAGTTTTCGAATTACCCGCCACTCGAAGCGAAATTTACCGGCCGAGGGAAATCCTCTCTCGAGGAGGATACACGGGGAAAAGTACTCGCGGCCGTTCCCGCCGATTAACGCAGCAACAAGTCTCGCGAGTGCCGTTCCGGAACTTCCGTATCGAATCACTCGCCCCGAAAATATACGTCGAAAACGATCTTACTTCTCGCTGGGTTCCGCGGACGGTAGTTCCTCGATGATATCGACTCGAGTCTCTTTTATTTTGTTCGCGGTATTGTAAGTTTGCTCATGGGAGAGGCGGTGCAAAGTGTTGTATGAATTCGCGTTTCGGAATGTTGAACGTTTGAACTTTTCGGAGGTTTGAAATCTTGACATTTTCTGAAGTTTCGGAATTTTGATATTTCTGAAGCTTCGAATTTTTTAACTTTCGAAGATTCGGTTTTTTAAACTTGAAGACTTTCAACTTGTAGGTCTCCAAATCTTGAAATCTTGAAATCTTCAAATTTTTAAATCCTCAAGTCATTAAACCTTCAACGCTTCAAAATTTTAAATCTACAAATCAATAAATCTTCAAATCTTTAAATTTTTTGATTTTCAAATCACCAAATCTTCAAATCTTCAAATTTCCAAATATCCAAATCTTCAAATCTTCAAATCTCCAAATCTTCAAATCTTCAAATCTCCAAATCTTCAAATCTTCAAATCTCCAAATCTTCAAATCTTCAAATCTTCAAATCTTCAAATCATCAAATCTTGAAATCCTGGAATCTTCGGGAGAAAAGCGGAGAGAAGCTCGAGACACTTAGCGATTAAAGGATAATCAGTAGGTTCAAAAATCTGGAGCATAGGTAGCATGAAAATTGAATGTACGGCAGGTGTATCTATATACTTGTTGCACGACGAGCATCGTCGAGGGGGTAAACTGTTTAAAATGCATCCGTCGTTTCTCACGGAACATCTAAGAAACTGGCACCGTCGCGTGTCAAACTGGAAAATGAAAAGGCGGAAACGCGGCCACGGGGAATCTGATTGCAGTTTTCAGCGCACGTGTTTTCCGTCTAGCAGATGTTTCAAACACTGCAACGTTTGCACACTGAATGAAACTCGATTTCTCTCTCTCTCTCTGTCTCTTTCAGCATGTACATCCAGTTACGCAATAATTAAACAGAATCAAGTTTGAATCTCCTCACGACCAAACCATTTAATTACCAAAATTATCATTCGACGACCATTCGAAAATTCGCAGTTATTAATGCAACCAATTCACTTCTAATTAACATTTAACTCACCAAAGACCACAAATCAACAAAAGATAAACAGAAAACGTACATTTCTCTTTACAATTCAGTTTTCAGAAATTTAAATTGAAATATTAAATCCATTATAAATTCTCTCTTCGAATGTTTGATTAAACGAAAAGAAGGAAATCCGTTTTTCCCGAAAGATTTTCCGCGAGATACCTGCGGAGCTTCTCAGCGAAGTAAGTCAAAGAAACGTTACCTTAGCGCTGATGTAATTTCCCTTGGAATTTCGGGGTTCGTTACGGTCAGTCTTTCAAGATTGATTAAGAAGCCGGGTCCCCTTTAGGTCTCGCGCGAGTAGTATTCTCGAAACAGAGAAGCTAGTTACGGATTTATAAACGCACGCTTCGTTTGTAATCGTTCGAGAGCAGAGCGAAAACACAGACGGAATACTGACGCTGTTAATTAAAATCGAGGCGCTGTCTAGACGATTCCGCGACGATCACGATTTTTCTGACGGTCAGACGATTCTCCTCGGGCCTTCGTTCATAGTTAATTCAGTTCCGCCGCCGGTCCGTCCGGAGTAATTAAGAAATAAGGTTCTCGCAGGGCTCGCGTTTAATCCTTGCGGCACGGACGCAGCTGAGCACTGCACACGGTCGATGCTTGTTTTAAAAGTAACAAGCGTTGCACCTGCAACTTTCTATATTTATTCACTTTGAAACCGTCGCGCGGTTTTTAATTCCTCGCTTCGCCGATTACCAAATCGAATCAGTGCTTCAATCGATATTAAAGTATGCAAAATATTTCCGCGACTCCCGTCAGATTTAGAACATATCCTACGAACGATGAAAAGCGTTTTTTTTTTTATTTCGGAGTGTATAGGAAGAATGTTTTAATTTTTATATTTTTTTAGAATGTTCCATTATCAAGTGTTCGTAATTAGCCGAGCGTGTTATTTTAATAAGGCAATCGGGAGTTCGGAGATAAGTTTCATTGAATGCGTACACAATATGCCTATGAGGTTGAACTCCAGAAAGGTTAAGGGTGGATCTCATTATGGTCTCGCTGCTAATAAAGTACAAAGAATGTCCTCGTTAACAATATTCTTAGAAAGACTCTTTACTGAGCTGTTGTCGCGCTCGGAAAAACATTGAGATATTATTTGCATTTCAGTGAGAATTCATTAAACGGATCAGAACGTAATTGTGTAATGCAGGATCGGGAATTATTAATTGTATATAAGTCGTTTGGATTAGTTCCGTGGCTCGCTGATACTGGAAAGGTTAATAAGAGCATCGAGAAAGCAACGTAGCGCTGCGTTAATGAGAATTCCGCGAGAACAACCGGATATCTCGTCCTTCTAATGATTTCCTGTAAATCAACACTCGCGCTGTTTCCCTTCGCCGCCCAATTTCAATGTACCGTTTCAATTATCCGCCGTTAAGCGCCCAACACAAACTGAAATACGGCTTGCTACGAGCAATTTCTAATTCGACAGATTCATCCAGGCGTTGGCAGCGTTTTCCACTGTACAGAGCGTTCAGAAATTTATTCAATATCTCTCTCCTGCTTTGTACACATCACATTAAATGGAAAATCTTAATAAGCGTATATGAAAATTTTAATTATTTCCAAGATAAACATTTTCATACGTTAACATCAAAGTATACTTGTTATTCGCATTCCAGTCATTATCAAAGGCTTGAAATAACAAATGAAGATATTTGAAACATCGATTCAAGACATTTACACGATTTCTTACAGAATCACGATGCATGAATATTTTAATTATTTCCGAGATAAACATTTTCATACGTTAACATCAAAGTATACTTGTTATTCGCTTTCCAGTAATTATCAAAAACTTGAAATAACAAATTAAGATATTTGAAACATCAATTCAAGACATTTACACAATCATTTTACAGAATCACGAATTCTCTCGAAAATGCCAGATCTCTGCCAAATTATCCAACACATGTTGAATGTGATAACGTAATTCCTGTAAATCCTCTATATAGAAAAGCATACTTGGCTTTTCAAGCATCCCAATAAAAAGGGAGCAAGTTGGCGTATAAAAATATTTACATATCCAAAGCGTTCGGGATTTCAACCCACGTGCGCTAAGGTTCTTGTATTGGCAATGGTGTACCGTGTCCTGTGTACTGTATAAATATTCAATGGTTTTTGCAGTACGAACACTTTGTATATTTAAAATATTCCTGCGGCTCGCGCGAATCGAACAGAATTTTCGAACTCGAAGGGATCAAAGGACAAGCCAACCGGTCGCCCTCTGACATTTTCGTGGCGCGGGTGCTTTGACATTTGCGATTTCTATAAAGGGGGCCGTTCGATTTTCTTCGTTGCTATTTGACGCCGGTGCAAGCGTCGCATGCACGCTTCGCGAATGAATTCCCGTCCCGCGTCACGGCGGAAGGGGACACCGATTAATCGGGCCAATTAACCGTGTCTCGATTTTTCACTGTTCGCCGGCCGCGCGCCGCGTTCTTTTCTCTTCGGGCGTACAATAGATACACTTCGAGCACTTCTGTCGCGGTCGTTTCAACGACTCGCGGAGTCGAGTCGACAAGATAAATTGGATTAGGTTCTTTTCCGTTTTCCAGTGTTTCAATTTTTCAATGTCGTAATCCTTTAATGTTTTAATTTTTGTATTTCTCAATGTTTCAGTGTTTTAGCGTTACAACGCTTCAGTTCTTCAATTTTTGTATTTTTCAATGTATCGGTGTTTTAATTTTTCAATTTTCCAATTTCGCTGGTTTTTCAATTTTCATGTTGCCGCGATATATCGTCCCTATTTTCCCATTTTCCCATTGCACCATTTCTTTTTCCCGTGTTTTCCATTCTTCAATTCTTCAGTTTTGATATTTTTCCATATTGCAATGTTCTAATGTTCCAATGTTTCAATGTTTCAATTTTTCAATTTTCCTGATTTTTCAATTTTCATATTGCCGCGATATATCGTTCCTAACCTCCCATTGCATCATTTCCTATTTTCCGTGTTTTCCATCTTTCAATTCTTCAATTTCTGTACTTTTCAATATTTCAATGTTCTAATATGTTCCTATGTTCCAATGTTTCAATTTTTCAATTTTCCTGATTTTTCAATTTTCATATTGCCGCGATATATCGTTCCTAAATTTCTCATTGCACCATTTCCTATTTCCCGCTTCTCCATTTTTCCATTCTTCCCGTTTTCCTACTCACCTATTCAGAAGCTGACAAAGTTTTCAATCACCTTTTCCAGCGTTATAAATCTTCAGCCAGCTTGCTCTCTATTCATCTTTCGCTCAACTTCTTATTTCATTTGCAACACTTTTACTGCTACAGCAGCTTACATACCAACTTCGGAATACATTAACGGCGATTTAACTTCTTCAACAATATTTAACGACCTCGCTACTTCATTAATGTCTTTCGAGAACGGCGGAGCGTTACAGGGGACTCAATAAAAGCCTTATTAAAGAATAAATACGGCTGAAGGGAGACGAAAACGCGTCCGGTCGATATGACGTCGTAAACCCCTAAGTATTGGACCCCATAAAATTTTCACGGTGAGTCTGCTCGGACAAGCTCCCGGAATCCCAGAGGGTGAGCCGGCTGGCGCACATTTACTATTCTTTACGCATGTTTCGCCAAAAGGTGACGCCGGCCTCTTCTGATCGTTCGGCCGACCAAATTAATCGAGTTAGAAGGGTTCATCGGTCACAGAATATAGGCCCGTGCACAAATTAAGAGTTCCCTATCAAGAAACTCATCGAAGAATGCACTTTGCGTATTTTTAATGAACCTGACACATTCCAAATTTTTTTTCGCCTCGGTGGAGCTGTCCAGGATGATTGTCATTATTATCACTACTGTGTACAGTAAGATCATCTGTAACATGATTAACACTGCAACTACCAAGTCAAGTTGACTTTTCAAGATTTCTATAGAATCCCAAGAGTGTCGAGACTTCGATCATAACTTAGTTTGCGTATCACTAAAATAATTTCTTTGGAAATTTTTTAAAGGACTTTTTATGTATTCGATAATTGCAAGGAAGAATTTGTCATTTTGACCCATCTAGTTCCATTGTTAAAGAATTGAGGAAAAATAATTGTGAGATTTTCTATAGGAACCAATACAAGGAGGATTCGACAGGGGAATTTCAGGCGAAATTTGTGAAACCTTGTAAGGAGGAATATTTTAATTAAGAGGTTCTACTGTATTATTATATTCACGAAGGAATCATAATGTAAAAAGAGTAGATAATGTGTTGGAATGATTAGGTGATTCTTCGTAAAAACATGAATCGAAGATGGAGAGCGTAATTAAGGGTCATTGGAGGTTTGGTAATTAAAGGATTGATAATGTTAACACATTGCGTACCGGCTAATTTTCAGAAAACTGAATTGTGATGGCAATTTTCAGTGAAGTCAACTTATATCACTATACATAGAAAAACTCAGATATATTGTTATGTAACGTATTTTAAATAGATAATCAATTCGAATTAAATTTTATATTCTTTCGATACTGTGGTAATTAGCGAAGTTACAGCTAAGTGTCTTCATATAAAAACGAGATTTCTCGCCACCGGTGCGCAATGTGTTAAAATCTTACACATCTCCAACAATAAACAACTTCTCTGCAGCTATATTAATTAGAAAATGTAAAAATATACGATTTATACGAAACTTATTATAACAATGTTCATGTTACAATCTCACATTGGAAACTCTGATCCTCCTCATTATTTTTCTAATTGAAAAGAATCTTAAGTAGGCTAAAAAAAATAAAACTGAAAAGTCTGGATTCGATAGTACAAGGAGTTACAAAGTTTATATTTACATTGTTTATATGAAACTGACGATACGCGTAGTCTATACATAACGGACGGTTAAAAAAGGAATAAATGTCACAGCGATTCTGAATCGCATTGAAGTTTCAGCTTCTCGTAGCCTTTCGACGTAGAAAACTCTATATTTACATGAAGATCAACCGTCTAATAATAGCGGATCGTGCGTTACACAGGCAACTTTCCGCGCGAAGCTATTATAAACAAAAACGTCGCTCGGTATGAGTCTCCTGCTCGAGCCAGCGAGCTGGATCGCTGTTGCTCGCGAGCGTGCGTCGGTCTGTCGTAATTGAAAAGTTCCGATATATGGGCGAACGAGCGAAATTACGAACTTCGTGGGCTCGGCTGAATGAAGCGGGTCGCGCGATTCCGGTAGAATTAACCACCGACGAACGAAACGCTTAACCCCGTTCCGCATTGTTAAGTCTCGCCGTACAGCTGACTTACGATCCCACTATTCGGTTAATTCACGTGACGCTGGCTCTGCGAATAGACGCGTCCCTACCGCTAACGACGTCAAAGCTCGATCAACTGAGACGAAATCTGTTACAGAGTCACTGTCGTGTACGACAGCGTTAACCCTGTGCACGAAAGTTTTTGATAACAGTTGTTCATATGACAAATTATCAATGACATTGCATTGGGACTATGTGAAACTTCCATATGTTACGGATCATTAAGGACTTTTTTCTCTTCGGAAGCATTTTCCGATAAATTATGAGGATATGTAATAATGTAATAATCTTCTATCGTCATGAGGTCGAATGGTGATAACCTTTTAATTCTATCTACTTCTTTTTTTCATTTTCTCAACCTGTTGATCTGCATTTTGCACGAATTTGTTAAGTTCTTGTAACACTATTTTTTCTAGCTTCGATTCAACGTTTTCCGGTAAGATATAGACGACGTTGTTTGAAACCAACCAATAATTTTCGAATATTTCACATATCGATGCTTTATACAAAGCTTAATATTATATATGACGTTATAATTTTACTATATCGAATCAAGTGGTCACCTCTCGAGTTCAAAGGGTTAATAAATACGTGTTTCAGGTCATATTACAGATTATATTGGTCATATTACAGGTCATATTGCTTGAAACTGATTTAACGATAATTCATAGATAAATTAAGCCACAGATGTGTTTTATTTAAATATTTCACGTAGCAATGCGAACTTTAATTTGAAATATTAAATATTCTACTCCATATTTCTGTTGTATCGAATCACGTGGTGACTGAGAGTCACCTCTCGAGTGCGAAGGGTTAAAATTAGTTTTTGGTCATTTTGAGTTAAAGAATTCAATATCATTTTCCTATTATTAACAGTATTTCTAGCGAAATCACAGGACACCCTTTGAAATTTTACGTTAACCCTTTGCACTCGAAAGTTTCTCAGTGGAAATATTCAACATTTCCTGATGAAATGTAGATCATATTGTTCGCAACTAATTTACTGATAATTCATAGATAAATTAAGCAACAGAGGTGTTTCATTTAAATATTTCACGTAGCAATGCAAACTTAAATTTGAAATATTAAATATTCTACTCCATATTTCTGTTGTATCGAATCATATGGTGACTGAGAGTCACCTCTCGAGTGCGAAGGGTTAATAAATACCTGTGTCAAGATATCCGAACGCGACGAATGGCAGAGCTGAAAGGCGATCGGTGGGCACGCACGCGCGCGCCATTAAAACGATCATCAAATTGGCCGGTCTGATGGGTTTGTCGCGGCCTATCGATATCCGGGTCCGATTGTAGGCGGTTTGTATTTTCCGTGCAATTAGAGGTAATTGCGGCCGTTAACTCTGTTTCATGCTAATGGCGCGCACGCGCACAGGTGTTAGAAAATATCGCCGGCCGACGATAATCCTCTCTTTACGATGTCGCCGCTACACCGCTGCACGCTGGGCCGCCTATCCACGGTTTAATTAACCGTGGAAATATTACCGCGTAAATTTCATCGCGGGACGCGAGCGTCGAATCGATGTTCGATGTCGGATATTTCATTCGATTCACTGCCGGCGACGCTGCACGCCACGAGGAATACTGTATTTACGTGGAATCCATTTTTCTCCAGCCCATTTTCCTAATGACGCTCTACAAGTGAAATGAGCTTTTGTTCGCTGGACCATTGCTAAGCCAATGATACGAAAACTTTCTGTATTATTCAACGAATGAAAGGCGTTTATTTCACAAAACGCCGAGGGTGGATGAATATATATTAATTAAATAGATATAAATAAGGAATATATACAACAAATTAATTAATTTTGGCAATTCGTATATAACATGTTACTAATGTTATCCACAAAATGAATTAAAACAAATTTAAGTAAATTTGTTGTTGCAGTGCACTATAAGTTTATCGTATGAAATGTGTTCTCCATTTTTTCCCACACACGCGCAATTAGTGCCGCCATTTTGGCGTATGTCCGAAAAAATCCGTCAGCAGGCAAACGGTTAAGATTGACGTTTCTGAAGTTGTCGCTCCATCAATTCACCGATTTAAATGGCGTCCTACCGTGCCCGTCCGCGAACAATTTCCGCGCGGCACTCTTGGCAACAGCAGCTTCGCCAATTATCAATGCGTTCTGGTCTGAAAAGGAACGAGGGAGCTGTACCTGTTGCTGCCACCGGGCAAAAATGGCAGAAGTCACGAGAGCTTCGATTTATTTTCCACGGTTCCTTGCCTCGCCACGGCGTCCCTCCGCCACCCTTGTCCGCGCATCGAAAATATTTCATTCTCGGAGATCGCTGTTCGACTCCGACGCATCGGGGGCTGAGAATTCTTTGAGAAAGGGGACGCGATAAAGGCATCGATCCATTGATTCTAACCTCACTCTCGCGAGCTCCGCATGGATTCGGATATTTTCGAGGACTTGTAGGGAATGGGGGTTGAAGATTCATTGACGAAACGATAGTCTGTATATTAATGAATTTATATGAAAAATGAACTAGTTTTATGAGTTGATATTATGTGATTTGGATTTTAATTGATTGATAAAATGATTTGTACATTAATGAATTTATATGAAAAATGAACTAGTTTTATGAGTCGATGCCATGTTATTTGGATTTTAATTGATTGATGAAATGATGATCTGTATATTAATGAATTTATATGAAAAATGAACTAATTTTGTGAGTCGATGCCACGTTATTTGGATTTTAATTGATTGATGAAATGATGATCTGTATGTTAATGAATTTATATGAAAAATAACCCAATTTTATGAGTTGATATTATGTGATTTGGATTTTAATTGACTGATAAACGTTTCGAGATCCACGAATTTTGTAGTTTCATGGAAATTACCGTAAATAGTTGAAGAGATTCTGATTTACTAAGTGATAAAGTATTAATTGAACACGAAAGGTTCGTTACATATTAATCCTTCGCGCTCGAAACTTTCTGACTGGAAATATTCAACGTGTTCCGACGAGACGTTGTTCGAAACAAATCTAACGATAATTTACAGATAAATTAAGCAACAATTTTATCTAAATATTCCACAAATCAATACAAAGTTTCATTTGAAATACTAAACCTCCAACGTCATAGTTGTACCAAGCGATGATTAATAGTTATCTCTCCAGTGCAAAGGGTTAAAAGTGCAAATAATATTCAAATATTCAAGGAATCGATTCTAAAATGCAATGCGCATGCCTGTGCAATGTCTCTGAATTATTCGGTACAGGGGAAGCTTGAAGAATTTATCATTTGTTGATTTTCCATATATTCAGACCTTCCGCATCCCTTATGTGAGGCACGGATGCGCTGTGTACACTGATACTTCGCACCCTTTACAGTAGGCGGGGGTTAAAGGTCTCGCACGTGGGAGAAAGATCAGGAATTCAACGTTCCCTGGTAGACAGAATACATAAGAGCCGACATTTTACATACGTAGGGGTGGATGAAGGCTGGAAATTCTTCGATATAAGAGCAGGACCAAGAACTTCGTATCCGGCTTTACACGTACGCGGAGAATTTCCATCCCTCGCGAGCGGCTGCAAAGAAAATCCATCAAACGCCTACGAGTTCACTATCGCCGAGGATAATGAGAATTTATTCTTTCGCCGTTGTTCAACCCAATAATTACCGAGACTTTTACGGTTACTCTTCGAGAAACAGCGTACGACGAGAGTTCATTATTTTTCAACAACTTCACTGCTCGTCCCCATGTATATTAAACAGCTGGAGGTTCATTAATATTCATAATTACCTCTCGACAGCCCACGCTGTTATTACCCGTCGAAATATGGGAAAGATCGTTGTCATTTAAAGTGCACTGGTCCTCCGATCCGGTGACATTTGAAAATAAAAATCTAACCGCGTCGACGGTGTCGTATGAAATAGAAATATATAAAAATGATTAACTTACGGAGCGCGACGTGATATTTCACCGGTGAAATTCAATGTATTTCCAGAATAAAGTATACCGGAACTTTTCCGCGGCGCTCGCACGTTGGCAATAAATTTTGACCCGACCGAGTTCGAGCAACGAAATTGTAAACTCGAGGAAATTCAGCTCCACCGATCGAAAGTTCTCCGGACTCTCCGCGCGTGTTGCGTCGCGAGCGAAAGGAACGGCCGGCGACGGAGCCCAAGGGGCCGTAAACAAGCGTCGTTCATTTGCCAGGGTTCGTTTCATCGCCTAACAGCCCCGCGACAGCTCTGTCCTCGTTAGCGGCGCGTGCAGACTCGAGCGATAAAACTGAAATTGAGCGACGCGAGCACGTTTCGTGGACTTGCCTCTCCCGGTGCCGAATTGAATTTGTCGTTGCGCGCCACTTCATGGAGACAAAGGGACCTCCGAAGGGGGGAAAAATTGAATTTCTGGTCGTCGTGACTTATTTGTGCTTTAACAAATCCTGCCGGTTCAGGTGCTTGTTCTTTTTGTAAGTTGCAAGAATATGGAGCAATAGGTCAGGGAGGTGGTGGTGATAGAGCGATAGAGTAGTTGGGTAATTGAATATTTGAATAATTTTGTGGTAGAGTAATAGAGTGATAGGGTAATTGAGTAACTGAATATTTGAACAATTCAGTAATAGAGTAATCGAGTAACTGAATAATTGAGTAATTGAGTAACCGAGTTACTGAGTAACTGAGTAACTGAATAAATGCATAATGTAATAATTAAATAATTCAGTAATAGTGTAATAGAGTAATAGAGTAATTGAGTAATCGAGTAACCGAGTAATTGAGTATGAGTAACTGAGTAACTGACTAATCTGAGTAATCGAGTAACTGAGTAACTGAGTAACTGAGTAACTGAGTAACTAAGTAACTGAGTAACTGAAATTGAATAATTAAATAATTCAGTAATAGAGTAATAGAGTGATAGAGTAATTGAGTAACTGAATATTTGAATAATTCATTAATAGAGTAATTGAGTAACTGAATATTTGAATAATTCAGTAATAGAGTAATTGAGTAACTGAACATTTGAATAATTCAGTAATAGAGTAATTGAGTAACTAAGTAACTAAGTAACTGAGTAACTGAGTGATTCAATAACGAATTGAGTAATTGAATAATTAAATAATTAAATAACCGAACAATGAAGTAACAAAGTAACAGAGCAAGTCTCACAGTCTCAAACAAAATCACCAAACAGATCCCTCACTTCGAAAGTTCCCCGCCAAACTAGAACATCTATACATTCGTGTTACAAGTGAAAGCTCAAACGTCCACTTATACACGCATCCTATATTCCCAGTCCACGATAGTTACATCTCCGGGCAAGTTTTGTAACGTCCTTATCAATTCCCAACTTTCCGAAGCAAGTCGCAATTTTCCAGCCATTAGCCGGTACAGTCGCGTCCCTTTTAGTCGTACATTACGACCAGCTTGATACGTTATTTCGATAAAGATCGCAGCAAAGCTTCCCCGGAGCTTTCCCCGCCAGCCCGATCGGAGCTCCCTTATCCGTCAAACAGAGTGGCCGAACCGCGTCAAAACGACCGCACGCGGTGTGGCACGTAAAAGGCGAGAATAAGTGAGAAGATCGGCGAGCGATCGCTCGCTAATTCGCCGCGTCCCAGCGCCGAAAGCCCGTTCCCGGCAGCAAACAAGGTCGCTGGGACGGGGCTTCTTATCGCCGGCGCAGCTTAACTCGGTTAGATCCGATCTAAAGTAGCCGTGCTGCGGCGTGGATCGATGGGGCCGCGTTTCGCCGCGAATGTGTTCCATCGGCGAAGCCGCTTTATCATAGTTCACGGGGAAACTTGCTTCCCATCGGCCACGGTAATCTCATGGTTTGCTCACGGACCGAACGAATTTCTGCCACGATGCTCCATGATCCCGCTAATCCACCGAACCGCCGCGTACGAGGCTTTCATTCGACAACATGATTAGCCCCAGCAAATTAACGATAGAAAATATTCGTGGAATTTCTAGAGACGAACTTCTTGCACATTCGAAGCATCTTGGATTAATGTAGCGCTATCAGTGAAGTGTGATTAAACTTTCCTACGAACACGATTGTATTCCATAACTGTTGTAATCACAGTGGAAACGATATTTCATGGAACACGCGGGTATTGTTCTTCGTATAGAAACTCTGTTCTATGGCTGTTAATCTCTGCTATCTAATGTACAATCTTCTAAGCTATCTCCATTATTTCAATCGACACGAAGAATGAATTGACCCTTTGCACTATTTTCTACCGAAAATACACGATACACTTACTAATGAAATCTAGTCGACATTTCTTGAGACTAACTTTACGAGAAATCGTATATAAATTAAAGAAAGAGGCTGTTTTATTTGAACATGTCACATATTAATCGTTTGAGTGCTAAACAAATTTTGTGGATATACACGAAAAATACGGAAGTGATTGGGTGTCTATGGAAGAAGTTAATAACATTTAACCCTTTGCACTCGAGAGGTGACCCTCAGTCACCACTTGGTTTGATACAGTGAAATTATAAAGTTTGATATTTAATACTAAACTTTATATGAGTCACTACGCGAAGTATCAAAGTAAAATACTCTTATCTCTTAACTTATCGATTAAATTATTTACATTAGTCGCAACAAGCAGCGTCTAGATTTGATCAAAGAGTGTTGAATATTTCTAGGAAAAATCTTTCGAGTGCAAAGGGTTAATAGTTATCTAATTAGATTAGAAATATTGCGTTGTTACAAAATAATTATCAAAAGATAACATTTATTCAAATAAATTTACTTTGATTTAGTTCTTGAGAAACACAGTAAGAAAATTATAATCGATACAGCGAAAATTATATACAAGAACAGCGCTATAGCGTCCCTCAGCACTCAAACGGTTAGCGCATCATACGAAAAATTGACATTAAATATTATACTTCAGAACTTTACTATACCAAATCGAGTGGCAGCTGGGAGGCGACTATGGAGTGCAAAGGGTAAAATATTAGGGCTTGTTTACGCTTTTCAGGAGGCTGAGGCGAGAATGATCCTTTCCAGGATGCTGGAAGCGACACTTCCCAGTACTTTGGATACACATTTATCTTCGCGTGGCTCGTTTGCGTGTTCGCTCGTCGAGCGAGTTCTTTCGCGGGTATCTGGAAATAAATTTGATTCGACCGCGACAATGTCCGTGCGGATGCGGAGGATCAGCTCGGAGATAGATAAACGTTCGTGCAGGTTTCCAGGTGGAATCTTCTCCGAATAATGTATCGACTGCGCTGATGCGAGTAACGAAAAGGTTGTCCTTCCTCGGCCACTCTTGTCGAGATTCGAATAAAAGCTGCGTAAATTTATATCATATAGCTTTCATAACCTGGACAGGTTTTAAAATTTAATTCTGCGTTCTTTCTCGTTTATTGAATTAACGCGAAATCCGATATTTCCCGGCTAATAATCAGTTTTCCAATTGTTACGTTTAATTCCGTTTCTGCTTTCAAAGGGGATGATTGATCGCCTCGTTAATATTTATTTTATAAGTATTCAGTGCGTTTCACGTTAACGCGTTAAAGTGTTCGTAACGAAGCATTCATTACGGTAAAATGTAACAGCGTATTGTTTAATAGAGAAGTAAAACTCAGTCTGTCGAGATTACAATGGAATGCGTGGAATGTAAGCTACTCACCTTTAGCACGCGAGCGCGCGCCGCGAATATGAAAAATCGATTATTTTGCAGCGGGCGGGATCAATAATGCAAGAAGAACAATGCAACACGATCATCCTTTAGCCTAAGTTTTCTAAGGAGGTCATCTATGAACGATGTTTTCCCCGCACGCAATCAGAAAAGTTGTTAGGGGCGCGTGAACCACTTCGAAGACAATCCCCTTTAGTCTTAAACAAGTTTGCTCCTAATATAATAACGTGAATAATAAATAAAATAGAATACTGAATTCCTAATCGGAAGACTGAACGACAGAAGAAATGTTTTACTCTCCCAATATTCTCGATGGCGAGATCCGTTCCTTAACCCCTTGGCGTACTATTCACTTTCGTTACTAAGCTCGTGTAATATTTTACTATCGACAATTTGTAAGAAATAGAAAATTTTCCATTCTACTTCAGGTGGAAATTTCATTTGAAGATAATACATTGATAATAGCAAAATGGTTGTTTGCTTTGATCCGTGGGCAATGAACAGCGTTGATCCTTGTTAAATTAGTTTAGAAATTTTCATCACTCACTCGTCATTGTAAGTCAAGGGGTTAATGAAATTAATACATCAACTGCCAGAAGAATTTCAACCGTTTTATTATAGTAAGATTTATTCCCTTGTAATAAATGCTAAAAGTATTTAAAATAATCATTAATGTATGGTATTACAGTACTCGTATTATCCTATTATCTCCTTGTGCTACCAAATATTTTGATTCAATATCAATTTTCTTATTAGAATTGTTTCCAAGCAGTTTCGAAGACTAAACCACAGAAGAAATGTTGAACATTTTACTCTCTCAATATTCTGAATAGTGAGATCCGTCTCTTAATGAAATTAATACATCAACTGCCAGAAGAATTTAACCGTTTTATTATAGTAAGATTTATTCCCTTATAATAAATACTGATAGTATTTAAAATAATTATTAATGTATGGTATTACAGTACTCGTATTACACTATTATCTCCTTGTGCTACTAAATATTTTGATTCAATATCAATTTTCTTATCATAATTGCTTCCAAGCAGTTTCGAAGCAGTGACCGTAGCAGTCACGTGTTAACCCCTTGCCCTATGACTTCTTTAACTATGATCGATACAACTTTATCGTTGTCCATTCATTAAGAAAAAACAATTTTCGATGCTTAGTCTACGTCTACGTTTACTAGGGAGGTTAACGATTGTTAGAAAAATGTTTAGTTTATTAAAAAAACTGAATAACACTTAAGTTCGTGAAATTCAGTTTCAAATTTCCACGAGTCCGTCACGATATTGTAAGCGAAGGGGTTCTCCATTTCGAAATCTCTCGAAAAGGATCTTCGAAGAATTTATCACGTTCAGCCTATTTCCCAATGACACCGAGAGTAACCACTCCACCCCCGCGAGTAAATAAAACAAGGAAAGAGAATAAAAGAAAGTAAACAAGTTTCTATGGGGCAATATCCCATCGATCCGATGGAATTACCAACGAGGATCCCCTGTCCCCCGTTCCCAGCCGTCTCGGGGTTGTTTACGCGGTCGCCAGCCGACGAGACGCGACAAAGATGGGGGGTGGGGGGTTGAAAAACCCCGAGAGCACGGGAATAGTCGAGGGAAAAACGTCCACGTCCACGGAAATTTCCCTCCGACCGGTTTTACATCGGGGACCATTCGCCTCGTCCTTTTTCCACCCGGTCGAGATGGCTCCAATTGAATTCGCCACCCCCGCCGCTACCCCCGAAAGCGACTGGAATTCTCTGCGCGGCGGAACACTTAACGAGAGGATCGAATTCTGCATTTACTGGTGACGGTAACAGGTTGACTCGCCATCAGAATTTCCTCGGTTTTGTATATTACTTTTTCCCTCGTAAAAGGTCGAACGTTGGAATTAACCCCTTGGCTTATGATTTCTTCCTCAACTCTGATTGATACTGGTACTTTGTCATTAATAATTTATTGGAAAAAGAGAACAATTCTAAGCATATGTTATGCCTATATTTCCTGTTAAGTATAATAGTTGATTACAGAGGCGTGATATTTACTTTGAATTCGAATGGACTGAGTAATATGTATATTTGTTGAATCATGTTGAAGCTCTTCACCACGAGTCTCACCCGTTGTTGATTATCAACACGTTGAATGCCGCACGGTTTAGAGCGAAATACACGAAATGGAAAATAATGTAGTATTTAACAATAGGTTTACGGGCATTTATTGTACAGTTTATTCTATTGTTCCTGGGGAAGTTGATATTCGTTCATTTAGATTTTGGAAATTGTGGATGTAACATAGAACCGATTGAAACGTTTACCAAATAATGTTTATAAAATTCGATCTGCGTCAAATCGACGCGTTCCGTAAACCTAGTGTTAATACAATTGAATTCATTATTACCGGAAATTCAGCTAGTTAAATGTCATCGCGTTAAGTAGCATTGTTTATAATATAGAAATGGTACTATAGATCAATTGAAATTGATCGTGTTCTTGGGAGCGAGATATTTTTAGGCGCGTTCTGTCATCCGTCAGTAATGGAATGCGTGTCATCCAATTACTGCTGCCGTTACAATGCGACGTCACGGAATTCGAAATCGTGATCAATTAATATATAAAATCAACATGTTCTGTTTCAATTATCCGACGATGCGTCGTGAAATTGTTAATGAAGTCATCTGAATATCATAATCCATTAATAAATAACACGTATGTATCTCAATTAAACCCTGAAAATAAATGAACATTATCTTGAATCTAAATTCTTTTCGCATTTCTAAGTACGTAATTAAGTCAGAATATATTTGAGCATTCAACAATTCTCGAAATCTCGAATTTTTCCATCCAGAAACGAATGAAATCTCCAGAATTTCATTCGCAGCTAATAAACTCATCCAGAATGTCTACGGTGTCTACAATTATAATTAACCCTCTGCACTCGAGAGGTGACTCAGTCACCACCTGATTTCGAACAGTAAAACTATAAAATTTCATATTTAATATTATACCATAACTGACCAATTCAAAAAATATTGAAATAAAACATCTTTGTTCCTCAATGTACCTCAACGTAATATAATTTCTCTAGTTAGCTTCACTAAACATTCTCCGTACCTCGCCAGAAAATATTCAAATATTTCTAGTGAAAAACCGAGCGCAAAGGATTAAATCCACATTATCGCTTACATCGCAGCAAAATCCAGCGTCGTAACCTCTAGATAAACAAATAATAAAGTTTCACTAAATATTGTCCGTGCCTCATCAAAAAATATTCAAATATTTCTATTGAAAAACCGAGTGCAAAGGATTAAATCCACATTCTCGCTTACATCGCAGCAAAATCCAGCGTCACAACCACTAGATAAACAAATAATAAAGTTGAAGAACAATTAAAGATGAATCAAAATAAAAGTAGTAGAAAAATTATTCTCATTGCCGGTTAACAGGTTAAACGAGGAACCGGAAGTCGCAGGTCCGTTCCAGAGGCATATTCGCTAGCGTGCGCGACGCAAATGTCACCGGGAAAACTGGAGGCAAAGGAAAGGGCGGGTCGGCGAGCATTTTCTAGACTTACCCGCGGCCGCGAGGACAAACATCCGGCCTTTTCAGCGCGCAACCAGGCCAGCTCGCGAGAGGACTCGTCGGTGTTCGCGGAAACGCGCAGGGAAAGCGTCGCTGATTCCATTACGAGTTTCAGCGACGACACCAGACGCGATTAAGGTTCTTTACGCGCGCTCCCCGGGAAACATCGGCCGGTCTTAAGAGTTTAGAAACGTCTGACGAGCACGGGGAAGCTCGGCGAGCTTGATAGCCTGAAAAACGAGAGGAAAATAGGGGAACTCGGGGAACGTGTCTGGAAAAGTGGCCAGATGCCGTCGGAAGAACATGGGAAACTATGGAAAAATTCGCAGCTCGGGGAACGTTCAACGCAACGCTTCTTGTATCGTCGATCGGTTCGCTGAATGATCTATGCGCAGTTTCAACGTGGAGGTTTTCGTTTAACGCTAAAATTATCGAGCAATTAGATCGACTTTCTGAAACTAGAAGAACGCATCTGTCGAGGCTTGAACTGATTTATAATTCAGTCTGCGTATCGCTGAAAGTTCTTTACGGATGGACGTCGACATTAGAGAGATCGAATTTTCATAGTTGAAGCACTAAGTGACAGATGATTCAGTTATTGAAACAGTAAGAGATTAGTACGTGGCTTCCTTTTTTTCATTGTTTAAGCAATCGATATGTAATTCAGCTTCATCTGCTGAAGATTTTGTGTATTTCGAAGAATCCTCGTCCGCTAAGGGTTAATCATTTGAGAAACATCTGTCTTTGAATAATTGCAGAAAGAAGAAGTCAGTATAGTAGTTTTAACATCTGTTAGCTTTTGAACAATTGCAAGAAGAAGTCAGTCTAGTAGTTTTAACATCTGTTATCTTTTGAATAATTGCAAAAAGAATAAGTCAGTCTAGTAGTTTTATCATCTGTTAGCTTTTGAATAATTTCAAAAAGAAGAAGTCAGTCTAGTAGTTTTAGTGTTAAAATGACAGTCATGTGTTTCTTCGTTTTGTTCTTGTCGCAGCGTCTGTAGAGTATTGAAGTAAGTTTGATTTTGGGAAATTCGTTCGGGAAATTTTGAGCTTGGAAAATCGAGAGGTTGAATTGGAAGTGCAGTATTCGATTTTGAGTCACGCGATGCTGAAAATATAACATTTCTCCAATCTCTGTAGTTTCTGAAATATAAACATTATATATTTCCAATAACTCGACTTTCGCGACGGTCCTCATTTCTCTGATAAGAGTAACACTTGATAAATGAAGATATTCTTTCAACTGTTGCACCGTGAGCGTCTAGAGGTCGGCTCTTTTTCTCCGCGAACCTCGTAAGAAACGTAGAAATCGCGGAAACTCGTTGGGGAAGAACCGATTCGCGTCACGCGAACAATGGCGTAACTTGTTGCTTCTATCGGACACGTCATAGGACACGTCACACGGACTCAACAAGTGACAACTATTTGTCAATCGCGAGTAGCTTCGCGGCTTCGCAGGCGGAAACGCTGAATCGTCGTTTTCTCACGCAGAAATGGCGTGCTCGTTGACCATTCGACGAACTATTCTTACCCGAAACCGATCGTCAGGCAAATTTTGCAGATCGTAAAACGGTTTGAACCTTTAGCTACGACTTCCTGTAAGAGAACACTCGTTTTCTCTTCGGAACTTCACGAAAATCTACATTTTCAGCGTACGAAGCAAACGGAAACTTCGTTGGAAACGGAAGAAAAGCGTGAGAAAGTCGGAGGAAATCGCAAATGAAACAATAGCATACTATTAACCCTCTTTTGGCCGACTTTTTGTTCACGATTATAACAAAATCTATGCAGTAGAAAATTAATAAATATCCACATAGGCGAATTAACAACGTATTCAATAGTTTCCATAATTTCATCGAACGAATATATTTCGTAACTATCAAGTTACAATGACAAACTTTCACGCCTGAGCGTATGAAAGTCACAGTTAACCGATTACTTCATTTTATTCGCCACTTTGAGTACAAAATCAAATAAATCGAAAAGATACCAATATACTGATGTGTGATTTCAAAATTTCATGGGCCCGTAGAGGGTTAAAATATTTCATTCGAGAATATTTACAGAACGAGACAATCCGACGATTAATTTCGAATCGCAACAATCGAATCGGTTTTTTACAAACCGTGGTAGCACATAGTAAGCAGAACTCGCGCAATTATTTTTACATCGTTACAACGAGTGGCTGTTAAGTTATTCCAGTCACGTTCTCGTTAGACCGACGACGGTGGACGCGTTTTAACGCGAAATACAGCGAGAGACGACGACGAGTAGAGAGAATTTCGAAAAGCCGACGGGACGTCGTTCTAAGAAGTGCACCGAACATCCCGCAGGCTCTCCCTTCGACTTCCGGTGCACTTACGATCGATCCTTCGCTCCCGTTGCCTTCTTCGAGGAGTTTCGATCCGAAAATGGAAAATACAGGTCGCAGGAAAAGTTCGGAAAGGGTCTATTCAACGATAGAAAATTGCTTGACTGTTGAAGTGAAATTTACGAGTTCTCTCGACGTGTGCTATTCATGAATTTTCAGTTGAATACTGAATCGCAACTGATTATCAAAATAAACTTAGCACCACTCGATTCTTCGTAGCAAAAGTTTCTTATTTATGCGAAAGAAGCGAATCATAGTTTGAAACTGAAAGATTATCAGTAAGTTAAATCACAGGTTAACCCTTTGCACTCGAAATTTCACTAGAAATCTGCAATATTTCACAATGAGACGTAAACGACGTTCTTCAACGCTAAACGGAAAAACGTACGTAAATTAAGAATCATAGCTATTTCATTTCAATATGTCGCATTTCGATACATTGTACGAAGCACAGTGTCGTACATAAAATTATAATTTTGCTGTATCAAATCCAGCGGTGACAGAGTCACCTCTCGAGTGCAAAGGGTTGACCCTTTGAACTCTGTAGGCTCCGATATTGCACCAGGAATATTATTAGATATTTTAATGAATCTTAAAGAAACTACCGTACAATTATTCTATTTTTCACACATCCAAATTTTGTGCTCAAAGGAAAATAAAAGATCAAAGGAATGTTATAGCATTTCTCATTTTCTCTAGAGGTACTATAAAAATTAGTTGCAGTTGCTGATAGATTACAAAACCATCTGGAGTGCAAAGGGTTAATGAAAGAATTGATATATTGTTAGTAATGCTCGATCTGGGTGTTGAAGAGTCGAAAGACGAATGCAGAAAGGGGCTAAAAGCAATGCAGAGTCTGAATCTTTTTGGGGACATTCTGCAGAAGAGACTCACAAAAAATTTAGGTTGATCGTCGAAGAGACTCGGGGATGTCGGAGCGTGAGGGGCCCGAGATTGCGAAGGGGATTAATTATGTGAAAATGGTGGATGGATATTGGTCTCGTCTCGAAATCGAGCGAAGAAACTCGTGTCCTTAACGTGGAACGGTCGCGAGAGTCGGCGGAGGAGGCGAGAACGAGGACAGGTCCCAGTGTGCATTATTAAAAAGGGTCAGTCGCTTGGCAAACACGGCGAGAGGGATGGTAAGTGTGTTAACGGGACAAGGAGTTGGGAAATCTTCGTCGACATCGTTAGAAATTCGGTGAAAAGAAGCTAACGTGATCAGAAAGCGGAATTACGTGGAGGCCGGGCGTTTGTGAAATTAGTCGTCGACTGCGGGGGAGTAACGAAAGAATGGAGTCGGCGGAGACACGGACCCTTTTAATGTTCCTGGAAGCAGAGGTCTCATGGAGACGGCCCCGTTAAATACTTAGGCACGATGTACATTAATCGTAGTCGTTAGTGGCGCAGTGGGTAGAGTGCTCGACTGCGAATCCTGAGATCCTCGGATCGATTCCCGGCCGACATCGTCTCGCGTGTTCTCCAAAATTTTCTTAAGGAAATCATTCTGAATAACGTGTCTGATTTTCTGATGAAAATAAAAATTTCCTCTAACATTTACAATAGGAAATTAAGGGGAAGGAAGGGATCGATCTTAAAATTAAATTAGATTTTCCTAATTGTTAAAAAGGAGAGTTTTGTAAAAGAAATCATTCTGAATACGTGTCTGATCTTTCTGACGAAAATAAAAATTTCCTCTAACATTTACAGTAGGAAATAGGGGAGAAGGATCGATCTTAAAATTAAATTATATAGATATATCCTAATTGGTAAATAAGAGTTTTATAAAAGAAAAGAGAAAATTTGAGTTCTATGGAAACAAAAAATTTCTACGATTACAAAATCAAACTTTCTTCGTTCTATAACTGGATATGAGATGATAAATGAATTAATAAGCTCGCGTTTCCAAATTGAAAAAGGTTGATAAATGTGGAGTTTCTAAGAGGGAGAAAGTTTTTCCGAATTCAAGCAAAAGATATTTAAATGATTCCGAGTTCCCAAGTTTGAAGAAGAATGGAAGAAGGAGGAAGAGGGAAAGAAAAGCTTCTCTTCATAAGAATTTACCCAAAAAATAATCAGCTATAGGAACAAATTGGGAAGGTACACGGTAAAGGGCGAACTTTTCTCTTTCTCCTTCTCCAATTTTCTTCAAAAGGGGTTTCTCCAGAATACCATATAATATGGATGCATTTAAGCTCACGAAGAAAAAGAATGCAAAAACAAAGAGCTTTAAAAAGCTTTGTAAGGAATATAAAAAAATTATGTAATACCAATTCAAACAAAGGGACAAAGGAATAAAAAAAAGAAAGCAACACAGTAAACAAAAACAACTTGCCTGAAAGAGAATAAAATTCTCAAAAGTAAATCCCAGTTGAAAGCCGAAAGGAAAAGGAGCTTTCCAAATGTCATAAAGAGAAATTCCTGAATAAACCCCAATATTGATAATTCAAACAAAAGTGGGTTGAGACTCGGACGAAACTTCCACGGTGCGTTTAAAATATCAATTTCCGAATTCCTCCTGAAGATCGTACGAGGGAAAACTAGCCCTGAAGTGGGCTTTTACTCCTGGGACTTCGAACAGAGAAAGTTTCTCCAACAACGGCTCATAAAGGGGGCACCCATCGGCGCGCGAACGCCGGCGTCTCAGCCCTCGTAGTTTTTCTTCCCCGCGTTACGCGGCATTAAAGATGCATTACCTCGGCTTTTCCCACGCGCTCGCTCGCCTCTCCGCCCCCACTTACGAAGAACAAGGCGCACCGAAACATTTGGAAGATTAAAAAATAAAATAGAAGCCGGCGTTCACCGGCGGGGAACGCAACGGAACAAGGAAACGTCGTCACGCTGCATCAAACGGGCGGGCAGAAAGAAAAATAGGGGCTCCGTAAACAAGAACGCGGGAGAAGAATTATTCCGCGCGTCCTGAAAGGCTTCTTCCCGACTCTTCGCCGCAGATAAAGGCTTTCGAGCGGTGGTCTCGGTCGCGTTGCTTCGCCTGGAACACACAAAGAGAGAAAGAGGAGGAGAAAGGGAGAGAACCCTGCCGCTGTCACCTGTTCAAAGCGGACCGCAGCTGTTCCGGTACCGTTGTTTGCATAGCATTTGCATTCGCTGTCCCTTCACAGTGACCTTCGCCGTTCCGCCAGCGCGTGTAAAAATGTAATCCAGCGTTATTAGCCGAGAAATTGTGGCTTAATCCTCGGAAGATGAACTGTCCCTCTGAGTGTTTTTCTTATCACGGATGAGAGTTTTATGGAGTAACCCAGGGAAATTTATGCAAATTCTAGAGAAACTCTCTGGAAGCAGCAGTGTAAATTTTTGTTCATTGGTGAACAGCTCCGATCAATTGAAAATAACTATTGTTTTTGATTTCGTACTAGCTTGTGTTATTATATTTGCTAGTATGTATTAGCGTTTGTCACTGGATTGGTAACTTATTAATCTACTAGGCTCTATTGCTAGTAATCTATCAATCACCAGACTTTACTGTTGACAGTCGGGTGATCTATTAGATAATTTACTATTATTTATTACTGTTTACTCAACGAACTAGATACAATCGCCAAACGGTTCAATTGAATTTCATTATTATTCAATGTCCATGCGCGACAGAACAGCGAGATCCGAAAAATACGGCAACCATTCGCGTTCTCCGGTGGAAAGAGTCCCGTTTTCTGCGTTCCCGGCGAGCGTCGCCTTCATATTACGTTCTCGGAACAGTGTCGAAATACGACGCGGCGGTGAAAGTAATTTCGCGTTCAGTCTAGCTCGCGCGAATAATTGAAAGGAGTCACGACACTTTGACCGGTATGTTTTTTCCAAGCGAGTCGCTGAGTAAACGGAATATCGCCGAGGAATATCAGGGGAGCTCCGTGGGGAATTTTCGGGCGAGCAAACATTGTTTCAAAAATTGTCTTCGCCTAGCGAAACGCTCCTAGGAAAATACTGCGGGTGCGCGAAGAAAGAAAGCAAGAAATAAGGAAACGGAGAACTGGAGGAATTGCGTTAAAAAGCTGCCAGTTTTCGCATTGCCTCGGGCAATCCTCATCCTAATTAATTTCACTGAGGCTTCTATTGAAAATAACAGCTGCAGTTCCAGATACTAATAACCTCTCTCATTATGTTAAGATCCTCCGCAAAGAATTTTCATCGTAATAATAGATTATTCATCTATATTCGATAAGCACTTGTTCCTAAACATAAATACATAAGACACTTTGGCGAGTGATTCATAATTAACCCTTTGCACTCGGAAGTACTTCGCTAGGTGTATTTAACATTTTCTAACTAGACAAAGACGATGTTCTTTTAAAGGAACTCAAAGAGAAATCACAAATGAATTGAGAAACAAAGCTTTTGTCCCAATATTTCACACATGAATGCATTATTACAGTTAAATACTAACCCTTTGCCTCTCAGTCACCACTTGATTTCCTACAGTGAAGCTATAAAGTTTGATATTTAATATTATACTTCATATTATGCATCAATCTAAGAAATATTGTCCGTCAATTCACGTGAATTTCTGGTCGAGTAAAGTCATTTCGGAAATAAAATAATTTTGCCATCCTGCAAACGTCAGGGTAGGTTTCATTACCTTAGACCCCAACATCTGCAGGCGGTCAACTCTAACATCTTGCAATGCGAATGTACCGCTACAATCACTATTAGCACAGTAGTCGAATAAGACATCCCCAGTGCAAGGAGCATTACCAAAAGAGAAACCAAAAGAAAGAAAATTAACGAACTGGTAAACGAAGCTCCGAATCTCGGGTAGACAATTCGCGTACAACCCGTGAAGCTCGGAGCTTTCTCCCCGTTTTCCCTTCTTTGGGGAGGACCTAATATCTTCCAGCTCGTCGCGAGTCTCTTCATCGTGGGCTGGCTATAGAGGAACTCGAAGGTAGTGGCTGCCGGAGAATAAACATCCGCGTTCGGATCCGAACAAGTGCCTAGGGTCCCGCAAAACGAGGAAGAAGGATTGGAAGCGGGGACAATGGGAAGGTAGCCGGTTCAGCGTAAGGGATAGTGGACTCATAACAATAACAGAGGAGGTTGGGGAAACAAAAGGAACATACGGGACGACGGCTACGGCAAACAGACGTATATAGACGGTGGATGCGAAGGAACGGCGAGCGGCTGGCCGAGTTACACGCTGCGGGGAAAATCCTTGCTGGTATTGCGGGATGTCCGACGTCCGGGTCGGTTGTCCAATCCAAAGTGTCCCGATCCCGTTTGCATATCCAGCGCGGTTCCTGCGCCACCGACTATACGTCAATATCATGACAGAAGCGAGCGCCGGCAAACCTTGTCTGCGGTCTCATTTCAAATCCAGGCTTGTTCCGTCGGGATCGACGATCGATCGTCAACCGTGCCGGTGAGCAACGGGGAGCAACGGGGAACACGAGGATCGGGGGATGAGAATTGCAAGATGTTCGTTTAGACCCTGAAGGGATTAATTTCGAAGAAATGGAAATTTCATTGGGTGCTGTTGGTGTGTAAGCTTTTCGGGGGATGTAGGGGGAAATTGGCGTTGTTTGTTGGTAATTGATATTGTTTAAGGGAGATTGATGGTTTGATATTTGGAAATTGATGTCTGTTGGAGGATTTGTATTGTTTACTAGTGGAAGGTACGTTTGAAGTATTGGATCTATATTTCAGTGTGCTATCGAAGGAGTAATTTTTGAAGATTGAAGTACTCTGCTTCGATAATCTTCCATTTGATCCTAATATATCGAAAATTATAACATTGAGAAACTTCGAAGGAATCTATGTTTCAGGATATGCTATTAAAGGAAGTAGCTAATTTTCGAAGATTGAAGTATTCTGCTTCAACGATCTTCAATTCGATCCTAATATATCGAAAATTATAAAATTGAGAAACTTCGAGGGAATCGAGTATTCTGCTTCAACAATCTTCGATTCAACGATCCTAATATATCGAAAATTAGAAAATTGAGAAACTTCGAAGGAATCGATATTTCAGTAAATGCTATCAAAGGAATTAGCTAATTTTCGAAGATTGAAGTATTCTGCTTCAACGATCTTCAATTCGATCCTAATATATCGAAAATTATAAAATTGAGAAACTTCGAGGGAATCGAGTATTCTGCTTCAACAATCTTCGATTCAACGATCCTAATATATCGAAAATTATAAAATTGAGAAACTTCCAGGGAATCGAGTATTCTGCTTCAACAATTTTCGATTCAACGATCCTAATACATCTATCGAAAATTAGAAAATTGAGAAACTTCGAAGGAATCTATATTACAAACTGATCAATGGGAACCTAACGAGTAACTTCTTAATTTCCCTGAAGAGAGTGGGAACGCGTTGATTTGCAAGTACTAACCTCAGCGCGACCGAGCGGGAATCAACGTTTAATGTCCGCCGGCTAAATCACTGAACGAAACGGAACGTATTTCGGGGATTCCAGAAATATTCCGACTTCGCCGGGAACGCCGGGAACGGACGCGAGTCGGTTATGTTCGGAATTGCGGGGAAACTAGTGGCCGGTAACTCCGGTAACGAAGATATTTGTGAACTGGAAGGTCCGCTCGCATTCCCTGGCCCGGACGCTGCATTTCGGCGTTCTCGAACGAGAGACACGTGTACACGTATCGCTTCTAGGGCCATCGATCGAATCCTTGTTGCGGTCTCGGTTTCAAATCCCGATCAGCCCCACGATTGGACTCGAATTACCCTTAAATAGGTCCAATTACTTCGATCGACGTTTTACCAACAGAAACTGCGCCAACAATTTAGATTTCGCGAACGAATCCGCGTGAGGTAATTCATTTTCTACTAGTATTCGATCAATTTTTCCCTTCTTCGTTACACATTCACTATGAATCGAAAATTTTAACATATTATAGTGTTACTATAGTGTAAATAATGAAAGGGTGGATCTCGAGTAATCGAGAGCTATGAATAGATATATGTATTTAATATATGCGAATCGAATTCGATCGAATCACGCAAAGCACTCTTCGATTCGATGCGTGATCGAGTCAGTCGTTAACCACTTGCGCTGGAAATTAATTCAGAAATTTGGCAAAGTCTCCTGCGATGAATTTTCTTTTTACCTATTTTACTCTGATATTATAGTGTTACTATAGTGCAAATAATGAAAGGGTGGATCTCGAGTAATCGAGAGCTATGAATAGATATATGTATTTTTCTAATAGAAATATTTAATATTACAGGATGTAAGATGTTAAAGTCTATTTTAATGATTTAGATCATAGTAATATTAGATATTCCATCCCGAGGACCGCATTTTCCGAAGGAACGGCGGCTGTATGACAAATTTCGTGGCGCAGCAACATTTTTTATACCCAACAGGAAAGTGTCACTCCAACGCGGTATAAGCATAAAAAAATTATTACGAGGTGCACGGTGGAACGTGTTACCGAGGTTATCGATAGTTCCAGGTAGAACCTGGTTATCTTGAAGACACTCGGAAAACGCTACTACGCGAGCAGCATGAAGTAGCACCGGTTTATTGCAACGGCAGACGTGAAATTCCTTTTCATCGAAATAGAAACTGTGAATAGAAAAATACACAAAAATTCTTTTTCATAGGAAAGTGAACCATGCGTTGAGCACTTGGCTACTAGAAAAAAGATGAACCTATTGCAATTGGACCGCAATGCAGTGCTACATAACAGTTAAATTATTAAAGTATTAAATTATCGCTTAACCCTTTGCACTCGAGAGGTGACTCTCACCATTTGATTTAATGTAACAAAATTACGAAGTGTTATATATAATACTAACCCTTTGCCTTACAGTTGCCTGATTCGACGCAGCAAACTCTCGAACTTTCAGTACAATATTAAACCTTGAGTAATGTATCAACGCATAAAACATACAAGTAAAATAGTTCTGTCTCTTAATCTATACAAGATTAAGTGTTAATCACACAATTAATTGTGTTAGCTGCGAAAAATATCATTAATATTTAGTCAGGAAGTAATGAATATTTTTAATGAAAAATATTGTCGAGTGCAAAGGGTTAAGTTTCGTATAATGCATCAATATATGAAATATTTATATACAACAGCTTTGTTTCCTAATTTCATCGGGAAGAGTCGAATACTTCTAGTGAAAAGCTTCCGAGTGCAAAGTGTTAAATAATTAGTTAAACAATTAAATTACTCGTCTGAAATTTTCCATTCTAAACTCTGATGTCTCCGACGTCGTGATATTCAGCTTCAAAGGGATGAATCTTAATTTCTGATCCCACATATTTAACGAATCGACATCTTCTGGGGTGAAAAAAATATCGTTTCCGGGCAATTTCACGCGTGTTTCGCCTCTCGAGCTTCCCCAATTCGGTTCCCCGTCGGTTTCTTTCGACTCGAGCGGCAGAAAGGGGTGACAAAAGCGTTATTAGCAGAACGATCCGCGCCCCGTGATCTTTCGCTTCCCCCGGCGGCGAGAAATGGATCCTTCCAGGTAAAGTAGGTCGGCGTTCGCGCCGGGAAAGCGTGAAAGATACGACCGGGCGATCTCTCTTCGTCTCGCAACGGCGGCGTTCGTCGTCTTTCTCTTTCTCCCGCCTCCTTGAGCATGAATCATGACTCTTTCGGGAACGAGAGCGCGAGCCGGCCGATTCTATCTCGTGTTTGCGGACCGTCGACCCTTCACACCGATCCTCGTGAATCGAGGGAAGATACTGCCGAACGATTTTCACGGCGAATGAAATCGAGGCGATCCCTTTCGTTCTTTGTCGGTGAACTTCGTCGCTTCTGTGTTTTCGGCAAATGAAATTTTTTTCGTGTGACGACGGAGAGATAAGAGTGAACAATGTGGACAGAGTCAAAGACGAAAATGACAGAAGTGAAAGATGTAAGCAAAGTGAAAGAGAAAAGTGACAAAAGTGAAGAATATGGACAGAGTCGAAGATGAAAATGACAAAAGTGAAAGATGTAAGCAAAGTCAAAGATAAAAGTAACGAAGGTGAACAATGTAGACAGAGTCAAAGACAAAAATGACAAAAGTGAAAAATGAAAGCAAAGTCAAAGACAAAAGTGAACAATATAGACAGAGTCAAAGACAAAAGTGAACAATATAGACAGAGTCAAAGACAAAAGTGAACAATATAGACAGAATCAAAGACAAAAATCACAAAAGTGAAAAATGTAAGCAAAGTCAAAGACAAAAGTGACAAAGGTGAAAATCTTCAACTTAAAATCTTCCAGCGACAAAACTGAAGGCAAGAATGAGAAAATTAAAGACAGACATGGCGAAGTGATTAATTCCAACAGGGCAGAAGGTGGAAATGACAATATCAAAAACTTCGACAAAACCGAAGGCAAGAATGAAAGAACTGATCGACTTCCGAAAAGTTCTAGTCGATTAATCATTCCTCGGTTCCTAGTAAATGATTCGTCGAATATTATAACTCAGACTGTTTTATTCGTTGGACATTTCGAAGTTCATTCGGTTGAATCTACGGAAAAGATAAGATCGCCGCGAGACTCGGGACGTCTGTGTAATTCAAACGGGAGTTTCAGGGGTTCGGGTTCGTCATAGTCAGACGGCGTATGGCCCGAACAGCTCAAGTCGAATAAAAGCAGCGAGGATAGTTTCAATAATAGAATCTCGGCACGAGTACAATGGACCTGCGGCTCAAGAATATCTTGCCTGGATAAATGAAGTCTCAGAGTGAAAGGTTACGAGGGGGTGGCGATTACGAGACAATGAAAATGAAATTCTCAAGAAGGAAATCTTCGGAACCGAAATAGTTGTATCAGAGATAATACGTTCCAACTGCTAATTACACGACCAGTAGAAACAGTCCCCAACGATCAGAGAGATTACCTACGAATCGCAATCGAAACTATACTTCATAATATATTCTAAGCTATTTTTCAACACTGTCCTTAACACATTGCGGACCGGTAACGAGAAATCTCGTTTTTATATGAAGACACTTAGCTATAACTTCGCTAATTACCACAGTATCGAAAGAATATAAAATTTAATTCGAATTGATTATCTATTTAAAATATGTTACATAACAATATATCTGAGTTTTTCTATGTATAGTGATATAAGTTGATTTCATTGAAAACTGCTATCATAATTCAGTTTTCTGAAAATTAGCTGTTACGCAATGTTTAACATTTTCAATCCTTTAATTACCAAACCTCCAATGACCCTTAATTACGCTCTCCATCTTCAATTCATATTTTTACGAAGAATCAACACATTATCTACTCTTTTTACATTATGATTCCTTCATGAATATAATAATACAGTAGAACCTCTTAATTAAAATATTCCTCCTTACAAGGTTTCACAAATTTCGCCTGAAATTCCCCTGTCGAATCCTCCTTGTATTGGTTCCTACAGAAAGTCTCACAATTATTTTTCTTCAATTCTTTAACAATGGAACTAGATGGGTCAAAATGACAAATTCTCCCTTGCAATTATCGAATACATAAAAAGTCCTTTAAAAAATTTCCAAAGAAATTATTTTACTGATACGCGAACTGAATTATGATCGAAGTCTCGACACTCTTGGGATTCTATAGAAATCTCGAAAAGTCAGCTCGACTTGGTAGTTGCGGCGTTAATCGCGTTGCAGATGACCTTACCGTACGCAGCAGTGATAATAATAATGACAATCATCCCGGACAGCTCCACCGAGGCGAAAAGAACATCGATCACGCGGCGCGCGACAATTTCCACGGTCGACGGAATAATCGCGGCTGGCCGGCAATTCGATTCGAGTTCCATTGGCCCCGTGATATATTCGCTCGCCGATATCCATCGAATTTTTCGCGTCCGCGTGCCGGAACACCGCGCGCCAACCTTCGATCCGGCGAAGATCGAATATTTCCATTTACATCGTGAATCAGCGCGTCGGTTTAATTTACCGCGGATCCTCTCGACAGCTTCACGCAAATATTTGCGATCGTCTCGACGGTTCACGGGCGAAAAACGATTTTTATTGGCGTCGCGCTCGCCGCGAGCCTCTTCGTTGTTTTGCAGCCGATCGACTCGCGTACAATGATCTTCAGAGTGGAGGCTCGAGCTCTGTTTTCCTCTTTCCGACGCGTTCGCTCGTCAAGAGAATTTCGAACGTTTTCATTGTTATTTATTCCTCCATGGCGAACATGAAGTAATTGATTACTTGGTACAGTAGTTCCCATGTTACATTATTATACAAGGTGGAAATTATGAAGCGTTACAGTCAAAGGACAGTTTTCGCTCGCAATTGTCTTCAAACGAAGCGTCGATCGTGGCTGCCGTTACAATAAACGCGATAACCCGTCTTCTTCGCGAAGTTTCGCGACGATACCGAATCTTTGGAGTTTCCCGTACGTATTTCCGGCTCGAAACCGCTTTGAAAGTTTCACAGCCGTCATCCATTACTCACAACCTACGTGACTCCCGGCGCCCACGGGATTCCGTGTTTCAAAGCTTTCGCCGATGGTCCGTGGAACACTGGTGATTTAACTGCTCTCCGACGTGTAATTTACGGGCGTGTTTTTGTATCGGCATTTTCAATGCGCGACGCGGTGCCCCTAAGAATACACCGACGGCTCTCCCATTTGGCCGCCTGAAATTTTTAGGACCGCACTCTCGCATCTGCGATTCATGGGCTCCGCGTCGTCCGTCGTTTAAGGTCCGATAATTCGCTGTGTTCCAAGAATTTTACGGCTGTTCTTCGGCGAAAGTCGTTAATCGCGATGTACCACTTAAAGGTAACATTTCGATGACTTCCAAATATTCTTGAATAAATAAATAGAGCGTCATGCTAAGCTGTAATCGAACGAACTAACGACGTGAACCTCAAAGAAACCAAGAGCACTTCGGACCGCAAAGGGTTAAAATACGAAACCGCAGTTCAGTTTCTGAATCGAAACGAAGGAAGCACGATCGAGTTTCCGCGAAAAGCCCGCAGCACTGAAACGGTTGATCGTCCATATCCGAATCGCGATACGGAATCCGGAAAAGTCCCTAAATATCTGGCCGTCCTATCCCCGTGAACTTCGAGTCCCGTAATCCTGCAGACTCCGACGAGCATCCGCAAGCGTCCAAGATCCAACACCGTGCAGAATTGATCCTGGCGTCGGATTTTCGACTAGCCGCTGCGCGAACGTAGGCCGCGCCCGTCGAAACGCTCGAAATACGTTACAATACGTCCGACGGGGTTTCAACGAAATCCTCTTATCGATCTATGGCGAAACGCACTCGGACACATAAGCGGGAACAGGGAGAAGCGGAGGGAACGAGGAAGACAGAAGGGGAGAAGGTTATGCGGACAGCAGGAATAAATCCCGGCGAATATTCGAACAACATCGATGCCGATTCTTATTTCGAGACCGACCCCGGATTCCCTGGAATTCGGGAATGTTCCCCGATTCGTTCCCACTCGTCGGCGAGTTTCAATTTTATGATGGAAACCGCTTGCTCGCGCGCGTCGCGCGTTCAAATGCGAGTGTTACTGGGGAGAAAGGTTCGGGGAGACGTTATAAAGGAATCTTTATAGAGGAAGATCTATTCTAGAAAGGTTTAGAATAAATTATTACATTCTAGATATTGTAGGAGGATCTAGAATAAATTTCTCTCACACTTGTTATTACAGGAAGAGCGGAATAAATTTTTATTACATTCTAGATGTTCTGGATCTAGAATAAATTGTTATTATGTTCTAGATATTGTAGGGAGATCTAGAATAAATTTCTCTCACACTTGTTATTACAGAGAAGTGCAGAATAAATTTTTATTGCCTTCTAGATGTTGTGGATCTAGGATAAATTGTTATTTTGTTCTAGATATTGTAGGAAGATCTAGAATAAATTTCTCTCACACTTGTTATTACAGAAAAGTACAGAATAAATTTTTATTGCCTTCTAGATGTGGATCTAGAATAAATTGTTATTATGTTATAGACATTGTAGGAAGATCTAGAATAAATTATTATTGTATTCTAGATATTGTAGGAAGATCTACAATAAATTTCTCTTACATTTGTTATTGCAGAAAAGTGCCGAATAAATTTTTATTGCATTTTAGATGTTGTAGAAGATCTAAAACAAATTATTATTATATTCTAGATATTGCAGGAAGATCTACAATAAATTTCTCTCACATTTGTTATTCCAGAAAGATGCAGAATAAATTTCGATTGTAGGTGTATTAGATTTAGAACAAATTCTTACTAAATTTCAAATACCCTAGACAGACCAACACTAAATTTCTCTTACACCTCGAAGGTCAGTTCCGAAATGAACTTAATGGATTAGGTACTTATCAAAGTACAATATCCTCAGAATAAATCTAAACGGCGAGCTGCATCGTTGCACAAGCAAACAATAGCTTCGGAATAAATCCGAACGGCGAGCTGCATCGTTGCACAAGCAAACGTAAAGTAAACAATCTCCCACCGCGTTTCGTTCCACACACAGCATCGCTAATTAGAAGCTACAATTTGCGTAGCATGTTTAAAGCTTAACACAATGGCGAGTGTCTCTAACAATCCCCGACGATGCTATTCAAGAACAAGATCATAATGTCAAAGACCGTTATACAACAAAGCATTCCCTCGCTTCTTTCGCGTGATTATCTGCAGAAAGAAAATTAGTATTCTAATCGCCGAAGATTATCAAAGGAAATTATACGCAGAAATAATTTCCTTTGGCAACCTTCGCTAATGAAAATTCCAATTTCCATCGAACGGTCACGACACGGTTGTCCCGAATATACGAGTTTCATCTGTTTCTTTCGAATGTCGGAGGTGCATTAGCGCCAAAGTCGGTTTCCTCTATTTTTGTCGCGTAGACCGAGGCGCGGCGAGGGTCGAGCGGGGAAACAAGGGAACCAGCGAGGAGAATAACGTATGGTAATGACCTTTCCCCCGGTTATTCCGCCGGGCCCGCTTTCTGGAACCGTGGAAACGCGGCCGCTGCGCTTTTCTCCTCCATTTTCCTTTCCGCGGAACGCGCGGCGCACTCGTCTCCCCGGCCTCTCGCGATTTTATTTCCAATTCGAGTGCCTCCTCGCGAGCACGCTCTTTCCCTCCGCTCTGTCGTTACCGGGAAGATTAATAAGCGCGCGTGATTTCGATGACACGTCGCTTTCCCTCGAACCCTAAGGGGTTTTCGTTTCATTACGCGTTCCGTTTATCTTCCCTTTGGAAACTTTATTCTCGATTAATTGGAGCATTCGGAGTGTACAATGGAGATGGCGATCGTAACCTTTTCTGTATTCAGTTTGAACTCCTTTCGATTGTTCGAGTTTTTCCTTTCACTGTTACAGATGTTGTGATTTAATAATATGGATCGTTACCTTTATCTACCTTTAGGAAAAAGTAGAATGAAATTTATACCTTTCGATATTTAGAACCTTTGACCTTATCATTGATATTATTTCGGAACTTAGGGTTGAATAAAGGGTGAAGTAAAAGGGAAGAGTGAAAAGCGTGCAGTAGTCGAAACTTTCTTTTCCGTTTTTAATCCAGTTTTATTGCCAGCTGGAAATGTTCCCTACAGAATGAAGTTACATTGATTATTTGCACAAATTCTATTTTAATTATCACTTCAATTCCAGTGTCTAGCATTTGCATTCCTTCCGTCTTAATTAGCGAACACCGCCGAGGGAACTTCGAAGGCCACGCCGCGCCGCTGCACGCGCAAACTTTAAACATACTCAGCTTACTATAGCTCCTAATTAACAATACTGTTTTCAATGTGAAGTTTAGTCAACGGATGTTTACACGGCACTGTTCCGCGGCGATGTAGCGTCCAATTAAGATTTATTCCGATTTAATCGCGTTCCAACCGTAACAACGTTACAGCTGCGCCGTACATTCAATCTCCCTTCAACATCTATTCTTTCCTTCGCGTGGACCGTTTACCATTCGAGAGCTCGATTTAACCGCGAGTTAATTTCCGTTTCGAAAGCGCAATTTTCAAAAATACACAGAGGAAATCGGGAAGAGAGACAGCGGTGGAATAATGTCACCGTTACACGCGGAACGGTGAAAGATATTCGTTCCACTTCGTTAAAAGAATACACACCGTTCGAATTTATTATTTCTCCGAGTACCACGTGAAACTCTGAAAACACTCTGAGAATGTTCGCTAATAAATCGCTAAGAAAATTCGAGACGATCGTATTGTTAGTTCCAATGACGAATGTCTAATTTGAATTATACAATTAAGATTTAGATTTTAGATCTGCATCAATCAAATAGTATAGTATTAACGAATAAGTAATTGAAAAATATATAAGCATACAGCGGTGAGTTATTGAAAAATCATATTAACATTTCTCAATTGTTTAAGGAGAGACCAACAAACTTTTACCGGCGCATCTCTACACGCTCTTTTATTTCATTCGTTCCTTATCCACGTCCCACATCAATCTTTCGTCCATTTGTTCGATCATTTATTCAACCGTTTCCTTCCCTCGTACCTAGATTCTCTTTTATTTACCAGCGTGTGCGTTCCAACTCCGCGGAGCCGCCATCTTGTCGGGAAGCCGCGACGCCTCTCGACAGACCGATCCCGCAGTCGAGCGTTCTCCGGCTCGAATCAATATTTATCCAGGATAATTAGCGGGAACGAATTCTCATTGCTCGGATTACGTGCGGACGAGATTAGCCAGTCTTCCCGGTGAATTATTCGATCCATTTGTTCCGGTAATTCATCCTTATTTACTCGAATGTATCAACGAGAATTATCCGAGGCGAGCGTTCGCCGCATAGCTTCGATATAACACGCCGACGCATTCCACTCGGCGCCCGTGGACACGCTGTCCGGCTGTATCATGCGCGCTCAACGAATTTCCCAAAGGTTAATTAGACTTCGGAACCTGACATTTGCGATATAAAATTAATTATCGAATTCTGTATAGAAGAGTATCGTACGAATAACCGGCAAAGGTCTAACGGATAACGAGGTAACGCTTTGCGAATAATTGTTCGAACGCAAATTGGAACGCCGGACACTTCGTTAAATAATAAAGCGAAAGGCGGGGAAAGTTGTTTATTCGGTTGCCGGCGGAGAATTGAATTTTAGTCGCGCGCGACGCAAAATTTCGCTCGACGTTGATCGATTTTCCATCCGAAAGACGACGGGACCGGTCCGACCCGTTCCAGTCTACCTCGTCCCGATAACAACGCGAGATTGCAGCGACGGTGTCGCTCGTCGTGTCGCTACGGGCATGTTTGTCGCGCGGTACATCGACGAACGACGGCGAAAAATGACAGCGATGCCGTCGATAACCGGCGCCGCGCTAATGTCGCCGCTAACGAACTTATCTGGGAACACGTGATACTCGCGCGTCCGATTCACGCGCAAAATGAAAGTGTCCTTCCATGGTCAGCAGGCATGGAAATTATGGAAAAGCTTACCTCCCATGCGTCCTTGTTTTCAAACGCCTGTCGATATTTTCAATTCATTAGCACTGCGCTGACAACGTCAAATTCAACCGTACTTCACATTTCGCTAAATTTACCTCTCGCTAAAACAAAGTTTCACGAGAGTCACTGGCCAAATCGTTGGCCCTTTTTAATTTCTCGAAATTTCCTCGTTCAATTTCAATCTCAACTTCTCGTATTGAAACTACTGTCAACTTTCAACAAACATTCTCCGGTTCATATGAAAATCGTGCCAACGACAGAGGTTACTTGAAAACCACGTTATTTTATAATCGTTCGACTGAGACTACACGCATACTAATGAGGTAAAGTACATTCCGCGATCGTCTACTTCCATTTAGTTCGCCTCACTTCCCGCTTTTTGTTTCGCGGAGTTCCCGAGCTGGCCAGCGTGCGGCTCGTTTAACTTGGAATTTGAGTTGCTCGAATAAATCGAGTTTTCGCGCACGGTTGGCTCGCGGCTCCCAAAGGAACGCGATTGTCAGCGAGCTCGTTCAGGAAACAGTCGGCGGCGCGACGTGTGCGCGCAACCCGGCTCGCCGGCCAGATATTGCGCCGGCTAATATCGCGAGACGCACGGGATATTTTGAGTTAACGGAAAGGGACTCGGCTTCCGTTTCGCCGGCCGCAAAGCCCGCGTGTACACCGCTCGAGTTTGCCGTCCCTTCTGCCCGGTGCTTCTTGATCGCAATAGACTCGCGGCCCGTCAAAGCGTCGAGTATCGCTCGCAGAATACGGCTGGTAAGCTCGTTGCGAACCGATCCGCGAATATTACGTCTCTGCGACCGCCGTGTTTGACGGGCCGAGCGAAGTTCTCGCTTTAGAGAACTCTGGAACCAGAGAACTCGCTTTAGAGAATCCGTTACTCCTGATTTTTCTGTGTACACTGATGGAAACTAGATTTTTCTATAGAAAGTGCATTTGCGAACGTTTCTGTTGATTTATTATTTTAACACTTTGTCCTGTGATTGGTTTCTTAACTGTCATCGATAGAAACCGTTACTCTTGATTTTTCTGTGGGCACTGATGGAAACATGATTTTTCTATAGAAAGTGCGTTTGCGAACGTTTCTGTTGATTTATTATTTTAACACTTTGCCCTGTGGTTGGTTTCTTAACCGTCATCGATAGATTTACTTTATTAACAACATATTAGAAAAAGAAAATTGTGGTGCTATTTTATGCCTAGGATTACAAAGCTTCGTGATGGATAATAGAGAAGTGATGTTTAATTTATATTCAAACCAAAGGAACGACACTTAGGTTTGTCGAATTCTGATATTGTAGGTCAAGGGGTTAACGAGTTAAGTTAAAAGAAGCTGTCTTAGATCAGACGTAGGTGAATTCTAATTCAACAGTTTCATCGTCCGTATAAAATTACATAGTTAAGAGCAAATTGCAACTTTCAGAGTTCAAATGAAGAATTAGATTCAATAGCAAGTTAGTTCTATAATTATTCAATATTCGTTTGATAGAAATTATTTGGAATAAAAACGTCTGTCGCGGTGCTTTGGACGGGATCGGATTGATCCGATTCGTCGAGCACGTAGCTGCTCAGGGACGTCGCCGGTCACTCGTTTAACTCCTGACACCTACGATCGATAATTATTAACGGTAGCAACGTTTCTGCGTCGACTGCTGTCCGTTACTTGGTTCGTGCTCGGCGGCAATGGAGGGTCATGGGACTTTACGATCGCGACTTTCATGATGGAGGATAATTCGCTCGGCAGTCGCTCTAAAGAACGTTGATAAGGATTTATCGAGTAGCGAGTGTTGAATTGTGCTTCTCGTGTGTTCGCTACGCGGTTGGAAGAATCACGCGACTCGTTGATTAAGTGGCGGTTTGTTAAGGACAAAGAGGAGTTGCAGACGAATATCCGAGTAAGTTCTATCTTCCTGTGATTTCGTCTCTTCCATTATTTCACTTTTCGACGACGTTAAACGAAGAATCAAGGAAACCAATCCGATAAAGTCCAGTAAACAATAATGAAGAAAATCAATGTATTTCAGACAAGAACAGTATTTGACAAGTTGCAAATAATCCCTTCAAGACTTACTGAATAACAAAAGGAAAGGTGAACAGAATAAAAGACACGTTGCTAACTGAAAACTGGTAGATCCATTGGCTAAGTGTTAATACATTGGTTTCCAAAATTTAGTTTACCGATCAGAAAAGTATATGAAGCCTTTAAAGAGTAGGCTCTAGAATATCATTAACTCCTCTAAAATTTAACAATCGGAAAACAAAAAACCCACTTAACCCATTAGCTTCCCATCGACGCAATTGAAGTCACGCTACCAATCCGTAGCATTATTTATAATATAGAAACGTTTGCGAATAATCGTTCAATTGAGTGAATTACAATAATTCGATGTGCTTGGCATTCAACGTGTTAAACGCAGAATAACAAGATTCACTGAGAACCCCATAAAAATCCTCTCGCTACAATCACTTCCTCTTACAACGCGATCCACCGATCACACTCTGTTCAGTCCCACGCGTGTCATTAACAAGCGCGAAGCACTCGTTGCGGGGAGTAAGAGTTAACCAATCGAATCGATGCAATTCCGATCCCGCGGCGCCGGCACAATCGCGCCATCGGACTCCTATCCGAGGCTGTGGAGAGGCAATGCCGAGTCCCCGATCCGCCGGTGCCCCGTTCAGCGCAGCCCGAGCACTCAATTTCAATAAGGTGCACGGCGAGCGAAGCGGGTCAGGGTGGAAAGTGCAACGCCGCTTTTATCCGCGGGGAGCAAAGGCGACCGAAGCCCCGTCCGCGCGGCGAGAATTCAATTCGACATTCCGCGGGGCGTCGAGACGCGCCTGCACGTGTCCTATTCGCGGGTCGCAGGTCGCGGGTCGCTCGACGTGGCAGCCAAGCGAACCGGAAACCCGTTTGTGGCAGATGGACCGGAATGGATGCGCGCCGCCGACAATACGCGAATCTTGCGGGTTGATCCGCGTCGCAGACTCGAATGGATCCTTCGTTGAACCCCTTGGCCTGTGATTTCTTTCTCAACTCTGATCGATAAGGCGACTTTGTCGTTAATAATTTATTGGGAAAAGAGAAAAATCCTAAGCATATGCTTTGCCTGTATTTCCTTTTAAGTGTAACAGTTGATTATAGAAGAATAATATTTACTTTCGATTCGAATGAACTGAGTAATGTGTATGTTTGTTGAATCATGTTGAAGATCTTCACCACGAGTCTCACTCGTAGGGCAAAGGGTTAATATGCCACCGGTGACCCCCTAGCAAATCGAGTTTCTGTAATTCAATCGATTAAACGAGGATTATTTTGAAATATTTCTATATCATAAATAATGCTACTTAACTAAAAAGATGACGTGTGTACTCGTCAAACGCAGTTAACCGGTTAACACGTTCACTGTTGAACGTGTGTTTGTGGAAATCTTTATGAAACTGAGGGTGTGGTTTATGAAAGTCGTAGGGTTGAGGTTTTTGATAGTAGGTATTGGTATTGTTACCGTTGGAATGGTTATTAGCATTTTTGTGGTGTTAGTGTTCTTGTTGGAATAGTTACTACTGTTTTTAGCAGTATTTTTTGTTGGTTATTACTATTGTCACTGTTGGAATGGTTATTAGTATTTTTGTAGGGTTAGTGTTATTGTTGGAATAGTCACTACTGTTTTCAGTAGTATTTTTTGTTGATTACTATTGTTACTGTCTTAGTGTTACGATGGTTGTTACTGTTTTTATGTTATTTATGTTAGTTACACAGCATTTACAAGTATTTTTGCGTTTTTACTACATTGCTATTTAGAACAGTTACTATTGTTTTTGCATTGTTACTAGTATTTCTACTACTTCGCACTGTATACTGATGGAATTTGCTTTCAGTACATTATATAATAATCAATCTTTCAGTTGTCAGGCTAACAATTTCTGTCATCCGCGTATGAATAATACAATAGTCAAAGTGTTAACGCGTTCAACGGACATTCGTCGAATTCTCATTTGCTTAACTGTACTTTAACACGGCGAATTCATAATTCATTAGCCGGAACTCTATGCGAGGTTCAAATAGTCCATTAAGAGTAGTCGGATACCCAGAATTCGCTGATACAATACTTCGAAACGTTTGCGCGAACAATGCCGCGATGCCGGTAATTAATGAAGACACATTTAATGACCAATAAATCTCTTCTTTGTTTTTAGATACCGGTACCCGCAAATCTACTCAGCAGCAAGGTAAGAGAAACTCCGCAACTCTCCGATCTCTGGCTCGGTTAAGCATCGCCGTAAAATATTGCTAGATCCACTGAACCACCAACTTGAAACTTAAATGCACTAGCGAAATAATATGAAATACACTAAAAAATAATTATTTCATGCAAACATTTCCTAAATAATTATACTCGCTTGGCAACACATAATGATACCGTGAAAACAATCAAACAAAAAGTATAAATTACTATAAATATATATACTACTATATATATGACTATATATAAATATATACTACTATATATACATATATTATTATATATAAATATATACTACTGTATATACTACTATATATACTACTATATATAAATAAATACTACTATATATATATTACTATATATAAATATATGCTACTATACATATTACTATCTATAAATATACATATTACTATAAATATATAGTGCAAATTACTATATTATGATTTTTGCACTATTTTAATTATTGTAAGGCATATACGCCCCACGCGGCCTGAACGGAAAGTCTTCGAAAAACGTGTTAACCAGATTCTCGTAATTGTAGCCGAAAAAACGGCCCGCGGTGGCCGCATGCGCGGCACGATCCATCGCCGCTCGTTTTATTATCGAGCATTTTTCCGAGCTCGGGTTCATGAATACCAATTCCTGGAGGGCACAGCGGCGCGCAGCTGCAAATTTCCTGGACTCCGGCCGCAAATGCGAGCGCGTCCGCGTAGAATCCGGCCTTCCTGCGATTTTTCTGAACTCGTCGCGTATCCACTTCGGTGCCGTGTTATCTGCGCCGTACATCCAGTCATCGATCCAGATTATCCCGTGGGGGGACGGAATCCCGTCACGAACGCGACTCGCGTTATCAAGGTCCGTTTTGCAATGCGTCAGATGCGGGTCGTGGATCGAACGATTTATTGGTGGGCATAGTAACTGTTTGTTTGTTTGTTTGTTTGTTTATTTGTTTGTTTGTCAAGGATTTCTTAGTGGGGGGTTTATTCGTATTGAATACTTATGATCGAGGTGTATTTTAAAATTTAGTTTTTGTGGTGGGAATGCATCGGTCGATGCAAGAATTATAATGTTGTGTCAAAAACGAGTCGAAGGTTGTAATATTGTATCGATGAGTGTATCGAAAGGTATATTGTATACATTGGCGCGTGAACATTTCAATATTCCATCGATTGGTGAATGAAAGTGGCAATACTGCATCGATCGGTGCGTGAAAATTGCAATACTGCATCGATCGGTGTGTGGAAATTTTAATATTCCATCGATTGGTGCGTGAAAATTTCAATATTCCATTGATCGGTGCATAAAAATTGCAATACTGCATCGATCGGTGTGTGGAAATTTTAATATTCCATCGATCGATGCTTGAAAATTTCAATATTTCATCGACCAATGCAAGAATTACAATGTTATGTCATAAATGCGTCAAAAGTCATAATATTCTATCGATGAATGTATCAAACGGTACAATATTGTACAGATTGGTGCGTGAAAATTTCGATATTGCATCGATCGGTGTATGAAAGTTTCAATATTGCATCAATCGGTGCAAGAATAACAACATTGCAAAATCAATGTATACAAAATCACAGAACTACAAACGAACCAACTAAATTAAACTGCGCTCATGTGGAACCTGAACAGTCAAAAGAATTACAAAAATATTTGAAACATCCCTTCGAGTACCGATCAGTTCAGAGAATAATTGCACGTACACATTAAAACAGAACAATTCGTGTATATCAATAGCCGATGGATCAGAATAAGAGAACTTACGACGAGGCACGTCGAATTAATAACAATAAATAGTCCAGTGCTCAACGGCGAGAAAATTTCCGAACTTCCTGTTGTTTCGTTAGGAAAGGAGAGAAAGAGATAGAGAGAGAGAGAGAAAAGGTTAGAGAGCTTAATCCTATCGGTCCTTTGACGCGGAACGGAATTGGAAAGTCGAACGCGGCGATACTCCGGCGGAGTGCACTTGTAATTAGATTCGAGAGCGAGGGAAACCGAGGGGGAAGCTCCCTTTTCCTTTTTTCTTGAAAGGCTCGCTGGGAAACCGGACCCGGTCGCTTTTTAAGCTTCGAGGAGCTTCGTCGCGAGATCCTCTATCGCCTCGTCGGAGACCACGAGTCGACGAGTGTCCCCGATTTGTTAATCACTCGGAGAACCCGGCTGATTACGCTGTGATCTTCGAGCGTAGTCGCGCGATTCTGTTCTCTACGTGGTCGTGTTTGCTCGTGGCTGCGGTGGTTTCGTATTACGAGAACATAGGGAATTCGGGGAATTGTTAATAACTTAGGTTGCAGTTGTGCGCAGTATTTCTATGGAATGGAATAATTAGATGTACTGTTCAATATAAATATCTGAATATCTAAATATTTGAATATTTGAATGTCTGAATGTTTAAATATCTGAATGTCTGAATATCTGAATATCTGGATTTCTGAATGTCTGAATACCTGAATGTCCGAATGTCTGAATATTTGAATATCTCAATATCAGAATATCTGAATATCTGAATATCTGAATATTTGAATATCTGAATATCTAAGTATCTAAATATATAGATATCTGAATATCTGAATATCTGAATGTCTGAATATCTGAATATCTGAATATCTGAATATCTAAATATCTAAATATACATGTCACCATAGCAATATAACTGATTACATAATTAATCGTGTAACAGGCTCACGCAAATCGATGATCAACACGCAAAGCGATGTAATACAAAGATAAACAGACATAGAAAACGATAACGTTAAACAAGAAAAATAGAAAGAAAGAATCTTATTAAAAAAAAAGTGTCCAACTATGCTCTCTCTTCTGCTATCAAGACGATCAACCCCTTATCCCAAGAAAAACAGCGCCGCCATACTCGGTTAGAAAGTTCGGAGATCCTCCGTATCGTTTCCCGAGCTAATTAAAAAATTCACAGTCCCCTCGCGTGCCAGAAGTTCCCATTGTACGTCACGAACGCCGGAAATCAGCGGGTGCCAAGAATTCGGCAAGTTCGTTGCCAGTTATTTGATCGAGCGACATCCAGTATATCGTGGTTCATGTGCCAAAATAAAGCCAACTTTCTTCGAGGATTTATTGAGATTCCACTCGACCTGTAGTTCAAAGTGCGCGCTAGGTTACAAAACCTCGACGCGAAGAAAGGATCATTTTCTTAGCGCCACGAAATTTAGACTTCACCCCCGAAACGGACGAAACTATTCTCAAAACATTCTTCAGATTTCAATCTCTGTTTTCACCTTTTCATTGTCCTAGCGTCATTAAATCGATTCGGTCTTCCACTTCACCGTTCTCGTTCGCACGAAAACTGTTTCATTTTGCGAACGGTGCAAAGAAATCGTGAATAATATACGTGGTATTAATAGAAATAATTATGTTTTACTTAACCCCTTGTCGTACGAGTCAGACTCGTGGTGAAGATCTTCAACACGATTCAACAAATACATGTATTGCTCAGTTTATTCGAAGTAAACATTATTCCTCCGTAATCAACTATTACACTCAAAAGGAAATATAGGCGTAACATATGCTTAGAATTTTTCTCTCTTCCCAATAAATTATTAACGACAAAGTAGCCGTGATCAGAGTTGAGAAAGAAATCATAGGTCAATGGGTTAAGATTGCTAATCAGACATGGAAGTATTCGGTATAGAAGTTGTAGAATTCTTTCGTGAGAAACCATAGCTAAATTATATTTACTAGAGAATGTAATTAAGAATGTAATTGGCGAAATTCATTTTGTTAGTGAATGGTCTATTACAGTAACGCAGAGATCATAGGCCAAGAGGTTGAGAGATCAGCAGGTAGTTTCCTTTTTCCCTATTAATCGAGCAATCGATATATAATTTAACTTCACCTGCCGAAGGTTTCGGACACATGCACATGCGTCGAGATTTCCAGTAATATTTGAAACGTGCAGACGAATCGAGGCGCATGACGGGGTCAATTCCTAACTGACGTTCCGCGAACGCTCGAATATGGAGATCGCATGTGGCAGGCATTAAGCAAACTTCACCAGAGGGACCGGAATTAAGTAGACCTCCGCGAACGCGTTCCCGCGGAATTAGATTCGAGCGGAATGGCACCGTGACCGAAATTTCTGAGATCCGCGGCGTCGCGGCTCGTAGCCGGGATTCTCAACCACCCAGCCTTGCGAGAACTCGGTTCGACGAACTTGCCTCTCGCATTACGGAAACTTTTTCCATGTACCTGTCTTACCTCTGCATTGACCTTTCGTATCGTCCCCGGCGATCTAATTCAATATTTCTATTTCGACAAACTTATGTAGGACGAATGGTTCGTTGTGCGTGCGTAAGGGCGACCAAGTCGTATCGCGACGGACCGGCGCCGAGATGTTTGGAAAATAGTGTGACTATTAAGAATACATACAATTAAGCAACAACCCTTACCGTCCCGTTTGCATTCCTATAGTCAAGGAACACTTAATTTTTACAACGACAGAGAAAAAGGCCCGAACACATTAAATAAAACCCTAACCATTCGACACGCCATAAAAAACGAATTAAGACATTTTCAATACACAAAGGACGGCTTAGCTTCACAACACATTACACATTATAATAATAGTAGCCCCACTATAAACTTGGAGGCTCGTCCGGGATCACTATATATATGTATTTAATAAAATATGGAAACGACACACGTAGAAATTTCATTTGGAGATGATACATTGATATGAGCAAAACAGTTCGCTTTGATCCGAGTAACGAACAACATTGCTTGTAAAATTGCTCTAGAAATCTTCATCGCGAGTCTCACTCGTCATTGCACGGCGAAGGGTTAAGGATCTTCGGTCATTTTTTAGGCGGCTAAAGGAGCCACTCGTGGAGTCTACGTTTGGGAATCGAGTTGAAAGGGAACAGGGCGTGATCCGTTAATGCGACTATCCCGGAAGCGCGCAGCCGATGTCCTTGTAATTAATCGAGCCGGTTGCTCCTTTAATCCGGATTCCCGTCGAGTCCCGAGCTTTGTGACGCGTCCCGTAACGCCGAATCACGGTGTTTGACTCGATCGCCCGGTATCCCGTGCCGTTGTGACGCGGTTTCGCCGTTAATTTCACGACTTCCGCCGCAGCTAACGCTCTATTACGGTTTAACGCCGATATGTACGAGCTCGACCTTTAAACCCGGAAGTCGAACGCACCCGCGGAATTCACCCGGCCGTTTTCCCGTCGGACCGTGCCTTATTAACGTGTCCGATGATGCACCGGAACTTCCGGACATTTCCATCCTTACCTCGGATGGCTAACTTATGTTTCCCTGATTTCTGAGTCACTCTTGTCTTAGAATTATTAATTTCTTAGCTAATTATAAGACATTTTGTGAACATCAAATTAATGTAGTATATTGAAATCTGGTGAATGATAATTGTTGATTTTAAGTCTAATCACCAACTTATGTTTCCCTAATTTCTAAGCCACTGCTGTCTTAGAATTATTAATTTCTTAGCTAATGATAATATACATTGTAAACATCAAACTAATATATTATATTCAAGAATATCTGGTGAATGATAATTGTTGATTTTAAGTCTAATCGCTAACTTATGTTTCCCTAATTTCTAAGTCACTGCTGTCTTAGTATATTTAATTTCTTAGCTAATGATAATATATATTGTAAACATCAAACTAATATACTATATTCAAGAATATCTGGTGAATGATAATTGTTGATTTTAAGTCTAATCGCTAACTTATCCGTTTCCCTAATTTCTAAGTCACTCTTGTCTTAGAATGATTAATTTCTTAACTAATGATAAGATATTTTGTGAACATCAAACTAATATACTATATTGAAATCTGGTAAATGATAATTGTTGATTTTAAATCTAATCGCTTTATCTGTTCCCCTAATTTCTAAATCATTCTTGTCTTAGAATGATTAATTTACGAGTACCCACCACCAATCATCATTCCATTGACTTACCGCTTAAAATAAACCCGCAGAAAATATTAATCCGAAAGCTTCTCTAAACACACAAGAGAATTCGCCCGCGATTCGTCAAACGGAATTCTACAAATCAATCTTATTCTCTCGACAACCAATGAATGTATAATATAGAAATGTTTATAAATAATCCATGTAGACATTCGATCCGGTTGGGGTCACCGGTGAGCCGCGGCAGCGACTACCCAACACCGTATCCCACACGTTGCGCCGGACGTTAACCGAATAACTCCGATTTCACCGCGGCTGGCCAATCACACGGCGCGCCACTTATTCCGCAAAGAAACATTCCCGAAACACGTTTCTCTCGGTCGACGAGCAGCACGAGATTACCGTCGCGAACGAAAGTTCCCCGCGCGGTCCCTAATTGCAAAGTTACCGGAACAACAACAAGCATAACGCCGACGCGGTAACCACGGTTTATAATAGGCTGTCTGTCGGCGGCGAAAGATTAGGCGAACTTCAATTTCCCGAGCAGCCGCGCAGCTGTCCCCGCGCCGCGCGCCGAGGATTACGGCGTCGCTCGCTCGCTGCGCTGCCGGTCGCGGAATCGACGCGCGTCGCGAGATCCGAAGTTTCGAGGATATCCGAGCCCGCCGACAGGTTCGGGGCTTATTAATATTCCCGCGGCGCGGGAATCATCCGGAGGAGGCGGCCGTAACTCGAGGATCATTCGCCGGGGCCACTCGAACGAACTTCCCACTAATTCCTGCCGCTCGATTCTCCGACATCGGCTGATCCCTCTTTCCCCACCCTCGCTGATTAACCTATTAAGCCTCGGCTAACGAAACGAGGCGGTTTTTCTCTCTCTCGGTCAATGGTGACTCGAAAGGTGACTCTCGCTCAATATTTGATTTGATACAACAGTGTTGTTAAGGCCACTTATAGCCTTACCGTTTCGTTCGAGCCCTTAAACCATTTTAGCTTCTATACACTTTTTATCTTTTCTAAGACTTATCGTACATTTGGTAGTTCTTCGTAACAATAAGAGCCTTCGTCCCGCTCGCAACTTGCAATCGTCCTTACGTATTACGAGGAGGGACCGTGGCAGCCATGAATCCCTGAACCCATAAGGCCCGCGATTCTTGCTGTAGATTTTCCTTGTCTATTGTTCACATCTGGCGTCCAGTCGCCAGCATTTTTAACTCTCTAGCCCGTCCGTTAGCATGTGTTATTAAGGCCAAAGCGTTTCTTGCTTTTACCTGCCACGGTCGACGATTGCAAACGGGAGGAATTAGTTATTGACATTAGCAACTTGGAAGACCCAAGAAGGGAGGGGACTGTGTCTCCCTTCCACAACCATCTAGATCTAAAAGGGCCAACCAGAACGTCTTCACCCCCGCGAAGACGACGTTGCGGAGGTGACGTCGAAGATGATTCTGGGAGGCCCGGTGAGTTGATACACACAGTTGGATACGCATAGTTAGAAACACAAGTTGGAAACACATAGTTAGACAAGTATCAACTCGCATAGTACATCGCACAGAGTACGGAGTAGGAAGTAAGGATTACAAAGTATCAAGTAGCAATTTCGATCAAGCGCATAGCACTAGAGTCAAAGTACGCTTCACCTCCTACTCATTTCTAAGTTTTGTTCCCGATCTTATCGGGTGGTCCTTCGAGACATAAGTTTATTAGTCGGCACACCACGTGCAGACGCCTACAAAGCTCCACCGCCATTACGGTAACCACGAGTACCTAACAATGAGGTAATCGGTTAACTGCAACTTTTACATGCTCAGGCGTGAAAGTTTAACGTCACTGTAACTTGACAGTTACGAAATACGTTCGTTTGATGAAATTATGGGAACTATTGAATACATTGTCATTGTCGGCACACCACGTGCAGACGCCTACAAAGCTCGACCACCATTACGGTAACCACGAGTATTTAACACTATGTATTTGTATTTTATTCAATTATCTATTCCTGTGTTTTTCAAGATAAAACATATTTAAAATACCATTAATACCGCATAAATAAATAATGAAGTTCCAACGCTGCCGGTATCGAAATTTCCGCGAAGAATATCCCGAGGAACGAACCCGCGAGTACCCGTCGTAAATACGTCGAACGAAGTTCCACGGAAATTCGATATTCCACCGTGCTCCACCGTATTCACTTCCTGTCGGCGTTCTTCCAGCGTCGTCTCGAAAAGAGACCGCGTTCCCGGATACCGGTGGAAGGGAACGTGTAGCGAATGCGGATCGAGAACGGCACGCGCGGCCATGGAACACAAGGGAAATTACGTGTAACACATTCTTCGACTGATAATTGTTGTTGTAGGATTTTCGATGTGTGTACTGTGTAGGAGAGCTGTAATAAGTATACTCTCTGGGTTTCAACCCTTTGCGAACGAAGATACTTCGAAACATAGAAAATCTTTAACGTATGAATCTAAATTATATATCAATTGCTTAACTGATAGAAAAAGAGGAAGCTACGTGCTGATCTTCTACTGTTCGACTAATTAGATCATTTGTCCACGACTTAGTACTCCAAATCTGAACATTTTATCCCACCGAAATGCCGAAATGTCGTTCGAAAATTCCGAGTTTATGACCTGGTCGGTTAAGAAATACTCAAAATTCTCTAATAAGAAATAACGAGGTAATGGTAATGTGGGATTGTAATGAATCAAGGGCAAGATTTAAAGTAAATTTCAAGTTTAATTTTAACTTATAATTGAATACTCGCAATACTCTCTCAACACTATCTCTATTACTTCGTTCGCTCCGACTCGCAATTCTCACAAAAGACCCTTTTCCTCATGCATCCTTCCTAATATACTAATCACTCACTCACATTCTCACATACACGAATTTTGCGGTTGTCGCCCCTAATATCTCGCTCTCGCTCTGATTTTCATTCGCACTCTCTTTCACTCGCTCTCTCGGTCACTCACTCTTTCGGTCACACTCTCTCGGTCAGTCACGCTTGTTTATTTTTCGGATGACCGACAGCTGATCGGCAGCCCTAACGACAGCTAGTGTTGGTGTTTCTTTTATTCGTTTCTAACTGCCGTTTTGACTTTAACGGCGTAACTTCCCACAGTAACGAGAAATCTGAGGACTAAAGATTCAGAGCATAGGGATACAGATAGGATTATGATTATTGTGTTGTAGATCGAGCTGCAGAGGTTAGGGTCGTACGGCCGAGATAACGGAACTCGGGGAACAAGGTAGCGAAGCGAACGAGCGCGTTAATTAGATCGCAGATAAACGATGAAGAGTGGAGCGGTGTTGTCTTTGGCCAAACAAGTAGAATAAACCTGTTAGTGGCCGGACAGAGAAAATGGGGGTCGTGTCTGTTCGAATACCAGGAACTGATCGTACGTGATCGTGCAAGTAGGATGGGGGTACTGTGCATGTATCAGAGTACCGACATATGGAAATACATCAGTAAATTTATGCAGGAAGTTAAGCCGTTAATTAAGCGTTTGGAAAATCTTGGGTGGCTGAAAGAATGCGAGGAACAGTGTCTGGAACCGAGCGACTGGACCGTGAGAAAAGCGTGTACGTGAATTTTGACTATGGACTATGGACCAAAGATGCGTGCGCGAGGAACATTTTGTGCGAGATTGTGGAGAGGATGCACGAGGAAAGGACAGTCTTTTGTGAGAATTGCGAGCTGGCGAGAACAAAGCGGGTATTGCGAATATTGCGAGAAAGAGCAGCAATTATAAGTTAAAGTTAAATCAAAATTATTTTAAACCTTGTTTTGGTTCATTCCAATTCCAAATTTATTTATTAATACTCGCAGTTTCTGTAATTCAATCAATTAAACGACGATTATTTTAAAATATTCCTATGTTATAAATAACGCTGCTTAATGTCGCGATGTTCAGCTAGATGAATGTGCAATGATAATAACGCAATTCAATCAAATGATTGAATATTATATTTTTTCCATTTCTTGTATTTTGCTCTATGAGATCGTGCGGCATTCAATTTTCAATAAATAAACCCTACAGTATTTTAACACTTTGAATGCCATAGTGGTCAGCGGTGACCAACCAAATCGAATCACAAACGTTTACAAACATTTCTATATTATAAATAATCCTACCCATTGCGGTGACATTCAGTTCGATGAACGTGCAGTGGTAACAATACAATTCAGTCTAATGATTTGATATTATATTTTCTCCGTTTTGTGTACTCTGCTCCATGAAGTCATGCGGCGTTCAACGTGTTAAACGGATAATCGATCCTAATCGAATTTCATATTTTTCTAAGTACTACAGTAATTAGCAAAGTTGCATAGCTAAGTGTCTTTATATAAAAACGAGATTTCCCGCAGTGCGTTAAACTCCTCGCGCTCCGCCACTGATCTGAATACGATCGCGCGATCCTCGGCAGCGGCGCTGCGAAGGAACGCGGCATTCGGCGCGCCTGGAGGCTTAATTAACCGCCCGCATCTCGAACGTAGCGAGAGCAGAACGTTCGCGTTCCTGTATTCACGGCGACGAATTCGAGCAGATCCGAGCGTGCCGTTAACGAGATCGATAATGGACCGTCGGCTGGTCGCGCGGCGCGAATTCTGCGCGTGAAAGCCGGGAGCGGGCCGCTTCCGGAGCGGAATCGGCTGAAACGTAATCCGATTTCATCTAGATGTAATCTCGTTTATCGCGTTCGAAATCGCGCGTTTAAGTGCCGCGTCAAGTGTTTACATTTGAGACTCGTTTTTCATTTTCTCCGCGCCGTCCCGTTATTTACGAGGAGAATCCTTTTGTTCCGGGGATTGCATTAATACATCACTTCGGTAACTCATTCGAGAACACTCGGGGAACGTTGAAATTTTATTTCTACACGATGTAATTGTAACGTTACGAATAACTGTATGAAAAATTGATCGATGGACAGTTTACAATTTTCCTAATAATCTATAGGAGTTATTCTATCCGATACGTCACAGGTTTCCAAAGGTGAGTTCTAAATGCAAATTACCGTCCAGCAAGAAGATACTGGTAACAATAAAAACTGTGTTCAGTGAGTATTAACAGATTCATTAAAACTGCTTCGTTTCATTTCAACTCGTAACTGAACTTTCTGGTGGACAGGAAAAAATGAACTTCGAAAGTACTAGTGATACAAACAAATGCTTCATACAAAAGTTGAAACATACAAATCAAAACATACGATGATTATATTTCTTTACATTATATCACGAAGTTAATAACAATGTATCTTCTATTTCGATTCCAACGTCAGATAACCACAGAAACCGAATTTATCCTCGCAAAATATCTCCGAAAAATCAACTACTTAGCACATTGGTAACCTCCAACTTTCGTCACACGAAGAGTCGAATTTTCGGGCTTCGTCAAACAAATGCTTCATACAAAAGTTGAAACATACAAACCAAAACATACGATGATTATATTTCTTTACATTATATCACGACGTTAATAACAATGTATCTTCTATTCCGACTCCAACGTCAGATAACCATAGAAACCGAATTTATCCTCGCAAAATATCTCCGAAAAATCAACTACTTAGCACATTGGTAACCTCCAACTTTCGTCACACGAAGAGTCGAATTTTCCAGTTTCGTCCACAACAGTCCGCGCGAAGTCTCGAATTTCACAGACGCGCGTTGCTCGTCCAGCGAACGCCGCGTTAACACGTAATCGGATTACATTTCGGCCAACTCCATCGCGTAGCCCTTGAAGAACGCGAGTAACGCATCGATCGCGCGCGCCGCCGGTGTTCCTCGTCGCCCCTTGTAAATTAATCTCTATTAATATCTCCGGCACGCCCGGCCCGCGGACTCCGCGGAATTCCAGACTTGCTCGTCAACGCGCGCGCCGCCCGCCTTTATCGAATTCCCCTCTTTGCTTGAAATTTTTCATTCGCCCGGCCCGCGCGGCGTGTCCTCCGGCCCCGGGACCTTATTGTCCGGCGGATTAAACCGACGCAAGCGGATTTTCATCGCTCCGGATCGCGGGACCTCCCACTCCCGTCTCTCTGTTTTATGAAATTTTTCAACCGTATCCCCCGAACCGTTGCCACCTCTCCGAAACCGGATACTGCGATGGCTGCGACGAATTCCTCGGATCGCCGCGAACTGCTTCGAATTAACGCTACAACGGGCACGGCCTCCCGATCGTCCGCTCACTGGAATCGGAATTCGGAAGGAAAAGAGATGGGTCAGGCGTTTTACTCCAGGTAAACTTATTTAATAACCGGAATCGAAATTCCGAAGGGAAAGAAAGAGGTCTGCCTCGAGCTCCTCCTCGTTTCCGTTGTGAACTTTTGTGTTTTGAGTTCGGTTGCTCCTTTGCGATTCGAGGAAAGCTGATTTCGACGAATTTGTGTTGTAGGAATTTCTAGATATGCCTAGGAGTTTCTAAGAATTGTTATAAGTTTAGGTAGAATGTTAACAAGGTTCTAGAAATTTTTATTATATTGCGTAGAATGTCTAGGAGTTTCTTGGAATTGTTATAAGTTTAGGTGGAATCTCTAGGAGGTTCTAGGAATTTTTATTACATTCTGTAGAATGTCTAGGAGGTTCTAAAAATTTTTATTATATTGCGTAGAATGTCTAGGCGTTTCTAGGAATTGTTACAAGTTTACGTAGAATGTCTCGGAGGTTCTAGAAACTTTTGTAAACTTGTGTAGAATATCTATGAAGTTTCAGAAACTTTGATAAATTTTTGTACGTTTAGAAATTTCTAATTCTGAAGAATGTCCAAAGCTACTACATGGAACCTAATAAAATAGGAAGCAGGATTTATTTCGATGGCTGGTGGTCCCAACGTCAAATTCTCACGTTAAAATGGAAGTTTTCATTTACTTTCGCGGTGTTTTAATAAGAACAACTCGAGAGACACGCTGAAATGTGCAAACAATGGCGAATCAAGAGAAAGAACGATGGAAGAACCAAAAATAACTATTCCAGAATAACTGCCGAACAAATCATGCATAATTCTGTTCGCTTTTCGAAATTATGATGAAAAGAGTATCTCTGGACTCGCAACCTCATTTACTTCGTCCCCGTATGGTGATTCCATCGATTGCTTGCATAAACCGATCGGATCGGCCAATTAACCTTTCATCTCGCGTGCCGGCGTTTGCGGATAAAAGATTGCAGCCGGCGACACGCGCCTTACGTAACACGGCCCACTATTTTCGTGAAATCTGAAACGGGCCGGCCAGCCGTGTATCAGTCTTCCATTTTCCTCGCTGCGAAATTACTGTTTCGTGACTGGAAACTCGATATTAAGCTCGAGTATCAACCTCCGCGCGGAGATTGAACCATAGTGAATTTATTATGGCGCATTTAGGCTGAGCTGTATTCCAGAATTGGGCAAAAAGGATGAGAAATTAATGAAGATACCAACGGAAACGTGAATGTGTAATTTGGAGACCTACTTAGACGGCGAGTATCTCTGAAAGTTCAACGAATAATTTACGCGTCGACGAAAGCTACGTTAAATTTAAATGTTTACATATTTAAACAGAGTCCATCAAGGAATAAAGCATTTAAAACGTACTGGAACAAAATATATATGGAAGACCTTTTATTTGCAACTTGCATTCTTTTCCAAATCAAGAATATCAACCGTATTGTTAAAAGATAACGAATGTTTCTCTGAGAAGCGATTAAAGAAATTGATTTAGCAATGCGCGAACTGAATGACGAATCAAAGACTCAATAGACGCACTTTTGAAGTTTCTATACAATTTCGAAAAGTCTATTTAACTGATGGATAGATTTAATATTGAACGATTCTATTGCAATGATGCTTTATTTCCTACAACTCAACTTCACACGATCTAATAAAACTAGAGAAAAACAGAAAAGAACGTAAAGGTGCCAGGAAACAACTTGGTCGAAATAAATCGATCTTCCTCGATAATAACGCGTTAATAACACCTTTGTCCAAACCCTATAAAAATTAATTAATAGAAAGAAAGCTATAGAAAACGTGACAATGCCACAAAACAACCTAATAAGTCATTCGTCTAAAATCTCTAAAAATTAATTAATAAAGAAAGCTATAGAAAACGTGACAATGCACAAAACAACCTGATCGAAATAAACAGATGTTCTTCGATAATAACGCATTAATAACACATTCGTCCAAACTCTATAAAAATTAATCAATAAAGAAAGCTATAGAAAATGTGACAATGCCACAAAACAACCTAATAACACATTTGTCCAAACTCTATAAAAATTAATTAATAAAGAAAGCTATAGAAAATGTGACAATGCCACAAGACAACCTAATAACTCATTCGTCCAAACTCTATAAAAATTAATCAATAAAGAAAGCTACAGAGAAAGTAACAATGTCACAAAACAACCTGGTCGAAATAAATAGATGTTCCTCGATAACACCTCGTTAATAACACATTTGTCCGAACCCTATAAAAACTAATTAATAAAGAAAGCTATAGAAAACGTGACAACGTGAGTACAAAGTGCCCACCGTAGCCAGCGTGAGGTTAGTACAGATTAATATCGTGTGTCATCGCGGGGGCGTGTGGCCGTTAAGGAAAGGTCACGCGCCTTCGGAAGTCGGCTGCCGCAATGCTAGCCGGCGACCGGGCAACAATTTATCCGGCCGATCGTTTAGATTATCCCAGTGGCTCCTGGAAGCCTGGCCGAGGCTCGGCTAACGAGTATTTACGGCGGAAAAACGTGGCCCCGTTTGCGCCGGAGGGTGGATGACGGACAGCCGGCTCGAAACGGCCGCCATCGATACGGGACACGCCATTTTGGTTAACCCCATGTAGCTTTTGTAACCCCGAATATTGTATTCCATTTGTCAGCGAGCCGACCACGATCTTTCCGCTGTTTTATTTCTGTCTTGTCGGTTATTGTTATCCGATGCTGGGGAATGTTGTTCGTTAGGTATTGTTAGACACTGTTAAATTGGATGGACAGTATGGAAAGATGTGCATAGTTGATTGAGTTTGTTTTTTAACCATTTGCTGTCGAAGGCGAGTTTCAATCATTTGATTGAACGCAAGATTATATGAAAAATTCAATGTAAAATTTAGAATAATATTAAAACGTGAACTATAGAAACAACATAATTAACCCTTTGCAATTGAAGACAAGTTTCAATCATTTGATTGAACGCAAGGTTATATGAAAAATTCAATATAAAATTTAGAATAAGATATTAAAATGTGAATTATAGAAATAACATAATTAACCCTTTGCAATTGAAGACAAGTTTCAATCATTTGATTGAACGCAAGATTATATGAAAAATTCAATATAAAATTTAGGATAATATTAACACATGAACTATAGAAATACAATTGTGCTCCATAATTTGCAGATGTTTCTTTACCTAAGTTGCAAATAATATTGTTGACCCTGTGCAGACTGAGAGTCTCTCCAGTGCAAACGGTTAGATGTCAAATTTTAATAATTATTTGATGGATTCTTTATGTGGATAATTCGATTACGTTTTTATAGTTCTTATGTCGGAGGTAATATAGAGTTGATCACTTTGGCAAATGAACTGTAGCGTCAGCTGGGTAGGGAATTTAATAGTGTATGAGACAAGTAGTATAGGACGGTGTCGCGTCGGACGAGCTGAATGCATGGAGTTCCGTGACAGTGTCGCGAAGGATAATTATAATGTAGCTGCTTCGTAGGAGGAATGTAACAGTAGGTTACGTATTCGATAAGTAGTGTGAATGATGTTATATCAGCCGAGTGAAACATTCGATGTAACATCAGGCAAGAAATATAAATCACGCTTCGTAAGGTAAGTAGAACAGACGATGTTGTATCAGACCAGTGGTATAATAGATGCTATGTCATACAAGTAGAATAAACAATGTTATATCAGACGAGTAGTAGATGATGTATCAGACCAGTGATACACACGATATTCTATGATTGTACAAAGATGACACTGTCGTGTTAAATAAATAAGGACCAATGTCGTGACAAGCTAGTAGTACATGTAGGTATATTGTCAGACAAGTAGAATAAACAATATTACATCAGACGAGTAGTAGATGATGTATCAGACCAGTGATACACACGATATTCTATGATTGTACAAAGATGACACTGTCGTGTTAAATAAATAAGGACCAACGTCACGACAAGCTAGTAGTACATGTAGGTATATTGTCACGCAACTGCTATCAGTTCTACAATGTCGAAGCAGTTTGTACAGAACATCATCGTCCTCAACAAGTTGCATACTCGTGTCTTGCCTAACAAGTAGCAAGGATCAGTGTCATATCAGACTGGTAGTTTACTGCAATGTTGTTGCCAGACACGTAGTGTCGTAAATCTGTCAAACCAGTAGTATGAGTCAGTGTCTGCGCAAACAAACGACGTAACTTCCACTGTACTCAAGTAACATAAATTATTATTACGTTCACAGTACGTTACGTACAATGTATCAGACAAATATTGGAAGAAAAAAATTGTCAATAGTTATTAACCGTTAATTAACGAAGATTCTTCGAAACATACGAAACCTTCAACACATGAAGCTACATTATATGTCGATTGCTTAATTAATAGGAAAAAAGAAAAGTACGATAGATTGGTAATAGATAGATTATATATACATAATAATATGCAATAAATAAAAATATAAAATAAAAATATAAATGATAGATAGATAGATTGATAGATAATAGATAGATTATATAAATACATAACAATATGCAATAATGATAATGCAGTTCAATCAAATTGATTTAATATTATATTTTTTCGATTTGAGTATTTTGCTCTATGAAATCATTATTATTACGTTAATTATTATTATTACGATAAAAAAATACGTGCTGATCTCTTGTTGTTCGACTAATTACATCACATTTCCACGACTTAGTCTTCCAAATCTGAACATTTCATCTCACCGAGATGCCGACATAATCAATGATTAATCATAATCGACAATTAATTATAATAATAGACCAAGTAAACTATTCAATCCACTTCGATAACAGAATAAGAATTACATTCATATTGTTACGTAACTTTCGGAGCTTAATTACTCGAAACAATAAGATCGAAGACATAAATCGTCTCGTCCGTTCATCTCACCGAAACGCCGACATAATCAATGGTTAATCATAATCGACAATTAATTATAATAATAGACCAAGTAAACTATTCAATCCACTTCGATAACAGAATAAGAATCACATTCATATTGTTACGTAACTTTCGGAGCTTAATTACTCGAAACAATAAGATCGAAGACATAAATCGTCTCGTCCCGTCAGTTCCTCAACACTGTCGTTGCCAACAATGTCTCGCGGGTGAAATACCGTCCCACCTCGATCCAATTTTCCCTTACGCGAAGCAGTTTTCAGGGTACACCTATCGACGAGTTAGACAATCAATTACTCCCGGCCATTGTCACGCGGGACGATTAAACGAAATTATTCATCCCGTGAATTACGGACGACCGAAGTACCTTACGAGTCGCTGCCCGCCGAAATTTAAAGGGCGGAATTTATGGGAACGTTTAACGCGCGATTAGCAACAATAACGGACACCCGTGTCTCCCCCTTACGTCGTCTAAACGTACCGTCAACGTCGTTTCTATTCATTTCTGCATTAACCCGTGAACAATTGGCAGACAGCCGATGAATCGAAATAACCGTGGAGCGGAAACAACGGAACATTAAACGAACAATGTGCCGTATTGTTCGAACAACTGAACAAAGTAGGAAACCTCCCAATATACGCTTCAAGGGCTATTCTATGAAAAGTGTCATTCGTAACGGTCATCGAATGGGATTCACAGTTCTGCGTTCTCTTTGTTCATTTGATTTTCTATTAATTACTATATTCTCTGATTAATCAGTTTTGCAATCTTCATCCTTCCTTTTATTATTATTTCCACTAGAAAATGTATCATCTAATTTATCTCTATTTTGTATTCAGTTATTTAACACGTTGAATGCCTGTTTCATAGAGCAAAATACTCAAATCGAAGAAATGTTAAATTTGATCGAATTGCATTATTATTGCATATTATTATGTATTTATATAATCTATCTATTATCTATCAATCTATCTATCTATCTATTATTTATATTTTTATTTTATATTTTTATTTATTGCATATCATTGTGTACATATAATCTATCTATTATCAATCGATCTATCTATTATTTATAATACATAAATCTTTTCAAATAATCACAGTTTAACTACAGTAATCCGATTTTCTTGGGGTCACCGTTGACCCTCATTCAACGTGTTAACTACTTGATAGGAAAATTGCCGCGCTCAATGTTAAACAATCGAAGCTTATCATTTAAATATTCAAATATCGATTGAAACATTGATAATTCAAATGAGAAGTTCATTTCGAAATTTATAAGAACTAAAAATTGATAAGGAGATCGTCAAAGATGATCTACTCAGCGTCTGGCGAGTCTATTATCGCGCATGTGTAGGTGAACGAGAAACTGATAGGTGATTCTATCAGATCAGTGAATTTGTTTGGAGATGGGAAATACGAATTCGAAGCGTGGCAGCAACGTGTTTCGAATATAGCCGGACGACTGGCACGCTGACGTTCCGCGAAGATACCGCCGCCGCGTGGAACGTGATTTATTATCGAGATAACGTAACGTCAATAGCGTGGGAGCATTTGTGTAACAGCCTGTCTGGCGGAGTGACGTCGATGTGAACGGTACATAATTCGGTCATCGGAGCCTTCGCAACGCCCGCCTTCCCTGTACGCGAATATCGTTCTCTGGTTACTTGTCTGGTAACTCGATCGTTCCTTACTTCAACGCCCCCGGACCATTTAGTCTTATCGTCAACGGACTGTTAAAGGACTGAATATTTATCTGAAAATTAGTTTCCAAGTTTAGTATATTCTGAAGTGACTTTTGGATTTTTCTAATGATTGTGAGATCAACTAAAGGAAATGTACAAAATTCAATTGAGCAGTTGTTAAACTGAGAAAATAATTAAGGTAAGAGACACCTTCTGAATCTTCATCTGAAAATTAATTTCCAAGTTTAGTATATTCTGAAGTGACTTTTGGATTTTTCTAATGATTGTAAGGTCAACTAAAGGAAATGTACAAAATTCAATTGAGCAGTTCTTAAACTGAGAAAATAATTAAGGTAAGAGGCACCTTCTGAATCTTCATCTGAAAATTAGTTTCCAAGTTTAGTATATTCTGAAGTGATTTTTGGATTTTTCTAATGATTGTAAAGTCAACTAAAGGAAATGTTCAAAATTCAATTGAGCAATGATTAAATTGAGATAATACTTAAGGTGTTAAGAGAATTTTTTTGAACCTTTATCTGAAAATTAGTTTCCAAGTTTAGTATATTCTGAAGTGACTTTTGGATTTTTCTAATGATTGTAAGGTCAACTAAAGGAAATGTACAAAATTCAATTGAGCAATGATTAAATTGAGATAATACTTAAGGTAAGAGAGACCTTTTGAATCTTTATCTGAAAATTAGTTTCCAAGTTTAGTATATTCTGAAGTGACTTTTGGACTTTTCCAATGATTGTAAAGTCAACTAAAGGAAATGTACAAAATTCAATGGAACAATTATTAAACTGAGAAAATAATTAAGATAAGAGATTCCTTTTCAATTCTTATATGAAAATTAGTTTGATTGTAAAATCAACTAAAGAAAATGTCCAAAATTCAATGGAACAATGATTAAACAGAGAAAATAATTTAAAGTAAAAATTTCACGTTCGCATTAAAACGAGAAGAATCAGCATTAAAAGTATATTTTTCAGGCATTCTATTCATCAGAATTTTTAATTTCTTTAAAATTCAAATACCTGCTCAGTGAAAACAATTTCGAGTCACAAAAGTCCTTAACATCTCCCAGCTGGCTGAGTGTTTTCGACTGACGAAAAGCGTCAACGGAGCGGCATCTAAAATTCTTTAAAGCTCGCTGGTCGCGGCAACCGTGTGTATCGCGCCACGAGTAATGGCGGACGGCAATGAATGCGGAATGAAGTTCTTGTTTAGTTTTCGCGATGAGGAATATTAATGGGATTTCGCGGCGGGCCGGAAACGCTACGGCGCAATGATAAAACTGCGTCCTCCGCGCGCGAGGAATTTTGATAACGTAGTCAACACTCGAATAACACGGTTAATTGGTTTCGTGTTACTCGAAATCGTGTTACACGAACCTTATTAAACATACAAATTTAACGATCGTACACTTTAATGGAACCGTACGTTTTTTCACCTCGTTACACGAGGGTTTTTACAATGTTGATATATCAAAGATGCGCTATTGAGTTGTAAGCTGTCAATTTTCATTTGAATTCATAATCATGGAGATATATTACACGTATTACGTTTCTATACGCAGAGGTTTCACATGTAGAAACTTGAGGCATTGAAATATGAGGAATAGAAACTCGACGAGAGGAAATTCAACGCGTACGAACTACGCGTGGAAATTTAACTCTGCAATTCGGCAGATGGAATGTTGACGCGTAGAAATTCGACGCGTGGAAACTACGTGTGAAAATTTAACACCCCATAATTAAGCAGATAGAATGTTGACGCGTAGAAATTTAACGGGCGAAAATCCGACACGTAGAAATTCAATAAGCGAAGATCCGACGCGTAGAAATTATAGGCGTGAAGATTTAACGCTTCGAAATTCGGCGGATAGAACACTGGTACATAGGAGTTCAACAACTAAAAATTCAACGTGTAGAAACTCAGTGCGTGGAAATGTAACGCTCTAAAATTCGGCAGACACAATGTTGACGCGTACAAGTTCAACAGACAAAAATTCGATGCATCGAAATTTGCTCCGAAATTCGAGGCGTAGAACGTTGATACATAGGAGTTCAAGAACTAAAAATTCAACGCGTAGAAACTCAGTGCGTAGAAATTTAACGCTCCCAAATTCGGCAAATAGAATGTTGATACGTAGAAGTTCAGCAACTAAAAATTCAACGCTCCCAAATTCGGCAAATAGAATGTTGATACGTAGAAGTTCAGCAACTAAAAATTCAACGCTCCCAAATTCGGCAAATAGAATGTTGATACGTAGAAGTTCAGCAACTAAAAATTCAACGCGTAGAAATTTAGCGATCTATAATTCGGCAAATAGAATATTGACGCATAGAAGTTCAACAACTAAAAATTCAACGCGTAGAAATTTAACGCTCCGAAATTCGGCACATAGAATGTTGACGCACAGAACTTCAACAACTAAATATTCAACGCGTAGAAACTCTACGCGTGAAGATCTGACGCTCTATAATTCGGCACACAGAATGTTGACACGTAAAAGTTCAACAGCCAAAAATCCGACGCGTGGAAATTCGCTGCGAAATTCGTCGCGTAGAATGTTGACGCGTAGAAATTCAACAGGTAAAAATTCAACGCGGAAGCTCAGCGTGACCAAGCACGGTTGCCCGTGACGCGATTTCATACAACGAATTAATCGCATTACACGCGAGTCTGCCGCGTACGTAACGCGACACGAGAAATCGTCGCGTTAATTAACCGCTTTCATTATCGGGAACAAGGAAAAATCGCGTTCTAAAGGCCGACGAAATTAGAAACCTTGTATTTATACACTCGAGAACGCGACGAACAACAATCGCCGTCGTTATCGTTCCTTCCAGCGGCGTGCGCGCGTGCCGCGTTGATATTCGCCTCCGGTTCAACGAAGCCGTTAAAGAAACAATGGCGCAATTAGTCCCCGTAAACCGGGACGCGACGAAATAACAATCAATTCGGTCTTTTACAGCTTCATTAGCGTGCGAGAGTACGGTCGATCGGAGGGGTCCGCTCGAACGCTCGCGATTCATAACGACGAGCCGACGTCGGTGCGAACGAGAAAAAGGACGGACGATGCCCGACGCGGAAAACGAGACGTCGATCGCGGCTCGTTTTATTGGACGTATTTTTTAATTAAAACGCAATCTCCTTTCACGCGAGATCTCGCAGTAAATTGCTTTATAGCTATGATAAAACTGAAGTTTCTATTCCGTCGAACGAATTGTTTCGATTCTCTGAGAATCCGTAGGAACAGTTTATAGTACTGTGACTCGACAATTAATTAATTAAGAATTAAATAATGAGGTAATTATCCGTGATTCTAAGTATCTATGAATGAAGCCTATATTTATAATATACCGGGGAACATGAACACGTTGAACGCCGCACGATTTCATAGAGCAAAGTACACAAAATGGAAAAAATAAACCATGATGAAATCATTTAGTTAATCCGCGCATGTCCAGACAACAGTTTGGACTTTTTACATCGTTCGGGACGAACAGTTAAATCAGTGAGTTATCAGAAAATCAGTTACGCAGTTAACATCAGTCAGAATAGTTCAGAATCACTGAACCGTTCGGAGTGACAATATTCTCAGATACTCAACCGTTCGGAGTAACGAGATATCGTTCATTCATTCACACATTCAGTTAAGTCCATCGTTCGGGACGAACAAATCAGTTAACGAGTCAGAAACGAGTAGTTATGAAACAGAAAAACATTCGGTCCATCGTTCGGGGCAAACAGTTAAATCAGTGAGTTATCAGTTAACGCAGTAACTCATCAGAACAGTCATTCAGACACCAAGCAGATACCGATCAGATTCTCACTCTCACTCCGAAGAAGCATCTAATTCGAAATTCGAGAATTCGTTCGTCTCTAAACGCGCAACATCAAAACGGCTTCTCAGTATCGCGAGAAACCGGTGATCTGATCTCGATCATCCGGAGATTAGAATCGAATCAGTCGATTTCTAAAGAAATTTGGAAATCGAAGCGAGTATTAACGAGACATAAAGTCAAAGCTGGGATTTACAACCCCAGCCGAGGAATTAAATCTGCGACGTCACATTTTTGGTCCTTCGAGCCGGATCCGTGACGTAACAATCGGTCTCGTCTTTTTCCGCGATTCGAAGCTCATGTTTCACGTGCAGCGGTGTTCGCGGCCGGTTGAACGCATAATTAAATTCCAACGAGTCCGCGGGCCTCGGTCGGCGCGGTGTGAAACGCGTGGCGGCGTGTTACACATGACCTCCTCATAGTTTAATTAAACGATTTAATTAGCGTACGACGGCCGGTCAGGTAACGGTTCCCGGAGAATTACGATTACGCGACGAGAACCGTTCCTGTCCCTCGTGTTACAAGACTCGTTCATCCGTGAACGCCTGGCCGGCTCGCGGGGATGGCGAGAGGGTTCGATCGATCGCCGGCTCGTGGTTGGAACTTTATTATCGCGGTGGCGCGGAGGAGGCCGCTGTTGGATTTATGTTATATCTGCGGTAATTAGGGGTGTAGACATATGGTGATCTTACTAGATGAAACGTAGTGAATTACGTTTCACGCGTCGAAATTCGGCGCGCTGAAATTTGACACGTGGAGATTTGGAGTGTAGAAATTCGGCGTGAAGAAAGTCAAAGTGTACAAGATCAACGCGTAGAAATTCGACACGTTGAGATTTGAAGTGTAGAAATTCGGGGTGAAGAAAGTCAAAGCGTAGAAAGCCGACACGTATTGTAGAAATTCAAAGCGTAGAAATTTGGACCGTAGAAATTTAGATCGTAGAAATTTGGACCGTAGAAATTTGAATCGTAGAAATTTGGACCGTGGAAATTCGAAGCGTAGAAATTTGAACCGTAGAAATATGAAGCGTAGAAATTTGGACCGTAGAAATATGGACCATAGAAATTCGAAGCGTAGAAATTTTCAGAGTAGAAATTCGAAGCGTAGAAAGTTGGACCGTAGAAATTCGAAGCGTAGAAATTTTGAGAGTAGAAATTCGAAGCGTAGAAAGTTGGACCGTAGAAATTCGAAGCGTAGAAAGTTGGACCGTAGAAATTCGAAGCGTAGAAATTTGAATCGTAGAAATTCGACGCGTGAAGATTTGAAGCGTAAAAATTCAGCGTGAAGGAACTCAAAGCGTAGAAATTCTGTGCGTAGAAACTGAACATGTAGAAAGTAAAAAAGTGCGAGAAATATTTGTTTCTATAGCTTTACGTTTATACCGTATTCTTCTCGTCCGTTCGCCATTCTCTTTCCCGCCGCCACAGAGCGTGTCCTCGGCTTTTATCGGTCCGCGATTATCGCGACGGTCACGGTCCGCGTCTGATAAAATCCACCGTGTATCGCTGAAAACCCGTTGTGTTCCATTTTTCTTCTTTTTCCGTCGCAAGCTCGTTCCGCCATGGATAAAATACATTCATGGAAGGTTTTTACGCAATATCCTGTTCCCCATTCAATGTTAACATACTTCACCAACATATCAGCAATTATTCCGTGGTCTTCTGTAAATTTCTTTTCTTCGGAATACTTATATTCTTCTGCATACCAAATGTTTTTGTCTAAAATATCGTTTAAATTCAAACTAATCAAAGTTCATCTCATAAATACTGAAGTAACAAAAGAAGCTCGACTCTAATTGCTCGTAACTAATTTCAAACAAAAGAACCCCATGTCACCAATACTAAAAGTTGAACAATCGAATTATTTCTCCTTCAATCTTATTACTCGAACAACAAAGAATTACTACACATTTCTCCCTTCCTCCAATATTAACCCTTTGCACTCGAGAGGCGACCCCTAATCAACAGACGATTTGACACAGAAAAATTATAAACTTTGTAATTCACCATTAACCTTTGCATACTGCATCGATACGTGAAATATTAAAAGAAAACAGCTTTTAACCCCTTAACGCACATTTTTTTTAACAAAACCGGCCAAAAAAGATCAATTTTTTTTATGTAAAAAAACACAATTTAGAACATTGTCTTGACAAACAAATTTTAAAAATAGAAAAATAATTTATGTATGATTCGTTAAGTTCATTTTAAAGAATCTTATCCACATCTAATTAGGAAGTATAAAATATTACAAGTGAAGAACTTTCGAGTGCAAAGGGTTAAATAATTCTCAACGTAACACAGCTTCCCCAGCTAAAGATTCTCGACGCTTCAGAGAATCCTCATCCATAAAGGGTCAACAGAAATCACGTTATACGTTCCGCTGAAAGATATTTAATTGATTAACTGGCTAGATGCTCAGCTGACCAAAACGTTCAACCCTTTCGAGTGACCATCCCTTAATTAACTGACCGAACCGCTCCTTGGCCGAACGAGGGCGCTCTCGTTTCGGATCGAAAGCAGGCTTCAAAGGCTACATTCTTCGTACAACGGATCCCTCTCTTACTTCCTCTCGCTTCGACTCCCTCTTTGTTCCTCTTCCTTCGCCATGATTCGATTCGATTCGATTCGCTCGCGGTCCGCCGAACACGCGACAAAAATCGCGGAACAATGAGAGACGGAAGTACCGAGCTTTCGCGCCGATACTCGGCCCCCGCTCGCTGTTGTCCGCGTGATCGCCTCGTCAGCTTTCCATTCCCTCTATCACGAGATCCATATTCCAAGGAGGGATAACCGAACAGGCTCGCGAACCTTCGAGACGTTCGACAAAGGGATCGCGAGAAGTCCCGCCAGGAATATTTTTTCGACGCTCACCAGTTCTTGCAAATTCGTCGAGCGGTAAGCATCAAACGAACGCTCGTGCAACAATACTGTACCAAAATATTAAGTTTGATATTAAATTTTATTTTTAAAATTAACTGTGGACTGATTTGCACCAACCCCAAATATTCGAGTGCCATTAATTTGCTACTCGAAGCGTACGTATAATTAACTTTAAAATTTAGAGTTTAAAAATTCATTGTGCGCGCTGAGCAGTCTTCGGAATCCGAGGATTTCATCTCACCGAAATGCCGACATCCACAGAGTTAATCAATGATTAATAATAATTGACAATTAATTATAATAATAGACCGAGTAAACTTTTACATCCACTTCGATAACAGAATAAGAATTATATTCAAATTATTACATAACTTTCGAAGCTTAATTATTCGAAACAATAAGATCGAAGACATAAATCGTCTCGTCCCGTCAGTTCGACTAATTAGATCATTTTCGCACGACTTAGTCTTCCAAATCCGAAGACTTCATCTCACCGAAATGCCGACATCCGTGCTAAATCCCTTTGATTCGGGGTTCTTAAACTTATCGGTTAATTGTCAACCTCGCGTCTCTCCCTGTCATTAGTCGTGTCCAGTAATAACCTGCGAAGTTCGTGTTCAAATTAAACTTCCCACTACCAAGTAAAGCCAACAGACGTCAAACGCATCTGATCCACTTTGAATTATCCGAAAGCAACACCGAATTCCCATTATTCAATTAATTCGGGCATCCCGACGGTATCTCTCAGAATTGACTACAAACGCATTCCACTTTCAGTTTGTCATTTCCATTGACAATAACTTACTCCTAACACGTTTATAATTCATGTTAATCGCCGTAGACAGTTCCAACATCTTCAAACGCCCTTTCGGCGAACTTAAAGCGACCAGACCGCACGCTGTAGCTTCGGACTCTCTAAATTCTCGCTCTAACGATTCGTTGTCCACTGTCTAACTTCCGGAGTCCGCAAACGAGAGAACCGCAGACAAACCGGTCGCCTCGCGTCGAAACTCCGCTCGAATCAACGTCCGATTCAGTTGGCACCGGTCTCTGTCGCATCTTCCGCCATTTTCGAACGGTGAACGGTTCTTCGGCTGCGTTGCGCGCATTGTCGCGCGGCCATTCGTCGATCCATCGCGAATGCATCGATCTACGTGTATTTCCGTTGTCTCCGTTTATTCTCGTTCTCGTTGTGCAACAAACTAAACAGCTGACATCGAACAGTATTACAGAAAATTTAACTGAGTCTAATCCAACGCTAAGTTCACGGATGTGTACGCTTTGTTCTGCTGTTCTTAGAAAAATTGATGCAACAGATTATTTAAACGAATACATGTGCAACTGCATCTATCAAAGTCTACCGTAAAACTGACGTTAGCGTCGAAGTGTTGTTAATTGACTGATTAGTATCGTTACAGGAAATTAGTGTAGTAGAATAAATTCGATAGCCAACGAACGTCTTAAATCAAAGTTCTTCCGTTGATCGAAGCGTTCGAAATATTAATGAAGTGTCACGGAGAAGACGGGAAGACTCTAATTATTAATTAAACGCAACAGGTCGAGCAGAAAACGATCCGATTGCGCGGGGCGAACGTTTTTTCGATCGCGAGTCGCGGGAAGCGTAGAAATGGCGGTCCTTAAAATATCGATCGCCAGACTCCATTCTCTTGGACGCCATTATTTGCGGCGCGGCGCGGTAACGACCGTGCAGCCGGAAGTGAGGCGGCTCTTTGTGAAGGAAAAAGCGTTAAGGGATGTCAGAGGGAAACCCAATTGAAGCTTTGAACATGGCGTCACACGTTTCCTTGTTAAGTAACGAGCACTGCGGATCTCGTTCGCTTCTTAATTCGCTGGCGAGATTGTGTAATTGACGCGTGAAACGTGTGGTGCCGCTGATATGTTAACGTCGAGTCACCATAGATCTCTATCGTTCAACGGAACGAATAAAAGATTCTTCGATAAATAATAAATAACATTTTAATACGTCTAATACAAACATGGAACGGATAGTGATCGCTGAATTGAAGATTTTTATACATCAGAAATTTGAAAAGTGATCAATTGCGTAGACTGATCATGACGAAATCATTTTCCATTGTAACTCCTATTTCAATTACATCTTCAAACATTAAGAAATAGTGATCAGTCTAGTAATCACTTTTATCATATATATTTTATATCCTTTCTTACCGGATTTCCACTTTTCAAATACATTTATCATGTTTCAAATGTAAATACCGTGATTCCCATAAGAAAATTATTTTTCAAATTTATTTTCGAGAAGCCCTGGTGCATTCGCAATGTGGATAGCCTCACGATTGGCAGTTAACCTCCTGAACTTAGGAATGACCGTTGAAAATTACGCGACACGCTGTTCGCGGTGCTCGCGTCGGGCAGTGAAACGCTTTGATGGCCTATTACCGTTCCACGGGTCCCATAAAACCATGGGAAGCCGACCAGTAACGGGTCGCGCGTCGACGAGGACGGAGATCCAGCCTTGACCCGGCCCCTCATCTCGTGTAAACGAAAGGCGAAACCAACCTTGCGGAAGACGCGTGCGGCGACCGATTTAATGTCACGTTGTCTTTGAACCCGCCGGCCTGTCGCTAAATTAAGTGACAAATCAATGGCAAATCTTGGCGCCAGAACCACCGACCAGTCGAAGTTGAGTTTTCCCATAAAATTATTGAAAGATAGATACATCTACTAAGGTTTACTTATAATTTGATTACTGTCGCTAAATTAAGTGACAAATCAAGTAAATATCTTAACGCTAGAGCCACCGACCAGTCAAAGTTAAATTATCCCATAAAATCCTTAAAAGACAGTCACATCTAACGAGACTAACTCATAATTCTCGCAGCGTCTGACTTCTCAAAGAAGCTTTAATTTCAGAATGAATAATCTCACCTTCGGAAGTTCTACTTATTACATTAAAATTCATGTTGCAAATTGTCAGTGAATTCCATGGAAAAAATTCATCTTCCGATTGCAATTCGATCCGATCCTCGAGCTAACTCGATTGAAGCGAAGGAAACGGCGAGAGCCGTTCAAACGGACTCTCCTTTCAACGGCCCTTAATTATTTTTCCGTGCCGGTGATTATTATCATCCGCTTTATTGCACAATGCAAGCGCAATTACCGACACGGACGCCACATTCGGAGTCGGGGGAAGACGTTTAAACCGAACCGGTAATTCCCCGGGAGCCGCGAATCGTTTTCTTCTCCGTTTCCCCTGCGATATTACTTCTTCTTCTCCGTTGTCCCTTATTAATCATCGAACACGGAACGACATTTCTCCGTGCGATTCTCCCTCGCTCGTTCGTTCCAGTTTTTTTCTTCTTCGCCCGTTCCCGTCCGGCTTGCGCAAATAATTACGTAAATTCTTCCGCCTCGACAAAGCCAGACGCTTTAGGTAACTTCGCTGGCAGTGGATAAAAACGCCCGTCCGGGACGGTTCAGCGGGGGAAACTTATTCGCGTTGCTCCGCGCAACGATCTCCTTATAAATCCTTTAAAGCGGCAAAACCGGCGTGGACGCGAGGAGAGGCGCGATCCTTTGGAATTACGCGAGAAGTGGATGTACAATTATTTAACGCGTTCATCCCGTTGACATTGTTCCGTCGAAGAACGTCCCGTTGAGTAACGATTGTATTCTTTTGTGAGAAATGATTGATGAACCGGTGTAAGTAATAATATGAAATATAAGTAGTAGTATGAGTAAAATTATTATAAGTGAATAATGTGAAGTGTAATAAATAGTACAAGTGAAAGTATTACAAGTGAATAATGTGAAGTATAATCAGTTAACTGTGGAATTTAGTTGGAAGAAGCTCTCGTTCAGTGGGATAAAATAAGAAATGGAGCGTGTACTCGTCGAAGGACGAATGCACGTGGAATATATTTTCATGAAAGAAAGCGGAACAAAGAGGAGTTACATGTTTCTGTGATAAAATAGAGAATTCATCGCTGAAAGAATTGGTATCGTGTCGAGCTTTGCGATGACGTGTATACTTGTCAAAGACAGTTAACGGGTTAGATAGTGCAAGTAAGATTATTACAAGTGAATAATGTAAAGTATAAGTAATAGTACAAGTAATATTATTGCAAGTTAATAATGTGAAGTATAAGTAATAGTACAAGTAAGATTATTACAAGTGAAAAATATAAAGTATAATAAATAGTACAAGTAAAACTATTATAAATTAATAATGTAAAGTATAAATAGTAGTACAAGTAAATTTATTACAAATGAATAATGTAAAATGCAATAAATATTACAAGTAAAACTATTACAAGTGAATAATGTAAAGTACAAGTAATAGCACAAGTAAAAATGCAATAATAACACAAAAGATTCTATGATACATATAAAACTGTGAACACTCAACAAACATGAAATATTAACTTTTACGAATTACCTCTCAAAAATTAAAATGAATTATTCATTTTACGAAGAGATTCCAGTGAATTTCAAATCAATTGGCAGCTTGAACGAAACATTGTAAACGTTGTACAAGATTGCTTACATTACCGATATATCGTAAACGTAGAGAACTCGAGGTGCGCCGGATTGCAAAGAGAAATGTACTGCAGAGGAAAGTGGCAATCGGCGATTTCTTCAATATGGCGGTCTTCTGTTGGGTTAAGCGACTCCGGGACCGCCCGAGGTCAAAAACTTCGGACGAATAGGGCTTCGATCAACGGAAGCCTGCTCGAAGGGAACTTCGAGGAAGTTGGAAACCTCGCGATTCAGAAGTTTTCCTCGCTGAAAGGTTGAATCGAAACGCGCGTCGCCTGGCTCTCGCATTCACCTAGCCACGGACATTTCGCTCCGGAATCGTCTTGCGGGATAATTCTGTCTCCCGAGATTCGATAACCGAAACAATTCTCGCCCGAATGCTTTTCGAGCCACCTAGAAGCATCGAGTCATCCTAGAAATAATCCTGTATTTCATATTTCAATATTTCCTTCAATTATCAATCAGCACCAATGAACATTTTGTTTAGTATAAAATATATTCTTATCTATTCTTATCTATTTATATATTCTCTAAATGTATCATCGAGATTATTTCGCTTTCTAGTAGTTCTAGTCTCTGTAAGACGTTCAAATGTTATAGTTCTCGTTTTAGGGAAGGTTCACATGGAATACAGAGATTTGAATGTAGAATTGATGCGAGGGATGAAAGGGAATAAAATAGCAGGCGAAGCTTGTTCTTAAGACGAACCAGGAAAGGAGTAGAGGAGAAGTAAAGTATTCATAGTTACTAAGAGTTCTACATAAAATATTTATAATAATACTCTCTTTATTATGTATAGTTTATTAGCTCTTGTACAAGGGTTGAGATTAGCCTTTCGAAGTGGTTTATTTGTTCTCGATAATTTCGTAACTTTTTAATAATGAATCAATGAAAATCTACGATCCATTAATCGGATTATATTCCGCGCTCGTCTCAGATTCAAGAAACCCGACGCGGGCAACAAAATTAGAACGACCGTTTACCCATCCCACGGAATAATCGAGCGTCCATCGAACCACGTCGTGCACGTATGTACACAGACCAAGCCCAGAGCCGTCATCTCCGTTACAACTAAGGGAGCTTGTCAAACAGTTTCGTCAGCAACTCGTAGTCTCGGTTCGATCATCCCTGAATAACTTCTTCCACGTGTTACACGTAGAATTCGTGTCGTGGTTATTACTTCTAGCACTTTTTCTAGTTTTTTGACGCCTTGAACGTGATAAAAATTTGTTCTGTTGCCTTCTCCGGAGTTTTCTCGACTTAATTTCTGTCTTTCTGTTTTTCTATCTTCGTATTTTTCTACCTTTCTACCTTTCTACCTTTTTCTATTTTGCTACGTTTCTATCTTTCTATTTTTCCACCTTTCCATCTTTCCCTCCTTCCATCTTTCTGTCTTTCTGTCTTTGTATTTTTCTACCTTTCTACCTTTCTACCTTTCTACCTTTCTACCTTTCTACCTTTCTACCTTTCTACCTTCTACCTTTCTACCCTTCTACCTTTCTACCTTTCTATCTTCCTACCTTCCTACCTTCCTACCTTCCTACCTTCCTACCTTTCTACCTTTCTACCTTTCTACCTTTTTCTATTTTGCTACTTTTCTACCTTTCTATTTTTCCATTTTTCTATTTTTCCACCTTACTATCTTTCCATCTTTCCCTCCTTCCATCTTTCTCTAACCATTACCACTACTTCTTACAACACTTTCCCCATTCCCTCGAACGCCAACGGAAAAGAACACTGTAGAACCAAGCCCAGAGACTACAAAATACCATAAAATACAAAGATCCCTTGTCTTACTATTCGACAACACCCCAAATGGATCAATGACAATGATCAATGACAATGATCAATGATAACGCGTAAGATAAACCCTAAAAGAAGTTCCACGAGCATACGTCGAATAAAAAAAATCGATGACGAGAATACGTTCGTAACGAATAAAAAGCCCGAATAAGGCCGAAGGGAGAGTCCGTGGAAAACGTGACCGCGTTCGCCGTCGGTGTCGGCGCGACGGCAGCCTGAAAAACGCGAGCCGTGGCAACAATCCCAGCGGGTAATTGCGACCGGGGCAATTCCCGTCCGGAATCGCGACAATCTTCTCGCGGGACGATGGAGCTTTCCGGCACGCGGCAACCGATTTACGGCTGCGTCACGTCCGCCGTTTGTTGGTTTTCCGTGGCTGTGATCCGGTCCACCGTTCCCTCGGAACGAAACCGTTTCGAATGTCTCCGCGCGTAATTGCGATCGAACGAGCCTACCTTCGATGCTACAACCGGCGGCTGTTTAATCCTTTGCGGGCGGATGCTGGCAATTCGATCAGATGAAATGTTCAGATTTGGAAGACTAATTCGTGGAAAAATGATCTAATTAGTCGAACAGTAAAAGATCAGCATGTAGCTTTCTTTTTTTCTGTCAATTAGGCAATTGATATATAATTTAGCTTCGTATGTTGATAGGATTAATATGATTGACCTATAATCGTAGAAAAGTTGTGAGAATAGATTATTTTCAGCTCAATTAGATCGTCAATGAATAATCAATCTACATTCGTTACATTACTATCATAATTTACTATATTATTACTATTTTATATTTCAACAATGTAGATACTTCTACACATCAATTATTCCACTGTAATTCAAACAACAAAGTTTAACAATATTACAAAATCCTTCATTTTGTCATATGACACAAAGATATGAAATAGTCTCCAGTATTCAACGCTTCGCGATAATCACGAGTGATAAGTTTTCACAGAATAAGAAGAAAAAGACCAATGATCGTTTCAGCAGGCATCAACCTTAGTTTAGTTAAAGTTAAAGTTTAACAATGTTATAAAATCCTTCATATTGATATATGACACAAACAGATGAAATAGTCTCCAGTATTCAACGCTTCGCGATAATCACACGTGATAAGTTTTCACAGAATCGGAAGACAAAGACCAATGATCGTTCCAGCAATCAACCTTCGTTTAGTTAAAGTTTAACAATATTATAAAATCCTTCATATTGATATATGACACAAACAAATGAAATAGTCTCCAGTATTCAACGCTCCGCGATAGTCACAAGTGATAAGTTATCACAGAATAGGAAGACAAAGACCAATGATCGTTCCAGCAGGCATCAACCTTAGTTTAGTTAAAGTTAAAGTTTAATAATATCATAAAATCCTTCATTTTGTTGTATAATACAAACAGATGAAATAGTTACTAGTATTCAACGCTTCGCGATAGTCACAAGTGATAAGTTATCACAGAATAGGAAGACAAAGACCAATGATCGTTCCAGCAGGCATCAACCTCGGTCACCTACTTCCGCCGCGTCCATCCCCAAAGTCTCCAAGACTAAAGTTTCCATGGCATTCTCAACGAGAAACAGGATTGTTCAGGATTATTCAGTCGCGATTTTCGAAACCTCCGGTGACTCTATCCCGGCACCGAAGCCCGAAGTTAGAGAAGTCTTTATCCGCGGAAAGTTCTCGGGCTGCAGCTGCCCGGGCCTGCCCGATTATTATGGAGGACAGCTAGGAGACATCGAGAACGTCAGCAGACGGGACTTTTATCCCATCAAGCCGGCTAGAAATCGCCGTTGAACCGTATTCGTATGCACCTCGGGGACCACGCATTTATTTTCGTTTTCTGGAAGCCACGGGCTCGTCTTTCCAGGCTTCCAGGAGGCGAGAGAGGTCTGAAAAGGAAACTCTGATCGATGGAGGCAACTGGAGAATCTCCTGGAATTCTGGGAGGCTAGAAACAACGGTTACTGGTAATTTATTATGGCCCAGTTAAATAATTTCTATATGTAGCTTCTTGTTATGTAGAATATTGGGCTTATCTATACTGGCTTAACTGTGCTAGTAGTCGTTAGTCATTCGATGATTCAACGTTAACCTCTTGCGCTGCAAACACGCACCAGGCACGTCGAGACGTTTTTATTCGAAAATTGAAAATGATGTGTTATACATATCGATAGTTTCGTTGTTACCTATGCGAAGATTATATTGAAATGTATCACTCTATACAAAATGATTAGAAAATCAGTCTACTCGCGACACTTCGCTAAATTTCTGAAGTCATTTCCAGCGTAAGAGGTTGACTTACGATATACAGAATGAGAATTTCTGGTCGTACCGTAAATTAGTGTCTACTAATAATAATAGAAAGAGAAATATAATTTTTAATAATATTGAGCTAGTAATAGAAAACAATCTATAATTTCGGTTAACAGTAAACTAGTGACTGACACTAATAATCGACAGAGATCTATAATTGAAGATAAACTAATAACTAATACTAAGAAAGAATTAATTTCTAATAATAGCAATCCCTAATACACCCAATACAAAATTTCCTTCACACTGAACCGTGGAACCACCGGCAAAACTTCCGGAATTCTATATTATAATACTCACTAGTGATCGAATAGAAAGAGATCTATAATTTCTATTAATGATAAACTAATAACTAATACTAGAAAAGAATTAATTTCTAATAATAGCAATGCCAAATATACCCAATACAAAATTTCCTTCGCACTGAACCGTGGAACCACCGGCAAAACTTCTGGCATTCAATATTATAATACCCAGTAATGATCGAATAATTAAAATCCAATATATCAAACGTCTCCGCGAGAGACGGGATCGATCATGATGAAAAGTGTTCGAACGGTGAGATTAATTTCCTTTTATCGGCGCGAGAGATTTGTCGTGTTTCCGTGCACGCTTCGGCGACGAGGAATTGTCGGGCACGGCGGATCGAATGGCTTTCTTTGGAAAGATGGACGACGGAACGTTATGTCGGGGATTAACGTTAGGAACCGGTCGAAAGTACGTCTAAGAAAAGTTGTCTCCGCGGGAGATCTTAATTCCTGCCCGAGTCGCCGGGGGCCAGCTGCGGAAGTTAATCCGCGATCTACGACAGCGCTAAGCCGCCGATTACGTTCGTGGATGCGATTCCCAGCGGGGACTCGGCCGACTTCCAACTGGAAGCTGCCACGCTGCTCTGCGAGCCTCATTCCCTGATTCGCTGCAGCGTCCGTCGCTTCGATTCTTGCAATTGGTCGGTGCACTCTGATCCTGGCCCTTGGGAGACGATGACAGATGCCTCTTATTGCTATTTTTGTCGGAGGTGTCAAGTTTAAAGCTCCGAATGTTCGACGTTCAATTGAGCAATGATTAAGCTGGGAAAATAATTTTAAGTTAAAATTTGGAAGGATGTTTTTTGACACCTTATAACATAATATAATATAATTTAATGTAATACAGTATAATATAGTATAATATAATTTAATGTGATACAGTATAATATAGTACAATACAATTTAATGTAATACAATATAATATAGTATAATATAATTTAATGTAATACAATATAATACAGTATATTATATTACATTATAAGGTGTCAAAAGCACCCTTTCAAATTTTAACTTAACATTATTCTCTCAACTTAATCACTAATCATACTCAATTGAATTTCAGATGTTTGCGATTTTAGACTGAACACTATTTCTATCGTCGATTCTGTAAGTAGTAAAGGCTACCATTGGTCAGACGAGCAATACAAATCTGCTATTGACTAGATAAGTAGTACGAAACTTGACATATCGAACCACAAATACAAGTGGAATCAAATTGTTAGTACTTCAGTAACCTAGTAAGTAGTATAGGTGTACCATTTGTCAGACAACTAGCACAAGTTCGTGACTAATAAAACAAATAGTAAAATCTCCTCAATCATCCGTATCAAAATCCACGCAACTACAACCACAAACAAGTAGTATAGCCCCTCCACTAGTCAGCCACCTAGAATATTCACTCAAAGAAAATTCTTAACACTTTCACTGCCAAGTAAATAACCACCAAAACTCCCATGCAATCGAAACGGTTCTCTCAATAAAACAAAAACCAAAGGATCAAGGTTCTTCGTAACGATTGCATTACTCTCCTTATATCTCACACATTCAACGAAACTTCGTTCGATGCGTCATCAAGAAAATAATCAAGATTACGTTAAAAATGGTGTCACCCGTATTCGAGTGACGTGGCAGTCAAAGTGTCAAAAGAATGATCTCTCCCGATCTACAATCACGATCCCCGCAGAGCCGCGAGGAGTCCGTGCCCCAGCCGCAGAAGCCAGAATTCAGAGCACGTAACGAGAAGGAACAAAAACAAGAGCAATCCAGCAGGACTCCGTCGAAACGAGTTTTCCGCGGATGAGGGAGAAATTCGAGACGCTCGTCGGAAGAATAGCCTGTTGCTGTCCGACGTCGGTAGGTCGATCGTTCTTTTCACGATCGTTCCGAGGGCGAGATTCGACGGGCAGCACGGAAATCGAGGATCCGCTGCGAAACTTCGCGAACGCGGAGTTTTCTTTCGGTGGAACGGCGCCGGGAACGAGCGAATTTCCTCGGAATTTATCTCCTCGCGATGAAACGATCCCCGGAGACAGCGATCCGCGAGCTTCTCGCGAGCGACGATTCGGCAGCGTGTATTTCACGACGCCAGAAACACGGACGAAGAAAGCGGAAGGAGACGACGAGAACAGAAAAGTTCCGATGCATCGTTCTTGTTCGTGCACGGTGTCCGGGCAATATTAGCGGACGTGGCGTAACACTTTCACACGCCGAATTTTTGTTCACGATTATAACAAAATCTGTGCAGTACGAAATTAATAAATATCATATGAATACGAATTAACAATGTATTCAATAGTTCCCATAATTGAAATTATCAATCGAACATATTTCGTAACTTTCAAGTTACAGTGACAAACTTTCACGCCTGAGCATGTAAAAGTTGCAGTTAACCGATTACCTCATTTCATTCGCCACTTTGAGCGCAAAATGAAATAACTCGACAAGATGCCAATATACTGATATGTGACTTCAAAGTTACATGGGGCCACAGAGGGTTAACCTTGTGTGAAGTAGTTGTGACGATGAAAAAAGGCTTCCCCTTTTCTCGTTCGAAAGTGGGCTGCATTTGTTGAATAATGAGTGAAAGGAGTGTGTATGTGTACACAAAGTTGAAGTGTGTGTGTTTTCCAGTGAATACAGCGTGATTAGTAATGATCTTGTGTTGTCTATATGTCTGTCTCCATGTCTATCTCGATATCTCGATGTGTCTCGCGCTATATATATAGCTATATAAGTATAACTATAACTAATATATTTATAAGTATAACTATATATATATATATAGTTTAAGTGATTGAGCTGCCGTTTTTTATGACATGTCAGCTGCTGGTCATTTATGACATCGGATGTAAAACTGTAGCTAGCAATAAAACGCTTCCAAAATTTACTTGGACAGTGTTCAGACATGACCGAGCAGAATTGGTCATACCGCAAATCTTTGCGTACCGACGGCTGTGTCTGAAGCAAATAAACCGTGCCGGAACAGTTCTTACCGAGGCAAAAAGTAGAGAATATTCGACCTTTCGTTCGAGTTCGCGTTAAAGGTCAATTCACCGTGACGCCCCTAGTTACCTCGGCTATCTCGCCGAGCGTGGGTTCATCGAGTAATGCAACGGTTTAATAAATTGCTCAATTTATGAGGATGGAATAAGAAGTTTAAGCTCAGATGGAATTAACATTTATCGGTAGCGTTCCGGATGCGATTTAGAATTTTCAAAGGAATATCTTGTTACATGGGTTCGAAGGTCTGTGTTCTTTCTTAAACCGTTTTAGATTGTTTTATATTATTAGACTATTTTACGTTGCAGCTGTACGCTAATGAGTATTCAATGTTTAATATTCTAATTAAGGGAATATTCAACAAGCTGATTCATATTGCATTTATTACGGAAATTTTCATAGGAATATCGTTAACACAATGGTTTTGCATAACTAATGCCATAACAGCAGGATAATAATAATAAAATTAGCTTATATTATAATATTTTATATGAAACGAGTATTTACTTATAAGGCCGCATGATCTTACCGTAATAATAACTTTAATATTCACTAAAATGTATATTCTATTATTTTACGTTTAACTCAAACAAAAAATGGGAGATATGCGAATCACTTTCGTATTTAAATCGAGTAAACAATATTGCGTAGAAAACCTCGTTTATTCCTTTCATTTATCTCATCCATTCTAATTCTAGTTCGACGAACATTGAATCATTATTCTTCAAACAACCAAGCTGAATCATTCTCATATTTAAATCCAGTAAGCAAAAGTGCTTACAAAACCTCGTTTATGTCATCCATTCTAATTCTAATTCGACGAACACTGTATCGCTATTCCCGCAACAACCAAGCTGACCTTCGCCTCCGTCGGAACGGCGAATTACACGCCGCCGTCGGCGGTTCGCGCGATATTTACGTAACGCGGTTGTGTATAATAATTATCAGTACACACAACCGGTGGGCAAACAACAACCGGGCGTCCCCGAGCAAACAGACGGCCGTCCGCGCCGCGCCGGTCTCCTTCCGTGATTGGCCGACGGATCGCAATCACGTCGGAGTCCCCGGAAGTCGAGTTAAAAGGATCCCGCGGTGGATTGCCAATTCTTAACGAAGCGTTCCGCGTCCGCGGGCAGCCGCGCTTTTGTTCGGCCGCCGTTATTTCCGGGCTCGGACCTTAACAGCCTGGGACACCTCCGCTCGAGCGGAAGCGGCTCCTCGGGACGGAAGGAATCGTCGAGGTCCTTCGCTGCCAACAGGCAACGATCCAGGAAACGTTTCCGCCGATCCGACGGACAAATCGAATTTATCCTCGGTTTTGATCGAAACGCGCGGCCCGATCTAAAATAAATCATGTTACTGCCGAGGAACAATGGGATCTTTGAGCGCGAGAGTAGTCGTTCTCCGCGGATTCGTCGAAGCTTGGACAAAAGTGATAGAGGAGATAGGGGAAAATATGGTGTTGTATAGTGCTTTTGTTTTTAATCCTTTGCACTTTGTGGTTGGCTGTGCTGCATTGAGAATTTACGTCGGAGGTGCTATAGAGGGTGGGGTAATATTAGTACCGCAGATATCTTCGAAATTGTAAGTTTTACAGAAATATTTGGTGAAATAAAATAAAATAAATTCTGAACGAGCTGGCCACAATATTGGATCGCCAATCCAACGACAGTGATGATCATCATTTCGAACTACTATAAACGTATATTTCATTTACTACTGAAACCGTGAGTATTATCGCTTTTCTCTACTTTCTATGGCCTTCAATGACCTTATGCAATAGGTCGTTGAATTCGTTTTAAGATCCTCTATCATGATACGGAAGCAGAAACATACCGATCCATTTAAAAAAATGGAGGTGACTTTCAAATACGAAGTACCTCCACCTGCAAATAACTATTATCAATTGCAATTTTATTTCAGCAAATATTTCTGTGAAGCTTATAATTTCGAAGATATCTGAGGTGCTAAGAGTTATTGACCCACCCTGTATAATTTCGAATTGTGAGAATATTTTCTTGCTTTTCGTTGGAATAAAAACTGAGGAAACTTCGGGTTTTCGAGAATTGATTGTTTGGGGAACTTTGGAGAAATAGATTAATTTTTGGAGGAATTGATATTGATTTATGGAACTCTATGATTTCATCAGATTTTTTAGTCTTGTTTCTTTTACTATTGTTGTGTTTCTATTTTACTATTGTTATATCTTGAATAAATAATTACTAATTGAACCTTTTACAGACGTTGATTTAAACGATGATAATTTATTATTTTCCGTTGTCAACATTAACTTCGTTTTTTTAATATCTTTTTTTTCGCGTTTACTCAAAACGTATACACGCACGGTACACTCATACATATACACGACATCCATGAAGTCATCAATATTAACCTACGCGACTACTTTGAAATTCTTTCCGAATAAACGCGATATTGAATACGAAGTTTCAGTGATTTCCATGGACCGAAGAATAGGTTGCTAATAGTTGCAGTTAATTGACGTTGTTTCTGAAAAATTGTGGCTCTACCGTATTTCCTGACGAGAAAAAGTTGAATATTCCTGCGACTGTTCTTATAACTCGTAGGCGAATTAATATGCAGAAGGAGGAACGTAAAGCGAAAGAGGCTACGGAAAGTTTTTAAGTGTCTTTATAAATAGGCTAGACGATTACGTGGGACGTTAAGTGGATTCGGGAAAAGTAGCGAGTGGAGCAGACCCGTTCATGGTCAGACGAGCGGAATAGACAGCGAGTTATTAAATCGCTGGACAGACACGCCCGTGAGAATCGAAAATAGGTTGCACGGCAATGGAAAGTTCTCGATCCTCTCCTTGACAGTTTCAAATTCGATCGAATCCTGGCAAGTTTGGCGGACTTAAAAATGCGATTAATATTCTTACGGAAGTTGGATGCTAGACGGTGTCGATGAAATCACGAGATCCGTTTCAGGGCTGTTGAGGATCTTCGGTTAATCTATTCGAGAATCGAAACTTTAGACTTTCCTTTTTCTATTCTGGGACACGTTGACTGTCGGAACTTGGAAATAATATAATAGATAAACTGATTAATGGATCGTATGAGATAATTTTGAAATGATGGATGAAACGTTAGGAGAATAGCTTAAAAATGGCACTGTAAATAATGTAATCGTATGAAAGAATTTTAAGTGATGAAATTTAGAAAATAAGGAAAATGGGTTGAAAATGGCACAGTAAATAATTTAATCTTATGAAAGAGTTTTGGAATGATGAAATTTAGAAACTCAGAAAAATGGGTTGAAAATGACACAGTAAATAATTTAATCTTATGAAAGAATTTTGGAATGATGAAATTTAGAAAATAAGGAAAATGGGTTGAAAATGACAGTAAATAATTTAATCTTATGAAAGAATTTTGAAATGAAGAAATTTAGAGAATAAAGAAAACGGGTTGAAAATGACACAGTAAATAATTTAATCTTATGAAAGAATTTTGAAATGAAGAAATTTATAGAATAAAGAAAACGGGTTGAAAATGACACAGTAAATGATGTAATCTTACGAAATAATTTTAAAGTGATGAAATTTAGAAAATAAAGCAAATGGGTTGAAAATGGAATAAATAATGTAATACCACGAAACAATTTGAAGCTGATGAAATTTATAGATTTAGAAAAGTAGTTTAACTATAGCACAGTGAATAATTGAAACAACGAGAGTTCTAAAGTCCGAGAAGCAGCTTAGAAGCTCAGAACCGCTGAATATGAACATGCACACGTTGAATTGATCGCTAGAGCTCTACATACTATTTAACGATCACATTCCTTTGATTTTCATTTACCTTCTACCTTAATTACCTTTCCAGTTCTTACTATAATATGCTGGAAAGACTATCATTATTCTAAATATACCGTAAACGGTCCCTGCAAGTGTGTTACCAGCTCTATCTGGAGAAAATTACACACGAGAAACCGTGGACGATTGTAATCAAGGTATAGTTGCCGCGACGTCTACGTGTGCCACGCGACGCGACGCGACGTGTGCACTATTCACTGTTGTGGCTTACGGATAAATTATTCGGCGACGCACGTTCACGTTTCTGCAAAAGGGAGCAGCTGACGTATAAACTGGAAACCACTCCGGGGAAATAATTCCGCCTTGAAACATGTTCACCAATTTAACGACTCCGATGTCAATGTGACGTAAAGAACCTGGAGTATCGCACAGTAGCGTTCAAAAATTCTCGGTCAAATCGTTTTTGGAATTCTTCGATAGAATGAGTTTAATCATTTGGATGCTAAACAACTTTTGTGGATGTTTACCACAAATGCGGAAGTGATTGGGTGTTCATACAAAAAAATGAATAAGAGTACTTATGTAATGAGATCACAAATATTGTGTTATTACAAAAAATATCAGAAAATAACGTTTATTCGAATGAAGTTACTTTGATTTATTTCTTGAAGAACATAGTAAGAAAATTATGGTTGATACTCATAAACAAAAATACGGAAGTGATTGGGTGTGCGTACAAAAAAATTAATAAGAGTACTTATGTAATGAGATCACAAATATTGTGTTATTGCAAAAAGTATTAGAAAATAACGTTTATTGAAATGAAGTTAAGTTCATAGTAGTGTATTTAAAAAATAACTAAATTGCCGTGCTCAAAAGTTATTATCATATAATATAATGAATTTTATGTAACATGAATGTAATAGTAGTGTTTTAAAAAAAAAAATAGTAGTAATAATATTTCATTATATAATATTTACAAAAAAAAATTGTATTATAATAAATATCATTAGTATTAAAGTATATTAAATATTATTAATCTTATAATTATATTGTAATATTATTAATATTATAATTATATTACAATACATATTGTCAGTACAATATTGATATCTAAAAACATTTGTACAAAGATGCCATTGATCTCCACAGAATCCTCCCACATAACATCCTTTACATACCACAATAACAAAAACTCCTTATCTTGTCAATTTATTTCATGTTGCACTCAAAGTGGTGAGTAAAATTAAGTAATCAATCAATCTAAACTTTTATACGCTCAGGCGTGAAAGTTTCGCGTCATTGTAGCTTTCAAGCTACAAAATATACTCGTTCGATAAAATTATTAGAACCATTCAATACATTGTTAACTCGTATTCATACGTGGATACTTATTAATTTTCCACTGCATAGATTTTGTTATAATCACGAACAAAAAGTCGGCCCATAGAGGGTTAAAGTCTATTATCTAAGTAATCCCCAAAAACGATCTAACCAATAACTACGAAACTACAAATACCATAGTTACCTATAACCAATACAATAAAGTATCGGATAAACGTCTCTAAAAATCTATTGTTAATCCTCGAGCATCCGCTCGCAATAACATCCTCGCCCGATGGTCCCCGAAGGTAACCAGCGAAACGAAGCTAAAGTTCTGTCCGCGATTCTTCGGCTCCAACAAAGTTCAACCTCGAAAAGGGGAGCGGGTCGAGCAGGGTACGGCGCAGAGGTAACTGCAGGCGTGATCTGCGATTCTGCCGCAACGATTTCATTTCCCCAGTCGCGCGTTCGATGCGTACGGGCGTATCGCGGTCCTGAGCCGCGTCCCGCCATGTATAATTCAGCGGGTTTGCGGCACGGCCGCGAAGAACTCGCAGCTTGTATCGCGAATGGCTGAGCTTTTGCGCCGACGAGGCGCGCTTGCTCGTGTGCGCGGCGTGTCAAGGTCGCGCGGCCCTTGAAGAACCGACCTCCGAGGCTCTCGTTTGTGCGCGCACGCCGCTGCCGCTGCTCGAGCTTTAGCGGCCGCATAATGGTCGCCGGTGTGTAAAGTATAACGCGCGCGTGTGTACACGTAGGTCACCGTAAACGGGCGCACGTAGCTCGCGGAAACGCGGCACAGAATCCTGAGGGGGATAACTGCCGGGTACCGAGCCTGCAACTACGAATGCTGGGTCGTTTCGACCCGGTGGCGAATTGTCGCGTGTCTGATCGTTTATTCATCTGTTTAGGCGATTCTACGCAGTGCGATGGATCGGTTGATGGATATCGAATCGAATTAGTATAATTTAGTTAAACGATTTGCGAGAATTTTTGTAAATAATAGGTTCAATGACGGAGTGGATGATATTTAACAGGTTGGATGCCTCCTGATCAAATCGAATTAGTAGAATTTTAGGCAGTTAAACGATTTGCGAGAATTTTTATAAATAGTGCTGCCTTATTGCGGCGATATTCGAGAAGGTAAAGTGCAATAATAAATTCGATGACGGAGTGGATGATATTTAACAGGTTGAATGCCTCCTAATCAATTTGAATTACTATAATTTAGTCAATTAAACGATGGTCATTCGCAAAAATTGTTATAAGTAATGCTACCTAAACGATTCAATGACGGTGTAAATGATATTTAACACGTTAGATGCCTCCTAATCAAATCGAATTAGTATAATTTTCTCAATTAAACGATGGTCATTCGCAAAAATTGTTATATTATAAATAGTGCCACCTAATAACTGCGATATTCGAAAAGGTAAAGTGCAATAATAACAAAACAATTCAATGACGATGTAGATGATATTTAATATACATTAATATATAAATATTTATATAATAAATAGTGCTACCTAATAAACGCGATATTCGGAAAGGTGAAGTGCAATAATAAGAAAAGCACAGAAACAAACGACGTACGAAACGATTAACGAATAGCCGAAGAAACAATACGATATACTCGAAAAACAATGAATATTCAGAAGTAACGGACCAAGAAACAAGTGGCCACAGCGACGAGTTAATTGACTCGGCAGAAACACCCCCGCCCCGAGCCAATCAGTCGCTATTAAGGTCCAGCGTGGGTCTCCAGCCCAATCGGAGAACTTCCGAAGAAGGACCGCGAGGCGCGGCACTTTGGAAGTTCGAGGGCCGCAAAGCTATCGAACGCGATAAGGATCGATTAAGGTCGGAGTGAACAGAGGGCGAATGCAGAGGAGGTGCGCCGCGATGCCCGGCTCGTTCATTAGGAGCCGATAGTCGAGGACTCCGCTACGAGCCGCGGCACAAACGATGTCATTAAACGCGATCCATCTAAAACGTCGCGACAATTGCTGAAACCGTGGGAACGCGCACGTTGCTGCGCGAACGTTTCTCTTCTTCTTTATTCGTACCCCAATAAGTTGCATTTTTATTGCCGACAGAAACGTAAATAAATGCTCGGCTTTGTTTTATCTAGAAGACACGACGCATATGAAACTGTGTGTATAATATTTCATTCTGTATAATATATGAATTTATGCGTTTTCGAACAATGACTCTCAAAAGTTTACGAGATTAAACATATTTTCAAGAAACTTTATATAATATTTTGTTCTGTATAATACACGAATTTATGTATTTTCGAACAATGACTCAAAAGTTTACGAGATTAGACATATTTTTAAGAAACTTGTTTATATATAATATTTCATTCTGTATAATACACAAATTTATGTATTTTCGAGCAAGGACTCTCAAAAGTTTACGAGATTAGACATATTTTTGGACTCGCATTGGTGTAAGAATTTATTTTTCAATCCTCCATGGTCTACACATTGGAAAGTTCTATTTTGCAATCGATTATCGCGATATAGTGCTGTAATTTTATACGCGTACACAGTTTTCTCGTTCCCTCTGTTTCCCCGGGGAACTTGTCGGGAATTCTGCGGGCTTGACGGATCTATATGTTAAATCCCACGCGTTTCCTATCGCGCATATCGAAATTCCACGTCGATTCATCAAGCAAGTATTCACGTGATCGGGGGACGGATTTGTGGGTAACGTTTCCCTCCCATGCACCAGGTGTCCTTAATGAACGCGTTTAGATAGAAGGCTGTTCCACGTGCAAGAATCGATATCCAAGAAGAAAGAGTTAAACGATTTCCATCGGAACTTCGTGATTTCCGGACGGTCGATCTATAGTTAACCCTTAGCACTCGAGAGGTGACTCTCACTCGCCACGTGATTCGATATAATAAACTCGAAAGGTCTTATATAGAATTTTAAGCTTTATATAATGCAACGATACGTGAAATATTGAAATAAAACAGCTTGAATAGACGTTGATTTAAACGATGACAATTTATATATTTTTCGTTGTCAACAGAAACTTCGTTTTTTAATGTCATTTCTTTTTTTCGCGTTTATTCAAAACAACGCATACACGCACGCTACACCCATACATATGCAATGTTCAAATTTCGAAGAATGTCGTCCATATTTCATAGGAAAATTTCGAACACTTCTAGTGCAAAGCTTTCGAGTGCAAAGGGTTAAGGGACATATTGGTCACGTATGCGTTACGAAGCAGTGAGAACATAAAGGGACAATATCAAAATACATAAAAATCATCGAAAACTTGAGTATAAGTTAATATCTCATTAAAAGAAACAATACATAGGCAAAATATAATCAAAATTTCCATGGCACGGAACTTGTTAACATTCAACCCTTTGCACTCGAAAGTTTTTCACTAGAAATATCCAAAATTTTCCAACGAGATATAGACGATATTGTTTGAAACTAATTCAACGATAATTCATAGATAAATCAAGCATCAAAGCTATTTTATTTAAATATTTCACGTAGCAATGCAAAGTTTAATTCGAAATATTAAATATTCAACTTCATAGTTTCATAGTTAATGAGTCTCTTCGTTTCCCTTTTCTATATTGCATTCCCATTATACGTCACGGACAAACATTACAATATACACCAGCAAACACCGCGAATAAATGAATCGAAAGACAAAAGGAAGCTGTCGAGCAAACCGTACAACAAACAGTTCGACGAAGTCCAATTCCACGCAGCGGAATTTTTCATGAAACTTTATCGACGAAATGCGACGAAAGTTTTCGGCCAACCTAATACTGACGTATTACACACGCGCGACCGACGAACTTCGGGATTCTGTTCCCCCGGGGGAACGAGGGTCTCGCGAACGAAGAAACTTTCTTCGTCTTTCTCCGGCCGGTTCTTCGCGTGGAGGGAAACGTTCCGCGAGATCTTTGTTCGTCAAAATTTCGAACGTCCTGTGCGTCGACGAGAAAAACAATATTTTCCAAAGGATACCGGCGAGCGACCGCTGGAAGAGCACCCAGAGAAATCCCCGGCAACGCGGAGAACCAGAAACGGGGGCAACGATAGCTCGGGGTGAAAGTTCCCGGAGAAGTTCGAGGATCGCTTCGCGGAGAACGGGCTCTTTGTTGCGCGAAGATTTAGGGGATCCGTCGAGGAGCTGTGTTTACAGGGAAACGTGACGGCCGCTGTGGAAAAAATAGGGAAACTTCGGCCGAGTTGCGCTAACAGTTGTCCGGGGATCGTTGAAGGGTTGACGGTGAGGGGTTGGGAAGATGTTCTGGATTCTACGTTTCGAAAAGCGTAGGTACGTTTGGGGAAATTCAAAGTATTATAATGTCTTTTCAGTGTGTTCCATTTTTAGATTTTTAATCGATCGTTAACACGTTGAATTGTAGTTCACTCAATCGAACTATAATTCACTCAATAATTGAATACTCAATAAAATAAATCGAATTATAATTCACTCAATAATTGAATACTCAATCAAGTGAATCGAATTGTAATTCACTCAATAATTGAATACTCGATCAAGTAAATCAAATTATAATTCACTCAATAATTGAATACTCGATCAAGTAAATCAAATTATAATTCACTCAATAACTGAATGCTCATCAAGTAAATCGTATTATAATTCATTCAATAATTGAATACTCAATCAAGTGAATCGAATTGTAATTCACTCAATAATTGAATACTCGATCAAGTAAATCAAATTATAATTCACTCAATAATTGAATACTCAATCAAGTGAATCGAATTGTAATTCACTCAATAATTGAATACTCGATCAAGTAAATCAAATTATAATTCACTCAATAATTGAATACTCAATAAAGTAAATCGAATTATAATTCACTCAGTAATTGAATACTCAATAAAGTAAATCGAATTATACTTCACTCAATTGAATGATTATTTGAAAACATTTCTGTATTATAAATAATGAAAGCAATAATGACAATACAATTCAATCAAATGATTTAATATTGTATGTTCTTCGTTTTGAGTATTTTGCCGAATGAAATCATGCGGCGTTCAATGTGTTAATGCTTCACAACTCACGCGATTAAGATTGATTCAATTTTTAATCAATCATAATTATATAATTATATTATATAATATATAATATATAATATATAATATATAATAATAATAATAATAATAATAATATATCTATTATATAATATATCTACAAAAAATGTCAAGAAATGACATTTATTCAAATAAATATACTTTGATTTATTTCTTGAAGAATATAGTAAGAAAATATAATTATATTATATTATATATTATTATATTATATTATATAATTATATTTTCTTACTATATTCTTCAAGATATAAATCAAAGTATATTTATTTGAATAAATGTCATTTCTTGACATTTTTTTGTAGTAACACAATATTTGTCATCTCATTAAATAAGTACTCTCATTAATTCTTTTGCATACTCACCCAATCACTTCCGTATTTTTGGTAAATATCCACAGAAGTTGTTTAGCATCCAAACGGTTAAAGGTACATCCACACTAGCTATCAAAACCGAGCAAAAACCGTGAAAACAAAGCAATAATGATATCGTAATACTCTCGAGTAACCCGAGGAAACGATGCGAGGGAAATGGGGAGGTTATTAGATCGAAAATGAGATTCCAAGCTTCCCTTTTTTCACGTCGCGCGAATACTCCTCGAGGATCCGCATGAATATTCGACGGGGCTCGCGGCGGTTGTCCACGGAAATAACGGAGCAATATCGGTCGGCCGGCCGACAGGCGGTCGGATGAATTAAGAATGGGCCTCTGTCGATTAGAGGGAAAGTAAACGCGATCGATCCCCGTGATTGACACCGGTGCTGCTTGTCCAGCATGCAATATGCAACGTCGCGGCGCGAGCCTCGCGACAGCCCGGCGGACGACGACGCCTGTTGCTGCCGCCGCTGTTTACGGTGCAACAGTTGAGGAGCATCGAGAACCATCGAGAACACTCTTAATTCCTTTAGGAACGGCCGAACGACGCGATCGCGCCGTTTTACGGCCGCGAACGATCGCTCTTTTATATTCCGCTCGGAATCTCGCGAGCGAATCCGCGGCAGTTCACTTTAACGGCGCGGCAAATCGTCGGTTGATCCGTGAAATCATTCGAAATATACCGATACAAGAGGCGCGGGAGTATGTATTGTACCTCGTGGAATAATTTATCAATGATTTGACAAGCGACGATTGATTTTTATTGAAACTCCGACGGGAGAGAAATGTAGTTGAACTCTTGTGCATGTATTTTGAATGGTTAATATTTGTCAATTTTTCAATGCAAAATTGAATATTGGATTGATCGGAACGCAGGAATAAGTAGCGATGTTGCTATTTATAGGAGCAATAGAAAGGATGCTTTTGCATTCTGTTTCTACTCTTGTTCTATCTATGGAACCCACGTTTCGATAGGTACTTGGCAGTAACGTTCGTCAACTCTACAATACGAAATTACTGAGCATTCAACCGCTTAAAGTATTCGGTCGGTGCATGTGAAATGTCGGTTTTTCTTTACATGCGAACGTTCGTCTTCCTGTTTTCGTTGTGCTTTTGTTTTTGGCATAACGAATTGCTGGGAACGAATCCAACTGTGTCTACGAGGGAACTTGCTACCAGAATGAAAGTTGACCGTACAATAATTGCGAAACCTTTCTGAAATTGGCAAGGTGAAATGTTATATTTTTTTCATCTTCGATTGTTTGTGAAATATTATATTTTTTTCACCTTGCCAATTACAGAAAGGTTTCGCAATTATTGTTGTATGATTAACTTTCATTCTGTTAGGAAATTCCTGGTAGATACAGTTCGATTCATTTCCGCCAATGCTTTCAGAGTATCATTTTTCACAGTCATTTTGGGTCTTCCACGCGGTTCATTTTGTAGGGAAAAATCACCAGACAGAAAATTTTCAAACCAACGCTGCACTTTTCGATCGTTAACAGTATTCTCCCTAAATGCCTGGTTTATATTGCGTGCAGTTTTTGCAGCATTATTACCAAGTTTATACTCGTATAAACAAATTACACGAATATCAGTTGGATTCATATCGGTATAAGATTCAAAACAAATAACAAAAGGGAACACTTTTGAGAAAGTTTTCTTTGTTGAAATGTGACTCTGGCAATGGACAGTGCGACTATGAGCGAGGTTATGCCAAAAACAAAAACATAACGAAAACAGGAAGACAAACGTTCATATGTAAAGAAAAACCGACGTTTCATATACACCAATCTAATATAACAAAAAGTAGCAATTCCAAAATTTATAGAAGCTGAAATATAAAGGAAACATACTGTACAACTTTTCTTCTCGAACTCTCTCCATACAACCCAAAAAATAAAAATTCTATTATACTCAAGATAAACAAATTTTATTATACTCAAAGTATAATAAAAAATAGCAGCTCCAAAATTTATAGAAGCTGCAATGTAAATGAAACATACTGTGCAACTCCTTTCCTGGAACTCTCTCCATACAACCCAAAAGATAAAGATTCCTCAATGTTAACATTCATCAACTCTACAATACAGGATTACTAAGTATTCAACTGCTCAAAGTATAACAAAAAGTAGCAGTTCCAAATTTATAGAAGCTGCAACATAAAGGAAACATACTGTGCAACTTTTCTTCTCGAATTCTCTCTATACAACCCAAAAAATAAAAATTCTATTATACTCAAGATAAAAAAATTTTATTATACTCAAAGTATAATAAAAAGTAGCATCTCCAAAATTTATAGAAGCTGCAATGTAAATGAAACATACTGCGCAACTCCTTTCCTGGAACTCTCTCCGTACAACCCAAAAGATAAAAATTCCTCAATGTTAACGTTCATCAACTCTACAATACAGGATTACTGAGTATTCAACTGATCGCGGCGGAATGAAAAGTAGCGGCGCTACCAGCTTCGAGATGGAACCGGTGATGTTAGGTATTTATGGGGCGGCCAGGTAATAGCTACATCCGCGGCGGATGCGTTTTTATTCCGATGCGTCTTCCCTGCAGCTGATGCCCCTTCGGCGTGCACCGCATTGTGATTTAGTATCTAATCGTATATCGGCTTCCGCGTCACGGAACGAATGAATTACGTCCCGCGCCGGATCGATTATTCCATATTTCACCGGGACCCGAGCCAATTTCGTCTGGAATCGCTGAATACATTCTTGAGCACACGGAGGACGGCCGCTGTCGCTGGATAACTTTGACCCGCGCATAATACCTGCGTGAACTGCTGAACACCTATTCGTAGGAGAATTCGAAAGTCGCGAGGGAATAATTTATTCATATACTTTCATTTACACTGTTTATTGAACATCTTCCTCTACGTGACAGTTTAACCTCTTACAGGTAACACGTTTTCGAATGCACAAAAGTTATGCAGCTCCTAATTGAGAATAAACTTCTTGATCATGCATAATCACACATAAATGCTCATGCATAATTTTTCATAATTAAAACATACTGGAAAGGGTTAATGCTACGAACACCTATCATTTCAATTTAAATATTCATGAGCTTTACCTAACAATCGATTGCTGATTCAGAAACTATAGTTCCATTGCAATTTTGTTCATTTCTGAAATAACTGTTCAATCCTTTCATTGAACACATATATTTATTCCTAGTTCTCGATTACTGAAGATCCACCTTTTCGATATCTATAATAATAACAGCCGCCACTATAATATTATTATTTTATTTCAGTGGCGAACTCAAAATAAAGCTATAAATACATTGGAGCATATAAGGCCACTTATAGCCTTATCGTTTCGTTCGAGTCCTTAAACCACCGTAGTTTTAATTTGTATACACTTTTTATTTTTTCTAAGACTTATTGTACATTTGGTAGTTTTTCGTAACAATAAGAGCCTTCGTCCCGCCGCAACTTGCAATCGTCCTTACGTATTACGAGAAGGGACCGTGGCAGCCATGAATCCCTGAACCCATAAGGCCCGCGATTCTTGCTGTAGATTTTCCTTGTCTATTGTTCACATCTGACGTCCAGTCACCAGCATTTTTAACTCTCTAGCCCGTCTGTTAGCATGTGTTATTAAGGCCAAAGCGTTTCTTGCTTTTACCTGCCACGGTCGACGATCGCAAACGGGACGAATTAGTTATTAACATTAGCAACTTGGAAGACCCAAGAAGGGAGGGGACTGTGTCTCCCTTCCACAACCATCTAGATCTAAAAGGGCCAACCAGAACGTCTTCACCCCGCGAAGACGACATTGCGGAGGTGTCATCGAAGACGATTCTGGGAGGCCCGGTGAGTTGATACACACAGTTGATACTCATAGTTAGAAACACAAGTTGGAAACACATAGTTAGACAAGTATCAACTCGCATAGTACATAGCACAGAGTACGGAGTAGGAAGTAAGGATTACAAAGTGTCAAGTAGCAATTTCGATCAAGCGCGTAGCACTAGAGTCAAAGTCCGCTTCACCTCCTACTCATTTCTAAGTTTTGTTCCCGATCATATCGGGTGGTCCTTCGAGACATACAAGTTTATTAGTCGGCACACCACGTGCAAACGCCTACAAAGCTCGACCGCCATTACGGTAACCACGAGTACCTAACAACGACAAAGTACGATCAGTCGCACTGTTGCGAAAAGTAGCGAAGAATGGTACAGGTCGTCGCGAAAGGGTTAAATGCGATGCAAGAGTGTTCTCCGCGAGATTGGCTCGATATTATACGTCAAAAGATTAATTGGGCTTCCCACGATCACGCGATCCCCGGTCTCATCTGTTTATTCAGACGGGGTCCGCGATATTAAAGTGATTTTAATCTTCTTCGAAGTTCCCCGGGCTCGTGACCGAACCCCCCGCTCGGGGTAATACTCTCGATCACGCGAGGCTAGTCTCTCCCTCTTATCAGTTAATTGATTCTAGCTCCTTCGGAGCGTGGCTCCTTCGTCGGACCGCCCATCGGTTCGCGCCGCTGCGCCGGAAGTTCCAGTTCTGTCGCGACCCCGCCGATCGACCGACCCCACGACCCAGCGTCCGTTAACCCTTTCGGGATCAGCGATTTTCAGGGCGCCTTTTCACGGCTGCGAAAATTCCAAAGATTTTTACTTAGGGCGGAATGCAGTTTTATTGGCCGTACGCTCTTTGTAGGTGTTGCTGTTTCGCTGAGGGAAGTTGTAATCGGTGCATCCTTTGCACTCCGGCGCCTCTCATTCGTTAACTGATTCGACATAGCGAAATAGTAAAGGTGGATGTTTAATATTGTAAAGTCTAATATTTAAAACTGTACAGTTTGATATTTAATATTCGAAAGCTTGATATTTCGTGTTGTAAAGTTTGATATTTAATATTGTAAAGATTGATGTTTCGTACTGTAAAGTTTGATATTTAATATTATAAAGCTTGATTTTTCATACTGTAAAATTTGATATTTAATATTGTAAAGCTTGATGTTTCATGCTGTAAAGTTTGATGTTTAATATTGTGATGCTTGATATTTCGTATTGTAAAGTTTGATATTTAGTATTATAAAGCTTGATGTTTCATGCTGTAAAGATTCAAGTTTAATATTCTAAAGCTTGATACTTCGTATTGAAAAGTTTGATGTTTAATATTGTAAAGCTTGATATTTCGTATTAAAAAATTTGATATTTAATATTGTAAACTTTTCAATACGAAATATCAAGCTTTACAATATTAAACATCAATCTTTACAGCATGAAACATCGTAATGCTTGATATTTCGTATTGAAAAATTTGATGTTTAACATTGTGAAGCTCGATGTTTCATACTGTCAAGTTCGATATTTAATACGTGAAGCATTAGAAGAAAATAGTTTTCTCAATATACGTTCGACGTCTCGCTTCGTCAATTCCAGAAAACATCTGCATCCGATTAGGAAATATTAATTATTTCCAGTGAAAAACTTCCAGAATACAAAGGGTTCACACTGCAACTATTCAACTATCACTTGAAAATTTCCATCTACCATCAGCAAAATCACAAAGACTTTTATAAGAGCCTGTAAAGTATATTAATGCATTTCTACGAGTACGGCAATTACGATTGCGTCAAGTCTCAACGAACGATCTCAATTCTAACATTTATACATCGAGAGAAGGGAAATTCTCCGCCAGAAGAAACTGAGAAATGAAATCACATTGAGAATTATTCCCCGAACTTCCGGGGAAGAATTTTTCAAGGTACTATTATAAATGCATCGGGTCTCCGCGGTCTATTAAGAAAGACTACAAACGAATGGCGAAATTAAAGGAATATCGGATTACCATTAATTTCCTCCGCCCTTCCGAGGCTGGCAAACGGAACGTTCTGCGAGGATCAAAGGATCCGCGGCTCCTCCATTTTCTCTCCCTTGAAAGGGCGAGCGGAATTCCGTGCAGCGGCGGATAAAGGGGAACAAAGGGGGCGACAAGGGGGAGAGAAGGAGAAAAAAATGGAGGAATCGGATGTAAAAATAGAACGATCGAGAGAAGGAAGACGGTCGCGATCGACGCGACTATACTTAGGAGCGTCGCTGACCCGAATCGCTCCTGCGTGGCGTTACTGGGACAGCCTTGATCCTTTTATTCAGTGTCTCCGGGCGACGTAACTTCGGAATCGATACTCCTAGCATCGTCAGGGTCAGCCAGCGTCCGACGGCCAATTTAAAAGCCTCGCGCCGCTCTGAATAAAACATCGCGGCCCGTGAACGCGACCGCCGCCGCGCGAGAAATGGCCGGGATCTAGATCTGCCGAGGATCTATCTTCATCGCGTTGAAATCCGTTCGCGCGTTGCATCAACCAGCGCCGCTCAAACTTGTCTTGCATCACCATAAACATGAGGAACGCACGGGCGGAATCTTCTTTACGGTTTCTAACCCTTGCATCATTGAATACGGCGTCTCCGGGGTGCGCGAGACGCTTCAAACGAACGACGAGCTTGACCCTATAGCGCAACTTTCATAGTAAACAAACCTTGACATCGGATACGAGAACGATCTCGATGGCAATCTGTGGCGAAATCGCTATGGGTAAATAATATCTGCACGTGGAATCGATCGATCGAGTGGATTTTCGTCAGGAGACGATGATTGCGCGATGACTCAAGCTCACTCTGTGCCGGAAAGGACTGATAAGGTTGACTTCACAGCCGAGACACGCGAGAGGAACGCTGCGAGTCTGTTCCGCTTCCGCGAAGCCTGTTGCTCCGGCTGCAGCGAAGACGACAGGCAGAGCGGAGCGTCCTCGATTTCCGTCCGCGGATGCGACTCCCGCTCCCACGCCCGCGGCGTTTCCGCCCGGGCATTGCCGCGCGGAAGCTTCTGCTCGTCCGTTCCTTCCCTGCTCGTCCCTGCACGGCCGCGCCGCGACGATCAATACTCACCTGACTGACGTATATACACGCGGCTCGGATGGCCGGCCGGCCGCAGGTGCACACACGCACTGCGCAGGTTTGCGTGCATCCCTCAGGAGAGTGTCCTGCGTCGGGTGGAACACGATTGGTCGACGCTTTTTCGGATAATGCGGACATCGGCAGACGTTGGGATCTTTAACCCTTCGCGGAAGATTCTCTGGAGTATATAAAACCTTTTGTAGATTACAAATCACACGTCGAATGTCGAGATAATATGGAATAAGGAAGTTATGTACTGATTTCTTACTGTTTGAGTAGTTTAATTGTTTGTTACTTAATATTACAAACGTGAACGTTAGATCTCGGCGAAGTGTCGACATTCGTCCGCAAAGGGTTAACCCTTTGCACTCCAGAAGTTTTTCACCGGAAATATTCAATATTTTCTAATGAGGTACAGACATTTTCTTAATTTGAATTGAGAAATCTCACGTGCATCGAGGGAGAAGTATTCTCTTTCAATATTTCGTGCATCGATGCATTATACAAAGTTTCATATTAAATATCAAGGTTTACAGTTTTGCTGTGTCAAATCATTTGGTGACTTAGCCTCTGGAGTGCTAAATAGATAATAGATTCGAATCAAATTTTATATTTTTCCAATGCTGCGGTAATTAGCGAAGTTGCATAGCTAAGTGTCTTCATATAAAAACGAGATTTCTCGTTACCGGTGCGCATTGTGTCAAGTTGATTCGGAGGATTTGTATTTATTAGAGTAGGATTTTGTAGGTGAAGGTTTGTTCTGGAATTTCGTGTTTGGCAAATAATTGGTTTGTTTTCTTGGGGGTAGTTTCGGTTGGATGTTGTAGAGCTTTGAATGCTTTTTGATGTTTGCAACGACGTCGGAGTTTGTTGATATTTGGATTGGAATGGGAGTAAGAAGATTGACGATAGAAATATTTAGTAAAGAGCGTAATTGGATAGTGGAGGGATGGAATCGTGGTACCAAATGGTTAGCAATTATTCCGAATATCTACTATTTACCTTTGATATGGAAGAATAAGTAAATATTATATCTAGGTTGCTTCTCGATGGAATAATATTATAACGATATCAATCGGATAACATTTCCATTTCCCTCGCATCGTTACGTTCGTTCTATCCGCTCGATTTTAGTTCCGAAACTGAGAACAAAGGGAAATCATTATGTACCGGAGTAAATAAATACACGGCGCACAAATTACAAATGCCGAGCGCGGGGAAACGTTTCGAAGCTTACAGACGTCCTGTCGATGTTTGTTTTTATACAAACAGAACGGAAGCGGCAATTACACGCGTTTCGCGCGTAGAAAAATTTCAACCGTTCGACCATCGATTTTCGATCGGCAGCGTTCGATTAACGATTGCTCAAATTCCAACGAGCGCGACCTCCGAATTTCATATTTTCTCCTCTCGCATTTTTCCGCCGGCGGCAGGGTGACGCTTTTGTTTCGATACTTTACATTTCGTTTTCCGCCAGGATCATTTTGTCCGCTCGTTTTCTTTTCGGTTGGGTCCGTCGCTTTTTTTCTACGCCGCGCCGCGAATAAATATTTTCGCTGGCGGAGGACAAAGGGCGCGACAGCCATTCATCGGGACGTCCGCCGGATTGTTTTCGTTCCTCGGCCGCTGGAATGCCCTCTCGTCGTTTATTCCAATCGCGCGCCGATCCACGTCAAAGCGTTCCAAACATCCGCACGGCACGCGACGTGTTCCAACGTCGTTTCCGGTATTCGTTTCATATTTTTGCCGCGCAACTGCCGTTTAATTTGTAGCGGTTCCGGTATGCGTATCGTATTGCTGTGTTCGCGTTCTCCGCAGAAATGCAGGAATCGCGGGAACACGAGAAAGCATTTTTCAGATACCAAGAATTCTTGCATTCCTGACTGAGAGACAATCGGTGGAAGAAATCGACACGTAACTCGTAAATATTAAAATACGGGTAATCTGTACGGTTTATCAACTATTCTTTGAGATAGTTAGATCTTTAGAATAGATTTCGTTGTTATTTTTGACGTTCCAACGTTGGAATCGCAAATATTTCAGTCGGATTGAGAGAAAGATACAAAATGGCGGTGTCAACGTTACCAGTCGATAAAACAGTTTCTACGGTTGTAGGTTAAGTTTAAGACGTTGATCTTTTTCGAATTAATTTGAATAATTCGGTCACGTTACGTTACAATGTATAATATAATAATATATAATTTCTATTAACAGAGTAAATTGTATCTGTACGATAAACACCAACCAGTTTAGACAAATTGACGTTCCGACAAATTGAATCCGGACGGTAATTTCCCTGCGCTATTACACGGGCAGCTTTATTCGGACAATTACATAATTTTCATTGATATCGACCTGGTTTGCCCTTCTAAACGATGCGCGTCACATCCGCGGACAACATTCGGCTAAAACGGGAATTAAACGAGTACGTATAGAGCATGTCCCGCAAATGCAACAAAATCCCAGAAACTGCGAAGCCTCGAATAAAATATTCATAATTGCCTACGGTACACGTCGCAATTTCGGCTTAACGTTGCACCCTTTTAACCGACATTCGTACGTTAATTTAGAGGAAAATGTTGCGCAGGCTTACAGCGGCGAAAACGTAAAAATTAGTCGAAAGGAAATCATAGATATGAATCATAGAAATCATGCATATCATCGCTTAAAATTTATTTCCACTAACTGTCCTACACTTCTAATACTATAACATCAATATAAAATTTGTACTTCTAATATTAATCGGTGAAACAAACACGTACGTTTAATTAACTTATAATCGTTACTTTCCCATTCCTCGAACCATATCCACTGAATTTTCTCTCATATCTACAACTGTCACACGCATTAATTATCTTCCAATAATTTCCGCATTTGACGTTGTTTGGCAACTTTATGCCTCAATGTTTACTTTGCCCGAAGAAATGCTTAATTCGGCGTAAAAATAATAACTGGAAGGGGACTCGAGCAAACCGTTGATCCGCGTTACCTCGGAGAACGTAAATTCCAGCCTCGGGAGCAGAGCAAATATTATGATCCCGGGTCTGAGGAAGGTGTTGACACGGTTAATAGAATATTTTCGTGGAAAACGGCGACGGAATAACGTCGCCCCGACGTGCCTACGCGCAATCCTCGCCTCGAATGAGCCCCGACGCGACGCCGCGCCGCTTCAACCCGGCTCGTTCCGGAAGGAGCTGACAAGACGCTGCACACTCTGCCCTTGTCATCCGCAGGCTGCTTCCACGTTGACATAAACAATTTCGAGTACCCTCTGTCGATAGGGATATTGTGTCTCCCATCCAAAGGTTTCGTCTTCGTTTCGCTATTCACTGTTCTCGAGACACCGACCCTTTCCGCGCAACTTCTTTCGCAGCTTGTTTGCCGTGCCAGCGTTATCTTGGATATTTTACTGAAAACAGCACTGATAAACTGTACTTTATCAATATAAGCTGTATTTGCTGCAAGTAAATATTAAATATTAATAAAAGAAGTGTAAAGAGAATTTTATTCTCATCGAAAATTGATAATATTTATATTTGATGTATTCTCGAGACCCTTTCCGCGCAACTTCTTTCGCAGCTTGTTTGTCGTGCCAACGTTATCTTGGATGTTTTACTGAAAACAGCACTGATAAACTGTACCTTATCAATATAAGTTATATTTGCTGCAAGTAAATATTAAACATTAATAAAAGAAGCGTAAAGAGTATTTTATTCTCATCGAAAATTGATAATATTTACATTTGATGTATTCATTTCGATGTTCATGTTATTCCGACTCTGACTCGACTTTAGGCAAACAGTTGACACTTCGGTGATTTTATTAAGGGCAAGATGATGTTCATCGAAGAATTTAATCCTCCTAATTCGTTCGATTTCCTGAGTACTCGAAACGCATCCTTTCATCGATGTTTCCGCCGGGTTAGATTACATTATTACCGATAAAATGGAGCGACGAGGACACGTTCGCGTGACAGAGGTCAATGACCCATAATTAATACGCCGGCCGATTAAACGCATCGATCAGGCCGGCGTGTAATCAAGTTAATGGAAAAACGTTGAACAGCTCGGAATCGTTAGCGATAAACAACGGTACAATTTGAGTAAAAGGTTTCGAGGGAACGTAGCTACTTCCTACCCGAAATTTCGAATTTCCGAAGGTCTATATTACTTTTGTGTACATTCTATTGTTATTATTATTACTATCGACTGGTGAATTAAATCTCCTCGGAATTCCGTGTAGCACTACGTTTCCGCAAGGAGAACGAGAAAGGAATTAAAATCGAAAATTGTCGTTGGAACCGACGGTTACGATCGATCCGGCGAGGACAATGCGCACGGAACGTCTGAAAAGAATCTTCTAAGGTCTCCTCTTCTGTGAAGTATGTAGCGGACCATTTAGGAATCGTTTTGACAAAAAGACGGGCTGAAAGAGGATAAATATTTTTTCCAATTTCACCGAACGCGAGCCAACGTACCAATGCGGCGGCGCAACGTTCCGAACGTGCGGACACAATCGGGACCGCGACAGAGTCGAGCGCGCTCGAAAAACGGTCTCGTCGATTTTTCAGTGGCCGTTCGAAGATTAAAACGTGGCACACTTCCACGAGAAAGTAAGGTATTTATTCTCGCGCCGCGCCCCACGGAAATTCGACTGGTAATCGAGTTTCGGTCGCGAAAATTCCAATTCGAGCCTCGGCCAGGACCTCGATCGAGGAACCGACTACTGTGTAACTATCGGGAGAAAAGGGAAAAAAATCTTTCCGTTATTTTATTCTTATCGTGACCCTTTTGCTTATTAGAATTGATATTTAGCTCTGGAATTTCTTTCTCGAACGAATAAAGTTAAACAGAGAAAATTGACGAAGGAAACGAAGGAAATTATGTTTTATTTAATCTACGTATCTATATTTTTCTCAACCTATTTATATTAATAAAATATAAATAAAAGCTGTTTACTTTGTTTCATAAAATAATGTAATACTCGAAAATATATTTTACACGCTTATAGATGCATTTTCTAGCATTTGACAATTATTACGATTAAATTCACATTTTTCACGAGTTCTCGAAAATACGGGTCCAAACGGACCCAGCAGGGTCCCCGGGGATTAAAGTGTCTCGAGCACGCCACTCGATGTAAATGCGGCCCGCGTGTTTAATGCAAATGCGCGCGGGACATATTTTTTCGCCGGGAAAGTTGGGAGCGCGAGCCGGTGACGTTAAACGACAGAAAGTTTCCGTCAGGAACGGAGGGGAAAGGACGACAGCCTTGTTCGTCCGTTTCTGCACGACTCGCCGTTGTAACTCGCGCCCCGTTCAATGGTAAAAAGCTTGTAACGCGAGTTAAACGCTCTCCCGTTGTACGCCTTCAATGCAAATCCCCGGGAAAATTTTAATTAAACGAGCGAAATTCTCTTTCGATTGTGTACGCTGTCTCGCTGGAAAGTTCCGAACGCTTCGGAAGTTTCCGCTTGTGTTTATCGTATATTATTTTTGAGAATAATGGCTCCGGTACTTTTGCTTTTAGCAGTGATTACCCTGTCGACGCAGCGACTGCCCTTTTAATTGCGATGTAGTAATGTTTATCTGTGAAACGTTTATCGCTTTGGAACGCTTCACTCGTTTGGAAATAGTGGAATTCTTTAGAATTTGAAGCTTTATCTCTCGATTTTGGTTGTTCGTAGTAATTGGTTTGACTCTGTTTAAAGGGGAGAGTTAGAAGTGGTGTAGTTATTATAATTCTAACAACCTTTGTAATTCTTATAATTCTGATAATTCTGATAATTCTTATAATTCTGATAATTCTGATAATTCTGATAATTCTTATGATTCTTATAATTCTTATAATTCTGATAATTCTTATAATTCTTATAATTCTTATAATTCTTATAATTCTTATAATTCTTATAATTCTTATAATTCTTATAATTCTTATAATTCTTATAATTCTTATAATCCTTATAATCCTTATAACTATTATAATCCTCATAATTCTTATAATCCTTATAAATCTTATAATCCTTATAACTCTTATAATTCTTATAATTCTCATAATTCTCATAATTCTCATAATTCTCATAATTCCTATAATTCCTATAATTCCTACAACCATCATAATTTTCATAACCCTTACAATCCCTACAGTCCTTAGAATTCCAATAGTTCCTCAAAACTACAAAATTCTAATTCCTACCCTCATCTTAAAATAAACATTTCGAAACACCGTCTCTCCCTAAAAATATTCCAGCGACGCGACGATAAAGCTAAAGAGACGGAAAAACGAAAACACCGACAATGAACATTCTCCATCTTCCCCACCCCACCTTCCCGATCGAAAGTTACGAGTCGCGCTCAATTTCTTCGAAATTAACCAGAATACCATGAATAGCAAATCACAAAATATCCTCCGTCCGGGGGGAAATCCGATAACGAATAGGAACGCAGTTTAATTCGCGCGGAAATCGACAGCATCGGGAAGCTCATCGATTACAGGGGATTAAGCCGTCGCTTGTAACCGGCCGGAATAAACTGTGTCTTGTTAAAAACGTTCCCACGGAAAAATATTTTCGTGACCCGTGTCCACCGGCTCCCGGCCGTCCTTTAATAAATGATCCGCTCCCCTTTTTTCGCTCCACCCCCGAGCGGATTCTTTTTTCCTCGTCTCCCGTCCTTCCTGTCCGTATACAACGCCGTCCTCCGTCTCTTTCCGATCTTCCCCATTGCCGTCGCGACACGAACGGCTCTGTGACCTCGGCATATTAACGCGAAAGATTGAATACGTACGATTAATACCGTCCCGCCCTTAAAAGCTGCACCAGATCCGCCATCAATTATTCGCGCGTGACGATCCTCCACTTAATCCAAGTAATTTTCGATAAATTCCATAGATAGCCGGGGTCGCGTCGTCGGCGAAATTTTTTAACGCAGCATTGAGAGTATTTCTGAATTGTTCGGGGGTTGGGGAATCGAAATTGTTCGGAGATTCACTGGAAAATTGATGAGAAGGCTATAGTAATTTGTAAGACACATTTTTAGTTTGAATTACTCTCTCATTAAATGACAACAAGCTGTTTACATCTTACAAAGTAATTCAATTGATAAGAAAATTGATACGAAGGCTATAGTAATTCGTAAGACACATTTTTAGTTTGAATTACTCTCTCATTAAATGACAACAAACTGTTTATATCTTACAAAGTAATTCAAACTAAAAGTGTGTCTTACGAGTTACTATAGCCTTCCTATCAATTTTCCTATCAATTTTCTTATCAATTCGAAGTTACTTACTTCATATTTCGTGGTTCGTTTCCCTTCGATTCGATCGTACCACGGAATTTATCTGTACCGACGATTATCGGAGCAGATTTGTGTGAAATTGATACATTAGATTCACCTTTAACCTGATCAATGGTTTAGCATCGGAACAACGAGTAGCTTTGTCGAGAACATTGCCGGCGCTGTCGCGGAATCCAACTGCACCGGAAACTTTTAAATAATACACGCCCGTATTCGCCGATGGCCCGAGTTATAACAGCGGCAACCGAATTTCTGGGGAACCGAGTGACGAACATCACCGACGTTGTTCAATAAATATCGCGATACCCGCGCGCGTGGGAAACTCAATTTTTAGACATTACCGAGGCCCGCTCGCCGGCGAACTTCAATAAAATTCCGGCACGGAGAATATCGATGATCCCGCGCGCAATTAAAATTCCGATTAGTCGCGCGAATTTTCTCGTTTATCCCCGTGGCTTACGGGAACCGTGCTCCTCGTCGTGTTCCCCGTAAATTGAAACTTTCCGTTTCGCTGTCGCGATAGACGCATTACACGCGAAAGTGACAGGCGAGTTGATGTTTTACCGTACAATGACGAGCGAGACTCGCGATGAAGATTTCCAGACTAATTTGGCAACAATCAATGTTGCTCGTTATCCACGGATCAAAGCACATAACTGTTTCCCTATTATGAATGTATTATCTTCGAGTGAAACTTCCGCTTGAAGTAGAATGGAAAATTTTGCTGCTTTTCTTCTAAATTAGAATAGTAAAAAAGATAACTAGAATAGTAAAATAGTAAAATGTTACGAGCTTAGTACCGAAAATAAATATTACGTCAAGGAGTTAATATTTTACCGTGGCTTCTTGGGAATCATTAGAGAGACATTCGTCAAACTTCCTATTTACGAATCCGACTCGAATTTTTCGAGTTACATTCAACGTTGGTCATTATCAACATAGAAATCCTACAAGTGTTTTTCCAAGTTTAACACGTTGAACGCGATTTCATAGAGCAAAATACACAAAATGGAGAAAATATAATGTTAAGTCATTTGATTGAATTGCATTGTTGCACGCTGATCTTGCTCAATGTCACTGCATTCGGCAGTATTGTTTATAATATAGAAATGTCAAATAATCGTCTTTCAATTGAATGAACTATAGTAATTTGATTTCGTATTAACCCTTTGCGGACGAAGATTCTTTGAAATATACAAAACTGTCAGCAGATGAAGCTAAATTATATACCAATTGCTTAAATAATAGAAAAACCAGAAAGTACGCGCTGATCTCTTGCTGTTTGAATAATTAGGTCATTTGTTGGCGAAATGTCCAGATTCGTCAGCAAAGGGTTAATACTTCACTTTCCTAGTTCTCGAGTCGATCCAGACACTCGAAACATCAAAATAATATCTCGTACATTCCTCAAATTCGAAACAACTCTAAGCTACTTAACCAGTTAACCGTGTTCGACGAGTATGGTGCTAACTGTTTCAACGATGGATTATCTATTTTTTGAGGCAAACATGTAATTCCTCCTCGTTTCGCTTCAGTTTCTCGTTAGGATATGTTTCAAGTGCATTCGGCCTGCATCTAACGAGTACACGTTTCATTATTTGATTTTATTGCGCGCACAATGAGAGATTTTTCGAACTGAATTCCACACTTAACTCGTTAAAACGAGCCAAACGAGCCCGGTACCCAAGGAAACTCGAAAACCCCTGAAAATGCAAGTATCCCAGAAATTCCTGTTTCCCAGGAATGCTCCCGCATTTCCTGCCCAGCTTCCAGTTCCATGTGAACGAGCCGCGATCCCGGAAATCAGGGGAAACGAAAACGCCGGAAACTAAATATTTGCGCGGGAAACAATAGAGCTTCGGGAATCGGGGACGCCGAAACGAGCATCGGCGATCGACGATCCCGCCGCCATTGCTGCGGCAGAGTTCCATCGCGAGAGCCACGCGCGTTCGATCTGTCCTCCGTACGATCGTTCGTTTTCGTTCTTTTTTCTTTTCGTATCAGTGCCTGGGCGCGCGCGCGTGTGTGTTTTTCACCGTTTTCCTTTGCCGCCGGTCCCAGCCGTTCGTTTCTACGGCTAAACGGTCGACGAAATTGCTGATATCGGAACCGCCATTCACTTCTGATCACTGTTTATTCTACAAAGCCTTTCGTGCAGTCCTGCCGGCCAATTAAGCTGAGTGGATCCCGGTTTGCTTTTCGGTCGGCTGCCTTCTACGCCTATTGTTCGGTGCTTAACGCGTTCACTGATACGAGATTCTTCAGTTTCGTGCAATATTGTTATTTACTAGCCGAATATTAACGTGGGAATAGATGGTTGAGCGCGTTTGTGGGTTGTTGGTGTCGTTTTGCGACGGGTTGTAGATTGTTTGTTTGAAAATGAGGAAGATTGCGTGAGGAATAGCCGAATGACTGGAGAAGTGCGGAGAAGAGTGTTTGGGACCGTGGAAATGAAATTGCACGTGACTGCGTGAATTTTGACTATGGACGAAAGGTTAGAGTGAGAAGGGTGAAAGTGTAATATTGTTTTGTGTAGTCTTCGTTACAGCTATTGATAAACTGTTTTTGTTATTATTTTGTTATTGACTTTGAGTGTTGAACATTGTTAATCTCAACGCCTGACTCTAGATTAATGTATAATATTATTCTTTTATAGCGAAGATTAATGGCATTGGAATTAATTATTAGGAAAGTGGTGTCGGAGATCTTACGATAGATTGTTGTCTAGTTACTCGCGTTACTAAATATTTTCATTCGACAGTATTTTTGTTATAATTACTCCGAAGCAATTTGGAAGCATCGGTGATCGCCGTGGCGTTATCAGCTCGAGTGATTCTATTTTGAATTTTTTACCGTTAGAAATTTACATGGAAAATCAAAGTTTTGTTATCGCGATGTAGTACATAGTGTGAGGAGATAGTACGTTACATAACCATTCATTTCCGACGCTATTGTTGAAAAATAATACCTCCGGTGTGAAGGGAAATCGATACATTGAGGTATATCGATAGTCGGGTGGATAATTGATGACTCGACCGTGAAGGAATCGTGTATCGATTCGAAAAAGAACGAGGTGAGTGTAATGAGTCTACGGATCATTAGACATTTATGGGGTATACAAGTCGTGTATAATATTAATGAGGACTAATTAAGTTTCTGTATCAATTTTCTCAAGGACACTATAATTACTGAAACATATTTCAACGATTTCTATCAATCATTCCACACGATACAAGTAATATACTTCCAATATATTATAATTGCTTCTAATTAGAAATCTCTCTTCATCTCCCTTAGCTTCAATCATTCCTATTAAATATTCTGCACAAATACATTCTAATACATTCCAACCAATATACTCAGCAATCCTCTCTTCACAATTTACAATCTCAAATTTTCAATTCTTAACTCATAATGCCACATTTTTCCAAATGCCACTAATTCTTTATCGCAAATATTCAAGTTGCATTCACATTGGTACACTTATTCATTAACTAAATTTAGTGACTAAAAAGCTTAAATACATTATTCCTCGAAAACGTTCTCAATAGAAAGAAATCGTTTTCCTAAAATTAAGAGTACAGCGTTACTATAGTACAGATAACGAAAAGACAACAATTATCAGTCAAAGAATGTGTTACACGTAATTTCCCTTGTGTTCCATGGCCCCGCGTGCCGTGGCCTACGCTAACAATTCTAGATCCTACAATATTCTATAAGAAGCACTAACCTAAACGCTGTTTCGCAGTAATTTTACTAATTTATAGTAGCTTTAATCATGTATATTGCACTTTTAGTCACATTTCCGTAGACACTTATTCACGATATTTCATCAACAACCCCAGCTTGACTACTTCTTTACCACTCCATCCCAAAGGTATAAAAATCATTTATACGTAGCTAGAAACGCAACGCACATTGAATGTGGAATGCATGACTGGTGCGATGGGAAACCCTTGAAAGCTTTTCACTGGAAGCATTCGACACTTTCCGACGAGGCGTAGACACTATTTCAAACGAACTAATGACATAACCTACGCTAAGAATTCTAAATGCTACAAAGGAGTAATTTCTTATAGGAGGCGATTGGTTAAAACAATTGTATCGTGCCGTTCCACCATGAAACAACCCGATATCCCGCATGCATACAGTTCAACGTATTAATTGGTAGCACGTGGCAACTTCGACGGGTCTCGAAGCCGAACAAAAGGGTCCGCCGCGCCTCGGCAATGTTAATTAGTTATCCGGAGGGCCGAGAGCCGAGCATGAGCAACAACGACCTTAACGATGCTTATCGAGCCATACGTCGCGTCGCTTGGCCGGAGCGCGCACGCCGTAATGCATTTCTATAGTTGCCCGACAAGCACTCAGCCCGGCCGATAACGACGCCTTTCGCTGGACCAATAGCGAACTTCCTTCCCGTTTCGCCGTTTTACTCCCCGGGAAACCGGGCCGCTCTTCCTTTTACCGGATAAACTTCTTCCTGTAACTTTTCGTTTCCAGTTCGGCCGTCTTTCGCTTTCGTGGGCGGACTCGGTCTATCGCGGACTCGGTATTCACCGGGTGTGTCAAAGGAAAAGGGACCGAGACCTCTTTCCCACGCAGCTTTCAGCCTTTCAATCTCTTTTTCCATCGAGACACTTGCAGTTTTAGTTCACCGATGCTTTCTGATTTTAGATTGATTTAGGAGTGTCTTTATTAATTGATGTTTTAGATCGAAGGATTAAAGATTGGAGACTATTTCTCGATAATTAACCCTTTGCACTCCAGAGGCGTCTCTAAGTCACCAAATGATTCGACACAGGAAAACTGTAAACTTTGATATTTAATATCAAACTTTGTACAATGCATCTGTTAGGTACTCGTGGTTACCGTAATGGCGGTCGAGCTTTGTAGGCGTCTGCACGTGGTGTGCCGACTAATAAACTTATGTCTCGAAGGACCACCCGATAAGATCGGGAACAAAACTTAGAAATGAGTACGAGGTGAAGTGGACTTTGACTCTAGTGCTATGCGCTTGATCGAAATTGCTACTTGATACTTTGTAATCCTTGTGTTGAGTATTTCTAATGAAAAAGGACTGCAAAGGGCTAAGCAGTACCGTATATTTCAGTCAAACAAACCTACAGTTGAATACGGTGAAAGTGATAATATTAATCCTTTGCGAACGAAGATTCTTTGAAATGTAGAAAACCTTCAACAGATGAAGCTAAATTATATATTGATCGCTTAAATAATAGCAAACACAGAAGCTACATGCTAATCTCTTGCTGTCCGAGCAATTAAATCATTCGCCTGCGACTCGGTCCTCCAAATATGAACGTTTCATCTCGAAATATCGACATTCGTCCGCAAAGGGTTAATCAACCGTCAATATTACATTATTCACAGTCCTCGCTGAATTTTTTCACGAACCATACAGCGTAACATTTCGCAAATCACAGGTGGCTTGTACGTCAAAGCATCAGCGTGTCACGTCTCCCTGAAATTTTCCTCCGATTTCGTATACTCGCAGCGAGCCTGGCCGTACCGTTTTATTTCCACTTAAAAATGTATGGAAGTGTATGACGAATAAATCCTCGGTAAATGGAACAGGAGCGGTATTATTTATTTTACGAGAATCCTCGGGCAACCCGTGCACGGTACGTACAGCGGGGATCAAGTATAAGAAGTCCTAGGAAAGTTAAAGAAGATTGTATTGTATTGTACGTTGTATCGTCTGGCAATTCGCGATCCCTTGTACTCACGACTACGTATATTCCCTCCAGGAACGAGCCGGGACGTCCCAGAGATTTTTCGGGAATATTCTCGACGCGTACGGGGCGCGACGGTTGAAAATAAATTTGGAAGTTCGAACGGCGTCTGACCATATCGGGCCGTTACTACTTAAACCTCGCGTCGAATAAATCCTGCCACCCAGTTCCTTCCAATGTTTCTCTCTCGAATCTGGATTCCCTTAGAAAAGATCCGTCAGAAACAGCATTTACGGGGTGTCTTGAGAAAAAACTACCTGCATAAATCGAATCACCTTTCCAACGATTTCTCCCGGTTCGTGTATCTTCGTGGGATAAAAGCAGCTTCCAGCAAATATGAGGATCATGAACCGGGAAACGGAATGTATTATTCGAGCTGGAACAGTGGTTCTCGAGTTACCCGAGTTTTTCCACCGGTGTCAGATCAGTGTTATCTCTTTGCGGAAATATTTTATATCAACATTTCCATGATGGTTTCTGAGACTTGAACGTTTTACGTCTTTGGGGGTTAGTGATTCTCGGTTTAAATTAGTTCTGTTACTCTCAGACCAAAGCGATCTTGATTCTTTCTATTAAATAATGAGAATACTCAGGTTTTCGAAGTTTGAACGAAGGATTTGACGCTAAAACTACCGAGCAGTTCAGACTTTTGAAAATTTCGCTATAGAAACTACAAGAGTGCATCGGACTTTGATTGATTTAGAATTCAATTTGCGTAGTGGTAAATGAATTTAATCAATTCTCGTAGAAACGTTTGTTGCCTTTCTAATAATTGCGAAAAGAAGATATCAGGTCATTTGATCTGTTTCCTCAACTTGTTTCAATTTTTATTATCTGTCTGTCTTATATATTACTCGCTTAAAAGCTACTTGTCTCTCGACAAAAGGAACAAGTAAGATGGTGTACTTTAAACTTCTGACAGAACACGAATGGAGGAGACCCGGATAAAACAAATACACACGTTCTTCGATGGTCTTTCGTTCTCTTAAGTTCCACAGTGGCGACGACCACAATTTTATCCACGTCGCCTCTCACGCCAGGGAATTAAGACAACGGAATGATACATCGACGTTATTTCCGGCCTCGGTCACGGTCCCGCGAGCTCCGTATCGCCCAAGGAGACAATGATTCACCGCGCGGGAAAAAGGGGGCGAATATAAACATTCGATTTCTCGAATCACGGGAGTTGCGGGACCTCAATAAACCCGTCACGCTTCCGGTTACGGCTGTCAACCGCCGCCGCTGTCGTTCCAGAAACCGTCCGACGAGGAGGAAAAATTGGCTGCGTCAGTCGTCACGAACTGTCAGTTCTCCGGTTGGTTTATAGCAACAATAACGACTCCGCTATTCCGTTCACGGCGATGAATCGATTATCGATTCCTTCGTTCGTCACGCTAACAACGTAATAATGATGGCACTTCATCAACAGGAATTCGTATTAACCGGTATCTGTAATTACGAATCGAAAAATATTCATTATTAACCGTTCGCACTCGGGAGGTGATTCTCAATCACCAGTTGATTTGATGAAGTGAAATTATAAAATTTGATATTTGATATTGCATGTATAATGCATCGGCGCGTGAAATATTGCGATAAAAGAGCTTCGTTTCTCAATTTACTCGTGATTTATATTATAATTGAGTAATTTGATATATTATTTATGATTAATTTGAAATACCTCCGAGTGCAAAGGGTTAAGTTCGTTAAGAACACATTTTTCGTCACTCGCAACAGCAGTGGAATCTCTCTATACTTTCGATTAATTTATCTTATTAGTAGTATACGAGTCATTTGTCTAATTGGCTGAAGATGGAAAATATTAAAATTTAATGAAATGTGCACGAGAAAATTAATGAACTCATTTAGCGCTGATATTTGGAACCGTTAAAACAGTGAAACTAATCGGTTTGAATGATACGTATAATTATAAGTAGAATATCCCAGTGATGGCCAGACACAAAGGAAATTTCTAACGCATAACAATGGAAAGATTCGCATAAAGAAAGTTGCATCGCACAATTTATCTCAGTAACGTTATCCAAAGAGTATTCATTAAGGAGACTCAGAAGGTCGAAGGGAAATCTGCCAGTAATGATCAGACACTCTCTAAAGCACTGCAAGATCCTCTTTCACTGTCAGGAGAATCCTTATAGATGATGCCTGCCCGTGGAAGACTTCATGCAACTTCTATGAAAGTTCCAGAACGGTGAGAGAGAAACTTATTCATAATCCTGTATTTTTCTTCCCATAATTTTTCATGTTTCTGTTGCAAACATTATGCACTTGAAAATAGTGCTATTATCGTGATCATTGTCGTTAACACTAGAACTGCGTTATACGTTGGAAATTACCTTTGTGTCTGACCATTACTGGGGTATTCTACTTATAATTATACGTATCACTCAAACCGATTTGTTTCACTGTTTTAATGGTTACAAATATCACTGCTAAATGAGTTAAGATGAAAAATAGTAAAATTTAGTGAAATTATATGCACGAGAAAAATAATTAACTCATTTAGCACTGATATTTCTAACCATTAAAACAGTGAAACTAATCGGTTTTAATGACACATATAATTATGAGTAGAATATCCCAGTAATGGATCAAGATGAGAAATAGTAAAATTTAATGGAATTGTATGCACGAGAAAAATAATTAACTCATTTAGCACTGATATTTCTAACCATTAAAACAGTGAAACTAATCGGTTTTAATGACACATATAATTATGAGTAGAATATCCCAGTAATGGACTCAAGATGAGAAATAGTAAAATTTAATGAAATCATATGCACGAGAAAATTAATTGAGTCCATTAGACAAATGAATGACTCGTACACTACTAACAAGATAAATTAATCGAAAGAATAGAGAGATTCCACTGCTGTTGCGAGTGACGAAAAATGTGTTCTTAACGAACTTAACCTTTGCACTCGGAAGTATTTCAAATTAATCATAAATAATATACCAAATTACTCAATTATAATATAAATCACAAGTAAATTGAGAAACGAAGCTCTTTTATCCCAATATTTCACGCGCCGATGCATTATACATCCAATATCAAATATCAAATTTTACAATTTTACTTCATCAGATCAGGTGGTGACTGAGTCAGCTCTCGAGTGCAAAGGGTTAAAATGCATGCACCGTACGGCTGCAGTCCTTAGTTCCCCTGTCGGCGGTCCTGTACCCGGATAACGTTACGCAGAAATCGATAGGCGGGCTTTGCGGTCGAGATGCAGATACGCCAGACGCGACGGAGACCGTATAGGTAACCGAAAAACACGTAAAATGTTTCACTGGAATACACCGAAACACAATTTCTCGAACCACTAATTATTTACACATCTCATGAAACAATCTTCAACGTTATCATAAATAATCCACAACTCGAAAGGAAACAGTAAAAATAATCAACGATAGAAAAATACTGATCAAATAATTAAATTCAAGTTCAAGGTATTCTAAACCATCAAATCCAATTTCTAAGTAGTCTATCACACTAAAACTAACCGAATATTTTCACTTGTTCTCGCTTCGACAAACTCCGCGAGATCAAAATCATTTTCTTCGCATCCCTTCTCTTCGCATTCTCGGGATTCATCGAATTTCGTAAGAATTCTGTCTCGTTACAAAGGATCGGCGAAGCGCGAGAGTAAACTTTCTTTTACATATAAAAGCGAATTCTTCGCGTATTATTTCCCTGCAGGCGAAGGATACTTTTCTGAAAAAAACAGGTACAACGACCGAGGACGCGAAGCGGGTCGCCCGGCGAAGATCGCGCAAACAAAATTCTCGGTGTAATAACTTTTCCGAGCGGCGGTAGACTATAAAGCATTTAATGTCCTCCGTGGAACTTCTCGAGCGTCCATTATTTTCCTCGATTTCCTCCGACGAATATCGAGCAGAGGGAACGGCGCGCGGCGTCCGCCCGCGGAGCCGAACAAAGGAAGTATTTGCCTATTCCCTATTTGAATCCCAATTCCGCTAAAGCTTCTAATGTCCCGGGACTCGGCAAATAAGACGCTTTCCTTTCAAAGCGACGGAATTGGGAAGGGCGGAGGGGAGAGGCGACGGTCCATCAGAAAATTCGTGCTCCTCGACGATCGTTTACGGTTCACTCCGAAAAAATATATTTCTTTATGGTTAACCCTCTGCACTCGGGAGACGCCTCTCACTCACCATTCGATTTCATACAGTAAAACTATGAAATTTGTTATTTAATATTATACCCCGTATAATGCATGAATTTGAGAAATATTGAAATTAAACAGCCTCGTTCGTCAATATTTAAGTCAATATTTAACGCTAGATTTACGGAAATTTACTGAACAGTTTGATCTGTCATTTCCTGAAATATCGATACTTCATTTGGATCTTAGAAATTAGAGATTTGAGAGTATATAATTAGAACACATATTTATACAGCTGCATCATTTACCAAATGTTTATAAAACTCAATATGAGTCATTGATCGTTCCGTAAATCTAGTGTTAAGTGTTTCCACGCATCATTCCACGTTTTGCACAAAATGTTCTCGCTGTTCGAAAGAATCCTCGCTCGCGAAGTGTCAGCGGGTCATTCCGTCGAAGAATCAGAGTTTCTTTTAGTAAATAATTAAAATACATATTTATACAGCTACATCATTTACCAAATGTTTATAAAACTCACTATGAGTCATTGATCGTTCCGTAAATCCAGTGTTAAGTGTTTCCACGCATCATTCCACGTTTTGCACAAAATGTTCTCGCTGTTCGAAAGAATCCTCGCTCGCGAAGTGTCAGCGGGTCATTCCGTCGAAGAATCAGAGTTTCTTTTAGTAAATAATTAAAATACATATTTATACAGCTACATCATTTACCAAATGTTTATAAAACTCACTATGAGTCATTGATCGTTCCGTAAATCCAGTGTTAAGTGTTTCCACGCATCATTCCACGTTTTGCACAAAATGTTCTCGCTGTACGAATAAATCCTCGCTCGCGAAGTGTCAGCGGGTCATTCCGTCGAAGAATCAGAGTCCGTTTTTCCGCGGAGCATCGTTGGCCGAGACAGGATTGAAAAGCGGCCGCGTGAAACCGGCGAGACGAGTCGCATGCCGGGAAAGAACGTGCCAGATTGATTCCCGCGGCGGATGGTTTACTCGCCGAGACGAGCGTTGTTAAGCGAACGATTACGCTTGCAAAATGAAACTGCCATTAACTCGAGGAGGGCGGGATGGTCTCGCGCCGGGCGATAAATTTAACACGAGCACTCGGAGAGGGCGCCGCGCCGCGAGACAAAAGCACCGGAAAAAATTGCCGGCCACTCGGCCGAGCAACGCAAACAATTACAGCCGGTCGCCGTAATTTCTCGCGACTGCGATTTATTCGATGATCGTATCGCTGCTCGACATCGATGGCCGCGCGGCTTAACTCTCGCGTCGGACACCGAAATATAATCTCTATTTACACGAGTTTTATTACTGCGATATTTTCACGCAACCTTTGTACTCTTGAAACGAACGTCGACGCAGACGTGCTTGAGAAACGGTCATCCAAAGGAATTTCGTCAAACTTTCATCGAAACAACATTGATCCTAAGAAACTTTCGAAATGTGAAGCCACTTGCGAATGTAAAGGTTAAATTTCAATTTTGAGATACAGAGGTTTACCCTTTGATGGCGTCATTTTGGCGACATCGAGCTTTCATATTTAGAATACGAAGTTCTGAACGAACAATTCATTCATTCGGATAACAAGAAATCAGTGATTAGTTTTCTGTCTCCGATATTCAGAAATTTGTACAATTTAACTTCCTCTGCGAATGGTTTCCAATACTTCAAAAAATCCTCGTACGCAATGGATTAAAATTGATATTTTAAATCATTGTATATGTATTTTGTTGATTAATAGTACTTTCAATGATTGTATATGATAACGATGAAACGGAACAGAATGGAAGCGCAATCCGATAACAGCGAATTCGAGGTTTTTTGAATTCGCGATATCGCCATCGCGATGTTACCGCTCGTTTTATTTTTACCCGTTTTTTCTCTTTTTTCCTTTTGTTGCGAGAAGAACGATTCCACGCGCTCGATCAGTTAATGGAATAATCGGTCGAACGCTCGCGACACCGTTCCGCAATAATATTTGCTCTGTTCTCTGCCGGGCTCGGTCCGCCATTATGTCGCCGCGGAACGCGACGCGGTTCAGCCTGCTCCGGTAAACGAACGAGGATTTTCGGAACGAAACGCGCTTGTTCCAACGTGTCCAAAAACGCGCGACACGTAAATTCCAATGGAATTATCAGGTCGTTTCTGCGAACGGGGCGCAATGCAGTCTGGTAAATATCGGTGAGAAGGTTTTGTAAGTATGGTTGGGAAATATTATCCTTTTTCCATTGTTTATTGAAAATAATCAAGCAGCAGCTTGCGTGTCTCGTTTGAATAGTTGAACTGTGAACCGTACCAAACCGAAAACAATTTGATTACGAATTTGCCTTTATTTCTCTTGGAATAATAATTGAGAATTTGGTATATTAATTTATTGTTCGAATTGAGAGATTGATAATACAAATATGAATTTGCCTTTATTTCTCTGGAAATAATACTTGAGAATTTTATATATAATCTTATTGTTCGAATTGAGATAAGACTGATAATACCAATATGAATTTGCCTTTTATTTCTCTTGAAATAATAATTGAGAATTTGATATATCAATTTCTTGTTCGAATTGAGATAAAACAGATAATACCACGGAATTGTTAAAAACCTTCGGAAGAAAGAATATATTATTTAAAATTACCCAAGATGCTAATTGCAGGAAACTTATGTAGAATATTCTAAATGAGGGTCGCTTACGAAGAATCTCGGCGCAGCGTAAAATACGTCTGACCATAACTGGTCTTTTATACTTGGTGCTTTTTATCTTTTCCACAGAATCGACGATAAATTGTGGAAACTTTCAGACAATCTTTTAGAGGAGTTTCGTAAAATACTGCATTGTAGTTGGTGTCTGACTACTGCTCGAAGATTTTTCTCGCAATTTCTCGTGTTACAGACTGCGACAATCGCTTGGCGACACGAAAGTCCACACGTGTAGCTACTGGATGTTACAAAATATCTCGTTTCCCTTCTATCATGATCATTTTTAACAAAAAGTACAGCTACTATATTGATAAAATATTAAATAAATTGATTTAGTGGCGTTTAAACGAAAATATAAGTGAATGGAAATTCCAATAAATGCATTTTTTATAGAGACCGAATAAAACATGGAACAGTCAATTCATCGTTCGGTAGTTCTACTATTGAAATCGCTTTCGACGATACCACCATTAAACAATGGACTCAGCAGTGCCAAAAAGCCATACAGAAAGCACGCATGAAACGGGAGTTTTTGAAAATTTGATCGCGCCGCGTAACGTAATTACAGGGTCCGGAGTCGAGAGTGAATATCGCTGGAAAATTTACGAGCCGCCGTGATTCTGGTAACCGGATACGGGGAAGTTCGCGGGTAATCCAACGCGAGCGAGCTCGCCGGCTAAATAGAGAGGAAAAAATTGTTTCGAGAGTTTCTTTGACGAGTTCCCTCCAAACATTAACGTTCTAGCATCATAAAATACAACGTTGATTCGCGAGAGAGTGGCTAAAATTCCGACGAAACTATTCCAGTTTCATGAAAATCGATGATTACGATATTTATGCATTCACCTTATTATTATTAAAGCACAAACCGATATGCAAGTATTCGATAAACGAAGATCTCGAAGCGTTAGCACCAAATTGTCACGAACAAAGCGACAAACCGTAGACATAAGAATTTAAGTATACCGACGGAAAATTCAAATGTCTAAGATAATTATAAAAATAGAATAACCATAGATTTCCTTAACAGACACCGCGAAGAGCATTAGAGTTTAAACATTTCGTATATTCCGTATCGCGTGCACCGCGTGCGATCCTGCGCCTCCGGATTCCCCATAAATGCATAAAAATCCACGGTCCGGTTATAAAATATTCAATGATCCACGTTATCGTCGAATATTTGTATTATGCGGTTGCCAGACGACTCGTATAATAAGGAGGCGAGAATAGAAAGATGATTCGAGCATTCGGGCTGTAGTTTCGTCGGCAGGAATCGCTGAAAAATGAACTTTTACGAGGATTCGCCTCGTTCGATCCGATTCGAGGTGAATCCCGGCTACGTACACCCGTTTTATTCCGCCATTTCCGAATAATCCGGAATCTTTCCCAGGCTTTGCCAGCCGATCAAGGAGATTCGCTACGGGAATTGAAAACAATCAATGAAAATTCCCCGAACGCTGATAGGGACGGGAAGCTAAGTGCGTTCGATCCGCTGAAAAAACAACAGCGCCGAGGCGGCCGAGAGACAAATCCTCGGCGGAGACTCGTCGCTTACCGAATTCCGGGCTGTTCGCGGATTTCAATTATCCCGGAGCCTCGTTGCTCCCTTCCGCGACACACGCGCGAAGATACTCGAAGCGGAAATATTAAATGTCAACGAAACGACGGATTTATACGTTCGCTGCCGTTCGCCGCGGAACACCTTGCTCCGCCGTTATAACGTTTCTACACGCGTTGTTTATAAGAAACTTAAAACAATGTGACGGAGAAATTCGTTTATTGTATGGATTCTTGCACTGGATGCTACTGCACGAAAGAATAAAGTTCCATTGAACGAACAGCTCGCGTTTCATCTAATGTTGCTTCTCTCCGCTACTTAAATTCTAACTGCAATCTTAAATTCGCACGGAAATCTTCGACGCGTTGCAATATTAACCCCTTGCGAACGAATGTCGACATGTCGGCAAGATGAAATTTTCATATGGAGGACTGTCGCAAACGAATATTTTAATGTTCGAGCAACGAGAGCACGTAGTTTCCTTTCTTTACTGTTATTAGCAACTGATGTATCATTCAGCTATCTGCTGAAGGTTTCGCATATTTGACAGAATCTTCGTCCGTAAAGGGTTGATGTTTCTATAATTACAAGGTCTGTACTAATGCAGGAGTGTATTGGTATAAAGAGGAAGCCATTGAGTTCGAGGGAAATAGTGATATTGCTGGGAAATCGGTAACTTGAGGTATCGATCTCGAAGAAGAGACGAAGGACGGGGATCGTGAACCAGTTTCCGCGAGTTGATTCGACTGCCTCCCATCCGCCGATTATTCTAAGAGGGAAAAGGAGGTTTTAAAAACACGGATAGACCGAAATGCGCTTCGAACGATGAAGCTGCGAGCCGTAAGCAAGGGCGGCGGTAATAACGATGAGTAACGGGGATCGTGTTTCTTGTCCCGTGAAAGGCGCTCGTTCACGGCGAGAGCGTAACGAGACGCTTTTTCCGTCGACGGGAAGCCGCGTCCCGCTCCTTCGACGAACTCTGCTCCTATTATATCGCGAAGGATCCCGATGCGAAAACAAAGGACACTCGGGAACGAGTTTCTAACTGAAAGATCCTTGATCGCTGGTCGGACGCCGCGGTCTGCCTCGATCTGAAATCGTGGAAAGCGATACACGGAGATACGAAATCGGAAACGGGTGCCTTGTCTCGTGGAGCCTTTATGTAACATCGTGAAAATTGTTTCTGTAACCACTTGCGCTGGAAATGAATTCAGATATTTGGCAGTCTCGCGCGATGAATTTTGCTTTTACACATTTTACGCGGATATGTACACCAATTTTGTTTGTTAATCATTCTGTATAGTGATACATCTCGAAACAATCTAATAGATGTAACGCAACGAGATTGTCAATGTGCGAAAGATAATTGAGAATTTTGTAACAGAATTTTGCGTGCACGTCTTTCCAACGCAAGTGGTTAACACAGAAATACTATATAAAACTTTCTAGAACTATATAATACTGTATAAAACAATATAAAAAGGTGTAATAATATATAAAACTATATAAAATTATATAAAACTATATCAACGGATCAGTTGAGATTGTTAGTGAAACAGTTTACGAAAAGTGAACTGGATGAACAGAGATTGAGATTTCTAACTAAAATGTTCGAAAAACTTGAGACTTGAGTGCGTTGGTTGTGAATCAGGATTTTTAGGAATAATTGTTCAATGTTCTGAATATCGGTGATTGCATAGAATTATTCGGAGAGAATGTGTTGTCCGTTTTAATTTTGTTATATATTGATTGTTGAATTTGAATCGGTAAATGGGAATAATCGAATAAATATTTGCTGAATTCATGATTGGGGAATTGTTCGTCGAACGATTTCTCTGTCTCATTGGACGCGCGATCTAGATTTCCGTTAACGTCGTCGCGCGGTACACGCGAGTCAGCACCTAATTCCCCAACAAAAAAATGATAATTATCTGTCGTTGCGATAGAATGGCGTGCTAATTGAAACGTCGGCGGGTTTAACGAACGGTGTTTCACTCGGAGAACGTGATTCGTATTCGATTAACGCGAGAGTCACGAACGAGTCAACTTTTATCGAATCACGGCGCGAAAATAATTAACCGATGACGGCCGACGTGACGATACCCGGCACAGCCGCGGTCCCGTTTGAATTTTAATGAACCCGCGGCACGGCGCAAAATGGCGGCTCCGATACCTTTGACACCGGCGAAGTGACAGTCAAATTTTCGCGGTGTATTTTACTTATTAAGCTCGGATTAATGAGATTACAGGCATTTGCATGGAAAGTAGTCGTCGAAGATATTGCAAAAAAGTTCCCGATTTTTCTGAAATTCAAATCGAGTAACGAACAAAGAGCGATTATTATGTACTAACTACAAAACCGATCAACCTTAATTCGATTGCATAATAACATTAACTTCCTGCATTGCTTTTTGCTACTCAATCTTACTCGGAATCGTCTGGTGTTCTAATACAGAATAATTAACCCATTGAACAAACTATATATTAACGTCCTATTATCAATCCTTAACCTTCAGAGTAAACGTGGACGTAGAATAAATATCGAATTCGTTTCACTGTCTGATTAATCGTTACCAATGAAGTAATTTTATCCAGCACAGTTCCTTAACACTAGAACTACCGAGCATTTAATATGATTAATACGCAATTCCTATAAAAATTGTAACAAAAGATTATTCTCAGTTTCTTCAGACTTCATTATAGTACTGAAATGAGACTATTTATTTTCAAAATCATTTCGAATATTCAATGCTTCGAAGATATCGATAATTGCTAAACGAAAAAATCGAAACCAGTCATTTCGACTGGTACGGCAGTTCTGGTGTTAACGCGTTGACTGCCACGAGAAACATCAGTGTTTTATGTATCATCCATTCTACAGCAAAGATACAAAGCAAGAATTATTAATTCTTTGATACGAAAATTCTTATATTACCCTATTATCTATTCATTTACGTTATAGAAAATTAGCATTAGAAATCAATTGTCCTCCAAGTAATAATTATTTTCTTGTCATTTGAAGTCTCCGGTCATCGGTGACCGCCGCGGCGGTCAAAGTGTTAACCAACGAACACTTACTTCGTAAGAGGAAAGTGAAGTACTTTCTTCTTTCTCCTTGGCTCTCCGGAAACTCCCCTTTGTTTTACCGAAACTGTAGCTCGGAAGTCTCTCTCCGGTTTCCGGGATCGATATTATCCGCCGCTCGCGCCCAACTGTCCCGCTAAACAGGTAATTTGCGAGACACAAGAAAACGCTTGAAATGAAACCGACCGCGATCCTCGGTTCCCAGCGCGGAGCGCGCCACCCGACTCTCCCCGCGATGATTTCACCGCAAGGGACCGTCTGAACTTCTGCCTATTGTTTCTCGGGAAAGTTGCCGCCATTTAAACGCGTTCGCCTGAGTTTCTGGGAACACTCGTCGCATGGAAATGCGTGTTTTGTTGCGGACCGCTCGAAACTTCACGCGTAGCCGGTGAACGCGGGGGTCGTTGAACAATTTCCGAGCGAAAATTGGAACGTATTGTAGAATAAAATGAAAATGTTAATAAATTCGATCGTTCCGATTCGGTGATGTATGTTTACACTAAACGTACCCGGTAAATGACCGGTACTGTGATATAAAAAAAAGTGCATCTCTGGTTTCCCTTTCCCGTTAGAAACAGATGAAAACATGTATAATCTTTTTCTTCTTATCCAACAGTTACTCTGTGCATTGATTCCGTATTAAATCATCGATCACCTACATTCCTCTTGCAACAATGTAATCGGTAGTTGTGCCGGTACGTTTAGTGTCAAGCTTGCATTCCATCTCGCGAGATCTCGTAGCCTAAATATTCACTAGCACCGATCTTTCTATAAATTTCAGAATTTCTTACTTGGATATTTATTATTAATTTGATATTAACACGTTGAATGTTAATATCAAATCGAATTACTGTAATTCACTCGGTTAAACGATGATTATTTAGAAACTGTCCCATACTGGAAACGGTGCAACCTAAGGCGATGACGTTTAGTAAAGTAACCGTGCAACAACGATAACGCAATTCAATGAAATAATTTGATATAAATTTTCCTACTTTGTACATTTGCTCCGCAAAATCAACTTCATTCATTCGATGTTCGACGCGATCGACTAGCGGTTTAATCAAGCGCTTCACCGTTGACTCCAAATATATTCATTAATTACTCACATTGTCATTACCTATTTCGAAGGAGACACTTTTGAGCCGCCAAAACGACAAATTCTTTGCATCAATAATCCCGATACATGAAATATCCGAAAATTTCACGAACAAAGTACTCTCTCTTCAGAGTATACTGAAATAACTTTAATTACGAAGGCGTGGGCTGCGAGCGTCATTTCCTCTGATAAAGTGTGCCCGCGCAAGGAGACGCGGGACAGAACAAACACGTTTCACGAGAAGAGTGTCAGGTGCGTCGAGAGTGGCTGAGCACGAGACAATGGTAATTGAAGCGGTCGTCGTCCAGACGTTGGCCAGGATGCATTACTTGGAAATCCATCCGCGAAGAAGGCCATTACCACTGACTTGATGACCATACAAAAGAGGCCTGTCGAGAACGCATAGGTAGCTCAACAGGTAGCTCGGAAAGTGCCTTCCCCCGTCCCCCTGTTCCCGGCCCGCGCTCCTTTTATGCTCGACAAGCCTCCCTCGTGTCTACGCACGCACATCCCACCCTGGAATTGACATTTTCCCACGCAACTGCCGCCGCGGTAATTCTCCACGCTCAGAACTTCCGGTTCGATACAGCCGAAAACATGGCAGCGATGCGTCAGCCCTCGAACAGCTAAAAATAGTGGAAATATCTTTACGGAAATTGAGAAGAGTGGATTGAAATCGGTTCGATTTAAATAATCGAAGGGTCTACGAGATATACGAAATTGTTATCTTGCAATTCGATACTAATTATTCTAGAACGGTCTCGTCTAACGATTCCACGCGGTCGCGAATCAATTGACGAACCTTTATACGTTCGTGACAAGTGCGTTTAGCTTCATCGAAAATGCAAATTTTGAACAAAACTCTTCGATGTTACACTGCCCGTGGGATGAAGTGAAGTGATTAACATCCTGTATAACGCAGGACTTGAAGACTTAATCCTTCGACAATGTTTTTCATTGTAAACTCTCATTACTCATGAAATTATTCTCAATTCACACGAAGAAGAATCTTAAATGTATAAAGAGACAGACCAATGTTACTTCAATGTTTCATCTGTAAATTTTTGTAAGGAAACAGTTTTTGTGACATGTGTCAAAGAACAATGGTACACGTCGTGAAGCAATAAAAACGTGAAGATATATCAAAATATATTAAAAGCCAGCAAAAGCTCGAATGTAACTTAATCTATCATTTAACCCTTAGCAGTCCTATGTCGAGGCAGACTCGACATTCTATTTTATTGCAACCTCTACCTGCTAACAATTTTTTCTGTATTTCTTTGTAGTATCACAATTCTACAATTTAAAGGTAACACTTCGATCACTCCCGAATATTCTTGAATAAATAAATAGATCGTCGTATTAAGCTGTGAGTGAATGAACTAACGTCGACGTGAACCTCGAAGTGAGAAACCAAGAGCACTTCGGACCGCAAAGGGTTAAACAGTCAATGTGCCTTATAAGGAAAATATAACCGAAGTGTTAATGTTGATTCTCATTAGAATTTACTTACGTGGAATGGAATGCTAGGCTGACCTCTCGAGTGCGAAGGGTTAACGTTCGATGGGCGACGCACGTTGTCGGAGGGAGACTCGAGCTCCGTTCCTTCTGCGAATTTTCAAAAAATTTCCCTCGGTGCTCGATTATCGGCAGCCTGACCAGGGGATTTGTCGAGGTCCGACGTGATTAAATAAGCAGCCGGCCGCGATTCATTCCCGCCCGGCCCGGCGAATTCGTGCGGAACAAGCGCGATCTGGGACGAGCGGAGAAAAAAGCCCTGGCAGCTGCCCTCCTTGACGTTTCACGGATGCCCGGGCACGCCCGTCGAAATCCGTTATTCGGGCAACGGGGAACGCGAATGAATATTCAATCGACCGTCGGAGCCCGCCTGATAACTGATAATCCCTCGCGCTCGAAATAGCCGGGATCCGCGGCGCTGAAAGAGGATTCCGGGAGGATCGCGGTTTACTCGATTGCCTTCATCCCCCCCTCATCCCTCTTCGTTCTACGCTGACGATGAAATATGGAGGCCTAACGGCCGGGTTACCATTGGTTTTCTACTCGCCGATCGTCGCCCGCAATTTGTAGAACCCAACTACTGTTCGATGACTACTCTGCGGTACAGGAGACAGCGTTGACCGGTAGCTATAGTCTGCTCTTCGTGCAGAGCGACAGTGAAGCTGTTCACAGTCGTCTTGTGTTTTATCGAAGTTCGTAAAAGTTTGTAGTTCCGAGGTGGAAAGTTTCTAGAAGATTCAAAGATTACTCGCATTCTCCCGAGTAGCTGTAATTCGATCTTCAGTGGCAGGATACAAGCAATAGAATAGTTTAATTCGAAAGATCGAAATGTTCAATACGACGAGGACATTCCACGTGAACTTTTCACTGGACAGAAGAGATATCACAAAGGAAGTTAAAATCTCGTTAAGATTCTATCTAGAAGAGAGCAGTTACACTCCATTATACCCTCATCGACGGTGCAGCGATAAGTCTCTTCGCAGTCTCCCAGCAATCTCGATCAGCGTCTCGCCGGGCGGCATAATTTGCCCGACCTAGTCCCGCCCAGCCCCGGCCCAGAAAATCCCGAAGCGCTCCGCGTCCCCGGAATCGCGCGATCGATCACCGGTTCCCGACATCATCAGCAGGTTCCTCGCCATCTTGAGCAGCTCGGGATCTTCCATAGCCAGCTGTTCGATCATCCGGACGCTGCTTACCGTCGCGTCGTCCTCTTTACGAGCCGCCGTCCTCCCGCAGACGTCGTCTGTCCCCATTCTCCCTGACACGCCGTCATCATCTCGATCCTCTATCACGTAGGTAGCGTCGGTGTTCACGGTCTTCATCGACGTTCCGCTCGTCTGGCGCTTCGGTACACCCTTTGCTCCATCAGTCTCAGCTGCGCGCACCTCCGAAACTTCGTCCGAGTCCTCTCCAAGGTTTCCCGTTTCTTCCAGTTCATAGGAAGCCGAAGAAGCAGCTGAAGAAGACTGTTCGCTGCAGACAGAGGATACGTCTTCCTCGTCTTTGGATGTCTTCGTTGGTTCCTCGACTCTGAAAGTGCCGTCGCCGCGAGAAGCTGAATTCTCTTCGTCCAGATCAGATCTCGTTGAGTGCTCGAGCCGCGCCGTTGTCTCTCCATCGACCGACGCTTCGCTGCTAGACCCGTCGCCCTTGTATTCCGTGATTATCCTCTTCTGCGAGTAAGTGATTACAGTCTCCGTTCTATCGACGAGCCGGCTGCATCGTCCGAGACGCTGGTCGGTGACTTCGTCGCTTCTCGAGGATCGAATCTTCGATTCTTCGGCTCTATTTAGAGCGCTCGTCACGCGAGCAATGAGATCGCGGATGTAAGACTGCATCGGAGTGTCGCCTTCCTCCTCGGTGATCCTCGCGGCTATCCGTAGCTCCCGCGACGCCTCCGCGAACCTCCCCAGCTTGGCTAGACTTTGGCCTTTGGAAGACAACGGAGTTCAATTGATGAATTCAATTTACAACCGCAACGCAGAACCAAGATCGATACTTTCCTAGCAAGAGCTTCCCGTGAAGCAGCCACTTGCCGCAATTCGCCTCCTCCGCAGCCTGCACGCATCCCGCCGCCATGTTCATCGCCTGCGGGTACTTGCCGGTCTCCAAGTAACACCGGCCGATCTCGTGCCTGATCCAAGCGGCGGGTATCGGCTCTTCGAGGTGAACAGCCAAGTGTTCCCAAGCTTTCGCAGCCGCGTTCAGGTGTCCGAAGCTGAGGTGCACCTTGCCGAGCGTGACCAGCGCTCTGCAGAACTGCACGAGGTCGCCGGTGCTCTTCGACAGGCGTATCAGACGCGACGCGCTGCAAACTGCCAGGTCGTGCCTCTTCAGGGCCACGTGGATCAGGGATAAATAATGATAGGAGGCGATCTGGTAACGACTCGGGTCCTCCAGGGCCTCGGACACCGTCAGCAGCTCCTGGGCAACCTTCGCCGAGGCGGCCATCTTGCCGGCATTGAAGGCAGACTCTAGATCCGCGAGATACCTGTCGGCTGCGTTGCTCAGTTGGCGCAGCATCAATTTAGATCGCGCCAGCCGAGTGTTCGTGGGTCGTGGGCTAGGCAGAGTCTTCCAGAACCTCTTGTGATTGTCAAAGTAGCTGCAAACGAGAGCCACGGAGAAGGATCCTTTGAGAACTGGGACGACTCGAGAACTCGCGTGGGCAGGATTAAAGGGACAGCGTCCGAAATTCTATGGGACACGAGGAATTTCAGGGGACGCCCGTTGGATTAGTCTCGAGGAATCAGATCGAGCTGGCCCCTCTCGCGTTCAATGTTAGAGGACTGAGACGGTGAACCTAATTCTTTTCTCGTTTCTACTGAACCTAGTACACGTTTCTATACACAACTCAAGAAAGTATTCGGATGTTCATATGTATAATACATTGTACTGTAAGCATGAGATTTTATAATTATGTTCTAACTTGAAGTGTACGGATGAAAGTTTGTAACAATATAAGTTACATCCAGTAACTCTTGGAATATAAAGACTCTCTCACCCATGCAACTGTTTTCATGTATAGGATCTGAGTCAAGTCTACCGTTCGAATAAATATATTCGATCCTAAGGCTTTACGTGTACAGTCTTACCGAAACCGGTTGAAACTATAAGCCGTAGTTGTATGTCCAGAGCTGCTAGATTTGTCGCTTAGAGTAGTTTAATCCTTGCCTAAAGATCCTTGGATACTGTTTTGCAACAGTATCAAAGGCTTGCAGAACCCGAGTCCTGTTTCGCAGGAACTATAATGGGCATTTATGTATCTGTGGTAGTAACGAAGTATAAGTTTAGGAATTTAGAGTGTTCCTAGTCTGCCTCCGATTCTGTCTGAACCTGGTAAGTATAATCATCTTGGAAACTACAGCGTAACCATAGGAAGCAATGGAAACTTCGAAACTATAGTGTAGACTTTAAAGCTACAGTTACAAACTGCAGTGAGAAAATTGGAATTCTCTTACTTTGATAATAATAATTGATTATTATAATGATGCGTATACCTCAGAACTTCGGTAACAGAAGCAGGATTCGGTGTCTTCTTGAGTTTCTCGTTCGCCAAAATGGCGGCGGTCTCGGGACACAGGCTCGCCACCAAATTCTCCTCGGATTCGTTACTCGTCGATGTTCTCCGCGGAGCTTTCGGCGGATCGTTACAGGAGCTTATCGTAGATGTTGCCCTCATCACTGCCACCTTGTGACTGCTATCGCGCGGGAACAAATTCGCTGCTCGATGGTACAGCACCAGCGCTGACTCGTAATCACCGCTGCAATTTGCGAGAATTTGATGCTTTTCGTCCAGCTAAGTGATGGCAGCCGCGAAATGAACCGGCGATTAATTATGGTCGACCAAATACCTCCTTTTGAGGGAACTCCGAAACGGGAAGCAATTAACTGGAACGGTTCCCGCGGAACGCCTGTTTTCGTTGAACTAAGGGAAACACGATTTACCGACACCCGAGGAAATCTCGCGGAGAGTTTCGCGATAAGGAACGAACGGTAACAGAAATTGGTTCGTTTTCGAGAATATCTTGTGTATATATCGTTACGTTCGAGAATTTCGAGCTACGTCTGACAAATAGGTGCGAAGATTAAATCTTACGTTCGCAAGGTATCTTTCGAGCTACTCGAATTTACCGTGACGAAAAACGCTCGCTTAGACATCGTTTCCGAATCGTAATGAAAGTAAATATACCCTGAAAGTCAACATACCAAGCGATAATTAATTCTTCAACAATGTACTTGAATTGATGAAAACTTCGAATATTTCTAAATAACTGTTTCCCAAGCAACTAGCTGCAGAATAAAGATAAACAAATTAGATACAATTTTCTCAGTAGAGATAGAAATAAAAGGAAAGACGAAAATTGAAGAACTGATTGAGTCGGACGATATAGGAATTGAGATGAAGTTTAACAAGAAAACACAGAATTTCCAACAAAGTAGCACCGCTTAAAATACGTATTACTAGAATTTAACTAGAAAATAGAAAATCGTACAAAATGAATGTTCATACTCTTGATGCTGCCGCGTTCGAGTTCGCAAAAGTGTCGGAAGTCGGTAGACTACTTAGACGAATGTTTAATCATCTAAGGTTGAAGCCAGTGAACTGACCGGTCCGCGGTGCAATTAGCGTCAAGCGGTCGTTTCCGGAAATTCCGAAGCCATTACGTTTCCATTGGATTATATTCACGGGTGAAGAATCTAAACAACACAGCTGGGACCATAATCCCGCGGTTTTGCTTCAGTTATGCTCGATAGGTCGCGGCGGGTGGCACAATCGCTTGTTCCGCGAAACTCGCACGGCCGCTGAACACAGCCGTCCAATTGGTGGACAGGTTGTATGAAACGGCGACGTTAATGATGTCGACGGGCGCGAGAAGGACCGGGCAATAGCGAGCGATAATTCCGTCTGTATAATTCCGACGATGAAATATAGTTGACAGGGGGTTAGTTCGGCAGCCTGACGATTCAAACGGCCGATTAACCGGCCGGGAAATGGATTTGCTCGCGAGGAACGTACAACGTCCATAGAATTCTACAATTAACGAACGATTTCGAAAACTCCGGCACCCCAGCTTCCCAGCTGTCGTCGCGACAACGGAAGCCGACAGCGAATCTCTCGTTTCCCTGTGAATTCGTCCAAAGGATTTCTCTTTTATTCCACCGTTCGCTTTGTTCCCCTCTTTGGCGCGCAGATTGATCGAAGGTAGATTCCATCCGATTCTCCATCGGAGAATTCTATTTCTGTATCTCTTTCAATTAATTGTCTAACAGGGACGAGCTCCGTTTCAACCGAAATTCACGTGTCAGATAATATCGAGCGCGTGCTTCATTCAAAATGCAAACTCGTTGCGCGCCAATCCATTGATCACAACTAAATTTATTCCATTCCCCGAACGCTGTCTCGCTCGAAGTGTAAAATCATCGTGTGTATTAACCCGTCGATTCCGACCAAATTCATTCCATACCGCGGGCGCAGTTCGTTACACGAATTAACGTTTAATTCGAAACGAAAAGTGTGTCATCGCGCTCGGCGCGTTAATGACACTCCGGGAACGACGTTTTGTAAATAATAATCAAACCGCGGGCGAGCTCGTCGCGCGGAACCGCCGCGGGCCGGGTTAATCGAATGCGAAACGAAATTGTTGCAGCGACATCGGAATTACTTTGCAGGAAGTTATTCAGATTCGCGTGTCGTCTATCGAATCGCGCGCCGCTGGACGGCGAGCAGAGTGGCCGGACGGTTCTGTAATTACCTATGCAAAAGTGATTAAACGATACCGTACGGTCGGTCGAATAATTGAACCCGCCGCTCCAAAGGAATAAATTAATTCCGCTGATCAAATCATTAAAACCGCGCCGGAACAATACCAACGCCCACTCGCTGCGAGCGTACGCCGCGCGACGCGGTTCAATTGCCGGCGATAATATTATTTTCCATCGGAATTGCGGGATCACTATCGCAACAACTGCACTCTTTTCACTTGAAATACTGCGGAATCGTATTAGCGTGCCCTCCCATTTATGGCCGACCGAAATGTTCGACGTGCTCGACGCTTTAACGTTTCGAACGTTCGAATTTTTATTTTATTCGGGAGCGTTAGAGAAATCGGGAACCAGACGGTTTCGCGATATGTCGAACGTAGAGTAATTAGTAATGCGAATGTACGAGGAACGAGGGAGGATTGAAATATTGATAAAATATAAGAAAGACACTCTACTGGGAGAAAAGATGTGAAGGGTTGAGGGATAAATATGTGGCTCTAGGGATTGTCATGAGAAGATTCTTGGCAATCCACGCTGTTCACGTTGAATATTCAAGACGACGGATTTTTGCGTGGCAGAAAAGCTTCTTATTGTTATGATATTCGCTCTGCGATCCTCGGAAAAGGAATCTCAAACAGTTTTAAACGCAGCCTTTGTATCCTACGAGGAGATTACCCGAGATCCTACTAGTTCACGGAAGCTTTCGCGAGCAGGAGAAAACGGGAACTCCTATCTGGACCCAAAAAGGCAAGGAATAAAAATCGAATGGCGCAAGATCGCGGCGTCGGATTAGCCTCCGGATTTATCGAGAAACAGAATCGCTGAGAGAGAATGTTCGTGATACTGCCGCGTACATTATTTGTTGCGTCGACTGCTGAGAACTGTGAACGATGTAACAAATGGTTTGTTATTGACTATATTATAAACTTCCACGCATTTACGGTAAATTTGAAACTGCAGAATTGCACAGTACCCTTTAGAACCTTCCTTGGAAAAATCCATTTTCTATAGAAATCCTACTTTCCAACGACACAATGAAACATTTGAATCCGCATGAGGATCCGCAACATAATTAGTACAATTCTCACACTATTATCTCGTTACCTACTCGATTAACCGTTTCTATTCGACACCGATCGTCCTATATACACACTGTTATTGATTTCAAGCAATTCATGATCGATTATCGATGCCGGGCGCTGACAGTCAGCGGGCAAAGCGCACTTTGCATAAACGTAACATCACGAGGCTCAATGCGGCGTGTACGGTTTCGGATTATGCCAATTAGCATACAACAATGTTGTCTAAATAGTTTGCTGGTGGAGTGCCAGTGTATCTTGCCTCAGATAGAGCTGATCGGCTTCGCGATGAATGGCCGCCGCCAGGTCCCGACCGGTTTTTCGGCCGGATTTCGCCTGGTTCCTCCTCTGCCCGGAACGGGCGCGGATTTCCGCGTGTTCCACTGCCTTCCTCACCTCGTTCAGACCGCGCAGCTCGTCCTTGGGCCCTCCGCTCGCGAGGACAGCCATCGATTTTCGTGGCTTCGGCACGCACTGACGTCGCGCCTGCCTGAACTTCGCCGTGAAGCTTTCTCCCGATTCGAGAGCCGTCGAGCATCAAACGGAGCTTCTTCGCGTTCCACACTTTCACGACTCGCTATGGCTTCGATGGAAATATTTGACACGTCGGGTACCACGGGGGTCGCCGGTGACCCCCGTCCAAGTTCAATTACCGTAATTCCCTCGATTGATGCGATGAATATTTGAAAACGTTACTATACTGTAAATAACGCTACCTAATGCGGCGACATTTAGCAGAACAAACTTGCGATAATGACACAATGAAATAATTTAATATTGTATCTTTTTCATTTAGCAGACTCTGCAGCTTAATATCGTGCCATTCGTGTTAATGGAACGTAGCGTTGGGTTCCTCGGTTTTAATCTGTTAAATGAAAGGTTATTCAGTGTGCTGACGGGAAAGTGGAGAGGGAAACGTCTTTTTTAGGGTTAGAGACGTTTCAGTGGAAAGGCTATCTAGGAATGATAAGGAGTAGGAAAATTTGTCTGGAAGGAACAGCGATTATGATTGAAGCAAAGTGTTGTTCGATTCAATTGAATGATGAGAATGCGATCGGAATGAAAAACTAGTTTCAATTGAGTACTGAAACGGATTATAAATTAATGCGCGCTTACAACCGGAATACAGTGATCTCTTTTGCTGCATACCGCCTTCGACATTGCTAGCGTCCGGCAGTAAACTATTTAAGAAACGGAAGTTTCTTCCCTGAAACTTTGCTCCTTAATCTTGAAGACCGTAGAAGAAGAACCGTTTCAACAATAAGAACTCAAACTTGGAAACACGACGCGTCCTGTACTTCAGGTACAAACATTTACATGAACAACAATGTCCAGAAGTTTTGCCTCCACGTATCGATTGCGTACAAGGTTCTCGACCGTATAAAACGCGATACATTTAGTTCCAAACAAACGTATTAGAAACGAATTATTAAACATTAAATATTTCCCCTATCGAAGTGTCCCGTTGATCTAAAACAAAAATCGAGTCCCATAAAATCGGATACCGAGCTAGTTCAACGGATTGTCGCGCGATCGTAAAGAAAATTGCGCAGCACGCACGAAGACTAATTAGAAAACAAGCCGGCCGAGGCCTCGGACTTTTCCGATAGAAGCGAATCTAATTTCCTCGCGAACTTCTTAGACGAATTCGGTAACGCAGTCTCCTCGGGGGTGAGGGGACCGGCCAGCCGGTGAACTTTCGATTTAACGGCGCTCGGGCAGGCGACGGCCAAGTTATCCCATTAGAAGAGATTTTCGAGGGGCCGATAGAGCGTCCGGCGTCCGTTCGGCGTGTCAAAAAGTGAATAAGATAGAATATCTCGTCGGCGTTCTTCCAGCCGATAAATCCAGTCCAAGCTGCGAAGTCGTCGTCGCCGGGAGACGAAAGAGACGCGTCCTCCGCGATGTCAGCCCGAAAGCTGCCGGGTCAACAAGCTGGAGACCCGCCCTAAAAGTTTAATTGCTCGACGCATAAAACTTCCCCGAGGCAACTTCGGCAGTCCGGGCTTGAGATCGCCGGCTGTTCGTTGCAAGCGCGAAGTGGTTCCTTCCGCTACCCCATCAAACACCCATCAGCAGCAGGGGATAGCCAGCGGCTGTACACAGCTAAGACGAAACTGGAGATTCCCCTTTGGAGTTAATGCAACCGGATGTTTCCTTCGATCAGTATTAAGGATCTCCGTCTTCGGATCCCGGGTTAGCTGTTGAATCTTTGGAAGTTTAAAAACAGGCTCAATCCGGCGGCTAGGATTGGAGGTGAACGTAAGAGAGATTGATGATAGATGGAGCGCAACTTCAATTACAGTGGAAATCGACTGTCAGGAAGAAGGCTGTAAAGATGGTTCACGCTGCAGTAATGATTCCCAGCATCCTTCGTTGAACATCCTTGATGATTCTTCAAGTGTTCCGGCATTATCCTTCGTTTGACTTTCATCGATTAGTACAGCTTTTGATACTAAATTCTTCATCGATGCATCAAACTGCGATCCGGAGGAGCAGTAGTCGAAAAAGTATCGTATCAATCGAACTCGTTGAAGTCGATGTAACCCGGCCGCTCCTTTGCCAGCTCGTACTTCGCCAGGAACGCCTTTCTCGCTTCCTTGTGAGGGTCCTTCGCAGCTACCGGCAGGATGCTGACTCGTTTACACGGGAATTTGAATTTCTTGTCGACTGGTTTGCAACCGGGCATCACGGATAGCCTGCGTTTAGCTGGCACTGCGTCCATGCTCCTCCAAAGGTAGTCCACCTCTGGCTTCATGTCTTCGGGCATCAGGTCCAGGATCAGCTGCTGCCTGGTAGCGATCGGATCCTGATCCGACATCTTCTCCATGTCGGTCTCGTCGATCATGTCCAGAATCCAGACGTAAAAGTCAGTCAGGAAGTCGAGGCCGAGCTTCTTCGCGCTGCCCAGAGCCAGCACTGCCGCTTCTTTCGCCTCGTTCCGGTAGTTCTGGCTGATCTCGATCCTGAGGATTAGATGGTGGACGTTTAGGGTCCATTGCTCACTATCCGCCTCCTCGCTCATGTCGCGCGCCTTCTTCCCGTAAAATCTAGCTAGGTCGTAGCGGCGGATGTCGATCAGGAATTTGCACAGCTCGTGGAACAGCCAAGCGAGCTCGAGTGGCTCGGACGCCATTGCTAGCCTCCTGTTACAGGAGTTAAAAGAATAAATGTAGATAATTCTCGGTATAATATAGTTTATATAATTGTTAAATGTATCTGTTTATATTGTAATATATTGTATATAACGTTAAATATATCTTTTAAATAATTGTCTTCTTATTACAGTTCAAACACTTGTTCACAAGTGTCGCGACTATTTTCCGGAAACTTGAGACCCTTCTAAGCTCTCAAATACCGATAAAGAAAGATAGCAGCAGCTTTCGTAAAACAAAGTTTCAAACACCGGCATACAATTCATTCTACTAAAAAATAAACAAATTCAAGCATCGCCGAACAAGCGATGAAACGGGTGAATCAAGCGACAGCACAACATTCCCTGGTAACATTTCGTAAATTGGCCTGAGAAGATAGGGATCCGGAAAAATATATAACAATATCTCGCTCGACAGGCTGATATTTCATTTCTTTGTTCAGAAATGTGGTCCCCTTGGAACCGCTTCCCGTCGTGGCCGTAACGACGAGTTAGCTGTGACGAAATTCACGTGGAGCAAGCAACGGGGATGAATTTTAACGCGAGAATTATGGCTGCCAAAAATCCCGACCCAGTTTAGAACCCCGGAAACGTCTTCCCGAGAGCTTCGCGGTGCGTCTCTAAAGCTAAATCCACCGAAGCCGTAGCTTTAGTGGACACCGTCGACTTGCGAACGCTTCCGGCGTTCGGCGATCTTACTTGCGGAAAATCCTAAGTGCTTCTTTTCCGCTGCGCGCGTGCACCCAACCGATATCGCAATCGCGAGGCAATTCCGCTACTCGTATTCCGAGGTGATGCTTGAGGTATGTTTTCCTCAGCTCGCTGGACCGCAGCCGCCTCAAATTCCGCGTGTCGATGTACGCCCACGCGACCATATTGTACACCGCGTCCAAACACTTGTGCTTCAATGGGAACATTTTCGGGGGGTAGCTGTCGAACTTGTCTTTCACTCGGTCGACCATCCTTGGAAGAGAAATTGGAAGGGTAATAGACCAAGTGTATAATCTTTGAACTGTTGGACGTTCAAGTTTTGAACGTTGAAGTGTTGGACGTTCTAGTTTTGAACGTTGAAGTGTTGGACGTTGAACTGTTGAATGTTGTACTGCTGGACGTTGAACTGTTGAAATTTTGAAATTTTGAACATGGTACTGTTGAATTGTTGAAGTATTGAAATTTTGAACATGGAACTGTTGAACTGTAGAAATTTTGAAATTTTGAATATTGTACTGTTGGACGTTAAACTGTTGAAATTTTGAAATTTTGAACATGAAACTGTTGAATTGTTGAACTGTTGAAATTTTGAACGTGGAACTGTTGAACTATTGAACTGTTGAACTGTTGAACTGTTGAAATTTTAAAATTTTGAATATGCAACTGTTGGACGTTGAACTGTTGAAATATTGAAATTTTGAACATGGAACTGTTGAATTGTTGAACTGTTGAAATTTTGAACATGGAACTGTTGAACTATTGAACTGTTGAAATTTTGAAATTTTGAAATTTTGAAATTTTGAACATGGAACTGTTGAATCTTGAAACTTTAAACGTTAAACTCCACGTGTTCTCATTTCACAACTATTAAGATCACATTTAGGAGTGAACGGCGCGCGAATGGTTAATGTTATGTATTTTATATAGAAAAGAGCATAAAATTCGTATACTCACTGGAAGAACGTGACATAATCTTTCTTCATCCTGACGTGATGCAAGCGACGCAACAAAAAGTCCGCTTCGATTATGATGAGGTCCCTTTTCAGCTTCTTCTCCGCCTCGATCATCGTTTTATGCCCCTTCGGCACCGCCCTCTTCTCGAAAAGTATCGTGTACAGTGGCTTGCGCATTCGCAGGATCTGCAACCTCTTCAACGCCCTCTGATAATTCTTCGACGCGTGATAATGCAGTATCTCGGCCGATTTCTTGCACGGATGTTCGAACAGTTCCGCCTGCTCTGACAAACGTTGCAGGAAACTCTTGTCGCAGGCCAAATGTCCCAGGTAGAGTTTCGCGATCACCTTCTGCAGCTTTCGGAAACCGTTCTCCGCTTTCGCTTCCGGGTCGTTCACCTTAAATCTGGCCTGCTCCTCGTCTATACCTGTGAAACCGGTTAACCACCGCTGACTTCTCTTCGAAAAACCGTCCCGGAGGCGACGGTAAACATCGAAACTCAGCTAAATCCTCCGAGTTTCATTTACATTTAATAAACTTTGGAAATAAGAAAAATATCGCTCTTACTCGAGCAACTCCCTCGAGTTTCCCGTGATCTTGCCTTTTTCGAAATATTTACACTCCGAGTGCGAGGTTAATCTTTTTATTGAAAGAGTAATCACTCGACTGCGGAGCTTCGTGAAAGTCTTGGAAAAACTGTGAATTATAAGACTTAATGCCGTTCAACGACCTGATTGACGAAGGAAGGGAATTTCTTGAAATTACCGATGAACTTCCATTCTTCGGTTTGCGTTTCGTTAAATGCTTGGATCACAGAACATTTCCATATCTACGCTTCCGGTAATAAATTCACGCAGAAATTACGCGAGTGCTTTTCTTTTGGTTACAAGTGCAATCGAAAAGTAATCAACGTTTCGTTCGGAAAGTCACAAATTTAATGTTTCGTCTTTTTTTTAGCTACAGTGCTCGACAAGAATCGAGACTCCAATGAAACAGTATCCAGTAAAAAAACCCATCGTACAGTATTTACGAACAACACCCCCGAAGCAGATTGCAGCCACGCTGGAAGATTAAAGCATGTAACGGACAACATTAAGTTGTAACGAGCTTTTTCGCGGCGAGTCTGTCCCCGTAACCGGGACGTCGAGTTACAGTCCAATTAGTCCGCGCGGAAACAGAAAGTTCCAAACGGTGACGGAACTAACTCAGTTTCCGCGAGGCTGGATCCACCGGAAAATGAAAATCGGTATATCAGAAAGTTCAGTCCGGGACTTAGAAATTAGTTTACCGCCGGTTCATTTTTCCAGAGGAAAATGTATGGTGCTCGACGAATCGGAAAATGAATTGGGCAGTTCGCGAAAATCCCGACTGGAATTCTTCCCCCGTTATTTTCACCGTATAAACAGAAATTTCTTTGAAGTTCACCCTTTGTGCACGAAAGAGATCTTGCCGTTAAAATCTAAAGACTGCAAGACTTTTCCGACGAAACATCGATTACACTTTTCCCAATGACACGAGGAAAAATTGTACGTAAACGCCGAGTGATTAATTTCGACGCTTCCAATGTTTCGTACATCGATATTTCGCTTACTATCGCGGTACTCGAAATTTAATATCGAACATCAAACACTCAAGTATTTGATATGAAAACTAGAGTGCTAACTGCTATTTGGCAAAGTTAACCGTAGGGAAGTGATACTGACGAGCCCACTAGCAAATTCTAGATGAAACTGCCCTACCTTTCGCTAGGACTATCCCCTATGATCATCAATAACCGTAACGAATATATCCGTCATTTTAGAACCCAAAAGAATGCTAATATGTTCAACAATTAACTTCTTCAAATAAACATGGTATGTTTTATTTTGCTTTAGTTTCTTATTTGAATGTATAGCGCATTTTCCTCGCGTTCGACGTGTATATTCGTCATTAGTTGATGTAATGAAAGGAAATAGTAGAAAAATTAGTAAAACGTGAGTAATACAGTACACGAGAGATTTTTCAAACGAAGTTCCACAGTTAAACCGGTTAAAAAATTTCGGAGTTTTACCGGCCAGCTCGTCCACTTCCTCTTTGAGCTTCTCGATCATGAGCTTCCGGTGTTCCTCGAGGTTCCGTATCCACGGTGAAAGTAGCTGCAACGCTTTGGGGTGAGTGTTCCTACCCACACAGTCCTCGACGATCTCGTTGCCTTGCAGGATCCCGTGTTCCAACGCGGTCCTACGGTGCCTCCTGAAGCCCTGATGGGCGTGGACCAGACTGTACTCGAACTCGCCGACGTGGAACAGGGTCAGCAGTTGCATTTGCTTCACGTGAGAGTAGGTCGGGTCTGAAAATGAACGGCGTTTCCCGTGAACGCGGCCCCTGATTCGACCAATTCACCGAGACCGAAGGGATAGCAGTTCGACTTAATTAAACTGTGGATGTTTATGCAAATACAGGCCGTTATTACTCTTCGAAGTTCTGTTTAGCTGTCACCGATCAAACAAAAACATCGTAGAACTTTAGTCGATTCTACGTTACGATTGTCTACGTTGTAAATACGTAGGATTGTTGGTAAAATCAGTGATACTTGGTTTTCTAGGAGACAGCTGTTTCACTTCGTTAAATTAGGGTTTTTTGCTAATGTAGTAATCTAGAAATCTAGAAATCTAGAAATCTAGAAATTTAGGGATCTAGAAGTTTAGAAATATAGAAATCTTTAAATTTAGGGATCTAGCAGTCTAGAAGTCTAAAAGTCTAAAAGTCTGTTTAGTCTAGAAATCTATAAATCTTTAAATTTAGGAATCTATAAGTCTAGAAATCTAGAAATCTAGAAGTCTAGAAACCTATAGATCTAGAAATCTAGAAATCTAGGAATTTAGAAGTCTAGAAGTTTAGAAACCTAGAAATCTAAAGATCAACGAATCTACAAATCTACAAATCTACAAATCTACAAATCTACAAATCTACAAATCTACAAATCTACAAATCTGCAAATCTACAAATCTACAAATCACTTATTCCATGCCAAAAACGAAAAGACACGACTTTTCTGTAAAAGCAAATATCTAAAAAGTCCTAAAAAGGAAAGAATTAGAACCCACCTATCTTCATGCATTGCTCAGTAGTCTCCGCCGCCCTGGTATATCTTGCGTAATCGACCTGCGTCCTGCAAAGGCCTAGATAAGTCCTGAGGTCAGCGTCCTGGCCTTGTTGGATCGCCTTGTTGAAATAAGTTTCCGCGAGGTTGAACTTGTTCAACCTGGCCAAGTAATATCCCCATTCCCTGTACACCGTGCCGTCCCTGAAGAACAAGGGTGGCACGTCCTTCGAGGCCGCCATTTCGATGCCCGGCGTCTCGCGCGAAAGGGAAAAATTATTCGGAAAATTTCTCCTGTCGTGGTCGCGGTTAACCGGCCACGTGGGAGCGGATATATAATTCAGCAGGTCGAGAAGATACCCCCGAGGAGATCAGAGGCTGCCCTGCACTCATGAATTTTGCACCTTGGCCGCCGGAACCGAATCCCTTTATGGTCACATCTTCACCGTAAACTGTCGACCTCTTTGATCGACACGGAGATCCGTGACGCGATTGTCCGACGATCCGACGTCTCCGACACGAATAACAACGCCGACGTGTTCGTGTTTACTGACCTGAAGTCTGAAGCTTGTAGAGGCCGGTTTCGCTTGAAATTTTCGGGAGGTCCGCCAAGTTTCAGAGAAGCGGAAGAACAAATTTTATCCAGCTATTCCTGGAGTGTTTCCGTGAATCTCGATTGAATTATTACTCCCTCTTTCGATCACTACCTTTCGCTTTTGTAAATTCCAAGCGATATATTTCCAACTGTCAAGATATCAATGCGAGTGATTGTACGTTAAATCGAAAGAAAATTATGAGTTACGATCGTATCGAGGTTTCTAATAAATAATCATTTAAAGAGCCTCGAAAAGGTAAAGAATGAGAATATTTTCTACTCTATTGAACGCGGGAATCATTTATATCTGTCGACGGTATATTTTCCACGCTTCAATCCGTAGTTTGATGGATGAAGGTGTTCCGCGGTCGTTACCTTGAGTAGAGAATTTTCGAAATCCCGAGATAGCTAATGACGAATAGAGCGGGTGCAAACGACAAGCCTGCATCGCGAGGGAAATTGTTGCTGCGCTTAATTAGCCTTTCGCAAGTCCCGGAGTACAATATTGGCAAAGTATTTAGAGGAAGAACGGCGTGCTACCGCAGAGGTTCTTTGAGCGTGCCTCGAGATCTAGCGGGCTGGGCTTAATCCGCTTTCAACTCGAAAATACTGTCGCGCAGCGTAAAGCTCCTTGTGGCATTAATTGTCACGCACCGGGGAGGATTATATTGAAACGACTGAAGCGAATGCGCTGCATCGCGAAGCTCTATCTTCCCCGGGATGGAGTGCTCTCGAAACATTTTGCCGTCGGTGGATTTATTTTCCATCGAATCGCTGAATCTTCCGTTTCGCGCGCGATGGAACGATACGTCGATGTCCACCAAATCAATTTCTGCTTACAAATTCCGTTGCCAAGAGTGAATCTTCTAATGGACGACGCAACGATCCGACGTTTTTAATTCTCATCTCCCTTTCGTGTTATTAAATAGTACACCGGTGGTGACCATTAACGGCAGTTGGTTAATTAAGAGAGCACTTTTGTAATTGATTATAAGACGATCAACGCCGATGGCTCTAATGGCGTGGCACATTTATGAAAGCCAACTGGAAATATGTAATAATCCTCGTAATTTAATCACACTGAAAAGTTCGTGGGGACATTTTGTGCCATCGTGGACTCCGACTATACGAGGTCGCCGATGAGACCGTACTTAACGTTTCCACGTGGAATTCGAGCTGATACTGCGCTACGCAAGGGGAAATTGAATATATCCACGGAAATGTAACAACGGAATCTAATAAAGTATGCAAAGCGTACGAGCAGCTTCGCTCGTAACCGACGGTTAAGTAATAGTCCGAGGAACGCATTCACGTGGAGGACACGAAATGCGTTAATATTTCGCTGAAAGCGAATTTTAAGAGCAGCGCCGCGCGGCGGCCGCTGGACAAGAGCATTCTCGTAAGCGGAATAAAATGGTCAACGCGCGTAGCGTTGGGAAATCCTGTAATCTCTTCAAAAACGGTTTCCGCGGTTTCCTCTGTACCGTATAATCATTAGTTCGCTATGCCTACTCACAATATTGTCCTTCGTTTCTTTCTACTCGCTACATTGTTCGTTAGTCCGCTATATTATTCAGTGTTTCTATATATTCACTATATTATTCATTACTTCTATACATTCACTGTATTATTCATTGCCTCTGTATATTCGATACATTGTTCGTTCGTACGCTGTACTATTAATTACTTCTCTGTATTTACAACATTGTTCATTAGTGTACTATATTATTCATTGGTTCGATGCATTGTTCATTAGTTCTGTATACACACTATACGATACACTATATTCATTACCAAATTGTCACCCCCGCAATTCAGAGCGAGCGATGTATCGCAAAGGGGAGAACAGGATAATGGCCCGCAAGAGGCTTTCACCTCTGAACAATGCCCGGGATAGAGAATACGTATTCACTGGCGCAACCTTTTCGTTGGTGTTGCAGGGGGCAGTCAGCTATAAGCATTTAACGGAGCACACCAGTCGAACAATCGTGGGCCATTGGATCTAGCTGTACCCTCGAGATGCGGTGATGGCTCTGCTAAACAGATTCGCGCAGCTGCCTGACAGCAGTGGCACGCGGGTCTTCTCGTTCATCGTCACCAGGAGCGTGATACGCGACCCCGAAAGAGACGTCACCAGCAAGGAGCTCGTCTGCGGCTTCCAGCGATGGTCCGTCGCGTTCTCGCGAGGCAACAAGGTAACGCATTGGTCACTCGACCTGATAGATTCGGACGAAACCATTGAACTAGCGCGAATATTCGGAATAAATCCAACTACTAAATTTCGCTCGGGAAAGAGATATCCTCGCTAAGAAAGGCAAAGCTTAATCCTATGCGATCGAATGACACATTAATGGCAACTTCGAGCTGTGACATATAAAATTGAAAACTGCAAACGGATCATTCGATTAATCAAATAACGACGGGTTTATACCATTTCCTTTTCCCTAATATTTAAAACTCCGATGCATAATTCAGATGTTCAGAAGCTTAAAGAATTCTCGTCCGCCGTTGCTTCGAGACCCGACCATTGATTGATGAGTTCATAAAAGAAAACGTTTGTTGAATTATAAATCATCAAGTCAGTCGGCCGTGACGCGGCTGAAATTCAATTAACGACTGCCGGATTACTTTTGTAAATACCAAGGGAGGAGGGGCGCGGCGCGCGCAACGAAATATGCGACGATTATCTCGGTAATTGAATAACGATCGTATCGGGGAATTAATGAACCCGCCGGTGATAATGCGATATCGAGGATAGCATTTGCGAGCGCCGTCGGGAATAAAATCGCGAGATCTTGGCAGGAATATTGAATGGAATTATCTTAAAAAGAGGGTCCTAACTGCAACTTTATTTAAATATTTGAAACTGGATACATTAATAATGAGACGACGAGAATGCGATTAAAGCTCCTGAGACAGAATCTTACTCTGTAGTATTGAATACAGTACCGAGTCAATAACCAAACAAACCGTCAAGTATCATTTTCTCTTCCCTTCCTTCCTACAAGTACAATGATACGCCGTGACATCTCCATTTCATCCTCCATTTCACTCGGATCGTAGCTCTGTAAACGTATCCCAACATGGTAAAAGCCTAAGAAAGACACACGTCTAAGACGAAAGTCACGAATCCAGCGGTCGTGAGTTCGACACGACTTCCCTGTCACAATCGCCCAGAACAGAACCAATAAAATCGATCAAAGAAACAACGCTTGTCTCTGCTCTGCGAAGGTGTTGGGCGCGTACCTGGTATGGCGAGGTGCCTCGAGGAACCTGCGTGTCTACGTGGACTTCACGTTCACCCTGCTGAACCGGGAGCACTTCTCGATGAACGAGGGCTTCTCGGGCAAACGCGTCAAGTTCACGTACGAGGCGCCCGCCCAGGGGAACCGGAACTACATACCGGTCTCGGACCTCTACAACCGAAACTTCGCCGACACGAACGGCGAGTTCCAGCTGGAGCTGACCATGTCGAACGTGAGGACCGTCTACATGACCGAGCTTAAAGTGGCGAGCAGCACGTTCTCCGCGGGCAAGTCGAAGCCGAACAAGCTGGAGACCGACTACTTCGCATTCGGTGGCTGCGACTGGAACCTGGTCGTCTATCCGTACGGGAACAAGGAGTCGGAGAGTTACCGGGGCCACGAGAGCTGCGTCAGCGTCTACCTGATGAGGCTGACCGGTTTCGATCATCGGTGCAGGGTGCGATACAGCGTCGCCCTCGGCGAAGGAGATCGCAGGATAGACTCCGGCCAGATAGAGGACCTGTCCGACGTGGAGGGTTGCAGCTTCGGCTGGCATCCGCGCGTCAGGTGGTCGGACATCGCTCATAAAGGTGTGGTCAGGGTGTCTCTCGAGCTGGTCGAGGCGAGGACGATCTGCGAAGTCGCCGTGTTAGCCCGGGGACCCGCGACTTTGCCTACCATACCCTGCTACGATCGGGACAAGCAAGCTTGGACGCTCCGCGCTGATCTGCACTCGGACACTGTCAGGCTGCACTTGGTGTACAAGGATATTCATAACGTTCCGCGGAACCATTTGAGGTTTGTACCGATCGAACGTACCACGTTTGAAGTCTGTCGATGATGGGTGGGTTCTGTAAGGATACATAGAAGATTATTCAATGTTTGCATCGTTAACTTTGGGGAAGGCAGCGATAATTGTAGTTAATCATTTATGTAGATTGTACAGTAGTTCACTTACCACTCGCTGCGTATTAGATATTTAAGACTAATGAGTTGGACGCCTGAATGTATGCAATACTTATGAGACCTGTCGATTCGAAACCGTACTCAGGCGAGTCTAGGGTAGACGATTTTAGAGACATCGATTTCTAAATGCTCGTAAACGGATTCAATGATGGAGACACGGAAGTTCTTTAACCAGTGGTAACTTGATCTGTCACCAGGTACGTCAGCTGGTCGGCCTACCTACTCCGGGACGAGGAGCCGAACACCGTCGCGATCAGCCTGCCCGGCGGCCCGTTCAGTCGGTATTACTCTCAAGAGCCCGTGGACGAGGGCATAATCATGGAGACGAACCTCGATACGAACGAGGTGAAGGACAACCAGTCCCTGTTCCTCACGGACAAAGGGCAACTGAGGATCCGTTTGGAATGGAACGAGAGCCACTTGCTGTTCCAGGCGACCTACCACAAGTACGACGACGTGTGCCGCATCCACAATCAGCAAATGCGACGCGAGATCGCCTCCCTCCAGGCGGAGAACTACAGCCTGGAAAGGCAGCTGTTCAGCTACCAGAAGAGCCTGGCGTACGCCCAAGCGCAGCAGCAGCAGCAACAGCAAAACCAAAACCAGCAGCACCACGCCGGCCATCAGCCGCACCTGGAAAGGTCCGCGTCGACCGACACCGAATATGCCTGACAAGTAGAACAGATGAACGAGCTGCCGGGGGCCGGCGGTTGCAGACGGCAGTTGCCGATCGTGCAGGAAAACGACCGCCGAGTCCACCAGAATCTCGTCAGGATGATGGACCGGCGGCTGAGCAACGTCCAGCTGCAGCAACACCTCTACGAGACGGACGACAACCAGTACTACCAGCAAAGGTACGGGGACGGATCGCCGAGGCAGAGCGTCGATCATCAGGAGCATCGGCGGAGCATCGTGCAGCAGCCGAAGTCGGCGCGTTCCAGCGTCGGCAGATCGGACAGCGCGTCGGACCGCGGGACAGACCGTTACGCCGGCTATTATTTGGGGTACGTCGGTCAGGCAGCGCACAAAAGACGTAGGACCACTTTCTGGGAGACCCTGACGGGTCTCGTGTGCTCATTGGGCGCTTTGGCTTCCAGGGCTGCCAAGATGGCCACCAGACGGGGCGAGCCGCTCTGAAGAATCGCGTACGCGACGGACCAGCGGACCGACGCGAGTCCGGGAATCCGCGAACCGGAACGGGAACTCGCGAGCTCGCGCACACGGCGCACACGCACACGCACATGCACCCAGTGACCAATTTGTGATCGTGTGTGACACACGGAGTGACACGGAGAGTACCAAAAGGAAATCGTCCGCTCGCCCGTCGACCGGATTCTATTTTTCTCGCGGTGCATGCCTGTGACCCGCGTCGACCACACACACACAAGCGCGCACACACACGTACACACACGCAGAGAGAGAGGGGCTATACGATGATCCCGCGCACCCGAACCAGTTCGTCGATGATTCCCATTTTTTGCGACGACGGACGCGAGTATATATATTTACTATATATGTATACATGGAACCCGACTCACGCGTATATGTATATGTGTATATATGTGTGTGTATATATACACATATATATCTATGTGTGTATATGTATATGTATATATGTGTGTGTGTGTGTACGTATACGGTAGCCGGTTAAAACAAACGCCGCGGAACGATGTTACATGTTTTCGTAGAGGGCTGGTCGGATCGTCGGTCGCGCTACGTCACGACCCTGGCTGTCGATGATGCTACCGAAAGAAGCTCCCCCTAACATGATGTTCAGTGGCATACAAAGGTGTTTCTTTTCTTGCACGGGCGCTATATATATATACGCCCGCCAACCAGATTATTCTGATGATATCGACAATATGGCGACTGGGAGCGACGAAGAACGGAGATATGATAATGATGATGTTGATGACGCATCGTACCGCTTGGAATGGTTTCACTAACGGGGACAGCCGGTTGATCACACACTTTCGTCCATTTTTCCGCTGACGGAGTCCAAGAAGGTGAACGACGAAAAAAGGATCGCGACAGCGTCTTGTCCTTCGACGACGATAGCCCGGCTGAAAAGGAACCAAGAAACTTTGAACGGAACTGTTCGTGCTTGGGAAACCAACGGAAGACGGAACCAGGATGGCTCTGGGCGTCGATAATCGATTTGGAAGTCCGGTCGAAGTTCGCGCAGAGACAGACACGCATGTACACACGTACCAACCACACACAGAACACAGAGAGTAGGAACCAAGGAGGGTTTCGACGGCTGAACACATACGGGAATGGAAGCGGAACACGGAAAGAACGGTCTCGTCCACCCTCGATTTCGATTCTACACGTTTAAACACGGATAACGATTCTATCTACTTGTCAATTTACTAAAAAAGAAAAACGATGAAAAAAAAATGGAGCAAACAAACAAGAATACCTATTTTCCTCTAAAGACTTTTTTCACCTATCGTCTGCGACTTCTTTGATAATAATGGATCCGTGCGGCGTAGTCGCCGCGAACTCGTAAGCAGCGTAAATTTATCGTAGTTACGTACACATCCTAAAACGAATTAAAGAACATTGAAAAAACGGAGAAAAACAGAGGGAAAAAAAAATGATAAAATAAATACATAGAGTACAGTCGATGTTACATAAACCGAAAGTAGGCGAACCGGAGGGGCGTTGTTCGATCTCGTTGCGGAGCAATTAACGTGGTGCACGAGCAGCGCGTCGGTGTTCGGCTAGATGCGGCCATTAGTTTCCTCGATGCACGCCGAAAGATCTAGGTGAAAAACGTGGCGAAACACGCGTTCGATTCGCCGTCTGCACGGGCCAATCCAATATTCTAACTCGACTGTTACCGTTTTTTTTTTCTTTCTAATCAGCGACAGTTACCCATATTACGAAGCCCGATGAATATTTCTTTCCATGAACGACGAATTCAACGCCCTTGAAACAAAACGTACACGATGAAACTTACGGGAACGTAAATAATGAATTACATTGAAATGAACATGCGTTCAATAGCTGTTGGAAAGTATCGCTATTAACTTTAGCAACGCCTGTTGCGAAGCATTATTCGCAGTATCGAGTTTGAATTGAGGCTAAAGAACTCTATCATAATTACATAAAGTCCAGGATAGCCTGTTCGTGATACTACCCCTGTCTTGAGATGGAAGTTTCAAAGGAACGAAATAGACGCGGTCGGATACAACGAAATTAATAAATATCCCCCGTGCAGACCATAGAGACACGAACGGCGCGTCACGTGTAAGACCTAGATCGAAGAGCCAGCCAATTTATTGCTCGTCGAAGGTAGCTTCACTTGTTTTACCCGGCGAGAACCAGACGACGTTCTCCGCCGTGTGAACACGCGCAGGGCCTCGGAACGATATTGCGCTTTGAACCTTAGGGTCGCGATGCTTGTCACCTAATTTCCTGCTCGTCCCATACCGCCGAGCACTCCGGGATCGACGTTTCGATGTTAACTTTAGTCTCGCTGTCTGGCTACCGTACGGACCGCCCGTCGAGATTCTCTTTTTTCCCCTGACTCGTTCGCCCGACGGAAGCGCACCAATTAACACTTCATTTCGTCGAAGCGAAATCGGGACACGAATCTGTACCAGAGGCTCCTGAACGTCTCGCGAACCTTGACCCGCAGCTTCCCGAGAGCCCCTCGAAGAATCTTCAGAACTTCTTCGAAAAATCCCGCATCCCATTTCCTGGTTTCTCGATCCTCCAGCTGCTCCCGAATTCCTCTGCATCTTGTTTTCTTAGTATTCGAGGGACCCTTTCCCACTTCGATCTCGAAGAAGCTGTTCGCGAGAGGATCCTATCTTGTCTAATCTTCGAGAAGCTCGAGCTCTCCAAGAATGTTTTATTTAGAGGTGTATACACGCGGCTCTCCACGTTTACGTTCCCCCGTTTCCCCGCTGAATCGATTCGCCGTGAAGTGATTCGAGCGAAGGTAAGTTCAGGAACCGCTGGTCCGCGTCTCGTACGCTAACTGCGCGCGCGCGTTTACCTGAAAATAACAAAATCAATCTTTGTCTCGTTTCGAGAAGCAACTGTACAACTCAATTCCGACATTCGACACTGTGAGATTTCTACAACTCGAGCCCATCCTCCTCCCGGTATCGATCACCGCGATGCAACGTGCCGATGCAATCGCGAAACCCTTTCCGAATGACTGCGTGGCCCTGTTCACGGAGACGAATCGACTCGAATACTGGAAACATTGCCGGAATCTTTGACATTTATCCTTTCGCAACCGACAACAAAGGATTCCTTCTAGCCTCGTAGAAGTATATTTTAAGGGAAGGTCGTTAAGACCGATTACGCGAGCGTATAAGTTGCTTCATCTACAATTGATGTTCGTTACGAACGAATCGGACTCGCGATTTAAAATGCAGGACACGAGTAGAAGAAGTCTCGGAAATGATTGAGTGCGACAGTGCGACAAGCATCTTAACTGAAAGGGTCGAAGTACTCGGGAGTATCCTCTCAACGGTCCTCCAACGCGTTTCAGAGATTCCAACATGGCGTCCCGTTAAAGGCTCCGTTCCCGTTCCGAGAGAGCGGTCCTTCTAGCGTTACCTTTCTCCGTTTCTCTCTAATCGTACTCACGAGCGACGCCACACACTGCGACACGTGTACGGGCGCAATACGTGCGACGCCAGTGTGCAGGTCCGCCACATCGGTAGCTAACGATCGATACGGCACCGTCAGTCCAGAACCGTGTACGCGGTGGTTTAATTGACCACCATAAGTCGTCGTCGTCGTCGTCGTCTTCGTCGTGTACGGCACACGTGTGCCCGCAGGTGATTCGTGCGCACCTGTATCACGCGAGACTCGTCGAGTCCCGCGGTGGCTGGCTGCAAGCATTCGATGCTGGAAGCTGATGACACCCATCCATCCTAGAATCGTACATCTCGATTAAATTGTTTCAAAGTGTCTCTGATTTTATTGAATTTTTCATGACTCGTTATTTCAATTCTTTCTGCGTTATCTACTATTAAACTTCAGACAGAACGTTTCGAGGTAATATCACGGAACTTCGACACAGAGTCCAAATACTGTTCTATCTAAAGCGAAAGTAAACATCCGATCTACGCGTAATCGTGCTACGCGATCGTATTTTTCTTTGAAACGCAAATCTTGTTATCAGACATAGTAGAAATACCGCAAACAGAAATTAATCAACGGGCGATTTATCTGAAACCATCTTGTTTGATATCGTACTATAAAGATTAATCTCCAGCGCAACACCGAGCGCCGTAGTATACGTAAGCGATTGACTACAAGTTTATGTTTCGCCCACTCAGTCATCTTCGGTACTCGAACGAATTTGTATCGATCCGATATCGTCTCAAGTGTTACAAAGAGGAGGCACCGAGTCAACAAAGTGGACACTTCAGCGATAAATCATGCCTCCCATCGGTGATGTTAATGCGCCAGCGCACCGCGGGACACGAATACACTGCATGAAAGTTTTATCCCTCCTCTGATGTAGCGGAGTCTGTATACTTTGTATATAACTGTACTAAACTGTTGAAGATTTACGAAAGAAGATTACGAGAGTTGTGCCTATATACGTGTGCAAAGCATAGTGTGATCTGACGAGGATCGGCACGGTCAAGTCTCCTTTCCGTTCGCCGCGAACGATCGGTCGGCCGCCATTTTCGTTATGTCCCTCGACTCCTCGGTTGCCCGCCTAAATATGCATTACCCTTGGAACTTCAACGTGTTTCCAGCGAGCCGCGTTAAGATATCGCGTAACAGTTCGCGCCACTATTTCGGATATAATTATCCTATCTGCTATGTGTTGCAACTCGCCGCCGTAACGTCGCCCATAATTTCTGCTTTAAGCTTGTTGCCCTCTTGCTCGGCAAACGAAATACGTTAACGCACTGATATTCTAATCGCAAAAGAATAATAGTCCGCGGTGTCGCGCTAACGATATCCTAATCATAGTTTGTGGGTCGGACTCGGGGTTTCCCCGAGGTGCCCGAGGAAACGTAACTCGCGAGATAAAGCTAACAAATAGCACCTCGGCCGTAATTATCCCCGCAGAATGATCTTCCCGTCGCCGGAGAACTCACTTTTCGAGTCAGCGGGAATTTATTCAATTCCGGCCGAGCAAGAGAGAGAAAGAGAGAGAGAGAGACTCGCGCGACGTCTTATTTCCATTTTAATATGGCGGTCGGTTAAATTCATATCGCCGCGAAGATTACGTTTTCCCCGCCGTGCCGCGGCGACAAAGGGCCGCAAAGTCGCCCGCGTTGAGAAGATTAGAGAAAAATTGAATCTTTCTGGGTTCACCGCGATCAAAGGCGAGAAAATCGCGGAAAGGAGATCGATCTTCCGATCCTCGACGGTTACTCCTATGCTTACGACGATGGCCGAGGACCCGCAGACGTTTAAAAGGAAAGGAAACGTAGAGGAGGCGGTCCACGGCTCAGAGACCGCACTTATCGCATTGTCCTCGATTCAAAACTTTCTCGTCTTATTGTACGACGATGCGCGCGTGAGCATCAATGCGTCTCCGAAGCTTGTCTCCGATTTCAAAACGCGACGATCCTCGAACTCGGCTCCGATGATAGCCGCACGTGCCGACGCCGAGCGAGCCGAGTTCGCGGAATCGTCGGCGACCAGGCCCGATTGTATCTAATGTAATTGTATCGTTGTGTAATTTGTCAGATTTTATCGATCGTACTTGCGAACGAAGCGTACCGCGACAGCGTCCCGCCAAGCTCGGTTTTCTTTCCGCGCCGTTCCTCCGCGAGCAAGACGGAAGTGTTACCATGCCCGCACCCAAGCCCCCGTCAGTCCGACGAACAACCATCCGCCTCACGATTTCAAAACTCCCAGAAATGTTCTATCGATACGCTTTGCGGCAGGCGTGACAGCAGCTCTGACAATCGCATCCAATCCGATCAAGGAAGAAACAATTGAAAGTCTGTCAGCGCGACGATCCACACGGAGTTCCGCTCGGAGTCTCGTCGCGATGTTGATAGGTGGGATTCGGTTCCGGATCTCCGCGCAACACCTGGAAACACGAGAAACGTTAGCCACGACGAACGCGCGTCCGTCGAGATTATTCTGATCATGATCGGACCATTACACTCCCGTAATCAAAATTCATGCGGGATCGAACGTAGCTAACCGTGGGCGCTCTCGAGATGACAAACGAACGCGGCCAGAATTGGACCGAAATGAAACGCGTCTCTGCTTCCATGTGTTGTGCCGGCGAGTTAAGGAGGTCGCGCGTTCGCGATCCTCGTGCCCGCGATTCGGCTCGGCACTTCAGTCAATTAAATTCACTCTCACGAGGGCCGAGCGTGGGCAAACGTCGCCTAGGAACGCAGAACACGAAGCGGAATGGACACGTTCGGGATTTATCAGACGGATCGCCATGCCAGTCGGGTCAAGGAGTCCTGTATCCCGGTGTCCTATCTGATCCCATCTTTCGTCCATTTCCCCTTATCTTGCCGATCCAGCTTCTCCTCCCGCGTCTTATCGCTCGAGCATTCCCGCTGCCTCGCAACCACGCGGAGATTTATACGGGAGGGAGACGAAACGACAACCGCCACGCGATCCCATTTACTTACGTCAGCCTCTCGTAGCAGATTGGCCTTCGAGGTAATTGATTATTACCACGATCACTTGAAATCGTGAAGAACTGTTCCGAATCGTGTTAACCCTCGAAGGACAGACGTCTCTGACGACTGCGCGAGAGGCCATGCCAAAGTCCAGTCGCACCCGTTACTCATCGATCCTTTTAGATATGCCTTTGAAATACTTCTAAACGAGCCGATCTTTCTAAACATCGTCATTCGATGGTTCAAGAGACATTAGACTCGATTCGCTAGCCGATAGTTCGCGGTTTCAAGTTTTTGTTGTCAGTCAAACAAAGTTGCTAAATAATTTCGGGGGCTGCAGACGTTTAAACAGCGCCGTGCGATGTTAAAACGCTTCGATCCGGCCGGATAAAAGTACGAAAGGGTTTTGTTCGGCTATGTAAATATCTGGCCTCTAACCCAGACCTGATTCTACGGGCCAGGCCCGATATTGCTATCCCCCACTCCAGACGTCGCATAATTAATTTCTGTCCATCGATATTCCGCGTCTGTAACTCTTTTCAGGGTTCGAGGGAGACGGACGTTAATATCGCCGCTCCGGCTCCGGGTTATCGGTTTTTCCTTAAAATCGAGATCCGAAATATGGAGGGCATAACTATCGGCATACAGCGAACGGGTGGAACGGGGGGAGCAGCCCTGCAGAATTCATATCATAAAGTGGATAGAATATTCGGTCGCGAAACAGACGCTCGCTCCGCCATTTCCTTTCCCGTTGCGATTTTACATAACTTCTGCATTCCTCGAGCGACTTGAATGGCGAACACATTCGCAGCCGTTGACGTAACACCGGGTCTTCTTACATCCTTCGCGGAACGAGACAGAATTGCCGGCTGCGAGTGTGTTAATTAACAGCGCGAAGAGATTCTTCTATTCACGCTTCTTCTAGCTTCGATCGTGTTCGGGAGAAATTCCATAATCCGACGCTTGGCGAACGATGATAACCGATCGATGGCATTCCGATCGAATCATCGAAGCCGGTCCATCACTCCCATCGAATGTTTCTATCAAAAAAAGAGAGAAAGAGGACGAACAAAAAAATAGAAAAAGTAACGAAATTCAACGGTTTACAAGATAATATGTAATATCATATGCGCGCTGGCAGACGGCGACACCATGAAACAATAAAACGGTCCCTTTAGCTATTTTCACGGTGACGTCCGCCCACGTTAGTTCGATCGTCCGAGACACGATTTACCACTTCGTGATCATTTGAATCGCGGCGAATTTTATCGCAAAGTATGTTTTCTCCGTGTTCTTGACGCCGGTTCGGGCATACACGTTCTTTCTTATCGACACGAGGACTTCCTCTTTCGTGTACGAGCGCCGCCGCTTCCGGTGACGTATCGCCCGACCGCCATTATTTTATCGTCAGTCGAAAGAGAAACGGGAAAGGCAGTAGCCTCGCCGCAAACTTCGATGATAAACGACTCGACGTTGCGAAAGAACTAAACAAGAAAAAGAAAAGGAAATATAAACATTTTATTGTCATTTGTATCCCGCGTACGATTAAGTCGGTGACTTACGATCAATCATGATTCGACGATGCTACAAATGCGTTCCTTCCTTGACGGTAATTAATGGCACCTACGACCAGAGGGAGTCCGGTGTTTCCTTTTTCAAGCTTCTAACCCTCGTGACGACTCTTTTTCGATTGATGTATGTTCGTAAACTTTTTACGCACGATGTAACGCACCTACTTAACGCAAACGACAGACCCCCTCTTTTCATCCGTGTGATCTATTCAGAAGAAACAAACAAAACAAAAAAATATATGCGATCGCAACCGTCACATGTTTCCCAAAGAGTTTTGAGGATATATTATATATTATATATACTAATGTACTTAAACCATCTGTGAGTCTGCCTCGTCTTTTATAAAGTTCTTGCTATATTCAATTGATGGTGGTTCTTACTTTTTCCTCCCCTATCCACTTGTAACTCAATAAATAAATGTTTACATTCAATTATATAGTGACTTATGTACTGTATGTGTACCGCGTCGGGCTGTTATGTGTTTTGTAAGTTAATCCGACGTTGATTCACGTTACACTTCGTCGAAACTTTCACCACTACCATTTCAACAGGAATGTTCTGTAACGGACTACCGAACACACACAATAAAGAAAGTCAATAAATGGTTTTTTTTTCAAAGTCAATTATGAATATCCGTTTGAAGTAGCTCGCGATTTTATTTTTATGTCTCAAACCTTTCTTTGTTGTTCTAGAAAGTTGAATAAATATAGTATTATTTTTTTTATTAGAGGCTTTGAGTAGTTCAGAATAAATTGAGAATTTAATTAAATATTGTTGCATTTATTTTCTCATATTATTCGCATTAGCACTTCTACCAGATCTATCGTTCTATCAAGCATTTAAAGCAAATGAATCGTTACCTTCTTCAATGCTACATTTATCGATGAAATATGAAACCGTTGAATAGGTCAGCAAAAAATTCAGCGTGCAAATTATTGCACTCGTCAGAGTGAACGTAGATAGTGATAAATTACTTTACACTGCACCCGCGAAATAAAAAATATTATCTTGATCCATTGAAAAAGATAGATACCACAAGAACCGCAACGAATCCGTTAAAGACGTGGATTAAACTGTGTAACAATTAGAGCTGGTATAGAAAGTCACATGGCAATCAACTTTATTAAATAGGACAATGTGCTCGTCTTCTCGATTGGGATTGAGTAGGATCGTCGTTTAATTACGTATAGCCCGATATATCTGCCAATATATTGATAACCCCGTCAAAGAAACTAAAACGGTAACAATTTCAGTATTTACTTACGAAACAGTTCCGAGTCACGATTAATCATCGGAAACGGCAATTGTGTGGCAACCGTCATACAATTTGCATGTACGTTGTCGTCGTGTCGTAGTTTCATGTTGTTTCTAACGGTTTCCCGTTAATCTAGTACACGCAGCCGCGAATTTCAAACGTACATGCGCGTCCACGGAATTCGTTGAATTCGTTGAGGGTTATCTTATGTCCCGTAACGTTTGATAGGTTATGTTTGACGCAAGAAAACGGCAGAAAAATGTCTTGAAACGCTGTTAAATAAATACGGAACGTGTTTGAGCCAGATGAATAAACCCGTAAAGTGCCTACGTGGAAAGAAGAAACACCAACTACAAGTGCTGTGTTGCAACACCGAAGCAGTATTGAATAATTATCTAGATAGCTGATATATCAAAGAAAATACACTTTTTTCCTTTTGACACATATTTTAATTAGACTGTCGTTGCGTAAGACAATTCGAAGAATAGTGAATATAAGGAAGGAACGTTTGACATACGTTTTTACTGCCTACCGCATTACCTTGTTTAAGGTGTATCATTTGCCAATTTTTATTTCAACAAAAAAGAAAAACGGCGAAAGAACAGGATAAAACTTACCGACAAGGTCGGTCAACCTATGTAGATCCACTGTTAATACATGAAAAAGCACCAAAAATGTTAAGTCAAAGATTAAGCAACAGAAGGTTGCTGGTTGACCTGTTTGCACTAATGTTTGGTCTTGGTGCATGGATTGGTGTCAACGGTATATATGTTCAACTACCTCTTCTAGTAAATAATGCTCCTGAAGGATGGCGTCTTCCAGCACACATGGTAATATTAGTACAATTTGCCAACTTGGGACCAATACTTTACACGTTATATATAAAGTAAGTATTGGATATAATATAAAATTTATGAATTTTATAATAGTAGTGATATAAATGTGATTTTATATTACAGGTATAGTGCGTGGGCATGTGATAAATATATTACTTATATGCTGTTAGCGGCAGCATCGTTAGCCACTTTTATATTGGCTTTCGTATATCAGAAAACATCAGTCATATTTGGCAATGAGCATTCCACTGCCCTTTTGTCACTAATGTTTGTAACGGCTTTTGTTGGATGTACGAGTTCAGTTCTATTCATGCCTTATATGAGGAACTACAGAGAAATTTATTTGATATCGTATCTTGTAGGAGAAGGACTTAGTGGATTTGTACCTAGTGTGGTAGCATTAATCCAAGGTGTTGGTGGAAATCCAGAGTGCATGAACACTACTACATCAGACTCACTGAATCTGAAATTTTCCTCTGTCTATCCAGAACCTAGATTTTCGTGTCAAGCATTCTTTATTTTCATTGGTAGCTTATTGTTCCTGAGTTATTTGTCCTTCTTAGGATTAAATAACCTGTCTGTTGCTATTGGAGAGCGTGTTAAGCCGCCAGGAAGCATGGAGACATTACCAACAGACACAAGAGCACCACCAAGTTATAAAACAAACTCTGGTTGGACGATGTCTAGACAGGTGTACTCATACTTATTAGTTATGATGGCACTTGTTTGTTTCTTAGGTAATGGTACATTACCAAGTATTCAATCGTATTCTTGTTTACCATATGGAAATGTTGCATACCATTTAACTGTTACATTGTCTTCAATGGCTGGACCATTAGCAATGTGTTTAGGTTTTGTTATTAAAGTACCAAAAGTAAGCCTTCTTAGTGTTTTAACGACTGTTCTTTTATTACTGTCTGGTTTTGTGTGCTTTTTAGCCGCTGCATCACCTACCCCACCTTTACAGAATTCATGGGTTGGTGAATTTTTAGTTGTGTTATCTTGGATTTTAATTAATGGTTTAATAGGATTCATAAAATTGAGTATTACTACATTATTCAGACCTGATCCAGGCAGAGGTCTGTATTACACTGGTGTGGCAACACAAGTTGGCTCATTAATTGGAGCAGTAGCTACATTTGTCTTGGTTAATCATGTAAAGGTATTTCATTCTTATTCTCCATGTTCAGTACTTGACGGACACTGACAGCTTGTATGATAACTGAACAATTTAATGATATAAATGTTACATAATTATGCAAAGAATTCTGAACAGTTAGTTGAAAAGATAAAACATTGTCACTGCTTTTGGTTTCTGATGTTAGTGAGTATTGTGTAAAGGAAAGAAACAGTATAGTGAGAAATAGTTGACTTACATAAACATAGGTGGATTTAGTTCTAATAAATTCATTTCAAGTACAGTGTTGGCTTATATACATACATTATTGGTATTATAATTGCGTACAATAGAAGACATCAGGGTAAAAAGTAACTTATAAAAAAATATACAGAAATAGTACTAAATTCAAGATATATGCATACATATATAATGCATTTTTACTTAAATTTTAAATCAATAGTGTAGAGAAATTCAATTTGATTTAGTAGAAAATTGACTTAAAAAGGCTTTATATATTTAAACATAAATATTTTATACATAATTGTAAATTATATTTTCAAATGTCTCAGCTGAAAATGTGCAATTTTGCCATGTGTATACATGTCTAAAGAAACACTAGTGTTTTGCAGTCATCAGTTCTGTAGCAGTTTAATCAAAATTTCGATTATGTGAATTTATATCTAGCTACAAAGTATGTAACCATATATCATTGTAAATTTAACTGTCATTTTGTCAATTTGAGTTAGTCAAACTTTGTATTTTATCTGATAAATTTTATTGTACAGATTAAGCAACAGTTGAAGACATAGGTAATACGATTTCATCACATCAGTTTCTCTGGCAAGAGTGTACTATGTAGTAGAACTACAATCAACAATTTAGTACCTCGAGAATTATTACATGCATAGGCATAATATGAAGTGATACTGTTAGTGAGATTGTCTTGAAAATTATATCACTTAAATAACTTTGTAAACATACTTAGGTGAGAGTATTATTGGTTATACGTGTAATTCTTAAAAGACAAATTTATTTAATTGTACATTCAATTTCTTCTTAATTATTATTCAGGAACAAGTCCACGTTTCGTTTTTCTTTACATATAAATGGCAACATGACAAATGTTTTGCAAGGTTCAGAAAGACGCAAGAGAAAAAGTAGCATCATTGTACATCTTCTTATAACTATATTTGGTATATCTACTTGGATTGGTATCAATGGGATATATGTGCAACTACCAGTGCTTATCAGTACCTCGCCTGAAGGTTGGACTTTACCATCTTATCTAGTGCTGGTGGTACAATCTGCAAATGTTGGACCTTTGCTTTATCTGATTTTGCAACATTTTCAATGGAAGATAAATGAATCTTGGTGGATATTATGTCTGTTGTTTTTAGGCAGTTGCGCGATGGGTTTTCTAACGTTTTTCCATTCTGAGAAGACAGTTATAAATGGAGTTGAATATAGTTTGAATTTATTTATTTTAACATTCTTCAATGCTTTAGTGGGCTGTTTTAGTTCTGTATTATTTATGCCATACCTCCGAAATTTTAAGAAAAATTACTTAGTATCATTCTTCATTGGTGAAGGATTAAGTGGAGTACTGCCAAGTATAGTTGCCTTAATTCAGGGAGTTGCAGATAGTTCTGAATGTACAACTTATAATAAGAATACTACAGATTCTTCTAAAATGAATTTAAAATTTTCTTCGAGCGAGTATTTTCTTTTTATTTTTATCGTCTTGTTTTTATCGTTAACTGCGTTTATCATTTTAGAGTATTCGTCATTAGTACAAAGTACAACAAATGTTGATAAGTCTGACGATACACTGTCTAACGAAACACCTACATGCATTTCTAACGAATTGGACAATAGGCGAAGTATAAACCACGCAAAAGAAACTAACAAGGTCTCGGATCTATGTAACAATAATGCGAACGGCCTGATACCGCAAATGCAATATTATTTATTTATACTGTTAACTATTTGCTGCTTTTTCAGCAACGGATTTTTTCCTAGCATACAGTCTTACTCTTGCTTACCTTATGGAAACATAGCATACAAATTGTCAGTTACATTTGCCCAGTTTGCAAATCCATTAGTTTGTTTATTAGCATACTGGTTTGTGGTATCTGACGTAAAACATATTACTTATTTATCTATAGTATGCTTAGCTATTGGAAGTTATGTTACATATTTAGCATTAATGTCACCTGATCCACCATTGCAAGAAACAACACTGGGTGTTTTTCTAATTGTGATAGCATGGACAAGTCTGGTAGCTTTTATTTCCTACTTAAAACTGACCATTGTATCAGTACTTAAAAATACAATGCTACCAGCAATGCTCTTAAGGGCAGGTGCATTTATGCAAATAGGGTCTGCAAGTGGGGCTATATTTTCATTTTTGATAATTAACTTTACAAATTATTTCAAAACATTCAATTGTAATCCATGAAATCATATTGCAGTTATGATATCTTTGTATACTTTGTACGAAAACTGGTGATTGCTATAACATTGTTGACAAATCGTCTACTTAATACATTCATTTGTGTACAAAAATGTAATTATTACAAATCATGATAATACCATTGTATTAAAAAGTGAGATACCCAGATATATTTTGTTCAAAAATATATTTTTGTATTTGTACACAAGTGTTTGCATTTACGAATAAAGTTGCTGTAATCAGAGATAAATAAACAACATAGTAACGACAATATATAAATATTAACCAAGTGTTACCACAATATATATGGAGAGAAATATTTTACGATAATGCTGTACAATCTGGTCTGATCATTATCTTATTTCTCTTTAAGTATTGCCTTCCAAATGCAATGTACTTAAGATTTTATACACTGACTAACTTAAAATTGCTTCTTCATAATGAATGATGGTATCTCCTTATTGCCATGTATGTAAAACAAATGTAAAAAATGTTACTTTGAAAATAGTATGTAATATTGTGAATATGAAACTATATTTCCTGGTGTCAGGAGCATATATTTTGTATTATAGTTATTAATTACGTTTTGTCAATTGTTGTACCAGTGAGATAAAAGAATTGATTTTAAAATTCCAAATTGCCTGCTCTATTATTCTGATATGAAACAATGTTGCACATTGATTTATAATTTAATAAACTGATTTATTATTTAAAAAGACATCTTTAGCTTTATTTACTTTCTTATTATTGTATAATTGAAATAAAAGTCTATTTCGATTAAAATTTATTGCATTTCGAATTGTACATTTATTTCAAATTTTATGTAGCTCTTGTTGTCAGCCCTGCTACTTGGGAGTTGGTCCTCAAGTGCGCTAAACGGAGATCGTAAGTGAGTCATGTGCCCATGCAAGGCCGCATCGCGCACGAGGACCAAAACAGTAAATAATAACGTCAGTAAAAAAACAACAGTGATCTCTTATCATTCTTACTGCACGTTGAATCATCGTATCGCTTAAGTGTAAATTGAATGATATTGTTTAAAAGTATAACATTCGATATTGGCCATCCTCGATTAAAATGTGTGATGAAGGACAAAGTTGTGATCAAGTTGAAGATGATCAAACTGACTTTCGATTGTCTTTATTGGATCTTCCAATCGAGGTTTGTATTGTCAATTCTTTTCATTATTTACTAATACGTACGTGTGAAAGTTTTATCGATTGCACAAATAGAACTAACAGTATATTATACTTCAATACCTGTCAAGAAGCTTCTAATATCAAAGTTTATTCAATTAACTTTCACCGGTTTTAATTTTTAAGAAATTTTACCGATTCTATTCAATCACCAAAGTAGATTTATAGATACAGTAAGTACAATGTTACGTGTTTACAAACAATGGAATATCTGTCATTGAAGTTGTAGCGCATTCGTATGATTAACGTTTTCATGAACAATAAACGAAGAAATATATCCAAAGTAAAAGTATGAAGTTGAATAAACTCTGTAGGCAGTGAACTGTAACGTTATACTATTAAAGCAAGTAGAACATCTCGAGAATTTCATCGCAACGTCAGTGGAACACGGTCGCCATTTTTTATATAGCACATTCAATCATATGATGATGAGTCCATTTAAAAAATTTTTTAAATAGTTTTATACGCATTGCAATTTTAGTCGTCATATTTTTAATAAAATAATATATGAATTCAAGTACAAGTATTTTAAAATAATTCATGTTTTTCTTTAGAAAGTCATGACAAAATAAAATTAACATGACTGTATTATTATTATTTCAGATATTTCTCCATATCTGCTCCTTCCTAGATGCATCTACCTTAGTACATGGTTTGAGCTTAGTTTGTAAACAATTTAATGATGTTTTAAAGGACGACTCACTATGGAAAGTGAGAATTAGCCACATGTGTCCATATACGGATTACCCAATTTTGTCTCCTGGTTAGCTCAAATTGATAGCACCTCGAGCTTTGCATGACCAATTATTCTGTAAATAAATAAAATTCCATCTATTATAGTACAAAATAATTAGACATCCTTTAACATGTTTTATGTATCAAATATATTTATCTACTTTCCAGAAATTTAACAAGAAATCTAATCTCACACCACTACTTAGAATGTACACATTGATAATTCTTACTAATAGTATCAATAATGTTTGTACTTCTGATTGAACTGTATTATTTACTTTTTTTTTCAGATGAAGATAATGAACTGTTTTGGAAGTTATCCTGTGTCGCATTGGAAAAACAAACTTCATTATGGAGGAAAGAAGATTCCATAGAAAAACTGTCTCTTAGCAATGTACAGTATAGTACTATTGATGGTTTGCTATTAATGCAGGTCAGTAGGCTATTTTATATGATTCCTATGATTGTATGGTAAATAATTATTGATTTCTTTGTATGTAGAATGGAAGTATTTGTATATCTGGAGCAAGAGATCGATCTTTAGTATGTTGGAAGCTTCCTGGAGAAGGCAGTGAAAAAGAAAATGTTACACGGGTAGACTTAGCTCACGATGGATGGATTTGGGACTTAACATCAATAGATAATATAGTTTACAGTTGCGGTTGGGACCAAAGTGTTAAAGCGTGGAGACTTACAAACACTGGTCTTGTCAAGTTCATGACTTATGACATGTACATGAAAACTAATGTGGTTATTTTCGCTGCTCTCGTTATGGAAAGGTCGAGCGAGGAAGGCATGAGTGTTTGTTTTTAACAAATAGCTGTCTAATAATATACTATTAGAACATTATTATTGCTAAACGGCAGGTACTATTTTTTAAAGCTTCTTAAATCAAATCGAAATTATGCAGGAAAACGGCTTAGCACTTTTTGCATGCTTTCGTTCGCTCTGCCAGAAATCATTATGCGAAGAGATGTATTGTTCTTGAAGATTATAACGTTTTACATGAGCAATGAATATTTTTAGGATCGTCACTGGCGCCCTATTGTGTATCACATCGTGCCCGGATTTAGACCTCTTCGCTACAGGATCATCTTGTAAAAGTGTATTAGTATACGACGCAAGAAGGGGTTACAGCCCGATTGCAAGGTACGAACCGCATAAAATGGCTGTTGTTACATTGGCCATGAACTCCCAGTTTATTCTATCTGCCAGTGAAGACAAGACAGTATCTGTATGGGATCAAAGAGCAAGAAAGACTATAAACAACATTACTGTAAGATATGAATTTAAAGAAATCATCTTAGGCAAGAGTAATTTAATGATTTACACGAATATATTACAGATTTCGCACACAAGATTCCCCATGCGTATATTTATGCAAAAAGACATAGTTTATGTAGGAGACAATAGGTCATATTTGCACATACTGGACCCAAAAAAAGATTTTAAAGTGGTGAAGTGGTACCCCACTGGACATAGAAAAGCTATTAGTGGTGTACATGTTGCACCAGGATGTTTGATCACCAGTTCCACGGATGGGACAGTTAGAATCGCTACTCCCACAGATCCTCCGCGACACCTTGTTACTTTAGACTCTAACTATGGCGAAATAGCTAGTGTAAGTATTCAAGAAAACATTGATTTATATAAAATATCTTCCTACAATTTATTTCACTCCACAGATTGATTATTCAAATGAAGTACTGGCTGTTTCTGGTACAGAGGGAATTGAAATTTGGAGACCCAAATAAATTTTGATAAACAACTGCTAAAATGTCAATAACAAATTACTAGGCTTAATAAAAAAAAAAACAATTCATGTATACATTATACCTTGGTATTACATTTAATTTCTAAAAATTTTCCACATAAAATAAATTACATTTCTGAGGTTACCTATACAAAAATATTTAATTTCAAGATACCTTAAAACATTCATGATCACTCAGAGAAAAGTTATTCTCATTCCGGAATCTGTTTGCGGCATTTAAAAATACTTTAACGTTCATTATTCATAAGAGTATCCCCGCTGTATTTCAAATTTCACTCGAGTCTGAGTTCGTAGCCATAAGCCGATCGATGTCTCTGCCGTCGCCGGAAGTGTTCGTCTGCTAAGCCTGAAAAACATTCAATTGTCCGTCCGTATGAATTATGGAAAAACGATATATCGCTCCGAAATGATGCTTAATATCCACGAAATAGCCCTCAAAGATTAAATCCGTGTCGTGTGGCGCGATTTGACAAAAAGCAATTGAACTATCCTGGTTGTCGTTAGCCGGTATTCCAATGCTTTCGTGGCGCGGTGGTGGGGGTAACCGTGGGGAGTTTCCGTTTATCTGCGAGGTCAGAGAAGGCTGGCTGCGTTCAGTGGTGCTGTTGAAAAACACGATGAAAATGGCGTGGCAACCGCAAGAGGAAGGACTTAGACAAATCTTAACGCTCCTCAAGGAGTCCCAGAGCCCGGATACGGCTATTCAACGGACTGTGCAACAAGTATCCTTTTCCGATCAAGCTGAAATAGTTTCGTGTTCTGAAAAATACGTCCGTAGGTTTTGTTCCCGGTGAGTACACCCGCGACGCGGTAACACAAGTGAAGCGGGTAGAATAGGTCGATCGAGGGGCGTGCTTTTCCCCATGGAAGCTCGCCATTTCGATCAGGGGCCTTATATTTCACGAAGAAATACGAGGATCGACATTAAAAATTGTCCCAAGGCTACCAAGCCGTTTCGTAAAGTCCAGGGCATAGAAACGTTCGGCGCGCTTTTGCGCAGCCTGTCACGGGCCCTCTTTTTTGTCGTCTATGGTTCGATTGAAAAGCTGTTAGGACACCGTTTCACGGGAAACATAAATTTTGTATATACGCGAACGTATTACATTATGACGGTTCTCGCGAATTTTTCCGTGGCCTTATCATTCGGCCTAATGGTAGAGCTAGTGGGAAAAGACCGACAGAAGTTCACAGCTTTTTCTCGAATAACACGTGAGCTGTACTCAAGCGCCAAGAAATATGTGAACGATACCCGTGATCGCTGTCGCGGACCGCGTCCGAAATGCCGTTAACGTCGAGTTTGTTTTTCTTGACAATGGAATCGATAAATTTTGCGTATAGTCGCGGCCGTAATGTTAATTAAACAGGCTCCGAGTAACGATGCGCGCAAACACACTCACGATTAAAATGTGTTTGTTGCGGATTACAGCTGGCACAAGAATGTACAGTTAGAAGAACTTAAATTTTTTTACATACACACTTTTTCTTTTTCTCTCTCTTTCTCTCTTTTTGTATTTGTATTGTATTTGTACGTATGATTCCTTACACGAGGATGATGTTGTTTTTATGTTTATGTAAATTTATATTGTTTATTAGAAAGATTTATTCGCCTATAATTTTCATGTTGCATATTGAAACTTTTTTGTGTTTAATATGTTGTATATTAATAATGTTGTCTATATTTATTACATAATAACGAAAGTTGCTATAAATAATTATAGACGTGTTATATAAATGACAAATTGTTTTTTTTTTCGTTATTAAGAAGTACACGATCTATTACTAAGCTACGCGTATTTCTTTCGCAATTTTTCCTTAACTACACTTTTTTAGAAATTGGAAGAATTAAATAAATTTCCAGACTTCAACAACTATCTTATTTTTGTTTTAACAAAGCTCACATCAGAGGGTATGTATTTTAAATAACAATATGCTGTGATGTGTCAATTATACAGGATTAATTGTTAATCGTGTTTTTATATTTTAAGATGAACCCACGAGGTCTCTTAGTGGACTGATATTGAAGAATAACGTGAAAGCTCATTTTCATAAATTTTTACCAGAAGTTACAAATTTTATCAAGCAAGAATGTTTATCAGCTGTTGGAGACCCATCACCTCTGATCCGTGCGACTGTTGGTATTTTAATAACTACAGTTGCATCCAGAGGTATATACTTTAAAAGACAATATAATAATGACCGATTACTAAATATTCATGATCCTAATACGAATTTCATTTTTGAACAGGTGAATTGACAACATGGCCAGAGCTACTGCCTGCACTTTGCCAAATGTTGGATTCGCAAGATTTAAATGTTTGTGAAGGTGCATTCGGTGCTCTTCAAAAGATTTGTGAAGATTCTGCAGAAATTTTAGATTCGGATGCACTCAATCGACCTTTAAATGTTCTGATCCCGAAGTTCCTGCAATTTTTCAGACATTCAAGCCCTAAAATTAGATCACATGCTATTGCCTGTGTTAATCAATTCATTGTTAACCGCGCACAGGCTCTTATGATTCACATAGATAGCTTCCTGGAGAATCTCTTCCATTTAGCTAATGATGACGATTCTGAAGTTAGAAAAAATGTTTGCAGGTATTACATCAATAAAATAATATAGTGGGATTGTAAATTATAATTTTTATTATGTATTATTCATTGCAGAGCTTTGGTTATGTTGCTTGAAGTTCGAATGGATAGATTAATACCACATATGCACAATATAATAGAATATATGTTAATGAGGACTCAGGATCCAGATGAAGGAGTTGCTTTAGAAGCTTGTGAATTTTGGCTTTCTCTAGCAGAGCAACCAATTTGTAAAGATGCACTTGCACCACATTTAACTCATTTAGTACCTATATTAGTAAGTGATCAGTGTGAAAAAAAAACATAACATATTTATGTGATACCCTGTACCTATAATTCTGTAATTCTGCCTTTTAGGTGAGAGGAATGAAATACTCCGAAATTGATATAATACTCCTAAAAGGAGACGTAGAAGAAGATGAAATGATCCCAGATCGGGATGAAGATATCAGGCCAAGATTTCACAAATCAAAAACACACCATTCACACCATACTACTATGACTAAACATGGAGACGAGAATGGTGGTTGCGACGAAGACGACGTAGAACCCGAAGACGGATGTGACGACGATTCAACGCTTAGTGATTGGAATTTGAGAAAGTGTTCTGCAGCTGCCCTAGATATGTTAGCAAATGTATTCAGAGAAGAGTTGTTACCCGTTCTAATACCAATTTTAAAAGAAACACTTTTCCATCAAGGTTGGGAAATCAAAGAATCTGGAATATTAGCGTTAGGCGCTATTGCTGAAGGTAAATCCTATTCTCGTTAGTTTTCGTGATAGAAAATTTGTTGTTATGCAACCCGAAATTCTGATCTAATCTTTCATTTCTTATTACAGGTTGTATGGGTGGAATGATTCCACATTTGTCCGAATTAATTCCATATCTAATTAATTGCTTGAGCGACAAAAAGGCACTAGTACGGGCTATTACATGCTGGACACTAAGTCGTTACGCACATTGGGTTTGTGCGCAACCACACGATACACATTTGAAGCCATTAATGACTGAATTACTCAAAAGAATACTTGATGGCAATAAACGAGTTCAAGAAGCCGCGTGTTCTGCTTTCGCAACGCTTGAAGAAGAAGCATGCACGGAATTAGTCCCTTACCTTGGATTTATTCTTGAAACGCTTGTTTTTGCTTTCGGTAAGTGGTAACTTAATATCATAGCTTTGATTTTCGTTATTAACTGAAGTGATGCTTTTAGGCAAATATCAACATAAAAATCTTTTAATATTGTACGACGCAATTGGTACGCTTGCTGATTCAGTGGGACATCATCTTAATAAACCAGACTACATTAACCTTCTTATGCCACCGCTAATTAATAAATGGAACGTATTGAAAGACGAAGACAAAGATCTCTTTCCATTGTTAGAATGTCTTTCTTCTATTGCAACTGCATTGCGATCAGGTTTCCTTCCTTACTGCGAACCCGTGTATAGGTGAGTTTTTCCGTCGATCTATCAGGATTTGTATCTCGATGTATTTGAAGCGCTTATGTGCATTTATTTTTCACTAGGCGATGCGTATCTCTCGTAGAGCAGACGCTAAATCAACATATAGCAAGTACTCAGAGTCCAGAACAGTTTGAGGCGCCTGACAAAGATTTTATGATTGTTGCATTAGACCTACTTAGTGGCTTAGCAGAAGGATTGGATGGTCACATGGAACGCTTAGTAATGAACAGCAATGTAATGCAACTATTGTATCAGTGTATGCAAGACGTTATGCCTGAAGTTAGACAGAGTAGCTTCGCCTTGCTAGGAGATCTTACGAAAGCGTGTTTCCAACATGTTCTCCCATGTATACGTGAGTATTGCGCAATTGTTTATAAAGTTAATTTGTATTTTATAACATTGCAGTAGCTTTCACGGTATGGTTTAAACTAACATTCTTTTTATTTGATTGTAGCGGAATTTATGCCTATACTTGGACAGAACTTAAATCCAGAATTTATATCAGTATGTAATAATGCAACATGGGCTATCGGTGAAATAGCTATAAAGCTCGGTAAATATCATTTGGAATTTCTTTGAAATATTTGAAAACACTTCTTACCATTGGCTTGCTATAATAACATATTTGGTTTCTGCTTCGCAGGATCTGACACAAGTGTATATATTCCATTAATTTTGACTCATCTGATCGACATAATCAATAGACTAAATACGCCAAAAACACTATTGGAAAATACGGGTGAGTAGTTCTGCTATATACCCAAAACGTATAGTCTCTTTTATACAGCATAGCATATGGAGCATACTTTTAAATGGTAGGGGGTAATGAGTAGTAAAGTTTCATTTTTTAAGTAATGCAATAACATCGACTACGTTATTACTGTTCACCCATATCGTAGAAGTAATATACCTTTTCTTAGAAGTATGCTCTGCACATGAGGGGAAACTTTTCATTTGTGGCATCTTGTTTTACACCTACGTTCGCGGTATATTACGAAGAAAAGTACATGTATAGATCTTAGCCATGCATTTTAGGCAAGAAACAATAACTTTCCAATGAGAAGTCTCCGAAATATATGAACAAAAGAAAAGTCCTCACGTTAGATTCAGCATTCGGTGGCATTTTAAGTTTAGGTGCATTTTCTTGTAAATGATTATTATCAAAGGTAATGACCACACAGATTGACGACTTCGGGTGGTTCTTCACATGGCCACGCTTGCACGTTTTATCAGCGGGTTAAATAATTAGTATCTGTACATTGGACCTAATTTAGTGGTGTGCGATTGCCTGCAGGCTTTATATGGCTGTTACTGCCATGAAAACGTACTGCGATTCAGTATTATACTATTTGCTTGCATCTATAAGCCCCAGATATTTTTTCAACCAGTGTTATATTTAAATTGGCCTTAAATTCACGACCAAAAATTTTCGTTTTGTGTTTCTTGGTTGTCTTATTTGTATTAACATTATTTAAATATATAGGATGTTTAAGAATACGCAGGCTTAACTTCACTGGTGTATTCATTACAGTAAAATAGGGGAAAAAACGTTTATATAAACATGCCCGATACGACCTTGTTTCCGAGATACGACTGTTTTTATGTTATCTTAATTATTTATCTCCTTTCGTTGAAATTACTCCAAGCGACTGCCAATACAACGTTACATTCAATAAGACAATACATTTTGTGCATATCTACCGTTTCGCAGTAAAACATTGTAATGTTATAAAATGTTTATACTACTGTACATGATACATGGGATTAGTTTGAAATTTGGTTACATCTCGGAAAGCAAGGTCACATCAGGCATAGCATTATTTTAGTGTGTTAAGTATGCCAGTAAAGTTATGTTTGCATATTCGAAAACACTCTGTATACATATATATACATATATATATATATTGGTAGAGATATCATACTCATGATGGTTTTTATCGAATCATGGGCTCGCACGCTGCTATCTAATTTTTATTATTGTTTCAGCAGCTATAATAGCACGGTATTGCCTATGTTCATTGTCGGTATCTCATATGTTCTCACCTCTGTTCCCACTGTCTCTATTGATTGTTGATATTAAATTGATTATTATTGATTAAATGATTAATTACAAGTTAATTGAAAGTTATAAACGACAACATGTTCGCCTGAGTTGATATCGTTGGTTCGCTATCAGTTTGTCTTATTGTTTGTGTTTCCGGTCACTTCACTACACTTCACTTGTCTACTTACCGAAATGAAAATGAAACCGTAGCCATAACGATCGGTCGCCTAGGTTATGTGTGTCCCCACGACGTCGCCCCCATGTTACAGCAGTTTGTCCGACAGTGGTGTGTAAATTTCTTTATTATTATATTCTATTAATTATTATATTACCTTCTATTTTTATTAGCACTTTATTATTATATATTTATCCCGATTATTCAGTACATTGCATCAGGGGCTGCTGAGAACTTTTGCGCAAGGATATTGCCATAGCATTCATGATCTATGTAATTGAGTCCATAAGGAATTTGATTTTTTTTTTACAAAATTCAAAAAAACAGATTTTAAATGATACTGACTTGTGACCTCTACTAAACTTGCCCAATAGTTGTTTGCAGTACTTTGAAGGTTTTACATTCAATTGTTTATACAATATATTTACCTTCATTTACCACCGTGCAAGTATGTTATGGGCTCTTTAATTATGCAGTTCGAGAGACTAGGGTAGGTTTACATTTGTCACTTTTTAGGTCTATGTACTATTTTTCGCCTATGTATTATTGCCTTGCATTGAAAACTAGAAACATACCTTTCTCTTTTTTTTTTCCACATACTTTCACTGTGTATAGGTAGTTTCAGTCAGAAGTGTCCTTTGCATGTCAGCAATAACACAGTATTAATATTAATCAGATACACTCTCTTAGTTATATTCTTGCTGTAATCTAATACCTTCTTTTCTTGCGATTATAAAGAGATTAAAAAGATAAAAAGAGATGTCAAATGTAAACCAAACCTTAAGAGAATCGTCAACATAGAGTGAGGTTTTACTAAGTAAGATTCAATATTAGTACTGTTCGTAAAATTTTTGTAATACTAATTTATTTTCTTTAATTAGTTGACTCTCAGAAAAGAATCAATTATAGGAAGCAAATATAGGACTGGCCTTCAATAAAGCCAAGTTTTGCCTCATTAAATGTTAGTTATAAGAATCTATTTCTGTATAACTTGTGGGAATGAATATTATACGAAGTGACTAGCTGTCATTGTTACCATAATCACATTCTTATGAATGTAACCAATTATACTAAGTAGGAAGGAGGTATACTCATTGTTTATAAAATATTCATTAATGGAAATATATTTCATTCAAAAATTTCAGAGAATCGCTGTACTTAAATGTTACGCATAACGCGTATTGTTTTATTCGTTTACAATGAGTATACCTTCTACCTTAAATGTGGGCCATCAGAACCGAATAATGTGTACAAACGTTTTGTTAGGTGTACTTCCCTGCGGAGCATAAGAGACAATGAAGAGAAGGACTCGGCTTTCAGAGGTATGTGTCAGATGATAACGGTGAACCCAGCAGGAGTTGTGCAAGACTTTGTCTTCTTTTGTGATGCTGTCGCGTCTTGGGTCACACCTAGAGAAGATCTTAAAGACATGTTTCAAAAGGTACAGAGAAAAACCAATTATTGAAGTCAGTGACCTCCATCAGCTACTTTGTCTCTTCAATTTAATATCTGTATATTTCTATCCAACAGATACTACATGGGTTTAAAAATCAGGTTGGTGCGGAAAATTGGAAACGATTTTCAGATCAATTCCCACCACAGCTCAGTGAACGACTCCATAACATGTATGGTGTCTGAGCAGCCCTCCCTAAATGCGGTAAGTTTACATAAAAACATTACTAAGATAATCATACACAATAGGATCCATTCCACTGAAATTTACTCAGAACACACAGTTAGGAAACGCAAGAAACTACAATGTATTTCCCAATATCGATCTCCCTATACGTTCTATCTATTTATCTTATCAGCTATTCATTCACACTAAAGAGTTACCGTTAATTAAGAAACAACTTCTCCGTATCTTCTCCCCATTAACGCTATCTAATATAAAAGAAGGGATCGACTCGGTCAGCATTTCTCTAGTACCACCTCTGTACTGAAAAATGTTAAAGATCATGAACGTGACCGCTGAAGAAATGATTTGCATACATATTACTCCGATCACGATCTTCCAATAAAAAGTGACCTTCTATAAAGTGTTGAAAACAGAACAACGTTGCGAGAAGTTGAAGATATTTACATAGAATATTAACAAAATAATAAATGCTCCAGTTCTTTTACCAAATGTGAAACAAACTTAATGTTAATCTGTACACGAAAATTCTAAAGAATGATTAGATACTGAAACACTTTATGCTGCGAATCAAGGAAATTACGGGGGTTGTAGTAGTAGAACTTTCCATGTCGAACTCTTCTTGAATCTTACAATGAGAAAAATGTTTCTACCTTGTTCGTTTAAGTTGAATGTGAAGATAACACGAAGTAATCTCGTCTATTTCAGAAGGCCGCTTAACGGGGCAGGCCGAACGGGGTTGGGCGGGAAACAGAACTATGGGTGGACAGGGTGGGTGGGTGAAACCACGGCCTCTTCTCATCAACATCGTTGTCGTTACCGTGTTATGGTCATCGTTAGGCTCCCGGGGGAACTAATCGCGTCATTAGCTATGCAGCGGGCATGCTATAAAAGCGGAAATAAAAAAAAGAAAAAAAAAAGAAAAAAGTAATATCAAAGTGAAGAATGGTCTGAAGAACCAGACAAAAGAACATACACGTACATATATGAGAACGACAAAATAAACGTGATGGGCCGAAACGTAACGCGTGGGTGGGCGGGTAGGGGGGCGGGCGGGAGGGAGGGAAGGGAGGGAGGAATTGTGTTGGGGTCACCGACCACTTTAAAGCGAAGGTATCGTACTTCAACGCTGAACCGCATTAAACGAAAACAAATGATACCTTAACGTAGCAATACCTACACGCTGTACACTCCGTTTCCATTAGCGCTGTGTAACACTTTTAAGTGTTTAATTCTCGCGTATCGAAACGTGACAAGAAGAAGAAGAAGAAAAAGAAGAAGATGCTGGGCGATCGTCGACGTTAGACCAGCCTTGTTTATCGCGATCACCATCCGATAATTCTTCCTGGTCAGGTGTACAGGAAGACGCGCGATAGAAACAAGAATTAAAACGTATTTAAGAAAACAAAAAAAGCAAAGAAAAACTAAAAGGGATGGGGGGGGGGGTTATTGTATAGGGGTGAGAGAACCGAAAACCGATATCAGTAACAAGAACGTGAACGAAGGGGGAATGGAGGGAAGGAAACTAGCGTAGATCTCACGTTATAGAGGTTGCTAAACTGCTGTGATCAAAAATTTCTATTAAATAATATTGTAGAGTATTAATTTGTTCGAGAGAGGTGTGCAAGAGGAGACACTAACTCCTGTCATACAATGAGTTTGCGTGGAGCTTTAGAAAAGGACAAAGAATAGACTACTTATTTGATAGAGCTACAGAATAGAGAGTATGTTATTAGAAATTTCATAGTGTACAGAAGGTTTTTGAGAATAATGTATTTTTATACGTTGAGAGATACACACTGAGGATACACATTACACAACACAGGGACACAGTCGAGTACAATGAAAACGCAGAAAGTGCCATTCCGTTCGGTTACGAACCAAAATTCACATTTGTTTTTTTTTTATATTTTTTTTTCTTTTTAATCTTTCTCTTATTTTTTTTAATCTGCTTGCTTTCACGATTTTCTTCTCTACCTTGCGCGCTGACATTGTGATATTAGGTTATACGGCAAGCCTTCTTGCCGTCGTGTACGCGGAACATAAATATTTCAAATACTTATATTTAATATATACGTACATATCGTGCGCGTGTGTACATATATATTACTGTTATTAATATTAATGTATAATCGAGGATAACGATGTTTTAACCGACAGACCATCTTTTTGTGATCACTTTTTCTCTTCCTTTTTTTCTCTCTTATTTTTTTTTTATTTTTTTTTTTTTGTTAAAGGTATTAAATTAGGATCATGTTAGCATTATTAGTGTAAATAGATAATGAACAACTTTTTTTAGAGCGGACGTTTTTGTTATCCACATCGAGAGTTATTAGGGTGAACGTGTCAAATTCGCTTTGTACCATCTCTTCGGGGTTTAATTGTTATTTAACGAGACGGGGGAAAAGCACATTGTAGTAGCTGTGACTTTCCGGGGAAACGATTCCACAGAGTTTCCGAATCTATGACGTGAAATCTATTGCGACAGGGGAAACGCTAGGGGTGAGAAGATAGAGAGAGAGAGTGTGAGGGGGTGAAAGGGGGTTGAAAACGACAGGCGAGAAACGAATTTCTTTCTACGCGCCACAAACACCGTGCGCCGATTTTCTTCGAACAAACTCGCTCCGTTTCGCATTCATTCGTGTTCGAAAATCCGAGCGCAGACTGCGCGTTGTCATTCCAATCGTCTTTGTTTCTCTCTGGGCCAGTCCGAAAGGCGAGCACTATACATTAATCGTAACCAAGATTGCGCCTCCCGTATATTCGGACACGATGAGAGCGAACCGGGGCGGGGCAGAAACAAGATAAGAACGTGCGAAAGAAAATAGGAGAAAAGCGGAAAAAAAATGAATAATACAAACAAAAAAAACAACAACACCTCAAAAACCGTGCGAATGTATTGATGTAATCGCGACCGCGAAAGCATTGTAAAAGTCGGCCGAAACGATTCCTTAGGAACTCCTGCGACGTATCAAGCTTTTGTTGTTTCTTTTTTCTCTTTTTTTTCTCGTAATTTTTCATGTTTACGTTACGTTCTGCTCGCATTCTGTTCTCGCGAAAGCGCGGTGAAACGAAACGATCGTAGAGGCATAAATGTTGAAACCGTGAGGAAAAGAAAAAGAAAAAGTGTAGAAGCTCAAAACCAGGGGAGATACGTTGAATCGCGGAGGTCGTGCTGAGCGTCGTTTAAGTCACTGTTGTCAATCAAACGTTTGAAGTTTATTAATAAAAAAAAAACAAAAAAAAAACGAAAAAGAACGAAAGAGCTGGCGGGATGAACTAGCGCGGGCGAGATAGAGAGACGCGAGAGGAATCGGGGATAGTGGTGTGTACCGCCGTTGAATTTCGTTTCGACCAAAAAAAGGAAAAAGAACAACAACAACAAAAAAACATAGCACGAGAGAGAGAAAAGTGAAAAAGGCGAATGTTCGCGACGCGAACACGGCGCGAGACAAATTCTCGAGTGAGTTATAAAATAGGATCCGAGAATATTTTTTTAACGTTAATCCGTAGACTACGACACGCGAAAGATGATTATTTTACCGTTCTTCTATTTCTAGAAAAAAAAAACAAAAACAAAAGAAACGATAACGAAAGAGAGAAAAGAGAGAAAGACGCACGCCGTTGCAACGATGCGCGCGCGTTTCCGGGCAAGCCCTGTTTGTTCTCGTGGCGAAGAACACACTCGGGGCGGAACCGCGTACGGGGAACAGGAAGACAAGAACGGTTCGTGGCCGCTCCTTGACTCGATCCATGCACGTCAATTGGCAACGATCCATTGCCATTACATTTTAATCCCAATACTTTGGTCCTTTCCTTGCCCTGCCTGCGCCATTTTTGTGATATTACTATTTTTTATAATTACTTAAGGGCTTGGATGAAAATAGAAAATTGAGCCACGCGCGATCCCCTCACGCATAGGGCCTTCCACGGGAGAAAAAAAATAATCAAGTTCGTCAGAGCAATATTGTCACGTGTATTACTTTCTCGCACTGACTGTTTCTTTTTTTATATATATATATATATATATAAATATCTCATGTGTAAATAATTAACGGGTAAGATCATTGTCTCACTTTATCGCAGAATTGACTAGTGTTTAAAAGACATTTGTACGCGATGTATACGAGGCGTCAAAATTGATCGTAACGGGATAAACAAAGAATGTTCCCGAATCGTAATTTTTTTCGTACGATTCCTCGTTTTAAGTAAATCGATGAAAAACGCGGCAGCGTTTCCACAGGTGAAACGGAAATTGTTGAATATTTTTCGTCTGTTTTAGAACAGAGAGAGAGAGAGTAACGGGCGTCATTCATGTTCGTCGATTAAAAACGGCATCTTGTACGTGCATTTTAAATAGTTCCTAAGCAAGAATGTTTTTCAGCGGTGCGACTCCGTGCCCGTAGTACTCCGGTTATCGCGTTGAATTTCCTACGATCGTGAATCACGCATAAAAGAACGTTCCGTACGCGTCCTCCTTATCATTGTAAATATAATTTCAATTGAACGGCGTGTAGATAAGCCGTGCACGCAAACACGAACATACGCGCGCTCATACAGAAAAGCAAAACGGGTGCCGGCCGGGTGACGTTCAAACATGGTGGCCCGAAAGCGTCCGTCGGGATTTCACGTGGCTCGCAATTATTTATTATGCTCGGAGCTCTCAGTCAAGATAAGAATGAAAATAAATTTATAAATGAACGTAAACATAAAGAATCATCTATTTATACAATATATAATAATTATATAACGACGGTGAAACGAAGTTGATTGATATTTGACAAATTTCCAAGTTTTTTCTATTGAGTGAAAGGCCTAGCGTGACCGAGGGGGAGAGAATGCGTGCGAATGGCGAGAACGTCGGCGTGTGTCTCTGTGCGTGGGAGTGCGAAAGGGGTGTGCATGCGAGTGTATAGGAGGAACACACGGAACAATTGCAAACAGACGAGAGAAAAAAAGGGGGGGTTGAGAAAGGAACAAAAACACACACACACACACACACACACAGACACAGAGTGAAGAATTAAATGACAAACACACGAAGTAAATATATTGTTGTATCTTTATTGTTGTTGTTGCATGAGACTAGCGTAATAGACTGAGCCATACACGTGGTTAAATAATAACTATTAACATAATATTTCTTAATTAATACTATATTATTGTAATTATTATACGGTGTGTATTATATTTAATCGTAACGTTTCGTGCAGGCAGTGTTAGGAGCGAGGTCCCGTCCTTTGACATTCCGAAAAAACGTGAGTAGACTCTTAAATCGTTCGTACCGGTATCTTTCTTTTAATCTGAACGCTTTCACGTTCTACACCGGAACGGCGGCCGTAGGATCGTAGGTCAATTTAGAAAGAGATCAAAACGAGAAAGGTCAGGGACGCGATTTGAATGCTGCTTTTTACCAGAGAGTCTCACGACTCTCTCCGAATTGTATGATACAATTAATTCGTACATACAGTTATATACGTATGTAAACGCGCGTGTGTCTATCTGTGTATGAATGTACGTATGTATACGTAATCTACGTGTTCCCGGGTCACGCCAATCGAGAAGCACTCGAAACCCGATGAGATTCGCGTGCGCGGGAACAGGGAAATTTCGCGTGGCTTTCGAATTCAATAGGAGCCTTGTTCGGGGATTCAAATGCTATTCGCTCGAATTCTAGTACTTTTGATACTGTATCCTTTCGACGTCGATCTTCAAAGCCGCGTGCAACGACGCGTGATCAGAGCTTCACATTTTTTAGCATAGACGTCGTCGAGATGTAACGAGGCTCGTGAAATCGTTCAAGCGTTAAACGCGTTTGAAGCGACAGAATAAGCGAGTCGACAGAGACGCGATCTTGGAAGTTCAGCAACGTCAGTCCAGAATCATTAGGTTACACCTTGAAAGTTTCATTCGCGACCTCGGCGCGTCGCGACGACGGCGACTGTGATTATCGAAAAAGAAAAGACAGATAGTTCTTCTCGATTGGAGCATGCAACGAAAGCGATGTTATCCTCTATGTTCGCTCAAAGGATGGGAAACCTCGTGGGGCTGTTCCTAGTACCTGATTATCCTATCCTTGCGGCACGAACGAAAAATATACGCTCTTTCCCGAGCGGTCCGTCGAGCTACCGTCGCCACTACCATCTCGAAACACCGGAGCTCTCTGTTCTCTCGAGCGAGCGTCTCGCAAGCGCCAGCGAAATCCCTCTGTCCAGTGTCTCCACACTCGGTATAGAGAAAAACGTAAAAGGAATGAAAAATAACACGTTGTTCTTTTTTATTGTCGCATACCACCTTGACTGCCTAGCATTTAATTAAGCACGCGCGCACCTAGATGATTCTAAGACGTCTCCACACGCCCGCCGATCGCAAAGTAAGTTGCTTGAGCACGATAGGAGAAAAGAGAGAGAGAGAGAGAACGAATGAAAGCATACGAGAAAGGAAGTGCTCCACAGGCAAAGAGGTACTTAACGATCTTTATTCTTTCTTTTCCAGTGCTGTCCGCGATGAGATCGCGGTACTCCCTCGTTGGATGTTCGTCTTGGACACGCGTTAGGTCGCAAGAACCGGCGATCGTAAGGGTACGGAAAAGGGGGACGCCTCTCGATATAGGCTCGACGGTGATTCCATTCGAGTGACAGGCAGCGAGGGAGTACCACGATGAATGGAAGGAATGGGACTGAGAAAAGAAAATGGATTCCATATTCGGAATCGCTTAATTTATTTGGAATCAATCTGTACATTTGGACAGCACTGTTCTCACGCAAACTCATCGCTAGACTGTGAATTTTATGCATTTACGTCGGACGTTTAACGAACTTGTTCCTTTAATTTTAGGTTTAAAGAGAGCTTGTAGCCGAAGAGAGAAGTTTCCGTTGAATTCCGTTTTCTGCCCGGAGTTAGCTTCCGAATCGTTCGAATCCGCGTGAACGTACGCGATCCTACTAAAGCGTGACGAGAGAGAGTTGAACGACGTTCGAGAGCGAATCGTGATTTTTTTGTTGCATCGTCGCTCGGAGCAACGGCGTTCGTCGGTTACGAATAACGGCGAAGCGGCGAAACGCGGATAAAAGCTTGACGGAGGCGGAGAGATGGGAAGGATGCAGGGGACGAAGCTGAATTTAAAGGACAAGGCCGCTATTCAGTATTGTATATCGGTATAAGCTTCTGGCAACCGTCTCATTGTGATCACTGAATTTATTTTACGCTGTCGGTTGACAATTTTTTATTATTAATATTATTACTATTATTATTATTATTATTATTATTGTTGTTGTTGTTGTAATTGATAGATGGAGGAGGCGCTACCGCGTCGAGATACTTCTGCTCATTACCACCGATAGGAATTGCGATCCTCGGGATCCCATGATCGAACGAATCAGCTTTTTATTGTAAACGAGAACAACAATCAAAGACTCGAAGAAAGAGGAAAGTCATGTACAAGCACACAGAGACCAATTGGGGGAGGACTTCCGGCGACCGAGCTGCGGATCCCGTGGAACTATTCGAACGTTCGACAAAGCATTCGCAAATCGTACAAAATTTCCGAGTCTAACTGTTCGAAACTGTATCTTTATGAATGACAGTTAACACTAGGTTCACGGAACCCGTCAATCTGACGCAGATTGAATTTTATAAACATTATTTGGTAAATGTTTCAATCGGTTTTCGTTGATCCAATTACGCGAATATGAATCCTGATCGTCTGTTTCTACATCTACGATTTCCAAAATCTAAATGAACGAATATCTTCTCCGGGAACAATAGAATAAACTGTACAATAAATGCCCGTAAACCTAGTGTTGATTATTGAGAATTCATTGTAGAGATTCAAAAGTAGAGAAACTATTTGTTGCTTCGTCGTTCTAATTAAAACTGAATGTTTCGAGTGTTCGAGTAGTTCCGTTAGACCTTTATACTTCAATTGTCCGGCTACTAAGAGAGAACAAGGGTTGGCCCTTTCCTCTCTTCTCTGTCATAGTATTAAGCCCCATCGTGTGTACAACGCTGTCGTTCACGATCTCGAGTGAACGGACTCTCTCGTCGTCTTCGATGCCGATGACTTCCGGTTCAGCACCGACGCCAGTACACACGGTGCACATAGAGCATGCGCACAATTACGCCGATCCGCGTCCACGCCGTTCGCCGTTGGCTCTCTGTGTGTACCAAACAATCCGTGACTCGAAACAATCCGAAATAAATCATGAGGAATAACGCAGCGTGTAACGCTAAACCGTGCGAGTCTTCTTCTTTCCAGCTTCTCCGTCGATCATTCATTTTCCATTCCGTTAAACACGCAGCATTATAAGTTAATCCGTTAGCGAATCTCGACGTGCCGTAGTAAGTATAACGATCAAAACCAAAAAGGGAAGCGAAATCAACAAAGAGATATAACGTTAAAACAGTTTTCTCAACTTCACCACCGTACCGTGGACATATTTTTCTATTGATTTTCTATCTGACTGATTTTAGAACTTAGCCACGTTCGTTGGTGTGCGATAACCAGGTGTGTACCTACCTTCCGTAAGTATACCAATTACCGACCGATCGACCGAATTGTTTTCTAAAAAAGAAGAAAAATAAATAAAATAAAACTTTGTTGCGAAAGCGAACGGCGGTGTCTCTTTCTCTCTCGTTATTTCAGTTCCAAGGGACGAACCTGCCGGCGGCCGTAAAGACGCGCGGGATCCATCCGGATGAAACGATCGACGAGGATCAAGATGAATGGAATTAGCCTCGATGCAGTCCGATTTTATAGGCTTTTCCGACGAAGGACACGCGAGTTGCATGGAGTCGCGCGAGTAACTGCCCCGTCTGGCGTGTCCCGTTCCCGTTCGCATACCGGAGGCGGCCCTGCGAACGTTTCCTCGTAGTATCGCATAAAAGCCCCGATAAAACGCGTTCCCACGTCCGATCGGTCTAACGGCCAGCTTAAGTGATTGCTTCTCTTCATTAGAGGCCGGCTCGTTCCGTTCGAACTGATCCTCCTCGGAGCAAAACTTGAGGGACAGGTGCGGTAATGGCCCGTATCCGAGCCGAGCCCTCGTCCCGGACCCGGAAGGGGCTGCGGAGAGCTAGTTGCAGTCGATTTAACCCCTGCCGTCCCACCACCAGCCCGGAGCCCTCGAGACTATTACGCGAATTGATTCGGCATCGGACCTGGAGGGAGGAAACACCGTTTAGCTCCTCGTTTCTTCCACTCTGAACTGCCCGCCTCTCTATTCCGCTCTCCCCGTGCTACCGGTCTGCCATTCCCAGCGTCCACTGCTCGTTTAACCGATGCTATCATTGTTTCGCTCGGAACGCTCCGTTCTCTGTCAATTTTTATGGACCCTTGCTTCTTGTCATTGACGACGATGGAGTTGCCTGGCGATCTTAATTTTAAAGGGACAACAGGAGACAGTAATGGTAACTTTTAGAGATTGCATTCGCCCGATTAAGTTCAATTACGTAGATCAGTCAAGATCCGTCTTTTACCTATCTAATAAAACTACCTCTCAATGTTGATCCCTCGTCAGTGATATTGTCCTTTATATCGTTTCCTCGTAGCTTCTCGTACCCGAAATTCTATAAACATTTTAGCCACTTTATTAAAGACTATATTTTAACATTCACCCTCAGTGCTATTTGAAAACATTAAGTTTCCCATTGCTACAGCGTGTTAAAACTAAACTGAATCTAGTCCACGAAAAAGTGAGACATAGAAGACAACGAACCAGATACTTCCTTCGGCCAACTACGAACGACCAGCGGAACGCTGCGAGGGTTGAAGAGGCCAGGCGAGAAGCAAGAAACCAATCGTCCATAGCTGCGCGGAAGAGTGAAGCGGAAGGGATGTTAGAGGACCGGAAAATAATTCACGCGAGAACGTCGCTATTCAAGCTACGGCACTGGCTAGAGCGGACCAAGGGGCTGGTTGGTTGCCTCTGCTGCATCCGCCGCCACCGGCAGCCCCCCACCTCCCCGCCCCTTAATCTAATCCAAGGATAATCTAAAATTCATGACACACATAACTGCCAGGCGATGATATATCTGGTGGGGGTGTGGAGGCACCGTCTTCCCTCTCGCACCCCTCGGTCCATTCGCCCTCTCCGCGCGCCGCCAGCCCGTCCGTCCGTTCCGCCGCCCCTCGGCGTACCTATCGCACGGTCTACCGGCGAGTTTCTCGCAATCACTGGCATTATTATTTAATGCATCACGGTCGGGTACGGGTTCGCCTTCCGGTAAATCGCGATATCGCGCGGCCTCGCTATTTATCAATCCTCGCGACTTGATAACCGTAACATTTTGTCCCGGGTTTTCCCTGTGTTTCTTCGATTTTACACGATCGAGGTAAAAGTCTACTGTGTTAGTCGACGATAAGGATAATACTTTTGTCGATCTCTATCGGTTTCGATTATCAATACTTGTAACGTTTGTAGCTCGATAATTGTTCGTTGATTAGAGGAAGGTCAGGGGAAAGTCGATGTCCATCGAATTGTCAAGCGAAACGTCTCGTTAGGCCGAAGCACGAAAGCCGTCGATACAATTGCTTTATCATCTTCGCCGCGTCGCCGAAAATGGAGTCGCGCGATCGAGTTAATCGACGGTGTAATTTGAATAATTCATTCGAGCCGACAAACCGAATTGTTGCTCATTACGTGTTCATGGGCTGCTCGGTTAACCGATTGATTATCCTGCCCGGCGTGCGTCGATGTATCCGGGTAAATAGTCGATTTAACCGGGGCGGAGTAGGTCGGTTGCCGGACGCCCTGCACCGGGCCCGGCAGGTAGGTAATTATTTCCAGTGTCGACGGAAACGAAATCGAGGCGCGGCCAGCGCGCCGCCGACGTCGCTGCGATATCGAATCAGGAATTATTGGTCTGACGATTAATTTGTCCCGTTAATTTATTAACTCTCGCAGACTTTCCCGCGGAAAATCGGAAAAATCCGCTTTTACCGCTGGGAACGCCGCTTCCCTGTTTGAACGTTCATCTCTCTGCAAACGGAATTTTCGAGTAATGAACGAAGAACGGGGAAAAAACTTTCCAGTCGATTATTGATCTCGCTTCGCGGAGCAGGATTTAAATTATAAAATTTAAAGGGAACTTCTCAACGGGAGAACGAGAAGATTTCTCCGTTGACTGGTTTCTTCTCGAACGAATCTGATTGCGTTCTAATCGAATTATTTTGTAATTAGATACGACTGCGAGTCAACGATGACTCTCGGCGTAACGATGTCGCGTTACATAAATCCTGATCAACCATAAGGGGCCCGCAAAACCGCGCCGATCCATTCTCATTCCCTGCGTGATCATTCTACGCTCGACTCGTCGACTTTTCGCCGTAGGGTAGATAATTGATGATGCTCGCCGGTTTTCGCGGGACATTATATCGCAGTTACCGCTCTGCCGGACCGAGTCGAACCTGCGTTTTAATCTTCGCCGCTCGTGGTTCCATTGTTTCGCGCTTGTAATCGACTTATGGTCTTGTGAACACGCTCAACAATGGGAATAAATCACGGTTATAGAATCAACTTGCTGGTTGCTATATACTCCTGGAAATTTAACACTAGAACTACCCGTGCAGTTTTTACTAAACAGTTTCGAAAACTGTTCGTGTTCTCGATAATCCTAAAAGGGAGATTGATTTTGATTTGACCGGTAAATCGAGTGTTTTTGTACAAAATTCGTTTATACACGCTCTCCGATAGTGTACGTAATTAAAGGAAGAATATAGGAAGATGTTCCGAACTTAGATTTCAATTCAATTCGAATTTAATTCGTTGAAAATGATAATAGATTACTTTAGAGGATAAAGCGCGAAGGTCCCTTCTGTCGAGGAACGTGATACGCATCTTGAAACTCCTAAGATTGATCTACCAATTTGTTAAAGAACAACAGCAGAGTACTGCGAGTTCAGCTCCATTGATTATCCGGTGTAATCTAACGATTTAAACGAATTATAGCTGCAACGGAGCTGTAAAGCATGGAACGGTGTTTTAATTTGTGCCACGTAGTTCCAGGGTAACACGGTATTTTTCATTAAGAGCCGCCGCGTGACGGTAAATTATTTACACCGATGTAGAACCGGGTAGTTCAAGAATCCGCCCGCGCTACGCTTGCTCTCGATTCTCAGCAGCCAGCGAACTTCTGGGACAATTACCGATGAATGCAAGATTCCCCTCGAATCTGTTCAATGTACTTTACGCGCGTATACGCGAGGCTAATTATGACAACTTTATGTTACACTATTCCTCTCATCCATTATACTGTAAAACTAATACAACATGCGATCTAATAAATTCAATTTTTCCAACAAGAACGAATTCTATCTTCCGTTTATCTGTCTAATTCAACTACAATCCTTCATCCACTATTTCACTCCACATCACGAAACAACTGCCTAATACACAACAAATCCACTCATCGTTTTATCATTAATCCTTTAACTACTGTTGTCGATAGACGACGGTACGAAACTTTCGTGAGATACGGTCGTCGTTAACAAACCATTTAATAAACTATGGTGGTTACTTGATTTTTATTTATTTTATGAAGATTGCGTCGATGAATCGAATGCGTGGAGTGTTTATGTTTATGTTTATGTCTTACGCACATAGATAAGAAATTAATCTATCAGCGCTTGTACAACTTTTCTTTATTTTTGTTTTGCGTTTAGACCGACACATTTGTGAATATATATTTATATATTTAGCTACTTATATACATATATACATATATATGATGACGTGTATCAACGGAACCAGTGTATATTCTCAATTACGATAGCTTGTTGTTTGATTATTATTAAAAAGAAACGAATAATATTCACAGCAATACGCATCGTGTGTCATTCGAGTGGGATTTCCAACTTGTGATTACGGTGAACGATTAATTATTCCATGGCTGTGTATAAACGGACTTCGAACCCCAAGGAATTTATCCTGATGGATGGGCTAGTGGTACTAGTAGCTCGTAGCCGCGAGGTCTGTACATTTTAGTGAATTGTTTAGACAAACATTGTACCTCATGTTTCATACGGTTCCCGAAAGGACGATCATCAACTGCTTTCTTTTATACTTGATCCATGCGATCTATGTTCTTCGAATGTAACGACGAAATACAATAAACTGTCGTAGCTCGATTGAATTTTGATTATTTTCGATAGTTGTGTCTCTCAATGTCGTCGTGAAGATGAATAAAGATTAAACGAACGAATGGAAAGTTACAAGATAAATATTTAATGTTCACATTAAAAACTAAACGTTATCTAGGACATCCAAAGTTATTCTACGTATCAGATAAATATATCAACAAATCCCCTTTGAAAGAAGAGTTCCACGCGTGCGAAGAACCCGATCCGAAATCTCGCGAAAACCGGGTGCGATCCGCAAAAGGGACATTCGCGCGAACACGTATCGCGTGAACGGTCGGAAACGCGTTCCTCGGGGGATCAAAGGGGCCGATACGTTTCCTCGCCGGCTCGGCCGGGAATTTCACCCCCGATTCGCAGTGCCCCTTAGCGGCAGACAAACGACGGCCAATTTACGAGTCGGCAGGAAAGGAGAAACTTCTTTAAACTCGGATTAAAATAAGCGACGGCTCCTCGCCGCCTTTTCTCTTTTCCCGCATCCTTCCGTTCCACCCTCGGAACTCATTTCGGGATACGGGGCGGGACTTTATTTTATTCGCGGCGGCGATGGGGTGGATGGGGGTCGTTTCGAGGGGGCTCGCCGTATACCGTTGCCCCCGCGGGAATCCCCGGCTAGGTGACAATTCGCCGGGGACGGTTAAATTGATTACCGAGATGGCGCGCGGGGGTTAAATCGATCCTTTAAGCTCGTCGATTAGGCTGATCCACCTGTGAGAGCTTCGCCAGCGGATCGTTCGGCTGCGGCCTTTGTTTCAGTTCACGCGGAAAGTTCCAATCCTATTTTGCTACTTCTGAACGTATTTATTCGCCCTCGTTCGATATCCTCGCGGAGTCCTCCGTAGAATCATGGGGGTTGAAGATTGCGTGGAAGGATATTGAAACTGCGACTGAGAATTGTTGGATAAATTCAGATTTTCTTGGATTTCACGGGTATCCTCGTTGGAATATGGGCGAAGGATACTTATGATTGGTATTTTCCTAATCGTTGACATTCGTATGGGTTTGGATTTCGGTGTGCTTCGATATTAAACTGATTCTTTTTTTTTGAGTTTCGTCGAGAGGACGAACCGTTTCCCGCAAGAGATATCCGCTCCCAGTTTCAGCTCTATCGGTCCCCGCGTCCTCCTTCTTCACTTTTTAATCTTTTAAATGAAGTTTAACGATCGAATAAAGCTGCCATTTAGGTGTACGCGCGCGAACGCGAATAGGACAATAACGACACCCTCGGGGCCGTCCAGGATGAGCCCGCGATAATACGATTAAGCGACGCCGCGCTTCCGTAGTGATTTCGCTTGTCCGATTTACCTGCGAGAATATCCACGGGTCCGCGGCACAGCGGAATACCATGTGTGTTTGCACGGTGAAACCGAATTTTAAATGCAAGAAAGATCCGGAGCGGTTTCGTTAAAAAATAACCTAGCTTCTCAATTATTTTCCGTTACATTCCACTTCAGCATCGAAACACTTATAAAGAATAATCCAAAGTATTACACAAACACCAATAATTAAATTTGTACAATGAAAACAGGTGAAAACATTTAATCGCCCCATAATATTAAAGAAAATGCTAAGCTTACGAAACAGAACGTAATACCGATCTAGAACAGGTGAGTAATATCTTTCTCACTTCGATTTTGATAATCCAGTGATAAGTCTAGTCACCGGACAAATCAAAATACAAGGGATTAATTCAACAAAGCAATTAACGATTTAGAAAAATCTTCTTCGAGAGAGAAACTTCATCCAGTCCCCTAAATGAAGTGTAGCCTCCCGGAAACATCGCGCTCGAGCAGAAAAACGGCGAACCGGTTGAAAGGTTCGCGGGAACGTCGCGCGACCCTCGCGCCCGACGGAAACGCGAACGAAAAAGTAATGGCGCCCGGGGGACGAGCGGGGTAACGCGATTAGGTGGCACAGCACTGGCGGAACGATTCGGTCGGCTTGATTTATCCGTGTACCGACGCGTTATTGCATTAGCGCCCCCGACGACGATGCCGCTGGCCAGCGTCCCGGGGGCGCTACGGGATCGGGATCGCCGCGAGGACGCCGGACCTGCTACGTTCGGTCTGTCCACCCACCCGTGAATCATCCCCAAGAATTATATCTTGGACGGTGTTGCCAGCACGCGCGATTTGTCTTGACTCGCTCGTGCCTTTCGCGCCGAGGAAGCGGAGAACTCGTGATTCAACCCCCCGTCGCGCGATCTTCGCAATTACGCTCGTTAGATTTGTGCCACTATCAACCCCTTGCCCTGTCATTTGTTTCTCGACTACGATCGATTACTATTTCTCGATCGATCGATAGAAAGAGGAAAATTTTAAGCGTATACGCGAATGTTCCCTCGAGGGCGAAGTTGATGACAGAAATAATATTTCATTCGAATTCGTAGGAATTTAGTAACTCGTGTTTGTTGTATTGTGTTTAAAATCTTCACGAGTCTTACGTGTTATTGTACGGCGAGGGGTTACTTTGAGAGTCAGAAGGAATTGTTTAGTTTAATGGTGAAATATTGACAACGAAGTTATCTTTCGTTTCTGTGTGCAACTGTTACTGAAATCTTGAGGTGCATGTTTTTAATGCTTCTCGGTTTCTTCTGTTGCTATGAATAGTTTAGTATAGGGGTTGAACGAGAGTTGTTATTGATGTTGAGATCAAATTATCGTCTCCGTCTAAGGGTATTTTTGCAGATAGGAATTTATCTTCTAAAATACCGCTTCTACGTGAAGGTAATCTGCAATAAGGAATCCAGGATCGTTGAAGATTCAAGTTTATATATTTTAAAGCTAATAGTATACAGAATGACAATCTTGTATCCGAGAACAGCCTGAGCATTCATTTTCGAAACATCGAGTACCTACGCGAAAGTTATTCCGTCGTGTTCAACAATTTTCACAGCGGCTACCGAAAGAAAATAAAAAGAAAAGAGATCCTTTCCGTGTGTTTATTCATCCAGTTTCCGATTCTTCTCGCTGCGTGTCCTATCGAACGTGCAACGAGCAAAGTAACCGCGTTTCGAGAACGAACAGCCGTTCCGTCGGGAGGAACGAGTATCACGGGAATTTATCTTCGTAATTTTGAAGCCCAACTACTACTGATCCTCGACTATTTATAATATATATAATATATATCATGTATAATACACACGTCTGCGAAAATTGTTCACTTTATACACATCGAGTCTCCGTTTGTACTTCACGGACAGGCGAGTCCGTACGCATTGGTGAGGCCATTTTCCCGGCGAGTGTCTTCGCAAGATGGCGGCTGAGAAACGAACGAGTTAACATTCCGTATATTTCCGTACGTTCGTCAGCGAGCAGCCGAAAACACCGTTTCCCTCGAACGAACGGTTCTTCTCCACGTACATCGGTGATCCACCATGTTCGTTAAATTTCCATTCACTTCCCAGTAAAAAGAAACTTGTATTTGTGCTTTGACATCGTTCATCATTGATCCCCGATACCGAATACCGATTCCCTCAAATTTGTTCAAGATACTTCCATCGATTCCATCTAAATCAGCGTTTCGTGAAATAATTATGGTGGATTGCCCGCGAGTACAGCCATTAAAACGTTGCTACAGCGGTGGTGAGCGGATGAAATTACAAGCGGTAAGAGAATGTTCCTATTTCAGACCTCGAGACTCTAGAAACTGTCGCCACGATCGAATGTCCTAGCTCTGTCCAGCCCCATTCCTTAGATACTCAAAACCTACCAACGAATCATGAGTCAACTGTCCTTCCTACCCTCGAAACAAAACTGAACAACTAAATAACCAATAACATCAGTCGACGTCTTTAAATCACCTCTGAGAACAATCGGAAAATCTTATCCTCGTCGAATGAGAATGGAACGAAAAAATCACTACTCACCACCGTGCAAAGCAACAACTCTAACCGCGGCCTGATCGTCCAGAGGGCCTAGGCCCCGAAATTCTCACCCCGTGTCGGCCCTCACTGGATTTTACGCGGGCCTGTCGAGGCCCAGCGCCTCCTGATGTCGTCTAGCTTTCAGCCTGAGGTCCGCGATGCTGCTGTTCTTGGACCTGGCCGCGGCCGCGGCCAGAGACGCTGCCAAACTTAGCGGATGGGAGTGTGGGTGGCCGGAAGTCGGCGGCGGCGGCGGCGGTGGCAAACAAAAAAGTCCGCCGGCCGTCGCGTAATGGAGGACTGCCGGGTCGAAAGCCGAGCCAGCGGCGACGGTCACGTTCCCGCTTGCACCCTGCAGCGGAGGGTGCAACCTTAACGCTGGCAGATAGGGCGCGACACGGCACGGCTCCAAACTGGTCGGGGGACTGCGCGGCGCCAGCACCATTCCACCTGCTACCCCTGTAACTTTGGATAGAACTCTTGTTTCATAAGGGAAACTTTAAAAGCGACATTGGCGGACCTAGGTAAATAGAAATAGTCCAACTCCTTGCGCAACCGTTTAGCCATTAACCCATTTCCGCGAACGACGGCTATAGCCGTCCATTTTACGGACTGCACTGACGCATTTACTCGTTTATTCTTCGATGATTGAACAAAGTGACGTAACAGTCTAGATAACGTGTAAGTTGCTTCGTGTGCGATTTTTCGTCGACTGAACAAGTCGAAACAAACGATTAAAATAGCGTTTCTGGGCATAATTTTAACACGTTGAATGTTACACGATTTCACGTAGCAAACTATACACTATGAAAAACATATAATATGAAATTATCCCATTGAATCGTTTTATTTTTATTGCACGTTTATCTGGTCGAATGTCACCACATTAGGCAGTATTACTTATAATATAGAATTGATTGAATTATAGTAATTCGATCTGGTCGGGGGTCGCCGGTGACCCCCATGGCATTCAACGTGTTAACACTGAAAATGTATTGGCAATGGGTTAAGTAAAATTCGAGTTATGTCGTACTGGCTTACCGAATGGTAGTGGTAGTGAAAGGTGTAGAGAAATGGTAAGGAGAGATGTTAGCAGAGTCTCACTAGTGACGTTTATGTTTGGTCTGAAATTGTGATCGCGAGTGAGGCTCGTCAAGGTACAAGGGGTTAATGGCAACGTGTGCATTTGGAAAACGTAGAATGAAAATGTAAATGTTTGAAATTCCCAGGTCTAATAATGAGGATTGCTTGTCGGAGTATGTAAATAATGTACCGAGGTATTGATTATTCAAATTGTTTTACGGCGGGAGCAATATTTAACGCACCTTTGTGCAATTGGCTCTCGTGTTTGCGACACTTCGCCCGTCGATTCTGGAACCAAACTTGAACCCTTGCCTCGCTCAGTCCGAGTCTCTGACTTAGTTCCTCCCTCATGAACGCGTCGGGGTAGTGCGTCTCGTCGAACAGCCTCTCCAGCTCTGCCAACTGTTCCAGCGTGAAGTTCGTCCGGGATCTCCGTTGCTTGCCGTTCCCGTTCCCGTTCCCGCGGCAGTTCGAACCTGAGGAATCGGCTCTTTCTAATCATCGTTTGGTCTTTGCTGGCAATAAGCAATTCCGATCAATTCTATCCCATTTCTACAGTTCACTTCGAACAGCTTAACCCTTTGCACTCGAGAGGTGACTCTTAGTCACCATTTGATCTGATATAACAAATTACAAAGTGGTATATATAATACTAAGTTTTGTATAACGCTTCAATATGTGAAATATTTATATAAAATAGCTTTGTTTCTTAATTTACGTATGTTTTCTTATTGGTTCGTTTCAAATAGTGTCGCCTATGTCTCATTGGAAAGTGTCGAATGTTTCTAGTGAAAAGCTTCCGAGTGCAAAGGGTCAATAGCTTCTTTAGAACTACCGAGGAGTGAAATTGAAGCTTTCAAATTTTCCCATGGAGACTCTAAGACTCAGCTATCGAGACTTCAATTGATTTATAATTCGATTCGCGAGTTACTAAGTCAATTTTTTCATTAATTTCGCAAAGGAGCGTTATCTTTTCAATAATTGTAAAAGAATAATTCACGAATGGGTCATTTCAACCGATTCGACAGTCGCAGTGTTAAGAAAGGTGACGAAAACGTTTTCGATTTGCGATCGCGTCTGAAAATTGAGTTACCATGCCCCTGATAAAGCTCAGTTTATCCAAGAGAGTTCAGTAAGATGTCCGATATCGTTCGCCGACAATATAATTCGAAGGCGCGTCGACTCAGAGATTTTCATTGACACGGAGGACCGATTTTCCCGATGACTCAGAATCTCCGCGTCGATTAATTTGCGAAGCCGTCGCCGTAATCTTTCCGAATCGTTCACAGCTCATTTCGTCCGGTCCGCCCGACATCAGCATAAATTCAGCAGCTTTACGAGGAACTTATTCAAATTACATGCCCGGGACGAACTTTCAATTAGCCGGCATTACGGGCGCGTTTCCACCGAATCGCGCTTCTTCGCGGTTTCCAGCCGAACGTCGGGAAAAGTCGTTCGGAACTTCTTTTTTACGGCCGTGTCGCTATAAACTCGAAAGCGCCGGCTGCTATAACGAGCCCCCTTTACAACGCGTCGGCTGGAAAAAAGTTCTAAAATTCACGACGCTCTTTTCAAAAGTACAGTTCGTTCAGACTTGCTCGCGAAAACATTCGTTACAAAATTAACAACTCTAATGTATCATAAAACAAACGATTCTCCGAACGATAGTTAAAAATTTCAAATGAATATCCATCGGGAAAAGCTTAGGAAGATCAATATTTCGAAGCATTTATCCGCAAATTAACTTGGCAGAACTAAATCCGAGAGTCAGGGATACGAAAAACATATTAAAGAATGATTACCGCTCCTCTGTCCACATGTTAATTGCTCGTCGGTCCAGATTCGCCTGGGATCGGCCTTAAAAACGTTTTAAGAGTTTCCGCCGCCTCCGTGGAAACGATCCGCAAGCATCCGGTTAAGGAGACGCCGGGATAATTAACGGGTATACGATTTAATTAATGGCTGCTTAATGTAAAGTAACTACTGTACAACTCTCGGAGGTGTTGCAGCCGCCGCGAGGCGCCGAGGGGCGCGGAGGGTGGATTAAGCGTCTCGCGTAAGAGCCCTTGACGAAGGGGATGTGATTTATATAATTTAGCAAAGTGGTGAGCTACGCAGTCTTATACGGGGTCGTTAGTTACCCCCCCCCCGCGTCTTCTCCTTCTTGCTCCCGCGAGTCCACCCCCTCGGTGCCTTGATCAGCCCCGTTTGGCTTTCCGCATCTGTCCGTCGACGTCTCGACCCCCGAAAAATGCACCCTCACTCCTCAAATCGAGGACACACAGCCGATTACCGAGTCGCTCGTGTTTGGACAACCGTTTAACCCCTTGTCCCGCAATCACGAGTCGAATTCGCGAATATTATTCGTGCCTTGACGGGCTAATTTCACGTTCGACCTCGATTCTAATAGTGTATTTGATCTTTACAGTGAATTTTCCAATCACTACATTGTTCTATTTAATCGTGGAATAATAAAGAAATGCGAAGATGGATATCCACGAGAAAGAAAGTGATCAGAATCGATAAACAGGAGGAGCTTAATATTCGCCGATGTTCGCCTATGTGTTCGATCATCCGTCATCTTCCGGAAGGAGAATCCATGGATGTCGAATCATTAAACGACGCGGAAGGAGGTGAAGTGCGAATCGGCAAGAACCGTGTAGTTAGATAAAAAAGTCGGATGGTCCCGATTAAAACGAGAGGAGAAATTACAAGGACAGCGGCGCCCGATGACGACGCGATATCGCGCTTTAATCAATTAGCGCATACCTACGTAATCAAATCGGAGCACTGGCAGAGCGAAGCCCGCATCCATATGTACAGCGGTTTAAAACCCCTCCCAGCAAAATAACTCGCGCGGTTTTCAGACCCATTCTCGTCCCAGTCATCCGCCCCTTTATCATCGAACTTCCAGCTCATCCCACCAATTCTCTCGCCTACGCCGCCGCCGCCGTCTCCCTTCCCGTCTCGACCCACCCTACCCTTCTCTGTCCCTCCTGTCTAAGTAGTACATTTCTCGCTGAGCAAATCGACGATAGCGATTCGGTGATTCGATAGTAGCGACGTTCTTCGAGGGGGATAATTACTTTGACTAGACGTTTGGTCATTGACATTTTATCCGGGGACGTTAGGTTTAACCCTTTGCAGTCAAGTCTCGACGCAGCGAAGTTACGAAATGCGATACTCGATGTTAAATTTGATTGCGATGCAAGTTCCGTTGGTTCATTCGTGTATGATCGTTGTTTATGTCAATTATAAGCCATCGATATCCCGTCGGAAATAGCGCGAAATCTTTCGAGAGCAAAGCGTTAGCTACGGTTAGCGGTCGAAGAGTTCCTGAGAGGTTCAAACAATGCAGCACAGTCGAAGTTCGAGACTGTGTCTCTCCGAAGACGAAAGGTCCGCAGTTCTGAAATTCTCGAAGAATAGATGCTTCCGAGTTTCGCAGTTGTCGGAGAACAAACACCCCCGAATTTCATAATTTTCGCCAGACAGAATTGTTCATTCTCCGGAGAACTATGTTGACTCTCGCAGGGCACTTAAGGGCCGAGAGTTTGCCGACATTTCTCTCTTCCAGAAGCAACCCCCGAAACTCGGGACCATTCATACCCAAAAATAATGGCTTTTGAATTCTTTATAATCGTAGAATGATCATTCTCAACCGAATCCCGTAAGTTATAAATCCAACCGTTCTATTCTCGGCGCCGTCTCAATATAAAATCACTGCGTCGACCAATTTTCGCAGAAAAATAATGAATCTTTTATTCCATCCGCGTTGGATTCAGTAAAGATATACTTTTCACTGCAAAAATTCCTCAACTTCCGATGTCGGCTGCTTTACAATCACTTCCAAAGCTGCGAAGCTTCTTCGATAAGGTGTCTTTGTGTGGTTAGAAGCGTTTCTGATTCCGGTAGGTGCGATCCGGCGAGTATCGCGCGCGCACAGGGTTCGAGCGAGAAAGCGGCGGCGGTGACCCTCCTGGAAAAGCAGAAGCAATCACACTCGGACACGAGGGGCCGCTAATTCGATTACTAAGAGCGCTGCCCTCTTGGCCCGATCCAGTCAAACCACCCTCGCCGTCCTCGAGCCACGGTGATCGTCGACCGGTCCCTGTATTTTTCCTCCCCCACGTCGCGGGGAACGGTCCCCGGGATATCGCAGCCATTAGGCGTATAAAAGCGGCGACCCCGCTTAACCCCCTCGCCGGTTTGTCGCACGTAACTGCATATGGCACGCAGTCGTGTCGACGTCATGAATAAGTGAGCGGTTAACGCGTTAAACGACTTTCGGGGGCCGGAGTTTTCAAGCTGCGAAATGAACTATTCATTTGTCGGAACGATTTAGTTTGTATGGAGAATAGAAAATTTCTTGTGAAATTATATGTAGTATGGAAAACCGACCCAGTGTTTCATTGAAATTTATAAACATGCGAAGGGGGGTAGTTACTTTAGTAGCACTGATACTGGTTTGAGAAATCTATAGAATATTAACACGTTGACTTTGATCTGATTGAATTGCATTATTATTATTGCATCTAGCTGAATCTCATCGCATTAGGTAGCATTGTTCATAATGTAGAAATGTTTTCAAATGGTGGTCGTTTAATTGAGTGAACCATAGTAATACGATTTGGGGTCACCGGTGACCTCCATGGCGTTCAACGTATTAAAATTATACTGTATGCACGTAATGATAATTATTCAGTACAACATAATCTTAGAAGGAAGAAGAATTCTCAAATGTGACTTTCCTTGTGTCGTTTCTAGACGTTGAGTCTGCAATTGCTTGAGCTCGCGTGTCCGTAGAAGACAAGTAGAGCGTCCTACATGTCGGAACCGTTTACTACCACTTTTCCCAATCGCGTTACACTCCGGACTGGAGAGGAAGTAACGAAAGAAACGGCGTGTCTCGAGATACTCAAGGGAAAGAACGATGGCAGAGGGGCGCAACAAATATCGCCGAAAGAAAAGGCCGAGCGTTGCAGTAGATCACCAGCCTGAGTACCACGAGCCACTTTGCCTAACTTGGCGTCGATCTCACCCGGAGTCGATCCATTCTCGCGCGCGCCGCTCCTCTCTCGCTGACCCTTGGCCAGGGACTCGCATGTTTACGGCTTTTAGGGCGCAAGTTTTTGAGCTATTGCGACAACCGGACGGAATCGCCGCAGTGGAACGGTAACCGCATGCTCGCTGATATTTATACGTCTTCCTTGGCAAGCTCCTTCCTCTTCCCTTCGAACATCGTATTGTAAGATTCTAGTTCTAATTAAATCAATACTCTCGAGTCTCAGTTGTCTAAAACGTTATGTATAAAGTAAATTAACAACAGCTGTAAGTGCATAGAGCCTTAGTGAATGCTTCCAGTCATTCAAAGAAAACATGCTAGTAAGAAGCAAACTTTGTCTCACCAATGAAAGATCACAAAATCTTCACAGTTCCTGGTCCCCTAAGTTTACCAATGGAAAGACTATCAAATTCTCATCCCCGAATATTCTAAAGCATATTTCCTATTCTCTGAACGCCAGATATAAATTCCGCGATTCCAATTCCACTTTCCGCGAGGCAAGAAAAGATTAACCTCGAAATAAGAGAAGATTTCTGAATTCTTTACTGAATTACTCTTCCGACTTCCTCGCTGTACCAGCAACACGATTAAAGAAGACACTATCCATCCAAGGTTCAACAAAAATTTCCATTCTACAAGCGCGGTTGGAGAGCGAACGCGGCTTTCCCCGTCGGGAAAGAATACTCCGAACCGAACGACCCCGCCCGCTCCTTCACCTCGCGGTTATTTATGGTTTTACTTTCGCGCGTCCGATGGCTGCCGACCGGGCAGATTGCTTTTTGATTTGCGCTTAATCGGGAAAAGTTATGGGCCCCCGAGAGATACGGTCGAAAGGGGGAGAGAGAAAGAGAGAGTGAGAGAAGGTGGGGACGGTCGGTCTCCGCGAGCTCGCAGCCCCGCGTGTAAGGGGCGTACACAACTAACGCGGCGGGCCGCATATTAAACCATAAATTCATGCGAGCTCTGGCCGCAATAGACGCCGAGTTATCGTGGCGAGGAGCGTACATGGCGTTACTTGAACGCGTCAGTTTTTAACGCGATTTTCATTTACCCACGGCCACCGGCCCCCGCCACTCGATTCGAATTCAATTCCGCCCGGGCGTGCGTGTAACTTCCGGCTGTCGATTGCATTTTTTATCCCGCGCCGTGTATACGTTCGCCGGAACGCCCCCCGGTCCGCGGTATCCGACTCTGTTGTCTTTCCGGGTTCGTTTTTCAGCGACCGTGTTTTCGTTCCCAACACTCGGTCGATGGCAACGCGGGAATTCGTGTTGGATGAACTTTCGGGAATCCGGTGATTCCACGAGACTGGCGGTTGCGAGATTGAGTCGAACCTGTGGAAGCGGTGGATGTCGAATTTTCGAGAAATCTGGAGGATTTCGATCAGCGGTGGTAGTAGGACACCTTGGTTTGTGTCCTTTCGTTGGAGTGAAAATTGGAAGAGACGGATGGATACGTTCGAGGAAATTTTACGGGATTGTATTCCTCGTTTTCGATTCTTCAGGGTTTTTCATCCCTTGTAATACTGAGAAGAATAATCGCGAAGAATCAATCTTTATCGATCAATATTCAATAGCATTTAGGTTGAAATTCTTTTAACGTGAATTTGCAAATTGGTTGATACACCGGTGAATCGATTGAAAATTTAAATGAACCTCCGTGAGATATCGATAATGATCGAACGGGCGATTCGACGTGCGGAGGAAGATATGACGGGCACATGAGAAGGAAAGGGCAAGTGGCTGGACGTCGGTTATTGAAGTCGACTTGGCGTGTGGGCAAAACCGGAGGTCGGTGATCGTTAGGTTGCGAACGGTCAGCTATTCCCAATCACTTCTGAGCTTTATTGGACGACGTCCTGAATTATAAACGAAGATCGAGCCCTCTAAGCGTTACGTGTCGGGAGAGGGACGTGGAGGGGGGTTGGTTGGCCACGAATTCGTGCGGAGGTTTCTGACCTTCCCGCACATGATCCTGAAGAGCCAGGGAACGAGCGACTCAATTCGAATCCTTTAGAATATCCTATCGCGGTCCCCTGGAGTCGTATACAGACATCCATATGGATGTCCTTTTAACTTCCGACGCAACAGATGGTAACTAGACTCCGTTCTCTTCAAGTGAATCGTCTATTCTTCGTCCGTGTAACTTGGCCGTCTGTGACTTCGCGCTTTTGGTAATTGAAATTGAGTCGAGAGGATTTTACAATCGAGGCAGAATGGGTTGAAGATTATAGCTCGGATAATTTTCAGTGTTTGTTTCAAAGGAATTGCTCTCTGGATTGTCTATCGACAGAACCTTGGGGAAAAAGATTGTGATTTTATCTAAACTTCAAATTCATTTGCATGTGCTACTTTCTTGTTCTGTGGATTAATTGTTAACAATACTTGGGACAAGGACAAAAATTAATAAACGACTTATCAACCCTTACAAATTGCCGTTCAATCTTCAAAATCTAAAGAACATTTTCTTAGCAATAACAACGAGACACTAGTATCAACTGTATCTACTTCTAAGTAAGCCCCGATATGTCCATCAACCCCTAAGTTTCAAATTATTTACAAAGAACACTCTCTCACCTTTCGCGGTGTCCTCCTGTCCTTGTACCAATGACCTCGACACCTGTGACGGCAGCTTGAGGTCCGTTGGCGTCTTCAAGTCGCCGACGACCTGGCCTTTTACCTCGACGCAGTTCTCCGGGCTCGGGGTTCGATCTCTCGAGATCGGCGGTGGCGACGGGCTGCACCCCAGCAATTTCCTCACCGAAAGCTTCAACTCCGGCGTTTTGATCGGCGGAAGATTCTCGGAGGTGTTCACGACGTCCTTGATCTCCTTCGTTTTCGTTGTGACGGAGAGATCTTCCGGTTGGAGCCGAGCTTCCGGCGACGGCGGCTCCTCGACGCTGCTTGCTTCGACGCTCGACGGTTCCTGAGCGGATTCGCGGGCCGACGCACCAGCATCTGGAGAACGGACGCTTCGGTGAGCTTATGATTTGTCGTGGAAACGTTGATGATAATCCGTTGCGATAATCTTTTGCGAAAGACTTTTGTGAAATCTTGTGGGGACGTTGAAGAATATTGGTGGAACTTCCACGACAATTGGGGTGGAAGGAAGAATGAAAGAAGACCGTTCCAGTGAACCGGAAATTAGCTTATATTACATCATGGGCGACTGATAGTTTCCATTGGATATTATTATAATTGATGAACAAATGAATTTTCTCTTGCTTGAGAAATTAGAATTTATATCTATGAATGGTTTTGAAGAAGAAATACCTGAGCTCTTCCGGTTGGAAAATGAGAAAGATTCTTATGAAACTGAGTTGACAGTTATTTATCAATTGTTCGAAGAGCGATCAACAATTTGTTAACGATGTTCATGAAATCTCATATCTAAAATCTATACCGAAACCGATCGTTTAAGGAAGGAAGGAAAGGAAACTGTATTCGGTGGGATCTTCTGACAAAAAGTCCCACGTGCACGTTTCCCAATGTTCTTGAAATCGAACAATGGAAAGCGCGAGAGGATCGATTTATTAACGATTCGGCGACTATGGAAGCGAACGCTTTAAAAAATCTATTGAAACTTACGACGGCAATGCCTTTAAGCAAGCTTATCATTTTGCAAACATTTAATCTAGTAAATTTAAACCCTCAGTGATGAGGAATTAAGCCGTCTCTGCGAAGAACTTTCCGAAGCGCGGTAGGTTTGAGGAATCAAGAAACAATTGCGAAAAGTTGTCACTCCCTGGAACATGGACATTTCACATGAACAATCAATCTTCTGATCTCGAACACTCGGACAACTGCATACAATCCCTGTGTACAAGTACATCCGGTTACGTGCGATACCTTTTCTACCGTTAGCCTCACAAAGCAATAAAATACCATTCCACAGTTCAAAGTAACTACAAGCAGTATCCCGTTGATCACAATTGCTCACAATCTCTACGATTCCTGACTAAATCCTCAGAATCAGAACCTGTAACAAACACACTTGCAACAGAACTGATCTACGCTACAACTCGGTACCCACGAGACGGTCCAAGATACTTGAAACATTCCTCCACATCCCCCATAAAGAAACAACACCAAATATTCCTCTGGAACGATCGACCGCACAATGATATCCAGTCCACGTGGTCCCCGGACAAGAATCCAAGCATCCTCCAAGCGAGAAACAAGAAAAAACGAACGTACTGCAATCGTTCTCAGGATCACCGAGTAGATGCGCAACGCTCAGCGTGATCCTCGCGGAAGGTGGCCTCTCGGGGTTCCTGCAGGGGTGCTCCGTGGTTAGACTCGCGTTGTCGAAGCTCTTCGAGACGAACTGGGCGAGCTGCTCCATCCTCGCGGAGAAGACTCGCGCGACGACGCGGCTCGCGCGGCGTCTCGACCTCGTCGTCGTTTCCCGAGGCACTCGGCGAGGGTGCCTAGCCGCGTAGGGGTTGCACGTAAGGGTGTCCAGTAGTACGCGGCGACGCCACGCGTCCCACCAGGACGCCATTCGGACGCCGGCCAATCGGATCATTGCTGGGCGTTCCTGGCACCGCCCAGTCTTCTCCCACCTTCTCTTTCTCTCCTCGTCGACGGTCCCGGTCTATCCTTTCCGTATCCTCATCTACATCGACCAGCCCCTCCACAGCGTGCGCGCCATCCCCGAAAACCGACGCTCATTAGCATTCGCGCCCGCTCGCGCAAACTACCCGTTGCGGCCTATACCGCCAGCCAGCCAGACGCTCTCGCCCTGCCAACCCTCGTGCCCTTGCAACCCCTCCGTCCGAACTACCCTCCTCCTCGCCATCGTGTGTCGTCGCCGTTTTGTCGCTGAAACCGTGCTCTCGCTATCTTCCCCCTTCTCGTTTCCGGATTTCTAGGTGCGAACACGATTTGGGGGGTGGTTTTCACCTCCGCTTCGTTCTATCTCTCTCCGACGAGCGTACCTGTTTACATCTAGAGAGAGAGGGAGGGTACTTATTGCTACGGGCGCTGATAATCGATTCACAATGATTCGTCGCTTGTTAACCGACGGCTATTGGTGTTTGGGGTAGGGTGGCCTTGGAAAGCTTCACTTGAAACCGCGACCGGTGCATTTTTGGTGGATGAAGGTTTTTGGTGGGGTTAGGTTGCGCCAGGAGTAGATTTTCCGCGATGTGACCTTGGACAGGTTCGATGGAAAAGATAGGTGGTTTTTGGTGAATTCTATCAAGGGTGAGTTTCAATTTTTGTTCGACGATTTTACGGAATTTCTTCTTTTAGCTCGAGACAGGAGTTCACTGAGGGTCTTCTTTTGGTTAGGAAACGGAATTCGCGGCGAGGGTGAGATTTCGGTGTGAAATTTTCATGCCGAAGAGGGTGTCCAAGGGTTGGAAGGGATTCCGCGAGGTTGCGGACTCGAACGAAGGAAGACCGCAGTTCGGGAGTTGCACTAGTTCTTGCCCGGCCACGAATTAACAATTGCAAGCTGAAGATGGATACCGGTGATACGATTCGCTGGATCGTTTCATTATTCAAAACGGGTTGATCTCTGTGAGGCACAGAGTTCGACTGCATCTTCCACTATAGTCATTCGTCATCATGAAAGAATTCGCAACGATAATATTTTATTAACTGTAAAGTTTGTCAAGTATTCGAAGAGATTTCTGATAGAAATACGATAATAGTTTCCAATGGATATTGTAGAAAGATAAGATGAAAGAAAAAGTTAATTAGTCATTTAGATTAGAGCAATGCTTAATCTGTGAGTAAAAACTTAAATATTTCTCTAAGAGATACTAATCTGACGATGCTTAAGCTTCGATGTAGGAGATCTCGAGAGGAAGGGCACAATATTCCGCAATTATTTCCGCGCGAGGGAGAGGTTCACACTGTGGTTCGTAGACGTCGCGCCGAAAAATATTTTACATTGAAATGGCCGTGTAACGGCCGGCCCCTCGTCGCATCCCGAGCCGCCGATTGCTGCCGGGGACGGAGCGTGTCCCCGCTCGTATTTGCCGCTACCAAACTCGGCAATATTTAAATGGGATTGCGTTCGGGAATGTAATTGCTCGGGTAAACACGGTTCCGCGTCGCCGGCCCGTGGAACACGGCCGGATACGGACAGAGGGAATCAGGTTGGCGGACGCGTAAACGAACAGGGTCGCTGGGAGGTGGAACGTGGCGGATGGTTGAGCCGGATGGCAGAAGACGTCGATAGTTCACGGGAAGATGAAGGGATCGACGAAGGAAATCGTCTGAAAGATAGGCAATACGATTGGTCCAGACATATCTTTAAAACGACGTCTTTAGAACCTTGGAAGCCTGACGAACACGATTCTAACTTGTTTTTCCTCTGTGTATAATAACTGAAGAGCAGAAATGTCTAGGAAAATGTTAAGCGATATCTACGCTATATATACATTTGCATTCTTTCTATAGATTAAAATTACGAAATGGTAGATTTTCTCTTTATCCCTTATAGCGTCGAGATGCTATCTTGTTATCAACTCCGCTCCTTTCGTTCCAGTGTACTCATTGTCGAATTGTCATAGTTTAAAAAAGCCGAGTAAAAGTAAGAGTGAAAAGGGCAAGTAAACACGCGAACGATGAACCTGTACTCAATGCTAAATCGTTCAATATCCATACCACCCACGTAATCGCGCGATCGCACAACTTCCGATCCCCGACACGTGCAAAAACGAGAATCAGATCGGTATGTGATCAGACGAAATCACGGCGAGACAAAGACACCGGAGGATGAGGAGGCGGGAGGCGGCAAGAACAGGTGAGACGCGGAAAATCGGCAGGGAAATGGATCCGGTCACGTCGAGGATTGAATGACGCTTGCGTGGGACAGGGTCGAGGAGGAGGACGGCACCGCGCGTGGGAGGAGTTGAAGGAAGAAAGGGGAGAGTAGACGTCCGTCGGTCAGGATTAATTGGCGGGACGAAGACGGGGCGCTGTTTAGCTCGTGAGGGGCGGTAGGGGAGGAGGAGGAGAGCGGCGACGAGAGGGGGAAAGGGGAAGGACGAGGGTCGAACGAAGGGAACCACATCGAGCATCGAAAACGGTAGGGGGAAACAGTCTATAACGCAGGCAGACGGAGCCAATCAGGGCGCAATGCGATTACCTTAACGAGAAATCCGATTACTTATTCATTCGCCTAACTCGAAATCAGTTTAACTAATCGTTTAATTCGGTAGTACCCCACCGAGAGAACGCATCGAGCCAGACACGAGCCTCTGTACAGTGGCGAGAAAGAGAGAGAAAGAGAGAGGGTTTGAAATGGAGGGCGAGAGAAAGAGTAGTCTGTCTGTGTGCGTGTATGCGTGAGAGAGACAGAGAGGGAAAGATTGTATGTGTGCACGTGTATGTGACGAGTCGCGTTGGGTGTGGTGGACGACGGGGGATGGTTTTCCCATTCGAGGGCCAGAGATGGGTGCGCACACGCGCAACCAACGTTTCTACACGTGCTAGGCTAACCACTCAGAAGGTTAGAGAGAGAGAGAGTAAACGACCGGAATAGGAGAGGGGAAGAGGGAGAGACTACCGCGGAGATACTCGCCGGGGAAACAGCCGGAGGAGTGAGGCCTCATTCAATTCAATTACGTAATGAATTGTCGTGTCTTGAGTAAACACCCTTCCTCACCGCGACTCGCCGCCGGAAAATCCGGGGGTAGGGGATACATACCTAGCCCCGGACACGAGGATAAGGGGCAGAGAATGGAGGGGATGTCGCTGAACGGGCGACATGTACAGTGTCGTTCAGGTACGGTGATTCTGCCGGGTAGTTGCTTCGCACAGACAATTCCTGAGACGTTTTAATGTAACTGTGAACGGTCTTGCGAGACGGGTAGGTTTGTAAATTTTAATGGCCGATATTTTTCTCGTGCGAAGAACTGTCATGAGTTTTCTTGCGTCTGAAACGAATGCAGTTTTTCTTTTAATAGGGTTTGAGTGTTGCTCTGAGAGATTGGAGGGGGTGAAGCGGGATTTTTAAGATATTTTTTATCATTGAATGATTTTGTTGAATGCGAGGAACGTGCTTTTATGTTTCAGGGACCGTGGAATTGGATGTTTCTCTTCGAATAGGATAGCACCAGTTACTTACCGGAGACGTTTTAGTAGTATAGGTAAACCATATCACCGACAGCTGCTGCAATCGCTTCTATCCTACTACTCTTTCTTTCTAAGCACTCGAAACGCTATTCTAGCTTTAAAGCTTAGAGTCAGTGTCAGTAAATAATTGCCCACCTGTAATGAAAACGTTATAGAAGATTGTAACTATATAATGCAATATTGTAAATCAAAGTTCGATCAATTTAGAATGTTACTTTGTTGAATAAAATTCTTACCCGGGTTTACGAACGAAAAAACGTATTGAAGTGGAATAAAATTGTCCGTCGATCTGGTATCGCCCCCTAATGATCTGCCAATATATCGAAGGATTACAATTACCAGTTATGAGAGATACTGTAGCGAAACGTCAGTTTAGGCGAGCCAAATCAATCTGCACCGGCTCGCAAACGCTTCGAAATCCCTCATTGCATCTGCTTCGAACCATCGCCGGGCCCTTCCCTCTCCCTCCTATCGTCTCTTCACCTGTATCTCCCTTCGCCACCCTGTTTTCTATCGTCCGCGTAGCTGGAAGCGCGCGATATTGACTGCATCGACGTTTCCAGCTTCATCTCGTCTCGTTTGCAGAGGCAGTATCAGTAATTCCGGTGTTCCCCAGGAATTAACGGGACGCCGAAAGGGGATGGCGGTGGTGAGGGCGGTTCGGTGGGGTTTGCTCCGGGGTTTGCACAGCCACCGGAAGCGCTCGACGATCAAAGGAAACCGAATCGGCATTAGCGGGGACTCGGGTAAATCGCGCGCTCTCGAGTCGACACTGTCGACGCCATTTTATCATTAAAATATATCCAACCATTTTTCACTCTCCGCTCGACGATCGCTGTAAAATAATAAATTGTAATAAACTCCTTCGACTTTTTGATCGAAAATTATCGAAAATGCAAGAGGCAATGCTTTTTTGTTTCGCTCTTTAAACCTAAATTACCTATGTAACCGTCAGGCGCACGAACGCAAAAGGACGTTCGTCCACACAATTTTCTTCGTCATGGCTACTTTCCGGCCCAGATTCCAAATTTCTAGTATAATCTCGAAACAGGTGTGTACAATATTCATTTGTAGTTTGTTTCCAAATCTGACGCTGTCAAATAAAATGGACAATAGGTTATCAACCTGGAATTAATTGACTACAGGTTTTCACCTTTGCGAGAATTTACAATGAACTTGGTTTGTTAATCCTGTTAATCCTCAGTGTCCATTTCCAATGACGCATTCGTTACTTAGAACATCTACAAAAAGATTAATGAATCAGTTAATGTTAATGAAAATGTTCTCCTAATAAATAAAAGCAAATACTTTTAATAAACGTATACTTTCCCAGTAGAACGTAAATAACTCTTCGTTGCTAAGAAGATCCTCGTTGACATCAACAGTTAAGGAAAATATTCGAAACTTTTGGTCCAAGTCACAGAAACAATCCCTTGAGCATGAGAACGTGAATATGGATTCATTACGAATAGAACCCTGCAAAAGATGTCCATCCAAGTGTCTCGAGAATGGTTGCGGAAAACCGGGGAAAAAACGAAGGAGAAAGTTTTTACGTTTCAAGAAGATGTTCATGAAAGAAAAGCCGAGTAATTGCCTGAAAGAGAAACCCGTCGAAGTGAAATTGACTTTGTGGGAAGAGTTGTTTGGACCAGATCCCAAAAGGTCCTGGCCAGATCCTTGCACTTGTCGGATCGCTAATTACCAAAGAAAGCAGCAGCGGCAAGTGGATCCCAGACTCCTCGACCCACGGTACCAGGAAACCGCCGGGGACGTTTTCTTGTACACCGAATTGCTGAAAACATGTCGAGGTAGCTGCCTGGAACCGCAACCGACACCACCACCTCAGTTCAAGCTACCGAAAGCGGTTATCTGCAAGATGATTAACAAAGGTTATGAGGAAGTAAGATTTAGTTGTGAATGTTGCTACTCAACATTCAACGCTATGAAAAATATTATGAATGTTAAAAGTACCTGATTCTTTTATATTTTATATTTATAAAATAATCTTGTCCGGACAGTTTCAACTTTTAAGAAACCGTAATTCAAAAGATTATGCAAAAGATATGCATTCGTTTTTAGAAAGCCATTGATGAAGCTCATGAAAAAGTAGGTGATCCATTAGGAGACAAGTATCTGACACAGCAGTATAGGATTCCGTATGACGAATTGAGACCGCCGAAGCAATGGAAGCAACCGGTTAATTGTCCAGACGGAATTCGACCGCAGGACGTCGTTCCTGCGACGGTTCAGCAGGTCTATTCGCAGCTAGGATTGCAAACAAAAGAGAATAAACTTTCCAAAGAAGTTCAAGCGAATACTTCTCAGACGGGAGATAAAGGTTTAGCAGAAAGTGTTGGTAGACGTTCTAGGGTTGAGCAGCTGAAGATGATGATCCACCTGAAGGATGCATCCCAATGCATATTGAAATCATGAATAATTTCGAGTAACCGGAAATGTGCCATGACGACATTAGGAGTTTTCTGAAAATCGCACCTATGTAATCAATAAATTAAAAACAAGATGTAATTGCACAGTAAAGTAAAAGATATTCTGATAGGAATGGTTCGCTTAACTTGCAAAATTGGGGCTTTAAAATAGTGGCGCCATCTGTGGAAAAATGCTAAAGCCGCTACAATTAATAGCATCGTGATGTAAACACGAAATCCACATAGACATTTTTCCAATAAGATTTTCAGACCTAAATCATCATCCTATGATCATTCACTGGTCATCCAACTGATCATCCTATCCCTCGTTGACGATAAAGTATATTTTTCGATCTGGTACTTTGACATATCGATGTATTGCACTAGCTGTAGAACGGTTAGCTGCTGAACTACACAAGCCTGCGAAGTCAAAAGTGTATGTCAAATGTCAAAAGACTAATCCTAGATCTTCTACCTTACAAAGAAACACAGTCCAACCGTGATAGCTAAGATCTCATTTCAAAGTGTTTAGTGTAATGGGATTAAATTCTAAATCTACAACCGTTAGCTAGGTATGATCCTTCACAGAGGATAGCCTGTCAAAGATAATACGGATTAGCCGGATCAAGGCACCTGAGTTTACTGCGATTGCAGAACCAAACAGGTAAGTGAAACGCGGTTTTATAGGTGTAATATTAAGTTTAAGAGAAATTACGTTAAAGAAAACCGGGCCTAACCAAGTTTGATCAACTTACCCGCTTGTCATAACCTATTAATCATCGGAATGCTAACGATCGTAACATGTACCGATCTCCCATGCTACGTGTCCTCTTGTTTGAGATTGAAACCTAAGTAAAGGAAATCATCCCTCGATGATCCATGTCATTTTCTTTCAATTTAACTGTCAATAACTCAATGCATCCCACGTTAGATGATGGAAGTCCTCTTTCTTTAGCTGCAGCTATGTGTAGGAAACAATACTAGGGTATATGATCGCTGTTTTCTTTCTTGATCTTAGGGGTCACGCCAGTAGTTGTAATTTTGTTTAGTGGTACCCATGTTTGTCTCTAGGGAAAATGAATAAGAGCAAGAAGATAGATTGCTACACTTGTCACGATAATCGAGTGGCGACATTCAATACATGAATTGTTCTAGAATGTTCTGGAATTTTTTAATCCCGCCACTTTAATTAGTTAGAACCGTATCAAATGTAATGACAAGTTGATTTCAGTATTTTGCTATAAAATAATTCTATATGTGTGCAATTAACAAATCGTTTAAAAACAAAGTATTATCTTCAGAAAATTAAAAATTGTTAATTTATTTTGACGTGACGTAATATATCGCGATTTTTACGCGTGCGCAGAAGCCTGGGCCTTCCCCCACTCCGACGCTTCGTTACCGGTCCAAGACGCGACCGGCGTCATTCTTTTCTGGAAAACTGGAAGGGTAGGACGTGTTTTGAGCTTACGTGAAGTAATTGTTCTCCATACTTGAAATTTTTTGTGGCGTCTATCCGGCATCCTCCTCTTGCTGTCGCATCCTGAGCTTTTCAACCGTCGTTTGGTAATATTTATATTCCTTTCTTTTTATTTTAACACTTTTTCTTACACATTTTTGATTTTGTCAAATATTTTTCGCGAAATTCGTGATTTAGTAATTGCGTGAAAGGATAACGGCCATATGGGCATCAGTTGAAATTTTCTGATTTGCTTCAATACAATTCAGCTAAATAATTCGATTTCGGTGTTAATAAATAAATTTTTGAATAGAATTTTATGTGATAATTATTTTAATTCGAGTACTATTATTTTCAAAAAATTTATTTCATGTATCTTTTGGCGTCTATCGGTTATTCTCTTTTCGCCGTTTTATTCGAGTTTTTCAATCGTAGTTTATTAACATTTACATTGCTTTCTTTTTGTTTTAATACTTTTTCTTACATACATTTGATTTTGTCTAATATTTTTCGCGAAATTCGAGATTCAGTAACTGCGTAAAAGGATAACGGCCACATGGCGTCCATCAGTTCAAATTTATCGGTTTGCTTCAATTTACAATTTAGTCAAATAATTCGATTTCGGTGTTAATTACTAAATTCTTCAATCGAATTTAACTTGGTAGTGATTTGTAATGCGAGTATCATTATTATTTTAACAGAATTAATATAATTTATGCCGTTTTGTCTGTTTCAGAAATCTGATCGACATTCATGGCGAGTGCAAAGCCGTTACGTAACAACGCCATTAGATGCCTCGAGGAAATTTGATCGACTTGTATCACATTTGGGTGACATTTGGTTATTTATTTATTCATTTGTTTCTTATATTGCTTTCATTTTCTTCAGACATTGAAATTAAATTTATTTGCACTTTACTGTATTTCGGTCGCGAACTTATCTCTAATTCAATAATTTCAACTTGCAATTGTTTATAAACGATTAAATTTATCAACGATTTCGGCTGCAAATATTATTATTTAAATTTTCCTGCATTTGATACGCGCATCGAAGCACGTATAAATAAAATAACATTAATAATTGCAAATTTTTTAAATATCGAGCAATACTTCAGCCGACGCCCGAGCCCCCTCCCCCGCCCCCATTGTTACCAAGCCAATCTCCCCCCATTATCAGCCCACTTCTAACCGTCTTTTTACAGGGATTTGAGACTACACGAAGTGTAGTCAGTAGAGTCAGTGTTGCTACGTAGATATATTATGTTGTAAATATACATATATGGAGCACAGTGGCTCTCAATAATTTCCCGACTATGTTACTGGTGTAGGGCATTCGGAAGTAGAGTCAGTGTTTTTTCGCGATGTATGACAAGTTGTTTCCAGAGCATCGTGGCTCTTAGCTTTTATATCCGCCATATTAGAGTCACATTAGTTCGCCGGAAATTATTCTCGGTCGCGATAAATATAGTTACTTTTTATTTATTAATTTTTTTCTGATAAATGAAATTGACCGTTAACGCGCAATTAGAGTCAGTGTATCGAGGAAGCGGACAACTTTTGGGTGCTGTTACCGTTTTATTTGGGTAGGTTCCTTTTGATTTCGTTTCAATAATTATAGTTAATTAGTATTTAATATTAATTATTAATTAATTATTCGTATTAACTATTAGTTATCAATTATTTATTTATTAATATTGTTTATTGCTTCATGTCCAATTATTTACTATTGACTGTTCAATTATTTATTTATTATTTTTTATTGTAAATTTTATTTGTTTAAAATAAAAAATGAAAATTTATTACCACTCTCTTTAATTAATATTAACGTATTTTTTTCTTTTTTATTCTAGGTGACAGCTTATTTTAATGAAGCAGTTGAATGCCGCAGCTCGTAGGATGGGCATCTGGCGCCGTTGTTGGTGGATCAGTGTAAGTATTCTCTTACATTACCAATAAATGATTCCAATTTTTGCAAAATTATTACTTATTTTAGATGAAGCTATAAACAGGTTCTTATCTTTTTTGTGCTTTTTTCATTTTTAGTTTGCTGCTATTGATCCCCTTCGACGTTCATCGGTACTGTGAGTACACAAAAAAAGGGAAAAACCCAGATATTTGCATGGCTTCATTTTTTTTTTTGTTTAATTCTGCTGGTCACTTATGTCGTAGGACGAAAGGTCTAATTACGACATAAGCGACTGGTTGTTTTGTTATTTTATTTCGTGAGCACAATGACCGCAGGTACGCCAAGCGTACCTGTGAGTAGTAACATTCAATTCTTAGATAGGCAGGAATCTTCTTGTATATCGTGATTTTTAAGTAGCGATTGTTTTTTAAATCAAAGGAAGCTGAAGTCTTCCATAATTAGTTAAATAAACGTTGAATAACATTAAAATATCTTTAAATAATTGTTAAATTCGAGTGTTAAATGAAATATCTGAAAATATATTGATACGTTGATTGTATGAATAAATTCAATTTAGTGTTTTCCTTATTTTTACTGATAATATATGAATAGTAATTCGTTAAATGATATGAATATAATGAATGATATGAATATATTAGAGACAAAATGCAAGAAGATAATTCGCGACGGGTAGATCCCTGAGTCAAAGCAACAGGTTTGCCTCACTGTATTATGTCTTACAAAATGTGCTTTGATAAGAGGATCGCCCGAGGGTTTTTAAAGAATTCCATTATTAATCATTTGCACTCGAAATTTTTTCACTAGAAATCTTCAACACTTTCTGATGAGACATAGACAACATGTTTGAAACTAATTTATTGAGAAGTCACGCATAAAGTGAGAAACAAAGATATTTTATATCAATTTTTGATGAGACATAGACAACATTTTTGAAACTAATTTATTGAGAAGTCACGCATAAAGTGAGAAACAAAGATATTTTATATCAATTTTTGATGAGACATAGACAACATTTTTGAAGCTATATTAATTTATGGAGAAATCACGCATAAACTGAGAAACGAAGATATTTTATTTAAATATTTCATATATTAATACTTTTTACAGAACTCAATGTTAAATATCGAACTTTATGATTTTGCTGTATCAAAGTAAATGGTGACTGAGAGTCACCTGTCGAGTGCAAGGGGTTAAGCGAATTCCAGTTCGCCAAAAAACTAACAAATACTTGGTTTTTAGTTAGGATTTTTCAGGTTGCTTAATCCGTGTTCATTGCTCAAGTCCTTTCACGTGCCCAGGTGCTACTTGGGAGGGTGAGAGCAATGGGTACGATGAAATATATAATTAAAAATATTTGGCGACTGATGACGTTTAGTGTATCGTGCACGACGTAATTTCCACTTTGTGTGTGTGTGGTTAGGCAGTGGAATTGCGTCGGAATTTTGACAATAGTATTAAAATAAAATTCAAAGAAGAATATTATTCAATTGGAATAATTAACAACTATATTTCATAAATACTATATAACAATAATTTCAGAATACAATATTATTCAATTGGAATAATTAACAACCTGATTTCGTAAATACCATATAACAATAATTTCAGAATACAATGTACAATATATATAATATAATATAATATTAACTTTATACTTAAATAATAATATCAATAATAGTCAACCATAGTATATTTCAATTAAATCAGTTCGCAATGGTCACTAACGTTATCAGTCGGTTCCAGGAAACGGTACGTACCCTTAGAGTGTGTTTGTTGGTTGACGCTCAGGTGTCGGAGGCGTCCCGGGACGTCTCTCTAGGTGTTAGGCTAATATTGCGCCTGGGTGTATGAATGAGAACCGTGGAGTGATGTGTGTTGGCGAGAATGTTTTTGCATTTTTTTTAAATATAGGTCTAGGTAGGACAGGTAGCTTACCTTTTGGTGTGTATGCTTTAATTATAAGTAGGCAGGGGCCGGGGCTGGCTACCACCTTTTCTTTTCGGGTAGGCCCCCCTTTCGCGGTGGTGGTCAGCTACTGGAAAAACTTGTGGAGTTAATTCGAGGCTGGCCCAAACGGAGAATGCCGTTTGCTGCTAGCACCGATTTAAACTCTTCAAGTTTTAGGGTTTCTGTGGGCTAGCTTCCGCGGTCGCGGTCGCGGTCGCGTTCGCGATTTCGGTTAGGGCCTCGAAACGTTGCGCAACTTGCTCATTGCACGAACAGTGAACGACAACGGCAGGAGTCATTGTCTGTTGACTAACGAGCGAGTGTAGGGTTTCAGCTATGTGGCGGACCGCAGAAGAAAAGAAGAAGCTATAAGCCGAAGAGGCCCAGACAAATGTCGTTCAAGAGGGCAACTATTAATGGCGCTCCATCGCGTATGCGATTGGGCGTCATTCTTGTTACTACATTGTCATTGTGCTCACTATTGTATTATCGTCTTAATATTTTTCATTTATTTATTATATATATATTAATTTTTATCTTTTATTTATTTACTCTTTATTTTATATTTATCTTCACGTATTTCTCATATTTTCTTTTCGTTTCTTTTTGCTGATCGATAATTTTTTGTTTTTTGTTTCCTAGGTTGGCCTTCTGCCACCTTATTTCTTATGAGGGCAGATCGCGGTTTTTAATTAGTGTTGCGAACAAAATGATTACGGTTTAAGTAATTATACAATTACAGTTTGAATTTTGGTCTTGTAGGTGAAGTAGAGTTAACTTTCAATGTATATAAAATTTGGAACTACCAGTTATTACATGATTTACTGATTTTCTGAATAAAGATATAAATATGACGCCATTGAACAAAACGAACAGAATATGTTCATGATTTTATTATAGAAACGTATATTTCGTTTACAAATTTTTATCAAATGATATAAATTCTAAATTCAATATTCCAATGAAGTAATTAATGTCTCAAGATTTAAGCCAAATCTTAATTGCTTGTAAGTCATATTTTAGATTAGTTGAAATAATACAGAATAATTTATTCAGTAACTAGAACATACATTTTATATACATATAATCTGCAAATATTTAAGTCCACACAAAATTCTTTTTAATCCACGTTATAGCTTAATTAACCAGATTTAGAATGCTGCAATTCTTATATAATTTGAGGTGGTCTGTTAGTCAATGTTCACTATCAAATAGCTCTTCAAAATCACACGAGATAGATTAAATCTCAATGTGAAACTTGATCAAACATAAAATAAAATTAATGTATCATAGAACCGACTGCAGAATGGGAAATGCAGCAGTCAAGAAGCATTCGACTCTCGAGCAATTTTGGTCTTGTATCGCGTAACGTATTATTGAAACCAATGCGGAACCAGTACGTTCAATTTAATATAGCGGAGAAAACGCATTGGCTCGTTCTCACAGGCGCATGTTAAAGCAGTTAGCGCAATACCACGGTGTACGTTGCTACGTTCATTTACCCCGTTCCCACATGTCGCGATTTGCAGTTCCAGCCTGGAACTTGTGTACCGCGGATCGCATGAAAACGGTACCGTTTGCAAAAAGAAGACGTATTAAGTTACGTCACCTGCGACGGTATCGGCACCGAGATTGTCCATCGCAATTAGGTGGGCATCGACGTGTCGTGCTATCCGCGGAGTCTACACAGTAGAGTCTGGAACGTAGCGGCGTGCAGCCTTAGCCATTTGATGGTGTGTGAGCGTTAAATGCACGGGAACCTGCTAATGCGTTTCACGGCATGCATAGTGATTTTCGAAGGTATTGGTTCCCTCGCGCCGATATTAAAGTAGAGTCAGCACCACTTATTGTGGAATATGTAACACGTGGTGGTACCTTGTCGCCCTAAAAAAAAAAGACAATGGTGTTGCCACGTTGTCGATTAATTGCTCGGTGAGTTTAATGTGGATTGAGTACCGCGAAACGCATTTTGCTGTTGGATATTGCGGACGCTTGACGTTCATACAAGTTGTTTATGAAATTTTGATTTCTGTTTTACAATTTAAGGCGAAGTGAATATTACTAACAATGATCCCAATGTTTTCGTAAATGAATGTTGTACTTAATGATGGAATAGTCTGCAGAGGTCTCGTAACGGTGAAACGGTCTCTTGTATAATTGCTTATATCAAACCGTCGTTCAATATCGCACTGAATGGATTAAGACTTAATCCATAACTTTATTAAACGCGAAATATAATTCATATATGATAATATCAAGCGTACGTCGAGTAAAGCGAGAATCAGGAAAAATAGTCAAACGTATTATAGCTGCCAATGCAGAAAAGAAATGCTAATTTTAGACTGTTGTAATCTAATAAAGTTGTGGTGGTTGTTAAATTTAAAACTTTGTCAAATACACAATGAAATTATATATCGTAGAATAGACTGCAGAATGGGGAATGCAGCAGTCAAGAAGCATTCGACTCTCGAGCAATTTTGGTCTTGTATCGCGTAACGTATTATTGAAACCAATGTGAAACCAGTACGTTCAATTTAATATAGTGGAGAAAACGTGTTGGCTCGTTCTCACAGGCGCATGTTAAAGCAGTTAGCGCAATACCACGGTGTACGTTGCTACGTTCGTTTACCCCGTTCCCACATGTCGCGATTTGCAGTTCCATCCTGGAACTTGTGTACCGCGGATCGCATGAAAACGGTACCGTTTGCAAAAAGAAGACGTATTAAGTTACGTCACCTGCGACGGTATCGGCACCGAGATTGTCCATCGCAATTAGATGGGCATCGACGTGTCGTGCTATCCGCGGAGTCTACACAGTAGAGTCTGGAACGTAGCGGCGTGCAGCCTTAGCCATTTGATGGTGTGTGAGCGTTAAATGCACGGGAACCTGCTAATGCGTTTCACGGCATGTACAGTGTTTTTCGAAGGTACTGGTTCCCTCGCGCCGATATTAGAGTAGAGTCAGAACCACTTATTGTGGAGGATGTAACACGTGGTGGTACATTGTCGCCCTAAAAAAAAAAAGACAATGGTGTTGCCATGTTGTCGATTAATTGCTCGGTGAATTGAATGTGGATTGAGTACTGCGAAACGCATTTTGCTGTTGGATATTGCGGACGCTTGACGTTCATGCAAGTTGTTTTTGAAACTTTCTTTGCAGTTGTGCCATGAAAGTTGAAGTAAATGTTATTAACAATGACCACAATTTTTTCTTAAATGAAAGTTGTACTTTTGAATGGAACAGTCTGTAGTAGAGTCTAATAAAGTATGATTGTTTTGGAACTGATTTTTTAAGAATTACTCTGTATGCAGTTCATCATGAGGTTACTCTAATGTATAATATATCTAATAATCATGGTTTAGTTACTGACATAAATTTTCTGTAGCTCCAAGTTTCGATTACTTTTTGAGTTCAAAGTTTCAGTGTGAGACTCCAGTTTTGAAATACCAAATTGTGGATTTCTAATATATATTTTTTATACGAGTCTGTTGATTGTTGGTACATATCTTTCCACTGTTCGTTTTGTTAACCGTGCGATTATGTTTATTGTTGAATAGTGTTGCACTGTGTATTAAGCACGATTGATTGTAAATTGTATATTTTTTTCATTATTGTTGTAACTTTGAAGCGTCATGTTTTCGGTAGTGTTGCGAAATGTCAATGCCCAATTTTGTGCTGAAATTGTATCTAAACCATAACAGCCAATGGCTAAATATGGAGATTCATCGTAGCCAAATTAGCTGATGATGTTAGGGTACCTTCTATCCATAATCCACCTAATCCTTCTCCCTAATGTTGCGTATAAAAAATACAGGTGCCCGGTATTTTCTTGTTTTGATGTATTAATTATTATATAATGTGTTAATAATATTTCACATATTAAGTATTTGATATATTAACAAATTAGTGTTGCGATCGATGATGCACCGTTCGTGTTTTTTTTCCGTTTTCTGTAATCGCCTTTTTGTTATTGCTCCCTACCGGTTCAACACAGTATCAGTATGTGCCACTGAAGTATTGCTCGAAAGTAAATTAAATTAAGAAAAATTAGGTGATATTTACTTTTTCAAAATGTCTCTTAATTCTTTTAGGTTGTAATAATCAAATTTTTGAAATCAATGTTGATTCACGATTTTTTATTCTACCATTTTCATGATATTTAGAATCTTGTTTTGAAAACATTTAGTTCTCAATACAGTAAAATGTGAATACTTCAATTTGAATATCTGAAATTCCTTTGACTTTCATTGTTTGATTTTAAAATAAAATATATAATGTATAATAAATTATTAGTATTAATAATTGAACGTAAATGTAAGAAGTAGTTACAAATGCGAGTTAAGAATGAAAAGTTAAATGATTTCTCAATATCTAGATTCATAACGAGTTGTTGAGTTTTTAATTTCAAGGATCTATTCTTCTTGATTTTTGCATTGAAATTGAATATATTGATTGTTTAAATTTGATTGTCCATATCTTGTATATTTGTGTGATACTAATTAGTTTCTTTTCAGCTATTAATCGAATAGAAAGTTTTCTGTTTGTTTAGGTATTCATTTCTTGTGTCAGGGAAAATGTATCAAGGAAACTGAGCCAGTGCTAAGATGAAAGTGTAAATAAATGTAATAACATGATGGAGAATGTGTCAATGGTAAGAAGCTAGAAACATATTTTGAATTGAATCTAAAAATGGAATTCGATTCACATTAACATACATATAATACTATTTAATTCTTTGCGTTTTTGTTTCAGGATAGGCGTTCTAATTAGGGAAGAATTCTGATGGAAATACAAGAAAGAAATTGAAGTACAACTTAAGGAGGAGACAACTACAATAAAATCGTAGGAGGGATTCAATTATGGTATAAATCAAAAAGAAAAGAGGTATATTGTTTAATTGTGTATTATTTTCAGGTATCTATATTGTTTGTGTATTTTTTTTCAGGTGTCTATATTGTTTGTGTATTATTTTCAGGTATTTATATTGTTTGTGTATTATTTTCAGGTGTCTATATTGTTTGTGTATTATTTTCAGGTATCTATATTGTTTGTGTATTATTTTCAGGTGTATAACCAATTGAGTTCCCTTTTCAGCTAGGTATCATCGTGGGATATCAACAGTTAACATGAATATTCAGCCTATACATGTATATATACATGTATACATACACACATTAGAATGCCATGCATGGTTAGGTAGGAGATTTATTGAGCTTTAGAAGCTCAAAGGTTCATGAACAAAATTTAGGAATTAATATAATATTGTATATTTTATGTTGTTCTGCTTCTTGTATAATGCCTTGTTTCTTTCTTTCACAGTTGTACTTGTTATATAATTTTTATCTAATTATATTATTATATTATTTATACTAATATTGTTACCAATTCTATTCATGTTATTACTAATTATATTGTTTTATGTGTAGCGAATTATGTTCCCTTTCCAGCTAGGTATCTTCGAGGGACAGCATCAACACAACGCAATACATATGTAGACACATATTAAAATACCATGGTTAGGTAGGACATTTATTGGGATTTAGAAGCTCAAAGGTTCATGAACATATAGAAATTAATATTTAATTTAAATTGAAACATTTAAAGTTGAATATTTATATTTATGTTAGTAATAGGTATTGATAGTTAGGATACTATTATATAGTATTATATTAGGTACTATTATAGGTAGGGTAATATTCGGCCGGGTAGGTTCGTGCAAAGCAGCTCCTTCTGCAATGCATTTGATTAAAAAATGTGTTCCAGATGGAGATGCTTAATTTTTTAAATTTGTTAATTTGGGATTTAGTCCAAATTTTTGTTTGCATTCCGCTAGGGTGGGCCGATTGCAGAACATGAGGGTGGGCGGGTCTCGTCGCAGCAACCTCCTCGTGGTGAGACCTGGGTCGGAATTTTCCTTGGAATAGGATATTGTTTTCTTCAACATCAATATTCTATACCAAGGATTATGCCGTGCGAATAGCTGCGAAAAATTTAATGTTCTGCAATCGATATTAATTTTTGTTGTAGTTTCTGTTTCAGAGATCGGATTGAAGTTCGTAGAGAATAATCTCATGCCATTCTGTAATAACGTCCTTGAACGTCCATCGCAATTTTAAAGGAGCCTGGTAACAGTTCATAATGAACGTACTTGAGTGCTGTTTATTTATACCCCTACTAGAATCAAGTATTTGAATGCATACAATTACCAATCTTTGAATTATATAGCATTGGGAATCCCGCGTAATTAAATTCGCTATTAATATAAGACAAAATAAAAACACGGAAGTTCGCAGAGAATGTAGCAGAAGGTTAACAGGAAGTACCGAGACGCTTACATAGTTTGTAGTATATTCATCATGGGATTCATTACGGTACCATGTAGACTTCCAACCCACAAACCGCCTAACGCTTAACTCGCAACACATCTCAACGTATGGGAATCCCAACCTTGCATGCCTAAGTAGTTGGGTTGGCTGAAACCCCAACCTTGCATGTCTGAGTGAGTAGTAGTTAATTAGATCCACCATCTGGTTGAATGCAAAAATCTCAATTGGTTTGAAAAATCGCCGATTGGTTGAATGCAGGAAACTCATTTGGTGGAAACCGCAACCTTGCATGCTGTGTGAGTAGTAGTTAGATCCGCCATTTGGTTGAGCGCAGCAATGCGTATAGTCCCACTTGGTTGGAATCCTAAACTTGCATGTCTTAGTAGTTAGATCCGCCATTTGGTTGAGCGCAGCAATGCGTATAGTCCCACTTGGTTGGAACCCCAAAGTTGCATGTCTTAGTAGTTAGATCCGCCATTTGGTTGAGCGCAGCAATGCGTATAGTCCCACTTGGTTGGAACCCCAAAGTTGCATGTCTTAGTAGTTAGATCCGCCATTTGGTCGAGCGCAAAATCTCAATTGGTTTGAATGATCACCGATTGGTCGAAGCGCATAATCTCACTTGGTGGAACCCCAAACCTGCATGTTCTAGTAGTTAGATCCGTCACTTGGTCGAGCGCAAAATCTCAATTGGTTTGAATGATCACCGATTGGTCGAAGCGCATAATCTCACTTGGCGGAATCCCAAACTCGCATGCCCTAGTAGTTGGATCTGCCCAATTGGTCGAACGGAAAATCTCAATTGGGTAGAACGTAGCCTTGCACGCCTACAAACTCTGTAGTTAGAAACCAACGTTCCCATATTAGTTGAGATGTTCATACTAACTGCTTTACCGCTGCTTTTACTAACTCCTCCATAGTAGGAAACTAACACTAAATCACCACATCGCAGGGATTACTAACCAACTAACACGGGGCTTATTAGAAATTGTAGTATCGCTGGCGCAACTAACCTCATAGTAGACTACTAACGGAACGTCGCCGTATCGTGGGTAGAACTAACAGTACTAACAAGCTAACTGGGAATAGCTGTATCACTGGTGTCGCGTCGCGGTCGCGGTCGCGGTAGTGCTCATTCGCTTGCTTTATATTAACGCTTTATACTATCGCTTTATATTAACGCATTCTCATTCGCTTGTTTTATCTTTCACGCTTTATATTAACGCTTTTTCCTTCACTTGCTTTATCTTTCACTTTTTACATCCATGTATTCTCATCCGCTTTCTCGTTCTTTCCTTTAATCTTTTTCTCACTCTCTGTCACGCACTTCCGTTGTCTTCCGCATCTATATCTCTCAATCGCGCAGTCACGTTAACACTGGTGTTTCTGATTTAAAACATGTTGCTCTTGTTTTGTTCATTAATATTTTTTGAACGCGATTAAGCACGACCATGTTATGGTCTATTCCGGTCATTTCTGCCTTCATTTTTTTTTAATACTCCTTATTATCATATAACACGAATATTTACTACTGTATATATTGCTCCTCCTTGTATAATGCATTGTTTCTTTGTTTCAGGCTAGGTATTTATTCACATGAAAACACATATTGAAAGGAAAGGAGGAAACAAATAGGAATATAATTGATCATACACTGAATGTCAATTGATATGTTTCATTTAATTGTATATTTGTTTTAATTGCATATTTCATGTACTTCTGCTACTTGTGTAACGCATTGTTTCTTTGTTTCAGGCTAGGTATTTATTTATATGAACATATATTGAACGAAATGTATGAAAAAAAGGGAGAATATTGTTAATCATACATTGAATTTTAATTGATATATTTGATTTAATTGTATACTTTTAATCGTGTATTTTATTTAATTTTGCTTCTTGTGTGATGCATTGTTTCTGTCTTTCAGGGTTCAACTAATTATATAACTTTTGTCTAATTATATTATTATATTATTTATACTAATATTGTTACCAATTCTATTCATGTTATTACTAATTATATTGTTTTATGTGTAGCGAATTATGTTCCCTTTCCAGCTAGGTATCTTCGAGGGACAGCATCAACACAACGCAATACATATGTAGACACATATTAAAATACCATGGTTAGGTAGGAAATTTATTGGGATTTAGAAGCTCAAAGGTTCATGAACATTTGGAACTTTAAACTTTAAATGTTTCAATTTAAATTTGATTAGTTATTAGATACTATTATAGGTAGGTTAATATTCGGCCGGGTAGGTTTGTACCAAGCAGCTCCTTCTGTAATGCATTTGATTAGCAAACGTGTTCCAGATGGAGATGCTTAATTTTTTAAATTTGTTAATTTGGGTTTTTCGTAATATTTTTGGTTGAATTCCGTTAGGGTGGGCCGATTGAAAAACAAGAGGGTAGGGCGGGTCTCCGATCACAGCAACCTCCTCGTGGTGAGACCTGGGTCGGAATTTTCCTTGTAATAGAATATTGTATTCTACCAGATTAACATTTTATTCTATGTCAAGGATTAAACCGTGCCAATGGCTGTGAACCAATTTACTTAACTCTTCGCACTTGAAGGTGACAATTTTCACCTTCTAGAAATAGATCAAATTTGTTTGAATTGCGATATTCACTGTGTGTTCTATATATCTATCATACGATGAACTCGAACTTAAAAAAGTTGCAAACTAATTAATTTAAAAATCGATCCATTTTCGATTTCGATTTTCAATGTGATCCGAGCTTTTACTTCAACTTGGATGATTTTGAAATTCAAACTGTTCATGTTCCTGTTTCATACGGTTTAATTTCTCATGCTTCTATTCCGATAGAGTGCGCTAGTTCACAAGGTCATTTTTATCAATGTCGGTCTTTCAGAACGTTGGACAGAAGATTGTATTGCATAGTAGGCCTGTTATCAGCAAGAAAAAATGCTACAAGTAATTACAACTCCAGATTAGTAGGTAATCTAATCTGGATCCACATAGAAGGATTACTCTGCCCCTACCATAAACACCTATATTTGTGATCGTTGGTAACGTCGGTCACAACATCGAATTGATGGTAATTTGAAACTTCAGAATACGATTGGTGTACCCTGTAACTGATCTGTGGCGGCAGCTTTCAAAAAAATTCAGTTTCAACATCATCTAATTGTAAGTACCATGAACTACTCGTGTGAATAGTTATTTCTAAAAGGATTGTCTCTAGGGTAGAGCAGTAATGAAATTTTTCTATAATTATTTTCCGTAGGCGTGGCTCTCGAGTAAACTGAAAATCAAGGGGAATGAAGAAATGAATTAACTGTACGGACGATGATGTCATTGCCCCGACAGGTTATGAGCAGTGCGCGGCGAGGATGTCAAGATGGCTGCCACGTACATCTGATCGGAGGTGTGTGCGCTCGCGAAATTTGACGCCAAACCGTGATAAAACGGGCTGTGCATTTCGGGTCCCTGACATGCTGACAGTGCGTAGTTAGTCGGCCCATATCCATGAGGACCACTTTGTACACCATCGATGATAGTTCTTGTCGTCGCGGCCGGCGGCGGCTCGCATTGAACCATGTTCAGCAAAAAGCTACATGTAGACGTCAAAAAGTCAACACTGAAGATTCAGGATGTTAAAAAGGATAGCGCAACTCGGTTCAAGCATCTTAAGATCGTATTAGGTGAGCTGGCCACTTTTCGTTCGCTTCATTGGCTCCTAGGGTCAGATGTTAGAATATTAATACATACGTTCGTAGGCATTAACCGCGAATAACCAGTTTTCAGCTAATGAACACGACGACGGCTAAGAGGGGCGGCAATTTTGTTAGCATTCGCCGCCTACGCGTCAATTCACTGAAGACGTTATTAACGTAATCATAGAATTTCAGAAATCCTATGGAAATTCACATCAATGAATATTTTCCTTTATCATAAAACTCGGCCGTTTTCGCTGTCAGCTGTTGTTGTAACATTAAAGTATTTTTTTCAGAAACATGTTCTGACAAAGTTTATCTAAATTATGCAGTATGTGAACTGGAAATAGGAATTACATTGACACATATTTTAATAGTAATGGATTAGTTAATTATATTATACTGGTAATGTCTTTGTGAGAAATGATTTTTATTTTATAAGAATATTAAATGTTTTGATGAAGGAGGAATATAATTAGCATGTATGTAATTATAATACAATGGTCATAATATTCATAGGTAGCTGGTATCTAATCATTAAACCGCATGACCACAGAAACCAACCCACCATGGCCTCCAGTTATGTCTAATGTTACATTATTATTGTGTGTAGACAGACATGCATGTTTAAATATATAATAATCATTAACTGCTGAACAAATTTTCTAGAGTATTCATGATTCAAAGTCTCAAGTATTTATAAACATTTTAAGAAAGAAAATTAAATATATTCTTTTATTTATTTTTTAATAAAAATATGTTGTTTCTCACTTTTAATATAGAACTCATATTTTTATCTTATTTCATATTTTTGTAATTTCAGAACTATTTGAATTACTATGATTATGTTTAGTTATATTCAGTCCATTTGTGATAAAATATTTTTTCCTTTATGCTTTAGGTTCTTCCAATTAAGTTTTAGTTTGTTAGATTTTTAACAGAAATTTCATTTACATTAGTAAAACCAATGTCTATTATTTAGAAAGAATAGTGACTAACATCAGCCTATAATTTTAGATTGTGAGGGATCAACGGTTAGCATATGATAACAAATCAATGATACTCTGTTATAGAAAATGTGGACACTGATGAAGCAAAGGGGTTTTTCGAGGGCAACTTCAGTCATGTCTATTTTATTCTTTACGATTGTTTTGTCTCGGCTGAAGCAAATCTCCGGCAGAGAGGTAAGATTATTTTTAGACATAAACAGTTTAGATCTTAAAAATGTAAAATTACAACTGCATTGCATATATATGTGGACATGATTGCGATATCTATTTCTATCAGTGCAACCAAATGCAGTTTTATTTATAGAAGTAATGAATGTATTAAAATTAAATATCATTTTTGTAATCCCAGTATTACAATTATTTTACTATTTGCTTGTTTTCTCTCTATTTTGCTGTCAGAACTTTCCTTCCACATTGGTGAGTAAAAGATGAATGAATATATACTTACATGTCCCAGGCATGTTGCAGTTCTATTAATCTAATCGGTATATCCAATCTTATAAGTATATCCTTTAGTACATGTAGCATGTGCTTAGGATATTTATAAACTCATGCTATTTTTATTATTTTTTATCTTTGTTAACATAGTATCAAATAAAAATATCAAATAAATGTATTACACATTTAGTGAAAAGAATGTTTTTTTTTATAGTGCATAAGGCACATAGGGAGGAATTGGAGCAGGTATTACAGCTCTTAGAGAAAGTTTTGACACTTCTCCCTGAGCTTCTTAACAGGAGATGGCAATGCCACAGTTTGGCAAGGATTTTGCAAAAACTTTTACACCCGGGTAATAGTTGGAAACTTCGTAGACAAGCTATAAGGTACATACAACGTTTTGATAAAATGTTTCATTTATCTGATGGTTAAAGAATGTCTAAAAAAAACTGATCCTTTCTTAGATTCTAAATAGATTTCTGTGTTACCTTTTAAATTTATTTTTAGGTATTTTATTCTGTGGTACCAAGCACTTGGTGAAAATGCCCCAGAACATATACATCAAATGTTTGCAAGCTTGGTACCAGGGTTTCCACCCCAACAACCATCCCCTTATAAGTCTGAACGTAAACTGGATGGAAGAAATAAGCATGCAAAAGTAATTGGTTGTGATGATAAGGATAGGAAGGAGTTTTATGATACACAATTGTCGCAGAGTACTTTCCATGACAATAGCTTGAATCAGTGTCCAGTCACTCCAGTTGACAGTGGACCTATTTTACCCCCACAAAGTGGAGAGAAGCCTCTTGATAATGAGACTGTTCGATTTTTAGAAGCATTACTTGAATTTATGGTTACTCAGGTGTGTTTGCTGTTACACAACTAATTAAAGGATAAAATTGTAGTAATACTTATTAGTTGCACTGTTAGAACTTTATTTTTCATTTTGACTATAGGTTGTTAAAATAGAATGGCGGGATAAATCTTCACGACAGCACAAGACTTTCCAATTTTTATTAGAACGTTTTAAAGCCACATACCTTCGTCACATTTGTCCTGAGTTCGACGATAATTTCTCCTTGTACAAACCTAATTTAGAACTGCCTACAATGCGTAAACCAACGAATCAAAGTCAGGATAATTATGTATTGTGTAAAGTTGCATTCATCAAATGGGTTGCTAGTTTTACACACGTTGCTAGAAAAGATGGTCTCTTCGCACATCTTTCACATAGGTATTGCTCTCTAAACTTAAAAAATTGATATTATATTGTGCAGATCGTTTTTCTTACACCATTTATTTTTTGTACATTCGTTTAGCACAACTCCGAACGAAGAAAACGCGGAGTCGGAACTTCGTCGTGTTTCGGTTACACAAAATTCAGCTGATTCAACTTTACTGTCGCCTGAATCAACTGTATCTCAACAAGAGAACCAAAATCAGGAGGATAACACTGTTTCGGCTGTTACCCTCGTCAGGGAAGTTCTTTACGGTAACAGAGACAACGTGAACTTTGTACACGAGTTGTATAGACAAGCATTTCTTTTGGACTTCAATCATGCTGGTGCTATCAGAAAGGCTATAGCTGTTTATAAAGATTGGATTCAAATGAATGTAGGTATATGATTGTCTAATTAAGATTATTTCTTACGTATGACAACAAGGAAGTTAAAATTATATTACATATTTCAATTTTATGCCATTAGGAGCTTCCTCCATTCATGTTAGAACCATTGGATAGTCATAAGGATAGAGATTTAGAAGATACCTCCAAAAAGGATGGAAATGATGTAGATAAAAGTCCATCTGAATCTTATCGTCAAACAAGATTGAGAAACGATTCGTACCTCGGTGCTATACACAGAGAAAATTTGTTTATCAGAGCAGGATTGCAGAATGTACTGCAAGTATTCATTACGCAGGCTTCGAATGTATTTTTCTTGGAGAATTTTGGACCGAATGCATCTCTGACGCTACTCGAAGAGCAGACGGACAGCTGTAAAAGAGTGCTAAACGTATATCGTTACGTTGTTATGCATTCTAGATTAGAACCGGGCACTTGGGAACAATTGCTTAGGTATATAAAATATATCATTGCTTAAAAATTAAATTGGAACTTTTCCGTTACTTATTAGCTAACTTAATACTAGCATTACACGTTACTAATCTAATTGTTAATTCATTAGGGTATTACTACAAATAACGTCACTCGTTTTAAATGAGAAATCATCTCGACGGAAGGTTCAAGACAGTATTGGTGGCAAACTTGCACCCGCCATATTTCAAACGTTAATTGTCACATGGATTAAAGCCAATTTAAACGTTGTTATTTCTACTCAGCTGTGGGATCAGTTTTTAGAGGTATTAACATCTCTGACACAGTGGGAAGAATTAATTCGAGAGTGGGCTGTAAGTTGGATTAAGTATAATTTCAATGTAAATTACGCCAAAGTTAAATCATGTCGAAAAAATATCATTTTCGTTTTAATTCTGTTTCTATAGAAAACATTGGATACTTTAACAAGGGTACTTGCCAGGCACGTGTACAATCTAGATCTAAACGATTTACCATTGGATAGACTGAGTGAGCAAAAAACTAAAAAGCGACGGGGTGTTGGAAGTCGTGCTGCGTCTACCGGAAGTGTCCAACCGCCGCGGAAAGGAAGCGTTGATCAAGAAAGTCATACAGTGTCTAAAGAAAATGTTATCGGTATAAAATACAAATAATTTTCTCTTTAAGTTGTATTAGATGTACCAATGAAGAATTTACTATTTTGTTAATAATATAACAATATATAATTTCAATTTAAAATGTCCTGATCCCCAGAATTCAGCAGAAAATAGTGAACAAGTTGTTGGTACACCTAATAAACTATATTTAACGATGTTAAATGTTGTTTTATATTTTATATAGATCATCCAATGCGAGACATGAGGAAAGTACGACCTCTTCCGCGCAGTGCGAGCGATAATACAATATATAATGCAAAATCTCGCACAAAGCTTCACAGAAATCGTACTCACACTGTGCACAGTGGCATTCCGGGTAAGTATCTAACTTTACGAGTTTTTTCTTTCTTCTCTTTCCTTCTTTCCCTATCTCTCTATCTCTCGGTTTAGTTCTGGTGACTTTTGTAATTTGGTAGTGCCATCTATGTTGCTGATAGCGCGTGCAAATTTATTTATAACTTTGTCTCTTACTTTTTTGCTTGAACGCTGACACCGGTTTAAAAATAACCAGTCGAGTGTCAGCCAGACACTTGTCTCGTCTCATTCTTTTTCTCTCATCCTCTTCATTCGCAACTTCGTTTTCCTTGTGCTTGCTCTCTCCTAGTTTCAGTCAACGAATCGCCAAATGAGAATTAGAGATTTAGATTACTCTCAATCGTTTGTGGCTTATTTGTGTATTAAGTGTGAACAATTTCCACACGTGCAGTACTCCCATTGTCAATAGAGCAAGATATGGCTCGGTTATTATCAAGCGGTTCTACATCATCGTCGGGACACACCAGAAAAATGTTACCCAACAGACGTGCTAAATCCTTGGATAGCATTGTCATGGTGGATAGCGAACCACCGTCGCCTCGTTGCCCATCTCCAACGCCCAGCAGTGGGGTTGACAGCAACAAAGACAGTCCTATACAAATTGAAAACATTGATGGCAGTAGTATTGGTAAGTATATTTGCTGCTACTTGCGCACAATTTAAAAAATTTATTTTTTAACCATAACAGTGTCAGCATTTTCACAATCTCCAAAATATTTCTATGTCCCGATCATAATTCGTTAATGTAATACTAACATCGAATATTTTAATTTACTTGAAAAATAATTTATTTGTATCATGTGCTTCGCTTATATTTCTGCGAATTAATTCTGCCCGCGTAATCAGGCAGTTTGACACATTTATTTTATTTAAGTTTTACAATAAATATACATACATACATATGAAATTATTAATAGCTTTTTGCGTTTGAATTTTATTGTTTTTAACTTCTGAATTAATGGCCTAAGGAAGTGTTTCATACATCACTTTAGACAGACAGATTTTAATTGTGAATCTTTATACTGATTTTGTAAGTACATAATTACTTTGCAGACACTAATGATGCATCAGAAAGAAGATCTGTCATGGCAGGTGGCGGAGTTCGTGGATGGCTACCTGATGTGGCAGTAGTATTATGGAGACGTATGTTGTCAGCATTAGGGGATGTAAATAACATTCAAGATCCCACCCTTCATGGTCAAGTAATGGATTACCTTGTGCAGCTTACGCAAACACTCATAAAAGTCAGAATATATTGTATTATGTGTTATCATGATTATCAAGTTATTATAATTAAATGAATATCACTTTTTTCATACCAAAACAGATTCGTCTAAACCAAGGTGTATCTGGAGACAATCAAGCAACTCCTCCAGCTCCAGAACTCATACCGCCATTAACAGTCATTGCCCCTTGGTGTTTTAAGGTTGCTATTATTCATATGCTTGTTATGGATACATAAAATCCACAATACTAATTCAAGAAATTATACGTTTTCAGGCGATACAACTTCCTAATCAATATGAAGTTGGTAAACTAGCAGCATATCGTTTGATTTGTCTTTTAACGGTTCAGCCGCAGGATATTAGTTTACCGAAACAACATTTAACTCTATTTTATCGTGCGGTTCACAACGGTATCGTTAGTAACGACAGTAAAGTATTACATGTTCTTGTTAAATATACTGGACCAAGATTGTTCAGTTTGAATCTTCCTGGCTCCAGTCTACTGATCTTGGACTATATTCACGCTGCTAATATGATATTAAGCAGTCAAGACATTGGGGTACTGTAAAAGTCACGTAATTATTTTATAGCGACATGTGATCATAGAAATATAAACAATGAATGGTTACAGGCACCGAGGACAGAGGCTGTTTCAATGATTGGATCGTTATTATCATTGCCTGCTACCACAGTAAAATTACCTGTACTGCAACCTACTGCAACAGATATTGCAACCATGACGTGTCCAGACGCAAAAGTAATTGGACATAGTGTCCTATATCTGTGCATACATTGTATGTATTACATAAATTGTTTTATTTTAGGAACATATAATTACGATACTCTTAAGAAGCTGTAGACGTGAACCAACTGGTATTGCGAGATGCGTGGCGCTTTCAAGTATCGCTATGTTCGTTTATAAAGAACTATGCTACAGAAATCAACACCCGAGGATCCCAGAATCCGTTACGGTTCTTCTTCTAGCACTGAGAGTAAGTTTTTTAAGTTTTCTGTCGACAATAGTTGCAAATAAAAAATGAATTTCGTGTGATCAATATTATTATTATTCTTTTTTTTTTAATTTAGAGGAATCTGCATGTTATATATTTTAGATTAGAGCATATTGGTTTGCACCTGGGTTGTAGTTTTTAGTAAAATAGTGCGCACTATGTAGTGCTTTAATACAATTTTTAGTTGCAATCTCTTAGGTGGATATATCTAACAATATTTGAGCTAAGTGTAGTAAATGTCATAGTAGTAGTGAAAAATTCAGTATCTCTTCCACTGAGTCTGATTGACAGCGGATGCAAGGAACAGAGCGTCGCAGGGCTGGTTTCTGTTTCCCCTTAATGGATCAGGTAGTTTTTCTTGGATTAACCAACCTCTGTCGACTCCTTTATTATGTGTTGTTACAGTATTTACCTGTCGACTGATGTCTACGTGTCTTCTTTAAGGATGTTGTCAACATTGCATGGTTTTTTTTTGCACGGTCATGTGTCTGTATAACGTCCAGCGACATTTAAATGTTTGATTTTATTTACCTTTTATATATTATTAGTGATTAACGTACTTCCTATTTAATACTAATTTACATAGAGTCAACGAAAATACGTTGATTTTACAGAAATATGCCCTAATTAAAAATGATATTCTTTATTGTTTAGGCCAGTCATGCTACCGTTGCCCAAGTAGCATGTGACTCTCTACTGTTGCTATGTGATAAAGCGGATATCCTCTTGGAATTGTACCCAAATGTGCCATCGAAAATAATTCAGGTAAATGTTATTAAAGCTTTCCAAGATATCAAACTCTTATACATATAATCTTGTATTTTCGTTTTAGATTTTGTCAGAAACGCTTGGATATATGAGTACACGAGATAGACGCGGCCAATTGATAATATCGATGTTATTTTGCTTGGGTGAATGGGCTATGCATCTAGGTCCGAATGTCTTATTACGTGTATTTCAAGGAAAACCACTATTAATGACACTGTTCACTGTTAGTACTTTACACAGATTTATACACACGAATAAAATTTCTGTGTTCCCTTATGTAAATGATTTGGAATGTTGCATATGTAGGTTTTGGATAACATAGTGCAAGACAAAGGTAGTAAAGGTTTGTCACAGTCAAGCAAAAGTCATGAAGATGAGGACAACGACTTTGATCCTGATATTACTTTGGACAATTTGGCTGACGAGACTAGCATAAAATCACCTCGTAGAGGCAATATTCAGTCTGTTCAGTTGGCCGCAAAAATGGTAAAAATCTCGTAAATACGTTTTCATCTGAAACGCAAACACTCATAAAACGGTCAGTTTTATATTAAAATTAAAATGGTGTGTAGGTAATGATGCATTTAATTAATCACTTGGGACACTTTCCGATGGGTATTGGAGCAGCTCGCTTATCTTCGTTAGTCGTCGAATTGGATGATGTACCAGGAATTGATGGAGATGAACTATCATCTGCAATCTTTCATGCACCAAACATGCAACTGTTAATGTTATCGAACTCCGTGATAATGTCACTTGTTGAATTGGCTGCGTTGGACGCACCCGGTGGCGGTGTCACTGCTGGATTAACGACAGCTCCGTCGTTGGTTCGAGTTTTGTTGAGGGATTTGGCAGGAAAAGCATCATGGGACAGTTCTATCTTGTACAGTCAGCCATCTATTGACGATGATATTCCAATAGCATTTACAAAACACGGTAATGGAAATGTTCAGTGATAATTGAATTGTTAATTATTTATTACATTTCAGCTTATGTGTACATGATTTCAGTTGAATGGAAAGCAAAATCACATGGCGAAGAATTATGTAGCGTTACGACGCCTCAAACGTGTACACCTCGACACACGGTGCGACACCGTGAACCTCATGTATTACCTACATTCGCAAATGGTGCCAGTGATATGGATAACTTAGATGATGTAAGCCTTAATATATTAAAAATAGTTCATCGGTTAAGATGATAATAGTCATAATATTATATTAAGATTTTTTACCTCATAATTAACGTAATATATATATGTCTAGCTCTTACAGTACATAGGGTACACAAGCCCAGAAGTATTAACCAATCCAGAAATAGCACTTAATGCACCAGCAAATCCTCCTCAGGGTTACTACCTCGAAAGTGAAACTATAGCAACCATTCTCAGTCAAAGGAATGCAGAACAGGAGCATATCAACAATTGGAATCAGCATATTAGGTAAATTTTTACTGAGTAAAACCTTCGCCATTTTTCATTCTATTCGTTACTATTTTACGTTATTACTATTTTAGCATGTGTGCATCAGCAATAAGTCCGCCTTGTTGTCGTCCACCTCCAGCACCGTTTCATCACTGCCGCCTTCTTTTTTCGCATTTGGGTCTATCTGGTTGGGAACAACGTAGAAAATTGCATTTACTCTCGAAGAACGAGAAGCTATTACGTGAATTGCGAAATCTCGATAGTCAACGGTCTAGGGAAACGCATAAAATAGCGGTAATCTATGTCAGTCAAGGGCAGGAGGATAAAAACTCCATATTAAGCAATGTCACTGCAAGCAAAGAATACGAGAGCTTCATTGCAAGATTGGCCTGGGAGATCGAACTTGAATCCCATACAGGCTTTCTCGGTGGTCTTGTGCCTGGAAAAGCGTCTGGTGTCACAGCACCATATTTTGCTACATCTTTCACTGAAATTCTTTTTCACGTTGCAACGAGAATGCCTTCGGATAGTCATGAAAGTTTACTGCAAAAGGTAAGAATTATCGAATCAATGAATCTATTCTAAAGCAACTCTATTTAGCACGTCTGGGAAATAAATTGTTTTAGACCCGCCATCTTGGAAACGATGAAATTCATATAGTTTGGTCTGAGCACTGGAGGGACTACCGCAGGGACATCATACCAACTGAATTTTGTGATGTTTTAATAGTTATTTATCCGTTACACAATAAATTGTACAGAATTCAGATCTCTCGGAAGCCAGAAATTCCATTTTTCGGGCCGCTGTTCGACGAGTGTATTGTAGAGGATAAAGTTCTGCCTGGATTAGTGCGGACAACAGCTCTGGCGGCTAGCAGAGCGAAGCGATCTACGCTTACGTTGTATCAGCATTAGTAAGTACACTATTTGTACTATAAATAATCGAACACTTTATTAATAAAACTGTTAAACATTGTAGTTACGAAGAGAGAGCAAGATCCATCGACACCGTTATGAGAAATCATAAAGAAGCTACCACATTCGAAGAATTCACAGCCAACGTTTATTCCCCGGTACAACCGCCGAGCCCGTTCAGTGGGGCTTCCTCTGTATCTGGTTAGTTCGTATATGTTAGTATAAGAAGAAAAATCATAAGATATTTTATACACGTTTCATAGAGATATTTCAATTTAAATTAGCGGCATATAGCTGCGTGTAGATCGTGTTTATTTGCAGTTTAATTCAATGCACAATTTTCACTATTCATAGCAATCCCGAGTCATAGACTTATTTCGAGAATGTCCGATAGAAGCTGAACAGCTTTTACAGCTGAACAGTGAAAACACCCCCATTTCCAATAGTTTCTGCATGAGGCGTCGATTGTTTATTATTATTATTATCAATATCACACTGTCAGGATCTACAACAAGCGTGCAATCCACAGCATCGTCAAACCTCGCAGCAGCGCTTATAGATTCGCATCAGGGTCGATCCGGACTGCGAAGTTCATCAGCGGCGAGCAGTGATAACCGCGCGAATAGAGGTGACTAATTCAGTCCACTAACCCCCACCCACCTTGTAACACCATCCGACAAGGTAGTATTATAATTTATTTATTTTTTTTTTCTTTGCTGTTTACGTTCTGTCTATAACAAAGTGTATCCTTGTTTATTTTCTCGTATACTCTTTTTTTTTCTATAGACTACCTAGTAGTGATACTATATGTTATAATATGTTAGTACTTCTACATGGCAGACTTTTACACTATTCTTGAATTTTATTCTACAGAAACTCTAAGCTGGTTCGTTATCAGAACACACCTCTGTCTCTGTTCAAATGACGTTGTTACACAATTATTTAATTATTGAAGTCTGAAATAATTGAAATTCACAAATGTACTCAGCGTTTGGTCAGACATATATACATATATATATATATATATCTTCGAAAACAAGATCGGAGAAAATTATATTACAACCGTTCATTTTTTTCATATCCACATGTTCTTTAATTATATTTTTGTTAACAGTCTTACACAATCTATTCAGAGGTAAAATTCCCTTTCTATGTGCATATTAGACATAATAGATTATACAGTTTCCTTCTATTTCATATCACATTACATATGCCACTTCTGTTCGTGTTGCTTCATAGATAGTCAGTACAGTGTTGTGTGTACATAGAATGTTCTAGAAGTGTGTTAGTAGCTGAAAATTGAATTGTGAATACTTCTTTCGTGAATCAATAATTCTTTGACTATATTGACTGTATGGCATTATACACTGAGATTTGCTTTTTGCAAAGTGTAAATGAATGTTCTTTTTTTTTTACAAAAACACCTGTTTATCTCATTCACAATTTGAGGAATCAATATGTAAATATTTCACATCAAGTTTTATTACAGCAAGTATCTAAACACTACTGCAGTATTTCTTTCTTCGTAGCTTGCTTTTTTTACTTAAAAAGAAAAAAAAGAATAAAATAATCGCCACTATTTCTTCAAAATTCATTTCATGTAGTATATTTTTTGTCATAATTAATTCAGTATGCATACATAGCATAGACCATTTTTTATGAACATTATTCTTTTCAGCAAATTGCATGCTTATTTTTACTACTTATACTTTTATATGTTAATTGAATTGCACTTTTGGCTACACGTGTAATCGTTTAGTGTGCCTTGGTTCAAATTGGAAAATCCAATGCAGACTGAAGGTATGATCTCTCCTGTTTTGCTTTCAGTGTCTGATGGAAGTAGAGTATGGTTCAGCAATGATACTCCAGAGAGCACAGCTCTTCATGGAATTTCACCTAGACCTATAAAAAAGATGTCGTTTAAAACTGGGCAGAAGCAGAGGGCAAGCACTCAACCCACACCTCCTGACAGTCCAAGATATAAATAAGAAATTTTATATCAATATCATAAAAAAAAGAAACACTTTTTGCACAAGAGGGGTTGTTCGAGGAGGATACATCCTGGAAATTGTAATTTAAGAGAATTCTTTAAAATGCTAATTAATACAATGCGTTACAATAATACATATACGTGAAAGGTGAACCCACTATTCTCTACGTTTGAAGATGGTAAAGTACGTTAGAGTAAAAAAAAAAAAATGACGGGTTAATGTGTTGCCCGGCATTTCGGATATTGTCTTTATAGTGGGGTCATCCGAATATATCTGATTAGTCTTAGCGTTTTCTGTTTTCCGTCCTTAGGTTTAATTTTTATATTAAATGTACAGATCGTTGTTTATTTGTTGCAACGTGAATAATTAATTTATTGGAACATAAAACATATGAGAGGATTTAACGGACATAGATGATACAATAGCGGAACTATATTTGTTATATATACATTTATTAGTGTCGTCACGACAGCTATTTTTCATTGTACAGTACATTCTTAAGATCAGTTTACCCTTATACTTGAAACTAGGTAAGCTTAAATAATTCTATCGACTAAAAAAGCTTCTATCTTAATTTATATTGAAGATAACGAGCTCCTCGATGTTACACACATGCCTTCGTAAGGGATAACTTTTTAATTTCCTGTAATTGTAATGGGTGATAAGAGAACATAATTATCAATGTAATCACAGAATGCGTCTATGAGAGTGTTGATAAGAATCAAATGTTATTTTTTAACGTCAACGTGTTTTACATGTCAGCGTGTCATGTGTCTTTTAACACTGTACTAAGTTGTACTTCAACGTTGCGTTCCGCATCAACACGATTTCTTTGAATCGTTATCGGACAGCTACATTCCATGTTCAACTATCATTTTCTACACTTCGTTCATTCATTATCCGTTGCGAAGAATTTTCGTTTTCTCTTTTTTTTTTTAACATTTCTTTCGAAGAAGTCGAAGCATTCCATTGTATGTTTTCTATTTGATTTCGACGGGTGGAAATCCTTGTTAGAAGTTACGTGTTACCAGGATAAACAGTGTCTTAGTTCCATGTACATTGTGTAGTGGAAGAGATCAAATTAGGGAACAGTTTTGTTGTCATACCAAAGTTGCAGGTACTTGGTGCTTTACGATACTCGAGATATAGAAGTATTTTAAATAATGTGTCAAAATATGTTATTTACTAGGAACGATGAACCTAAAAAGGAAACAGGCTATTAAAAAGGGAAAGCAAAATCGAGGAAAGCTTTGAAAGTAAAAGGGGAAGGAGTAAACAATCTTGGCTTTGGAGAAAGATTTATCTTAATACAGACAATGATAATAATCAAAGTAATAAATATGTAATTGGTCGCTGTTGATATGAACAATTTTAGGGGAAATGGTATATTGTGGTGAATATATTGATATTCGAGTTGAAATTGTAATAGATAGAAAGAAAAGGAAGGAAAGGGCACGGTATTCGGGTTTTTTTTTGAGGATTATCAAAAGATCGCATTCAAAAATGTAGGTATTAGCAACGAAAATGTAGGTAAATAATTACCGATGCGCAGACCATGGCCAAAGCAGCATTATTTTTTCACTAATTTATAACGAAGTAGTGATTGAGAAGAGCCATGTATATGTATTGTACATAAATTGTTACGCACGCGATTGACCTCGAGGTCATTAACGAAAATTATTCTTCGTGGAATATTGTACCGCTACGTTAATTGAAACAAGAAAAATAAGAAAAGATTATTGGTCTAGATGTACGTATATTCGATATATACATATAAACGAAGATGAAAAAGGAACTTATTACAGTCTTACATAAGGATGCTTCTACGAATCGTATCTAAACAGTGTACTTAATTAACTATCTTCATTAGTACCATTATAATAACTACTTGCTATTATTTATGTTACAAATATACAAATTGCTGTTAACATTATTAGCATAGCGCTCAACTATTTTTCTTACTGGACGTTAGACACGTAATTGCTCGGAACGGAACTCGTGTAGTCGAACGAATCCTCTGTCAAACATGTCGCATTAACTTAAATTATCGATTTTGTTCCCATTTTCAACATTAACCGATATTCATTATTCGTGGTAATGCGTAAAGGTGTGATCATTATTTTCAACGATCCAAAATAGAAGAGATGTACAAAGGACATTAGTTCACAATTCTTTTTCTGTGTAATTCAGCGTTAATGTATGGAATTGTGAAGTTAATCATGTTACCGTCAAATATCTCTGTAATTAGATATAACTAAAAATTTTAGGTCTAATAGGCAAGACAGCACCTTTAAAGTAACTTTTGAAATCGGATCGTTTGTGTAGTCATTAGTTGTTTGGAGATATATAACTGTAACATATTTAACTTTGTGCCATGCATATATGCATATAAATATATATACTACTTGTTATGCATCTAACAATTATATGCATAACAATGCATATGGATCAAATTTGATCATACAGAAATTTCTATTCGTATAAACACTTAATGCGTTTCAATTGTTTAAATTCTTTAGCCCGATGGGAACAGTGGAATTAGAGTTTCGTAGTGTCACAGGCGGCTCTCTTAAACTAACTAGAAGACTTTCTAATATTTCTAACCAAAATTTCTGCTGTAAAATCTGTACCATTGAATCCAGACTCTGTGACGAAACATTTGCAGAATTTACAGCATCATAGGGCAGAGTAGGAATCGACTAGAAAAACGTATTTGGACGCGTTAGATCTTTGTAGAGAGTGGTGTTCGGAATTGATCCAAAAGACACGTTGCTCTTCTGTAACTGGAATTCGTTGCCCAAAGATTTCTCTGATATCGTATTAATTGTACACATTTCTGCAATGGAATGTACATTTTATTGCACAATAAAATTGTGATGAACTAATCGTGAGAATTTCACGGGATTGTTTTCTAAATTTTTCATTTAAATCTGCGTTTAGTTTGTAGAACTTCAGTGTAGAGGTCACTGCAATGAATCATCCTTAAAAATGGCTTCCTTAAGTGTCGAAGTTGCTTGTAAATTACGAATTAATTGAAAAGAGTAGTTACATGTAACTAAATATTTGCTTTGCCCTTTTTTTAATGTAGAGCACCTCCACACGCAACAGTTCGTCATTTCCCTCCTGTTTTCACGAATGTAATCATAATTGGTTACGTTTCGTAGTAAAGCGTGGAAGTCTAACAAGACAGTCGCGGAGCTGTCAAAAGGTTTCTTATGTAGACATTTATTGGGTTAACTTGATTAGTTAGTATAAACGTGGATGAATGTCTGAGAGCGATATTTACGACTCGGCCGACGAATACACCAGTCTGATGGACATTCACGTAGCAGAATCTCGTTCGGATGACCTAGGCTTGGTCACAAGTCGAAAAAGGCGTTCACGGATTAGTAATGAAGAGGTAAACCAATGATACCTTCTACTCTTTGTCTGAAATATTCCATTATCCATACGCAACACGAATCTCTCGCTATTTCTACAAGAGTAGAAAGTAAGAAAAGTTCATATAACTATATAAATTAGCAGTAACATTGAAGTAAATATTTACCTACATTGTAAATTTATTATTTTTAGCCTTTATCACTTTTGGACTTGATATAACGATAATGTAAATGATTTGTAGATTGAAAATGGTGTACCTGAAGTGCATATTCAGTCACCAGGTACGTCAAATAATGCAGGTCCAGGTAGGAGAGGTCCAACAGGCAGTGGCAGTCAGACTAGGGCTAGGAGTTACAGAGATGAAGAAGAAGAGGAATTAAAATATGGGGCAGCACACGTCATTAAATTATTTGTGCCTGTATCACTTTGTATGTTAGTTGTAGTTGCAACAATTAGTTCTATACATTTCTATACAACCAAAGGGATATACCTGTAAGTTTTTCTTTATATGCATAAAACTGTACGCAATATATAGGCTTCTATGTAGAGATATTGTTAAATACAATATAATTTTTTTTTTCAGTTTATATACTCCGTTCCATGAAGACAGCGCAGATACAAGTACCAAAGCTTGGCAAGCAGTTGCCAATGCCTTAATATTAATAAGTGTTATTGCTTTCATGACTATGACGTTTATAGTCTTATATAAATATAAATTTTATACAGTAATTCGGGCATGGCTGATTATAAGTTCTTTACTATTGTTATCTATGTTTTCTATTCTCTACTGCGAGTGAGTATATTTATATATATATTATCAATATTTACTTGCCATATTAATTAAAGATGATATTTCTTTCAGACAAATATTAAAAGCTTACAACATTCCAATAGATCTATTCACATTAGGTATAATTTCATGGAACTTTGGAGTTGTTGGAATGATATGCATACATTGGCAGGGTCCCTTACAGTTGCAGCAAGCATACCTTATTTTCATCTCTGCGCTAATGGCTCTTGTTTTCATCAAGTATCTGCCAGAGTGGACGGCGTGGGTGGTCTTAGGTGCTATTAGTATTTGGGGTAAGATGAATACGAAGTGATACTATATATTACTACATAAATGGGATCATTATAATTGAAACATAATCTATCGTCGATATCAACAGATTTAATAGCAGTATTACCACCGAAAGGACCTTTAAGGATATTAGTAGAAACTGCTCAAGAACGCAATGAATCCATATTCGCTGCCTTGATTTATTCATCGACTGTGATGTACACTACGTCAACGACTTACACGGGTTTCGTACATACGACAACAATGACCAGCAGCGATTCCGTTGCTGGCGGTACAGCGAATCCAGTGAACAATCAAACGGAAAATCAAAACGCTCCTGCAACGAGGGATGCTGAGGAAGGCGGGTTTACTCCTGAGTGGATAGAAACCCACGGTATTAGATAAGAGTAAGTGTCATCTTGTCAGTAATTAAAATAACTAACACACAGCTTCGCTTTTAGGCGACAGAGGTGCGAGGAGAGCACAGGAAGTCCTTGAAAATTCTTCGTCGATGACCGAAAGTTCAAGGCAACAAGATAATCGAGTAGTACAAGATGTGCAAGGATACGTAGCTCCAATTACAGAAGAAGAACGGGGGTTAAAGCTGGGTCTTGGAGATTTTATATTCTACAGCGTCTTGGTTGGAAAGGCATCCAGTTATGGCGACTGGAATACTACTTTGGCTTGTTTCATTGCCATTTTAATTGTATGTATTTATTCGTAGCATTTTTATAGACGGACATAATAGTTGTACACACCACCACTGCCATAGAAAAAGTACCCAATTTTAGTTGTACAAGATGAATCATCTACAGTTAAAGTCAAAACACTTTTTCTGTTGTTTTTAATTATAGATGGTTCATCTTGTGTATCGAAATAAGAACTATTTTATCCGTATTATTAACATCTTCTACTTTTAGGGACTCTGTTTAACAATTCTCCTGTTGGCTGTATTCAAGAAGGCGTTACCAGCCTTGCCGATCTCCATTACTTTTGGTTTAACGTTTTACTTCGCTACCAAGGTAATCGTCGCGCCATTTGCGGATAGCTTAGCCAGTGAGCAAGTATTCATTTAACAATAGGTATGATACTCATAACATCTTATTTAGTATAATTTATTACAAAGCGTAGCGTTATTCACATTTTCATCGTGTCTGACTCTCGCATCTCGTTCAAACTCCTCATTCGTATTTTAACTTTATTCGAATTTGTATCTTGCAAAAAACAAATGCTCAAGACGAAAAGTTTACATTTGTAAAACGAATGAGAAAAATTAATAAATAACACTTATATTTATCTGATACATAGAATAACTTTGGATGTCCTAGATAACGTTTAGTTTTTAATGTGAACATTAAATGTTTATCTTGTAACTTTCCATTCATTCGTTTAATCTTTATTCATCTTACTTCACGACGACATTGAGAGACACAACTATCGAAAATAATCAAAATTCAATCGAGCTACGACAGTTTATTGTATTTCGTCGTTACATTCAAAGAACATAGATCGCATAGATCAAGTATAAAAAAAAGCAGTTGATGACCGTCCTTTCGGGAACCGTATGAAACATGAGGTATAATGTTTGTCTAAACAATTCACTAAAATGTACAGACCTCGCGGCTACGAGCTACTAGTACCACTAGCCCATCCATCAGGATAAATTCCTTGGGGTTTGAAGTCCGTTTATACACAGCCATGGAATAATTAATCGTTCACCGTAATCACAAGTTGGAAATCCCACTCGAATGACTCACGATGCGTATTGCTGTGAATATCATTCGTTTCTTTTTAATAATAATCAAACAACAAGCGATCGTAATTGAGAATATACACTGGTTCCGTTGATACACGTTCGAGGAAATTTTAATTCAAGGCAAAAATCGACGACCGCTGGTCGTGCAGATACGAAACCATAACACGTTCTTCAAATCCTAATACGTTGATGATGATTAGTAAATTCGAGAAGCGTACACACGTTATTTTTTCCCATAGATTCTGCCATGCCTTATTCTTTCATTGTGAAGCAACCATTACAATATGACGATTAAACATTTTGTCGGGAATTACCGATAATACGAAGGTTTTTATAGCGTCGATTAACAAGGGTTCTTCGTTTCATTGCCAAGCGTATTGCATCCACGTTAATATTTCAACATCGCTGTTCAATCGTTATTTTTTTCTCGTATTTTTTATAAACTTCGCCGCAAACACGCAGTGTATACATATACAATATATATTATATATAAATCCCCGGAACCGGAAGAACTTTAACAGCGATATGATATCTTTTGCACTTCGTAAAATTATGATAATTCAATAAGTTTACTATTAAGTACACACTAGGAGGAAGTTCATTTTTTTTCTCGTTTTTTCTTTTGGTAATAATATATATATATACAATATATGGATATATATATATTATCCAGTCGATTCTTTCAGTCACGACGGTGTGTAAAAGACGCTGTCCGACGGAAAAATAAACGCGATCATTTCTGAGAATCTAATTATTATCACGAGCTCTGATCACGCCCGATTATAGAATATATTATGGTCATCGTGGTTGTGCGCACAACAAATTATGCGTTACTTCGTGCGTACTTTGTATAACAATACTGGTCTAAGTACTTATTATCAACGATAGAGGCGCGCGCGCGCGCGCGCGAAACTTTAAACGGATTCAAAAGTCGAAACGATTCGTGAAACAAAAAAAAAAAATAATAAACAACGAAGCGGGAATCGTGTACAGTCCGAAACAAGTTGTTTCTAACAAGAGAGAAAAACATTAGGAAAATATCCACAGCCCGTAACAATTAGTCGCGCATCCGCAGAAATTCTTTCGAATGTTACGTTTAGGATACACTCACCAGGATCTATATCGAAAATATTCCCGAGACTAGCCAGATCTTGCGTTCCCCCGTGTAAAGATCGTTTCTTCTCTTCTTATAATGCGATATACATCAGTCTTATAAACAATAAACTTTTGGAAACGTATTTTGGTAAATATACAATGATAATCATCGCACAAAGTGGTAACTGTACTTCACTAATATTTTTCCCACTTTAGCTTCACCTCCAGTTCATTTATAAAAAAATACAACGAATTCTAAACATCTCCTATATATCCGTTGCCTCAGGTCCGTTCGTTTTCTTTTTTTTTCTCGTTTTTCTTTCTTTCTTTCTTTTTTTTATTCCTTTCTAATATCTCGAGGGAGTATCGTTCCTTTAGCTTGTACCGTACTTGCTGCTCTCGAAGGTTCCCCGTCTGAAGAACGAACTGAATTCCAACAATGATTGCTTATCTATGTTGCTCAAGTTGCCGTTATATTTATAGAGAGGCTCGCAGTGCGGCAACTCCGAGCAGACCTGTATCAGACGTCGCAAATATTCTTCTAACCGTTTCCTACGTTGTCGCGCCACTACCTCGTACCTTGGGAAAACTTGTCGAGGCGGAAAGCGTATCGCTGCTACCTGTATGGACAATCGAGAAAGAAATTACTAAGTGTTTATTCTTAAGCCTTTGCACTACGATTGTTTCCCCAGTTTCTTCTCGGTCAACTCTGATTTCATTTCTCTAGGATTCGATGTTTCACGTTGGGTGCGAATGGTATGTTATTAACAATTAGGTGAGAAATGTTAATAACATTAGTAACGACAATAACAATATTAATGATCAAAAAATAGGTACAATTCAATGCTGAAACTGTTGTCCCACCGATTTGTTCGCTAACCGTACAAACTGTCACATCAGAAGTGACTCGAGAATGTCAGAGAAAAACACCGTTGTCACGCCGCAAGTGACAACAATGCAAAGGGTTAAGTTCTGAAACGGAGAGGAACAAAAAGCCGATTCACCTTGCTACCGTACTTCTGTCTCATCGAAATATACAGTTCCCTGAACCTTCTGTACCGTCGCAGGAGAGTCCAGCTATCATCCTGAGCCACGACACGTACCTCGTACTCGTAATGGCTGGACGTGCCAGCTCCCCGTATTACATAGGAGGGTATACTAACGATCATGTTGATCACGTTATCGCAGTCAGCGTCGTTCGCTATCAAAGACGGTAGAGATCTCGTGATTGTCAGGGAGTACGGGCTACTCAATCGATCGCCTCGGTTCTGACTCTGAAGAGGAGAACGATCAACAGAAATCTCAGTGGAAGCATTATTCAAGCAATTATCAAATAAATACCAGACCCGAGTTGATCGACGGAATCCGACAATTACCGTTAAGTAAACTGTAGAGTATCCTCTACCGGAGGATATCCTAGGCGCGACCGATTCCGACAAGACGTGCTCTTCGCTCGTGTTAGGCCTGTTGCACCGGAAGATCGGCGGCCGCGTGGTGGACATCGCCAACAAGGTAGCCGAACTGTTGCCGGACTCCGAGTCGCGACACGTTTTCGATTCTACGGTTTGCGCACGGTCGTCACTGGCTGCCAGTCTGTCCTCGCTGCACTGTAACTTGGGCTGCGCGTGACACTTCCGTTCGTCCTCCATCAGCGACACCTCCAGCTCGATCTGTTGCTTCTGGAGGTCCTGCAGAATCGCGATCTGCCGGTTCAAGTCCTCCTTGGAGGGTGTGTTCGCTTCCAAGCACCTCATCACCATCATTCGTTGACGAGCGATTCTTTGGTTCAGTCGTTTCATCGCTGGGTTCTGCTGCACCGGCGACTCCAGCGAGTCCTCGAGCACGTCCTCCTCCATCGTGGAGTTCGTCAGGGACTTGGACTCCGGCTTCTCGGCGCCGTTAGCGCTGCCGTTGCATTTCTCCGGCTCCGCGATACTTTCACCGGAAGACTTCCTATTTACACTCGAACTTTTACTACCTAACTCGGCCGCCGACTTGGCCCTGTCGTTCTCTAGATAAATCTCCTGGCCAGCTGTCTGATGCTTGTCCGGCTCTTTATCCTCGTTGCACAAAGTGTGAGACTTGTCCGGATCTTCGAAAGGAATGCGAGGCTCTGGCGAGTCGGCCGCGGCCGTGTGAAAAGTGTCCGCGGTCTCGACGGAACTTGGAATATTTTGTGGCAGTAAGCTCAAGGCGGACGCTATTTGAAGTTTCCTATTGCAGGCGTCTTGAAACGGCTCCCCGTTCGGGATGATCTCATCGCCGCTGGAGGAATGATCGTCCGGGGACGCTGGTAACGCGCGTTTCAAGTTTAACGAGAGACTCTGTTTCCGTTTCAGGATCTCCTGCAGCTGCTCCTGGGATCGTTTCGCGAGAAGCAATTTCTTCTCTGTACTCCCTTCTCCCTCCAACTGGCAAAATATATTCGTAATAAGTGACAGTGATACGCGGTTTATTTTGAAATTTAGAACATTCGATTCCAGCCGTCTGATCGTTAGCTTTCAATCGTTGATTTTAGGGATATTAGTAAGTAATTGTGAATCTATTTACTTGCAAGTTGAACATATGCTTTTGCTTCTTGGCAATCTCCATCAGCTCTTCCTCCATTTTATCTACTTTGCTTTGATGTTCGTTCAGTGACTTCACTTTGTTCTGTAGCTCAGTTTCCAAGGCAGCCAATTCTTTCTTCTGAAAAGTAATCGTTCGCTAAGTCGGTCTGATAGATCACATTGACATCTGATCGATTTTCTTAATCCTGGAAACACTGCTTAGAGTCTCTACGACCGTGGCACGGTTATTATATCGTTTTCGAACTTCCGGGAAACAAGTGTTCCCACCTCAACATTCCAATCTATTAATAAATCGTAACAGAGATGTAAACAACAGTTGTGGAATGATATTCTGAACGCATGAATGTTCGTTAACACGAAATCGAAGTCGGCCAAACCGGGAGGATATTAAACACGTCGGTAAATAGTCAACAAGGAAACACAGGATTAAACGTCGAGACGCGTAACATGGTTTGCCCAGTTGAAAATTAACGAATTGAGTGCTCCGCAGGTTTACTTACATGATGATTAACAAGCTCTCGCATCGCGTCAACGCATTTATCGTCGTTCAGACTCGACCAAGATTCTGGCAGGCTGCCGTCACTGCCAGCACCGTCGTCCGTCTGAAAATGGTAGATTTTGCTATCTGAACTAAGAAACTGTACGACGAGTCCCGTCACAGTAATCCCACATAATCCGAACGAAAGAAAAGAAAAAAAAAGAAACGAAACGGAAGAAAAGTAAAAACAAATAGAAAACGGTCACGATGCAGAATAGGATTTCGTGTTGCGTGCGATTACATGGTTCGTGCTTCCCTATAGTGATTACACGTGCTGCAAGTATTGAATTTCCTTTCTCTAAATCTTACCTTCTCCCACCACTGATGGAATCTTTGAGCGCGTTCGTGATTGCTCATGAACTCTTGGAACTGACGATGCTTGGACTGCAATGTCGTGCGCAGAGAGGCAACTTCCCTACATAAACTTCCTACCTGGTACCACACATATACATATCGATGCATTAACAAAAAAAGGTAAAACTGAAAAAAACATAGTTAAGATGCGGTCTCATACTTATACAGCGGACAACCGAACACGTAAACGCGAATGAACTGTGTGGACGGATGGTTAACGGAGTACACAGGGACCTGAGCATGAATCAAACTGAACCAACGTTAAAGACAAATGTTACGTCGGACGGTTTCTCTTTTATTCGTATGCCGAAAATATCATCTTCGTACAATAACAGAATCGATACTTTTATTCACGCTGTCTCGGTGGATCGAACGAAACGACTTTGAATTTCAAATCATTCAAAGCATGATCACTTCTGTATTATCTTAGGCGAACAATGCTCAGGTCTACGAGAAGCATGTAGCTTGGCATACAAAACTAAAGTGTAAAACTCAAAAGGGTTCCAATAAAAATAAAAGCATGCTGTTTTTTTTATACTATCTGTATATAATACGGGGGACTACGTGACGTGAATCAGACGTGTACTGAATTGTCGATAATTCTATCTACGGAAAATTCAATTAATAATAATGTGATTTGGAAACTTGGTGTGTGTGCTGTGTCTGTGTGTATGCGTGTGTGTGTGAAATCGTTTGTTTGTTTGATCGTGTGTCTGTGAAGGGAGGACATATAGAAAAAAGAAGGAGCTTTCGCGATACGTTACCTTGATCAATCGGTTAGTTAAGTTTCTCTAATCCCCACGTTAGCGCTCGAGACACAGTGCACGCGCGGACGTGCCCCAACGTATTTGTTAACAAAGACACAATTGGGTTTGTTAATCGGAAGTCGTTAATTCGACAGTCTCGATGGTTTGTTACTTAACGAGTACGTGAGAAAAAAAAACAGAAATAACAATAGTGTGCGTGCAAAAACGTAATCGTGGAAGATCGTAGGCCAATTTTCGTAAGAAAATTTTATTAATCAACAATTATTCGGTATAACAATAGTTTCATTTTCTTTTGTCTCTTCCTTTTATCCTTTCTCGCATAACAAACCCATATAGAACAATTCTCTACAAAATGAACAAAGCCCAGATATGTACATCACTTATTTACTCTTTTTTCTTTTTTTGTTTTTTTTTTTTGTTTTTCGTCATCATCTCTCTCGCTCTCTCTCTCTTCACGTATATCACCTTAACAACTACTTAAGGTACTTAATCGGTAATAACATTCCACGGAATGCCATTTGTCCGGCAATATCTCGTCAACACTGGCACAGTGCGTGTGTATAATATTTATTATTAGTCTCGTTTCGTCTAGGATCGCTAGACGAACAGGCGTCAATGAAATTCCAAGCGTCTAATTATCGTCTTTGCAAAAGTTTAGGCGCATCGGGTTCGAGAAAGAAAAAGAGAAATGGTGTACCGGCGGCATCGTCAGCGCGTAGAAACGAAGATTACAAACGATATACATGTATATATGTATATATATATATATATACACAAATATATATAAATATAAACATATATACATATACATACATAATATATATATATATAATATACATATATATATATACACAATACCGGACAAATATTGTCTCATTAACAATTATGCACGTTACATATGTTACAATTCAGGCGAGCTGCCTAATAGACGCCGTAATTGAAAGCACCCTTAAGTCTTTTCATGAATTCTCTATCCTCTATGCTAGAACGAGATTCATCGTTATTATCATCAACGACGACGAAACCACTCGAACGTTCCCGTTCGAGAACTGTTCGTCGTTCGTGCAGGTCTCGATGTAATTCGAGTTCGAATAGCACGGGGAACACATCGATTCCTGACTGCACGAGGGTCACATGTTCAAGGGGCAAACGTGCGAGTAGATGATGATGTTGCCAGACAAGCAGATAAGTACACCGAGAGCAATAAGTACGAGGTAACATTGATACTTGATCGAGATTACGTTCAAGTCCGGGGACGGCGCGTCCGAGTCACTTACTTGCGTCATTTCGTCACGTCGCTCTTGCTCCAGGATGTGACGGCGGGTTCGCAACTCGCGTTGCCGTGACTCGAGGGCCTGTATCGCGTCCGCCCACTCTTTCCACTGGGCGCCCCATTCCCGTTCCAATTCCCGTTGCGCGCCTTCCAGGGCTTCTCTTCGCGCCGCCCATCGCTCTTCGCGTTCCTCCTGCTCCCTCTGCGCGATACGTGGAAACGTCGTTAGATAACATACTGGTTCTGCCGTTTTTACCTTTCCAAACAATTATCTTATGAGCTGTCTATTATTATAGAAATATCTTCAACGTAAGAAACGTTATTCTCGAGTAACAATTAGTTTCACAAGGATTGTGCCTGTTATAAAAGTTCTCCTTTGAAATAGACGAAGTTCTACTTAGGATATTATACTTGCATTTAATAGTAGGACTATCTAGTAACTGAAGTGTAGTTTACATTCTATACAACTTGAAACGTTTCTTGAGATATGAGAAATTCGATCAGCTTGATAGCTCTAATATTTGGATATACGGTTAGGACATAGTTGTCTGGAGTTATGGTGTTCTAAGTTAAGCTGCTATTGCTTTAAGCTTGGACGTATCTATGATCTCCTCTCTATTATGAATACTCGTGTATCCGGTGATCAACGAACCTTGAAGTCCTCCTTTTCCTTGATAAGGGCAGCCTTCTGTTGTTCTAGTTCCTCGAGTGCGCGGAGATCCTCGCTCGAGTTCAACAGATTATCGCTAGAGGAGGAGGCATGCAAATCCGAGACGCTCCAGCTCAACAGCGACAATCTTGAGAGATTGACGACCGTGGACTGTAAGTTACCGTTACCCGTTCCGCCTTCCTTTCTCAGCTTCGCCGCCTCCGCCGGATCGTTATATCGGAACATATTGTTCCTGCCCAGAAGAATGATACAGCCTTGCGACAGCCGCGTCGGTTTATCCACTTGGGCGGTGTTGATCCAACAGTGGGGAGAAAGGGGGTGAAGGGTTGCTACGCCGTTATCTAATTCCACCACACAGTGTTCTGGCTCAACGTCCACGCCGGTCAATACGATATCCTGTTCATCGAGTCGCGCGTTATATTTGAATAACTCGGTTATTATATTTATATGATTCATATAATTATGTTAGCCGAGAAATCTTGCACCTCTCAAAGATGTCCAAAGACTGGTTTAGTTTGATTCATTCTGAACGTTAGTTATTCTGTTTGAATATTTTTCGTTTAACCCCTTGCTTTACAATATCGTGCCAAACACGAGGCGAATATTTCTAATATGGTTTAACAAACATAAACGTCGTTGAGTTGTGTTAAGTTTAAATGAAACATCGTTGTTCTCATTAGCAATTCAAACGAAATTATAGAAAGAGCATGGAATGGTTTCTTTTACTAATATTATCAACGATAAATAGTTCTAACAAATCCACGAAATTCAATCATAAGGCAAGGGGTTGAAGTGTTCATTGTTTCCAAATGGAACAAACTAAACTTTCAGGTTGACTTTACGTTACGGTGTTCCACCGCTTCACGTGTCTCAAAGAAAGTTATTGTAATGTAGATAGGAATGTTACCTGCGCAGTCGGCGCTTCCTCCGTTCCCACTAACGTTCTACCCTCTTTCAGGTGATAAAGGGTGACACCAGTACTGAGAAGATCGTCATCGATCCCGACCAAGTGCGGCATTTCCGAGTCGAGAACTACCCCAACGCCACTCTTGCGGAGACCCAAGGCTTTCTGTTCCTGGAGAATCTGCTGCGTCTCCCGCCACTTTTCCGTCCATTCTTCTGTCAACACTTTCTCCTGCTCTTGTTTCTCATGAATTTGTGCCAGTAACACTTGCGGCGGCCTTTCGATACTCTACAAGATTAAGGATGGTAAACAAACTTCTTTCATCGCGTGGGAATCTTTCTCGAATTAATGAAAACCCGCGAACGTCTGCAGGATACTGTCCCTGATACTTCAAAGTATACCGATACGTTGTCAGGGACAATATCTACAATGCTTATCAATGATTCACAACGTATGGTCGATTTAACCACCGTTCAAGTCGCGCGCATAGCAACCGAGTTGCAAGATAAATTGCACTAGAAAAACGCCAGTGTTCCCTTCGAACGAGGGAATCACCGGCAAGTTTCATGCGCCTGTGTTTTCTTGTACTTGCCATATCTTTCCCGATAAGGGACTTCAACTTCTGGATTTCCTCCCTGAGCTCTCTGATCAATTTCACGTTCGGATCCTCGTTGATGGTCGGCTTGTTGATGATATTCTTCGCTCGGTTCGCGTACCTGAGCGTACTGAGCGTCTCGCCATAGTTACAATCCGCCGGACTAATGGCTGCGATCATGATAGTCTTAGAGTTACCTCCGAGCGAGTCCTTTAGCAACCATGTGAGCACACTGTCCCGGTAAGGTATGAAGACGCTTCGCTTCGAGGACGAGGACACGTCGTTCGAGGAACTCAGCTCCGCGAGCGCCGATATCACAGAACCTAAAGTCACTAGGGACTTGTTAATGTGGGCACCCTCTTTCAGTCGCTGACCTGTTGCTCCCGTTGCGTTTGCACGTTCGCTGAACAAAGAAAGTAGGGGAAGGTAGGCTTAAGAGATTAACTGGGTAATTCTACACAAAGGAACAATTTATCTAGAATGGAACTTCCTACAAGCATTGACCTAACGTCTCAACTAGGGTCTGTCCCGCCATAGCAAATCCCTCTTTCACTTTCAAGTTAAAAGAAAAACTGTATATTTCTGTCAGCTAAGTGAAATCAAGTTACGAGCTACGATATCAATTTCTTGTTTGACACTAGGTGTACACGTTTATCGAGTACTTCATGCTATTGTTCCTAGAAACATCGATGTTCGTTTGTTTAAGACTACTAGGATACGTGTAGTTGCATCGATCGAAACTAACGTTTATCAAGTAACATTTACATAATTTAATACTCATTAAATCGATGAGTTCCGTGAACCTAGTGTCAACCCCTTGTACAATGACGAGTGAGACTCGCGAAGATTTCTAGATTAAACAAAACTCAATGTTGCCATTCCCCGCGGATCAAAGCAAACTATTTTGCTATTATCAATGTATTATCTTCAAACGATACTTCCACTGAGACTAGAACAGAAAATTCCTTGCTCTCTGAATTGTGGATAGTAAAATGGTACACGAAAGTAAATGGACACGTCAAGGGGTTAAGAGGGATTCTAGATTCGGCAGGATTTTCTACTGTTCCATTGGTGTTTCATGAGGATAAGACGAAGCAAGGATTGTCTTGAGATGCGTGTCTCGGCTACCTTCCGGCCAAGTCGACGAGATGCACCTTGGAAACGGTCTCCGAGGGCATGTTGCCTTCGGAGAGTCCGGCTTGCACGAACGTTATTGTAAAAATCGCGTGACTCCTGCTGCTCACGTCGTTCATGTTTGTGCTGGCCGTGGTTCTGTGCGTGTTGCCTCTCACCATGCATTCCTGCGGACCGAAACAGAGGAGGACCTGTTACAAATGTCCTGTCGGCCGCCGGCGGATGGCGTGGGCGCTGAAGGGGTCTGTTTACCTGAATGTCTGAATAATCGTACACGAGGTGGCTGGACAGGTCTTGGACATAAGGCCCCCTTTTCGGATGCTCCCGCACCCTGAGAGAATGGGACTGTGACTGGTCCAGTCGCAGCAAGTCTTTCACTCTCTCATTGTGTATCTCCAGGAACGACACCTCGGTTCTATACGACGCTCCGCTCTCTTTACCAGCGGCCATTCTTGCGAACAGCGTCTTGCAGATCCGCGGTATCAGTCCCTGAGCCTCCTGCGTGCACGCGATGCGAACAAAAAACAGATACCGGTTGAAAAAGGAAATACACGTACGGGGAGGGTGATTCATAAATGCCTGTCCATGCTTCGGGTGAATCTACGCGTGAACTTGAGCGGGAAAGGTCTTACGGACATGTTTACTTTAGGTTTCTAGTTGTAGGTTATCGAAGGAAATTTCACACTTCACGCTGCGATACATCGTGTTATTCAATGTTCGTTTATGTGAGTCGAACGAATGGTTTCTGTGAAAACCTGTAATTGGAAAGGTAGGAGATGTAGGATATAGATTTGTTAGACTTTTCTACTTCGTCTGTCGATTTATCGTATAAATTTTAGACGCGGATCTACGAGTCACTCTGCACTTAGTAGTGACCAATGAAATTGCACGATTGTACACGATTGTAATGAAGAGAGGTTTAGATAATGTAGATTGTTATTAGTCGCGTGAGAGTGAAGCCAATAATATAGGTATTTTCGAAGTAGCGCAATTTCTGCGGCCGCTACTGCATATATGCACGCATATTGCGAATGACGGACGAGCTCGCACGCGGAAAACTCGTAGAAATCCCCGGTCGAGTGAAAGTCGCGATCCGACAGTATGTTTCACAATTGTACAATAAATCTTTGCGGTCCGTTCCTCCTAGCCGTGAAAAGTAAACGTGATCAATCGCGAGATGCGCGTTCAACCATGATAATATGATAATCGAATGACCTCGATCAATGATTGTCTCATTCGGTGATTCCATCTTCGGCAAAGGGCAAAAGGGACGACGGGTATTATTGAAATTACAGAAACCGTGTTTTTCATTCATCAAGTTGGCTCCCTGCAGAGATATATGGTGCATATGCGGTGCTCGAGATAATTAGGCGATCGTGTTTCCAGTCTCGGTTTATCGAAATGAACCGTTTATTAAGTTTTTAGTACCGCGTAGATGTAACTGCTGAAAAATAATGTTCGATCGAGTTTCTAGATAATTATGGTGTGCAAAGTGGGCATTAAAAGGCGCGAAAGAGATATCAATTGGGTAATACAAGTATTTTTTTGCTAAACACATCCATCGGACGTGGAACTATTAAAGTACCGAGACGCAAACGCTCTTCGACAATGTTATTTCAGTCGGTGATGCTCTACTTATTTTAATGGGTTGAGTCACAAATGAGAACCGTTTCACTTTTTTACATTTATTTTTCATGGAACGCGTTTTACAGTCCACGTTAAATCATACATTCCCCGTCTTTCCTCCAGTCCGCTGGCTGTACTCGACAAATTCCCGACATCAATTACCGCGGCTACTCGCGACTCCAATAAATGATTTAACCGAACAATATATTATTCAACGTCGTTATTTTGAACACGGCACTTTCGAAAGAAAGCGTACAGGAAGCAATAAGATCTCTGCTCAACCCTATGCGCTCGAGTAGTTCGTCGAGTTTCATTTGCTTTCATATAGTGAAATTGGAAGATTCAATACCGAATATCAAATTTTGAAATAAAACAAGTCTATCCTTCGATTCGTATATTATATTTCATATTTCATATTTCATTGGAAGACTTTCTATCGCGAAACGTTGAATGCATCGTCTCGTGAAATGTCTACTTCAACAATTTCATTTTATTCAAAATATCTCACGGTCGCCAATCGGAATGCACCAAATGCACCTTTCTGCCAGCGTACAATTGAAACCGCTAGAAGCATTGAACCGCCGAGAACTAATTTCAGCGTTTCGACCTTCTAATTATTTCGAGCTCAGCAAAGCACAACGTTTTGGAAATGATGATGAACCAGCTGGTTCGATGCGAAACGGGGAAACGATTCGAGTATTACCGGTGTGCCCATCATCGTAAAGGTCTTCCCAGACCCTGTCTGGCCGTAGGCAAAGACGCAGGCATTGTAGCCCTCGAAGGCACTTTCTATTACGTCCGTACCAAGATCATAGAAGACCTAAACAAAGAGAAGAACGATCAGCGATCCTACTTCGGTACACTGAAATACAGTAGAGCGTCAATTATCCGAACCAGTGTAGCATCGCAGCTATCCCCGTCGATTCTTCGAAGTGAGACCTAATTTCACAGTTATCTTTTCATTTGTTTAAAACCGTGCACATGTATATAACAATATGCATGTATACAACAGCTATGTTCTTACTGAAAAATACTCTTTTAAAGTGCAATTATGAATTTAGGTAATATAAACCAGATAAGTTCGTACAGTTTTAATTATTCGAACGATTCAATTTTACCAATTATTTTGTTCGCGATAGGTTCGGATAATCGAGGCTTCCACTGCAAAATCCTAGAGGATACGTAAGAAGAAAAAGTGTCTCTTATCGTCTCTATCTTCACGGATGGTGTCAGACACGCCTTGCATACGCTTAACTGCGCTCATTGGCGGAGCAATTTCTACGCTAGAACTGCCGAGCAACTTGTACCGAGTCTTACACTGAATCTTCGAGCGGTTGTATGAATTTGTTTCACTGTTCCTCGCGGACGCATCTTTATGTTAATTGAAATAAGTCATTGTAACGTTAACGGCCTCGGATGGGTCGTTTCGACACGTTTGGTGGTCCCAGTATTTAATGATGGGACGTTACTGTTAAATGATTCTTGCCGCTCGCGACAGGCCAAGTTCATCAACCGAGCGGCAAGAATTATTCGGTGTACTTACACGTCCGCGAGAATTTCAACGAATCGCCGACGATTATGATTGCGCGCAATCAGCCAGGGAAAGGTTAATTACACGGTTGATAAAAATACAATGCTCTTTGCGAGCCTGTTCCCGGCGCGGTATTTAACACGTTTCGTGCCGCACATGCCTAAACACTGTACTTTATTAAACTTTATTTTCTAATCAAATTAAAACAATTATTCTCATTACTCTTCTACACTATACAGAATTACTTTTTTGTTATATGCACTTTATAGTCTCAGTATTTACTCCACTAATGAATCAATTTCTAGCTCAAAGATGAACTATAGGTATACAAATTTCACATATTTACCAAACTTCGTATTATCAGTTATACACTTCGTTTCACTGTTCGTGGAAAAATTTGAAATTAGAGAATCAGGTTACGTATCTACATGCAGTTGCACCGATCGAAAACTGACTAGCGAATAATGTGTGAAATTTAATATCCGTCGAACTAACGGGTTCTTTAAATCTAGCGGTAAGAACTGCTCGGCACGTGACGTGTTAATTACAGGTGAACAGATGATAAGCATAATTTACTTTCTTCGCGGCATTGGTTTCCCAGGCGTCTCGAGAATTCTACGATGTTGTTGCTTACACGGCGATAAGAATCTCGAAAATGCCGAAGAACCTTTCAATACGTTCCTTCGAATCCGTTCTTACGACAATGGCCGCTACACACGGAGTGCACGCACGCACGGTCTTCTATTTTAATTCAGATCGTGGCTCATCGTCAAAACATTGCCGAATAGGATCTTGGTAGCCGATCGATCTATCCGTCGCGATCGTTTATTTCTGATTTCGGCGTGCAGAAGTTTTCATTTATTTTTGAAAAGGTCGATGGTCTGACAACACCCGTGAGCTTAACGGTTGTACACACGTGACGGTTGTTTAATAAGTTTCTTTGATCGAGAAAGAACTTATTAACGCATCGAAACGAAGCAATTGTATGCACCTCTTCCTGTGACGCGTAGTTGTCGTCGTTCGCGTCGAAGGACCAATAGGAGTGATCGAACGTGAAGTCTTTGTACTTCTCCCTGTCGATTTCCCTGCAGCTACCCGGTGTCTGGAAAATAATAGGGCAAAAGCTTGACGCCAATACTTGAAACATTTATGTGGGGCATTGGCTTCTCGAATTCAATGATTAAAAAATTATATATAGCGGAGAATTAATATCTTCGGTAACGAGGCAAATTGTCAATGGACTCGGTGTTCGTGTTTTCATACGTTTGAAAAGGAAGCGTATTAATTTCGTCTATTAATGTTTGATTTATGCTTGACAACTACTGTTATCATTGCACTCGTCGGTACCATTAACCCCTTGCCTTATGATCCTTTTCGCATTGAATAATCTTCAATGTAAAGGTTAACTATCGATAACAAATAAATACGGATAATATTGTATTTATATTTATCGAACTCAGTTTAATATTTTCTACGTGGTTAACGAAGATATTTTCCTGATAAACGGGCAACTAATATGACAGTTTTCGCCAAGGGGTGGTGTATCTGTCGCCATACAATAGAACTCCATTTATCTGTCTCCACTTTGAGAAGTATTAAGATTAAGGGAACCACATCTGAACTATTGAGTGTCCGATTATAACGCTTTATTCGCTACACTAAGAACAATGAGAAATATTTTATCTTTATTACTTAAATAAATAAATTCCTCTTTCACGCTTCACGGTTCCCTCAAACAATTTCCAAGTTCATGAAACCAGAAGTCGTCGTAATACAATCGAATAAAGTCCATATAAACGGAGTTTAATTTGTTCGTTGCATAATTCCTTCAACTTCATGTCAAGCGCAATTAACCCTTTGGCCTCGAGAAGCGCCTCTCAGTCGCCACTGGATTCGACTCAATGAAATGATAAAATTTCAGATTCAATATTAAATTTGATATAGTGTAACACGTGGAACATCGAAATATTTATGTATTTAAGTATTTCTTCATGTCAGTTGTAAAAAGTATCATTGATATCTTATCAGGAAATAATGAATATTTGTCGAGAAAAATATTCTCGAATGCAAAGGGTTACTGCCAAAAAATTGTATCGTCTCCAACTGAAAATTGCTCGAAGTATACAATTTTTCTGCGACCATGACTTCCCTGTAAAATCATCTAGAATTTTTCCAGTACGTCCGAACATTTCCACTGACATTCAAAGAGGTATTCCCGGCCATTTAGGCGAAGCAAACGTTTCAGTGTGATTGATACCGGTCAGCAGCCGCTCCGCTGACGTGAAGGGAGCGCGCATCGCTCGCGCGAGTGCCTGTCGGCGAATCGCAGGCCGTTATGTCACGTGCATACGTTAGGCTGCATCCCACATAACTAATCGCCCGGTATCGAGAGCCAGGCCGGCGTTATTACGCAACAAAGCGAACGGCCAATTAAAAAGTAAAACTCCTTATGTTTGCCCATCATGCAACCAGCAACGAGAGAGCTAAGGTGAGCGAGGATCATTATCGTTCGAGAGCCACGCAGCACGCTCGGTGTGCTCAATGCAGCAAGAAATTCGAGGTTCTCAATGGAACGTTGCTACGTGCTCGAGTCATGGTACTTAATTCCGCGAAACGGCCGCCGGCCGTTCGGTGGTCGCGCCTTTGTCTCCGCTTGCTTTCTTTAACCCACCGTTTTCCGACTTGTTTCCAGACGGCGAGCCTCTCCGCGGAACGGAAATTCGACGGAGCGATCTGGAGAAGCAACAGTCAAGTGGAAATTCGTTTCTACTATTCAGGATCTTAGTCAGTTGAAGACGAAGTAGCGGCATTCTTAAACTCTTGGGTATCGTTCTCTAATTTATATTCTGCTCATCGGTACCTGTGACAATTATTGTATCGCGAATGATTTTTTAGCGAAACAACGATACAGATACGTATGATGTGTTTGTCGAGGAAGTTAAGCGATCTTAAAGTAGTATTAGCCTTGAATTTGTATTAACTAAGGAATATTTGTAGTCATTGATATTGCGTCGAGATCTTAGGTCACGTATTCACTTGATGTTATAAGGCAAGGGATTAAACACGAAATTGGAGGAATGAAAATACCTAAGTTTCCTGGTATTTTGAATTTGATTTAGTGGGTCAGAGATATGCTCAGTGCTTGTATGGTACTTTTATACAAGGAACAGCATGGAAGCACGACTATTGATTTTATGCTGTTTTGGACGAAAACAACACACTCGCATGGAAATGATTAATAATTTGAATATTTGATTATTTATAGTTCTACGTTAATAATACATTCAGATTGCATTAATACGGACACTGATAATTCCAAGCATTTCAAGGTAACACGGCGAAAGCGGAAGCCTCGAGAGCAGATTTGGGCAACGACGTCTTACAAGAGGAGCAAAAAATTCGACTTGTAAGTGACAAAAGGTTATCCGCGTACATTGACTCAGATATTGCGTCATTATCAAGTCAGAATGTTAATTGTGAAAGCATGGAAGAAATACATACACCACGCTCTGACACTTCGTGCGACAGAACAGTTAGAGCCGAACCATTCATCAATGATAAGAAAAAACTGAAACCGTTGGAATATGTAAAGCGAATTTCCATGAACCAACAAGACCGCCGAATAAAACACCATCAACGGAGAATAATCCTACCGCCATTGACATTCTACCCATACAATGACGCAACATCAATGACCGAACATCCGGGACACTTAAAACGCGTATACTCTCTTACACGCGAATATTTTTTTCTCCCTGGGACAAGGATCCATGAATCATGCTAGACCCGCTGAAACCCGTTTGCTCGTGCCAATGAAACGGGAAATTAGTCCCGAGTTAATTACCATGCCGGCGATTACTCTGCAGGCGGATGCGACCGTGCAGCATCCAGTTTGAATTTTTGCGTATCGATTCTAAGGCGAACAGAACGAGTGTAACGCGTAGAAACAGCGATTTCTTATTATATCGTTGAGTCACTCTAGAACGGGGAAAGGTGACTCAGTTAGCGGTGAACCAAATAGAAGAGAATTTCCATCGGGGTTATGTGTTCGAATTGACCAGTAGGTGTTAAAGCATTTCTCTTTTTCTGTTATAACCCAGCAGACCATGCCCGGCCCGTTAGCACAGAGCACAGCACAGCACACCGTGTCCCTATGTTTCTATTCGCACGGGAAACGTGCGTTCGGCCGCGGCGCGATTGGTCAGCGCGGCGCAACGGAAAGCGACCGGGCCGGGATTGGTCCAGAAACGATTTTCGCACTTTCTCCGATCAGATGACGGTGCGCCCGCCCGTTCGCTATCTCGACCGTCCGGAGAGATCTCGGTCAGAGATTTCTCGCTTGACAAGCGTGTATATCAATGACGTAACGGGTGAACAACAAATAATCTCAGCTGTGTCGGGAAGATGCTGCGTCGCGCGGGCGGGCGGGCGGGCGGGCGGCCGTGTCCGGCAGCGCACCGATGACACTCGGAACGGTCAATAGCCGACTTTGCAATTCGTGACACAGTTTCGGCGCGTCGGTCCCGGCGGTCAATGGCAATTTAGGGCGAACAACAACGAAACAAAAACGAACGGAGGTGAACGAAAAAAAAGGAAAAAATCGCACTCCGGCGCGGATAGAAATCTTTTTAGAAAGTTCCGTCCGTTCGTGATCATTAAGGACGAGGCAAGGGGATTGGCAGGAGCCGGTCGGTCGCGGACCGTGCAGGTTCTACGCGTTACAAAGGAAGCGTTTAACCTTAATAAGCAACGGTTTTGTGCAACGCCTGAGACGATCGCCACCGAACGGTTGCAAACAGTACCTTGGTGTTGAAGATTCGTGTTTTCTTGCCGTCCATTTGCACGATCATCTTCGCGTTCATCGCCAGCTCCCTGAAAGAAAAATCGTAATAGGAATTCACGCACGTACGACCCGTGCACACCTGGTCGTCGGCGACGTTCGGTTCCCCGTTCGCGACACATCGCGGCGAGGCAACGTCGAGGGCGGAACGGTGTACAAACGGACAAGGGGAAACGCTTTAAACGCGAGGACGAATGACAGCAGGTGGTAGAATCTCGTCGCACGGTCGTCACGTCGCACTACGGTCGATTCTCCAACGCGTACAATTGATCGTCCAACCGAATTCAACATTTGCCCGCACACTCGCGGGTGATCGCGACCTCGATGGATTTTCAACGGGAAACGATCGACGGGTGACACTGCGATAGGGAATTTTTCGTTTGACAGAGAGACCTCCTCGGCCGAGCGCAATCATTCCGAGGCACGCTCGAGAAACTAACCCTCCTCGTCTTTTATCGAACGGTTCGAAACGTCGCGGCTAGACGGAACGTCGTGTATTCGCACTGATACGTTGGCACACACCTTTTGTTAAAGGGACGAACCCTTACGGCTACCTTCACCGAAGCCATGGCTACGAGGAGCGCATGGACTGGTCAGGCCACGGTGCACCGTGTTATGCTTTTCTCACTGAACTTCTCGTCCCGTCGATTTTCGGCTCGCGTTACGCGGAAACCAGGCTCGTCGCGACGCTACAGGACATCGTCGACGTGCCCCGACGTGCTACGAAACGTCGTCGTCGTCGCGGCTCACGCACGACGGCCAACATCGTCCTTAACACGCTCTCGACAGACGGACGACTGCTGGCGAGCCGCCGTCCGAGACAAAAAATTGCGTGTCCGCGCATGCGCGTACGCGCGCGGATCCCTAATTTCAAGTGATCAGCACATTTGCTCGTTGCTCGTGACGGCGCGGCGCGCGCGGCGAGCAGAAAACGCGCGGACGGGAAAAGAAAAAACGCTCGCCGCCGCCACCGCCGCCGCCGCCGCCGCCGCCGCCGCCGTTGCTGGCGAGCGGAAAGAAGCTAGCCCGGAGAAAGGAGATGGAATCAGAGCTGGGTAAAATTTCGAGAAAAAATCGGTGTAACGCTAGACGCCGCACGGTTCGGGTGAAATAATATTTCACAGAGGCGGAGGAGCTTAGATTCTCTTTGTCTCGATAACCCAAAGCAGAACCGTGGACTATTCGAATTTTCAGCGTAGGAATATTTCAAATGTTCCTCGACAAAGGTTCGCTTTAGGTGAAACATAATGGTGTAAGACGGGAAACCGTTACAGTTGACCGCGGTACGTTCGTTCGGATGTCGAAAACTGCATTGCCGTAGAGTTTCTTAGGTTAGGCAGCTCCGAGTGGTCGCAAAATCTGAAACAAACGTATTTCGAGTTGATCCCAAAGAAGCTTCCGATCGCGAATCGACGATTTCCGAGAGCGCTCGCGGTGGATCGGACGTTTTGAAAACGACGCGATCGCCTGGCGACACGGAATCGTTCATTGTTTACCATTGGAAATAATATTCGACTCGCTGTTAAACGGAATAGCAACGAGCTAGGATAGAAGCGATCGGTCGCGGAAGCGGCGAAAAAAAGAAAGGGACGGTCGAACAGGTTTTATACTCCCCTTCTACGGAATGTGACGTCACCACAGGATCGGTTGGTGGTAAAACAGTGGCGGAGAGTGAACCAGAGAGATGGCGAGCCACCCACGCAGCAAACCGACTGAGCTAAATCAAACGCTTTGCGGTTTCTGCAGAGCGTAACGTCGTACGGGGAATTCGTGTCGTTTTGTTATCCAGCTGGAGATTACGCATCATCGGTGGGCACGGATCCAGGACAAGAGTGTACGGATACACCGTGGCTACCTGCCCACCTTCGTAAATAGAAAATAATGTCATAGACGGCGCTATGCTCGTCGTCGTCAACGGCGCTGACGTACACCGCGCGCAGGTCAACGGACCGTTTTCAAGTTTTTGGCACGACCTCGTCGAAGAAGGAAAGCCAGCGCGCTCCGAGACACATTGCATTAAATATGCACGTCCTGTCTGTTGACCTGCGACGATTTAGCTACCTGCCAGAAACGGGTCCAGCAACTCCGCCGCGCGAGCCTGCGCGTAATTTGTCTTGTGTTGAGCCGGCAAGGTCCGCGGCCAACGGCACAAACGCCGCTTGGCTCCCCTTCCTGGCGCGACTCTATTCGCCGCCTAAGCTAAATCCGGTGCCTGTTGCTCTTCTGATGCGGATTTACGTGGGTGACCATTGATACTTTTCGCCAAACCCGTAAACAAACCAGTCCCGGCTAAGGTTAATGAAACAGAGTATTCTGAGAATACATGCTCGTTAAATCGCGCCGGACACTCGGCACAACGGTGTCATTTGAATATCGGCTATTCATTTCGGGGAAGCATGCGTGTGAGTTAACACTAATCGTGACCGGGAACCGGTCAAGTAACCGGATTTCTGCGTGTTCTCTTGTTCATTTCAGTTCATTCAGGTCGTTTCAATTATGTTTATATCTACTCCTATATTGTCCGATTAATCGGTTCGCAATCTTCGTCCTTCCTTTTCTGTCTGTTCCCACTAAGGACGGTTTATCGTCTAATTTCTTTATCTCTATTTTATTTGACTAGTTGCGATAGGAAAAACGCCGGTACGGTTAGCGTCGACGTAACGAGCGCGTTCATTCGAGGTCTAGATTTCGAAGAAGACAAGAAGATTTAGATTTCAACGATAGAATCTCTGAACGAGTCGGAGTCGTTCTCTCGAGAATTTGTATTTCGCGTTTAATGAAGTTACGAAGACGCTTCTTTTGTTCGATGGCGGCGAGAAGGAATAAGCAGCGATTTGAATCTGAAGAAATCCACTTTCCCAATTTCTAGAAATCGTGAATAATTATTTTCAATCGTTCGACAGCCCCAGCGTCCGGGGGCTATGCGTGTTGCAGATTTATGTTTCCCGCGGGAATTTTAATTTATAGAACGTTTCGTCGGATGTCAGAGACTATTATAATTAAGGCAGCCCTCGTGACAAGTCGCTAATTAAATTCTGCTGCGGTAATTACAAAACCCGCACTCGATATCGAGGAGCACGGGCGGTCATAAAACGAGAGCCTTGAAAAGCCAAGTTATACGATATGCTCGGTGCATAATGATTCATAGTCGATTGGACTCTGACGTAACGTGGCACCTATAGCGCAAGACCGCCGTCGGAGAAAAACGTGTCAAACTTTGATTCTGTTTAGGCAGAGAGACTTCCCGTGGAGCCAAATACGGTAGCGCGATCGTCACTCGCCATACTAGCGTTACCCGTGTTTATTGTTATTCAGGCGAGCGGTCACGTTTGCCGTGGACAAAAAAACATATGGATAAATCGAGAACAACGCTATAGAGCGACGATCTTATCTACGCATTCTACATCTGCGTAAACACTATTATTCAAGAGGGTCGGCATCGTTCTGAAAACCTCGATATCTTCAATCTCCGCGTTCGACAGAGATATCATTTCCTCTGAAACTTTATGCAACCAAAGTGCAACATATCTAATTTTAGCACACATACCATTGCATCCCGATAGATCGTGAAATTCGAAAAAACAAATTCCCCATTTCCATTATCTTACGCTGAAATTACGCGTAAGACGTCAATCGAAAATTCGTATAAACGTACCAAACACAAGGGAATATAATTTCCAAAAGGATCGTCAATCTGAAATTTCCAATAGATATCGTTGCGTCCGTCATCCATTCGTAGATTTGGCTAGTGCTGCCGCGCGGTTCGCCACCGACAAACACTGTCCGCGAACAACTGGATCGGTAAGATAGTTCCGTTCGGTTCTATCGGTAGAACAGCACGCTAGGAGGGGAGGCCGCTAGGCAACATGGTGGCGCGGCCGGTCAGGGTTAGTTCATTTGAAAAGCGAAGCTGTGGCAGAGCATCAGTCGGGTGGCAACTGTCGAGCATGTGCGTCCTCCCTCGTGTCCCTTAGTCGCGTCTCGGAATCGGCACACAGTACAGAATTGCATGTACACCCCGGTACGCGAACAAACGGTGGACAGTTCGCGAACATGTGATTTTCACGGGGAGCAGAGTCCGTCGACGCGCCCGAGAATCCCGTGCGTGAACAGTGAAGGTTCCCCTGGCCGGATATATCGTTACCCTGCAGCAGCCTCGTTCGAGGGGGTGGAGAATAATGTTCTGAGCCGTGTGCCACGCACATCATGGTTGCTAAGCACTTCACGCAGGGTAAGTTCCTAACCGTTTTTCAGGCGTACGCCTGACCCCGCGTGCGCCGGCGTTTCTCGCGATTTTTCGAAACAATCGGGGACAGGACACGAAAGGAATTACTGGCGACTCGGGGGAGACGGGAAGGGTACGTGCACGTAATGACCACGGTGCACCTATGGTGTACGGTGGGTGGTGCGACTGGACATATAATAGTGGATATAATAATAGGGCTAACCGACGGGACGCTTTGTAATTATTGTTATTGCAGCTTTAGGGAACGCGGACTTTCGTATCGTAATACAATAGCGACGTTGCTCGATGATTTTTTCTTTAGTTCCTTTTCACGGAATAACGGGCAACATTTAGGTTCGGGTAGATATTCGATTCTCTCGTGGATGGCCGACGGAATATGTGCGAGGTGTACGGAAGTTGCGGAGGTTCGAATTTTTGTCAGGTTTCGAAAGAAAGCTTGTCAGTCTGGGCGTAGTAGCATTGACCGATTGTTCCGGGGGATAAGCCAGAGCTTGCGTGAGCTCGATGTCAAGTTCGTGGTGGCTTTTAACAGGTTCGTTCGATGGTGTCGATCGATCGATTCCACTGTAATCTTGCTTTCGCGTGCTGCATCGGACATACGTGTTTTCCTGTGTGAAGTCTACGGGAAAATTATCCAGTCGCGCTGTTCCTAGAAACTGTTACTTTTCACTCGGAGAATCAGGTTAAGGGCAGATGGAAACATTTTTAGACGATAGATACGCTTTCCCTGGGAAAAACTCTCTCCGGTGTGTGTAGCGTTGCGCGAAGTATTTCTCGTCGGGGAACAATAAACAATTCGTCCACACATCCCGGCCGCTTGAATTTGCATTGCGACATCTGGTGGCTATCGGGCACGCGATAAACTTCAACGTAATTGCTCGAGTAACGCTTAATGTCAAACCAGGCACGCGTTATGCGTGTAAATGTCATTAATAATTTCTCAAAGGAGCTCGATCGCCGCGGTGGGCGTCCGATGGTATGCGAGGATTCTTCCGCTCTGAATCCATCAACCCTTCCTTCTTCTATATATACACCCGCAGTGCAGTGATACGTCCGGGGATTTCCATCTTCCACATCGTTTCTTTTGAATTCTTTTATCCAGCCGGTCGATAGGGGGTGAACGCTCACGTACACGCTTTTTATCTATTTAATTCAGGCAAGCGGTTTGTTTATACAGTGTTCATCCTGCTTTTATCGCGCCGTACACCTTTGAGAAGCGTCCTCGCGATGTAAACTGAAGTCGCTACGGTTGTAAGAAACATCGAACAACAGTCTTCACGTGTTCACGCGTGAAACGGAGTAAACGGAAGTTAACACACGAGCGGTCTCATTTTGTACATTCGAATTTCGAACGATCGATAATGGATGTTAAGGGAATATATAGAGATATTTTGTGTTTGTTAATACTCGTAACGATTGCGACGGCAATACCGTGGGGCGCAAAGACTCGTAAAACGGTCACCAGAAAAACACCCTCTTTTTTACAACACGCGATCCAGGACTGCGCTCGGCGACCGACACAATCCGGTTGCTAGTACACAATCAGCCTTCATAGCTGATGCGTGGAAATGCGCGTGTATATTAACGCGGTGAAGTTATCACGCCGCGTATGATAAAACTATTTACGATACGAACACACGAACGATGCGTTCGTATACTCTAGATCAAGGGGTATAACGCTTTTGGTGTCCCTAAACCTATAGGAAAATGACACTCGCCAATAGTAATTCCTTATAAAATTATCACTTAGAATTACAATTGAATATTTTATATTTAACCATAGAAGTTAACCCTTTGCGGACGGAGATTCTTCGAAACATAGAAAACCTTCAACATACGAAGCTAAATTCTATATCAGTTGCTTAATTAATAGAAAGGAGCAACATGCTGATCTCTTACTGTTCGACTAATTAGATCATTTCTCCACGACTCAGTATTCCAAACCTGAACATTTCATCTCGCCGAAATGCCGACGTCCGTCCGCAAAGGATTAAATAACAAATTTAAAGCTACTCTAATATGGAGTAACCTTTTAATCTTCATTCAATTCTGTAGTTTCAGTTGATAGTATGTTATAATAAATGTTCTATAAGTATCACTCTTCTGATGATCAACAGAAATACTTCCGTAATTGATCTGAAATCAGATAAGACTCACATTGCGCGCATCGTAATGCCGAGTGCATTTCCGGGAAACCTGTTTGACGCGTGCCTCGAGTAATTCCGTAATCTTCGATCGATCGATCGTTAAGAAACTTCGCCGAGCGATGAATGGGCAGTGTTTCTAACGAATTCCTCGAGTGGTTTTCGTATCGACGAGTAAAATGAGTCAGGAGACCAACTTCCTCGAAATTGGATGCACGCTGACCTAGATCGGTTCTCTCCTGAGAAACTTCTCGTCGGGGTGTCACACGTACGGCCGCTCGCAGACGGTGCGAGCGAAATGAGTCACGACAGCATCCCGGTAGGTAGGTTTCCCCGGAATCTCGTGCTCGTCCGGTGATTCACCGAATATAGACGTTAAAAACCGTATTTCACCGGAGAACGTGAAACTGGCATTCCTTCCTGTGCCCGCCGAGTGTCGCGTCGCCCTCTCGAAGTTCATTGCGAAACGAAACCTAACCTGTCAAAAAACACTTTCTAATACTCCGGAACGATTCCAGTTTCTACTATTTTCGTCTTGCTGGAAATTCACGTATATTTAACGCTCGACGGAGTAGAGTGTGGGAGGTTGAAAGAATTTTCTGACCCACAGGAGGACTTTCAACGGCTAAAATATTCAGAACCGGAATGTCGGTGGAGAGGTCGAAAATGAACATTTTGGAAGGCATTCGAAACTAAAGCTTTGGAAACTGAGGCTCTAGAAACTAGAATGTTGGAAATTATAGTCGTGGAACGTGAAGTTTCGAAAATTAAAATCACTCTGCGATAAAATTAACCCTTTGCACTCCAGAAGTTTTCCACCGGAAATATTCAATATTTTATAATGAGATACAGATGACATTTTCTTGGATTGAGAAATCTCACGTGCATTCGGGAAGAGAACTATTTCCTTTCAATATTTCGTACATCGATGCATTGTACGAAGTTTAACGTTAAATATCAAAGTTTACAGTTTTGCTGTTTGAAATCATTTGGTGATTTAGGGGCACCTCTGGAGTGCAAAGGGTTAACGAATTCGGTTAATTAACGGAATATTCGTATCGCGTGTATTTCTAACATGTTTCAGTGTTTAAATTGCCCGCGATACGCGTAACCGGATTCCTCGAATAATTACCTTCTCCTTTGTTTTGATACGAAATAGATGATTGTGTTTCATAACACAAACAAGGGTGTTGAATTACTGGCCAGTTGGGCATGTCCCAAGGAGAAGTCGTGTATCGTCTTCACCGGCTGTAGAATGTTTTTCGGGCAGGTTAACGTCGACGGAGTTCTCTGTATGATAATGCACCGAGTTAATTATTTCCTCCCGTTGTTATGTGTCGTCGACCTGCCCTGAGAACTGTTCGAGGCAGCGCTGTCGTTCGTTACCGGTACGCAGCACGAAACGTAGGTATTTACTGTCTCAATCGACGAGGCACAGTGGTCTAAATGACATAATTAGCAAGAAAACAGTCGGAAATTGAAGGTAAAAGTCAACAAGTCAGTTGATCCCGACAATGACGACAGTGATGTTCAGTCACCGGAATTTCCTGAGCCTTTCAGATTCAAACGATCTTTCGAATATCCTTTGAAATGGAGAATCAAATAAACATTATTACGGAATAAATAATCGGAACAGTTACTTTAACCGTTTGCACTCTACAAATTTCCACTGGAAATACTCAATATTTCCTAACCAGCAGCAGATGAGATTTTCCAAAATTGATTTGACAAGAAGAACTATTTTCTTTCAATATTTCATATTAATACGTTATACAAAGTTGAATATTAAACCTCAAACTTAACAATTAAGCTGTGTCAAATCAATTATTGACGACTGTTACACATAAAAAATTGCATACCAATCGAACGTTTCGATTAAATTTTCAAAAACTCGAATAGTTTTTCACTCGAAATATTCAATACTTTCCAACTAGACGTAGACAAGATTTTCTCAAATTAATTTATCAAGAAATCACATGTAAATTAGGGAGCAAGGATATTTTACAATTTAGTATACAATTAACTGTAAATATCAAAGTTTATAATTTTACTGCATCAAATGTCGAATGGGAGTTGCCTCTCGATTTCAAAGGGTTGATCGCTTGATTTTTGAATTACAGTCGATCTAGAATACGAAGGTGCACAGAGAATAGTACTGCGACGAATGAAAAAATTACTTTAGTATTTTTTCCTTCCAATTCGACAGTCCAGACCGCCGTGCCGCACGAATTCTCTCTCTCCGCGGCGACGCGCCGCGAGAAAAAGGAACAGGGGAAGACAAAGGGGGAAGAAAATTAAGCAAGCCGCCGCGCCTAGCGAACGTAAACACGCGGGCCCATGGAAGCTGTAATTACCGATCGAGTTCGACAGTGTCTAATTGAATATGAAAGGTAGAGCAGTTTCGCAATAGCTTGTTAAAAGATGCTTTATACTCCCTGCCGGGTAATTGTGCAGGCCGTTTTAACAAGTTTCGATCGTAAACTTTTTATTGCTTACCTTTTTCGTACATATTTATCGCCGCGCCCGCACATAACCTAGAAATTCGAAGGCTGTAATTATTGCCGTACGGGTTCTAGCAGTTTCTAGTTGGACAGTTAGTCCTTGTCACTCCGGAATATCACAGTATATTACAGTGAACTGTAAAGAATTTTTTGTCAGTTTCGAAGAGGGAGCTAAAGACGTATAATAGTTGTTTTCAGAAAAAAAGAGAGATTAATTCCTAGATTCTTATCGTTCAATGGACATTCAAATTGTGAATTCAGAGAGTTCAAGGAGAAACATTTTATTTTATTTGTTATGGAATCGTATTTGTTTAACAGACCGCCGGATGGAGTGATAAGGATTAAAATTTCTGTTATTTCACGCGATCGGCGGAGGAAGCATGCGTTTACACGGTTTCCCCGGTTCATTCGTTATTCAAGACGGACGGGAGAGGCGAATGAATAATTGTACCGTGCTAATAAATATGCCACCCTTCCCGCGTTCTTCCCTCTTTCGGTTGAAATATTCTAGCTGCGTATCACCGGTCTTGCGCCATAAATTATACTCGCGTTCGATTGTGGCCGTAACGCAGGAATTGTGGAATAGAAAATTTAAAGCTTCCCAAGTTAGAAGATAGGAATATATTAGACCGTTTCGCAAATTGCCACATTGATTCTCAGTTTTCGTGAGATGATTACCGATCAATTTCGTCTATAACATAAATAAATACAAATATAAACAGAAAAACGTCATTTCAAACACGTATATGACATTCTACCGAGAACCGTCATCCGTGTTAACACATTGATAGAATTACAAAACCACAAAGAATAAAAAACGTATTTTCAATATGGAGTCGAGACACTTTTTTAAGAGCAGCCTGAAACAGTGCGTACAAGCCGCTGCAAGAAGTCGTAAATCGTGAATTCTGCATTCTTGCTTAAACGCTGGAAACGGATGGAGATCCGCGGCCAGCGATAAGGGGGTCGTGGTTTCCAAAGAACGACAGAGAAAATAGGAAGCTCAAGGAGGATGCGGTTCGCTTCATGGAAGCGGCGAGACAAACATCGCGTTAGTCGGAACACCGTTCATGGAAATTTAATACAAGTCGCTCGTAATGATCTCCGAGTTCGCGCGAGGGCTTTTGTGCCGTACCGCGCCAACGCTTCTTGTAATCGCGGCTTAATCTTGGCAACTGATTGCAGTGTCACCGGGACAGATTGTGGGTAAAAAAAGAAATTACGCACGGATGCAGCTTTCGATTTTCTTTCCTGTTCAGAGAATTAGATAGAAATTTTTTAACCCTTTGCACTCCGTAGGCGCCTCTCAGTCGTCAATAATTGATTTGACACAGCAAAATTGTAGAGTTTGATATTTAACATTAAAATTTGTACAATGCATCGACATGTGAAGTATTAAAATAAAACAGCCTCTCTGTTTAATTTATGCACGATGTCTCGTTAAATCGGTTTGAAAGAATGTCGTTGGTATTTCATTAAAAAATGTTTAGTGTTTCTAATGAAAAACTTCTGGAGTGCACAGGGTTAACCCTTTCGTTTCTATTAATCCTTAGCACTCCAGGTTGTTTTGTAATCTATCAGCAATTGCAACTAATTTTTAAAATTATTCGAAAATCGAATAATTTTAGGGTAGTTTCTTTAAGATTCATTAAAATACTTATTATAACTGGTGCAATATTGGAGCCTACAGAGTTCAAAGGGTTAAAGTGCAATTATTCTTTTCCTTATACTTTATTATTATCATTAGTGTTTTCATCGATACAGTTATTGTTATTATCGTTATTACTATTGTTATTATTACTTTTGCCAGAGGTTTTATTTTTACTGATATTATTATTAGCGCTATAACCAGTTATCTTTGAAATAGCTATTCTCATTATTTTACTCGTATACTAATACGTAACTAAGATATGTTTATCATTCAACATTCGTGTGAACAATGGATTAACAGTGTTGCAACGCAATAAAAACCGAGACAATATAAATCGATGCACCTGCAAAGTGCGTAACGGTCTAGATCCCCGAGGATTCAATTGAAAACGGTGTCACGAGGTTCGAAGAAAAATCACACGGCTTACAGATCGCGGCTGTTTGATCACAATCTCGATTTAATTAGCGGCCATAGTACCCTCGCAAACGATCCGTCGACGTTTAGTGTGGGATTGTACGCGCACGTTCGCGCGCGTGTCTGCCCGCCTATACCCACCCCGAACGTGTGTACAGATACGTAACACTTCCTCCGCGGTTCGCCTTTTTCTGTCGGTTCATTAACCCTTTTAGTGCCGGACGATGATATATCGTCGTTCGCGACACTATCGTTGCGCATCCAATAGCGCCTTACTATTCGCGTCGCGGGAGAACTCTATCTCAAAATAAATTTATAAAACGTTACGAATGGTCTAACTCCTTGCGGACGAAGATACTTTAACATACAAAACCTTTAGCAGATGGAGCTAAATTATATATTACCGCTTACATAATAGAAGAAACTACGTGCTAATCTTTTACCGTTTGAGTAATTAAATCATCCGTTCGCGATTTAGTCTTCGAAACATGAACATGTCATCTCGAAATGCCGACGTTCGTCCGCAAAGGGTTGATTTCATTGCGAGAACTTTTCTTTAAATTATGTAAATATCATTTCATCAATCTTCCTAAATCTTAGTAAATTCGTCCGGTTATCTTCGCGCAGGCACTGAAAGGGTTAAGCGGCAGCCTTTGTGTCACCTGCCGTTCCGCGAGTTATGCGCCGACGCATCGGGAGGAACGCGGAACAAACGTCGAATTTGAAGTCGACACACCATCCACCTTCGACGGGCGCGCGGCCCCTGAAATTGCATTCTTTCCCGTCGATCGTGCACCTATTTATTACACATCCGGGTCTCTTATTTTCCCGGGGAACATTGCTGGTAGCCTGTGTCCCTTGAATCGTCGCGGTTCAATTTTTTCCGAAAGACATTCCGTTGCGAATTACTGTTTCGTTGGTGCCCAACGACCGAAACTACTCGGCAGTGAAATTCACTGTTTCGTGCTCTCTTATAAAAATTACGAGAGCCATTTACTCAGATTCCACTTGTGTTTTTGGGTTGGATGCATGGACGTCGCTTAACCCTTTGCGGACGACTGTCGACATTTCGGAGAGATGAAATTTTCATATTTGGAAGACTAAGTTGCAGACAAATGATTCAGTTACTCGAATAGCCAGAGATCATCGCAATTAAGCATTTGATATATAATTCAGCTTTATCTGCTGAAGGTCTTGTATATTTCAAAGAAGCTTCGTCCGCGAAGGGTTAATAATTCCGTGGAAGAGCTGCTTTTCGATAATTGTAAGAGAAGAAATTCGAAATGAACTGATTTATACCGTGGGTTTATTATTGAAGAATGAGTGATAGAATGAGGATTTTATTGAATAGTTATTTAAACAGTTCCAATTATTTCTAGTGCATTCTTTATAGGAATTATCGATGAAGATGTTTCCTCGATTTCATGATTTTCAAATGAACACAAGCTCGATCGAGTTTCTGCTTTATATATGTTTGACCCCTTGCACTCGAGTCAGTCGCCGCTCGATTCGATAGAACAAAACTATAAAGTTGAATACTTAATATCTCAAATTAAATTCCGCATTGTTACGTGAAATATTGAAATAAAACACCGTTGTTGCTTAATTTATCTATGAATTACCGTTAAATTAGTTTCAAGCAATATCACCTATATCTCGTCAAAAAGCGTTGAATATTTCCATTGAATAACTTTCGAGTGCAAAGGGTTAAATTTAACGGACAGAAGTAACTCCGGTGACAATACTTCGCATAGTTACGTGAAATATTGAAATAAAACACCGTTGTTGCTTAATTTATCTATGAATTACCGTTAAATTAGTTTCAAGCAGTATCACCTATATCTCGTCGAAAAGCGTTGAATATTTCCATTGAAAAACTTTCGAGTGCAAAGGGTTAAATTTAACGGATAGAAGTAACTCCGGTGGCAATATTGCGAGTTAATTAGTGCAAGACTTTCACGGAAGTATTACGACATCGAGGTTCGATCGGGGACCAGCAGAATCGCTTGGAATTACGCATCGGAGCATGTCTCAAACGCGAAGCCGGGCTATCAAATTTCGCGATAGTTTGCAAGGCGGCGTCACGTGACACACGACCTTGGGGAAATAGGACCACGGCAGCTGACATGCAGGTGCAACGCGGCCCTCGCAGGTGCTTGCGCCTCGTTGCACCTGCGTATCGCTAGCACGTGGTACGGTACGGGATGATTGGAGGAGATGCGGTCGAAACCGGATGAAATCTGAATTTTCTTCTTCCTTTTCGGACAATTTCACGCGAACGGTGGTCGACCGGCGTAACGACCATGCCTCATAGCTGCGGGACGGGAGCAATTATATTCAAATCAAAGTGTCGTAATCCGAAAAATGTTTCGAGGAAAACGCAGCCTCGCGTTACTGCAACGTTCAAGGCACGTTCCGAAACCAGATCCATCATACTCGTGATCTTGTTTCAGGGACGTTGTCATTTTATAAATACACATTGCCGGGCGCGTTGATTAATTTTTCATTCGGCTTCTTGACATTTGACGCGGCTTTCCGAGGCGTCTTTTTATCTTTGGAATTTAGTTCAATGTTAACTAGTTGCCGGTCATCTGGAAGTTTCTAGAATTAAATACTTCTATGTGTTTTATAAATATTTCACTGATCATCTTCAGCGATCGTTTATACATAGGTTTCATAATTTTCAATCGATTTCGATTAATTCTCTGTACACGCGAGAGTTCATCGATACGACATTCCGCTGTGCGATTTCAAAGTGGCTAAGCCCTCTCGATTGGACTTGAAGCCGTCGCCTCTAATGCTGTATTTTAGCGCCGCGTCCCCGATTTCCTATTAAGGGTTCGATTGCATTGGAAATTGACCACTCGAGGTGACAAGGAATCGCCACGTACGGCATTGTCTGCGCGAACAACAGGTGGTCAGAGAATTCACCAGGTTTCCATATCGCGTTGCTGCCAACCGAACGCGATCGATGCCGAATGAACATCTGAGCTCGGATGACCGGCAGCCTGAACCAATTAGAGTGCTGCGGAGCTCGAAAACCCGATGCGCTCTTCGCTACGGTGTCGGTTACATTCTGGAATCTTTTTAAATCTATACCATTACATTCGATATTAACTCTTGGCATTCGAGAGGCGACTCTCAGCCATCGCTTGATTTGATACAGCGAAACTATGAAGTTGAATATTTAGTATTCTAAATGAACCTTTGTACCGCTATATGAAATATTTAAATAAAATAGCTTCGTTGCTTAATTTATCTATGAATTATCGTTAAATTGGTTATTAATATTTAGTATTCTATATGAACGTTTGTGCTGCTATATGAAATATTTAAATGAAATACCTTCGTTGCTTAATTTATCTGTAAATTATCGTTAAATTGGTTATTAATATTTAGTATTCTAAATGAAACTTTGTACTGCTACATGAAATATTTAAATAAAATACCTTCGTCGCTTAAATGATCTGTTATTATCGTTAAATTAGTTATTAACATTTAGTATTCTATATGAACGTTTGTGCTGCTATATGAAATATTTAAATGAAATAGCTTCGTCGCTCAGTTGATCAGTGAATTATTATTAAATTAGTTTCAAACAATGTCATCTGTATCTCGTCGGGGAACGTTGAATATTTCCAGTGAAAAACGTTCGAATCACGTGAAATGTAAATTCACGAGAAATATTTATATTTATTATTCGGAATTGCAATATCGAGGCAGATTCGTTACGATGATGTTAAATGGAAGACGATAGATACGAATGTCATTTATTTCTATTGATTCAGAGTGAAGTACTATTTTATTTCATTGTCGGTTGTTTCTGTTCGGAGTGAATATCATTTAATTGACTAAGTGCCGTTCTCACTAACCATCTGTACGGTTCCTTTGTTTTAGGCTCGAGCCCTGAGTTCGGTGTCCCGGACATGACGGTCATCAGCGACATCGACGAAAAGGGAATCAATCGGAATCTCCAAGTCCGTTATGGAAGGGACCAGATATATGTATCCTTTTGAATAAATTCGTTTCGACGGAATTAAACCTTGTCTCCGTGGCCAGGTGAAGTGCGGAGGTTATCGGAAATTATCTTTTTTCATACCGAAAGTAGGAGTTACGGTCCGGATGTTATGAAATTTATCCGAATTATCGGCGAATAACGGTTTCACGTTCTGAAATTTTATAATCGACGAACACGATGTTTTATTTGAACATTTAAACGTTTTAACATTCGAGAATTGGCTCCTTTTGTCTGAATCAGAATTTTGATGATTCCGTGACGCGAAGAACGCGTGTGCACTAACAAGCACGTTCGGTCACATGCGAACCGCCTTACACCACACGAGCAACAGTTTCGCAAAAAGTGGGGAACGGATGTCCGTCCATTTCGTCATTCCCTCGTCATTACGTCCTAGAGTTAGAACTCCTCTCGCACTCGTGTACGTATATCTCGCTCGGGTTCGTTCTTTGTCGCACGATGATGTAATCTAGTAGACTGGGATTTATCCTGCGTTTTTTGCCCAGAAACTTCGAAGTACCAATTCATCTCGCACTCTATTCACTTTTGTAACGCTTCTATACAGTCCCGGAGAAAAACTATCCGAATTATTCACACGGTACACGCGAGTCTTTACAATTTCATTAATTTCATTAGTAACCCTTTGCACTCTCAGTCACCACTTGATTCGATGCAGCGAAACTATGAAGTTGAATATTTAGTATTTTAAATTAAATCTGTAATATTTAAATGATCTGTGAATTATTATTAGACTAGTTTCAAACAATGTCGTCTGTACCTCGTCGAAAAATGTGAAATGTTTTCAGTGAAACACTCTCGAGTGCAAAGGGTTAATATTCATAAAAGTACATACTACAAATTTGTTCCGATCAATGTAAAATCTGAATCTTCTACGTAAACTTCACCTTGACCTTCAACCAATGGAATGACCTCTCTACGAATACTTCCCTCTTCAGTCACTAAAATTTCGATATCTCCACAAAGCACCGAAGCGAATCTATTATACGCGAAACGAATAGCATCGCTCCAGTTACATTCCTAACAATTCTTCGCTCTAGGACGCTCCGGAGTGTTGAAATCGCAGGTCCAAGCTCGAAATATAATATTGGAGGAGTGTTCATCGTATTGATTCCGAAAGAAACGTGTCCCTCGCGATCGCACAAAACCCTTTATCTCTATTCAACCTTCTGTCTCCCTGTTTTCCGAACGCGGAAGAAAGGATATTATATTTTCCGCGTCTGGGGGATGAAGATTTCAACCCTTCCGCGCCGGGGGACCCGCTTCGACGTTACCAAGAATGGTAGCGCGGCAGGAAAGAGAATTAAAAGTAGCGAATCCAAGTTAGAATGAAAAGCGACAGCGCGATGAGGATAGAACTAAATGCGAGAGGGAACGAGAGAGCCGGCGGGAGAGGAAGAAAGAAGGACAGAGGGGTGGGAGGACTATACGTATGAATTTTGTAGGAGTGGGGCATTGCTCCCGGGTTGGTGGTTGCCATGACGACAACCCCAGTCAGCTGGTGAACCACCCCAGGGCCAGACCCATTCATCCGTCGGGTTTGCCGACCCAACGACCGACACCGCCGACCCACTGTCGTTTCTTGTGGAGCTTTAAGCCTTGGACGGTCGACCGTCTAGAAGTGACGTCGTAAGCTGAGGCTGGGTAATCTGTGACCCGTACTGAAATGATTAGAATCAAACATTGATATTCAATCGTTTGACGTTGAAAGTTCGATATTTAGAATTTTATACTCGAAGATCCTTGCGTCGATGACACTATGGTTTCATATTTAGAACACAAAGTAAACAAATGATTATTCAGACGATCAGTAAGGTCAGTAGCTATGCAGCTTTCTTTCTAGGACTTAAGAGTTTGATACATGATTTAGGTGCCTCTGGGTTTTGAATACTCTAAACTCATCATCTCCAATGGGTTAAACTCCCACTTCCATGTCTGAAGTAGGAAGTTGTAAACAAATAATTCAATTATTGAAATGACCAAAGGTCAGTAGCTATACAGCTTTCTTTCTAGTACTTAAGAGTTTGATACATGATTTAGGTGCCTCTAGGTTTTGAATACTCTAAAGATTCATCATCTCCAACGGGTTAATCTCCTACTTCCATGTTTGAAGTAGGAAGTTGTAAACAAATAATTCGATTATTCAAATGACCAAAGGTCAAAGTTTGCACAACTTTGTTCCTAGTGCTTAAGTTTGATGCATGATTCAGCTACTTTCGCTGAAGCTTCTGAACGCTCCATAAAGTCCTCATCTCCAAAGAGTTAATCCCCTAACATCGGTCGCGCGCGCGTGTCGGATCCGCGCCACGACGCGCGGATTGAATGGGCAAGACTTGGCCAGCCAAATGATCATCCTCTGGCGGCCCTCTCTATTGTCACTCAACATCCCGACACCGGAAGTATCGGGTCGCCCGCGGCTGGAATATCGGGGCTGGCGATCCGCCGGCTAGACTTATTTCTTCACGAAATTGAACTTAATCGAACCGGGCTCCCTAATTGGATTATCGGCGGGAGAACAAAGTTTAATGATTCTTCGGTTGATTTATAAGACGGGGAGCTCTGGGGACTACTGTTCGAAATGGTCGGTGTCTGCTGGTGCTCCTAGAAACGTTGGAAACGCTGTTCTTCTCGCGATATTAATTCGTAGCTTACAAAGCCAAACGAGATACATCATTTATGTCTCCTATAGAATTATTCTTTCATAATCCTCTCGATTATAAAAAAGTGAAATTAAAACTTCGAAATCGATAAGTTTCTTAATTCTTCGGGAAAAGGTGGAAACTCCTACGAGACGTTTGTTATTTCCTGGATTAGTCCCCGAAGACCCGAGTTTGCGTGATCGTTCACGGTTTAATTATTGATCGTTCACGAGCCGGCCGATTCAGGTTAAGTGGAAAAGATTAGCAGTAAATTACGAAATTCAGGTGTTCGGCGAGTTTGATGAACTCCGCCGCTGGAATTCGATGTAATCAGCGGCTTCACGCCGGAGGATGTCGTCCTCGCGCTAGGATGACGCTCGCTAATGAGTTAAGCGTGCCCCGCTCTCTGTAATTGCGCGCCGGGTTTTTGCCGCGCGCAGCGTCGCGATCAAACACCAGAATTCAAACGCGTGATGCGCGTTCGCCTCGGCCGATTTAGGTCGCCGTCGTCGTCGTTGCACTCGTTAGTGGACACTTCCTCGTGCGCCACGGCCTCCGTCGCGTGTGGGACGACGCACAATGTCGCTCAGAAGGAACATCTCGCGGTAAACAGGACTCGTTCCTTTTCTTCTGTCCCGTTCGATGTTTACTACAATCCCATGATCTCGTTTCGGTTGTTCTCCCAACGTTCGGCTTTCGATATCCACGCCTTTCTCGTTGCACATCTTTCGCGTTTATCAGCGTCGTCGAATGCTTTTGTTAAAGTGAACGTTGAATTTTGGAAATTTTTGAATTTTGAAAACTCTCGAAATTCGCGTGAGCATCATTGATTCTATTCGAACCCGATGCAATCCAGTTTTCAATTTTCCTCGATTATTTAGGAAGCCGTTCTTAAAAGGTCATTTCCTGTCCCGCAATGCGGATCTTCCAGTAAACACAGCAATTCAAGTAATCCGACAAAAAAGCGTGATCGTTAGACTCAAGTGTTAACAATCGAGCCAATAAAATCGCGCAGTGCCATGACCGGGTCGATAGATCGTCGCTCGATTAAATAGCTGCGCAGTGAGTGGTTCGCCTTTGCGGCCGCTTCCGATCGAAGATAGCCGCTTCCCTGGAACGGAGGAGGTCCGCGGGTGAACTGCCCGTCCTCCGGATTAACATTCCACCGTTACTTCCGGTCGGCAAACATTTATTTGCGCCGACGGGCCGAGATGGCGGGTTATTACGCGAAATAATATGACCTCTCGCGTCGCGACACGTAACAGCGCGGCCGTGCATCGTTGGCACGCTGTTCACGTCGACGCTCGCCGCGATTTAAAGCCGGATTTCCATTAATTGTATTGCCGATATACCTTGCAATTCGAATTTTTCAATTGAATTTTTCTGCTTCTTGCCTAACTGAATATACATTAGATACCAAAGCCGTTTTACTTAACCCCTCGCTCTACGGTTCATTTCTCAATTGTGATCGATACAACTTCGTCATTAATAATTCATTGGAAAAAGGAGAAAAATTCGATGCATATTCCGTGTCCATCTTTGCTCTAAAATATAACGGAAAAATATTTCAGTAAAATTTCTCTCTAAAATCTTCACCAAGAGTCGCACACGCTATTGTAAGACAAGGCGTTAGACACTAATTACTGAATATCAATGGTACAAATAATGTCAGTATAACAAAAACGTTTATATAAAAATTGATATGTATAATAAAAAAAAGTGAGCGTAGCTGGCATTAAGCACGTTTCCGTGCCAGTATCGATAGGACAGATCGATCACTCTCGCTATGGTTCTACAAAGTAAACGAATTTATCTCCACGCGTGCGGAGTAGTCGCGCAAAATCCGAACGAATCGAACCGTTATTATGTCTATGGGGAATCGCGAATGGTTTTCGGTGAGGTTAGTTTCAGCGCCGAAGATTCGCCGTCGGAAATCAGATCCGCGCGGAAGCAAGCCGTAAAGTGTACGTGCCCGGACTTCCACGGGGAAAGAATTAATAAAATCGCTTCTTTGGCGTTGCCGCGATTTGTATGCTGGCTGTCGCGGTCGTCGCGCGGCAGCCATGAACGCCGAGCGAACCCACGGAGCTCCCGGCGTGTGTTCCCCGTAACTTTCAATTTTCGTAACGGAATTAACCGCGCGACGGAAAGCTCGCGGCTGATCGACGAACCTGCATCGGTTATTCGGTAATCGTCTCCTCGTTCCTTTAACGAGATTCGATCGTCTCCATAATGCCGGCGGACCGGTCTCGTTTAAATGGGATTTATTATAACCGATCAGCGGATAATAGGGGCGGAATGGGAAGAGTTTAGGATTCGTCGCTTCTACTTCCATTTCCTCGTTCCAATTAGATGAAGCTTGCGAAGGATCTCGGTTTAACGCCTTGACTACTATTGGCGTCTGTAGACGACCGTAGAATATTATTAACAATAATCGCAGCGAAGCTCGCTTAGGTTAGACGCGAGTGGACTCTAATTCAACAGTTACATCTTCCGTTAGTCGTGTATTCTATAAATGTGATTATTTTAGATCTGTTTAACCATTTGCACTCGGAAGTATTTCCTTAGAAATACTTTCTAACTAGACGAAGATGATACTTTTTAAAATTAAGTCAAAGATAAATCAAATTGAGAAACAAAGCTCTTTTATCTCAATAATTCACGATGCATTGTACACGGTTCGATATTAAATATCAAATTTTATAATTTTACTTCACCAAATCAGGTGGTGACTGGGAGTCACCTCCCGATTGCGAAGGGTTAATTTAGTTCCATTCAGTGTTTCGATGGCTTCAACACTTCGACGCAACATTCCGTCGTAGCCTAAGGGTTAATTAATCATATAACCAGTAGAAAATAGAAAGTGTATTAGAAGAAAATTGTGGATATCGAATAAAGCCCAGGTAACTGTAGCAATTTAGTAGAGATTCAATTTGACGAAATTTACTTCGAACTGATAGTATATTAGTCATGGCTTATCTATTTAGATTTCGACGTGGAAGAGTGAAGCTTACAATTAGAAGTACCGGATACTGATAAGAATATTATTTTAGATCACTTAGATATCTGATGACTGTGAAACGTTCTTTCAACGTTAATCGCGATAGTTGTCGGAAAGTCTCGCGGTAACTCGATTGCAAACATTCCGAGTAATCTCGGCGCAGAAGGATTATCAAAGTTTACACGAACTTCGTCGTTCCCACGAGGGGACGAAGAAACGTAAGAGTAATCAACTGCGAATCTCTTCGCTGTATACGTTTCGCCGCCCACCCATTATCCTCCGGTGCTCGAGCTACTCAGCGCTCTTTTTTCGCGAAGGCTCGGCTCTCTTTCGGGATATCGGATTAACCCTGGCCTCGGCGTCGTCGTAGAAACCGGAAGCTAAAGATCCACCCTTCGACAGCTCGCCTCCTGCTACCCCGGTTATCCAATCGAGCATCCATCGTCTTTCGTCTCACCTTTTACGTCAGTCACACGCGCCTGTTGTCTTGTTTACCTGACTCTTCGATCGACCTATTTTCATTCTGTCGCGAGCCGGCCAGCTGCGATTCCTAAATATCAGCTCTTCGATCTATGATCATTGGCCAGCGAGTTTCGCGCGTTTACTTCAAACAGTAACGTTTCACGCTGTCCGCTGATACTCTCAAGTCAACTGGCGTATACTTAACACTGATCAAGAAAGAAATTCATCTTATTCACCTTATATCGAAGCTAACTGAAATCTGACTTAACACGTTCCGTGCCACGAAAACTTCGATTATATTTTGCTTATGTATTCAGTTTTTCAATGAAATAAATTATATTCAAATTCCTGGTCTTTTGTATATATTTTGATATTGTTTCTTTATTTTCACTGCTTCGTAACGTATACCGCCGACCGTGACCATATATCCATTAAAAATATTTTCTTACGTACACGTGGCACGAAACGTGTTAACCAACGATTTTCCAAGCGAACGAGATCAAATTGTGTTCTCAAACAAAAGAATATTCCTTATTTCAAGAGAAGTAAAGACAAAGGAAGCTATCTATCCCGATGACAAATGCTATTTGTAAAACATCCAACCGTTGATTGCGATCGTAATTCAGTAACTTCCAAAAATTCCATAATACAGGAACCCGTTCGATCGTACACCGAACGGCAGCACAGAATTGATCTCCCGAGGAACGCGCGTCTGCACAATGCATTGATCCGAAGCGTTGTTCCGCGGCGCGTTCCGCCGTCATCCGTTTACAACGCTGCTCCCTCTTTTCCGGTATTCGCCGCGCGTATACAACGGATACTTTCGCGGCGCGCGAGGGTGGCTCTCGTTAACCTCTCGCTGGCGAAGCGCTCTTAGCCGGTTTCAATTGCTTTCGCTCGAGGACGAGCCACCTTTTAGCGGGCCGGCGTGAGGGATGACGGGACTGAACGGCGAGAGAGGGAAAGAGAGAGCGTGGCGGACCAGGGACAGGGCCGAGGGCCGGATATGCGGTCGCTCGGCTCGCCTCTCGAGAGCCCTATCCACTGTTTGCAGAATCCGCTCGGCGGGCTCGCTGAATTAGGCCACGTGAACGACACAGAGCACGGAAGACGATGAGAGAGAGCCGAGCCCGAGATCGAAGGGATGCGAAGCTCGCGTTAGCATCCTCGATGCACACCTGTCTACCCTAGTCGATGATTATCCCTTGATGAACGGACGTTTTCGACGCCCCCGCAAACGAAGATGCCTCCGATCGTTCGAACAGGCGCGCTCTGTAAGATACTGGAAAATGTAAATGAAAAGACAAATGGAAGTGAGCTGTTCATTTTTCATTGTACATTCAATACGTTCTATGAGTGTAATAGAATTGTTGGTTCTATGAATATAATGGAATACTTTGATTTTAGTCTTTGGTTCTATGAACGGAATGTAATGGAATATAGTTCTATGAATAGGATATTATAGAGTATTTGTTATTCTATAATGCGAGGTTATGTAAATGTATCATTAGAGGTGATGCTTCGCTATCTTTAGATAGCTATGGACGTGTACACGCAGCCATAGCATCGTGTAAAGGCTGTACGCGAGTCGCCTCCGCAATTATTCTTTCCCGTCCTCTGACTTTGTTTTTGAGGTCAACCCGGTTTCAGGTCAGCCGGGTCGGATATTTCATTGAAAATTTCATGCTCTGTTTGCGACCCGTGCACGTCCACTGATATCGCTAGAGACTGTACACTTCTTTGGGTCAACGCTAACTCCGTTCAGACCCGATATCCGTTAGATTCTATGGGTGCCGTTGACTGTCATTAGCACGTTCAGCGTTATCGATGATCGGAGGGGATTATAAAAGGCGAGGGTTTAATATTATACATTGTAATGCCGTGGTAGAGTTTAATGATTCTTAGGAATTTCAAAATTACCTTTCGTACTTTGCATAGACGCTTCGGAACGTAATCGGCGATTCGACTGTCTGCGAATGTGAACCATTATTTTAATCTGAGTTATCTTTCACGGTGATAGAACCAAATTGCCGTTTCGGGGAATCTTGACAAAGGCTCAAAGCAAACGAGTCCTTCGAAAGCGAGAGTCCTCGTCAAAAGATTCCAATAATTTCCTCCCACCCCGCTCGTCGAGTCTGCGACAAGCTCAAAGTTGAAATTCGACGAGAATACTCTTTCATTGTTGCCGAATGCTGGAAAAACTAGTCCCTCATCTGGGACTTTCCCCGCGGCGACAGGAAAGAGATGTTCTTTCACTGTGACCCTCGAAATTGTTGAAAATTGCGAGTTATATGTCTGTCGAAGCACCTTGAGGACGACTGGTCCTCTGAACCGAATTTCTGAAATTCCCGCCGCGGTCGAGATCGTTTTCCGCTCGCCGGAGAAACGGGACGAGATTAATATCGTGAACGACAATGGGAGGAAATGCGATTTCTCATAAGGAGTTTGCTGTGGACTGCGACCCGACGTTTTCCTCTCGGTTCGTTCGATTCTCAGTTATTCCGGAAAGATTCGTTGCTTTCTTACTTTGAAACCTGTTCGACTGTTATTCGTACTATTAATAATTTTTAATGATGGTTCGCATAAATGAGTATCGTTTAACGATAATTCGATGAAACCCAAAGGAACATAGATTCTGTGCATTTTATAGGAACACTTCATCTTGTTTCCTGCGAACGGGTGAAAAGCTCAAGTTTCCCAATGCGTTTATCTCCTAAGTTATTGGACGAGGTATCATCGACAGTGGCCTCGTTGTCAGCGATAATCGAACAAGTTGCGACGTATCATGTTCAAAAGATATCCCTGTCGCTCGTCGTTCGACTGGTTCAATCACTGGTCCTGTTTGTCCGGGTAACCTGAGCTCTGCTAATGACAGGTAGAAGGCTACCTTTACGTCACAATAAAGGAGGAAACATTTGCCGGTGGGCGGAAAGGTCGCGGCTGAAATAGACGTAACCCGAAGGAGACCGCGAAAGGTCGGCTGAAAAGGTTTCCACGTTCTACAAATGTTCAGGCGTTGGGAGAAATATAAATCTTTTGTCAAGGTCCTCCTACTTTCTCAGACAGGACATCTCATTCTTATATCTCTTCCTATTACCATCTCGAATTCTCAGCCTTGGCAGCTATAGATCGTTCGAACGTATCAAAAGATCGTGTATCTATTCTTCATTTCCAAGTTTATGCAATATATCGATCATTATGTCAAACGTGACTTTGTAAAGCACAACGTAACACGAAATATAATTAACTTTCTTACAGCTTTTACATCAGTGTTAACATCGAGCTGCAATGTTTACAATACTAACGAGAATGTTTTATAATTATTACTCTACTATTCGGTATTTTTCAATACTTCAAAGCTCACACTTGCCAAGTCTAGTTTTCACCGGGCTGTCGCTGGATCATTAAAGCAAGCGTTACTGCTTTCCAAGGGGTGGTTTCCTCGCACGCAACAATTCGCATTCCCCATCCCCGAACCCGTTGATTTTCCGCGTTTCACTTTCTCGCGCAGCGACGCTGCAACGGAAACCCACGAAAAGACCGGCGCGTGTAGAATCGTCGCGGAGGGACGCAACCCTCGATGCGCCAGAGGGTTGCCTCCCTCTCGCAACGTTACACAAACGTTATTGTCACGAACGCATTCGCAACAATTCTGCCGGCGAAGAAAAAGCAAAAAAAAAAAGAGAAAAAGGAACAGGAACACCGTTAAATCGTGACCGAAACGAATGTTGTACTCCCCCGGGGGTGGCTTTCTTTCTAGTTCTTTGAATCCTTAAACCTTGGCATTATTTCGTCCACTTGCGCCCGCTTTCGCGGAAATTCAGACATTTAGAGTAATTCCGCCGGCGCGGCGCGTGCACGCGCACAGTTTTCTCGGTAAGCGCGGTTTCCGGAACGCTGTTCCCTCCCTTTTCATCGTCCGACTCTCTTGCAGCTCTTTCACCTATTCATCGCCACTGTCCCACCTACGCCAGGTAGGAACGCGAAAAGACCAGTGAGGAGCGCGGTTGCCTTGTTACGTTCGCCCGCTGTTCCTTCAACCCTCGGATTCTTGCACGCTTTCTTCAATTCACTTACTCTCGGCGATACAGCTAATTGAAGTGTCTGAGGCCGTTAGATCGTCCCGCGTGGCCCACATTCTGAGAACTCGATGTTTCTGCGGAAATAATTGCGACGTATCCTACGAATGTTACGAATCTTCTCGCGAAAGTGGTAGCTTCTAGGAGTATTGTAATAAACAAAGTTGTTCTCGGAGTACCCATTCATTTCACTAAGTAATCAACATACCGATTAATATGACCTACAAAAATTCCATCCTTTCCCTACTAAATTTGAAAGAAAACTTCAATTCTTTCACTACCAAATTCGATGAGCAAGGTTGTTTCAATTCTCTCGCCACTAAATTCGAGAGAAACACCGAGAAATCGAGTTAGCTACTTTAGCCTACGGATCTAAAACTAAGCAACCCCCAACGAAGCCCACATTTCGGTTGCTCGTGTAGGGGTGAAATCCTTTTGTTCTTTCTGTCGCAGACTAGAACCAAAAAACCTAAGGAAATCGATGCGCGCGATTGTTGCAACCGAAACGCAACCCCCGACGCACTGCGGGGTTCCCTTCTCCCCCTCCAAAATGTAGCAGAAGGGTACGGTCGCGTATAGGTATATTATCCCCTTTCTCGCTGCCGGCATTCAGCCCCGTGAGTCATAGCCTGCGGTTCGCCCCCCGAGCGTGACGTCATTTCGCTAGCCCCCCCTACCCCGGTCTCTTTGCCTAAAACCATGTCATCGTTCGGTTATTATGCAAGAGGGTGGGGATAGCTCGGGGATCCGCGGCTCGGTTCTCCCGAGGTTTCTTCGGGGGTTGGGCGAACGGCTGGTGGTCGATAATCTTCGGCGGACTCCGTCGCCCACCCCCGTTATCTCTTCGATAACAAGGCCCCGCTCGCTCGGCGAAAGGAAAATAGGGTTCTCTAGAACACTTGGCGGTCGGTAAATCGCGGGGTGAATCGTTAAAGACCGTCTCGACATCCGTTTCCCGTGTCTTCGGTTTCTTCTGTCTGGCGCGCGTCGAACGACGCGTTCGACGCGCTCGATTAGTTATGAGAATGCCGTTGAAATGTCTTTTTCAAGGGATTCGTTCACTTGGAGATGCTACAGCATGTTTTGCTTCTGAATTTTTAGAATATATTCATGTAGGAGTTGTAATTGTTTTTTGTTGAGGGTAGATCGGAAGCGACGAATAGTAGGTGGGTACGTAGATAGATATGCGCATAGATAAATAGATACATAGAAACATAGATGAACAGTAGCACAAGTAGGTGAATAGATACCTAAAAAGAAGATAACTGATTATAAAAATTCGAAACTGAAATAATCACGCGATCATCGTGAAACCGATAACACATTCGAATTACTATCGATAGACTCGATAAGCACGCGTCGATGGTGCACTGTTGTCGTTAAGTGGACGAGCTCCGATTACTATACAGGTAAATAATTTAAATACGTCGATTCGCCGGCCGCCGTTAGACGGGCGACGACCTTTATTAACCACCGAGTTGCTCTGTCTTCAACGATCGACGGAAAACTCGGAGAGGATGTAGTCGAGCGAATTACAGTTGAAGAGCGTTCCGGTATAGACTGCTGTAGGCCGGAGGTTTTCCGGGGATCGGGGCGCGCTTCGGGAACGACCGTCGAACGTTTAATTAAATGAGATTGTATCTCGCTCGCAGAGATAGCTATATTTACGACTGTTTTTTCTCTGCAACCCTGTTTTGTCTCGTCCTCCTCGGGGATGTGCTCACTAGATGCGTATCCGAGCTGCGGATAACTGCACCGGGGTTGGATTTATAGCGCCTCTTCTTCTCCTTTCTCACGATGCGTCATCTTTTAATGAATCGCGCCCCATTCGTCCCTCATGGTGTCTCCATTGGAAGGTGTACGGTTGTTTTCTCAAATATTCGCATTTTTCTTTCGTCCGTCTTGCGATCGTCGATTGACCTTTTCATGAATCGCGTTCCTTTCTGTTGACTAATGATCCTTGAATTTAACGATATAGATCGATATTCATAGAATCCTTCAAATTTTATTCTTTCGATGGAAATGCTATTATTTCTTTACTATACCCTTATCTACTCGTTGAGCGTTAATAACCTTGAATAAATCATTCACTGTACAAAAGAGATTTTCCACGATCAACTTCGAGCCAAAAAATATATCCGAAGATGTAATAAAATTCGAAATTCCTTCTGGCGAGCTGATGTTCGATAAATAATGGAAAATACGATGAAACCTCCGAGACTTCGAGCAGCGTAGAATACGTTAACAGGTGCGCCTCAATTTGGAAAGCGTCGCGACGCGTTCGCGCGTGCGGCGTTCCGGGCCTTCGCGTGTCTGCTGACGTCACGCGTGCACAAAAAGATAGAGCGAGAAAGCAGCTCCCTCGGGAATGCACGGTGTATTATCATTCAAGGCGGTTCACATGGAACGAGAAGTAATACCGTCGACATAGTTCCTTTCAGCCGGTGGTAAACAGCCCTACGCCACTTTCCTCGTTTTTCATCGTGCCTTTTTTTCACCCCCCTCCCCCACGTCCCCGCGGTTCACGACTTTTTTTCTTCTATCCCGATCAATAGGCGAGCAAGAACGAGTCCGTGCGATTTTTAGTATTTCCTTAACCAACAGCTCCTCGATCCGCAGACATACACGGGATCCATACTGGTGGCTGTGAACCCTTACAAAGAGGTGGACTTCTACACGAACGTAAGTACAATGGACTCATTATCGAGATTCCCTTTAATGACCGGCGCTTAATGTAAACGTGATCGATCGCCTTTTCGATCACGCTGAAAGCTTTCCGCCGGGATATTGTTCACGGTTTGCATCGTATAATCGGCGAACAGTTCCGACTGGAGACGAAGTCAGGATAATTGGACTGGGGAGGAGTCTGAAAGGGGTTGAAACGTCGAATTGTTTTAATAGGCCAGCGTGAATTTCTGAGTTAATCGTATACTTAGTTGAAATAGTAATGTAATTTATACTTTGCCGCTTTTTTAAAATAATTTAGCTTAGAGTTATTTATAAGATACATAAACTTTTCCTTTCCTTTTTCAAGTGATCCTCGATGAAATGTTTTTAGCGTTTTCTGACAGGGTTCGAGAGATCAACCGTTACTAGTTTTACGAGTACTTGTGCTCCGGCTTTCTTAGAATTCGACGCTCTTAGAACACGCCGTGAAATGTACCTGTGCGATAGAGAGAAAAGTCATTTCGAGGGCCGGAAAAATAAATCGGCCGTTGTGTTCGGCTCGCGACGAGGCGCCGTGACCCAGAAAATCTTTCAAGAGCCGATCGTCGTCTCGCGATATCTCCTCGAAAGCACGTCGCAGTTTCCGTTTCCTGTTTTCAGTCGGGAGGCCTGGCAATTCCAATACGATAAAGGCGTCCTGTCGCCGCACGATTCGCCGGCTCGCTGTGTCGTTCGCGTAAAAACTTCTTGCAACGCGCAACAATAAATTGTAGCAACCGATGTTTTCATAGCTTTCGTAATTTCGCGGTTTTGTCCGCGAGAAACGAGAAGCTTCTGACTCTTTTGTCTTGTCTTCCGTGAACAGTATTTTTAACTCTACGATTGACATTATAAAATATGTAGAAAATAACTAATTTTTCGTGTTGCAATTAATCTCCTAGACTTGACTTTGATTAAAATAATTGAATCGCACAGTCGATGATCTCTCAAGATCGCGATTGATATTCACTCCAGCCAATTACCTTTTTCGTATTAATTTTTCCATAATTAGTAGCTCCAGAATACGTAGCCGTTTAAAAATGTAAATTCCTCCGGTGTTCATTTGAATAACGGAACTTCGGCAACACTCCGGGCGAAGTGTTTTAATTGTATGCGCAAGGAGGAGGCCAATTATTATTTATCTCGAGGAGGGGATCGACACGTGCGGCCTTCTCTTTTCTCCGGGCGAACGTCGACGCTTGATATTTACTATTCTTCGCCGGTACTTCCAGCTTACGCCCGTCGCAGGAAGTGCGTAAGCGCTCCGCGTTTCGGCCTGTACGCCGCAAATCATTGTCTCAATTCCGTTACGAATTATGAGCCACGACCGCCATTGTGTTGCTCCCATTACACCTAATTAAAGTTAAGAGCGCTTCTCGAGCCATAGATTTCCGATTGTTTCATTCTGTTACAACTGTAAACTACAACTCCGATAATTTCTATACCTCTGGAAGCTTCAACAGCCATCCCCTGTCTTCGATAAAACAATTCGAATTGTCGAAGAACAATATCTTCGTCAGAAATGCCATTAATTCCTTCAGAAGACAGCAATTTCGATCGCGTTTTATTTCGTCGTTCTCTCTCTACTTATTTATCCCGCAATGATTCGTCCTCCATAAATCAACAAAAATTCCGCAGAAAGCAAGCTTCTTTCGCGAAAACAAAACTGGATTGCCTTGGTGCGGTTTGGTAGCCTTCTACCAATTTCGCTCGGGTATCCTCCAGTAACTCATCCATGCTCGAATCAGCCTTTTCCTTCCCCCGAACCTATTCCAAAGAGATATGTAGACGATCCCATTAAAAGTCTCCCGGAGTATCTAATAAATCAGCGAGCGCCGATGCTTTAAACTGGAGCCAGCCGCCCGGCCGCCATCTTGGAGCACGCGAGCCCCGAAGGCGCGCGTCAGACTCCACTTTCCGGATCGTTCGTCTTCTAATCGCGTTTCCGAGTGCTCTTAGCTCGCTCGCCGCCGATAATCCGACGATGCACGCGCGCTTTTTTCCCTCCTCGGCTCGCTCGTCTTCCTCGCGTTCGCTTCTCGGCGACTTTAATCTCTATTTTCGGGCCGCGACGCGCGCGCTGCGGCCATCGGCCACTTAAATCCGGCGATGGTTTAACGCCGTGTGCATCGGGGTTGCGCTTCGGGATCAGGGAGGAAGGGCGACGACTTATTTCGGGATCGAGTGGCAGCCACTTCGAACGTAAATATACGGGTCGCCGACAGCCCCGTCGTAAAACGGTCCTCGAAGGGTCCAACGACGGCGGAGAGACTTCGGGAAGTGCCTATCGGCGAAACAAAAAAAGGGCGGACGCCGTGCTCGGTCCGAAGCGAATTAAAAATGGAGTCACAATAGAGGAGAGCTCAGGGCTCCAACCCTTTCTCCCGTCGAACGGGGTTGTTCTGGTCTTCTCTATTTTTCTGTACTGCGATCGTTACACTTTCGTGTGGAAATACTAAGAAGAAGACGGATCGGATTGATTCGTGTATACTGTTTTAACGTTGGAAGTGTATTTGGAAGTGGTAGGATCGACCGAGCAATGAGATTTATTTGTTTAGAATTTATTAGGAATATTAGAAGTGAGTTTGGAAATGTTGACGCTGGAATTACTATACTGTAAGATTGGCGTTTGTATTTCCTTTTTTGAATTAGCATTTTTACCATTGTATAAGTAACATTAATTCGATGTTTATACAGTTCTGTCGAACGGTATTTCGTTATATCGCCAGGAAATGGATGGTAATTTTTGCCTATGAAAGTTCGAGGAACTGAGAATAGAACAGAAATTTGATTTACCACGGTATTCATTGTTTAATATTCCGGGCGTCTGCGTGCACCGTGAATGCATAAAATGCACGTTGAATTCCGGTGTTCAACATTTATTACTTTCAAAGGTATTCTAGATGTAGATACAGATTTTATTGGCATGAATAAAACCAGCGAGCGTAGAACGTAGAATGGCGGAGAGTAATGCGAAATAGCTAAATGAAACCCGAGAAATCTTTCCCGGCCCGCGGCGATGCAGTTTCGTTTCTTCTCCCGTGAGTTTCTGTCTGTTATTCGGTTCGACCGATCCTTTTCATCTCATTTATTCACGGGTACTTCCCGTTCTTATCCTCTGATGCGGATTTCGTCCCCTCCCGTACACAGCCAGCAATTTGCAGCTTGTTATTCAGATTTTTCCTCACTCGTTATGAATATTCAACTAATCGCGTCGAATCCGCTTTGACGCCGTCTCGCGTCTTTCCGAGTGACCGTCTGTCCTTCGACCTTACAATTTCACGCGTGACATGCTCGGTCAGAGTACATTACCGCTTCATTGAAGAACTTAAAAAGAGAGCCTCCGCGTTTATCGCACACAACGATCCCTATTCTTCGAATTAGTCCTGTAACCGTGTTCTGAACTTGCCACCCGAGGACCTGGAATTATCTTCTCACTCGACATACCCCTCCCACAAACATACTCCTACATCCATCTCTTTTCATACAAAAATTCTTACTTTCCCAAAGCCCAGCTTCAAAACCTCGACATCACAGAAGAAAATCTCCACAACCCGCGCAACTAAAAATATTAAAAAATTCCTATCTCTAGAACATACCCTGCTCCGCGAACATGCAAAAACCATTAAAACCGAGGCAGAAGTGGGCATAAAAAGGAAACACCGTCGCAGCCACGGGGAACAAGAAAAAGGAACGCCAGTCCTGGAAAACGCTGGAAATATTGAAAATCTACCCCCGAGTGAGCGTCCATTGTTCGCCGGCGTTTCATAATTTCCAAGGAGCTATTCTCGCGAAGAAACAAACGGCGTCTAGCCTCGCGACCCCATATCGCCCCCTCTCTCGCCCCTAGTATCCGACAAGGGCGTTGGCAGGACACCCGCGTGGAAAAGATCATCGCGGGGAATCGACGCGACGGTGTCGCGGAACGAGAAAATGGTAATTCGAGGGGCCGCGTTGAATAGAAACTCTCCAGGATTTCGCGAAGGTCGCGTCCCGGGGTACCAAACCGTGGACGGACCCCTGGCTCGCAGGAAGGAAAGGGTGGCTCTCCCGGTGTGGTGCACGCCCGTGTTATTGATCGGGCCGGAGCGCACATCGGATTCGGAGACTCGTCGCGGTTGCCCTGGAGCCTTCGGGAGCTTCGTCCTTTCCTCTCGGCGGCGACGGTGCCTGGGTGCGTTTCTATGCCCGTTCAAGCACCCGGAAAACCCAGAAATTGGTACTCGAGCCGAGCGGACTCGAAAGGTGGGCCAGGCCGCGGTGCGACCCGTTCCCGAGCCCATTGAATTTTCAAAGATGAACGCCTCTTCGTTGAGGCAAAACGATGAATTTCATCGCGTTCTTCGCGGCATTCGGCGATTCTTTGTATCCTCCTTTCGTCTCCTTTGGCATTGTTCCCTTTTAATGGGACGAATGTTTTCATTGGGATTTCAATGCGAGACTTCGGGCAATTGAATTTTCATTGGAATTCTTTCAGCGTTTTTCTCGGGACACTTTTGTTTGGATATTATCCCTGAGAACGAGAGGATTTTATCTAACCACGAGACGTTTGGAAAGTGTCTCGATAGTTTTATATTGTTTTAATAGTAACAGCTGGTTTAGATTGTTTTTATTCTGTGGTTGCGTATGGTTATTCATAGTATACACAGAGCGTTTTAAATAAGGTCACAGAGTTTTCATGGAATTCTCGAGTAATTTTGTTTTTCTCGTGTTTGCGGGGACAATTAATTTTTCCTCTGCGTGTGCGGCTATTTCGGAAAACGGTGCCAAGCTTCTATGATTTTCTCAGGTGACGCGAAGTTCCTTTTAGTGTCACCTAGTTTGGGCTCTTTTGTCCGGCAGTTTTTCGCATGGAAAAACTCCATTCTGTAGCGGAATAATGTCACCGGGACCATGCTTGTGCCTTCTGACCGCGTGTGCCTAGCCTTGACCAAATTTCTGCATCTTCAAAAAACCCCAGACACAGACTGCCCTCCCTTTGAAGTGCCTCCAGCACATCGTATGATATTTTCGCTTTGATCTCCGCCAGGTTAGAAGTATTATAAACCCCTCCGACGACCGTGACACGAAAAAGAAGCAAACGACCACGTTCCTCTGCCCCGTATTAAAAAAATTCCATTCAGCGTGGAACGGTGGTGGAAACAGCGCCGCCGTAATCCTCTTCCAGCCGAGGAAACATTTCGATTAACCTGATCGCTACCTCTACCGTTTCTTTCGCGAGAAGCATCATTTTTCTAATCATATAAAAACCGTTTTTCTCTTGCAGAAGACCTGCGATTTCACATACTCCTTTAGACCAACTAATTAACCCTCTGTGGGCCCATGTAACTTTGACGTCACATATCAGTGTATTGGCATCTTGTCGATTTATTTCATTTTGCATTCGAAGTGGTGAATAAAATGAGGTAATCGATTAACTGCAACTTTTATACGCTCAGGCGTGAAAGTTTAACGTCATTGTAACTTGAAAGTTACGAAGTATATTCGTTTGATGAAATTATGGAAACTATTGAATACATTGTTAATTCGTAATCGTATGTGGATATTTATTAATTTTGTACTGCATAGATTTTGTTATAATCATGAACAAAAATTCGAAACATAGAGGGTTAAGGTGAAAACTTTTAATCTTCTTTTAATAAATATATCTTTTTCGTCTTATTTCTATTAAGGTAGTATAACCGAGTGGTTTTTTAAGTCGTTCTATCTTTGGTTACGGTATAACACGTTCGCCGCGATTAACCGATGTCCATAATTACCTTTCTTACTTATCGCCATTCGAAGGGTCGTAACTATAAATCAGCTGAAACGTAATCCGTTCCATAATCATCCCTACAACTTCGGAAACACGTTTACCGCTCTCCGTATTCGCAGGACGCAGAGACGGTTCCGCGGTAATCGAATATCGGTATTCCTCCCGAATCACCCTAATTAATCATCCACTACCTCCGATGGATCCACACCATCGAAAACAATCTGGAAACATGAAACACGATACTTTTTTGCACGTCAACTCCTTTCGAAATAAGATTCAACGAGATATTCTTACTCCCTCGCAATACTCTTCGTGCAGTTAACCCTTAGCACTCCAAGTTGTTTTGTAATCTATCAATAACTGCTACCAATTTTTATAGTATTCCTAGCGAAAATGAGAAATGCTATAACATTTCTTCGATCTTTTATTTTCCTTCTTAGTACACAATTTGGATGCGCGGAAAATCGAATAATTTTAGGGTAGTTTCTTCAAGATTCATTAAAATATTTGATATTATAACTGGTGCAATATTGGAGCCTATGGGGTTCAAAGGGTTAATCCATTGTGGACGAAGATTCTTTGAAATATACAAAACCTTAGCAGATGAACCTGAATTACATACCAATTGCTTAAACAATAGAAAGAAACAAAACTACGTACCGATCTCTTGCTGTTTAAATAACGAAATTATTTGTCTGACTTAGTATTCCAAATATGAACATTTCGTCTCTGAAAATATCGACATTCGTCCACGAATGTTAACCCTTTGCACTCGGAAGTTTCTCACCAGAAATATTTGACGTTTTTTGACAAAACAAAGACGATATTCTTTGAAACTAGCTCAAAGGGAAATCACAAGTACATTGAGGAACAAAGTTATTTTATTTCATTAAATATCAGATTTTATAGTTTCACTGCGTCGAATCACGCGGCGACTGAGAGTTACCTCCCGAGTGCAAAGGGTTAATACTGATTTCGATGAAACTCAGCTGGAAATCTTCGCTGAGAATCCCATTCATCGTGTATCTATTTAGATTAACGTCGAGGTTAATCTATCCGGACGATTAATCTCCACTTTAGACGTTAGATTTTATAGCAGGAAAGGTGTTTGGCAGGGTTGAGCGTACAGAAGACATCATCAACCTCAGGGTTAAAAGGGGTGGGCCTCCGGTTCCCGTCATCCTCGTTGCTCCTAGCCTCGGGAGGTACCCGTTCGATCACTCGGAACATTTTTACCACCGCGGGCGTGTTGTCCGTTTCATTCCGCGTTCACGATCGATCCTACACGTGTGTGCTCCGAAGTAATGAACCGCGCGAGCGAGCGAGCGAGCGAGGATCGTTCAAGTAAACTGGACCAGGCAGCCGGTGCCGTCATCGACGAGATCGGTTCGCCGGATACACTCGATCGCTCCAATTTTTTCCCGTAGCTCTCCGCTTTTACGCCCGTTTCGTTCCCACCGGGAACGTCCCCCCTCTTTTTGTCCGGAGTCTTGTGTTCCTCGTTACAAAGCATACCCGCCCGGTGGCTCTCCGGGTTCTCGGCGCAGATTGGAGACCGAGCCCTGACAGATTTCTGAATTTTTCAGTTTTTCGCGTCGATACCTTTCTCTTATGGAACGATTGTTTCAGCTGTACAATTGAATTTCATCGGACAAACCCGGATACAAAGTGTAGAATGTATTTGTAATTGTATACACTTACAAAATTGTCCGAATCTTATTTTAGTCGGAAGTGTTTTAGTTGCGAAAGGCATTGAACTTTTTATGGTCGCGAGAGTGACGTGCGTAACGCGACGAGTCTTGAAGGGGTCTTGCAATTATGCAAATCTTCCTTCCTGGACCGGTATTTCGCGTCAATTACCGGTATGAATGCCGAAATGTGCAACAATGCATCGTCGCGAGGCTACTTGTCTTTATGGGAACCTCCATTTCAATGGATTATTTTACTAGGATCCGAACAATAGAGGGATTCAATGAACCCAAGAGAAAACAGTATATTATGAAAGTAATAAAGCACGAAGGGGAAACTTCAGAATTTTCCAAATATCTCCGGACGAAAAATGCTAATTTTATGCAGCGTCTCACTGCGTGAATGGCGATTCGTGATTTCTAAACCGTACACAAGGAGAACAAACGAAACAGTTCTAACTAATGAATAAAACATGAGAGTATCGTTATTATACTATGCTACTGATATCGCCACGGTTCTTTCTAAATAAAAACATTGCGTTTTTCCGCACACCATACACGCCCTTCCGCTCGGGGATTTCCCGGGACGCAGCAGACCGAGTTCTTTGTAGATTTGTCGCCGTTTGCAGACTTGAAACCGCAATTTCTTAGCTGAAGTTCCGCTCCCGAGGAGATTGTGCGCGTTGGTTGCTTCAACCGCTGAAGTAGAACTCTCTCGAGAGAAGAAGATAAAGAAGCCTCTGGATAATGACGTGTCTTTTTGAATCATGTTCGCTGCTTTCCAGCCGCGTGTCGTGTCCCTGGATGTCCTAGTAAACCACTTATACATACTATATTCCCTAAAATTCGATATATATCGTAACATACATACATACATACGTAACATACATTATACAACTTATAAACATTACATACACGAATTACATATCCGAACACGTCGACTGCCACGTCGATCACCGACGACCGGAGTTTCCAAATTGCTCGACAATAATTCTAATTTATGAAATACCTAATGTCAAATGAAAATATTTTATAACGTAAATACACTAAATAACATACCAAATAATAAGTCAACTGTTCCTTTTTATCTACGAAAGAATAAACGACACATAAAACTCCGAAGGTTACCGTGGCAGTCAACGTGTTAAATAACATGAAACAACCGATATTTTATCAATCCTACATTGATCAATCACTCTGTCAAAAACGTGTACAAAGTAATGTATATTTTCATTAATGAAACGCTCACTTGAATTCCCAGTTGAATTTGTAAGACCTTCTTCCTCCTTAAGTAATTGGACATTTCAAATTACATTAACACGTTCCGTGCCACGGAAACTTCGGTTATATTTTCATTCAAAACTGTATCGAGTTTTTCAGTGAAACAAGTTATATTCAAGTTTCTGATCATTTTTATATATTTTGATATTGTTTCTTTGTTTTCACTGCTTCGTAACGTATTCCGCCGACCGTGGCCATATATCGGATTTTCATATTGGATTTTCGGAATATTATTTTGTAAATGTTCACGCCGATTTTGATTGATCTCCAGTTTCCACAATCTAAATAAACGAGCATCAATTCTTTTAGGAACAATAGAACGAAGTGTACAATAAACGCCCGTAAACCTAGTGTTAAAAATATTTTCTCGCGAACATTGGGGTGTACCACACGTGGTACGCGTGGCGCGGAACGTGTTAATGCAGTAATTTAATCAGAAGAACGATCAGCGCTAATGAATCAATTCATAAACGTGTCTGTCGGATACTACCGGGTTATCAAGGGTTAAACCGCGAGAGAGGCGAAGGGTTGAGAACCGTGCAGCGAACAGGGCGGCAGGAATGTTTGGATCCGGAGGGACCTAGGTACCTCGTGTCCCCGTTTATTTCCGCGGCTGCGAGCCGCGAGAAATCAGTGCACGGCTCGGCGACTAGAGGCCACGGCTCGTGTCAGGACACCGGCCGGGGTCGTGCTAGCGACCCCTCTTCCAGCACGGTGTCGTTGGCCCGACGCAGCGCGCGAAGACGAACAGAAAAAGCGGCGAAACGAGGTTGCGCCCTGCGTAGGGTGGCAACGGGATCATTCGCCACGGGTCGTTCCTTTAGTAGGTCGTCCCGTGCTGATTAAGGCCGCCGGTGAAGGTTCGATTTGATCGATGAACCCTGCTGATTCCCGATGATCGCGGTAGAAGGCCGATTTTCCGGCCTCAAAACGTTGAGCATAGAAAGTAGACCGAAATTGATTGACGGTACAGCAATAAAAATAGAGAAATTGATTGTAGATTAGAAATTAGAAATCAGAGGGTTGAGAAATAGAAATAGGCGTGTAAAAATAGAGATTAATGCGTTGCTCGTCGAAAGGATGTTAGAAATATTTTTAACTCTGAGACCTGATTCGACGTTAGCGATCTTCTATTTCGGTTCTAATATTTCCACTGATAACGTTAATAATTCCTCAAATACACCACTGCTCCAATAACACGAACTAAAGCGAACGAGTAGATAATGAATCGAGTAAATCCTCAGTCGAGTAGTTCCTCAACCCTTCGCAGACGAAGATTCTTTGGAATTTACACCTTCGGCAGATGAAGTTAAATTATACATCGATTGCTTGATTGATAGGAAAACAGGAAACTGTACTAATCTCTGGCTGTTTCACTAACTACCGAGCATTTAATACGATGAATATGTAATTCCCATAAAAATTGTAACAATAGATTATTTTCAGTTTCTTCAGGCATTCATTATAGTACTCAAACGAGACTATTCATTTTCAAAATCATTTCGAATACTCAATGCTCCGAAGCTATCAGTAATTGCTAAACGAAAAAATCGAAACCAGTCATTTTGACTGGTAGTTCCAGTGTTAAATCATTTCACGACTTAGTCTTCCAAATATGAACATCTGATCTCGCCGGGATGTCGACGTTCGTCCGCAAGGGGTTAAACACCGCGCGCGTAACAAGATACAGACTAAAGAAACCATCAATCTACAGAAGCCGCTCCGAGATGCATCTCGCGTGCATCCAATTCCAGAGATTCTGTATTATTCACCGTTCGATCCTCCACCCGAGCGTCCGGTCTAGCGGGACGCCGCATGTAAAACACGCTGCGCAAATATGGCCGCCGCGTAAACACGGCGGTCGGGCGTTATCGGCTATTTTCGAAGGGAATTATCTCTCGAGGGCCGCTGTTTGCCCGGCAGATAAACCTTACCGCCCCCGACTCGAATTCTTTGTAAAATAAATATCTCGTTTAAGAATAGCAAACGCGCGACGTGTTCCAAGTGGCCGTCGCGGCGCGGGTCCCTCCGCTTTATCGCGGAGCAGGACCGCATCCGGTCCGCGGAGGAACCGATGCGTCCTCCTTCGGTTCCGATTGTTTTGCTGTTTAGCGCGGCCGCTCAGTTTTTAACGCCATACGCTCAACGGTGAGACGGTTGTTTGAACAGCACTCGCCGTGCTATCTAGCTTTTATTGCGAATCCCGGTGGCCCGTTTTCGAAGCGCAGCTGTGCCGCTCACGAAAATTAATTCTCCGAAATATCAACGCGTCATACGTCCGTCCACCGTTTCGGGAGCCGTCCGAGGATTCGTGAAACGGGGATGAAACGCGTTCGACGAGAGGTGGATTCGATACTGTTTCCATATCGGATTCGCCGATTGTTTTCATTGGGCCTTGGAGGGTGCTTGAATATAGGAAATACATAAAATTCGAATATATCCATTGTTCGAGAAATTGATATCTATGTGTACGAGAATCTAGATAATTAATAACGTGGAGTAGTGAACATTAGGTCGAATTTTGCATATTCTTTCCTCTGTCCTCGATCTGGAGTTGGATGGAAATAGTGAATTGAAAGAGCGTTGGAATCAATTAATCACGCGATCGTCCAGCTTCAAATTGCTCCATTTCAGACCATTATCATTTAAATTGAACTACTTAGGGGATTCTCGTATTGCATGTTTTATCGTATTCACTTATACCCGGTGGGACAGCGACAGTAGGTATGCCACGATAGAAATCTGGATTTCTTTCTGATTTGCATTCGCACTTACGAGTCAACGTTCCTTAATTCTCGCCGGAAACCGTGAACCGCTCCCTCTTTCGCCGTCGGGTCGAAGCGAAACGACCCGGCGACCATGCAGACGGACCTGCAGAGGCATGGAGGCCTCGTTTTGTCAATGTAGCACGCCTTGTTCCATGTGCCAGGCATCGACGTTCTATCAATGACGCATCAGCATCGAGTATCGATTAATAACCATGGAATACTCATAGTCGCAACGTCGGAGATCCATGACGTTTCACCTTCGATCGTCCTTTGTGATCGACCTTATTACCTCAATCCCATAAGAAAAACAAAAGCAACGTGTTATTCTTTAACCCTTTGAACTCGAGCAAATTTATAAAATTTTCAATTCAATATTAACCCTTCGCACTCCGTAGGCGCCTCTCAGTCGCCAATTGATTCGACGCAGGAAAATTATAGAGTTTGACATTTAATATTGAACTTCGTACAATGCACCGACACGTAACATAAAATAAAACAGCCTCTTTCTTTGATTTACGTGCGATTTCTCCTTAAGTCAGTTTGAAAGAATCTCGTTGGTATTTGATTAAAAAATGTTGAGTGTTTCTAATGAAAAACTTCTGGAGTGCAAAGGGTTAAACCTTGTGATGTATCAACACATAAAACATCGAAGTGAAATAGTTCTGTCTCTTAATTTATAGAAGATAATCAATTGTGTTTGCGAAAAATATCGTTAATGTTTAGTCAGAAAGTAATGAATATCTTTAATGAAGAATATTGTCGAGTGCAAAGGGTTGAAAGTCTCAACACACTATTCAACATGCCGCAGTGTACGCAACGAAGTTTCAAATACGCGCGACAATGTGTGCTCGTCGAAAGCAACCATCACAGGACAAACTGAAAACAATCAGTACAGCGAAGATAAACTGACGCTGATGCACGTTTCATGAAATTCAACAGTCTCAACATGTTTCAACATATGTAGGCTGCTCAACCCCTTGGCGTACTATTTACTTTCTTTACTAAGATTGTAATATTTTGACAGTTCGGAAGATATGCAACTTACAGAATATAATAATAACTTATATATAGAAGATATATAGTACTCGTAAACAAGTACACTGGGACAGAATGGGTTAAACAGTTCGAATCAAATCGAATTACTACAGTTCACTCAATTAAAAGATGATTATTTGAAAACATCTCTATATTATAAATAATGCTAGGTAATGTGATGGCACTCAGCTAGACGAACTTGCAATAACAACAATGCAATTCAATCAAATAATTCAATATTATATATTTCCCATTTCGAGTATTTTTCTTTATGAAATCGTGCACTTAACGTGTTAAGGTACCGCAGCTAAGTGCTCACTGGTCCTAATCACTGTAATTAACCCCTTGGCGTATTATTCACTTTCGCTGAGCTCGTGCAGCATTCTACTCTCAATTTGTAAGGGAACAAAATTGTTCATTCTACTTCAAGAAATTTCATTTGAAGATAACACATTGATAATAGCGAAGTAGTTGTCCGCCTTGATCCGTGGGTAATGAACAACATTGATTGTCGTTCAATTAGCCTAGAAATCTTCCAAATTGCTGAAAGACAACCACAATAAAAAAACTCGATTTCAAGTAAAAATATTTAGTAACACAAGTAGCGAGATCTCAGCGTAATATGACTACTGTGATACTAAACCGTTAATAATTTTCAATATCATTCGCCTTTGTTATTAAAGAATATTAATAACCGTATAACGGTTATATTAACATAACCGTTAATAATTATTTTCTACATCATTTGCCTTTGTTATCAAAGAACAAGTAGTGCTATTGAAAACGCTAAAAATTTTCGTGCTAGTCAACGTGTTAAGAGTAGCGATCGGTGGCGCACGACATGTCGCTAACGGTTTCCCGGTGGAAGCGAACGTGTTAAGGCCGCCTTGTGCCTCAGGCTCGGTGGAAATGGATCGGGATGGCGTGCCGATGAATTTTCACGAGCCGACCGCGGTTCACCGGGATTAACGCTCCCTGCGCCCTCGGAGTTGCGCGCAGGACGGGTCCGACGCGAAACTGGGTTGCACTACTTCTGCCCTGGCTCGGGCCGCGGAGACTCAACGAGCTCTCTTCGGGTGCAGCGTGCATAATGCACCGTTGCGCCGGTTATGAGTTGTCGCGGCACCCGACGGGGTGAAGTTTCCCGTTGTTAAAAAGATTATGGAATTTTTAAGACAGGGTGAACTCGGTTCGCGATGGACTCGCTGTTCCAATAGGTTTCCCCGAGTTTCCGATAGCTCGAATACTTTCATTGATACACAACGAGTTTAATTACTTCTTTGAAATATACGTTTATCGAAGTTTCTTATGATTTGTAGTTTATTAAACTCGTTACAATGTTCCAATAGGTTTTCCGAGTTTCTGATAGTTGTATTTTCATTGATACATACGAGTTTAACTACTTTTGGAATATATCATCCAAGTTATAATTTGTAGTACCTTTGTAAAAGCTATGATATGACTGGGAATGAAGTGTGTTTCATTTATTGCGAATATAAATCTCCATCTTTCATTTCTTCTCGAGGTAACAGGCGTAAAACGAATGCTTAACTACATTACACAGAGAATATAAGGCTGATATAATTGGGGTGCATTGTAGAAGCTGAATGCTCATGAATATTTATCAAACAGAAAAGAATCGAGTTCCTGGCAGACATTCGGTTTACGAGGAACAAGTACCTATAAAGATACGATACCATTCTTTCCACGGCGCTCTTTTTTGTTGTTTCCACAGAGTGTACAAAATAAAAGACAGTTCGATTTTTCAGACGACAGAAACATTCGCCCCGCAGTTTCCATTAGCTTTAATTACTGTTTCGAACGGGCCGGCCGCGGCAAACAGATTCCGATGATCCAATAGAAGGTTTGAATTAAGGGCGGCGGTGGAGGGGGTGGGCGCAACGACCCTGGTAACCCGATTAATTGCGAACGCGATTCGATTCGATAGGGACGTTCGTGTTTCGTCGTCCCCTTTCATTTACCGGTTCCCTTGGGTGACGCTATCGCGGCTCGGAAAGGCGTGCGTCTCGATAGTTCGATTTCGAATCGGGCACCCCGTTTATGGCTGCCATAAAGTGACCTATCTGTTCGCGAATCAATCTTATCAGTCGGCCCCGTGCTGGCCGTCTCCCGCCGTTGCGGGTCGTTCCGCCAGTAATTCCAATTTTCTTTTATGTTCCTAATAAACCAGGCGCATTAACGCGCGTAACTTTATCATTGTTCATACTATTTGTTGTTGTATCCTTCCATCGTTATATTTTCGGCGTTAACGGCTCGCGTATCTTCGTTTATTCGTAACGAAACGAAATCTATAAACATCTGTAGGTCGAATTACTTTTATCATCACTTTATTCCAGCACCACCTTCCACAATTCTCACTTCCTGTCAATCCCACGACAAATCTGAAGTTCCACTAAGAATCTTTCAAACGTGCAAAGCAAATAATTAACCCTTATCCGAAGTGCTCTTGGTTTCCCACTTTGAGGTTCGCGTCGACGTTAGTTCATTCAATTACAGCTTAATACGACGCTCCATTTATTTATTCAAGAATATCTGGGAGTCGTTGAAATGTTAAATGGTACAGTTGTGATACTGCGAATAAACATAGAAAAAATTGTTAAAAGGTAGAGGTCGCAATAAATAGAATGTCGAGTCAGACTCGACACAGGACTGCTAAGGGTTAAAGAAGCGTTTCACATTCAATGCTTTCCGTTTTTCTCGCATTCCACCCCGACTTCTAACTTTCGTTCGCCTTTTACCCTGTGTTAGCACAGTTTCGAGTGTGTTCAAAGAAACACTCAAAATAGAATTCGTCCCGCCGTGCGCACGAGATGCAAAGGGAACCTCCTCTGAAGCACATTTTTCCGTTGGTTCTCCAGGAGTACGTGAATCGATACCATGGACAAAAGATGGGCTCCCTGGAGCCGCACGTGTTCGCCCTGGCGGAGGCGGCGTACAGGTCGCTGCAAGACACCGAGAGCAATCAATCCTGCGTGATATCCGGCGAGAGCGGCGCGGGCAAGACCGAGACCACGAAATTCATCCTGCAGTACCTGTGCTCGGTGACCAGCAACGTGGACACGTGGGTGGAACAGCAGATCCTCGAGGCGAACACCATTCTCGAAGCGTTCGGTAATTATTGCCGTTAATAACCAATCGCCAATTAATTATATTAAACCCCGCAGTATACGGACTCCGCTCTCGATATTTCGGCTCGCGCCGCGCGCCGTTGCGGAAGCGTGTGCATCACCTCGTTCCCGTTCGCCATATTTCGCGGAAATTTCATTGGAACGCACAAGCCCCTCTTTCCCCGCGAAACGAACGGTGGTTACGAGGGGTTAACAGTTTTCCATGACCACATTTTTTTTGTATTTTTCTTCTCGGCGACCGACGGTAATCAGAACTTGATTTGTTCGGGATTTTATTTACATCGAAATGGAACTTCCACTAGGAGGGTTGCACTTTGCAGGGGTTGGAAATTGGATGCGCTGGGGCGAAACGTATTTTTGTTGTCAAGGATTTAGAATTTCCGTTCGTACCGGTATTCCAGTGGATCTGGAAACTCGAGGTTTTGTTTCGTGTTTGTACTTTGATTGCGTTCGAAAGGTATGAAAGAAAATTGCGGAACAATTGCGTAATCGTTGGAAGTTTGCAATCTGTGGTCATTAATGGAACAAAGAGAGAACAGTATGAAATCACTTTCCTCCGTCGTGCATAATACAGTCCACTTACCGGCGACTTTCGAAAGATTCTAAATGAGTCCCGCGTTAATTAGAGGTCAACTCTATAAATTGGATAACTTTCTCCCCGCCCCTGACTTCTGTTCGTCGAACAAATTTAACCGGAACGGATTTTTTGCTGACTTTCGTTCGCCGTTGATTAAGACGTCGCCGCGTTCGTCGTTTCGGAACCGTTCTTTCTGAAGTGTGTTCAGCCGGCTCGGAAATACTTTTGGAGGATATTCCGGGGGTGCTCCGTTTTAAACCGGGCACCCTCGAAAATAGACTGACGTAAACAGCCGGGCGACTTTCATGAAACGGGTCGATGAACGCTATTCTTAATGGCATTTAAAAATAAAAGGGGATTCATTACGCGGAGTCAAGAGGCCGAGGAGCGAGTCAGGTGTTAAACGCAGAAACGAGGGGCGCGGAACTGGGTCACGCCGGTGGAAGAAAGATTCGAGGGGTTATCATAAAAATTGTACCGTTTGCATTTCCCTCGCGGGGCGACCCGACGCGGCGCGGAGCACGCGAAACATCGTCCCCGTCGCGGAAATATATTTTTCGTTAGTACCGACCCCTTTGTACTCCTCGGACAATCGCTGCACTCAATGCACCACGGTGATGGATTGAACTGAAAGCTGGGACGAAGATAAACGAAAGAGTGCACTGGCAATTAGACTGTAGTGCGTACAAATTTAATTGATTAACGTTTGCAGCGAGAAACGTTAATTCAGATGAACCTTAGATTTCGTGTTAAATTCGCAACTGAATAGTGAGGGATAAACTGACGCGTTAGATATTAAACATTTATTCGCATGAGGGAAATGAATGATATTCTATGGGAAGACAGGAAATTCCGTTAGCGATCGCAAGGATTTTCAGGATTGATATAAATTGAGAACCACTAGCATGCTGTCAACCTTAGAAGTCCTGGTCGCCTTAATGAGTGTCGAAATCTGCGAAAGGTTCATTAAAAAGTCACTGGTACCAATTACACCGTGTCTGCTCCGTTATTCCAGTCTGTTCCATCATAAACCGTGAAGCGAGATAAAAATAGTCCTCCGGGGTGAACGGGCTGGAAAATAAAAATAAAATCTTTTCTTGTATTGTTTCGTCGATGATATACCAAGGGATCTGTCAGTTACGTAACGAAGTTCCGTGTTCGAAACCAGGTAACGCGAAGACGGTGAGAAACGACAACAGCTCCCGGTTCGGCAAGTTCATGCAGGTCTGCTTCGACAGCAAGTGGATGATCAAAGGGTGCATCATTCAGGATTACCTGCTCGAGCAGAGCCGTATAACTTTCCAGAGCGCCGGCGAGAGGAACTACCACGTGTTCTATCAGCTGGTCGAAGCTGGCACGAGGGACAAGGAATTCGCGGAACAGTACAAATTGTTGCCAGCCAGCCACTACAAGTATCTCAATCAGTCTGGTTGCGTGAAGATCGACGGGATCTCTGACTCGAAGAAGCTCGACGCGCTGAGGCTCGCGTTCAACGTGCTTCAGGTAACATTTCTTTGTTTCAACATTCGACGGAAACAAAATCGAGAAACTTCGAAAGTTACTCGCGCGATAACTATGTATTATTACAAGAGTTCGAAGGTTTTTAAATAAATATTCAAAGTGAATGCAATGCTCGTGGAAGATCGATGTTTGCGTAAGTATCTCGCTAGTCAAAATAGGGGATTGAAATTGTGCAAACTATCTTTCCTTGGTAAATTATAGAAAGGAAAGGAGAAGATCCAATGAAAGTTCCGAGTTCCTGTCGCCGTCTAACCGAATCGGTTCCATTTGTTTCTAGGTCGCGCCAGAGATGTGCGAGGGTATCTTCAGAGTTCTGTCAGCCATTCTCTGGTTGGGGAACTTAAGTTTCGAGGACGTTGACGGGGAACGGTGCGAGTTAAGTAAGGAAGACGTCGAAATTGTCGGCACGGTCGCCCCGTTGCTCGGCCTCCAGCTCGAGGATGTGACGAAGGTGGTGCTGATAAGGCAGATAAACGTGCGGGGCAACATCACCGAGATACCATTGAAAGTGCAGGAAGCCCGTGAAAACAGGCACGCGATGGCGAAAGCGTTGTACTCGCGAACGTTCGCCTGGCTGATCAACCACATCAACAACTGCACGAATCCCGGCCAGGACAGCTCCAGGTTTCTCGGTGTCCTCGATATATTTGGCTTCGAGAACTTCGCGGTGAACAGTTTCGAGCAACTGTGTATCAATTACACTAACGAGAAGCTCCACAAGTTTTTCAATCACTACGTATTCGCGCTGGAACAAGAGCTCGTAAGTGGTCTCCCGGGTTTTTTTCCATTCCGAGCAATCGGTTCACGCGAGCGTTAGCTTGTTTAGGAAAATAGGTCGACGCGTTTTAAATCTAATTAGTTTTGATTTATTTCAGTACAGTTGCCGACGACTGTGCCGATACTCTATTATCACCTACAGTATTAACGTTCCATTTCAATTGAAGTATTTTCACTAGAAGTTTGAAATATAAACTGAAAGTCGACGAATCCTCCGCGAGAACACACCGTTTACCCTTTAATATTCGAGCCAATTACCCTGACGTCTTGTCGTTTCAAATTTCAGTACCGACAGGAAGAGATCCAATACTCCCATATCACCTTCACGGACAACACCATGTGCCTGGAATTAATCGAGAAACCTCCGCGGTGTGTTCTTAAGTTACTCACCGAGCAGTGCCATATGCCGAAGGGTTCGGACCTAGCTTACCTGACCAATTTACACGCCGAATTCGAGAACCATCCCTGCTACGTGAAGGGCGACGATCGCCGCAAATGGGAGAAGGAGTTCGGCGTGAAGCATTACGCCGGTTGCGTGACCTACACGGTCGAGGGATTCGTGGACAAGAATCGTGATGTGCAGCAGGACGTCTTCTTCGACCTGATGTCGAGAAGCACCAACGAGTTCGTCCAGGAGATCACTGTCTACCAAGATCTCTTGGGCTGCACGGTGGCTAGGGCCAGTGGAAACGCGACGACGATGTCCCGCGGGACGTCCAAAGGCAAGCCGACCCTTTGCGACTCTTTCAGACATCAGTTGCAGGCCCTGGTCGACGTTCTCCAAGCTACCACACCTTGGTACGCGAGATGCATCAAGCCTAACATGCAGAAAACAGCGAACCACTACGACGAGAAGCTGGTCCTTGATCAGCTCAAGTATCTGGGCATGTTGGATATCATTAGGATTAGGAAGGAAGGCTTCCCGATACACATGGCCTTCCATGACTTCGTTGCTAGGTACAAGTGTCTCGACAGAGGGCACATACCCCGATTCGACGACGACAAAGAAGCTGTTAGATGTTTGATCAGCAGCCAAGGTATTCCTGAGACTGAATGGCAGATTGGTAAGAGCAAGGTATTCTTGAGGAGCTACGTGCACGAGCCTCTGGAAGACTCTAGGAACCAGATGGTCACTAGTAACGCGATAATGATACAGAAGATTTGGAGAGCCTACGTTGTACGGAAAGGTACAGTTTGTCCGGGCATGTGTGGCTTTTTATATGATTTATTTGATGGCTGAGGCTAATTAAGTTTGTACTTTTGTGTAGAATATAAACGCATCAGAGACGCTGCGCTTAAAGTACAGCACGCCTATCGAGGTTGGAAGCTGAGAATAATGTTCATCAGGAAGCGGAGGGCAGCGATTGTCATTCAGAGTCATTTGCGTGGTGTTTTCGCCAGAGAAGTGGCAACTGCCCTGAGGGAAATGAGAAGGGTGGACGAGGAAATGAGGAAGAGGGAGAGACTGGAAGAGGAAAGAAGGCTCATGGAGGACAAGAAAGCGTTAGAGGAGAGTCAAAGGTACAGGGCTTGTTTATATTTTGCATAAAGGCGCGTTGAGTACTGGGAAAGTTTTATCGTATCATGGTGTCCGAAAAATAGTAGTGCATTAGAAAAATACGTACGACAAAGATTATATGATAAAACATTCCAAGCATCCTAGGTTCTATACACTTACTCCGGTATGCAAAATACAGTGACGTTCGGATGGGGTAATGGCACTTTTGTGGGTTAATTTTCCATTTGTGTCCCTTGTAGCGCACAGTACAATGGTATTGTCGGGATGGAGCCTGGGTAAGTTTGTCTGTAGTTCGAAGGAGGAATCTAAGAGCCCTAGCCGCATGATAAGCTCTGCAACAATAATCAATCGCATTTAACATAGTCACAGAGCTTAGTGTAATACGCACATCAGCACTTACAATCTTCCACGTCTAATCTGTGCTCCTACACCCTAAAGCTACTCGCTAACACTCGAGGTTCAGCGTCGCATAAGAATGATTCGATTTTCCAGGAAAGCGCAAGAAGAAATCGCCGCGCTGTCGCAGATGGCGGAGCAAATGAACTCCAAAATGGCTGCCTCGGACTTGCAGTCGGTGGATCTGGACAATCTGTTCTCGTTCCTTTCCGATGTGCAGTCAACCAAGGGCAATCAGATCATCGAAGAGATCGGTGAACAAATGGATGAGTTAGTGGAAGACCTTGACGTGGAGTTGGAGACCGTGATACAGATGGAAATGGAGATGAACTCAAAGACCGAGTCGAAAGCGAACACTCCTAACGGTCAGGAAGCTCCTTCGCCGCCTCAGCAGCAATCGCAGCCTCAGCAACAGAGGATCGCAAGTGGAAACGCTAGCAAGCTTGGTCAACCGAGTCTTCCAGAACCCACCGAACCTCCTCCGCCGCCGCCACCGCCTGCTCCACCTCTAGCCATGAATGGAGACTCATCCACGGACAATGGGGAACCAATTTATGAATCAGTTCTGCCGCGCGAAGAGAACAGTCCCAGCAGTCCTATCGTGGTGAACGGAAACTCCGGGCCATTGGTGAACGGCGATTCCTGTGGATCTCCTCCTCCTTTGCCGAACAACAAGGTCAAGGAGCAAATCGCTGGCAGTCCACCTTCTCGGCCAGAGTCCAGAAACTCGAACAGTCACCACCTGCATCACAATAGCCACCATCAACCAGTGCCTCAGCAGCAACAGAACGGCCATGATCAACAGCAGCAACAGACGCAGCAGTCTCAGCAGCCACCGGTCGAGCGTGAACAGAGGCGAAAGTGTAGAGTGGAACGCAAGCTTCAAGAACTGGAAGATAAAAAGGAACCTGACAACGAAGTCACTTATCACGACATCGTGGAGTTCGCGCAGAATTACTTCAACAGTCACGAAAGATCTCCCGAAGGAACGATAATCGCTACGCTCACCAGAAAATCGCGCGGCAAGAGTGTAGAGTACATCCCTAAATATGAGATGGTTACATACTACAAGGGATCTACAATACCCAATTCCCACATACATATGTACGACCCTGACAATGTTAATGTAGCCTGTTCGGTGTTCAGGGTAAGCAATTAGTGTCATACATAATTTACTACTATTATTTTGGATAACATTAACAATGAATATTTATATATTTTAATTATTTCGAATATCCTATTTATGAGGCTGCAGTTAATTTGTAACTTTGTTCCCACGATGTTCAGGATCTCTGCAAGTACATTAGAGGGGAGATGAAGCTGGATCAAGAGATTGCAACCATTCAAAGCATAATTGGTTACGGTATAGAGCGTGAAGAGTTACGAGATGAAATTTTCGTTCAGTGCATGCGCCAAGCAACGAACAATCCTAATCCAGAATGGGCAGAACGAGTCTGGCTACTACTGTGTCTAGCGATCGTTGCTTTCCAACCCAGCAAATTGCTGTACAAGTATTTTGTGTCCTTCCTGAAGAAAAACCTAGCCCTCGAAGGGAAACTGAGGCAGTACGTACAATGGTGCGTGGATAATTGTAAAAACATGAAGGTCTCGTGTAGACAGCATCCACCGTCAACGGTGGAAATCGCTGCGATGAGACGATTAGGCACCATAGTGTGCCGGTTCTTCTTCCTGGATGGTAGAACTAAAGCCATTGACGTTCACCCGACTGATACGGCTGCGGATGCGGTCGCAAAATTAGGCGAAAAATTAGGCCTGCGGTCTTTGGAAGGATGGGCGATTTATCAGAGTAGGCCTGACGGAGAGGAGCACGTCCGGGCACACGACTACTTGTATGACGTCATAGCCGCTTGGGAAATGTATGATTTGTTGACATATTATTAGACTGCGGATTTTTATGCGTTCATATGAAATTTCAAAGTGCAAAATCGCGCAGGATGTACAGAATTCAGAAAAATATATAATACATGCAAAACGTAGTGATTTTTATAGTGTTCATTAGGAAAAATGATATTCTGTAACTCCGTTTTTCTAACTATATTCTTGAAAATTTGAGTTCGCATACAGATCCGCAGTCTAATTATTTTAAATAAGCAGTATATAATGCAATACTAAGTTACGATATACTTTTAGGAAGCAATGTAAATTAAATACAGCGCAGTCCACTTTCTCAACGCTGCGACGTGGCAACAATGCCACCTTGGGCAGCGGCGACAACAGATTCGTTTTTAAACGCAGATTGTTCCGCAACACTCGAGAGATTTCTCAAGATCCTGTTGAAGTGAACATGCTGTACGCTCAGGCTGTTTATAACGTCGTAAAGGTACATTCTACATCGCTCCGATTCTAGAATATTTGAAACATTCTATCCAGTTGCTGTGATTATCAAACGACAATCCTAAATTTTCAGTGCGACGACTTTCCCGTGTCCGAGAAGGTCGCGCTCCAATTGGCAGGTCTGCAAGCGCAAGTCTCTCTGGGCGATCCGAAGGACAACGATCGATTGGACTACTACAGCGAGGTCGATAGTTTTTTGCCTTATCGAATAAGCCGTGCCCGCGGCGACGACGTCTGGGTGCCAATAATAGCTCAGGCGCACAGACAATACGGCGCTGGCCGGAAAGAACTCGCAGCCAAAGTGTTGTATCTATCCTGCGTGATGCAGTACCCGTTGTACGGTACCACGATGTTCAACGTCACCTATCGGGGATATTGGTCTTACGGGAATCAGCTGATCCTAGGCATTAATTGCGACGGTTTGATGCTGATCAAGCCGGACGACAAATTCGTCTTGTCGGAGTACCGCTACCAGGACGTGGAGAGTATCATGCTGGATCCAAGCGACTGCTTCATCACTTTGTCGCTCCTCCGACACAATCCGGACAGCTCACACAAATGTTTCGTGTTCGAAACAGCCCAGAAGAACGAGATCGGCAGTCTAATCGTGAGCTACTGCCCGGCGCTAGCCGGCTGGATCACCGAGAACGAGGTTCCCACGAAGAAACTCAAATGCATCACTAACGAAGATCGCATTAGGCTGTACCACAATCTAGTAAATTCTCGGCGAACGCTTGTCGACGCGGAGATATTGAGGAAACCGCAGGATTCGGGTGGCGGATTTTTGAGGAACACTCTTAGGAGGCTGTCTAAGCACAGAATAGAGAAGCTCAGGCAGGAACACGGCAGTGCTACCGATCACGGCGAGACTTACAAAGGATTCCCCTACGCTTATTGGGCGTTCAGCAGGCAAGCTATACCGCAGAGTTTATCGAAGCTGCCCGATCCGGACGAGCAGATCTGCCTCAGTGTTTTCCAGTTGATATTGACCTATGCGGGTCTAGGACAGAACGGGGACACTGTGAGGAGGGTAGAGGACGAGCACGTGAATCTCATACAAACAGTTATGGAGCGTTGTATAAGGAAAGAGAATTTGCTAGGCGAACTGTATTTGCAATTAATTAAGCAGACCACAGATCATCCTGACCCCAACAGCCGGGTGAACCTAAGGCACTGGGCGTTGCTCTCTTTGGCCTGCTCCGTCATTCTGCCGCCACAGAAAGTTATTCGAAAGTATTTAATTGCTCATCTGAAACGGTGTGCCAGCGATTACGTCACGGAAGAGGGCAAGTACGCTCGGTTTGCTGAAAAGTGCCTTTACAAAACACAGGGCACAAGGAGGAGACAATGGCCGCCGAGCAGGGAGGAGATAATGTGCACTATCAATCGCAGGCCTATCTACGCGAGATTCCACTTTATGGATGGACAGTATCACGCCGTTGAGTTTCATCCATCGGCGACAGCCAGGGACGTGATGGAGATCATCAAGGCCAAGATCGGCCTTGAGGAAACAGCAATGGGTGATTGTTACAGAGCATATTATTACTAGATTATGAATCTTCATGCACACTCGAACTTTATTTTAATGCATGAAATCTAGTAGTTTAATTTTTACAGTTCATTCGTATCGAAGCCAGATTATTGAGAACACATTATGTATAATTGACAGGTTACGCTATATACGAGGTCCTAGGGGCAACCGAAAGGGCGCTGATACCAGAGGAGAAAATCGCAGACGTAATGTCCAAGTGGGAACGTTACAGGACAGCGAACGCACAACAGAACCAATCGCAGAGGAAACACGCACACCACTTCTTCCTATTTAAGAAACATTTGTTCCTTGATCAGTATATGAATCTCGACGATCCAGTGGAGAAGGAGTTGTTGTATCACCAAGTATTGCACGATTTGCGCGCGGATCGGTTCCCAATCACCGAGAAAGAGGCTGTAAGGAATTGGAAACATTTCAAATGCGTAGATCAATCAAGGAGGGTTACAGGGTTAAATGAACAGAATCTAATTAAATCTCTTCTGCTTTCAGATGATGCTGACAGCGTTGCAAGCTCAGCTAGAACTCGGCGATTGTCAGGACCCCGTATTCGATCACGACTACCGCACTATATCAAGTCACTGCCTGCCGTCGAGACTTGTACCTAGTTTATGCGTAGAAGGTGTCCTCCAACACCACCAGTCGTTAAGAGGGATGACTCCCCCGGAGGCGAAGAAAGCGTTCTTAAATTTAATTCAATCATGGCCGCTGCACAGGGCCACGATATTCGACGTGATGCAGTCGTTCACCTCGAACTGGCCACGCGTTCTTTGGTTGGCCGTCGATCAGCAAGGTCTTCATCTTTTGGAACACCGTTCCAGGAACGCTCTTTGTACCTATGAATATAGCAGTATTCTCAGTTATAGTCCAGCTGTTAGTTGTTTGATGATTATCACTGGTACTGATAAGAAGCAGAGCAAGGTCATTCTAACCACGTCTCAGGTAAATTAAATATAACACACCTGCGGTAGCCACAGTGAAACAGAAAAGTAATGGCGCACCGTTAGCTTATGTAGTAACTAAAAATGGCTGCAACCGTTACAATAGGAGTAAGAATATTACAATAGTAATATGATCATTTATATAACGTCTAAATATGAATTATACATAAATTTTAAGAGACATTCAAACCTATAATTTACTCTATTGTATCATTTTAGGCACACCAAATAGCGAATCTGATTCGCGAATACATGGACGTGCTGCAGTCGCCACCGGAAGTACCAAAAAGGGAGTCGGCAATAGTGCAGCAGATAAATCAGCAACAGTTACAACCGCCAGCGAATCTCCAAGCTCCCATCGGCGGCCGTAAATCCAGACCTGCTTCAGTATTGCATAGAGGTGCTCCAGTGATACAGTCGCAAGCTAGTTAGAAAGTTAGGCGATTCGTTAAACGCGACACTTCTGCCTAGCCTGATACGCGAACCGTTACCTCATACGTAACACTTCTACCTTTGCCTCGTATTCGTTCAGACGATTTGATTTTACTCGTTTATCGCTAGTCTCGTATCGTATTTAACGTAATATCCCTCTGTGTTCTACATTTTGTACGTTTCGTTCGTAGTCGTATGTTTTACAAAGAACTTCAGGATCAGGCTGCGGCGGGCAGGTGCGTCTAGTTATTAATGCTTTACTCGGCAAGGCCTATCAAGGGGCGAAGCAGTCATCGTTGCGACGGGACGGCACTAGCCTAGGAATACTTCTTTCTTCCAGTATTTATTCAATTAGCTTAGGATCGAGGGTATGTCGAAACGGATAATAGCTGCTGCCGTGGAGGATAGACTAGCGACTGGACCGACCGTTAAACGAATAACTGCCATTTTACAATTTTAAACCGTTGATGAACCGTTGAAGACTTCTAATTCCATTTTTCTCCGTGAAACGTCGTTGCCTTTTTTACGAGTGGTTGTCTCGATGTTTTTTATACGATTTTTGCAGCGTATACGACTTACCATCTGATGCAATAACTATACTGAACTAAATCGACGGATCGTTCTCAACATCGATACAACAGAGTATCGGAACACTTTGGCATATCATTTCGTATCGTTCGATTGAACGGGTGATTATCAGGTTTTACCAGGAACGACCAATTCATTCTCTTCATTATCGATTCTGCTTGTTTCCTTGATCACTCTGTTCGACGATACTACGAACATATAACGATATATAAAAGAGAAACTCGGCGGACTTCCGGGCTCGCCGTTTCGAAAGTCGACGTTAACGTCTCGCATATTAAAGTCGCGCAAAATTCACGTGCATACGACCATTATACACGCTATCATCATATTTAGACACAGTTATTCCAACGTATAGCAAGCGATAATGTGTAATCACTAATTAGTATCTCGAGAAGAGAATCCTTCGATAATGTTTCAAATGAAAGTCGAACGATAATCCGGTCTTCGTTTATTCAGACAATCTTTAAAGTCGCTTTTTCTCGTAAGACTTGTCACAGTGGAATTACCGTTTAAGACGAAGAATAACAAGTGTCCGTGATTCAGACGCGATCGAATCGATCGAAAATGCCACGAAATTGCGTCCAAAGAAATTTCTTCTTCTCCTTCTTCTTCTTCTTCTTCTTCATCGTCTCTTTTTTCTACTACTTGTTCTTCTACTTTGTTTTTAATTCGAGAGCCCCGAATCGCTCGATGTCCTGGTATGTAAATATATAAACAAAACTTTTAAACGATAGCGAATAGGTTTCAGGAGCAGAACCCTCCAGTGTTCAATTCTACTCTACGCCTACGTAAATTAAGCATAAACTTCACACCAGTACAGAAACAAATACTATCTACACACACACACATTTTAACCCTTTCAATACAATCTCTTTCATATTCGTAGAGCGAGACTAGTATAATGGAAGCAAGCTCTCTCTATTTACCGTTCACCATTTAGAGGTACCGTTAGTTTCCACTAATATATTAATATTACCGTTTTGACGATGAGCAACGGCGACCGCTCAGAGAGGCGTATTAAAAAACATTCAATAGTTAGAACATTCAGTAAAATGGGAACTCTATGATGCTAACTTTTTCTTTTTCCATTTCGAGACTACAGTTGCGTGTCGTATTTTAAAGACTTTTCAAGGGACACAGTCGGGAAAGGGTTAACATAAAGTTAAATAAGCAAAGTCCCTCTAAGGATCTTTCGTCGAACACTGGAGCTTATCGAATCCTAAGTTCATTCTTGGACCAACATTTCGTCTAGATGAATCTCGAATCGTTGCCGGATCTTTCGTAAAATCGTCACTGAATAGGTCATCGCTACTAATTGGTACCTATCTTTCGATGCGCCCAACGTTCAATGATCTAATCTCATTCCACTCTAAAACTAGAAGAAATTCCGGATCTCTGTTCTTTCAACTGAAATCGTTTTTAACGCAACCTTTCAACCAATATGGGAACAGTGATACACTTGTCTTGATACGTTAACACTAGATCTACCGGACGGGTCAAAACGACCCATTTTGATTCCTTTCTTACGATAAGTTAATTTAATAATAATCACATTGAAGTCGATCGAGACACCGATAAGACTTACAATTTATAGGAAAAGAGAGAATACTAAATAACCGATTCGATCGCTTGGTAGTTCTAGTGTTGAAACCGTCGAATGAATTCAGCGTTGACCGAGCAAGAATCGAGGGGTTCGTCGTGACGAAACGGAGATATTTGTGTGACCTCTGTAATTCCTATTGATTACGATTTCCTTTCCGGGAGTTTGGCTAAGATTCGACGAGTGCAGAGACAGACTGTGATCCGCTTTGGGTGTCCTTAGTCTTCGAGAGCTGTTTAACGAGTGAGATTTCGTGTTAACTAATTAGGAAAAAGGGGAAAAAAGGAAGCGAGCGTGCGTGTGGTTGCGATAGTGAGACAAGAGTGCATGGGAAAGTACGAGAGATACGGCGTGATAAGATTTAAGTATGAATCGAGAATGCAGTTTTGCGATGCGTGCATAATACCTAAAAAGAAAAATGTGAAGAAAGAGGGGCGGGGGGGTGATGGTACGGCGAACCCCCGTATGTGTAGCTTAAGCGAAATAAATTATTGGTTGACGATGTTATATTGAAATATTTAAAAGCGACGAACACTGTATATAAGTATATATATAAATAGACACGCATAGACGAATACGCACACACTGTGAATCACACGCAGGAACCACGAGACACTCTCATACATATACTCTCATACACACACACACACACACACACACGACAGACTGTTGTAAACTCGATGGAACTCGACAATGGAACACGGTGAACATGCCTACACGCGACGAGGATATACATACTATTATATAAATATGAATATAAAATATAAATATATGAATATATATACATATATTATATATATACATATAGATTATTAATATACTCGGGCTATGTATAAGAATACAATAAAAGAAAGCGAAGCTTTAATATTGCAATTGGCGTGAGTTTCTCTTTCGACGACGGCATGTTGACTTTCCGTCTCGCCTTGCTCAAGACTTTTTGTGAAAATAGATAATGAGTAACAGAGGATATTGAGAGATGGATAGAGGAAGTTTTAAGTAAACAAGAAACGGTGTGATATAAAAGAGGAATTGAAAGACGAGTGAAGTAAACTGTGGAGTGGATTCTGAACCAAATCCACGGAAATTCATTTCAGACGCTCAGAACTGAAGGAGTCGTAATCAAATAACGATTCGATTAAGTTATCACTTTTATTAATGAATATAAAAATTAATATTCTCTCGCATCGAAGGAAGCTTCCCCGGATAGTACAAATATCAATAACTATCATAGTTAATTAATTAAGAGCACATCTGGAACTTCACTGATAATACAATATATCACACAGTCACGGTCACAACGTGCATTACCAGGCGTCACCTTCGTCCATAATAATAATTCTTCAAACACTTTATATTAAATTCAATGATACTCGATTCCGTTCTCGACCAGAGCGTTAATATATCGAACGCCTTGATCATTTTCTCTTCGTCGATCACCTCGCTCGACAACGACGTCACCTCGCTAATTTTCAGACCGATATCGTTAGTCAATTGTCCCGAGGCGAAATCGAGATCTCCGTCGGTCGGTTCCCTCTCGTTGCTGTTCCCACTTTTACCCTGACTCGCGTTCAACTCGAAAAAGTCATCCTCCGCTTTCAGCGCTTCAGGAATTCCTTTTATGAGACACCTCCACGCTCCCCTTACGTCGGCGACGCTAATCTCGGACCAGGCCTCGTACAACAAATAAATACATTCCTTGAGATCGTAGTTAGCGCAGAAGTCCTTAACGTCTTCGCTGACGCTCGCCACTCGATTCGACATCTTGTAGTGATAACACTCTTTAGCCTTCGAGATCAAGGTGTCTATAGGTTGCAGTAAGTAACTAATGTGCGGCGGTAGGAGCACAATCTCGAACCTCTCGTCGCCTTTGAACTGTTCGACGATTTCGCTGGTGTACGACCTAGAATCGTCCAACACGAGGATCACCTTTCCGCACGTGCCGTTCTGCAACTGATACTTCATCACGTCCGGTTTGAAGTGATTCTGGTACCAGTCGACGAAAACATTCCGATCCAACGCAGCGTGCTCCTGGAACTTGTAGATCACCGGCAGCTTGCGCTTCGCGTGTTTCAGCGACCTGGGCGTCTCGTATCTGTGTATGAACAACGGTGCGTGCTTATGGCTGCCCGTTGCGTTGCTGCAGAAGCCTACGGTGACTCTGTCCTTGTTGGGCTTGCCTAGCTTCACCGTTCGGTCGTCCCATTGCACCTTGGTCTTCAGCGGAAGCGCCTTCCACACGAGACCAGTCTCGTTCATGTTGTAAATATTTTCGTACTCGATCCCCTCCTCCTCTATCTGACGGACGAACCGGTCGGCGAAGGCTTGCGCTACCGCCGCGTTAGGGTCTGCCTTCTTTCTGTGGAAGTGGCTGCGTATACGGTGCCTGTTCTTGAACGTCCAGAGCCAGCCTCTGCTGGCTTTGAACTCCAGCGACCCGCCGAGTTCTTTGTTGATCTCCACGGCTTTCGCTGTCATCATCACGTCGGTTACAGGCTGCCCTTCGGCCTTCCGGTCCAGGACCCAAGCGTGCAGTCGGGTGTCCACTTCTTGGTGAAGCGGCTTCCGTAAATTCCGCCTCTTTTTCTTGCCGTGGTTGAACTCCTCCAGGTACTGCGTCACCATGTCCGCGTTCCGCCGGATGCGGCGGACCGTGGTCGGGTGGATGTCGAATTCCGCGGCTAATCTTCTCGTGGACACTCCGCTCTCCAAGTGCTGGGCGATTTCAGACCGCTGCTCTAGGGAGAGCATGGGTCTCCTCATTTTGTACGGTTCGGCTTTGGTACTGGTGTCCATTGGTAATTCCTACTGAAATACAACGATGGTGTGTGTATTATGTTTTCATTGATGCACTGTGTTCTCTGTTTTAGTTTCTTTTGTAATTGTAGCTTCGTGATTTTCGATTTCCTGGTTTGCATGGCAAATGGGAATGTGTGAACATTTCAGGTAATCAGTTTTTTCTCTTGTGTTGTTGCCAGTCGAGTTGGAGGAGATAAAGTGTTGCTATTGAATGTTGACTTTTTTATGCAAAATAAATTTGTATCCTCATGGTAGAAGTTATAAATAATTATTATATAGTGTATGTAACTGATGGTACAATCGGATACAAGCTGATTCTGTCATAAACTTCGTCTCCGAGAAAATTGATTTTGAATATTAGCTCGTTATTGGATCTCACTGTGGATCATTATCTCGATTGGAGTTTGTTGATAAAGTCCTCCAGCGCCACGGAAATGTTTACTGTAACTGAGAGTTAAGAATACGTAATAAAACAGAAGGCTAAAGTAACCATAAACTTTATTATTACAGGAATTATTGAAAATGTCCATTCTGATGAAACCTATCCGGTTGTACCGCCAGTTACATGTCACCCTGTATATGCAGATTATCCTGAAATCCCAGTTTAATCCACTGTATATTTAAAATCATAATTTCGATTAGGGAGAATGTTTTTAATTGGTTTCAATTGTAAAGTGATTGTACGGCATTAATCGATAGCAGGTATTCCGCTGTGAAAAGGCGGTGAGTTGTCTTCATTAATGAGTGATCTATGGCGATAGGTTTTCTGCTTCTCACAATGTCCGCCGATAGCCCCGAAACAGAGCCAATACGAAGGCATTTCGATGTACAGTTTTACAACAAGATGTGGGACTTCTTCGCCGAATGAAATACTAATTTGTATACTTGTTACAGAAAGATGCACGTACTATGTTTCGGATCAACTTAAGGACAAATTTCTAGGAAATAATTTCTTACTTGTTCTTGACAGTTCAGCGTGTGAAATGGAACTAGATGCAGCAAGGTGATCATAACGGCGATTTCTATGTACTAAAGGCACACTAAAGTGTGCGTACATGATTAACCGTTGGTAATGTTATCTACAATCATTTGTAAAGTAACTATATTCATTTCCAGTTGATATTTACGTAACAATAAACAGTGTACGAATATGTAACTTACATATAACGAGTTGGATAATTTTCTTAACTTTCATTCTTTCATTCGGTTGGCTGAAATTCACGTGACAAATTAGAGTGCACTCTTTGTTATTGATTATCAATGCTTTAACCTGCGGACAAAATAGAATTAAATTTTTCTTTATTAGTATCAGATCATCTGTTCAGTGTTCTCGAACTGATTTTATATGTTAATCGTTAAGTACAATATTTGTTATTACCGTTTATTGTTCTCGATGCATTGCGAACGATGGAAAGTTGCAGTGGCGCCATCTACGAGCAAATATCTGAAGTGCTGTTCAATTTACAGTTGTGTACCAACAGTTATTAAATAGTTCGTTGATCAATAATTAATATCTAAATATTTTCTGTGCAGTTTAAGACAACTTTTCGGAGACTCCGATGATTTCTTAGGATCACTGGGAATCCCAGAAACTGCGATTCTATAGGACTATTCGAGCAGATCCAAGGAACCAAAGGACTCCGGTAACACTGAAGATACCGAAAAGAAAATAATGGGCAGACGAGATAAGAATCTTGAGCTGAAGGGGAAGTATTAATTATGCATACCCATAACAATAACTTTATTTCTTGAAACTCAATTTCCTCTAAAAATTGACGATCCGATTATTCTTTGAGTAACACATATTAAATGAATATAATGCAGTGGATTAAATGAAATATAATATTCTTACTCGTGCATGTATTATATATTATAAAATAACGAACAACCAAAGGAAAGGCTTGTTTCCAGTTTCCCATTGGCAAGGCATCGATCGCCAACGGAACGTCGATCGAAATATTCCTCGAAACAGTGAATGGATCCAGGGGACAGTGAGGCTGAATTTAACCGCGAAATAAGAGCCGTACGCATCATTTCAAAATTACCTCTTATATTTCAATAATCCGATCCGTTACTTAACGTACATCGAAAGAAACATCGAGTGCAAAGAGTTTTGCTTATCGTACTAGCCTCGTCATAGGACTGACTTTGTTTTGCCACAGAACACCGAAAGCGTTACATACAACGTGTTGTCCTCTCTCGCCGCGCGTTCTCGTTTCCGGTGAGGACGAGAGGCTGCTCCTCGTCAAACGGGACTCCGGCAAATGCATTTCCGACGCATCCTGCGCGACATTTCGTAAATCTCGATACAGCGACACGCACACATACATACATTCGCGCATGCACGCCTGTCGTCTCACTCTATCCCCACATGTGCGTACATCGAATATATTTTCGTCGACTCTACTCCTCCCTTGACTCGTGTTAATCCTCGGATGGCGGCGGCCGGGTCTGCGTTGACCCGAGCCTTCAACAATCGAACCGTTGAGGAAATGAATTATCGAATGCTCCGCGAAATCAATCGTTAACCCTGCTGCACTCTTCCATTTATTTGCGGTGGAAATATTATTTAAGCAGGAAATATTCATAGTATTCTCAAATTCAAATTATCTCGAGTGAAACGAGGATCGTATTGATAAAAGCTAAATCAACGAAATGGTGTTTGGTGAAAAGAAAAGGCGAAAGTGGCCCGAAGAAGGCAACAGGGTTGCACGATACACCGAGATAAAGCGAGCAAGTGGAAATGAATTCGACCACGGCCAGCCGTGCGTTCAGTGCTTAATATTTCGAAGGCCGGTGTCACGTAGACGTGACGTCGTTCGCGCTGCCCGTTGGCACAATCTTTAAACACTCGAAAATGATTCTCTGCATTCCTCAATATGCGATACACAAATTTCCTTCCAATAACGTCTTTAGAATCAATCCATGCTTCATTCAATTTTCGATTCAAAAAGTGTTCTTCCTGGAACATCTTGATAACTTCCTAAACGGACGTTCTCCAAAAGTTGTATTAACCATTTGAGCGACAAGCGTTCCTATTTAACACTAGAACCACCGAGCATTTAATACGATTAATATGCAATTCCCATGAAAATTGTAATAGATTATTTTCAGTTCCTTCAGACATTCATTATAATACTGAAACTATTTATCTTCAAAATCATTTCGAGTATTCAATGCTTCGAAGATGTCAATGATTGCTAAACAAAAAATCGAAACCGGTCATTCTGACTGGTACGGTAGTTCTAGTGTTAATAAGCAAAAGTGAAAAGTTAGTTCCCATCTAGAAACAGAGGAACCCCAACTGTATAATGTACCATTCGAAAGTCCTAATCGCATTGTCTATTCGAAAGCGTAATCCTGCCATTCAGTAAAACTCAGATTTTCGTAACAGTTCGCGACACTCAAAGGTTAATACTAGAACCCGGTAAACGATTGAACTAGAATCAAATGGTACGAACAAACTGTACGAAAGACCATAAGGAAAACTCGACTAGAGCGAAGCGTTATGAAGTGACCGGACGAGAACTGAAGAAACATGCTGTTACAGGTGAAACAATAATGGTTTTATTATCTTCTAAGCAAACGAACATGTTTGATTCCGTGGACACCGTACAAAAAGAAAGTTCGGGGAACGTCGGGGGTTGCGGGCGAGCGAACGAACGCGTGCCAGGCGGCGTCGAGGGGTCGGCCATCCGAGGGTTAAAGCGGCGAGCCGGGAAATATTCGAGCGCGTCTAAATGCCGGTCGGTAAATTGTGTTCCTCGTCGGGAGCGGTCGGGATCGACCGCCGGAAGGGGCGGTGGGGGGAGAAGAGACTGTTCTTCGCTCGCGCGACACGTACAAAACTTACAGGAATGACTTCGAACGAAACGGGTGGAAACGGAAATCCGGGTGGGGACGTGGCGCGTGGGGCTCCGTGCAAGCGCAAGTAAAATACAGTTCTCGCGTGCCGTTCGAATTTACAAGATGCACCCAACGAATCGTGACCACTGCATGAATCGACACGCGCTTTCGGATCGTTCGTTGGATCGAATCGTGGACCAAAATGGCGGCCGGACCGCTGGAAACAGCTGACCGTTGTCTGTTCAATGTTAACCGTTGGCGTTTATCAGCTTGTTCACGCGCTATCAACCTGGAGATATCATTTCTTGCTGATTTCTCTGATTTTCTTTATAGTTATAGACAATAAAGGTTCAATGCCGTCGAACCATTATTTAAGTGTCTGTGCTGTAAGTTTTCATTTGAAAAGATTACATAATTTTACTGCGTTATAATTAACAATTACATTTTCGTTTTATGTAGTCTTTGGAGTCGCTTTATGGAATAGCAATCACAGTATTCATACTGACAAGGTGATAATAAATTTCAACTAGATTATCGTGGGGAACATTAAACAGACTTAGAAGAACCGTTCCTCTTACGGCGCATCTGTTTCCAAGTGGACCGTAAGTGCTCCTCCGTTCACCGCGGTGATACGATCGACGTCGAGCGGGTTTCGTTACGCTAATCGGCAGTGGCGATTTTTGCACAAGATATCGCCACTCCCCAAGCAGAAAGTAACAAACCGGCGGTAAAGTGACGTCGATATAACACCGAGTTGAGTGGAGGAGGGTGGTTCCATCGGGGTTGCCACGACTCGAACCGATCGACGGGAGCATATCGATACTCAGCACCAGATAATAACACTTCCATAAACTACTATTTAAGACTCACTAATATGTATATAAATACAATCGAGAAATAAATAATGCTCATTTGTAACGTTCGCTAATACAGTATTTTTTTTCTTTTTTTTTTTTGGTCGCGCACGAGCAGGGAGAGCTTTCCCCAGGGAATTTACAACCGGATCACCGCTGAAACGTTACGGGACATCGAGCGAGCCGGATGCTTCGCGACGGAACACCGACCGCGCTCTCTCGGGCGAAGGAAACGTGTCCTCTGCCCATGCGCTTCGCTATCACATTTATAAATTAGATTTCGGATCTCTCGGATCGGCAACAATCACTGGTTTACATCGTCAACACGGAAAACGGGCTTAACGCGTTCGCCACTTTGCTGTTTCATTCGCAGGCGACCGTAAAATCTGGAGAAGAAATTAGGGAAACTTTAAAAATTCACGAATCCAATTCTGTTGGATACTTTTTCAAAAGTATTTTCACTAGATGCTCTGATTTTCTCGCTGAATTTAATACAACTGAACGACGTGTAATTTGAAGATCGACACTTTGAGTCAATATGGACCCAAGTGCCACTCGATGGTAAAATTACGATAGGAAAGTCAACTGATACAATTATCGAAACAGAATAATGGTTTCGAGTACGCGCGTAGCGAGCGCGTTAAGCGAACGTCAAGTAGAATCGGCACGATCAACAACGGAATATAGACCAGGTCGGAAAGCAACGCGCGATTGGACGTAACTTTGTTTTCGCCATCGTGAACCGTCGACTGGGGAATTGGTCGTTTCGGTTCGATTCGATTCGGTTCAGCAGAAAATATAATGATCGGCGATGCTGACACTGTAATCGCTTGGTAGACGCTAGACGCCTCGTACAACAATCTCAAGCAACGAAGCTTCTCGGCTGGACAATTCTCACTCCCATAAAAGATTCCCGAATATCACCCGAGAACGTGTATAATACTCTATTCATTGTGCCGAAATGAGAATCTCAACGGAAACAACAAATCGCTTCGTCGATTCGTGCTCCCGATCGTCGCCTTCGGTCCAAACCAATTCCTGTCGTGTCGGAACGATCGAAAAAAAACCGGTCCGCGTTGATCGGTTCGCGGGGGTGTGTTCGTCACGATGCCGTCGATTAAATAGACCTCTTACTCTCGTAAACATTCAATAAATTCTTTGTAACGCCACTGCAAAACATAACTTGGAAACAGCGAAAAATGCAGTAATTACAGGGGCACGCTATGCGGAGGCTACGGATCCTAAAACGAGTGCGACCGACGGTCGCGGGGGCGGGAACTTCGGGGGGTGGGCGCGTGAAACGAGAAAACGATCAGCGTTTTGGCCAGGTGTCGAGATCGCTGTGACCTCGAGCGATACGCACGCGGGCATTTACGGGAAATTATCCGGCGAACGACCAGCTGGATGGGGGCGTGGATACAAAAATAAATGTTTGTTCCCTAAGTTCAGCTACGCTGGAACGACGGCGCAAGCACGTTCCCCGTTTACGTACGTTTTTATCACTGAAAGCACACTCAACAACGAACAGCGGGCATACCTCTTAACAAATACATAAATTATATCCGATAAAATAAACGACTCAAAAAATTATACAAAAAAGATCTGCGTAATAATAAATTACACCGAACGATTTACGCTACTACTTTCAATGAAATATACAGTCGCGGCCGCGCGACGCGAAAGCGGACACTGAATGTTTTCTATACGTTTCCTTCTCCTCTTCTTCTTTTTTCTTTCGATTTCTTTACGGCGTATCGACGATGCGTTTCTCGGCGGACCGAGCGATTCGTTTCTCTCCAGTGTTCCCTTTCGCGGAATGCGACGCGATGGCCGCGTTTGTGCATCTCCGCGTTGTGCGCGTGCGTGTATGCTTTATGTACACGGTGTCCGTGCGCTTATCTGTACAGATATAAATACATTCGGAAGAAACTGAAATCGAAGCGCCCCTCGAAGCGTTCTTCGAGGTCTCTATAAAGGAAGGGTCGCGATTTCTAAGTCGATTGCACGTCTGCGCCCGCAAATCTGAACCGCGTACGCATGTCCGTCGCTCTTTTTTTCTCCTGGGATCATAATCTAGAGACACATGTCGCCCTCTTTACGCTGGAAAATAATTCTTTTCGCGCATTCGTCTCTATTCTGTCAGAGGAAATTCCATTTTCTCGGAATACGGGTTGAGAACGGTTTTCGGCTTGAACGGCGGCGTACGTTGTTCCATTTGTACGCTCGCAGACGCGCGATTCTCGCAAATGCTACGATCCGGTAACGACAATAATACGATACAATAACATAGAATATACGCACGCTACGAAATTCAACGACGTTAATTATGCGATTAACGAAACACCGATTGCGCTACCCCTTCGCGCGTCGACATTTGGCTCGCTCTCCTTCGACTTTCGTCATCTCTATAACTCGCTCTTCCTCTCTGTCTCGCGTTTTCTCTCCTTTGTTCTCGATTCGTTACGGACGGCTGCTCTCGTCGGAGGATTTGTATATCGTTTCACGTAATTCACTGTACCGTCGAACGTGCACACGGAAATCAGTATCTCAGCAGTGTTGAGTAACGCTCGATTACGCTGAAACGCTTCGTCGTTCCTCGTAGTTCGTTCAGTTTCAACCTTTTCATCGGCAATTTGTGATTCCGACGTTTGTCACTCGTAAGATGCCGTTGATATGAACATTGGCCACTGCTTCGTTTATAATTTATCACAGTGTCTGCTTAGAATCGCGAGTGATCGATGGGAAACATATCTTTTTAGCAGCTCAACCGTTCAAGCAGCGGTGAAACGGTTAATTCGAACTTGCGAAACGATCAACTTCGATCTCAACATTTCAATTTCAATGTGGAACTCAACGAAATTGAAAGCGTCGAGTTCAAATCCACTATTTTGAGAAATCTGAATGTTCCGAACGTAAATTTGAAATTCCCACGCGCACGCGTTCTCCGCGGGTGTGATCAGAGACGGACGAATTCGGGACACTGCCTTAAACATATTCAACGCGCTATAGTACCGAATAAACTATAAAAGTCACGGAGCCTGTCTCGCGGTTACATTTTAAACAAGACTTTCTCTTCTCGAGCGAATGATCACAAGGAACCGTTCAACGGATGCCATAAAACTCTCGAATTCCGTCTCTGAGTTATGCCCATTCCGAAGTCAGATAACCGTTCCCGTCACAGCACTGAATACAAATGTACCACGAAAATTTCCAACGCGCGCGGATGAAAGTAATTTCACGTGGGCGTAATCGGCGATTGCTGAACTCTGCGTTCGCCGAGGAACGAAGCGAAACGTTTCGAACGATCGATCATTTTCCATTAAACGATACTTCTCGCCTCGTGTTCTCGGAACTTCGCGTTGCAAGCTCGATTCCGCGTCTCTCTATCTGGCACACACGCACACACGCACACCGATTGGCGTATCCTTACGCAACGCAGTCGAAAAACTCGGTTCGCTCTCTCCCGTTCTCTCATCCTCGACGCAATTCTCAGCCCTATCCGGTTTACGTTTATTCCCGTACGGTTTCCGCATCATCGCTAGGATTGTTACAAAGAATATATTCACCGTAGCCGACAGATACGACGATCGCATACGAAAGAGGAGCCGTTGACCGATCGGGATATCAAGCAATTCGATTCTCCGTCTCGTCGCCTTTACGAACACCTCCTTTACCCAACACTGACCGTGCACAGGCGTTGTCTCGAGTTCACGATACACCGAGGGCTTCGTTTTGCGTCGTCTTTACGTGCTCTCCGTTATTTATTCACTTGTTTTTTTTGTTAATCAACGCGCAGTTCAGCAATTTTCTCCGATTCTTCCTGTTCGAGAAATTTAACTGTCACAGTCGATCGGCGATTGATTCTGCAGCCGTTTAATCGAGATTTTCATTTCGGTGTTGGCGGAAGTTTTCGTTTCGCTTTTATCTTAGTCGGCTAAGGATTCGTTTCCAATTTAGCAGAGACTTCTTTTCGAGAAAAAGAAAACTACGGTGGAATAGTTCGAAATCGGGAATATTCGCTGAACTGCACGTCGACCTTTTCATGTGCGTGTTGCCACACGCGATTTTCTCGTCTCTGTTTTCAATTACTTTTCTTCCATTTCGGCCTCTTCTGTTGCCGTACGATCCCACCCAAAATCCTTCGCAGACCCGGGATAAAATCCGCGATGCTCCCGTCCGTTCTCAGCGACGTTGGTCCCTTTTTGCGTGTGTCCCGCCGAGCGATATCGCCGATCCCTTTACGCGACCAAGAAACAAACCAAGATCGTTGAAACGTAAAGAAAAACGACGGATTTTAACGCAGGTCTGACGAAGCATGAGGAATACGTCGTACGTCCTAATAGATATTTATATTTATAATACGTACGTGTATATGTGTACGTATAAATATATGGAATATTTATTTAGATATATACACATACGTATTCACGAATGTCATTTACATACATATATATACATATATGTATATATGTATGAATATATACATTCTCATCTCTTCTTTTGTAATATTTATATATATATACCGTTTTTGTAAATTATATCCTAAAAAGGAAAGGTACCACCGTCGATAGTCACGTGCGACCCTATTTAAATCTCTATATTGCAACAATATATCCTCAATTTCATATATATATTTATACTTTTCTTCTCTTTAATCTGTATATACCACTTCTTCGCTTATTTACTTTACATCACTGACGCGACGTCGGTATATAAGTGTTCTCCCTCGTTTTTATAACGGACAGGTGTCACGTGACATCCGGTGTACGCGATGGCCGATTACGACGCGCGACCTAACGCGTCCTATTTAGCACGACTGACTAGCCATTACAAAAAATCTCACGGTGAATGTTTTTGTTTTAATTGATGTCAATTGGGGTGGGGGGTTGAAAGACTGGCGCTCTGTAAACAGACCTGGGCGTTGCTGGAATGATTTACTTCGAGAGCGATTGTTCAGCGAACGATTAAAGGATCGACTGGATTTTTCACTTTGCTTCTTCCGATTTGGAATTCTGTGGTATTCAATTTCCCATTGAAAATATCAAGCTCTAATCGCGATGCTCGATCTTGACGATTGCAAGTTCCGAGACCTCTGTTTTCATTTCGAATTTCTTCGAGCGTTGAAATATCGAATTAATCGTGTTGTTCAATTTCGAATTGACGAGAATTGGCAGATTTGGAAGTTTCTCTTTCCAATTGGGAGATACGAGAAATATAATGTTTGTTACAACCTCCTCCCCATGTCACGTGTCTAATTGATCGTGCCCAGGTCTGAAAGTAACTATCGTCGACAAAGAATTATTTTCTTTTTCTGTACTTTGATCGTGCTACCGCAAATTCCACTAAATATATATATGTATATATATTTCACTTCTTTGAGTTTTTATATATTCAACAAGCATCTTTCCTCTTCGCCGATCGACCGTAAGCGCAACTTGTAAACATCGTGGAATCGATGACGATAGTTCTCTTCTAGAATCGACGAAACGAATGAAAATAAATGGAACTATAATTATCGATTGACAAAAATGAATCTCGTCGACAACGTATAAAACGATATTTCACACGTGCACGCGTACAGAAAGAAACTCTATCCCGGAATTTCATTATCCCCCGCGCTGATTAAGAACATAAACTAGACGCGTTACGTCGAAAGTCGGATGTTGCCACAGCACGATCGCTAGAGAATCTCACGCGTAACGGTATAAAATGGAAATCGAGTACAAAAAGGCGGGATTGGTCGGTAAAAGTTTTCTCCGATCGAAAAAAGAGGGGTAAATAGAAAAACAAACGGACACAAAGGAAAGAATAAAAAAAAAAACGCAACGAAGTACGCAAAGAAGAAAAGAGGATCGACGAAAACTAACAAAAATATATGCACACGCGCGTGCAACGTTTCCTTAATCCAAACGAAAACGAAAACGTAGAGAAAAAGAAATATTACCGCGACCTAGGCGGTGGAACGCTCGCGCGATGCGCGAAACAAGAATTCGGCGAGATTAAGTGAATACTGTGGGACAACGCGAATATCGATACGCCGAAACGCGGCGAGAAAAGAGAGAAAGAAACAGCCACATCCGTTTTTGTCAGTTCGACCGCCATATCTCGCGAACGACGATAACAGTCGCGGGCAAGCTCGCGCGTTGCTTTTCGTTTCTTGTTTTCTTCTCCTCTTTATTTTCTTTTCTACCAAAAATACTAAGATGAACGAGGCTCGATCGTCGATTGGATCGACATGCTCGATACACTCCGCGAAACTATTGTTCTTCCGTGCAATATCGACGGGACACGATCGAAACCAGCAGCGCGAATCGATTGCTTACTTTCTTGTCGTATAGCCGAAAGAAACCGTTCGGATGTTCAAATTTCACCTCGGTCGTCGTATCGATGTGTTTCAGGACGGCAATCGTTACGTTCCCTAATCTCTCGTCTCTCTCTCTCGGTTCATCTAATTGCGTATCGACGTACCGATTCCCTCGTTAATTGGCCTGACAAAAACGGATCTGACAACCGCAGGAGAATTATTGCGCGTTAAGATCATCGTCGGCGAACGGTGCACGCGTGATCTTCCCACCGGGCGCCGGGACGCAAAAGACAAAAAACGGAACGTCGTCGAACGAGACGACGACGACGGGCTGCCTGTTCTTCGTTCCTTCATTTTTTTTCTCTTTTGTTTCTTTTCTCCTTTAAACGTACGGGATATAATTGTCATTACACGGTAAATCCTATACGTAACGATAAGTACACACGGTACGGCGGTAATTCCCGGTCGGAGTAACGCGCGCGCGCGACCGGTATTTTTTTCTGTTTTCTTTTTAAGCGTAGGCCGGACTAACTCATCTCACATGAATGTAAACGTAACTTTCCGCCGGCTCGAGATGCGTCGAGCCGAACCCGTCACCTCGGTATCCCCGCTCTGACTAGATTTATAATAAGTGCACGAAAGCGGATGAATAAACCGACCGCCGGTTCCCGACCGATCGACCGATTCCCGGCGCCGTTTCTCGTCGAGTTCCCTCGAGGAACACCGATGTGAAACGGCGAAACTCTGCGGAGAGGCGATCGTCGATTGGGACTCAACGATCCGGATTCAGTACACGGAGAATATCGACGCGACCGTCGATACATCGATAGGATATTATATGGTCGCTGGTCAGTAATTATTGCTATACAAGCAAAAGCTGTATAAAGGTACGATCAGCTCTACATTTACATGCGAACGATTATCGCCTCTCAACGATCGCAGCTGCGACACTCGCTGTTTTCGTGGAAACAGTACTGCGTGTACATATATATATATATATATATATATATCTCTATGTACCTATATATACACTCTTAATTTAATTCTCCTTGTACTGAGCTGGTATTCATCCCGCGTATCGTTGACTCCTAAAGATCGTGCGACGAATACACGAGTCGGTCGCGTGGAACATCATTTTCCTCTCGATTGCCGCCGCCCGGTCCGCGATGGTTCCAGACCTGCACAGAATCGAACCACCCGGTGGGCGGCGCCGCGGAGGTATTCTACCAAAGAATTTCGACCTCGTTTCTGTTCCTCGGAGGGAGCTAACATCTACGGAGGACATAAAAATGTGTACGAGTACGACACGACGACGACAAGGATCACGACACCGACTGTTTTACGCGTCCCGCCGCTACGACCGGTCGCTCGACCGCAATCTGGGGCTGAAAGCTTGCCGTCCAGCGGCCGATCGTGCCCCGGACGCGAGAAAATATTTTTTTCATTTTTTTCTTCTTCTTCTTCTTCTTCTTCTTCCTCTCTCTTTCTTCTCCTCTTCTTCTTTTGTTGCTACTGTGTACGATTTTCGCCGCAGGTCTCTCTTCACGCGATTTACGATCGCTAAACGCGGTTATTTATCACTAGTCGTTACGCTATTATTACTATTTAATCAACTATGTCAAATCATCTGTTTAGATCTAATAAATGACGCCCGAGGAGTTCTGCACCGAGCATCCTCGGTCAAGATCGTCGCCGCGCGCGCGATTCATTCGCGACGGTCGGAGGTTGACGGTGGCGATGCTCGCTGCGAACCTCAACGGCACGTTTCCAAGAGTAACATGCCTAACTTACAGAGTATTCTTATTCCTTTCTTCACGTTCACCGCTTTTTGTGCCCCTCGTTACGGGGGAGATTGAACTCCGTCAGCCGGTCGAGCCGACATATTTACGCGTCCGGCCCGAAGGTCAACCGATCGGCCGGACGGCGTTTTTACGCGGCCCGGCATCTCGCGTCGCGGATAAGGCTCGATTATTTACCACTTAACACTATACAGAGCTTTCAGCTTTTCTAATTTTTAAATACACCGGTTGATGCTCGAAGCCTTAGAGACACCTAACTAGAGACAACATGTACGAAGATTTTCTGGAAGGTGCATCGATAACCGCTAGGTGGACTTTTTTTTTTTGTATCCTTAACCGTTAAGACTCCATTACCAAGGACTCAAAGATACACCGAGAATTCCCACGCGGTTAAACGCCCGGCCCTACCGAGCGGACTTAGCCGTGCGAGTCCGGCCGGGACATCCTTAGGCGTACTCTTTCTCTCTTTTAAGATAAATTTCTGCGTGTGTGTGTGTACACATATGTATATCTCTTACGTAACTCTGACGGCGACCACCAGTGGACACCGCCGCGTCTATGAGAGCTTAAGATCCTAGGTTTTTAAGTATGAAACCCCACGGTCGCCTGGTCAGATCGTATCCTGCTCGATCCGTACCACGAGACCTTGGTTTTTTGCCTGTTTACCTCTTTTTCTTTATTTTCATTCACTGATAAATTTAATTTAAATCCTATCGGAGAAGCGCTGCGAGATGCTCCTCTGGGTAAAGCTCGACGAAAAGTTTCAACCGTCCGAAGACGCCGGATTTCATTTTCGAACTTGGAACACAAACTTCTCGATTCATTTTCCCTCTTCCCGTGGTATTATTTCGCGCGCTGCGCGCGCACAGGTGTCGCGCAGGCTCGACGGCGTCGAATCGCGCCGGCTTCTTTTTCACTTGAAACTTAAGCCCATCTTACGTTCAGTCTTGATCACTAGTGACTCGACGCTACGCTAAAGACCTAAGACACGACTTACTTTTTAAGCAATTATTCTTGATCATCCGTTTACGTTTTTGTTCTGTTCTTTTCTGTCAACTTTAGTCGGAATAAGAAATCATCTGTAACGTAATTGTTCGCGTGTAAGCGCTAACCGGGGGAACGGAAAGAAGAGCATTCAGAAGTGCCAACATTTCACTGTCTGTACGTCTGAAATTATTTCCGCCGGATTCGTTCCGATGAAATCGAATCTTCGGTGTTACGGGAAAATCGGAAACACGTAAACGTTTTCGTCGTTTTACCGGGACTCCGGGAGTTACTCCTGTGCGAATAATTTAATATCTTTTCTTCACCGGTGTATAAAACACTTTGTGTTCGAGGGACGCATCCCCTAAAAGCGTTCAGAGAGGAAACGAAATGTACGATCAAGAAATCGTTGGAAAAGTTCCTCGTCGATTCAAATCCTTGTTTTCCCTCTAATACTTCTGTAGAGTTTCTAACAGTATTATACATACTTCTCTCTCTCTCTCTCTCTCTCTTTCTCTCTATCTCTCTCTCTCTCTTTTTTTTTTAAAGAATATCGATTAAACAGAAAATGTCGGATCGCCCAGCGATCCTGCAACTCCATTAATGAACAACTTTCTTTGCACTCTTTTCTTTTTGTACTAATTTCTTTAACCAGACCGCTCGGTTTGCCAAAGTGCATTGTTTTCGATTAACGTCTCAGGTTCAATCTCTCGTTTCGCGTTTCCTCTCGATCACGCTTCGCCGCGAAATCGTTTTCCATGGAAATGAAAGGAATCCCCGTGATTCGTCGCTATACCTTTAAGACACTTGCAATCAGATCCAAATCCGCGTTCTCATGCTTATGCTAAATAAACGCCACGATATACATATATATCCATACCAAAATGCTATGTTTCGCGAGAAACGGACGCGTCGAAATCCTGGCTGAAGTTTTCCGAATTCTTCGACGATCTCGATCATCACAATGTTTTTTCTTTTTCTTTTCTTTTTTCGTTTTTTTCGTTTTGTTTTCGGCTTGAAGATAGCTTCTGGTAACAGATTAAATGACCCTCAGTGGAGACGAAATACAAAGGAGACCCCGAGCAGCTTCATAAACGCCGATGTTCAGCTTTGCAGACCTGGCGTCTTCGCCAATTTTTTAAAGCGAGAAGCGTTAAGATATTAACATCGTATCCCCTTGCTTCGATCATCGTTCCCTTATTGTGCTGCGAATCTAGCAGGGTTGAAGTCTTCATTGACGTAAGAAAAGCCCTCGAATTCCTCTTGGTTGATGCAGTTTACTTCCTCGGGATCCTCCGGTGTCAGCACTGGGTCCTCTTTTGTGAACTCTGCGTCGAAGTTCATGGTATCTTTCTCGCTTTTCTGGAACAAAATGCGATAGTTATGCAACGAGCTATAATTAAAAAATAGATCAAGCATCGAGGGGTGATTTTCTTAACTCGTTGTGACCGGCAGTATTCAATGTTTCGTGTAACAGTAATTTTTTGGCAACGATGAACGGGAACAATTATAAACACGTTGAGTGCCATGGGGGTCACCGGTGATCCCCAATTAAATCGAATTACTATAGTTCATTTAATTGAAAGATGATCATTTGACAATATTTCTACATTACAAACAATGCTATCGAATGCGGTGACATTGAGCAAGATCAGCGTGCAATAATAATAACGCAATTCAATCGAATGATTTAATATTATATTTTTTTCCGGCTTGTGCATTTTATTCTATAAAATCGTGCGGCGTTCAACGTGTTAATTGGTTGTTATATAATATATTTCTGGCTAGTCTCACGTTACGCTATTGTCATAAATAACTAATGTCGGGCATTGATGACCACCGTAGCAGTCGACGCGTTAATTGTACTTTTTTAAACATGCATTGCCTCTCAAGTGTTAAAGCTGAAAGAACCACCGTACATTCTAAAAAAGAAACTTACGATTTTAGGTCTGAAGGGAGGCTTTACTTTACGCTCCTCGAGTGCTTCCCAATCGATTGAATGGAAAAATGGATGAGCCTTTATGGCCTCTTCACGGCCATTGGCTGCGACACAACCTAACCTTTCATCGGGATTTTTCGCCATGAATCCTACCAAGATCGATACTGCTTCCTCGGAGATCCATTTAGGATAGACCACGTTCTCTTTCAAAATCGATTGGAACAGTTCATCCTCGTTTTCGGCTTCGAAGGGCGGCTGACCCACCATCATCTCGTACATTAATACACCGAGCGCCCACCAATCGACACTCGCACCATAAGATAATTCTCGGAGTATCTCCGGTGCAATGTAATCGGGTGTACCACAGAACGTCGCTGTAGTTGTTTTCCCTTCGATAATGCCTTCCTTGCACATTCCGAAGTCAGCCAGTTTGCAATGACCCTCTTGATCCAATAAAATATTGTCTAGTTTCAAATCCCGATAAATCACATGATGTTTGTGAAGAAATTGCAATGCCAGTGTCACTTCTGCGGCATAGAAACGTGCTCTGACCTCGTCGAATTTCCGTGCTTTTTGAATGTGAAACATTAAGTCACCTGAAATTAGAAAGAATCAAATGAAATCAATGAGATATTTAATTTAATATTTCAAGTAACAGTAATGAAAGTAACTTCAGGCGGAGCACGCACCTCCATTTACAAACTCCATAACGAAAAACAACCGATCGTTTGTCTGGAAACAACTGTGGATAGCCGTGAGGAATGGATGTCTTGCTGCCAGTGTTAAAATCCGCTTTTCTGCCATTGTGCAATCCACGTCGTCGTCTTGTATGATCACTTCCTTTCTTAGGATTTTCACTGCGTAAATTTCATCCGGATTGGCTTTTCGTTCTACCAACATCACTTTCCCGAAACTACCTTTACCAAGAACTTTGATAAAATTAAAATCTTCGATACCAAGTTTTCTAACTTGACTTTCACTAACAGGTACTGCGTTCTCAGTGGGAATAAGTGGTTGCTCGTCTGCCTTTTTAATCGCTTCCGCTTGTAACGCGTCGCTTACGGGAGCTAGTGGAGGCTTATGGCTAGACTGATCCGGTGTTGTTCTATAATTAATCTTTGGAGCTTTTACATGTTTATCAAATGATATATTCATTTTACTTAAAACCTCGGACATGGCTTGCATGTTCACGCCACAATTGTTTGCTACATTTTTCAGACATTTTTTGTGAACATTCATGTTACAATCTGCAGGGAGAAAGAGGAAATGAGTTTCACGTAAAAAACCATCCAGTTGTAGATGAGAAGTTAAATTGCCATAAACATTGTACCTTCACAATTGTAGCCCTGCTTCGTTAATCCATATAAAAGCGTGCCACAATGGTCACAAAATGTAAAGCTCATGAAATTGCGAACAACGAAACGATGTGGCACGTCTATATTGAACCGCTGATTTTCTGTATCGTTGGTCGACTAAAATTCAATATCATTGTTATGCTTGTTCCAAGACATTCATACTGATTATCTTATAAAATGAATAATATTTACCTTGTCTTTCATGCCGTGGCATCTTGTAATAACCAATTTGTGACATTTTTTGTGAACTACTAATGTGCAAACTGAAATACAATAATATATAATTTAGTATTCACACCACATTATGGGATTAACATTGAGCATAGCATGTCCGAAGCTGGTTACATGCGTGATTAGACGCATTGATTTGGAATAACAAGCATAAATAAAGTCTGGTGGATGTTGTGATAGTCTTGCCATAGAAACAGTATAAGCTTCAATATTAAAGACAGAATATGAATTTTAAGGATGCAATAGAAACGAAATTTTTGGTCTCTTCGTGACTGTATCAAAGAACATGCAATGAAGTAATCCTCCCACTTATTACCATGTTAAATCAGAGCTAACATAATTTGCAGTAGGTATCAACTGATGTATTACAACCATTAAGTTTTATTTTCTGAGAATTGTTATAGAAAGCACAGCATTGAGTATCGAGCCATGGGCAAAATCAAAGACCAAAGGTTTAAGTTGTCAAGTTCAATTATGAAGAGGTTTTGAGTATTCTAAATTTCCTGATCCCTTTATAAAGAACTAAGTACACATACACACACCTAGGTAAACATATGTTCACACAAAGATAGAGCAAGCAAATATATAATTATAATATCTGTTAATAACGTGTATGTGTCTTCTCACCTTGACACTGATAGCCTTGCATTCCCAAGCCCCTGAAATACAACAGACAAAACACATCACATCATCTCCTTGTATACCCTCATAAAACACATACGTATGTCTTCTTGGACCGTAAACCATAATTAGATGCTTATGATAGCCTTTCAAGAAAGATTAAGGAAACAATGGCTACTCAATGTGTATATTTGCCTTATATTTGTGTAATACATTTTTAAATGTACTGATGAATTCACTTCTATAAAAAATACAATATCATATTAACATGTTAGCTACCATATACCACCTATGTGTAATTTTTGTGACATCTCGACGTTACACACGCGTGTCACGCAAATCTGTTAAAATAAAAGTTTATGTTGCTACAGCAGTCAAATTTCTGACTGTACAGCGGTAGCGAACGTGTTAAATGAAAATTATTTCACCGAATAATATGTTTAATATGTGTTTGTAAAACCAATGCATGCAGCCAATTTCTGGTTGAATATTTGATTCCCAAACAATGCACAGAAATTATATACGTGTATGACATATTGCAGGGGAAGAAAAACAGAAAGAATTCTTTTAAAATTGCAGTTGGATGTACCTAAAATGCATTTGTTAAGTTTTTGTTTTTGTATTCCAAACACTTGTACCGTAATAGACGAACTGAAAATTAGTGGTTATATATCCCTTACGATGATGATGATTCCGGGAGAGTATGTAAATGGAATATTTCAAGTAATGTTTAGAAAGCGGTATTTTTCTTAATGATACTATAACGTATGATGAAAAACCAAATACCCAGACATGCATATTCAACATTTTTTAAATTATCTGATATGCCCATATTCCATATTAATTTGGTGTGTGCAAGATCACCAAGTATTTTATTCTCACTGTAATTTTATAAAAATTGATTATTCAATTTAAGAAAATGCGATATGTTTTGAACACACACCAAATTAAGTGCACACTAGATTGTATTATGAGATGACTTAAATTAGTAGATGCTTTAAGTCAAAGTTAGAGTATGCTCATGAAATAGACCCTAAGCGAGTGTATTTAATATTTGCCAATATACATACCATATGAATTTTTGGCAGTGAGCACAGAAAGACGGTTGCTTCAGAAAGGTAGCCATGAACTTGTGACCATTTATTTGATGAACCCTACGTCGCATTGCCCCCCTTCTCCGATTGATCCCTTGTCGTTCTTTGAATTCTCTTTGGGATTCCTTCCTGGTATTGATGGTCCCACCATCTCTGCTCCTGATTCCTTCTCCATTGCTTGTACCACCGCCTGATTGCTGATCTAAAATTATATCAAAGAAATATATTTAATACGCGCCGAAACTAATAATTATCAGTTACATATCTTTATCTAATTATCATTCTTACCTTGATTCTTCCATGTCAGATCAATCTTAACTCTTAATTTTCCTTTAGGCTCAAGGTCAACCTAAAATGAGTTTCATATCATGTAGATAATTTCTAATAGTTACATTTAACCATGAAACTCATAGAAAGTATGTCACAAACATTACATGTTTGTGACACAATAAATATGAGCATTAGTCAAGCACTTCGCGCAGATCCTTATACACCTCTAATATTTCAAACAAAACACTGACCATAAATGAAAACCAATTCCAAATTTCTAAACTACCCATACCCATCCCTAAAGGTAGCAACTATGTACATAATCTTATCATTATCTCAATCAGATTTCTAACATCATAACAGAGACAGACCAATGACATGTTGCTTCATTGCACAGGTCAACAATGAACATTGCAACATGCTTACACCTACCAACTGCACTTATAAACAACCCTTAAGGAGCGCACGAAATGACAGTATCAAGTAAACCTGCGACAACTATCCGCGACGCGAATAAAACAAACGGTCGGAACATCATAATTCAACAACAAAAAAAAACATATATATCTGCATATATATATATACATATATACATATATATATACATATAAAAAAAGGTAAAACCAACCCAAAAATCGGAAGTCTCGTCGTTCCTGTTGACAAGCGCCGAGAAGGGTATACTGCAGTTGGCGACAAAGTAATCCGACAGGATCCCCGAGTCATGGAAAACAGTGAGGCCCAGCGTCACTGCGTTCGTGACTTCGTACGTGAACGACTCGTTCCAGACCGGGTTGAAGGTTTTGGGCTTGGTGGTTGATCGATTGAGATGGAACTCGTCGACGTTCATCTGAACGTAGGGGTCGAGTATGGGTTCATCGGTGTGCCAGAACTTGCGTTGCTTGTCCGTGGCCTTAAGCCTGACCGCCTCGCAGATCTCGATTTTCAGCGTTCCCGTGAACATCGTGTACCGGATATACACACACACGCGCGCGCACACACACACTCACGGGTGATAGATGTCACCGAGAAGACGAGACGAGACGAGAAGGGAAAAAAAAAGGGGAAACGGAGGACAGAGGACGGACGACGAACAGCCAGTCGACGGGCTGTCACGCCTATCGACGAGCTGACACTTGGAGCCGCGCAATCAGGTTATCCAGAGGAGTCAGTCGAGTCAACTACCCGGAGTCGAAAAATGAATCACGAATATACAACACACCACCGTGGCGGCCTCCGACTAGTTCCGGTCTTCGAGAGCTGGTCGTCGTAGGTTCGACGCGTCCACGTCAAAACGAATCCGTAGCGGTCGGAAATAATATCGCGAATGGATATATTCGCGCGGTAAATAACGACCTTCCGTTGAAAATGTGTGTGGCGCACCGCTTCGAATATCCCGTCCGACGAGCCTTCGTCTCTCGCTCTCTCTCTCTCTTTCTCTGCCGTCGCCGCTGTCTCTCTCGTTTTCCTCGTTCTCTCGCACACGCGTATAGACTCTATCCTCTCTCGGTCGGCCGTCTCTCTTCCGTCGTACGTGTTGGTACGGCCGTGTGCGTCTCTCCGTTCCTCTTTATCTCTCCGCCGAGTTTTCTTCCCCTTCTCGCTCTCTGGCTCTCCCTTTCCCTTCGTCCGCAGCCAGCAGCCGTCAGTGCAGTTATAAACACTCGGCCCGTTTCACGGATAACAGAGGCACGGAAACGGAAGCTGAACCAACGACGACACCAGCGACAATAATAACAGATGACCGTCGTCGTCGCCGTCGAGACGCGGATCAGACGGATGCGGAACCAGCGAGCCGATGCTGCCCGTTGCGAGACGTCTCGTTCGCGAGTGCAAGACCTGTCCTCGTGCCTCCGATCTCCTGAGAGTCATTAAGCTCCTCTTTCTTCTCGTGTCCCCCGATACCCTATATACTCCTCAGGCGATGCTCGGTCTTCCGTTGCCGCCTTAATTCTGTCGCCGTGCGTCGCGCGGCTCGCACGCCGATTACGACACGGGTTACAGCACGCGGGTAGGATTCCCGTCCCGCGATTACGAGGACGAACGTGTGTCGCTCGCGATAAGCACTCGTTCACCGTCCCTTGGCCAGCCCCCACCGACCCGAACCGTTCGATTGGTCACTCCGTGCTTCTCGGCTAAAGGGCGACACGATCTCGGCCTCGGATCCCCTTCGGAACCGTTCGTACGTTTCCGTCGAAAGCTCAGGCTGCGTTTCCACCTGGCTTGCGGGCGATTCGTTCGCTCGGATCTGGAATTCTCCCGTTTCTCCGTGTTCTCGTTTTTAGACGATCACGTTTCTCCCTGGCGGATCGTCGGCTTCGGAATTCAGGAGGATCTCGGAGCCGTGTCTCTTTTCGAACGTTTCGGTCGCGTGTTCAACGCGAGCTTGCGGAACAAGTGGAAGCTACTAGGATGATGCGTAGGCATCTGATTGGTGGACGTCTGGCTAAAAAAAGAAGCTTCTACTTAGACCAGTTGGTTCCAGTGTACTAATCGGTTGATCGGTTGCTTTCGATGCTACGTTTCGCACACGTTGCACCGTCGTTAACTAGACCTGATTGTTTTCGTTTCTTTGTTAACGGTGCCTGTTACGATGTCCTGGTGGCGTTCCGCGCAGGACGAGCCGACGAAACGGATTTAGGTAGATGGCTCTCTGATTGGAGGAACGCCGTTCCGGGGACTCGAATCGTAACCCGTATTTGATTCGGTAACCTGTAACCCACATAGTTTAGGTAACCGGCTACCGGGTGGTTTCCGTGAGAACTAGTTGCGAACGCATGGTTAGAGATCCGTCGTCAGTATACACGAATATTCTTCTATGATCTCACGCGGACCAGTTTGTCCCAGAACGAATTCCGAGTGAACCAACGGTAAAATTTATAGGTGATCGTACGAAGGAATTCATAATAATTCGTTTACCTGCGACCATGTACAGGCTGTTTCACCGTGCACGTTACCGACCGACGTTTAAAAACCTATAACCGATATAAAAATGATCTCTTTCTAAGTTTAGTTATGAACGGAATTATAAAGGGATATAAAAGGATCACGAAAGTCTTTTATAAAAGACTCTTATTATATAAAAAAAAAAAACAAAGTTCAGGTCGTTTTAAGTGTTGAATTGTTTAATGGGATCGACGACGTTCGGAGTTAAGGTCCGCTGGGAACGGGTTTTCAAAGTTTCACGGTCCGCTTGCGGGATGCATTAATTATTTTCTGGCGTGATCAGGATTTGCGCTTGACGGGTAACGGTGAAGCGAATTCTCCGCGGGAAATAACAGGGTGTCGACGTATAGAGGAATTTCTCGTCTTTATTGAGCTATATAAATAAACGAACATAGTATGTATCTAGTATTTACACCCACGATACGATCAACGCAACGATATCCCCGCGTCACGCCGCCGCGCCAGGACATTTTTGCGTTGGTGGTGCTCCGACGTAGGTACTCACACACACAGACGGAGAACCGGTAGAAACCCGCGAGAAAATCCGATCGTTCTAAATAAAGAACTACATTCTCGGCGATCGACCGAATCCTTTTACGTTTCACCGAACGCCCTCCCTCCCGTTCCCCTCCCCCCAGTTCCCCCCTAAAGTATCACAAGTATGTACATCCTGTACCGTGGATTCGACGGATTCGCGAGACGCGTCCGGTATTCGACGTGAGAATCGTTTATTTCAATGGTGAGCAACCTTCGTTTCGTATCGGGTCGAAATTGGAAACTTTGTATTCCACGCGGCTGGCTACGAGCGCGATATTAACACTAGAACTACCGAATGCATCAAACTGAACCTCACTCTGAATTCCTTCGTTCGCAATTATTCGAATGATACGAACGATTTCTTCAGGAATTCCCAAGTAAATCGACATTGAACGCGTACAGTGAGATATAGATCGATCGGAATTTGAATAAATCTACTTCCACGATTCGTAGAAGAGAATTAGAAATATTGGTTCGACTACTCGGTGGTTCGAGTGTTAAGCACTTAACAATTAGATACTTAGACGTAGTGGTGTGGAAGATTATGATTTGTATAGAATGGAGATTATGAGTTACATTCTAATGGGAATTTTTCGTCTTCGGCCATTCGACGGAGCGCGAGTAAAACAATTGAAGGTCCGCGTGTTGCTCATCACCGATCTGTTCCATTTTTCCTTGCTTCACGGAAGGAGGTACCGCTTGCGAACCCGTTCGGTCGACCGTCGATTCGAGCAATCGCGACGCGCCTCGTGATCAAAGAATAAATATTTCACTCGATATGAGAGAGGTGGAGTTGTGCGGGCGGTGACTTCGATTATGACTAGACTGCGGACGTTTACATGCACGCGCGGCGAATGCGAATTTACAGGGAGTAGCGTCGGATAGAATGAAAATGTTCGAAACGAGCGATCGTGTTTCCCGACCGAACTGAACGCAGTATATACTAGGAGGTGAAGCGTTGAGAAGTTCATCTTAGCTGATAGTGAATAGCGACAAGAAAGCATACTACTAGGAATCAGGTTTTACTTCAGTTTTAAGTTGATCTATATTAACTCAACCAGTTTTTGATCAAAGTATCTATCGCGTAGGATTCGGGGAGAATCGAGTTAGTTGAGGTCGCGTTCAACGTGAAGCGTCTCAGCGTATTCTGGAAAAGCAGTTCGAATTAATCGGGAACACGGAAGACGTGTCGGAAGGGATTGGTCTAATTCGATTTTCAGGGATGACAGTTCGATCGAGATATCTCCCGTCTGTTCTTTGGAAACGGTTCTCCGTAGAATGAGCTCGATTCCAGCGAGAGAACGTGAATTCCCGTAAACATCCGCAGTCTAATTGTGACTATATTCGGGCACGGGCTAAGAACGATTCGCGCGCGAAGGATCCTGTCCGCGGATCGTTCTTATGCGCCGATCACGTCCGACGTGGACGTGCTCTCCTGCACCTCGGCCGTCTCCTTCTTCTTGTCCTCCTGCTCCACCCCCGATATCACATAGACTGGTTGCTGGTACGCAAGGAAATGCTGGTCCGACGCCAACAGTTTCGTTGGGTCCTTCATTTTTATCTGTAAACGGAAATTCAATAAACCGTTATCTTCGTTGCGTCATACGTTATTCCGCTGTACAGAGCGTTTCATAATTCTCGGGATAAACCAATTTCAAATTTAACACAGGGTTTACCGACATTTCTTATTTATCTATCTTCACAGGAATCAATTTGACCCGTACGAAACTTTAGAAACGAGATAATTATGCACAATGATTTTATAAATGAAACTATGAGATGCATGGATAAAAGTCAGTACACGTGGCAGAAAAACAATGTGAACGGTGTCTGTAATTTCCTTCGCAAAGTTCGAAGTGGGTCAAAAACACCGGTGAATCTAGTGTAATAATTACATTTCAAATTCGAGGTTAATTTCGAATTTACAGTTGTCCTCTAGAAATGAGAGTAGATGAATCGAGAGTTTTTAAAAATTTTTCCCTCGTTACGAAACAATCTGTACACGATTATTTCCCGAGGAAGCGTATATTTACCTTTTTGCGGTACAACATCAACAGTATTAGCAGGCTGCTGATTATGAAAGCACTTCCCGCCGCTAAAACCAATGTTGCCGTCTGATAAACGGGCGTATCCACTTCCGTCAAGATTTCCCGTTGCTCCAACGCGACGATTCGACTCTGCATGGCGATCGGCGTCGCTCTGTGGGTGAACCGTGACTTGGTCGCGTCCGCGAACGATCCCAGCACCGACAATTTCTGGATTCTGGTCAACTCCTCCAAGTGGAACGCTATGTCCACTTTGTTCGGGCCGATTATCTCGAAACTGAGCACAGCCGAGTCTTGGTTGATCTCCACTCGTATGTCGTTCCTTAATCTGGCCCCCAATTCGTGGAGAAAGTCCTCCGCGTGTCTGACGAAGGTGGTCTCGTCGTTGGCGAGAAATCGACCGGGGAAATGCAAGGTCACTTCGACAGCTTCCACTGGGGTCGGTACTGAAATGTGCATAGAAAACAGACATTTAAATGTAAATTTCGAAAACTGCATTTGAATTTAAATTTCGAAGCCTAATCAATAATACGTTGAATGCCATGGAGGTCGCCGGTGGCTCGGCCAAATCGAATTACAATTCAGTCAATTAAACGAAGATTATTTGCAAATGTTTTTATATTACATATAACGCTTACTGCGACGACATTCGGCAAGATAAACATGATAATGAAACGATGGGATAAAATAATTTGATATTACATTCTTCCCATTCTACGTATTTTGCTACGGGGAATCGTGCATTCAACGTGTCAATCGTCAAAGCGTCACTTGAAGTGGCACTTTATATCGTCAAGACCAAGGATACAACTTACAGCAGATATTGGTGCCTTTGAGGAACGGTTCAGAGCCGATCAGCTGGTTGCCAGCCTCGTCGACGCACCAACACGTGTCGCCGGCACACTGAGTCGGCTCGAATCTTCCCTGGCGATCGCAGATGGCAGGCACGTACCCTTTATCCTTCATCGCCTGGCACCTGGTGCCCAACACCTTGCCAATCTGCTTCTCGTCGGTCTCCAAACTGATCAGAGCGTTCTCCATGAACGCCTGGATCTCGCGGTCGATCTCTTGAACCGCCGGACCCCTGCCGCCTCTCCTCGCCTGCCTGAAGTTACACTTAGGCTCCGGCCCCCTAGTCAACGAACCTTTCACCGGCTGACCCTTCCTGTTGACGCACCAGCACACGCCGACGTGCTCGAGGCACTGCACCGACTCCCACATGCCGGTTTCCGGGTCGCACCTGGGCAAGAAGGTCGGCTGCTTCAGCCTCTGGGAGGTCTTCAGATTCTTCTCCCTCAGCCTCTCGCACTGCGACAGCACCGGGCAAACAGTGTCGCAAACCAGCCGACTGGTGAAGTCGTTGTGCCCGAGCGTGCACTCGGTCTTCTTCCTGCACTCGTTCCGCTCCGGATCGAAGTACCATCTCTCCGTCTCGTTGAATCCCATCGTCGGGTTGCAGAGAACCTTCCTAGGCGGCTCGAAGCAAACCTCCCGAGGTTTCGGGCAACAAACGGCGTACTCGTCCAACGGGGACAGTTCGCATTTGTGCGTCGACGGGCAATGTTGCCCGTGGGGGCCACAGGTCGCCGGCGAGCCGGCTTGATTCAAGAGCGGCGAGCCATTCGGACAAGGATTGTCCTTCTTCGGCAGGCACACTGGCACAGGCGGACAGGGGGGCACGCTGCAAGCTACCTCCACCATTCTGCAAGCTTCGTTCTCCCCTCTGCAAGTCACGCTTTTGCAAGGATCCCTGCAGGAGCAGGTGGGGCATCCGCTGTCCGGGTCCAGCTCGAATCCCTCCGGGCAGTCCAGCTTGCAGTCGGTCTCCGGACACCTGTGCGGCGTGTTGCACTTGGGGATCACGCCTTCGAGGACTCGAGTGCCTGCCGCTTCTCTGCCTTCTTCGTCCACGCACCAGCACATCCCGTTGTGACACTGAACCGGCTCGAACGCTCCTCCCGCGTCGCACCTGGGAATGTAGATCCGCCTGGCCGGTTCGCCGGATTCTCTGGCAGCGTGTTCAGCCACTGCTCTCGCGTGCTGGCAAGCGGTCGCCATCACCGGAGCCACGCACTGCGTTCCGCAGCCTGTCGAGCAACACTTCTCCGACGCAGAGCACTCTTGATCGTTGCTGCACTGCAGCTCGCAGCTGGACGAGCTGGGCACTAGGTAAGGACACTGGCCTGGTTTCATTGCCAGGCAGGCTGGCACTGCTGGGCAGTATTGACCTGAGCCGCAGTTGACGTCTACCATCGTGCAGGTTTCGTGAGGGGAGCAGGACACGTCTTTGCAGGGATCGTGGCAGCGACACTGCTCGCATCCGGTTGCGTCCACCTCGTAGCCGTATGGGCAGACCAGGTCGCAGGTCAGAGATCCGCAGAGTTTCAACAGGTCCTTTATTTCTTTGCAGTCGGCGCTACGGTTCACACCGGTCTTCAGTATTACTCCGCGGTCGTTGACGCAGGAGCAGGTGCCGTTGTGACACTGCACGGGCTTGTAGCTGCCGTCCTTCTCGCATTGGGGAGCCTGAATCGCCAGGGACATGTCTTCCCTGGTGCCTTCCATGCGGTCGTTGAATTCTCGTAGATACTCGCACACTGTAATATTAACAGTCCTTAATTTTGCTCGATTCTAACTTGGCTGCGGGCAAATTTGGGAGTTCGATTTATCAATAATATATGGTTAGCTACACGGTAATCCATGGTAGACGCTAAACTGAATAATTCGCTTGGTACAGGTCTATTTTAGAAAGTGGACCGAACTGCTTCAAAAATACGGATCGATGTTAATCCGCGGAGGAAGTGGGACTCGCAGTTCTTTTCTAGTAGGTAACAAGTGTCTTACTGGTTTGCGGCTTCGTCGAGTTCGCCGACGCCATGCAGCACACTGACTGGCCAGCTTCCGGTACGGCAGAGCACCTGTAACCCTGTGGACAGGTGTCGTTCTCGGAACAAGTGACCGCATTGCGCTCGTTGTCGATCAATGGAGTCCCGTAGGCGCAGGGGCTCGTGTAAGCTTTCTTAGGCTTGCATTCTGGCTTCGTTGGGCAGAGGAAATCTGGGCAACCGTCTTCTTTGCTCAGCACGCATTCTTCCTTATCGGGACAGGGAAAGCTGTCGAGGAAAAGAGCCGCGTTAGAACAGGTTAACGACTCGAGATCACTCGTTAGATCTAATAAGTATAATCCACTATTCTTCATCGGAATCTACATTCGTTAGAATAGAACTTATCGTTAAAAAGGTTTGTTCCCATAGCGCTACATACTGGCCATTGATTCGACGCATTTATTCATCAGTTCCATCTTTCCTACTTAATTTTACGACACTAGTCGATTACTTCTCATTAGCGTATCCCGTATTGTAGTAATTATGATTGTACATGTACCCTTCGCAAGGATTATCGCACTCGCAAGTGGGACAGCCGGAAGCATCGGTCTTAAACCCGTACTGGCAGACTTGAGCGCACTGCTGCGAAACACACGAAGCCGGAAGAGACCTTCCCTTCGTTATCGACCTGCAATCGACTTTCTCCGCCGGTCCCATAGAACCAGATATCTTCCTGCCATTATTATCCACGCACCAGCAGACCAAACCGTTCCTCGAGCATTGTCTCGGGTCGTACCCTCCATCTAAAACACGATATGCGTTCATCATCCTTAAGCCGATTCATTCGCATGGTGTGTCATTCACATGAACGGTCTCATACAAGAAACAATGAATGAGGTTTCCCCCGCTAACGCGCCATTGAATCAAAAACTGTTTCACTCGCCATTACTCGTCAGAGGGTTCACAATATTAAATATTAATTACAACCTTCGTCGTTCCATGGTAAATTCAAGTTCATCGGTTACTCTACAACAATCCCCCACGGAGAACGCGACTTGGTCTCGTTTAAACGATGAATCACCCGAAGTTTAATTAAATTAGTTTCATTTTGCCAGATTTCATTTCGTTACCGTGTCTAGATTCTCCGGGAGTCTTCCCACGTATTTTCGAACCCCCGACAATTTCAACGCTCGAATCTTACCATCCGTGCACTGCGGAACGTATCCACGCCCCTGTCGCTCCGTGACGCTGAGCATCTCGGCGAGCACTCGGTCCCGGTGGCACGCGCTGAGTCCCTGGGGAACGGTGCACACGCCGCCGCCGCAACGCTCGCTGCCGCAGCACTTCTGGGGCCCAGGACATTCGAGATCGTGCTGACAGGAGTTGCCGCAGATGGCTGGCTCCTCGATTGGACAGGTTCCCGGTCTCTTCAGGTTTATGCTGGACGGGCAGCAGACACCGTACTCTTGTTTCGGCTCCACCAGGCAGCTGTACATAGGCGGACAGGTCGGTTTGCCCGGCGAATCGCCGCAGAGGAACGGCCGCGGCGAGTCGGTGATTTGCAACGGTTCGCCGGCCGGACAGATCGTGGACAGGGACTTCGCCTTGCGACAGCTGGGGATCGGCGGACATGGCGGACGGACGCATGTCGCGTCGGTCAACTCGCATGTCTGACTGGTCCCCGGACAGGTGATCCCTCGACAAGGGTCGCGACACTCGCATTTAGGACAGCCTGTCCGTGGCTCGATCTGTTAACGAGAACCTTCGGATTATCGTCTGCTGCCTGACAAGATAAGCGATTCCACGACATTCGCGGAGACGTGAAATCGAAGATTTGGTTAGTGGAACGATATAGAGAGGTACTTTAGAATCATCGTCACTTTTCACTTCGTGACTCGTAGATTCTGGTAAGATCTAGGGTAAAATATCTGGTTCGTTAAGTAGAGAAGGACTATTTAGAGTTTGGCAGACTATATTTTTCATTTGGTTTCCTCGAAATTTCATCCCTTCACCTCAGTTAACCCGTTGTCACCAAGATCAACTGATGTTCGCGAGAGACGAAATTAGTTATGTTAGTTACGAGTTAACTCGACCAACATTTAAAAATTTTAGAATTATCAATTTAGCAAATTTTCAAACTTCCAAATTACCAAACTACCAAACTTTTAAACATTCAAACTTCCAAATTTCCAATTTATCAAATTCTCAATTCATCAATTTATCAAATTTTTAAATTTTCAAATTTTCAAATAATCAATTTATCGAATTTTCAAATTTTCAAATTATCCATTTATCAAATTTTCAAATAATCAATTTATCAAATTTTCAAATTTTCAAATTATTAATTTATCATATTTCCAAATTAGATCTAGAGTAAAATATCTAGTCCGCTAAATGGAGAAAGACTATTTAAGGTTTGGATTGTCTTGACTCTCAAGGGATATTAACCATTCAAAATGAATCGCTACGTTTCTTCGTGATTAATTACTTAGCTAAACGATTCATCTCGTTGCAACCATCTCAATAGCTAACTGTAGAGACCTCGTAATTGGAAATCTCAATAGCTAACTGTTGAAACCTCGTAACTCGAAATCTCAATAGCCAACCGTTGAAACCTCGTAACTCGAAATCTCAGTAGCTAACTGTTGAAACCTCGTAATTCGAAATCTCAATGACTAACCGTTGAAACCTCGTAATTCGAAATTTCAATAACTACCTGTTGAAACCTCGACCGACCATTACCTCGAAGCCCAGAGGACACAACATTCGGCAGCTATGAGCCGGACACTCCCTGGGATGATCACAGTCGACATCTTTCCTGGAAGAGACCCTGGTCCCCGGCACCTCGGCGCCGATGTCGTCGACGCACCAACAGGTGTGTCCTTCCGGGCCGCATTGCACCCTCTCGAACTCGCCGGTCACGTTGTCGCATCGCGGTATGAACTGCGAGGGTCCGCGCGGGCCGAGGGCGCGCGACCTCCTCACAGCCGCCTGCGCCAGCTGTTCGCATCCGGTCAGCTCTCCGGCCACGCATCTGAAACCGCAGGCGGTCTTGCAGCAACGCTCGCCGGACGCCTGACACTGGAAATCATTCTTGCAGGCCGGGGATCTCGCCGGACACACGTTCTGCTCCTCGAAGGATGGGCATCGACCTACTGCCTTCAATGGTGGCTCTGGAACGCGATGAAACAGCCCCGGTTTATTGCGGATGCTCGAATTGCACCAGGATGACCATTACGTTCTCGCGTATGAATTATCTCTACGTGCTTCTGAGTCATTAAAGCGCCGCGATGGTCTGGCTAGATGAAATTTTCTGTTTTATCGGCGGAGTTCATTTGTTATTGAAATGAGAAGCTTGCGGTGTCTCGGTATAATAGTCGGCTTTAAGTTTTTCGTACGTCACGTTATCATCGTTACCGTTGTTTGCATAATGTTATTATTACCAGTACAGATCGAATGGAATTTTAATTATCATATAATCATCATTATTTTAAATCGAAACTTCCAACGGTGATGCTTCGGTTATACGTTACATCACCGGTTCGATAGGAACCGACCGTTGACTTTTTATTTAGCCGTCCAAGATTCCTTTCTTACGGCGAAACGACTGGAACGACATACATTCTTTCGATTATCGTAAAATATCCGTTTCGCCGATGACTCGGTCGTCGAAGTTTTTCAACGAAATTAGGGTCAGCCGAACGTGGACGGAATAAAAGCGCCTAGGGCGAGGCTTTACTCGCGACTGATCGAATTGGGGATACTCGGTGGAGCACGGAACGGCTCTCGGATCAGCCTTTATAGGTCAGTCCGAGGCTGGACGGATCTTTCTCGCAGCGGCGCGGCGCGGCGCGGCAGCTTTCGTTCTCGAGCGGCACGGCTAAAGTGTAGCGCAACGACAATAATAATAAAAATAGCCGGTGCCGAGCTAACGGTTCCTCGCATCCTACTGCCACACTTACTCTACACTTAGCCAACGCGCTGCGAGCACGTTTACAGCCATTTCCAGCGCGAGCGCCTGAGTCAGACACTTGGCCTCTCGCCGCCCGTAGGCGGGACACCCGGCCAACGAGAAAAAGAAGACGGAAACGGGGGACGACGAGTCGACCGGAAAACCGAAGGAAACGCGCCGGGTGACTCGGAAATCGGATCGATCGGCGACCAGCGTCTCTGATCGTCTCTACTTTCATCGTTGACGATCTTGTTCAAAAATTCTTTCGCGCGGTTGTCGATTGATTTACGAACTGAGAATTTAATTGGTCGACGATACCGATCCGTTCTAGATTTTGTACAGATTTTACATCGATACCGGGAAATTCTTCTGATTTCTTTTGTTAAAGATTCAAGTTTATTTGAATTACTTTGAAGAGATGAAGTTTGATTAATTCAGTAAATGAAGTATCTGGGCGTGTCGTTTATTTGTACTGTCAAGAATGTCGAATGTCACCACTTGATTTCCTATAGTGAAGCTATAAACGTTGATATTTAATATTATACTTCATATAATGCATCGATCTAAGAAATATTGACGTAAAATAGCTTTGTCCGTTAATTCACGTGAATTTTTGGTCGAGTTGGTTTTACAAAATATCGTCTTCATCTCATCGGAAAATGTTGAAATATTTCTAGTGAAAAACTTCGGAGTGCAAAGGGTTACGACATGAATAACTGCGAAACGAAAAGATCAGAGCCAGTCATTTCGACTGTTGACTGTTAGTTCTAGTGTTAAGTCCAGAAAACAAACATCGAGAAAATTCACGTTTCACGCTAGAACTACTGAAATCGACTGAAACTTCTCTGTAGAAACTTCAAATAGTGCATCTATTCAGACTTTAACACTGGACCTACCGAACGGGTCAAATTGACCCACTTTAGAATTTTTCTTTTACAAGTATTTAAACTACGAAGGCGTTTTCGCGGAAGATTTCGAATTAACCCTTAGCACGAGAAGCACCAGCTCCAGGAACATGGTGCGAAATATCTACGGCTTTTTTTCAGATCTAGATGGTTGTGGCGATGAAGTTTGATTAATTCAGTAAATGAAGTATCCGGGCGTGTCGTTTATTTGTCACCGTCAAGAATGTCGAATGTCAAACATTCTCTAATCGTGTGCAAAAGGTTCCGATGAAAGTTTAATTGGTGCTCGCGCTCCATTGATCGAGGAGGACGTTTCTGCGACCCATAATCGTGACAAGAACCATAACGAACCCGTTGTCGATATTAACGCGACTAGGTACACGAGTTTTCACGTCCGTGAAAATTGGTGGACGGATATAGAAACTTACCGCGCTAGATTATGCGCTGATAAGTGGCGATGTTCGAGTATTATTAAAGTTAATTAAATATTCCCGGATTCCATAAACACGCGCGGTCTAATAATGAGAGAAACTCGAAGATCTTGTTAATTCACGCTCGAGTATGTAGATGCAGTTTCTAACGAAGAGCACAAAAGAGGAATAAAATTTCCATAACAATGGATCGCGTTAATCGTAGGATGTAAAATGAAACCACACTTCCACCGACGCATAATTTAACGATGCTCCGTAAATGAGGCTAGAAGATTATCGCACTCGCTTCTGTATTTTCGAATGTTCGAGCGTTTGCGTATTCATCTTTTCATCTATGACGTAATGACACAACTTTGAATCACGATCGTTAACGTTATCATTGATAAAAATTCCTCTACGATACATGTACAAATGCGTTCGATCGCTTCGCAAAAAAATATCTACCAATGTTACCATTACAAATTATTAATACGTTATTAATGTTATTATTATAGTCACCGATAGATTATGAATACTATTACTGCTATCATCGCTGTCGTTATATTGATAATTTCATCACGGTTCGTCCAAGCGAGGCCTCTCATTGTTTCTACGCGCGATTTATTGCTCGAACGATATTGCGACGATCGTAGGCTAAGACTTTCACGGCCTCGAGTGGAGGAATTGAAGCCGATGAGTGACAATGAGTCGAGGAAAGACAGATCGGACGTCCTCGTTCGAACGGGGTCAAGTGCGCTCGTAAATTTCGCGAGCGATTGAGTGACCTCGCGAAGTCCGTAAATATGACGCGCGTATTGAATGCGCCATCGCGAGAGCGGCCGATTCGTCGTTGGAAAATGGAAAATGGAAAGATGCGTTCGCGGAGCCTCGTGAACGCCGGGAAACGTTCGATCGATTGATAATACTTGCAGCGAAAAAAGAAAAGGAAACAGAGCACGACTACTCTATAGTGGCTGCTCTGTCATTTCCACAAAAAAAGAATTATCTACCGTTAGATCTTCGATTTCGTTTAATATCTGAAAAACTAAGCTTCGATTCGCGAAACAGTATTTTCTATAGTATCTTCTATAGCATCTCTATAGTCACTACTTTGTCATTTCCACAAAAAAAATATCTACCGCTAGATCTTCAATTTCGTTTAATATCTGAAAATATAGTCACTACTTCGTCACTAATTCGTCTTCTCGCAGATGCATTTTCGATCGCTATATTTTCAGGACACCCCGTGCGTCGAGCCCCCATCTACATAGTATCCGCTAAAAGCAAAATTGTCGTTCATCAGACAATCAATCAAACTTTCCATTGAAAGGGACGCGTACTTTCACATTTAAAGTCAAAACACAGAATACCGTTGCCCGAATGTCAATGCTCCTTGCAAGTAGAATCGCCGCGGAATGGGCAGACAAAATAAACACGATCGAACGCTCTCGAAGCTTCGCGAGACAGGAAAAAAAGAACGAAATTGCGTTGCGTCCTTTCGATTTAAGCCGCTGGGCAGGATCGATTCGTCATAGCTCGATCGATCGGTGACCGCACAGCGAAAGCGTACGCGAACATGGAGAGGAGAATTTTTACGAGTAATCATGCGCCGCGTGCCAATCAGCTTTTTACCCTGGCAGCCGATTAAAGATTTCATAAAAGTCCTGCCGGCACGTCCGACTACCCGAATTTCCAGCTCGCCGACCGGCTCTCCCCCCTCTTCTACGCTCTATTATCGCAATTTCGCGTTAATCCGCGCGGGTTTCGCTGTTACGACACGCGCTCCTCCGCACGCACGCGGAACCGAGTGTATTTGCACGCGGCGATCAAAATCAACGAGACGCGATAAAGCACACCGACGGGTTCACTTTCATTAAATCCAACCGATGATTCCGCTTCCCGCTCGCGCGCGATGATTTTCCAACGTCGACGGTTAGGAAACAATCGGCTCACGTCGGTAGGCCGCCGGGTATCGCGCGCTGCGCCGCGAATAATTGGAACGAAAGAAACATTCCCGTCGAATCGGTTCGTCGATCTCTTACCGAACTGGGTTTTCCTTAATGGAAAGTAATATTTCCCGAATTGGATCTTCATCAACGAAGAGTGCTCATTTAGAAACGTTTGGGGTCACAGGAACGTGGACGGTTTAAAAATGAATCTCGACCGAAGATGATTAAATTATCAGATACATTGAACAGATTCGAAACGGATTCCTTTATTTCACCTCTCCCCTTTCCACGAATCTTCATATACCTCAAAAACACTGACAATCAAATATTTACACAAAGGATTCAATCCGAAGGCAATAAAATAACAATTCCGACGAAAATTAACCGACTGCTGCGTATACAGATCTAAAGTGTCTGTGCATGGCACGCAGTTTCCACTTCCATCTCGGGCAAGCTTCGGAACCGGAGAATTCGATCGTTCGTTTCTTCGATACGTCTAACTCGTTTTCTATTGACGATCGGTTTTCTACTGTACAATAACCGGGATTAGCATACGCGTCTAATTATCGAGAATCGATGTACAAACCGTCTCGAATATTCGCTGAAAGGACCCGAGAGCTCGATCCATCGCGGATTGATCGAGCCGGAGCATTCACGGCCGGCGATTTAACCTCGTAATTAACGTCTCGTTAAGTGCGTCGTTTATCCTCGGCTAGGACGCGGTTGCACGTCGTATAATCCTCCCGGCAAATAATTAACTCATCGACGAGAGACGCTGCCGCGTCTCGCTCCGGTATCGGTATCGTCCGTGTCGGGTTTCAGCCCCCTCCTCTCCCCGAGCCGCCTCCCGCGACCGAATTCGGGATGATTTAATGCCCGTGCCGGGCGAATGATTATTAACCGAACCGTTTCCTGGTTCCACGCTCGATTCCGCTATTCCCATTTCGAGTTTCGCGAGTGACCGTTTAAATATTGCACGCCCGATGACCGGCGCTCGGCGCGGCGATATGAAAATTTCATCGAGCCGCAGGGGCTGCGAGCTTCTGAAAAATCGAAAACGAGCTCGCTCGCCCGCGGAGATCGATCGCGAGTATTTTTACGTTGTTCCATTTGTTAAGCGGCTGTTTTGGGTGACGATGTTTGAATGCTGCGGATAACGATTATAACGGAGGGATTTGTTTCGCGACGACTATGAATGTTTGACGATATTGGAACGGATTCGCTGTGATTGCGTTCGGGGTAATGTTTCGTTTGAAATTCGAATTTGGTTTATGTATGCTGCGACGCGAGTAGTAGATTAATTAAGATAATGGAGAGATGCCTGGCCGAGTGGTTGAGGAAACTTTAATCTGACGGATGGCGAAGGGAAAGAAAAGGGTGACTGTCTTATTGATTCAGTTTTCTGTAGGAGGTTTGCGCCTGTAGTGTTTCAGAACTTCTTCGTTTCAATTTGTCGGGAAGCTTTCTGTATTTACTCCCTTTAATCTCGGAATGTAATTTAATATCTGCCGATCGAATTGAGACTGAAGCTTCGGATATTGCCTTTTAACGGAACGCATGCGAGGTTTACTTTTGAATATTCGAAGTTTCTTCGGAGTGTTTTTTCGAGCCTCCTGCCAGTTCGGACGGTTTCGTGTTTCGTTCTCTGAAAGGTTGAATGTAACTGTGTCATTCTTTACTGGGATGAACATAAAGTTCGTAATGTACACCTATAACATTTAAATATTTTTTTACGAAAGTTGAAGGAATAACACACTTTTTCTGTCTATGAAATATTTACATATTTAAATGATCCTACTTAAAATTTCGCTCGTTTAGATGGTTCTACATTGAAATAATGGTCTATAAAAGCATGCATTTGCATAAAGATTCACAGTTTAAATGTTAGTAGTGCCTCATTAGAATTTAAAAGCTCTCGTAGCACATTCTGCATTTTGTACTTAAATTATTGATGGGATTTTCATGTTTATCAAGAGTATTTAGGACATACCAATTTTATTTCTTTAAATAACTGTACGTACGTACATTATTCTATATCTCTGACGTGAATAATTTTCGAAATTTCCATTCTTCCGTCGCTTCTACTTTTTTAAATAAATCAGTCTTCATCAGCCTGTCCTCACTACGTAAGAAATGTTCAATTACGAGCTTAAGTCGCTACAAAAACCGAGGCAGACTATATCTTTCATTTCGTTTCCTCGAAATTTCATCCCTTCACCTCAGTTAACCCGTTGTCACCGAGATCAACTGATCTTCACGAGAGACGAAGTTAATTACGTTAGTTACGAGTTAACTCATCCAACATTTAAAAATTTAAAAATTATCAATTCATCAAATTTTCAAACTTCCAAATTACCAAACTACCAAACTTTCAAACATTCAAACTTCCAAATTTCCAATTTATCACATTCTCAATTTATCAATTTATCAAATTCTCAATTTATCAATTTATCAAATGTTCAAATTTTCAAATTTACAAATTTACAAATTTTAAATTTTTAAATAATCAATTTATCGAATTTTTAAATTTAAAAATTATCAACTTATCAAATTTTCGAACATCAAACTACCAAACTTCCAAATTTCCAATTTATCACATTCTCAATTTATCAATTTATCACATTCTCAATTTATCAATTTATCAAATTTTCAATTTATCAAATTCTCAATTTATCAATTTATCAAATTTTTAAATAATCAATTTATCGAATATTCAAATGTTCATATTATCAATTTATCAAATTTTCAAGCTTCCAAACTACCAAACTTCCAAACTTCCAAATTTCCAATTTATCAAATTCTCAATTTATCAGTTTATCAAAATTCCAAATAATCAATTCATCGAATATTCAAATTTTCAAATTATCAATTTATCAAATTTTCAAACTTCCAAACTACCAAACTACCAAACTTCCAAACTTCCACATTTCCAATTTATCAAACCGTCAAATTTTCAAACAATCATTTCACCGAATATTCAAATCGTCAAATGATCAATTTATCAAATTTCCAAACTATCGAATTCATCCAACAGCCAAAACTTTCCAGTTGAAACGAATCAAACCCCATCCTTCCTGAAGTTACTGCAAACGTTGCAACGCGAGAACGCGGTACCTCCGAATTCATAAATCCCGTCTAAGGGCGAGATTAGGTACGCCACATGGTTCCCGGTCGTCTCCGTCGCACGGGGGCTTTCCCGGCGGCATCAAGGACGAAATCTGTCCGCAGAACGATTTCCGAAAACCGATCACGTTCCCGTCGTCGCATTATATGCAGATGCACGCCCGGTTTCGAGAGAGCTCGCCGCTTTCCTTTTTCTCTTTTCACCGTCCGCGAACGGGTGGCGGTCGTGTGTTTGCGTCTGTGTGAGTTCTATTGTTTGTTAATGGCCGCTCTTTCAATAATTCGGGGCCAATCATTACGGCCGGGCGAACCGCAACTGCACGGGACCGAAGAGACTTGGTGAAAAATAAAACAGGACCAAGAGAGCAGAGACACAGAGAGAGAGAGAGAGAGAGAGAGAGAGAGAGGAAGAGTAAAACGAACGTACCTGCCGTGACCGATGACGACAAGGACAGTAGCAGCCAGGTCGATGACACCCACACAACGGCGCAGGCAAGCCCACCGTTGCAGAAATCACGGCGCATCCTCAGCGCATCAAGTGATTTTTGAAGCGGCCGTTAGATCTGAAATTTCACGAGGGACGCAGGTTTAATTGACTTTTTCACGAATATCGGAATCGGGAGGGATGCAGTTCGACTGGTTATTACTCGCCGTTATTATTAATATTATTATTGATTATTTGAATGTAACAAATCATTCGGTTGGACATTACGTTTCGTAATTATCAGTTGTTGTTAATATACAATTTACATCGAAACAACGGTAATGTAATTCACGATTGTAAATAGCAACGTGCGATCGCATCGGTGGTTACAGTATAATTATTGATTTTAATGTGCGATCGCGGTGCATTCTTTTTACAGTACAGATGTATAATGAGTTGAGACCAATTTTCGAAAGCCGTCGCTTCTTGCGGTTCACTCGCTTATGAATTTCGCCATAATTAATGTAACATAACCGCATCGGTTATGGTGATCCAACGTACTCGTACTCTCGAGAAGCAAAACATCCTCGATGAATATGTAAACCGTGCTTTTAAATTATTCACTACCCACACTTCGGGACCGCCTGATTTACGATGCTGAAAATGGGTTTTGTATACACTTTTTCTACAAGCTTGACGCTTTTACCGTCGCGTCGAGCATATATAAGTACGGACGACGTTTGGTTGAAATTATTTAAGTTTAAATGATCTATCTTCGTGGTAGCGCATCGAGCGAATTAAATTTTTGATTGAGATCCGTCGGACAAAGTGATTAAATGGAATAATCACTCTGATATACCTTGATTTTTTGAATTTCAATTTAACGAATTAAGTGCTTGGACTTTATTAACTCGCTAAACGTACGAAACGTATAATGATATTTCATTGATCAACGTGTCTCCCATTTCGTCCCATTGATTTATTATTATCGTAATGAGGTCTCCCCCGTAAAACACGAACCATGAGTTCTCTGTCGATTATATTTACAAAATGATCGTTCTATTAGCCCAACATTTCGGTTCGTTCAGTGAAATCATTCGAGATTAACAAGTTTTCGGATAAACATACCGCGGAACATCCTAATTTTAGCGGTCTGGATCGTGGTCCCGTTTCTCGACTGCGAATGATTAAACGAAGTAATTAATCGAGCTCCTCAAATATTTCGAGGAGGAACTCGGGGCGCGCAACGAATCGATATTCGTAGTAACGCATTTCCTGTTTCTGTCCGCCCGGAATTCGCCATTAAAGTTCGCCCGAACCCGTACGCCGCACTTCCCGAAGCAATAAAGTCTAAGATTATGGATCCGTAATGGAAAAAGTTTCCCCTGAAAGCTAAGAAGCCGTCCGCTCGAAAGCGGGAAACCAGACAGCTTTTCATTTCGCGTCGATATGGATCGTTCCGGCTGAAAAACAGTACGTGGACCGAATCGAACGTTCTTGCCGATCTTTTCCGTCGATCGGAGATTGCGAAGAGTTTCATCTCACTTCGCTCGTATTACGAAATTACCAGAAACGTTCGTCTATATAACATCCATCTCGACCTGCTTCTAATTAGCGTTCCATCGATTCGGTTGTACATTCGTGAAGATCGAATCAAAGAAATCGGTTTAGTAAAGCTAACAAATTTTTGCATTGGTTTACAATTTCACCGTAAAATCAACAAGTGACTCGAACTTCTTGTACACTGCAACATTAACTACCAAACGCACTGTTTTAACTTCACAGATAACCGGAGTCGGTTGCCTTGCCGATTTGTCGGGAATGTTGACTCTGCAGCGAGTGAAAAAAGTTAATGGAGGGAAAAAGTTTCGGGACCGGGAAACCTCAAGAACATCAGCATCTCGTTTAATTCCCGGAGTCGTTTCCTCGGGGGAAGTCAACATTCGCGACACTGCGTCCGGATAAATAACTTTAATTACACGTGTTGTGATAACTACGATAAAAAGATCAAAATTCGAACGCGAGGTCCGTTAACGCTAGATTCACGGACGTTTGTTCTACACTTTATTCTATTGTTCTTCGAAAACTAAGCGTTATATAATTCGAGAAAATTCTAGCTTCAAAACTGGAGCATTGCAATGCGTATTCGCTTGAATCAAAATCGACTCTACTACTAAATAATGTTTAAAAAGTTCAATATCCGTCAAATTGACGGGTTCCGTAAATCTGGCGTTAAACTTGAAAACACAGTTGATTTTAAACGATCTCGTCGAAAAGGATACCTCCAAATTAACATAGCAGACACCGTTACCTAATGAACGAAACTTGCATATTCCAGTTACTGCGAACTAATTTCGGGATATCTCTATTAATATGGAAATTAATTGAGTTAACGACGGGAATGCCAATATAGAGGTTCGATGAATATTATATGACACTTGCATGAATCAAAGGTACTTTATATTTATTAATAGGATCGATGATCTATTAGCATCCGAATCGGTGAAGGTACTCAATCAATTTTCTGCAACAACCGCATAAACGGTCGCGGGAATCCAGGAATAGTTCTGCGTTTCGTCTAGATGGTCGGACACGGAAGATCGAGCCAGACGGAGTCTCGGGGTATCAATTACCGGGTCTACGGTAGGAATTAGATATTTCGTAGTAATGGCGGTGTAACGGCCGTGAATGTAATCTTAACGCGATTATCGGTGTAATTACCATGAGGCCCGAGCGGCCGGGGCCGCGTCACAGTCTTTCCCGATGCATTATTCATACGGCAGGCTGCACCCTAAATTCAAAGGCTTCCCAAAGGATGTAACCGTCGGTAATTTCGTCGGCGAACAGCTTCTCGTCCCGTCTCTCCTGCGAGTATGCCGAAATACAGGGTGCAACATAATACACGGGACTTACCTCGGCGCAAAAGAAAAAGGAAAGAATCGAGCATCGCCGCGTAAACGTACGAGACGGTTGGAAGTTTAATCGTTTCTTGGAGCTCTGGGCGATCTAATTATTTTTCGCGTGTTTTTATTGCGCAGCGTATTTGAGGGATGATTGTTTTATTTGAGAAGGGTATGAGAGTCAAATATTAAAAATATATGAATTCCTTTTACCTTAACACACTTGTTAACGCTAGAACTACCGAGAATTTGATACGATTGAAATGCGATCGCTATGAATATTGTAATAATAGATTATTTTAGAACATTCATTACAGTATTCAAGCGAAACTATTTTCAAAATCATTTCGAATATTCAGTGCTTCGAGGATATCAATAATTGAAACGGCAGTTCTAGTGTTAAAATTAATATTTTGCGTATCAAATTACTGGATTTGCCAAGCTTTCTTTCGTTATGGACTTTATTGAATAATTTTAGTATTATGTTATATTATTAACAGTGAAGATCACAGTGATATGCTATTTTATTTTACTGATCCACAGATCATGTCTCTGCTAACGGTGCAACTAACAGACGTGTTGCAATAATAACATTTAGTCGAGCAGACGTTAGCGCGACAGTAATTCGCCGAGACATTTTTCATTCCTTTGAGCAGACCATATTTCTCCGTGTCACTCTGCGTTAAATTTTAAATCACTCATCAACGAGTCCATTAGCTCAGACGGGAGGCAACCGAGAGAAGGAAAAAGTCGGTCGCAGAATTGAATTTTCCGAAGGTCACACTTCAAAAGTGCGTCAGACTTTCCCGTCGCGTTTGATCCGCGTTCCATGGCGCACCCTGTACAATTCGCACCCTCCCGTGCACTTTTTCCATTGTCCTCCGCACACACGCGGCCCGCATTATGCTCGCGAGCGAAACAATTGCTGCGTAATATTCGCGGCGGCGGAGGACGGTACGCATTTCGGCGCGAAATTGAATTTCCATGAAAATTTTTAACTCCTCCGTGACTTCATTAAACGCGGCCCACGCGCCGCCGTGTCGCGCCGCGAGATTAAAGCAAAACAGAGGCATGTCCGATTTAATTAGAAGACGGGGACGCGGGGTTTTTTCTCGTATTGATTCCGATTTTATCAATGAAACTCGTTACCGGGAATTACAGGTTGCGACACGATTCATTTATCTCGCATTGAATTCCGGGACGGAACGACCGACGCATTGTATAATTGCACGGTAATGGCAAATTGGTTTTCTGAAAATAATCTGTTCATTACTGCTCGCATCCACGGAACGTTGAAACTTAAATCATTCGACCTGGATTTCCGCAATTTCCGTGCTAAAAGAATTATTTTTAAAATTCTGGACAATTTTGGTTCGGTGATTATTAGGACTGCTCGCTTTTTGTCAGCTCGGCGTTCATTACTGTTCACTTTTGCGAATGTTACCGCTACGGAGAATGTCTTCTCGACGAGGATCCTTTGAGCTACATTCCGGACCGCAGGCAACATTTTTATCTCGAGCATTTATCTTCCGCAGATCCCCGACCGAAGGTGCACGAAGTTTAATCACAACTTCAATTACCAACTTTAATTTAAAACACCGAAGTTCGTCAAATTTGATTCCTATCCTCGCTTTCCAGTGTGACACACTTTTACACTAATACTGTTATGGTAGTCACCGGTGCTGTTAGAAAGTTCACCTTCCGCAGAACTCGAACTTCGGTAAACATTCTTACAAATCTAATTGCCAGTGGAATAATACTTCTCCCGCTGAACCGAAAATAAATGACAAGCATTTCATCTTTCGAAGCTCAATTAACCCTCTGTGGGCCGAACTTTTGTTCGTGATTGTAACAAAATCTGTGCGGTACAAAATTAATAAATATCCACATATGAATACGAAACTTTTATGCCTGAGCGTAAAAAAGTTGAAGTTAACCTAAATAGTATTACATTATTTTATTCGCCACTTCCAGTGCAAAATGAAATAAACCAACAAGACGCCAATATACTGATAGGTGACTTCAAAGTTGCACGAGGGTTAAAAGAAAGACGTCTGCGTGTTCTAAAAATGGCGAGCGAAGAATACACATTCATATTTAACGCGTCGATAAAGATTCATCGATCGTTCCTAGTCAGCCAATTATCGCGAGGGAGAACAGCGAGCTACGAGATAAATCCAAATTTGTCCCTTCCAGACGAGAGGAAAGCCGTGTCTGCGATTATTCTGCCTTTTTCCATCGGGTTCTCGATGAAAATATCCGCGAGCGTCAATGACGGCCGCGGAACAAAGGCGGCGGAAGAGAAAAGGTAAAAGTAACGGCGGAGGGAAAGGGGGGAGGGGAGCGAAGGCAACGGCTCCCGTCGAAGTTGTAACGAGGAACAAAGGCAAAAGGAAAAGAAACGAAAGCGTCCCGACAATTCGTAGATCCCGAAGCCGACTTCGCCTCATGAATAACGGAGGGGAACGCATTAGAATATTCCCCGCGGCATAACGAATAAGAAGACACAACTTCCATTGTTATTCCTCCTTTTAAAGCGAAGAATCCTAACTCGCGGCGACTCAAGGATACTTTTACCGCGGCCGAGTCGCCGAATTAAAAGATTCATCCCTCCCCTGATCCGGGGACGCGAGAACTCTCGAGCGGACGGTCTCGATCCGTCGAATTAACAATTAAGCCGAACCGTTCGGATTCCTTAATCGTTTCTCCTCCGGAAAATACCGCGTTCGTTTTTAAACCGTGGATTATTCCGTTCCTCATTAGTCCCCCCGCCTAACTCCTGAACACGGTAATTGAATAAAAATGCATTTTCCTTCTTCGAGGCTTCCCTGGGTGGAAATTAAAATAACAAGTTCGTTAAACTCGAAGTAGTCGCTTCCGTTACTTAGCTTCGTAGCTGGCTCGCTGTTCAGAATTCGTTGAGACATTAAAGCTTCGAGTGGCGAGCGGTATATGGGAATTAGAAGAATGGATCTAACGTTCCAACGGATGTATGTTGTGAATAAATCAATTTCTTTAAATAAATAATGAATTTCTATCTCTGGGAAGCACTCGTAATTTGTCGATAGTCGTGGAATAAGAGATCAATGTTACATCGTTTCGATTCGTTTTCGAAGCCTCGTGAAATGTAGAAGACATTTTAAACAAGAAACAATAACAACAATAATCCTGTGCTTCCTACAACTTTGTTTTATTTGATTTCAGTTAACACGTTGCGTACTGGTAACGAGAGACCTCGTTTTTAACACTAAAACTACCGAGCATTTAATACGATTAATATGCAATTCCTATTAAAATTGTAACAATAGATTATTTTCAGTTTCTTCAGGCGTTCGTTATAGTACTCAAGTGAAACTATTTATTTTCAAAATCATTTCGAATATTCAATGCTTCGAAGATATCAGTAATCGCTAAACTAAAAAATCGAAACCAGTCATTTCGACTGGTACGGTAGTTCTGGTGTTAATAAAGACTCAGCTATACAACCTTGCTAATTACCAGAGCATTTAAAGAAATATTCAATTTGAATCCAATTGATTATCTATTTTAAATATATTACATAACTATATATCTGAGTTTCTCTACGTACAACGATGTGAATTGATCTTACTGAAAATTGCCAGTCAGTTTTCCGAAAGTTAACCGGTACGCAAAGTGTCAAGAGGAAAGTAAACAGAAGTCAAGGTACATCAAGAAAAACGGAGACCATCAGTTTCAATCGGCAATACTGCGGAATCGACAGGATCGACGAACGAAACGAATAAATTCGGAAAACGCGCCAATCTTTACACGAGTCGATTAGTATTTTCCCCCGAAGCGTGCGGCCAGCGATTCGCAGCAACGTTCAAGAGCGACATTCGAATATTCGGAATCGGCGTTCGGTAACCGTCGTCGCCGAACAGAAGTTGAACGCCCTTTCACCGCGGTCCCCGGCGAATTCCGAAAGATGAACTCGGCCGGCTCTCCCAAGGCTGACACGCGCTACAATGTGGGTCACTTCGTCATCGGAGTTCCTTCCGGGTCGAGATCGACGGCCCCCGGGGCCGGCTCTCACGTTGAACTTTCTATTGTCGATCCTCGATCTCGCCGAGGCCCGTCGTGCGTCATCGGCGGAACACTTTCGTGGAGCAAGGCTTCTCCTCCTTTTTCCCTCCCGTCCTCCCATTTTTCAAACGAGTTCCAGGGAGCCGGGTATCATCTTCTTTCTCGCGGGTCGTCGACCGCATCGGGGATCGTGAATGAGAAACGATTGCCAGAACCGAATGGTCTACTTACGAAAAAAGAGAAGAGCAACGATACGAAAAAAATGTGCCCGGGGGAAGAGGATCCGTTCGTACGGACGATTACAACCTTGTTCGGGGAGACGATAAGTGGCTCAGTGGTACGGCCGTCGTGGGCTTCATGAAAATAGAAAGCGAGCGTGTTCGGACGCGGTCCGTTCGACGATCGGATGATCCGTTTTTTAATCCCCTTTTCCTCGGTCCTACGGAGTCTCTCTCTCTCTCTCTTGGGAGAGAGAAATTTTCAGTGGAATTCAGTGCGTTTGAATGCAGTTCTGGAAATTTTGAAATCAACCCGTTCGAGACCGGTTGCACGAATGGGTTGCAATAATGATAAAGAGCATTTATCAGTTATTTTGAGTAAAGTAGTCGTCGAGATAAGACTTTCTTTGAAGTAATAGTATCTGTGAAGTATAGGAAAACAAGAACAACAATAAGAGAATTGAGTTTTTATGACTATCGTCTAGAGGTTTTAACCCTTTGCACTCCAGAAGTTTTTCACCGGAAATATTCAATATTTTCTAATGAGGTACAGACATTTTCTTAGATTGAATCAAGAAATCTCACATGCATCGAGGAAGAGAATTTTCTTTCAATATTTCGAACATTGATGTATTATACAAAGTTTAATATTAAATATCAAAGTTTACAGTTTTGCTGTGTCAAATCATTTGGTGACGCCTCTGGAGTGCAAGGGGTTAAAAAACTTAATTGTTCGAAAAAAAATTCCCGTCTCGAATGGGTCAAAGGAGTGTAATATTGGGAAAACGAGGATTCATTGGAATCGATTTGAAATGTTACATTCTTTGGTCGGTAGTGTTTTTGATGGTTTCAGATGATATTTCGAATGGATGGAAAAGTTGATGAAAAGGAGGTTAAAGTGCTATTTAGTGTTCGTCGTAGTTTAGGTACGATCTATTGTTCATTCTACTTTGACCACGATGCAATTTTGTTTTAGTATTGTCATCGGAAACGAAGAAATTATGTATTTTCTGGGGTTTTAAGGGACTACATCGCGTTATTGTACTTTCTTATTTATGTTTTTTTTATATTCTCTTTTCGAGCACACAGCCCTAAATCATTTAAAACCGCTCCTGCTCTCAAATTTACTACCTGCGTCGTCCACTGTGCCCGAGCTCTGCATAGACTGCCGTTTTACGTCGTCTTTTACAACTTCCTGCATTTTTTCCCTGCACTTTCCTTTGCTAGAAAGCGACTGCGTTTTCATCGCGCTAATGGCCTACCGTCGACGGACGACGCCTCTAGTTAACCTATTCACGACACTGCTAAATCTCCGCCAATGACCGAGATGACCGACATTTTTCATCCGATTGGAACGTATCGCTAAAATTCAGTTCCTGGCGCAGGACATTTTTCGGCGAACTAGGAATCGATTATATAAAATATCAAACTAAAGCTTGAAATCTTACACATTACATGTTACACGTTACACGTTACGAACGCTGTATAACAGCTTTTTGAAATAATTCATTGATCTTTACATCTGTTTGCAAATTATGAACGCTATTCGTGTGATTTATTCTCCGAAATAAAAGAATGTTTCACAGTACTGTGAACAGGAGAATTTTTACCTTTGAATTCTCATTTAAAGATTTTCACGTGATTAAGTGTCGCTCATCTCCGGCCGATGGAACGCGCCGAAAATTGACCCGCTAAAAGCAACGGCGCTGAGTACCTTAAAAGCAACATTTCCTAGGAAGCGCCGACTATCCAGACAATAACGGCTATTACCGTCCATACCGGAAGTGGCCCCGTTATTCTCGCATACCAGCAGCATACGCCGTCATCAAGGGAAGTTGCGAAGGTCCATCTCGCAGTTGTTAAATTCCCCAATTTGTACATATCATTTTCGCGTCGCGTTCAGTAATTTTTCATGTTTGATCTCAGCGAATTGCCCGCAATTTTCGTGCACAAAGCACTCACCGGCTACCTTCGCGAAGATAATTATTTCCCGTTGTTGCGAAACTGCAGCGAATTCCTGCAGTCTTAAATAACACCCGGCGGTAGCTAACGAGCCCGCCATTTTCCTGCCGCGAGGACATTATCACGCTACATTGTCACCCGTTTCCTTCGTTGCCAACGAGCCAACGCGTAAGCCACTCCGGGACACGGTTTTCGCACTTTCGCCATCGCACGGATGCTCCGTGGAATTTCTCACGACGGAATCTTTTTCCAACGGCCTGGAAACTTTCGCGAGCCCTAATTAATCGTCGACATTGACACATCGGTGTTCATCAGTTCTCTTTATTTCAACAGCATCGATCAATCCGGAGAGTAATTGAATTCTCTTAGAATTTCGGGGTGTACCTTCGAGTTTAAGCTGCTTCGTAATTCGTAATTAATTGTCATCGAGAAAACGGATTAATACGGTTCAATATAATTCAAAGACAACGGAGTTTTTAATTAAAGTATGTATCCCCAAGAATGCTTGAAGCGAGTTATTTTAATGATCTTCATTCTTCTCTCACCGTTGCAAGTTCATTCTTATCGGGAAGTTACTTCTGAAGCAACTGTTCTTAATAGAAATGATTGGCAAGAACTTCCACGGAATTTTTAATAGGACGCTTCGACCTCTCTCGCGCGAATATAAAGTGGATGGATTCATCCGAAAGTTACGTTCCGCGAACGAGCTGGGGAACGCGCGTCCGTCCGCCGCGGGAAATTCGAATGAACGACGCCTCGCAACGTCGAAAAGTTGTGTTACTCTTTCAGAAAGTCCCGGACATCTTCAAAATCTACTTTCCTGGCGCTTTCTCCGTAAACGGCGTCGAAAAGAGAGTCTCGTTTCGAAAGAAACCAGCCGGTTCTCGAAAGTATTCCTGTATCGAATTTTCTGCTAGACGAACCGCGGCCATCTTGCAGGAAACACGGAGTTGCTTCATTTTGATTAGTGACTAAGAGCCTCTTACGACACACGACGACCAAAACCGACCACCGGTGTTTTAAGGTTTCACGAGGATGTCGTGCTGAATTTATAATTCGATCCTTCGTCGTTTCGTGTACATACAAGCCCCGATGATTCGTGCCGCTCATATTTAAATAGCCAGTATCTAAACACGGGAGAAATCAACGAAGCGTGGATTATCATAATATCGAATCGATAATAACCTCCTTACAGCATCCTCGGGACGTAATTATTAAATTCGACGCGAATCGATGATATATCCACGCAAAAGAGAAATTCGTATAGTTACACAAGAGCTTGTGTATTGAGTGTTTAAAAACAAGGATCTAGTTTCAGTTACGAAACTCGTGTATAAATTTCCTTCAACGCCTCGAAGGAACATAAAAAGAAAGGTACACCGGAATCCAACCGATATACAATCGTTACATTATTATCTTCTCATTACGCGCGCCAGCTTTCACTGTTTAAATTACAGCCACTCGTTCGCACGTCCACATAACTACCCTTTCGTTATTCGAATGTCCGAACTTCGTTATCCAACATCGGGAAGTTCCGACGATTGACCGAATCTCACAGAGAAACTTTCGAGGCACGCTATCGCCGGCAAAAAGGGTAAGGCATTTAACAGTCGACGCTCATCTGGAGCATCCCCAGCGATCAAGGTTACGCATCCAATTCCGAAGAGCGTCCGCAGACAAAAAAGCAAAACCGTGGATCGCGTGTCGCGCGGGACCGCGAAGGAACCCGCGATCCGCCGTTTTGTTCCGATCTGATTAACGCAGCCGGGCCGCGGCGCGGTTTCTCACGATCCGCCGATGGATTGTACGCGGAAATAGTTCCGGCGGCTCTATCGCGTGTGTTCCAGATCCTTCCCGAGCGCGGCATTTACGGGTAGAAAGTCGGATAACAGGGCCGGGGAACGCGCGAGTTTTCCACGCGCTACTAATGACACCGTTCCCCGGTCCGCCTATTGTGCGCCGCCTGAAAGGAGCGTCCTGAAAAGAGCATCCTCGAACTGTCGGCGCCGGGCGAAAATGGACGCCGCGAGAAAAGAATAAAGAATAAAAAGGGACAAGGGGAACGTAGAGAGGCGGGCGGGCAACGGGAGGAAAAAAAGGCGATAATAAGAGAAACATTTCTCGAGAGAGCAGCGCGCGACGCAACGCGCTTTTTAGCTTCCAATGTGCTTTCTATTCGAGGGGCACGCGCCTGTTCGCCATTGTTGGACGGCCGTGGCTCGCGGATAGAACCGGAGCACCGGGGCAGGGGGGGAGAAAGGACTGGCAACGTTGAATTCGCGGACGGATGCCTTTTCGCGAGTTGTCGAACAATGGACGAGCCGCCGGAAGGGGAAACGTTGAACGCGCGGCACACGAGACGCCGACATTTCAATAGCCGGTTCGCGGTTGAGAACCACTGCCGCGAGAGCGGTATTCTTCGGCCACCTCGAGGACCCTTCTGCCGATTGAGCCGTTCGCGGGTTAAAGCGATTAACTCCGGTTTTCGAATGATTTGAGATTCGAATGGTGGAATAATTAATTTGTTTCTTATGTAGGCATCGTGGTCTCGTGAAATTTTTGTTGCTTTTGTCTCGAGTTCGTTGCTGCGCCAACGAGATTAAGCCTGCTTTTCGAATGTTTTGAAATTTGAACGATGACACTGCCGATTGGTTCTTTGTTCGGACGGGAATGCAGTTTTGTTGAATTGTTCCAGTTTCGTTTCGCGCAATCAATTGCTTTGGCGGATGAATGGCTCGATTGTGAATTTTAGTGGACGCACGGAGTACACCGTGCGATCTGGATTATTTGTATTTTTGAAACGCGTGGGAAATGGAGAACCAAATGAACAAAGGGAAATCTGTGGAGCCAATTGTCCTAAAGGAATTGGAAATTTTCATGTACGTTTTTCATTCTCCATTTAGAATCTACACGTTTCGTACGGTTCGATCGATGCGGTTTTTCGAAGTTTTTATTGGAAACGTTATACGGTGCGAATGTTATGGAGTTCGAAAGTAGAATGAACTGAATGTTTGCGGAAAATTTAATGCCGTCACCTTCTGCGCATTGTTCTTGTAGTAGTAAACGTGTTAATTAACCTTCTTGGCGTGGCAGTTGCCTTGGGAATGTCGATTGTAGCTTTCGCAGGCTGTAACACGGAATCGCTTGAATTACCCTCGGCAATTACGGACAGAGTCGTTGTTCATAGTAATTATATTTATTTTTATTAATCTCAAGTCATTTCGCGTAGTGCTCCGGGCATAAACCACTGAAGCGAAGTTTCCGGTTACCCCGTGAATCGATGGTAACCGAGGTATGCTTGTTGAGTCAACAAACTTCGTTAACTGCAAATAAACGCATTAATTCATGAAAGGCAAGAGGAGGTTTGGTAGTTGTTCCTGTAAATATTGGCTTTTGAATTGTAGAGAATTTGTTGGGCAATATACGGTCTCCTCGGGTATTGTAAAATTCTCGAATACTTCGTCGGGAAACTAAGTTCGAAACTTTCGGTGGATGGTGCGAGATATATCGATTATCGAGATTGTCGGCCAATGATACAAACGTACAGCGAAGAAATAAGGCGAGAAACATTTCAGGGAAAATTACATTTAGCACTGTGTTACCTTTATCGACTAATTTCGAGCTTCGCACCGGCCATCTTAGTTCCCATTACCGTACAACAGTTTCAGCTGTTACATTAAAGGCGAAGTATCGATTCCGCACTTTATTAGAATCAGTCCGTTCCTTTATTAACAGCCTACCCTACCCTACTGAGATAATCATCGCATAGTTACCAAATTACCACCATTAAAATCGTCCTACTTCGCCTTCGCGTCTGGCGAATCGACTGACAGCTAACTCAACATCCACACAAGATCCACCCTCGGAGGCGACTGGGAAATAAACCTTAGAGGAATAAAATATCAAACGCACCGAGAGCGAGGAAAGGCCCAAGGAATTTCGTTACGCGCGTCGCGTCTCGCGTCCTTCGACTAGAAATTGATTTCGTCCGTAGCGTAGGGGTTCAGGAAAGAAATTGAGTTGGATGAACGTTAAATGATTCATCCGCCGGGGCGGAATGGCTTCGAGTGAATACGGATAAACGAGCGCGTGGGAGGGTGGGTAGGTACCTTCCTAGACTTCTCTATTTACGAACAAAAATCGTGTTTCCCCTCCGCGGAGAACGAGGACGTCCCAATTCCGTAGCGCTGGCAGATTTTCCCTCGGGTGTGGAAGCTCCCTAGGGAGCTCGCCTCGGAAAAACGTTCGAAGATACCGCCCACACCCCTTTCACCCCCCCGCCCAATATCCGAACGCAAGAACATCCGGGACCAAGAAATATTCTCGCGCCGAAAGATCCTACTTCAGGAGCCGATATTCTCGTATAAAAATTTGCTACGGGCACGAAACGCTCCGAGCGATCTCCTTCCTGTTCGGAATGGCTCCCAGGAAGCTCCATCGAAAATTGAACGGGGATCGAACGTGCCCGTCGCGCTCCACGCGAAATCATTAGGCGGCCGGCTTTCGCTTCTGACTTAACTTCAACCCTTTCGTAAACGAAAACACGATCTCCCAGCTTTCGTTGATTTCACCGTTTCTCCCGTTCCGTTCCGCGAGCGTGGGACCGCTCGATGAAAGTTTGATTTTCATTTAGCGCGAATTGGCGGTCTCGAGGCTGCGGGTTAGCGTTTTTTCCAATTTGGCCACGCGTCCGCTGGCTGACGGTTCCCGGCCGGCGGAGCGGTTTTATCGATTCGCGGATTTGAAGAAACCGGGCCGACGGGTTCGCGCATATTTTCGTCGCGGGATTTTGCAACGCGGTCTAAAAGTGACGCGAGAATAATTCTCTCTTGTTTTTGAGACGATGGTTCATCGATTCGAGGGTACTCGGTATCAACGCGTGACGCGTCTCGATGATTGCTGATAATTCGAACGAACCTACAACTTATTTGTTCGAGCGGTTTTTGCTAATTATTAATTCTGCTATTTTATTCGACCAGAGGTGCTACTACGTGTTAACTACGGAACAGAGAAGACAGATAATATTCATAATCTTCGAACGAAGTTTTTCAATTCGCACGTTATCGTGTTCCTCGTCCGACACTGTAACGTATAATCTAATATCTAATGGGGTCTCAGACTTTCTAAAGGACGTTACGAGGTAATTTGAGATAGATTATTCGCCGGATCCCCCATGGAAACGAAAGGACCGCGTACAAAGGTACTCGGCAAATGAGAAAGGGTTGAAAAGACTTCGCTGGAAAACGGAGGCCGGCAATCTGGCCGGAAGCCCGGATGCAATTACGTTTGACGCCACGCGTTATTGCCGTTTCCTGGATCTAATCCGCGGGCGACGCTTGCGGAGGACGCATATCCGCGTCTTTAATGATCGCGGCCGTGCACACAAAGCCGGGTAAACGGTTTCTTTGAGGAACGGCTCCCCGTTCCCGGCTTTCTTCCTGAAAACGCTATTGGAAATTCTTTGTGGCGCCCCCTCCGGAGGAAGCGAGCCCGTCGACGGCCGTCGCGAGCGATTCGGGAACGCGTGACTTAACGGCATCTCTAATCTCTTCGGAGAAGGGCTTTCTTCTTTCTTTTCGGGGAGAAAATGATTTTAATTTCCGTTTAGTCGGTGTTTATATTGTATAAATGGATACGAATCGATCAGTATAAAATGATGGAAATGGTAGAAAATGTGTAAAAACTGTGCACTTCAATGATTAAACCGAGTAAAGATGTTTCCGATGACTGCTAAACTATTTCTTGGCTGTATTTATAATTTCTTTATTAGCTAAGTTTAGTAGATAGAAAGGTTCTTCGACGTTCATTACTGTTTTCGTAATCGTTGCTCACATTGTCTTCTTCCGTCGGTAATACGTTCGTAATTAGTGCAGCCACTTTTACTCGAAATTTCTACGTTGCGGCTATAAGTAGCAGTGTCCGAGGTGAAAAATGTAGTCGAGCTTCAATTGTATCTGTTTTTAGGATCGAGTCGGTGCTCTTGTTTTGCAGGCGGTAATATTATTACTCGGCGGCAGTGGAAATTCCTGTTTCAATGGTAGTTAAGCACGGTGACCTGTAAATGAATTACTCGTTCGCGCAACTGATCCAGCAATTATTTCGAGCAATGTAATTATGTATCTCTAGATCTCGTGCAGCGCGAAGAAAGAAGGGAAAATCGTATAAGCGTGTAAAATCCCGACGCGAGTGCAAAAAATAGTGAAATTCGAGCGAGACTTCTGTTAAATGTTTATCTCGCCTGCCCGGAGTGACTATCAATTTATCGATTGCGCCCGACCAATGTGCTAATTACATTGAGCGCCGCGTAGATTCACGCTTTTCGCGAGCGGAAGGAAAAAAGAAGGAAGAAACGGGAGAAAATAAAATAACACGCGAGAGCTGAAAACGTGTTCGTCCGTTATCTGGTAACAGACCAATTAAATTGTTTCTTTCCCGGGGCTTCGGGAAAAAAAACTGGGATTGCAGGCGCGGATAAGCCGATCACGTACGCGTTGCTTTCAGTCGTTCGTTTTATACAGGGCGTTGCAAAAAACAGTTGCCGTAATCAGAACCGTGAAATCGGAACACAAAAATAGAACAGAGCCGCCGATCGATACGCTCCCGAATTTTTCTAGAATTGTAGGGAAAAAAATTTTCGAGCAAAACACCGGGGGTGCAAATTTGAAAATAATCTCAACAAGTTTAAAGCATCTACTAACACTGCTATCAGCGAGAATGAGATTCTAAACGATTTCATCTTTTTTAAACCGATCCAGGACACTGTTCATCGATAAGGAAAGAATTCCCGGCGTTTACTTTGAAAACTTTTTCAAATTTACAAATGTTACATTTCAAATTTCAAAGGTAAACTTTTCAGACGTCCAAATACCGGATATCGAATTTCAAAGTGAAAATTTCCAAATAGATTTCCAGAATAACAATTTTCTCGCATGAATTTCAAATGAAAAAATTGAAAGGTCAAGGGACAAAGCGGCGCTGAAAATACAGAAGCGTGATTGGGTCAAAGGAGACCCGGGGAAACGAAGCGGGGTTAATGGTTACTTTGAAAACTTTTTCAAATTTTCAAATGTTATATTTCAAATTCCAAAGGTAAAATTTACAGACGCCCAAATACCGGATATCGAATTTCAAAGTGAAAACTTCCAAATAGATTTCTAGAATAACAATTTTCTCGCGTGAATTTCAAATGAAAAAATTGACGAAAGGTCAAGGGACAAAGCGGCGCTGAAAATACAGAAGCGCGATTGGGTCAAAGGAGACCCGGGGAAACGAAGCGGGGTTAATGGTGACGATCCGGTGAAATTACACGCGCCGCTCGCGTGAAATTCGCCGGTGTAAATCTCGGAGACGATCGTCCGCGCGAATTACCGAGTCAATCCGTTTCCCCGTGAAATCCGCGCGGCGCGCGCGTGCACTTTCTAAACGGCCGCGCAAGAATGCAATTTCTACACGGCGATTTTCCTGAAACCGTGCGCGTTTCTTACGCGAGCCCCGGCGATTTCCAACGGTGCTAGGCGCTACGCCAGGCGCGAGTCGAGGATCTACCTCAGTGGTTCTTAATCTTTTCGAAGTTAACCGTTTGAGCGCTGAGGAGCGCTACAGCGCTCTTCTTGTATCGCGCCAAAATTGATGAGGGATGCAATTAAAATTTTCTTACTACGTTTCCCAAGAAATAAATCGAAGTAAATTCATTTGAATAAATGTTATTTTCTGATATTTTCTTGTAATAACACAATATTTGTGATCTCATTAGATAACTACTATAATTTTTCTGCATATACAACCACTTCTGCATTTTTAGTAAATATCCACGAAAGTTGTTTAACATCCAAACGAGACAGCTTTCCACTTCTGAAACCTCTTTCCATATGAAATTAAATTATACAAGTCTCACACATTGGGAAAGTCGAGGATCGCGTGTCGGAACCTCGTCATTTCAGTTATTAAATTATCCTCTGTAGATTTCAGTTTTACATTCGAAAGCTCGTAATAGTTAGAAGCTAAAGTAATTAAAGACGTTCCGACAAATATCATTTTACCTTCAGCTAATATAGACGTTCAAGCTTATAGAACCGTTATGAAAAATCTCGACAATGTTTATTGCGATTACGTATTTATTTTGGTAATTCGATAGTTCAGTTGTAAACGTACATGGCATATGATCTGAAACTATTCAAGGAAGAAAACTGGAATGAATATTTTGACTGGTAATAGTCGGTTCTATAATAGTCAAGGGTTATAAACCATTGGTCTAACTCGCGCACGCATCAGCACGCATCTCGTCGCGATCATGCGTCAGGGGTATTAATCATTCGGTGCTTTCTTTGCATTCCCGTCTCGCCGCACGTTCACGTGGAACTTTTATTAAGACTGCGTTGTGCAAAACGCGTTTCGCTAACGACCGGTCTTTCTATTTATCGCTTCGCGATGGCCAGTACAGTTGGGTGTCCGATGGAAAAGTAGATCGATCCGAGGATCGTCAGGATACGAGAATTTTCGGAATGACTTCGACTCGAACGGAAGAACGATTAGCCATCTGCGGCATTGTAAGGTGTTCTTTGTTTTTGCATAGAACCTTGCGTCAGCGTTGCATAATTCAAATATAGTTTAATACGACACTTCAATTCATCGAATCTACAAGAAGAATTAAATTTAAAAAATTTGTTTCAATTTACATTGAATGAACGTGAAATACTTTTTCTACTGTATCAGAAGCAATAAAATAGTTTAATATGACACTTCAATAATTCATCGAATCTACAAGAAAAGTTAAATTTAAAAAATTTGTTTCAATTTACATTGAATGAACGTGAAATACTTTTTTTCTACTGTATCAGAAGCAATAAAATAGTTTAATATGACACTTCAATAATTCATCGAATCTACAAGAAAAGTTAAATTTAAAAAATTTGTTTCAATTTACATTGAATGAACGTGAAATACTTTTTCTACTGTATCAGAAGCAATAAAATAGTTTAATACGACACTTCAATTCGTCGAATCTACAAGAATTAAATTCAAAAAATTTGTTTCAATTTACATCGAACGAACGTGAAATTCTTTCTTTTTCTGCTGTATCAGAAGCAATCAAATACGTTTAACAGTTGTAAAGGATATCATAAAGCAACAGGGTACGAATAATTATTTCAAAATGGGCTATAAAACAAGTGCATCGTGTACGGTTGAGTCTTGTTTGTTAAATAGAACTCGTTTAATTGACAGCCTGGGGACACGTTTATATTTCCTGGTCTGCGCGTGGGAAGTAAGAATGCGGTTAATTTATTCGATTAACGATTTATATTGCCCTGGATTCTAATTTAAGAGGAGCTTATCGGAACGTTCGATGATTTTCGTTCTGTTTCGTTCTACGTTCCCGTACGTTCATAAATGAACCGCAGGCTGTATGAATTTATGGGCTACACGTGCGAATATTGCACAACGAAATGCATATCTCGATGAAGATGTAGCTCTTCGTACGCCGGGGTTACTGTGTCGGCGCACGCCGCCGCAGATGGTAATTTATGTTTCTCGTAACGTGGCAAATTGTTGATAGCCGATTTATCATTGAAATTAAATTTTCATTTAACACGATTACACGTCCCTGTCGCGGACACAGCGTATTCAACTGTCGTGGACGGTGCGAAACAATACTGTAAAATTTCGTTCGCTCTCGAAAAATGTCGCAATGCAGGTGATCAATTAACTTTCATTTCATAACGTAAATTCATACGTAATAACGCTAAATGAAATATTCCCGACAAATTGATATTTCCACGAAAATCATCTGTTCTATCTCGTTCAACTCGAACGAAGAGTTTATATTTTCATAATGAGAGCACGACGATCAAATCCTCGCCTAATTTAGCACAATAATTCCGAAAACCATGCGCATCACCGAAACCACCGCGAATATTAATAACCGTTTAATGTATCATTGCGATTCGAGATTAACTTACCGGTGAACAATCAAAGTAATTATCATTTTGATATCGGAATAAAGGAATCATCCGGATCTCGATTCAAAAAAGCCTAAAGCGCGGATAAAGCCTGCTTTCCGGGAAAAGAACGCGAAGAAAGCGAAAAGCAGGGGCGGAGGAAGAAGAGAGCACCCCCGTTGAAAAGAATGGCGAGCCACAAACGGTCCGGCTTTCACGCGGAATGAAAAACCGTGACGCTTCCAGGGGACGTTTTTAATTAACCACGACGGCCGCCGTAAATAAGCGTGCTCGAAACGGAGTGCAGCGATATGTCAGGGGCAACGGATCCCCTTTCCATAAGTAGGACTATTTATTCTAAACAGAAGTAAAGGGGAAAATGGGGGAGAACGAGGGGACACAAACAAAGGTAGCTTTTTGCGAAGAAAACGCGGTGGTGCGCGGGGGACAGAGCGGCTAACGACCGGAAACTTCGTTCGGGAAGCCGGAGCACGAGCGCCGAAACCTCGAAAACAAAAGCATGCGAACTTTCCGTGCCGGACGTTGCGTGAACGCAGCGATGGAGAACTTTTTTGTCCGCGCGCGCCGTTAAAATCAACCCTCCGATACCTGAATAACGAATAACGGTACGCGTTCGTGCAGCGTTGCTGCATTGACGCGTCGTCCGATGGTACTCGTGAATTTTATTAACGAAACCGGAGACTTGGAAGTTAAGACTCGTCATAGGAATTGTTAATTCGAGCTTCTTCGACCGGTTAACTGTGCTCGACGAGTGTACACGTCATCGTGAAGCTTGACACGATACTAATTCATGATATAGACGTTTATTTAAAACGATGTCAATTTCTATATATTTTTCCGTTGTCAACACAAACTTCGTTTTTTTTCAATATCTCTTTTTTTTCGCGTTTATCCAAAACGCATACACGCACGCTACACCCATACATACGCACGCACATCCATGAAGTTTACATCAATATTAACCTACACGTCTACGATGAATTCTTTATTTTTTCACATAAACATGTAATTCTTTGTTTCGCTTTGATCTTCGATCACGCTCCATTTTTCCATTTTATTGCGTGCAACGAGAGGTTTTTCTAAAATTCCACGGTTAACTGGTGAAGAGGTTTCCGAAACTCGATCCGATCGAAGGATTTGTAATTCTGATTTGGGAGTACGGTAAGGAATCGAATCGATTAGGAATCGAAGGTTAAGATTTTTCGTAGTGTTTCATATTGCTTTCTTTTCGTAAGTGACGTTTGACTCAAGAATTTTCAATTCGTCTTCAGGATTGGAGTAGGGTTTCAAGTGAATGCAGGGTAGGCGACTGGGAGGATATAGGGACGCGTTGATCGCCGAATCAACGCTCGTCAAAATCCCATCAGTGGAAACGATTTTCTAAGTGTAACAGAAACTCACGAATCAAGGTTTCTCACGGTGATTTTCAACCTTCTCGCGTTTCATGGATCCGGAGTACAGTTCGTCCGGTGCGCGATCGAGTAAACGAATTCTCCAATTTTTCGGAAACCCGCGTCGCTCGGGCCTGCGTGACATCTCTCGCGTTTGTTCCCCGGAAACGCAAACACGACGCAGCGCCGTAGATTCTATTTCGGTCACCATGAAATTTAAACAGTATCGAACTGTTTGGCTTGCCATCGGGCATTCGTTACCCGATAAATCTCCGCGGCGATGGAGCCGGTAAGTTAATTAGGACCGAACTAAATATAATAATGACGGTCGGGAAGTTCGGGGCGGATTTCAAGACGGCGGCCGAGGAACTTTCTTATCCGAGGAACGTTTCCCATTGGCGCTCGAAAAGTTTGTACGGTTCCCGTGTATTGTTACGGATCCGTGACTGAGGATTCTTTCGCGCATTCCACGGACCCGGGCGCAACGGAGAATTGATTGAAATTTGAAAGGAGCATCTGGCTATATTCTCGTCGTAAACTCTTCGTTGATCGAGCGAATTATCGTTTAACGATACCGACAGAGTTCACGGCGGAAGCTTTCTAATCGTGACTCCGTAATTCTGTTCTTACAGCGATCACCTGTGAAATTTATCTTTCTCCATCCGCTGTTTCTATAAAACACTTCTCACTCTATAAATATCCGTAGACGTTAGAACAGGAAGAATTTCGTTAGCAATCCATTTAATCCGAGTTAAATCCATAACAGTCGATGGAAATAGTATTCCAAAGAATACAGAACCGAACACGAGACTCTACAGAACCAAATTGAATCTCCTATCTCCGCGATTACCAGAAATTCCCGAAACAACCGACAAAACCGAGAAGCCCTCCGAAGGAGCAGAATCTACAGCTGTTAATCAATCTACCGTGTCACCTATCACGACAAACCTGTCGTTTAACGATCAACACGAGCCAGGGGAAGACAGGAATGACAAAGAGAAGAGGAAAAGTTGTACTCACCTGGATGCCGGTAATCCACACGCGAGTCGCGCCGTTAAATTAAATCCCCGCACTTCCGGCGAACAGTTTCCGTTTCACAATGCCCCGGGATCGCTCGACACTCTCCACCGCGTCGATATCCGTACAGGTGTATGATAAATAGCCGCGCACCGTTGGCCGGTCCTTATCCGTTAATTAGGGAATCGAATCGGCTCCGAATCGAAATTACCGCTGTACCGTTCGTCCCGTCTTTATCCCGTTTTCCTCCGTTCGTCTTCGTCTTTTCTCCGGCACTGATCTCTCTCTCTCTTTCTCTGTCTGTCTCGCGTCTCTGTCTCGAATGGGGAACACCAACGCCGCGCGCCTTTCGCCGCAACAGTCCGCGCCGAATGACGTTCGTACACTGTCCTGGCTCGGTGCGTTCGCCGGAGCCGGCCTCGTATGATGACCCCCTTCTAGAATTCTACGGCCCTGTCGACGTACGCCAGACAGACTCTGGACACCGGCGAACGGGCCAATCTTGTTTCCACCCGGGTCGATTCGATCGAAATTTCGCCGCTGGAAATCATCCATCCCCCCCCCCCCGCCCGCCCTCCCGTAAAATTACCCGCGGGATAATAGGGGATGATATTATCGCGAGTAACAGTCGGCTAGAAAACATTCGCCGGGAATATTCCTGCTGAATTCACTACAACATTTGATCTCGATTTTGATTTTGATTATCGTTTTGAGCTTGAGGTTGGATTTTCGGGTTTCACGGGGTGAATTTTGGTTTTATTTTTTGATGGAACAGCTGTCGGGTTTGTCTTTTCAATGAGGGTTCATGTCGGTTTCGATGGATTTAATTTAATGAGTTTTTTGAGTTTCACGAGGGTTTTTAATATCGAGGGTAATATCACGGGATAGTCTGTTTTCGGTTATATTTGATTTTTCGAATTTTTCGGTGTTGCAGGCTTGATGTTTTTTGGAGAGGTTGGTTTTTTGAATGAGTGGAACGTGTTATGAGGATTTTTAATGGGAACTAATGTCTAATGTGTGTTTCGAAATGTTTAATTATTGAATTTAACTATTGAACGTTTGAGTGTTGAATGAATTGATTATTACAGATTTTAATTCACTTCCGAATAAACCGGAAATCGGCAGGAAATAATTGATCGCCGCCATGAATTTTGTAACTGTCTTAAATATTATCGATTCTACATTGATATTCCCGTTTTATTCTACTACGTTCTGTTGCATTCATTATGACCTGAATTATTATTCATTTTCGACCATTGTAACCAGAATATGAAGCTCCATGGTTTCACAGCGCATACAAATTTTCAAAAAAATTCGGAAACGTGAGCTGTAATCAAATTCGGCCTGGCTTCGGTTCATTTTTAATTCAGCGAATTACATTCTGTTCGAACTCCAATTCGGTAGGGAATATTTTCGAAGTTTCCAACTTTCGGCGTTTGTCTCCGTGCATAGAAATAATTTTCTGGTTCTTCGCCAAATAGACTTCGGGGATTTACCGACAATTAGGGAATTTTAATTAGCAAACTCGAACTTTTAATAGGGAAAGTTCAAACGGCAGAGCCTTTTATCTCGTTTTAAGTATTTAACACGTTTTCCGATCTCCGAGTGGGACCAAAACGCACCGAACATAAAAAAACTATGAAACAATTTGTCCAACACCTTTGTGCAAGTATTCCAAAGGTTTAATATGCATTCAGAAAAGTAGCAAAACTCGTTAGCAACTCTCGACGCACGTTTCCTCACGAAATGCCCATTAAAAAGATATTTGAACGTGCGCCCGCCATGACGTTAGTAATTATTTTTTCAAATGACAACCGAAGCATTTCCCTGAAATAATTCGTGTAACGATACACAGATTTTACGCGTGCATTTTAGAACGAGGTATTTATTTCGCGTTCCAAATATTCTTTCAAAACATTATGCACGAGTTTCATTTCACGTTAAAAATAACAATTTCTCGCGAACGTACTATGCACAACGATTTCATTATTTCGCTTCCATTTTAGAATTTACTCGCATTATTCCGAAATATGCCGTTCCTTATTTTTTACTTTCACATTATCCACGTCTCCTCGCTATTTACCTTTATCTCGGTATCCATATTTTCCAATTTTTCACTCTAATTCCACGAACGGAGATAATCGAGTTATCCTAAGCGAACGCCGCCGGGTTTATTAAAAATCGCAGCGGCGCGGATTACCGCAAACTCCCCTAGATTTTCCTAGATTTTTCTAAATTCGGCTTGTTGTCGCGCATTACCGTTGTATCGTTAAACGGAGACGGCCGACGAGGCGGGATAGGAAATCGATCGTGGGACCGCGAGTCTCAACGCGGAAGGAGACGCGATTATGAATAGTTACGAGACGGCTGGCATCCGGTCGGAACGGGATTTGTTGTTTCATCGGTCATACGAGGAATCGTAAAGAATTATGATCCGCGCCGTTGAATACTTAAATTTCATTAATAAATGAAACGGCCCATCGATCGGCCAGATGACCCGAAAGCATCCGGAGTTACGCTGTCGCAGAGAACGGCCTCTGGCGCGGAACGTTTGCACGGCCCGATGGACGAAATAATAAAGCATCGTAAGAATTATACCATCCTAAACATTATTGCTTCGAGCACACTTTGTATAGTCTGTATTTATGCGCGCACGCTGTACAGAGTGGAAATTATCAAATAATTCGAATATCTCTGAAAATATTGATTACACGCGGAAATGTTTCGGACGGAAGTTGTTCGATACCGACTTTTATTTTTCCTGGTGGACACTCCAAGCCGAGGTTTCTTTTTTTTAATGGAATCATACGTTTTTTTATCCACCATCATTTCAAAACGAATACAAGGACCTACTCAAGGTAATCATTTTGAGTACATACCAAGGTACAAATAAAACGATCACACCTTTTCTCCATTTCCCTGCAAGTTTGACCTTGAATGACCTTGAGTTATAGGTCGTTGAATTCGTCTTGAAACGGACTATTTGATGATGGATTAAAAAACTTATCGTTCTGTTTAAAAAAAGAAAGTTGACCTTCAACTCACCTTGGAGTGTCCAGGAAAAATAAAAATTCCACCGTATGATGTCCTCCTCGGTATTGAACAACTTTCGTCTGAAACATTTTTGTATAATTTCCACTCTGTATATTATACAGACTGCTAGTATAACAGTTTATACAGCTCTATATAATTTATAGTTCATATTGTCTGAAATATCTCAAGTGTTTACTATATTTGGTAAACTAAATGAATTCTATTTGCGACTCTTCCAGTTCGTTCTTATTTAGCTTCTTTCTTTATTATGGACTGTGTACCTTCGAATTAGAAACCTTTTTATTCAACGGTCGTATTAATCGGAACGAACGTTTAGTGCATAGGAGCGATGATCTCTGATAAATTTAACCGTGTGCTCTCGGAAGTTTTTCCCTAGAAACATTCGACACATTCCGATAAAACACAGACAATACTATTTCAAACGAACTAATGAGAAAACACACGTAAATTAAGAAACAAAGCTGTTTTAGATGAATACTTCGCATATTGATGCATTACATAAAACTTAATACCGTATACAACGCTTTGTAACTTTGTTGTATCAAATCAAACGGCGACTCAGAGTCGTCTCTCGAGTGCAAAGGGTTAAGTCCGCTTTTCAGTAGAAACTCTTGAAAAAGTATCGCAGTCCGCGTTTGTAGTCTGCGTCGCAGGAATCATTTGTCTTCCCGGTCTGCCCATAGCAGGACACCGCGTAAAAAATGTGCGTTCGCCGGGCAGTTTCCGTGAAAATTCTTTTGCACAATGCAGGGCATGCATGTGCAACTATGTAGCAGGTTTCCATTAATTTTGGACCGTGCACAGCGGCCGCTGAACATTTTGATCTCTGATTTTTACCTCGAGAGTGAATATTTCAGCAATTTCCGGTCCCTCGGAAACAAATTCTGTGATTTTTCAACGTGTTCAGAATAATTTAGAAAATCGTAACGAACTTCAATGTTCATTACATTATCCCCTGTCAAACACGCGAGCGCACGAACATTCGTGATTTCCACGTGAGATTATTCGGACACCATCGAGCGTTGTTCGTTCAATCACGGAATCGTTCGTGCAGACGTCAGACACTGAATTCGTTATTTCTTTGTAAAAAAGTGCGATCTACCGTTAACACGTTAACTGTTACGTGCCATCGAGTGCTAAAATAGCGATGGTGTACAAGATCATTTATACCGTGTAAGAATGTGTAACAATTTGCTCTGATACCTCATATTACAATCCGATACTATCATATTCTATTAACTATGACACCTCACAGTCTAATAATCCTCGTTACAAAGGAATATTATATTACAATACCATATTACAATCTCTGAGATTCTGAGGTTCTGAAAAATTGGTAGGCTGGTAATTTGGACATTTGGAAATTGATAGGCTGGTAATTAGCATATTTGGGAAATTCAGACTTTGAGATCCGAGATTCTGAGATTCTGAGATTCTGAGATTCTGAGATTTTGAGATTTTGAGATTTTGAGATTCCGAGATTTTGAGATTCTGAGATTCTGAGATTCTGAGATTTTGAAATTTCAAATATATGAAAATATAATCGTGATATTTATATGAGCATTCGGTAGTAGGGTTATATGGTAATTTGGGAATTTGGGAAATTGGTAGGCTGGTAATTAGCATATTTGGGAAATTGAGATTTTGAGATTTTGAGATTTTGAGATTCCGAGATCCGAGATGCTGAGATTCTGAGATTCTGAAATTTTGAAATTTTAAATAGACGAAAATATAATCGTGATATTTATATGAGTATTTGGTAATATGGTTGTATGGTAATTTGTGAATTTGGGAACTTGGTAGCCCGGTAATTTGGACATTTGGGAAATTGAGGTTTTGAGAATCTGAGAATCTGAGATTCTGAGATTCTGAGATTTTGAGATTTTGAAATTTTAAATATGTGAAAATATAAAATAAAAATACAAAAATACATAATAACATAAAACTATCTAACATCCAAAATACACAACATATCGTAACTACCCCTAAACAACTAAATATTCGTCCAAACAATCTCCCACCTCCCCCAATGTCGCTTATTCAACTTTCAACATCCACCAAACGTTAATTTCCCCTTCTCTATTTCCTAATTAAAACCTAAGAATCTCCCTCTCAATCTCTGCTACTTCGAAATAAATGAAACCCAGAAATCTCCACGTCTCCAATTCCGTCTACAGGTCGAGTTACGTAGTAACACTAATTTCAGTTCAGTTACCTGCGGTCATACGCGAATCACTAAAAATCCTCGTAGCAATTAACGCGTGGAACAAGCCAAGACAACGACGGCCGAAGGTCCGCGTACTCGGTGCATCCTGCAGGCCCCCGTTTTTTATTCGCCGTGGCGAAAGGGGGGGCACGATACCGAACACCGAGAGCCCTGGGAAAAATTCATGCGGCTCGCGCGAACACGTCCGGAATTCGATTCTGGAACGTATTGCTCCGGCAACTTTACGGTACTCGTCGGCGGCCTGCAGCCTGCAGCCTGCAGACACGAAAAAGTGCGGTTGCAGCGGCTGCATCCGCAGAGAGAACGGCGAGCCAACGGCGCCGCGCCGCGATCCTCCTTTTCACGGCCCCCTCCTTCCCCGCCGCCCTCCTCGTCCAGACACAGTCCCACCCTTTTCATTTCCATTTTTCTCTCCGAAAGGATCCGGTGTAATTCTAGCGCGCGCACTCTGAAAATTAATGCCGTTCGAGCCGGTACGTGCGGAATTCGATCCGCGACCCGCTTCTTCACCTTTACGGTACCCGGCGTTATCCTGACGTTACGGAAATATGCAGCGAACCGCGCCCGGTTTACGCCGCGCGCCGTTTCAGCTGTGACTGGTCGGTCTGGTTCGGAGTCCCGATCCTGGGTTCAGCGGATCGGGACGGTCGACGTTCTTTCGGGCGTCGATGACGGTTCGTGGGATTCGGATTGTTGGGAACGAGCATGATGTATATTTCTAATGGCTGCGAAGTATTAGGTTGGAGAAAAGGAAATCCATTATTTTTACGTGAACTTCGAGACCTTATGTATTTTATTTAAAATGCATTTCAACCCTTTGCACTCGAGAGACTCTCAGTCACCGTATGATTCGATACAATAAAACTATGAAGTTGAATATTTAATATTTCAAATTAAAGTTTGCGTTACGTGAAATATTTGAATAAAACTCTGTTGCTTAATTTATCCATGAATGATCGTTACATTGGTTTCAAACAATATGACCTGTATCTCGTCGGAAAATGTTGAGTATCTCCATTGAAAAACTTTCGAGTGCAAAGGGTTAAAAAATAGTTTGTAGAGTAATAATATTGGAAATAACGTAATAGTATAATTTAACTCTTTGCACTCGAGAGGTGACTCTCAGTCACCACTTGATTTGATACAGCAACACTATGAAGTTGAATATTTAGTATTTCAAATGAAACTTTGTATTGCTACGTGAAATATTCAAATAAAATAGCTTTGCTGCTTAATTTATCTGTGAATTATTATTAAATTAGTTTCAAACCGTGTGACCTGTATCTCATCAAAAACTGTTGAATATTTCCAGTGAAAAACTTTCGAGCGCAAAGGGTTAAAAATATCTTGACAAACAAGCACACCTGTGAATAAAACTCACGCTCGACATAGGAGCGTAAAGGGTTAAGGATGACAGGTTGAAAATAAAGTAATGACATTTTTAATTCTACGCACTCGTATTGTTTTGCGAATGAATAGAATCTGATGTCTAATGATTGGACTAAATTTCAATACTTTCATGGGAAATTTCGAAGAATAAAATATGTAAAATGTCTGAGTCGAGCTGGTTTTTATGTTTACGAGAAAGTACTTTCTATTGTATCTATATTTTTAACACTAGGTTCACGGAACGCGTCAATTTGACGCAGATTGAATTTTACAAACATTATTTGGTAAATGTCTCAATCGGTTTTCGTTGATCCAATTACAATATGAATCCTGATTGTCTATTTCTACATCTACAATTTCCAAAATCTGAATCAACTTCCCTAGGAACAATAGAATAAACTGTACAATAAATGCCCGTAAATCTAATGTTAATCCTGTTCTGAAAAATTCGATTCTGCGCGAAGACACGTCGCCTAGTTATTACTTTCGTAGCATTGTCTTCGACGTTCTACAACTACCGAGTAAAGCTGCTTCTTCCTTTACTCTTGAAAAGCTTCGAGAAAGTATCCAGTGAAATTTCACGGTTCCTTCTACATGAAAATGTTAGTTTGTTTAGGTAACGTATTTCCATTGCTTCCCGAAAGCAGTGATTCCAAGGGTAACACAAATATGACGCACGAAACGCAACGCACATAATCATATTAACGATTCCGTTAATCTTCCCTCACGGTTTAGGCGAGTCCGCGGTTAATTATGTTAATGGAAGCCTTTCCGACGGTGTTAATCAACGCGCACATTGGATTAACGGTACAATTAATTCGTTTTTCGTCTAAACATTTCGCCGGCGATCGACCGATCGCACGGCGAGCCGTTTAATTAAACTTCTGTCGCGAGGCGCAGCAAATTGTTCTGTAATCAACTTTTCATTGGACACCGTTCGCACGCGTCCGTTTCTGTCGCCAATGCTAATCAGCTGGGCCTTCGTTCCAACGCTAGAACACTTTTACCAGCGTGCAGAGACATTTCCTCAACTGCCCACTTCATCGCGCAGGATATTAATTATAGACTTTCTGCATGTACACGATTACAATCGCAGTCGTATTTGCAATCAATTCATTATTGATTCCTCGTGCTCAATTTCCTCAATAACTAGACAATCACGTTCGTTGAACCGTTTCGATTCTTTCCGATCGGCAAACTCGAAATTCATTTAAAAAGTCAATTTTAAAGTAACGACACGTGATCGATTATGAGCGCATCGAATATTGTGTAACAGACGGTTAAAGTCTAGATTATTTACTCTATCAGAAATCGGGGAAATCGGTATCAGAGGGAAAATACTGAAAGTTGCGTTCGCATAATTGCTCTAATTCATCCGGACAGCGAATAGCAGAGATTACCCACTTAAAGCGTTTCACCTCGTATCCGCGGGTAGTGACAAACTGCCTTGGAAGACGCAGCATTGCCCTCTGCGGGCGCAGTACAGTTTCGGTTAAGTCCGTAATCAGCTAGGCAAGCCGTGAGTAACTAACGTTTACGTGTTTCGAGCACGGTGCATTCCGTACCGATATCCTCTGACTGAACAGGTACACCGTGCAGTTCGAGTTCGGTTACAACAATCAAAATTGAAGAATATCAGTTAAACGTATCGCGTTACTTTCAGAAAATTTAGCCACTTAATTATCAAATTCCTGGGGTATGTCCGTTAACCAGTTAACTGTGTTTGGCGAGTATACACGTCATAAAACTCTTAATGGTAACTTTTTCAATGGATTATTTATTTTTTAAGACAAACACGTAATTCTTCGTTTTCTTCGTTATTTCATTTTATTGCGCGCAATGAGAGATTTTTCAAAGTAAATTCTACACTTAACTGGTTGAACTTCGAAGTCGAGCTTTTACCAATACAGTTTCCGAAAACTAAGAGAAGATAAAAAGGAATCCGTATGAAAATTGAAATAGCCGAGCAACAAGTGCTGATAAGATGTACTTAACGCTATAAGAACTGCAACTCGATTAAATCTCGAATTTGAACTGACATCTTCGTATCTCCGATATAAAATTGAAAACACCTTCACTGTCCTCGTCCTGATAATGGGTGCTACTGAGATTATGTATTTAAGACTACAAGAACTCCAACTCGGTTGAATCTCAAATTCGAACTGACACCTTCTTATCTCCCATCTAAAATTAACACCGGAACTACCGTACCGGTCAAAATGACTGGTTTCGATTTTTTTGTTCAGCAATTATTGATATATTCGAAGCATTGAATCTTCGAAACGATTTTGAAAATAAATAGCTTCATTTCAGTAGTATAATGGATGTCTGAAGAAATTGAAAATAATCTATTGTTACAATTTTTATGGGAATTGCGTATTAACCCTTTGCACTCGGATGTTTCTTGCTAGAAATATTTACCATTTCTTTACCATTTCTTTCTTTAAAGCTGTATTATTCTAATGTTACACGTATCGAGGCATTATACAAAGTTTAACATTAAATACCACATTCTATCGTTTTACTGTGTCGAATCAAGTGGTGACTGAGAGTCACCTGTGCAAAGAGTTAAATTATACTATTACCTTATTTTCAATATTATTAGTAAGAAGAATCGCTTACGCTACTCTCTACAAACTATTTTTTAATCCTTTGCACTCGAAAGTTTTTCAACGGAGATACTCAACATTTTCTGACGAGCTATAGGTCATATTCTTTGAAACTAATGCAACGATAATTCATAGATTAAGCAACAGAGTTTTATTCAAATATTTCACGTAACGAAAACTTTAATTTGAAATATTAAACATTCAACTTCATAATTTTGCTGTACCAAATCAAATGATTGAAAGTCTCTCGAGTGCAAGGGGTTAAAATGCATTTTAAATCGAATACAATAATACATTATCGAGGAACAAATGCAAAAGAAATTCGGTTCAGAAAGATCAGCGATCAAGATCAAATCACATTAGAAAATTTCTATTTCCCATCGAAATCCGTGATCCAGTGGTAACAGTTCAGCCATGTGCGTGAGACTCTTCGCGAACATCTATACAACGGGTGAGCCGTGAAACACGAGCGCTACCGATTTAGAGAAAGACGATCGGGTAGCGGGGAGAGGAGAGAGAGGAAGAGGTCTGCAAGCCGTGTGCTCCTCCAACATTCCTAGGTGGTGGCCCCGAGGCGCTAAACGGAGTACCGTCATCGCGAGGAAAGGCCCAGTGACCGACATTCCCCCTTTCCATTCTTCCTGAATACTCCTTCGCCCGGATCTCGCCGCGATACGGTCGCGGTACGTAAGCGTACCTACACGTAAGTACGCGGCACCGGCGACCCGTGGCACCGTGCATCGTAACCGGAACCCCTGGAACCTTCGCCCTGGATTTCCGTTCGAACGAGCCCGCTCTCGCGCGCGGCCGAGCACGAACCCGAACTTTTCGGCCGGTTCACGACACGTCCGGCAAGGCAGCACCCACGACGTCTCGTAAAATCGATGTCGATTAAGCGACTCCGCCGTGTGCAGTTTCGGGGAAATATTTTCCCGCGAAGTAGACTTAAAGGGGATGTTCGAAGGGAATATTTTTGGGAATGGGGGAGGTGAGGTTTTCGAGAAGGTGGAAGTGGACGAGTAGGGTGTGAGTAAGGTGTGAGCGTTCGGTTGTGTGGTTGCATGGTAATTTGGGAATTTGGGAAATTGGTGGGCTGGTAATTGGCAAATTTGGGAAATTGAGCTTTTGAGAATCTGAGATTCTGAGATTTCGAGATTTTAAATATATGAAAATATAAACGTGATATTTATATGAGCATTAGGTAGTGTGGTTGTATGGTAACTTGGGAATTTGGGAAATTGGTAGGCTGGTCATTTGGCCATTTGGGAAATTGATAGGCTGGTAATTGGAAAATTTGGGAAATTGAGATTTTGAGGTTTTGAGATATTGAGATTTTGAGATTTTGATATTCTGAGAGTCTGAGATTCTGAAATTTTGAAATTTTAAATATATAAAAATATAATCGTGATATTTATATGAGCATTCGGTAGCATTGTTGTATAGTAATTTGGGAGTTTTGGAAATTGGTAGCCTGGTAACTTGGACATTTAGGAAATTGATAGGCTGGTAACTGGCAAATTTAGGAAATTGAGATTTTGAGATTTTGAGACTCTGAGATCCGAGATTCTGAGATATTGAGATTTTGAGATATTGAGATTTTGAGATTTTGAGATTTTGAGATTTTGAGATTTTGAGAGTCTGAGAGTCTGAGAGTCTGAGATTTTGAAATTTTGAAATTTTAAATATATGAGAATGTAATCGTGATATTTATATAAGCATTCGGTAGCATTGTTGTATGGTAATTTGGGAGTTTTGGAAATTGTTAGCCTGGTAATTCGGACACTTGGGAAATTGATAATTGGCAAATTCGGGAAATTGAGATTTTGAGATTCTGAAATTTTAAATATACGAAAATACAATGATTACGGTATCACTGCTAATAAAAAGGAGACTAGCAACAGAATGCCTGAATATCCCGATGACTCATTCATCAGTAATTGCGAGGCATCGCGATTTTACGGAGCAAATGAACAATGATCAAGCAGTAACGATTCCATGTATCATTTTCTATCCCATTCTTCTCCCGACGAAAACAGCGCGCAATAACACGACAGCAACGAGTCCCTTCAATTTCTCGAGCGGACACGGGATAATCGTGTTACATTCAGAACGGATTTATGTACCCGCAATTCCTTACGAGCCGCTAATAAAAACCAATGGACAGAGACCTAGATTTCAGCATCCTGAGAAACACACTGTTAACGCGATAATAAGACTACGCGAACGATGTTCCGTCCCGTTCCTGTTGAAAAAGAACGCCGTAACGAATTCGTATAACTGTGCAACACACATACGGTAGCGGTACCTACACAAGGCGTCCAGCAAATCGGGAAAAGTTCATGAATGTATTATACACGGTACACCTGCGACAGGGGCGAACGGCTAGCTCTCAGGGCCCGGAATAATTCCCACTTTATAATCCTCAAAGGATGGACGTTGCGTCTCAGGAACACCGTGAAACCAGAAGGTGTAGCTCGTTCCTTTTCGTGCTTTTAGAAATACGCGATGCAACACGAGACGAAAATATATAGGAACTACTTTTAATCGCACAAAACAAATAAGAGTTCAAATTTCATGCAGCTCGATTTTATTGACAAGTTAACTTAACCGTTTGGATAAACACCTTTTGTGGATATTTACCAAAAATGCGGAAGTTATTGGATGCAAAAATATTAATAAGAGTATTTATCTAATGAGATCACAAATATTGTGTTATTACAAAGAAATATCAAGAAATAACATTCAAATAAATTTACTTCGATTTATTTGAAGAATATAGTAAGAAAATAATTGATACTGATAAACGGAAGCGCTTTGTTAAAAACAAATGCAACTAGCATATAGACGTTTAGGCATTTAGTTTCATTTCCGATGATCTAAAGCGATCTCCAAACTTTTCATGTTATACGTTATCCAGCATATTAATTGTCGGATATGCACTATGAAACTCTATTACGCAAGGATGTTGTATGAAACGTCGTTATCTAGGAACGTAATACGAAAGCAGCTCCAGATAAGCTTCGCCTAATACGAGAAGCGGTTAACGTGTTCGTATAAAGAAAGTTCATTTTAACTTCTCTCATTACCAGCGCCGGCCCGTGTGGACGTTCATACTCGACGCCGATAAACACGTGAATAATGTTCAACGGCTCGGAAAATAACCCAGAAGCATCGCCGGTCCGTTCGTTACAGCTCGAAAATTTTCTTATGAGGCATCGTCCGTTGTCACGTTCTTTCTAACATATGTTCGCCACGTGAGACGTCCACAGATTGAAATGAATAATCACACTTTTCAGACTTTAGCATCGAAACGTTTAACTCGTTCTTTATGTATGTGACTTTACGAAATTGCTTTATCTTTTATCTTATAAAACTATTGATTTACCAAACAAATCATTTAACCCTTAGCAGTCTTATGTCGAGTCAGACTCAGTTTATTGCAACCTCTACCTTTTAACAATTTTTTCTATATCTATTTGTAGTATCACAACTGTACCATTTAAAGGTAACATTTCAATGACCCCTAAATATTCTTGAATAAATAAATAGAGCGTCGTATTTAGCTGTAATTGAATGAACTGACCGCAGAGGGTTAAGGATCGACGTCAGGAAGCGAACTAGTCATTTCCCATTTTGTCGGTTCCTTTGGTAAGCTTGTGGAAGCATAAATTGCGAGGCTGTTACCAGTTGATGAAAAGTTTTGAATTTTCTTCATCGGATACGTAGGAAGTGTGATCACCGACGAGAGATAGGATGAACTGCGCAACGGCGATAGGCAGGGTAGATTAAACGCCAACGGAAGGCAAGATAACCTGGATATCTAATGTAAAGTTTTATCACGTGGTCGGGTGTTGATCCTTTTACCATACCAGTGTCACATCAACTTTATCAACGAAATCATATAAATGTAGGTACAGAATTAAACAGGGGATTAAGACACAGATTGAAGACACATGCAGACGTTGCAGTTTATGGGAATTTTTGCGTTGACTTTAGAGGTCTCAAGACCCACCATTTTGGTGTCGTGCTCGACGTTACCGATAATACAAGATTTTAGGTTTAGCAGGAATCGGATTATGATTCAGTGGTAACAAATATGTAAGACGTGTATTTATATTTGCGAGATGGAAATAGTATTTATTCGGTAGAACTAATACATTTACTATATAAATTACAGCTGGGAAGTCTGTAAGAAATTATCTTGATTAATTATATAGTTGTAGGAAATTCTGCGATAAATTATACAGTTTTCGTTCTAATCATTGAAATATTCACAAATAATATACAATTTTGTTTAAACTGTAATATTTCTAGCATCATTTTTAAGCATTCAGAACTAAAATGTACAACACACTTTTATGTATCACTCTTCACTTATCTCTGCCTATTTGTACTCTGTTGGTTAAAAGTTACAAAGTCGTCAGTGTCACGTGTATAGTAAAGAGGTCACGTAAATCCCAGGTCGTATGATAAAATTTCCATTGGATAACCAGTGGATCAGATATCTTGTCGATAATTTATCTCAGAGTTTGTATTGGTAACTTCGTCAAGCGCTGGAAAAGCAATTGCTTCCAGCATATTCTTCAAGATGGCGCTACGCGCTGTCTGATCGCTTGCGTCCTCTTCCGACAAAATCCTGAATCACGTTAGATCCAAAAGAATTACAGATCGCGTGATGAAATATTAAACAATATCCATTTCAATAGACATCGTCCAGTCTACCGAATCAAACGATAATTCCATAATTCCTATTCTTCTCATTCGCCAAACCTAAAATCTACACAAGAGTCCTCGAGAAACTCGTGGTTTACCATAGAATGCCTTCCAGCACGCTTCATTTTCGAAAACCCTCTAACCGGTAGAATCCACGAGAAATTCCCAACAAAGGAAAAATTCCCTAGGTATTTCTGAATTCTTCCCCGATACCGTTCGCGGTGGTAAAAAGGTAAAAGAGGACGGTCGGCCGGCTCGGCCGTCGTGCATCGCGTTTAAAGAGATGCAGGATATCTGTTGGCGGGGGCCACGCCTGGTCGCCAATCACAGCCAGTACCAAGGTTCGACGTGCATCCTTTGTGTCCACCGGACCCTTTTAGTCCCTCTTTCTGGCTCTCGGGAGCCCGGGGACTCGGTGGCCATCTCTGAGCGTCCATTAAATACAGAAATGAGCCTTCCAAGAGCGTCTCGAACGGGTCGGACCAGATCCTTCGGTCGGGCCCCGGCCGTGGTAAGGAGAGTGCAGACACGGTGGGGCGAACGAGAGCGAACGAGAGAGAGATAGAGGCCGGGTCAGACCGGGCCACGTTTAGCTGAGGTCGCCCCGGGCCCCCAGACCATTAACAAGGAGCGGAGCAATTTATGGACCGGCTCGCTCATTTCCACTTTATTATTATTTTCTCATCTCATAGATGGTCCTCGGCGTCGTTTTGTTCTGCTTGCACTCCCTTCCCGCCGTGCCCGCCCCTCGCCGCCCGTACGGGGACGCGCCGCGCCGCGTCGTTCCTTCTCCGCTTCCCGTTTTTCTCTTTCTCTCCCGGAATTAATACCTACGGCGGAACCGGGGTAGAACCGCTGGCGCACAACGAGTCGCCGATGAGCCCCGAATGGAACTCCTCGCCGAGCAAAAAATTGCGGAACGCGAAATATTATTGCCCGGCACCGCCTCCTTCCCTTCGGCCGGCCAACCGTCGATAATACCTCCAGCGTGCCCTTTCCTCTCCCTAATTTCGCCGGCTCACGGCCCGGAAGTCGTCCATTCTTGCGCGGTTCTATTCTCGGACCGAGGTTCGTACGTTGCGCCGCTCGGATTCCGAGAGCTCGGGAAAATTCTGATTTACCGTCCTGTCCTTCCCCTAACGCGACGTTCGTTCGGGTAATACGTAATAAACTCTCGAGCGCCGTGAACGCTCGAAATGGAGGCAGCGCGCCGGTATATTAATCCGAGAACCGGCGCGCACCGTAGCACGCGAGGCGCGAATTTCTCAATGGTCTTTAACAGCGATCGGCGGCGCGGAGGGTGGAAACGTCGCTTCCGAGATAGGTACCGACCGGCCGAACATTCATCAGCCGGGGGTGGTTTCATCGACAAGTGGAAATGATCGAGCGCGATATGATTGCCGACGATCGGGCCCAGGAGTACGCGGAACGTCGCGAGGAGGGGGTCGACGGGGGAGGGTCTGTCCCCGCCCCGGCTTGTTCGATTGTCGAACACCGCGGCTGCCGGGGAACACGTAGACCGCGCGCTCGGTCCCCGTAACACGTAGGTAAGTTACATTTCTGCCTGATATAACCTCGCGTGACGATAGGCACCGGCCGACCGGCCGGCCGGCCCGATAAATCCTTGTTGCGCGAGTTAATTTTAAACGTTCACGACTCCCAGCCGCGATGACAACGCGTACCGGCAAGAGACCGAACCCTAACCAACAGAGTCCGCGCTGCCACCCTCGCTAGGGTCGTCTAACGATCGGGTACCACCTCGGGATGAGCTCTCCATTTTACGACTCGCCTACATACACACGCGTGGACGCGCGGCTGCCGAACGGAATAGGCGGCTTTCATTGCCTCTTCACCGTCCGGGGCCCGGGGAGGTGGGCCCTTTCTCAGTTTCTTTTTATTTCAGTCGTTCGGTCCCTCGCGGCCGGACTGCCTGCCTGCCTGCCTGCCTGCTTGCCTGCCTGCCTGCCTGCCTGCCTGCCTGCCTGCCTGCCGATGTCGTTTTCGCTCTTTTCTAAGCCCGGCTCGCCCATTGGCGCAAGGGTAGTTGTTATGAAATTAGCATGAGCGATCGGGACCCGGGCTCGCGTAGGTAATCGCTTCGAGGGCACCACGCCGGGGATTGGACAAGCCGGTTGGAACCGGATGCTTTGCCCGGTGCCGCCAATCGTGAACGCGAGACGGTACCATAGCCGCGTCCCATTGGCCTGCCACGATTTACGAGCGTTTTGCCCCGAATGTCTTTGCCCCGTCGATGAAGAAGATCTTCCACTCTCCCCGTTCGCCACCCTGCTGCACACCCCTTCGCCCGAGCCCGTGCGGCTTGCAATTAAGAGTTCCGATGTCTCAATGGAAGCTGCGGCGAGACTACGCGAGACACGGCCGAGCTATGCATCTTTGAACGCTCCGAGTCGTTCCTGGAACTAATTGCGTTCATTAGGGGATGTCACTCAGGGGACGATTCTTTCAATCGGCGGGCGACGAGGCTCGAGCCCGGTGCCGGTAATCACGGTCGATGCGATCGATTTGTCGGTCGCTTGTTCTGTACTTTTTGGGACGGGGGAGAAACGGGCTTCGGCAATTTTTTACGGCTAGAATAGTTCGACGCGCCGGGTGATTGCGATGATTTCCGAAAGCACTTCGTGGACCGTGTTGGAATTATATGTGATATCACATATATTCATCTCATTATATATAATAGAATATAATATTCATCTCCTGCGATTGTTACATTTCCTTAACAACCGATATCAGAATCGCGACAAGTCATTCTTACACCGAAGATCTCTTCTAACGAACATATAACCGAAGCACTGAACCCGACGAATGAAATCTGAATAAATTCAAGCACATTGCGATCCCAATTACTCCATTTCGCAACGATCGAGCGAACCAATCCAGCAAGATCTCCGCGAGTCCCTCGCCGTTTATCCCCGACTGGTAGTTCACTACCAGTCTTCGAGCGCATCCCCGTCGAAGGCGCTCCCATCGGCACTTCGCGCGCAGGTCCGCATTGTTCCCCAATAATTAACCGTTAATCACCAGCGGACTTGACCGCGTCTATTCGATCCGCATCGTCCGTATTTAATTACACATATCAATAATTATAGGGCCCGTGGGCTCCGTGACGGTGGGTATCGTCCGCGGATCGCCCCCATCGCCCGATATTATCGTCCAACGAAACTAATTACACGCGCCGCGGCCCGCAATTAATACGTGTCGCGGGGACTCGCGGATCCTCCCGTCGGATTGAGTCGTCGGCCGTGTTGCGGATTCGTTCCGGCGGTCTCGCTGGAACCGTTCCCCGTTCGTTACAGCTGTGCCATGATCTCTTTTTTTTCTGCGTGCAGCGAACTGAGATACAGAGAGAGAGAGAGAGAGAGAGAGAGAGAGAGAGAGAGAGAGAGAGAGAGAGAGAGAGAGAGAGAGAGAGAGAGAGAGAGAGAGAGAGAGAGAGAGAGAGAGAGAGAGAGAGAGAGAGAGGAAGAGAGAGGAAGAGAGAGGAAGAGAGAGGAAGAGACGGAGGGAGCCCGGTGAAATTCGTCTGGAGGCCCGACGATGGAATCCGGGCCCGGTGACGGTAGCGACAGAGACCCTAGCCCACGGATCGAGGCGAAAGTCGTTTGACGTTTGACATGACTCGAATTGACAGCCGCCTTGTGTAAGACAGGAATCGTGGGTCGTGAAACGCTCGGACACTCCCGGGGCCCGTCACCGTTCCACCGATACGATTTCTGGACCGTCCGGGATGATGGATTCGCGTCACGTGTCCTTACCTTTCCCCGGCTCGGCCAGGTGTCTATGAGATCGTTCGTTCTTTTTGCCCTTTCCCTCTTCCCGGTAACGGGAGCGCGCGAATCCCGACGAAACCAGGATTCCGCATCGCGTGACCGCGCTATCTCCGCCCGCAGATCGATTAATTTCACGGCGCGAGAGCCGCGTTTGACAGGTGACACGAGCGAAAGTGACACCCGGCTCGGTTTTTTCGGTCTGTTTGGGGCCCGACGCTCGCGCCGGGCCCCATCGCGGAAGACGGATTCCCGTCACGTAGCGAGATCGCCGAGCGTCTCGGACGTCCACCGAGAAATTCCCTCGGTGCGCCGGCTACGCGTATACGTGCCGCGGTAAACGATGCTATTATCGATAATCGTCGGTGTAATTGGCCGACGAATGGCGTTGGGCGGTGCTTCGGCCGCGCTCGGCGCTCGCATCGTTTCGAATACATTTCGCGACCAGTTTCAGCAGCGGTATTGTTTAAACGATGGAGTATCGTCTCGAAAATCATAATTAACGCGAGAGTCAACCGAGGAACACACAGTAGAATCAGACGATACTCTCAGCCCTCCTAGAACTGCAAGTCTGATTCTACTGCGAGCTTTCCTCGATTCACCGCGAAGCGAAATAACTATTCGAACTAAACACGCTTTTAATATGAAGTACTCAAAGATACTCCAAATTCGAACTACACGTGATTTTCGTAGATCTTTAATCAGAGGTTCACATGAAAGATACTCTAAAAGAAACCTCGACGCGTATAAATATTCCTGTTCGCCCGTGAATCATCGGTGCATTCGTCACCAAGCGATTCGCGACACACCGAACTTTTCCGAGCGACGTCAGGCGCAACTGCGCCGCGGAAAAACCACGTCGGGAAGACGTGGATACAGGAAATACCCCGATCGGTCGTGTCGGTCGACGAAAAACCGTGTCGCTCGCGTGTAATGCGCATTGCTGCCACCCGCGGCGCGACGTTGCGCCGATCGTTTTGCCGGTTTTTCTCGGTTATTAAGAAACCATCAATCTTGCCCGCCGATTGGATCGAGCGGCGTCGCGCCGCGGGGTTCTGATCCGTGTTCCGCCGGGTCCGTTCCCCACCCCCCCGCTGCCCTGTCACGGCATTATACTTACGCGTACGGGAACGCCGTCGGTAGCATCGCCGATTCGGCCTGGCCGCGTTTTATCTTCCGAAAAGAGTCGGTCCGGTCCCGTCCACCCTCTCTCTCTCCTTTTTCTCCTCCCTCCGTCGATCGTCCTTCCCCTTTTTACCAGCTGGATCTTCATCCACGAGCGATCAGTCCGTCGATCGGATCACCGGCGAGACCGGTTAATCATTCCGTGGGAGGGTTATGGCTTGTAACCGTGTCTGACAGATCGACAACGAAACTGTAACGTCATCATTGTGCCCGGAGCTTTTTGTCCCCTGTGTAAACATCGGATCCTACAGGGCTCCGGTGTGCGTCCTGTCCGAGGATCAACGGGGATCCCACCGTGGGGATGGATGCTCGCGCCTGACTTCCGGACACCGAGGCTCGGCCTAATAACGATCTGGTCAGATGCTTAAAGGATAACGTTCCTCGGACGTTGGCGATCTTCGATGATCTTAGGAGATTTTTAACGCTGATAGAATATTCCTACGATCGAACGATAACCCGAGTCGCTAAATCGAAGGAGTCGTAAGCGATGCGACCAGTCCTTCGGACCACCTTCGCGAGAGATCGGCGACCCGTTTGACGTACCGGGTACCGTGACAAAATTAATTAAGATAAACGGAGTCTTACCGCACTCGCTGGATAATCGGCTCCCGTGCCCCGAGGGACGAGCGTGTCGTTCTTTTTTTCCTTGCACCCGCCGCCGCCGCCGTCGGCGGAATAAGAAGAACAGGCAATTTCGGCACGAACGCCGCCTACATCGGTGCTCGGGACGAGCGGGACAGCGAAGTCAGTTTGGTTCTTGTCACATTCTTGTCAACCGGGACAACGTGCCACGTCAATCTCCCGGTCGCTACGCTCCGCCGCGCTGTCTCCCTTCTACGTCCACGGCCCGGCGACGGTCGAGAGGCTGCCCGGCCACGAAGACTCGGACGGATGGATGGACGGACAGCTGGACAAGCGCTCGATGCGTCAAAGAAAAATATAACCGGCGCCCCTGACGCAGCCAAACTGCCTCATTAGCCCCGGTTTACCCGCAAAAGCGTAACCGGCGGCGCGCACCGGACCCCTGGGCTCCCGAGCGCCGGGTTTCTTCCCGTTGCCTCTAAAACGGCCCCGTTAATCCCGCGGTTCGCGGGCGCAAAAAATTTTAGGGGATGTTGCCGGACGGTCGGTATAATTTTATTGGACGCCCGGAACTAGCGTGCGCGCGTTTTTATTTTTGTCGTACGAGCCCGACGCCGGGTCGTTTTATTGGGCCGGTCGTTCCGTTCAAATTTTGGGGCGCGGAATGCGTCGGCCGGTGAATTGCCGATTGGCCCCTGAGAGCCTCGTAGACGCGGAATGGACGAGCGGGGTTAGCATCGTTTAAGACATGATTGAATTATTTTATTCTTGCTTGTCTTTTATCGCTGTCTTCGTCTCGGATACTGTAAGGGTCCTCCGATGTCGTGCATGCTAATTGATTTAAACATTCCCTTAATGGAACCGAGACCCTGGGGAATCTTCAGGTTCTTCATTTCTGATATTATCGCAGCGAAAAGTATTTCAAACCGACCCGTAAGAGACAAGTTTATCAGAGTCGCGTTGATACTGCACGATCCACGTTACTCCTCTTACCACCAGCGAAGTATCATTAAACGATACCGTATCCTTTGCCGTGAAATATCTTCATCTCCGAGGAATCTAATTAGTAAATTCTCATCTCTCGAACGCGAGCCGCAGCCAACGAGAACGCCTGCCAGATATTCCTCTGAAGCCCGTCAACCGTATAAACTCCCTGAAAAATACATTCTCCCTCGGCTTCCAGCGCGAGCATCACGCGAGGCCTTCCACGAAGACACTGTTGCACAACGAACCGCGAAGTAGAGGTATCACGCGGCGAGAGCGCCAATTATCGCAGCGCTCGGCCACGCGGAACATCAACGCGACGCGTCCGTCAGGCAGTCCCGGCGGACGACAAACCTTCATCGGAGCGGGGGCCTGTAGCCAGAATGGGTCGCCGAAAAATACGGCGGCGACGGGGCCCAATTCATCGCGGGGTTCGCGGCCATCGATCAATCCGCGGGCTCCGGAGGAGGGCAGAGCGAGCGAGGAGAGGCGGCGGAAGAGGGAAGCGGACATGGGGCGAAGGTAGCCGCGCAACGTTGTACGCGGAGGGACATTAATTGACACGAGCCGAAGGCGGGGTAAGTAAAAGAGAAAGAACAGGGCCCCGAATGCTGTTCGAGCGCTGGGGACCAAGCCCGACGGAGCTTGAAGGAGGGCAGAGAGCAAGAAGAACGAAAACAACGGGTGGCGGCTGTCCGATCGTGCTGCCGTCTCCGGTCAACAGCAACAACAACAACAGCACCAGCAACAGCAGCAGCAGCAGCAGTAGGAGCAGCAACGAGCCAAGGGAGCTGAGGAACCGAGAAGGACGAGAGGATCGGAGGCCACGTAGGCGGAGCTCCAGAGCTTTGTGGATCGGTTTCGCCGCTCCCGTTCGCATTGGTCGCCACGACCGGGGACTTCCGAGAGCCCAGAGATCGTCTTCCGTCAGCCACGTGATCGCCGATTGTTTCCTCTTCGATCCTCTTCTCCTCGTGATCCCCCTTGTTGGCTCACGTGATATCCTCGGCTGTCGTACCTGCCGCTCCTCTCTTCCCTCTCCGCCTCGTTCAGGCATCTCCCGTCCGCCGCCACTCCCCGCGAGCCCTCTCGCTGCTCCTTTTCGTTCATCCTCGTCGCCGTCGTTGTCGTCGTCGTCGTCGTCGTCCTGCCCGCTGCCTCTCTCGGGCCTCTCGGCTCTCCGCCGCCGGTGAACCAAGATTTATGCCTGCCGCCAGTTGAGACGTTTGCGCGAAGAGATTGGACGAGATACACAGGGGAGGGCTGCTACGCCGCGTGCACAGAAGGGACACCGCCGGTAACTGGACGATGATAGTGAAATATGTACAGGCTCTACCCGCCGGGGGAATCGCTCCCGTACACCTGTAACGCTTTGTAATCGAACCTCGAGCTGAGTTTTCGCGTCGACCGCCGCTGGCACTGATGAAGGAACCGCGGTGCCGTCCGTCGTATGGATATCCGAAGCTGGGGGTTTGCTTATGGTAATGGGGCGGTTCTGCTCTTTCCTTTGGCCTGGTCGCTTTGTGGCTTCAACGGTGGACTGATAGGCAATAGCGTGAGAACGGGGCTTGCGAGAAATGGGGAAGGGTAGGGGCCTTTTTATGGCGTCGGGATGCTTTCGCGGGGTATGCTATGGGAGCTGCTGGAGGAACGGTGTGCAAGTTTCGTGTAAGGCTCGAAGAATCGGATTTACTTCCTTTTATTCATTTCGAATGGATTATCGTACATAGAGATTTGGTTTTCTGTTATTCCGAAGCATTCTTAAGATGCTGCTTTTGTATTCTTTTCGAAATATCCGGTGAATATCATTATTCGAACGAATTAATTGAATTGATCAAGATTCACGATTGTAGCAAACTGTTTCAATGCAGCGCACGGGATTAGATTTAATAGTAACGCATCTTGCGTCCATAAAATTATTATTCTCATTATCTCGGGCGATAATTTGCAAGTATAAATATCCTTCGTTCCGCATTTTCTTTTACAAATTTAACGGTTCTGTGCGTAATAAGGACGGATTATTATTATTATACAGAGGTGTAAACCCCGTTTTACGAATCGTAAAACATCCGGGATCCACATTTTAGTGGTATAATTGCGCGCAGATTAAATTAAGTAATCGTTACGGAAGAAAATTGTGTCAGGAACGCTCCAAGTTTAACATGAATTTAATCCGATACTGGAACGACGCCCTTACACCTCGGCCGCGCTCCGTCTCTCTCGTGCCGCCGTCATCTCTGACGCGGGGCTACTAGAAAATATTAAAGGATTATGTACGATCGCCCTCGGCGACGCGTTTCCGTTTAATTTCACTTTACTACTGTAAAATTGCCCGGCAATAACGAAAATGAAACCGTTCCGGCGAGCCCACTAATAACGGTGATTTGTCTCGTTTCTTTGCGGCACCGGTGGAACCTTTCCGACCAGTTGCCCATTTCTGGATTCCACATCCTTCGGCCAGAAACTGTTTCTTCCTCGGTAAACATCAATCAGGATAGAACCCTTTATTACAAACTGCATCTCGGAACGAGTTTCGTTCGATATTACCGATCCGACGACAGAAAACTCTCCGTCGAATCGTCTCATCGATCCGAATGCAATTACCGCAAGAGAACGTTAATCAAATATCCAGCAACATTTTTCAATCGTTCATTTCCAACGTCAATTTCAAAAACAGCAGCGTAATTAAAGACAAGCGATAATAAAACAAACCCGTCAGTACTCGTCTCGAACAGCATAAAACAAACAAAATCATCTCCCTTGGAACACTCTGTCGAGGACAATCGATATATTCCAATTATTTCGCAATTGGCTGTCCGAAAGAGCCACCCCTTAAGATGTCGAGACCCGAACGGGAACCTCCGGACCGTCATTCGTTAAAAACCACGGCCAATCCGCGTCGGGGACTCGTCCCGGCGAGGATCCATCATCGGTCCTCGTCACGCGGAACGGACACCGTTTTCATTAAGATCGCGCTGGTCGGCACTTTTCCTCCCCCGCGCGCGCGTCGGGTAACGAGCCGGCCGTTACCCGGGCGGATATTAAATCAGTTCCGCGGTAAATAACGCCGTCCACCCCGTCGTTTTCCTTTCCCCGATCCGCCGGCGGGCCGGCCCCCTCCTTCTATCCGTTCATCGATCTCTTTCCATCCGTATCTGTATCTATAATCGGCCCGGTAAGCCCCGGTCTCGTTCGTTTCGTCGCTAATTATTTTAATTGGCCGGCGCACATTCAAAAGAGATACCCAGAACGAAGGTGGAAGGTTCCCCAGCGGCGAGTCCGCTTCGATTACCGATCGACTCTCTTCTTTCCGTACCGGTCTCCGCTGTTTTATTCGCCGCCCGCCCCTCCTCGCCCTTGTCCTTTTCTCCTCGCCACGAAATTGCTCGTTAGCATATTGATTGGCGATGACGGGACCGGCGCTGCGGTGGTCCACCGTGTCCCCCCTTCCGCTGCCTCGCCACGCTGGCCATGCCCCCCCCCCCCCCTCCTCTCGCACGCACACACCCCTTTCCGCGGAGAGAGCATTAAATGGAATCGCGAATTAATATCGCCCGTACGAGACAACGCGATCGCGATAATCGATGGTACCGAGCGCATCCAACGGGGGCCCCGGGCGACGTAACGGCAGTCAGCGCGAGAATCCGCTACCGGCCCCGATCTTCCCGCGGAACGGAGACGGGACGAAGTTTACTGTAAGTCGACTCGGCTCTGACGGGATGTACTGAATATTTCATGGGTACTTCGGAAACGGAGGCAATTCCGGGCATCGGCTGTCGATGACTCGAGAAATACGACGGTCGGCCGCATTCCTCCCGCGATTAATTGCCGCGACTAAACTCCGGCGGAAATTAATAAAGCAACACCGGCGAAGCCGCAGCTCTGCGCTTTATTATGTGGATTCTTGGGGTTGTTTCGTAGGAATCAGGAAGAATGTTTTAAGATGGTGAAATGTGGTACCGTAACTTAAATTTTTCCTTCGTTTATCAACCGATGAGCGTGATCTCATTGAAATTCCCGTGATATTCGTTGTAATCTAGCAGCTTCAGCGTGGCGCTTTGTACCTAATCACTCTTTCGGACGTCACGGATCGCCTTCTCGGATCTAAATCAGTGGTGGTCGATCAAAGGCGATTCTAAGTCGCGGATGGGTTTGGCAGCGAGGATGGAGCGGCGGGGGAGGGAAGGGTAGACGCGAAGGAAGGCGAGAGGGACGGGTGAAAACCGGCGATACACCTTTAGGCTTCGTTAGTCAAGCAGTGACTTATCAAAGGGCAGGCCTCGGCCGATACAATGGCTGAAAATCCTTCGCGTTGTTGCATGTAAAAGATGGCCCGGCTGTCTCGTAATTTACGAAGGACCGGCACGGTCTGTTTCTACTTTGACAGGCAGCGCCGGGCTCTACACGTAAATCTGGCGCTGCGAACTTCGACGCTCTTACGTTTCGACAGGGGTTGGTGGACAGTAATCGATTACAAAAGAACGGGACACGAGTCCCGTGCTCGTCTCCCTTTTTCGAACTTCATCCTGCGCTTCCCCTGTAACCTGGAATATCTTGATTCTTTAATGAGGATAGTCGGAATAGAAAACAATCAGCTGGACAGAGAATCGTATATACCTTTGTTCATTATTTCTTCAAAATGTCCACGTGCCTGGATGATAGCCGATAGATGTATATTCTGAAGAATATAGATATATCACATCACGTGCAATTAAACGCACAAGAATATTCTCAATTCGTTTCGGTAAGCTAAAGATAAAGTGAAACTGGGTTATCCAAATATTGATCAAGTTTCTTAGAAAAATGCATTCCTCGATTATTCTGTCTCAATTATTCTCTTCAACACTGCACGAACTACATCGCCACTAAAAGAAGCATACATCCTTGAAATTTCGAGCGAAATTTCGAAATTTCAGCGTCACATATTTGACGACCGTAATCCTGTATTTTACATAATGAAAATGAAATTAATCCCATGGACATTATTAGGAATTACGAACTACATTATATTCAGCAACTCAATGACTCGTTTCATTTTCCCACCATTTCGTTTACAAGATTCATCGGATCGAAGAAAATATAATCCAGGAGACCGTCACCGAAGCAAGCGCTGGTAACGTGTTACAGTCACTCCCGATTTCCTTCGGACAACCATACCTTCCTATGCACCTAGATACTCCCACTGTCCGTCCGAGGGTGACTCACCCCGCGCGGAGAGCCGTCGTGTCCGCGGCGGGCGCATTAAATCCGCAGTCCGGTTATTAGTGCTATCTCCAGGACGCGATCTATCCCACGCAACCGAAAATCGGCGGACAGTGTGTCCATGTGTCCAGGTCCCCGGGGACAGGAACTGCTGTCGCCGCGGCGACCCCCGCGATTCCGAGATCTCGGTCTCGTGGACGTTAGGGTTAATCCTAGGTCCCGGCCTAGACGTTGACAGGCGAAACCGGCCTCGACCGTTGCGGCGGCGGCGGCGGCGGCGGCGGCGGCGGGATCGGAGCGATCGCGGGCCGTCGTCGTTTATTTTGGCGAACGCTTAAAACATTGTCCCCGTTGAAGGACTGCTGCCGCTCTCCCGGCGAAACCTGACTCGCGTTCGGAACGGTCGGGGACGGCGTTTCATTTATTCAAAGTAAGTTATTGCGATCGCCGCGGCCACTATATTACCGGCCAAAGACTCCTCTCCTGCCCCGTCCATTCCTCTTTCGCCGTTTCCGTCTCTGTCTGTACACGTTCGATACCCGGCCTCCGACCCGCCCCCCTTTCGCTCCAGGTCCCGATTTCCAGGTAAGATATTCATCTAATTCCCCCCGATTAGCTGGCCGCGGACGACCGAATGGCAATCCGGACTGCCTATATAAGCTTTTCAACCGTTCGGACAGCTACCACTAACTTCTCCCGAGCTGGACAATTCGTTATATCGCGCTCGCGCACACGGACGCCGTGCCCGACGCGTTCTAGGACGGACCCTTGCCACGACGATGGATGCCCGTCTCCTCGCTTCTCCTTCTCCCTGGACACGCTTCGTTAAAAGAACCACCTTCGCTCGCTCCCTTCGCTGATTGACTGCGGACTGATTTGTCCTCGCAGCTTGTAATTTCTGGATCCCCGCTGTTCCATCGTGGTCCTCGCGATTGTTTCCAGATGAGAGAGGGTCTCGCGCGGGTACGCTCGATGGGGAGATGATCGGTGATTGGCAGATTCCTATTTGTTCCAGAGATTCTTGGCTTTTAATTGTTCATTTCGGGCGGTTCTTGAAGGAGCCACTTCGTAGACAACGAACGGTACGACGTTGATGATAAAAATCAAGCTCCGTTCCTCGTCTCATTTCTGACTCACTGTCAGCGACCTCTCTTCATCTCTAAATAAAATTCGAAAAGAATTACTATACCATACATGTCATTAATACCTAGAAAACATATTAATCAATCAGATACAGACTTCTATGTAAGACTCATTTAAATTTTCAGTTGGTTTTAGTGGAGTATTGAGTCACACCAATTGAAAATTTAAACATTTCATAATCTAAACAAGATTATCTCATGTATCTTCACCTTGGAGTCAACCTACGTCGAAAGTCTACTCGGATCCATTAACCCTTTGCGGACGCATGTCGACATTTCAGGTGAAATTTTCATATTTATACTGCAAACGAATGATTTAATCACTTGAACAGCAAGTGTTTAGCATATAGTTCCCTTTTTACTATTGTTTCAGCATTCTGTATAATTTAGCTTCATGTGTTACAAGCTTTGGGCTTTAACACTTTGACTGCCACGTAAACATCAGAACTTCCATGTGCTCGAAACAGTTTTCTCCATTAACCGGAAACTGAGAAATCAAGATTCCTCTTAATAATCGCCCCACTATCTTTCTTATATCTCATATATCCGACAAAATTCGGTTCGTCCGATGCGTCATGAAGAAAATTAATGTCCACGTTTCTCTAAAAAATAATGTCATTCTGGTGACGCGGCAGTCAAAGTGTTAAAGAGTTCCCGTCTGCAAGAGGTTAATTCGATCGATCCAAGAGATCGCGAGTTCAGCCAGGTCCACCGGAGGAAATCGAGACTTCAATGATACGTTGCGCCGGACAAGATGATAGTCGTCTTAGACGAAACCTCGCGGATCCGGCGGCCGTTCAGTATGCCGGTGCGCGTCGGAGGAGGGCCCCTGGGAAATTTCTTGACAACGGCTGCCGCGGCTCGGCGCGGCACGGTACGACGCGGCTCGCAACGTGGGAACAATTTGCAAGCCCGCGCCACGGTTCCGAGCTACGGTTCGTAACATTCCTAAGCTGAACGGTAAACGGTTATTCGGGACGCGTCCTCGTACGTGCATGTACGGGGGAGAGAGAGCCCGGCCCCCGTATCCCGTGACGCCCGAAGACGCCGGCTGGAATTCCGGAATTCGTCGGAGAAATTCCATTCCCCGTTCGCCTCCGTCTCCGCGTTCGTTTTCGCCTCCCGCCGCGGATCACGCTGCCAGCCTCTTTTGTCCGCGCGTCGCCTTTACGGGACTACGCTGACGTACTCGGAAGAAGAATTTTCGGCCCGCCCTCGGAACACCGCGAAAACGGCGCGCCATTTCGTTCGGAATTTCGCGCGGTTCCCAGGGACGAAAGAATGGCCGCCGGCCCATTATGCGTCGGGGATTCTCGTTAATGAAAGTCCGGGGCACCGTGGTCGCTCAAAATTCTGTGTTCGAAAATGTCTTTGATTTCGCTGTTGCATTACGATAGTTGCAATTGATATTCAGATTCCGATGGGTTCGTTGAAACGGATTATCGAAGCTGGTTGTCATAACGAGATGAGACTTATTGAAAATGAACTAGTTTAGACATTCGGTTAAGGGAACTTAGGATTGTAATTACATTTAAGGAAACGTTCGAAAGCACAGTCGGAGCAGGTTTGAAAATTTCAAGAATCGTTACGATCGGATTCGCCGCGAACGCGAGAGATCGAAAATTCGAGACGGTCGGTGGACGGTCTAATAATAGTGATCCCTTGGTGAAACCTCGGTTAAGAGCACCGTGTCTCCCAGGTTGCTATGAAATTTATTATGCTCGTGTTTACTTCGCGGGAAGGATACGATCCCTGATTTATCTGTATTCGAAGAAGAAGGAAGGGGGCTCGCGCTTAGTCGCGCAAACATAAGGAAATCGGAAAGGAGGACTGAAGATGTCGTTCACGGGGCGGGGAATTGTAAACGTCGACGGGAGTGACACGCGTATTTCGAGCACGCGGCAACAAAATCCCGTCGGTTCTATTTGCGGGGTGCCACGGTGATGTTTCACATTGACGGGCCCGACGAGTCTCTCTCGCCGCTCCGCGCGGTGAATCTTCATAGCCGAGAAAACTTGAGCCTCCTTTTTTGCGAACGGGGAGCGCCCCTGCTAGAGATCCGCGCGATCTACCGCCGTGGTTCCTCGTAAATTTCGACCCGTCGTAAAACGCGGCCCCCGCAACACCGCGCGAAAGATGGAAACGTTTGTTTTCTTGTTAGAATTTTTATAAACAACGATTCGCGTCGTTGCTTTGATTCCACGTCAGATGAAACGAGTGTATTAATTCTAAGTTGAATGTCGCGCGATTTTATAGACGTTTTCAAGTTTGGCGATTTCATACACAAAATGGGGAAACTATACCAACTGAATCGCATTAGGTAACATTATTTATAATATAGCAATGTTTTCTAATGATCGTTTAACCCTTTGCGGACGAAGATTCTCAGCAGAGCTGAATTATATATCAATTGCTTAAATAATAGACAAAACAGAAACTACCTGCCGATCTCTCGCTGTTTCAGTAATTAATTTGTTCTCGACTCAGTCTTCCAAATATGAAACTTCCATCCGAAATGTCGACAATCGTCAGCAAAAGGTTAATTGAGCGTAAAGTAATTCAACTTGGCTTGCCTCCGAGTAAATTACAAGCAATTCAAACGTAATTAGACAGTTACTAGAAATTGAATAAACACTTCAAAATTCCTTTCATCGCGAGAAACTCGAAAACACTGCTCCCTGTTTCAATATTCTCAAGAATTTATTCGTTTAATCGCATATTTTCCAGCGTACTGTATAATCAATTACGAATGACGAATATTAGAGGTATCGGAGTGGTTCGACGACTTTTACCCAGAAGTCACGTTCGCGTTAGGATCACGGGGAGATCCAGGGTCCCATCACCTGGCGACGAATCGAAAAGGGGGTGTAGACTCGGTTCGCCCCGAAGGGGTTGGAGCGCGATTATTTCGAGAGCGGCCGACCAACCAAGGCAATCATAGGCTCGTTATGGGGCTCGCGCGGGAAGCCATGGTGAACTCACCGTTCTGTGCATCCACTGGTGTGAGTGACAGATAATGCACACCACCTGCGCGGCCATCGTTTACCTCTGTGTACGCGGTTAGTTCGGTCAAGATGGCGATCGTCAGGGGTCTCGTGCCCGGCCCGTGTCCATTATAGCTGCGTGTAACTGTCTTGTTACGCGAAAAGTAACGCACAAATAATCGTCTTTTATCGCGATCGCGCCGCGAAACAGCGCCCGCTGACCCTTGAACTTTAATTAAAAGACGGTCTCGTTCGGCGTACGGTCGTTAAATTAAATTTAATCCGACGCGGCCGCGAGGAATTTACGGCGGGCGCGTTCAGAAGAATGAAGAAAACTAAAGCATTAAATATTATCTTGGCAACGATCGTTCTTGTGATTTTATTACCGCCGCCCGCTAAATAACAGGCACGCCTCTGTTATCTCGCAAAGCGCAGAGGATGCTTTCGAACAATAAAAGCCATGATTCGATGACAGCGATTCTGTTTTCGAGAATTTCGTTCTAAAGGGAATCAGAGGAAAGTGGAGCATTCGAAAGGGAACGCGTTGTCGAGGGAAATAGATCTCCGTATCGATTCCTCGACTGCTTCTTGAAATATTACAGTTTCGTATTTTCCGTTCGCTCTTTGCATATTGTAGCGCGTTACGTTGAGCGAATCGATACGGCATTCGATAGTTCAGTTCATGTGGTTCTCGCAGAGGTAACGAGGGACTCGCGAGAAATTTTTCGAACGCGTTTAAGGCGACGAGCAAAATGGTTGGACCTATATCGATCACGCGACCAGTCACGCGAACACTGGGCGGGGTTCTCGAGAAAAGTACGCCGTGTACCCGACGCGTCGTTACCGTGCCTCGTATTGTTCCTTCAACCAGGTGATCATTATGGCGGCCACGCGAGGCGAAACCGATGTCGATGCGAACGACAGTCTCCGTGCCGCGACGCCCACGATCGAATACCCGCGGCCGATTGCTACGAATCACGGTGACCCGGTTAGAAACCCATGGAAACGATGACTAAGCGAATTTCAGTAGGAAACAGGGAACGAGATTAAGGGAACTCTGAAGCGTTTCTCGCTCTCGAATGAATCGCCTTTCCTCCAACACGATTAGCCAATACAATCAATTCCATACAATCGAACAAAATGAAAAAAAGCATATTTCAATACGCATTGAACAACGATCGATCAAACTGTACTCGTCGAACTACAATGAAACCAAAATTTCTTAATCTCACGTCGCATCAAAATTCGGCTCGATGTGTCACCGAGGAAACAAGGTTCAACCGATTCTCTTGCATACTCGCGACGCACAGTGTAATACCAAAACGAATGGACTCCTATTCGAAAGGTGTTCGAACGCGAGGCGTCTCGAATTCGCCGATACAAATGAAATCACAACATCCGACGCGACCGGCGGTACGGGATAAGCCGTCGCAAAAAGCTTGTCGGCCGAATTAATGGCCGTCGAAGTGTTGAATTCGCGCGAGTAGCCGCTCCGCCGCCGGTAGCGGACGGAGACCGCTGTCCGGCCGTTAAAAGAACTTTATCACCGGCGTTCCATGACTTATCGCGGCACGTGCGTGCCCGTAGAAAGTAACGTTTAATGGTCCGGCATCGCTTCATAAATCCGCCGCTTTTTCATCAGTATCCGGCCGGCGTAATTTCGCGGGTCGGGCCCCCGGCACCCGGCGAGAAGAAAAATTCGGGCAGATGCTCGGCGGCCGCGGCTCGTCTCGCTCGTTTCGCGGGCTCGCTCGAACGGCGGAGTGGAAGCGGACCGCGAAAGAAAGGGAAAGAACGCGTCGTGAGGCGGGCAGAAGGGGGTCGGCCGGCGCGGGGCGTAGAGGGGAGGAGGGCCGCGAGCGTAAGTAACGAGTTCAGAATTTCATTAGCGGACGGGCGGCGAGATTATTTTAAAGAGATACGGAATTACCTGATTAGGAGGGAAAAAGTCATTAACTCAGGCGAAACTAATTAACGCTAGGTCCGGGGAACGGGCTCCTCCGCCGCGTGGAAGGGCGCAGCCCTCCGCAAGACCTTCCCGCTCCTTCTCTCTCCGCCTTTTTCTGCTCCCAGCCGGCCGGCGATGCTTCTCTCCGAGGATTATCCCCGCGAAGAGATCGATCCGTCGGTTTTGTAAACCGCGCCGGGAGCGAGCGGAGGCGGGCACGAGAAGGGCGAGCTCGATTTTTCAAGCGTGCGAGCGGAGCGAGGCTTCGCGTTGCTCGCTTTGGGCACGGACGAAATTTTTGCCGAACGATCGGGGGATTTTCTTATTTCGCCCGGTGCGTTGCGTTGCTCCTTCTTTAATGGAAACGGGGCACAGCGGAGGAATCGATTCGACGTGTCCGCCGAATAAATTCGTCGTTCGTTTAAGGGAGAGTCGAGCGTGTCCCGATCGTCGGGATATAATTAACATTAGCCCGGGCGACTTTGTTCCATTACCGCGGTGGACAGAGCCGGGGAATCCCGAAACGGCGGAGGAGACGTCGCAGCCGTGAACGGATCTGTAATTGATTAAACGGCGGGGCACCTAAATACGCGCACCCGTGCTCCGCGGGGGAACGATAATTTACATTTCTTATAATTGCCCGCGCGTTATCGGCGGAGAGGCTTAAGAGGCCCCTTAATGAACACGGACGGCAGGAATGTGGGTGGAGCTTCGGGGCGAATCTAGAATGCCCGCCGCCACTCCCAACGAAATCGCGGCCAGAAAATACGCGCGGCCGGAAGTGTACAAGTTTATTAACTTCAACGACGGCATCGGCCGGTACGATAAGATCGCGGCCGATCTCTCCGCGGTTTTACGTTCTCGTCGGAACGAGTCTAGGAAAAGGCGGATTGCCGTTCCGGCCGAGGTACCACTGCTCGCGCGGGCCGCGTTTTAAGAATTATCGGTATACACCGCCATCATCAAAACCGAGTCTAAGAAAGGAAGACAGAGAGAGAGAGAGAGAGAGAGTGAGAGAGTTGCTTTATTACTTCCCGATCGGTTAGATAATCGAAGCAACAGCCTCTAAACTCACGGACCGTCTGTCCAATTAGCAACAAAACAAACACGTTCCTGCCGGCCGTAATTAGCTTGTCAAAGCTCGTTCACCGGAGATCGAGATTCCTCGATTGAAATCCGCGGCGTTTACGTCCTACCGGCGAACAATGACGCCGATGCGATTATCTGAACGGAGAGCCGAGCCGGAAGCCTGGCTCGAGCGCCACGGTAATTATTGTCTCGAGCGGCGGCATCGGCGCGGCGAGAATAAGAAAAAAGGTTTCCGCGGTATCGCGGCCGGCATTAACGCCCTGAGAAAGACTTCATCGGCCCCGGCGACGAGGTGAGAATATAATTAACCTGACCGGCGAGTAGACAGCGTTACCCTGAGCACACCGATTCATAACCGTAACAAGATTAGCGGCCCGCCACCCCTCCCGTCCGGCCTTTATTGTTTACACTTCCCTCCTTATCCTGGCCGCTTCCGCGGGCATCCACTTCCTTTTGTCTTCGGCACACGCCCTGCGCGCCCTCCGCCGACCGCTGAACGGTCCTGGTACCGAGGCGTGAATTAAGAGATACGATCGTGGGATCCCGTGGTTCGCCTATTATCGCTAATATACTGGAAAGTACCGAGTACTCCCACTTCAATATTTCGTTTCTTTAAACGAGGCACGGGGTGTGCATTCATTACGGAGATTAAGGAGCACCTCCTTTCGTCGAGATTAATAGATCGCGCGATCTAAGGGAATGCTTCACTGTTCCGCGCGAACTGATTCTTACTGGAATATCACGTTATGTTGGTGTGAAGATTAGCGGTTGCTTTTACACTTTCGCTGCCACGTCAATCATTCTGGTGACACCGTTGTTTATATAGACTTAAACATTGATTCTCTTGGTGACGTAACGAACCGAATTCTGTTAGATGTATGAGATAAGGAAGATAGAGCAATTATCAAGGATATTGACCTTTTAGTTTCAGCTAAGAAAATTGCTGATTGCGTAGGAGTTTCGCTGTTTACTTGGTACTCAGTGTTAAGTTTATTATCGGTTATATACCGAGGAACTTTTTTTCTATCAAGGCCGCATTAAGTTTTCTAATGTATTAACCCTTTACTCGGAAGTTTCTCACTGGAAATATTTAACATTTTTCGACGAGGTGATTTGAAACTATCTCTAAAAGTAATCACGAGTGCATTGAGCAACAAAGATGTTTTATTCCAATATTTCACGTATCGAGGCGGTACACACAGTTCAACGTTAAACATCACATTTTATAGTTCCACTGCGTCGGATCAAGTGGTGACTAAGAGTCACCTCCCGAGTGCAACGGGTTCGTGCAGAGTACGGTGCGCAATCTAAATTTATATACTCCGGCAGTTTTCGCAACTTGTTCGAAATTAATCCGACGATTCGGCGAAAGACGTTCGAAAGATGTATAAACAGCCGTCGAAACAATCCCACGATCGCACTCGAAGGCACCATAAACTCGAGCCGCGCGTTAAACCCCATAAATTTTTGCCAACAATACAGTTATTACTCGGTCGGCATGGTCGGTGTTTTCACGCCGTTCCAAGGACGGGCCAATAAAACCCCGCGGCCGTGAACAATAACGCATGCATTACGGGCGCATCATCGTTAAATATTTATTCGAAGGCGGCCGGAGGAGGGACGGCCACGAGATAGAGCCGAGCTACCCCTCTCTTTCGTAATCCTTCGACCAGTCGCATCCGTTTCGTATAAATATCTGCTATCTGATCGAAAAATGACTGTTACCATTGCTTCGGGACGCGTGTAATTCGCTAATTAAATAAAGATACCGGCCACCGATGCAGCCGGCGTTGCGGTGTTCATCGCTCGGCCCAGCCGCGCGCTGAACGGCTCGCCGACAATGTTGTAACTCAGCTGCCATGACACGGCGCGGACGCCATGATTTGCCTACTCCCGGAAGCCACGACTTCTGTCGAAGTATGTCGACGGACATCGAACCATTAATTAGATCGATATCCTCTCGGCGTCTCGTTACGATGTATTTTTCACTGTGCCACCGTCCGAGCCAGCGAGGCTTCCGAACAGGATCATTGATTGCTTAACCGTTCGAGTGATGAGAAACGCTGTAACAATCTTTTGTGAAACAGAAGTGTCTATTTTATGTTATTAAGTATAACGATTGCAAACGGATATATATGAAATGAAACGTTTAATTATAGTAAGGATATGATAGATATAACGAGTTAATTCTAATGAATTATCCTTCTGTATATCAGATCAACTTAACCACTTGTTAAGCATTCAGTGTCTAATGTAGCAATATTTGCAAAAGGTCCTGCACAGTTTAACACTGGAATCACCAAGCAGTTGAATTGACATTTTCAAATTTGTCTATAGGGACTTTAACCATTTGTGTGCTGAGAAACGCTATAGCGCTCTTGTGTTGCCAAAATTGCGGAGAGCGCGGAGGCCCTTCTGTTTATCAGTATCAATTATAATTTTCTTACGTTTTTCAAGAAATAAATCAAGGTAAATTTGAATAACTGTTATTTTTTGATATTTTTTTGTAATAACAATCTTTGCGATCTCATTAGATAACTATTCTTATTTTTCTGCATACACACCCAGTCACTTCCGCATTTTTGCTAAACATCCACAAAAGTTTAGCATCCAAACGGTTAAGGTTGCCTGGAATTAGATTTGTAGTCTATAATCGATCGGGTGCTATAATGAAGATACACATCCATCCGCTTTGTTTATTTATTTATCGAGCAGCGTTCGATGACCACAGATTTAACTTACTATGTTGTACGCTATCTTACAAATAGATACTCGAAACAATTTTACAAACTTTAGATTTTATCCTATAGATTTAATTTTCAACTGTCGCGCAATCTACTGAAACTTTCAGCGTAATTACATGAAACGATACTTAAAATTACACTAGCCTACAGATTAGATGCTTAGATAAACAATCGAGTTAGTCTGTATTCGAGTAGAATTCGAAATTGACAATGGAAAGATTCTGTTCGCAATCGGAGGACTAACGGTACGGCAATACGGTGTTCAAAATATCCAGGAACCAGTGCGGCTGGTTCGCCGAACTTTACGGCGCTGAAAAAGCCGTAATGATTTTGTCGTTCTTATCGCGATCGGCCGGCCGTATTTTCCTCGGCGAGGATCCACACGACGGACGCTAATTGTACAAAGACATAATGAACCGAGCGGCCCGGGCCCGCGTATCGCCGCGCGTTCGTTAACGCAGCGAAAAGAACGGTTTTACGAGAGGCAATTATTGCGTTAATAATTTATCGCGGGTGAAATATTCATAGAGCGATGCGCCAGCTCGATATAGACGCCATGCAGATCCCCCGACAAGGTGTACGCGAAGGAGGTGCGTGAAAGGGGATGGCCCCGGTTTCGCGTATCACGTTGCGTCACGGACTTTACGCCCCTTTCAGGTTATTACGCCGTCTACATTATACTTTTCTAGTCAGACTTTCATCGCGGCCGGAACGTATGGGTGATGCTCTGAAAGGATACCGTACTTACAACGTTCCGGCAATACTTCGGGGAGCAATTTATCTTGCCGCGGGTCCCGCGAAATTTTATAGTCGCAACGCGTCGTAGATTCGAGCTTAAAAGAATCGGATTTAAACTAACCCGCGGCGCACTAAATTTGTGTTCTTAGGCGGCGTTGCGCCCGTAAATTATCTCCCCGCGATAATAATCCAACGGAATTTATACGGTGCCCGTTAGAAGCGAATCGCGGACGTCGAATTCCGAGGCCGCTGTCCGAAATAGAATTCCCGGCGATTCCATTTGCGTCTCGATCGTTCAATTTCAACCTTTCGATTCGCGGTTCCGCCTTCCTGACCCTCGAAGTCTGGTACGATCCACCCTGGGACCTCAAAAAGCGAGTGCCGAATTAATAAATTCACCCCGGAATATTTTCCCAAGGAAATTCATTCACTGCTGAAAGAAAATCTCGCGTTAGTCCTCGAGCCGGCCACCGATCATCACCTGCGCGTGTCCGTTGAGCGGGAAAATTTTCAGAATCTCTTCGGCTACACCCCCACCCCCACCCCCATAAAGTTGGCCGGCTAAAGCCGGCGACAAAAATCCTCGGAGTTATGGGTGCACCGTTTTAACGTGCAAGCAACCAGCCCGTTTTTAGCCGTTCGTGGAAGCTCGAGAGGGTTGTTCCCTCCGACGCCCACCCCCTCGCGCTTTTTCTTTGTTCCTGTCTATTCTACGCCACCCATTTTACTACGGGACTCACCCCCCTCCGTTCTTTTTCCCCGAGTTCGCTCTTTCTCCCGTGCATGCAATTCCCATGCATATTTGCGCGGTTCTTTACGAGATACATTTTTTCCCCGTTGTCACCGTCGTCTTGCCGGGTATTCGGCCGCGGATACGCCGCCGTTGGGGATCGGTCTCGCCACCCTTAACAATTTAATCGGATTATCTTCCCCGGTAAATAAGAAATCATAAGAAAATGGTAATTCAACGATTCTGGAATAATTCCTTGTTACATACTTCTGCTGACGATCCGAGAAATGGACTCCGTGATCCTTTTTCACGGCTGAACAATGAAAATCCCATTTTTCTGTATTACTTAACCCTTAGCACTCCAGGTTGTTTTGTAATCTATAACTGCGACTAATTTTTATAATATTCCTAGCGAAAATGAGGAATGCTATAACATTTCTTCGATCTTTTATTTTCCTTCTTAGCACAAAATTTGGATGTAGAATATAATTTTAGGGTAGTTTAAGATTCCTTAAAATATTTAATATTACAACTGGCAATACTGGAGCCTACACAGTTCACAGGGTCGAATAACACTCGCTTGAACATTGTTCGTTGCAAGACGAATGCTTTCGTTGTAAAGTGTTCTTTCTCAGTTTCAATATTTCAGTGATATTTCAGAACAAAGAAATACCTAGATCAATAACCTACAACAACTCTGACACACGATAACAATAATTTCCACAATAATATTACAAACCAGTCTCGTCCTCTGTCTTCCGCGCCATTGACACCATTAACCAGTTTCCCTCCGATCGCTAAGAGCCGATCACCGAGCGAACGAAAAACGAACTGCAAACCTCTCCCCAAAGGGTTACGTCTCAATCTTCATTGGCAGCCGGGCGTACATTACTAATCGTTAATAACCAGGCCGCAATAAACACGCCGGCGGCCATGATGGTGCGCCGGGGTATCAATCGATTTCCGGTCGCTCCGGTCGCCGGCGAAACCGGGTCGCGCATGGAAGAAGACCTTTCCGTGCGGACTGCCGGCCACCGTTCATTTATACGACGCTCGATACCGACGTAACGATGATCGAGGTCCAGTCAGCGTTATGCATCGATGAACCCGAGAATGCAACTTCATCCCGGCTGGGCCTGGCAGGCCGGAGCGGCGCGGTGCGGCGCGGCGCGGCACGGCCGAGCATTCCGCGCGCCGAACCGGTTTCGCTTTACAATATAACTTACGACGGTAGAAACGAACGGTCGATAAGCTGATAAACAAATCTGTTCGCTACCGAAGGAACGATTATTCTCCGGCCCCGGGGTCGAGCATCCACGATCGTTGCCGCCAGCGGAACGGCTTTTTAATCGCGACAATTTGTTGCGGGCCCACGTTCTCTCTAATTAATAAAAACCGTTGGATCCGCTGAAACTCGCCGGGAACGATTTTATTTCGGTGACGCCGCGATCTTCGCGGCGGGGATCGGTCAGCGGTTGACCGTCACGGTGGTCATCGATGACGAGCGTTGGGATTACTTGGAAACAATTATAAGAGAACCTAAGTGTCAGAATGTTCAGTTATTTAGGTAGCTAAGAGTAAACCTTTGCACTCGAGAGGCGGCTTTCATTTGATATGAGGAAGAAAATTGGAAAATTTAGAATTCGAGAAATTAGAAATTTAGAACATCGGAATAAGATGGTTTCGTCGCTTAATTTGCGCAAGGTATTTCTTTATGTTAGTTGTAGAAAATATTGATATTTCATCGGAAAATAATGAATATTTTATTATTACTAAAGTGATGCTAATGTAATACTGAAAACAACACTAAAGTAATCCTTAGAGTAATACTAAAGTAATAATAAACTTAACCCTTTGCTCTCGAGAGGTGACTCGCAAGTTGAATATTTAGTATTTTAAATTAAACTTTGCGCTATAGGAAGTATTTAAATGAAACAGCTTTGTCCCTTAATATATCTGTGAATTTTCGTTAAATTAGTTCCAAACAATGTCGTCTATATCTCGTCGAAAAATGTTCACACTAGGTTTACGGAGTGCGTCAATTTGACGCACACTGAATTTTATAAACATTACTTGGCAAACTATTTATGTCGGTTTTGGTTGATTCAGTTACAAGAATACGTATCGTAATAACCTAATTTTAAATCCCTAATTTCCAACATCTAAATGGTCGAACATCAATTTTTCTAGGAACAATAGAATAAACGGGACGATAAACGTCCGTAAACCTAGGGTTAAATATTTCCGAAATCATGGCTGATTCATTCTAAAACCATTTGCGTATGTTACGGTTTATCGGCAATGTTACACAAAACGCTCCAAATTATCGTGACGGTCAACGTGTTCATCGAGGATTAACCAACTTGGGTACTTCTCGATTCGACGATTGCCGGACAAAAACGGTCCGCGATCGCGCGTCGATTTTCGAGCGGCGCAACCTCGATATTTTCAATGCGGTCGTCGCACCCTTGTCGATGTTAATGGGCCCATTTAGAACGGCGCGGTTCGGTATGTTCGTTATAAATAAGGTAATTTTCCCGGGTGTTGTACGATGAAATTACCGCGCCTCGGCGGCTCGGCGCGTTTTTCTATTCCGGGACGGCGGCCGGGAAAAATCGGCCGGTAATCGGGACGAAATCGTCGGTATTTCTCATGCGGCCTATGTTGCGCAAGGGGCGGAGGCGAATAATCCGCGCGACTCGCCGGTGGAAACGTTTCTTGAACGACCGGCGCGATGTAAATGGCCACGGTGTTTCGTTCGCGATATTTCGCTGTCACGCGTGCGCCAATGTTTCCCGATACTCGGGGAATTTTTATTTCCCCGTGATTGTTGCGCCGAGTGTCTCATTTTAGGCGAGCTGCTTTTACGTGTCGGCGGTGTCGCTGAAAGCTGGACTGGGGAAGGATATTGGGTAACCTAACGAGAATTATTCAAATCACAATCTCGCCCTAGATTGTAACGTTATCTTACTCGATATATCCGCGTAACAAATGAAAACCTAGCGTTATCTTACAATAACCTATCGCACTAAAGGTTTCCAACAAAATATACCCACGACTGTTCGATTCTCTTAAATTCAAAGAGCAATATCCTTACCAACTGCTATCCTGTAAAGCAACGAAGTACAAGTAGAAAACTCCTTCCGAATGATTACCTAGAAAACCGTCCCAAAAATGCCTAGTGTTATCTTACAATGACCTATCGCACTAAATATTTCCAACAAACTACCCACGAATGTTCAATTCTCTTAAATTCAAAAAACAATATCCTTACCAACTGTTATTCTTAAAGCAACGAAGTACAAGCATAACTCCTTCCGACTGATTACCTAGAAAACAGTCCCAAAAATGCAATCATAAGAAGACCCTACAAGTGCCGAAGCAACAAGATCATCCTCCTCCGATCAACCAAGAACGATCCTTCCGAAGGAAACATTTCAGCACGCCCGGGAACTCGGGAAAGCCTGAAGGCGTCGCGAGGGATCGTTCGATAAGGTTTCCAGTCGGGTGTCCCGATATCGGCGGCGGCCATAAGAACGCGAATCGTACGGTTCCAGATCGATACCGGAGCGCCGACCCGGAGAAACTCGTTACCGGTGGGGCACCACAAAAATACAGAAAAATCCCGGGGCGACGAAAGCCGGCTACGCCTGGCGGACGGTTAAGGGGCCACTAAATATCCGTGGCCGCCGCGGCGTCGGCTGCACGGAACACGACGCGAGTTTACGCTCGGTCATATACGAGCCGGCGCGTGTAACAGGAAACTTACCTTAACCTCTTCACCCTGCCACACTTATTTCGTTGGCCGCAGCCGTTTTCATGGTCCCGGGCTAGTAAGCGATTTCGAGAGACTACCGGATGGTATATATACACGGGAGCGGGAAACGGCAGCTTAGGGAGCCACGTGAGCACTCAGAAATAGCAGCCGCCCATCCGCTAGCTCGCTCGCTCGCTCGCGTTCCCTGTCACTGTCAACGCCTAATGAACAATATATATAAGGCGGCGAGCAGCCAGCTAAGAATCCAACATGGCCACCTGCATCCCGAAGGATCGCAAGGGAATCCTGTGATTACATTCCTGGCTCTTCCCGCTTGCCGCCCCCGGACGCTCCCGGCCTCACTTCCTTCGAACCATCCCCCTTCGCCGAGACACCGCCACGGTCTTACCCGGGGAACGTTATTTCAACGGAGCCTCCGGCGTGTCTTGAATAGTTTTAGAACATCCTCCGGTGACAGGCCGAAAGACTTTTTAGAGGCGAGTTTAATAACGCCGGGTTTGATTTTATATCATAGCCAGCTGCCCGCCTTTCCGGGTGGACTTGCTTCGAGTTTGGGATCAGTAGCTTGTGGGGGTGGAGTGTGGGTTATGAAGAGTTAACGCAATCCACATATGTTTTATATTCGCAAGTGTCGAACCGGTGTTTATCAGCATTCTACAATGCGCGGTTGTACCGTGTAGGTTTTCGGGGTAAAGCCTCAGGCTCGCTGTTTCAGATTGAAAATCGAGATGTCGTTCGTCTAGTGTTACAGTTGGAAGTCGAACGTCGAAATGTCGTTTGTGCACTGTCGTATGCCAAGTGCCGAATGCTTAACACTAGGTTTACGGGCATTTATTGTACTTCATTCTATTATTCCTAAAAGAATCGATGCTCGTTTATTGGAGATTTGATGGTAGGTAATTGGGGTACACGTCAGTGTGATCGCATCAATCAAAATCGGCGTAACAAAATAATATTTCTAAAATCCAATATACGTCAATTTGACGCTTTACAATGCAACTGTCCTGTAACGGTACTTGTCCTATCAGAAACGTGGCGACAAAGGATCTTTGGGGAATTCGTTGGTATTGTATAGGAGTGGAGGATGAGGAAGTAAAATACTGAAGGCTTCTCGTGTTCTACTTTCTCCGTTGCAAGCGTTGATGCGAGTGCTACGAGTGTAAGGATTGTCTTAATCTGAAGCGTGTTTTTAGGGGAAAGGGAGTGGTTGAAAGTGTTCGATAGCTTTGCGGCGATCGAAGTTACGGAATTCTAATGAACACGGTTTTCGTTTGATTTTTGTTGGTAGCAGCAAACGAGCTAGTTCTTTAGTTCCACGGCCAACTTTCGTCGCGCAGTTCCACCGAATTACATCTCTGTCACAGCTGTTCGCGGCGATCGGGCGCACGCGATAGAAACCTCTTGCACGAAGTTCGCGGCGACGGTATTCAAGGATCCATCGATCATCGTGGCATTACGATCACTTTGACGTTCCCGTCGTACGTTATATACACCGACGCGCGGGACAATTTATTCGCTTGCGCCTTAGCCGATCGTATCTCGGTCTTAATTGCGAAACGATTCGGCGCGGTTAGCGTCTATGCTTCGTTGCGATTGGTAACGTCAATCCTAAATTTAAGAGGCTGACCGCGGACGAGCTTCTGCCTCTGCTCTAACCGATCCTCGGTGACCTATTGTTACGCCGGGGAAATAAATGGCTGGCGACCGTAAGCGTTTACGTGAATGAAAATTCTCGTGGACCAGTTCTCGCATGAACCGAAACCGAACGGTGAATTATTCGTTCCGCTAAGAGCATTCCGGAGTTTCGAATGAAAACGGGACATCAAGGAATTCCATTAGTTCCGTTATTAATGAACTTTTAAGGTATTAAATATTGAATCTGGCTCCGGTGCCCGAAGTGGACGCAGCCGAATCAAAATATCCGCCTTTATCGAGTTCAACGCCGCGCGGTTCAATCTTTATCGCCCTAAGGGCAACGCCAATGGATTTTTACCGTGTAACGCCTTAAATCCTGAAATGCCAAGTCACGGGCCATGAATTAACGATATGAATAATCGGGCCGATCGAGGAAATCTCCGTTTCTCGCGGCGCTGTCGCGGCCGGGAATTTATCTTCCTCTTCGGCGATCAATCGAATTAGAATATTACGATCGTAAAGACAACACTGAAAATGTTCCATTAGTTTCCACGGTCGCCTGGCCAGCGAGCTAACGGCGCGAGTATCCGATCGAAATTTAACGGCCGCGAAAGAAATCGGTTGCAAGTGTCTATCCGTTCGCGCGCCGGTTAATGAACAACTCTTCAGGGCCGCTCGATAAATTTTCATGCGCTATTGAACGCGATGGTTATGCGAGCGTAATTAGCCTCGCCGGTTCGTATATTTGTCCAGGTGACGGAACGCCGGCGACTCGAAAAACGACATAATCGCGAGAACGGATTGATAAGCGGTCACGTGAGAACGATCGCGCCGGCGAAGATCGTCTATCATTGAGAAACTATTGTCGGCTGAGCCTCAGAGCAACTGTAACGTTCCATTCAATGGCTCGTTAATAGATTAGCTACCCGTGATTACCATTTGGGGATACCAAACGTGTAACAATTTTATTATTGCCATAGTGAACGTACTATGGGTAACATTCGTATTTGTATTACGAATTAATGTACCGCGCGTTTCAGGTTAAATTGATTAATCTAGATGCAACGTGTGATATATGTATCTCGTAATGTGTTATTTTATTACTTACATCGTATTTTATGCATTACATTGTTCCACGTACTCCATTGAAAAGTACCGTTACAGAATCTGCGGAATTCTATGCGCCTTTAAATGTCACGATAAAAAGCCACGCCTGTTTCAGAAAAGAATAATACTAGCGAATCTATTGTAAAGCTAGCGAAGTCTATAGAATCACGCGAGAGTCATCGTGCAAGATGGCTGACAGTTGATGCGTTAAGACGTCCAGCGAAAACGCATTTCCGAGCGGTTTTTCCAGCCAATCGATTTCCATTTCCCGGTCGGAACGCGGAAAAGAAGTGTCGCCGCAGCCGTAATTTAAGTCGTATCTATTTCGCGTTTATTGACACGGTGCCGCTCGCGCGGCGTGTAAGATTTAATTTAATAAACTGTCAATAACGAGCCCGAATCGACAGGCGGCTCTCTTTTTTTCCCCGGCGAGCGGGGACACGCGAGCGTAAAGCGGCGCTCGTATCGTCGACGATCGATTACAATTCTAATGGAAAAATATCCCCGATACGGTGAATCGAGTTTCGGCGGATAATTACACTCGCTGTCGGGGCTGTTTCGATGGGCTTCAGTCAACGATCGCGTTAATCGAAATCCCGCGTTCACGCGATTTCTTCCGATTTCTCCGCGTTCGACGGGAGGGGGACGCGACGATTTAAGTTTACACGGGAGATCCACGCGGGACCCGCGGTTTTCATCGAAAAATCCGGATATTTAATTGCAGGAATATAATCATAAATATCGTGCCACGTGATCGGTACACCGACGTCCGCGCATGATGAAGCCTTTCAATTTCACTCAGCGGATAACACCGTCATAAATACTTCGGGTCGATTAAAAACCGGAGGAAGGAAAACTACGGTCGGAATGAGGGGAAAAAAACACACACGCACACATACACATCACGAGAGAGAGAGAGAGAGAGAGAGAGAGAACGGAAACAAAACACACAGAGAGAAAAAGAAAGAAACGGAGATAAAATAAAAAAGCATTACTCATTATAATCGCGCGCGTATCGACGCACCACTTTGCAAATTGCGTTCATAAATATTCATCGATAACACCGGCCCCGTAACGAAAGCGGGAACCGTCGAAAGCGTTCGAAATTTATCGATCGACCGGGCCCGATCTCTCGAATCGACCGGATCCTCCTCCGTGCGCTTCTTCTCCGGGGTCTCATTTAAACGCGTCCCGAAATTCGTCCTTCGTTCACGTCCGAACGCAATTATGCCGAACGGAACATAGAAAGGCTCCGCGTATTTCCCTTCGCGCGGGGAATTTTGTACGGCGACGATTTACGCGGGTGGGTTTATGCAACGAATATTCGTTGTGCAACCGAACGTATCGCTTAATGTCCGCCGGTTGCCGCGCCGGCCGACGATCCTCCGTTGTGTGTTTTGTTGATAAATCGACTCGCCGAAATTTATAACGATAGATATTATCGCGACGGGCGAATTTACATATCCGCCTTATTCAGCAGTTAACAGGTGTCGCGCGCTTTTAATGAGATATTTCTTTCTCGGAGGCCAATTAACGTGCCATTAGTTTTTTATTTATCTATTACTGTGCTTAATGACGCCCGGAGACGAATTTATATGCTCCACGGTGCAATTATTATTTCACACCAGCGCGCCACGTTATTGGCCGCGCACCGGCCACTGCGCAAATACTCCTCGATATCGGCGGAATACAAAATTGCCAGGTGGTATGATAAAACGTAATTTGTTAACAGCGGACGCATTTTATATGATAGGGAGAGGCGACTGTAATCCCTTTCGGCTTCAATTTATACACACGCGCACCAGTCGTTCGGATTCCATGCTTTTTCGGTGCCAAGGAACACGTTCCAACGTTAACGGTTCGAGAAATTTTTTAATTATAAAATACACCGTTTTTTTAATTAATCATGCGAAATGTAGAAGGATACTCTTATTCTCTAATATATTGGCAACTCGGTATTACGTCCACAATTATTGATACCCGTGAATCGAATAACTCTCAATTTTCCAAAATCGAGGTAGTATATAAATATTAAGGTAACAATATTCAATGCTTACGGTGGCCCGTTTAAATCAAAACTAATTTATAATACTCGCTGCAAACTCACATTTTACGAACTTGTCTTGTTAAAACGAATGCGCACGATATCGATAATCGAAGAGAGCATTGACAAACCTGAACTCATGGAATGATCAACAGACATGACTCAGTAACGTAGTATTAACCCCTCCCGGTGAAATGACGAGAGCAACTCGTCATTAACTTTTTGTACCGAACCGTACAATGACGACTAAACTAACAGATTGAGAATAAATTATAATATTTAGTAGTACCTTGCTAGGTTCCTCTTAATTAGCATTCTTTTAATCAACAAAATGTATGAACCATAAAACAAAACATATAGTTCTCTTTAATAAAAATATGCTTCTATATGCCCAATTTTTCATGATTAAATCCTATCGGAATCGATCATCGCCGACACAAAAAACCAGAAACGCAATTTCACATCAATATACCTTAACTAATAACCCTTTGCACTCCAGAGGTCACCACTTGTTTTGATACAGCAACACTACGAACTTGAATATTCAGTATTTTAAATGAAACTTTGTATTGCTGTGTCAAATATTTAAATAAAATAGCTTTGTCGCTTAATTCATCTGTGAATTATCGTTAAATCAGTTTCAAACAACGTCGTCTATATTTCATCGAGAAATGTCGAATATTTCCAATGGAAAACTTTCGAGTGCAGAGGGTTAACACTAGGTTTACGGAACTCATCAATTTGACGCACACTGAATTTCGTAAACATCATTTGGTAAATGTTTCGGTCGGTTTTGGTATATCCTAATTGTCTATTTTTAAATTTATAATTTTCAAAATTTAAATAGGCGAACGTCAACCGTTCCAGGAACAATAGACTAAACGTACAATAAATGCCCGTGAACCTAGTGTCAAATCAAACCGAGCACCAGCTCCCTGACAAGAACGTTCCCTTATCCGAACGCTCTCGTCTCCCAGTGACCCCGAGCAACGGACTCCGCCATAAATCCTCGGCGTCCGCGAAGAAACGAGCGAAATCGATCGCCGAAAACCGGTGCGGTCATTGCGGGAACAATCGCGATCCCTGTTCCCGCGACGCTCTCGCCGACTGCCGGTGGAAGGGGGGGAGGTGGGCCGTAAAATTGCGTCAGTGGCAGTAAACCTCACCGAGACCAGTTAATATAAAAAGGTCGGTTGCGCAAGGAATCCGTTTCGCCGAGTCGTGGCATCGGCTGCATGCGAAACGGCCGAGCAGTCCGCGCGTTTTACGCAATACTAATTATGCAAACGAGAAAGGAACTCGCCGGAAAAATTCACGCCGGGAATAATAATGCTGTCGATCATGCTAATGGCGGAAGTGAGGCCGAAGATAATCGTGGAGGTAATAACAATGGCGTATGCGTCGGCCCCCACCGCCCCCTCCCCCTCCTCCGTCCCGTTGCCTCACCCCCGTTCGCTGACCGTTGACTGAGAGCGCAGAGGTGATAAGGTTGACGTTAATTCATCGAGATCGGGACGCGCACCGATACACGTACACGGTACCGTTTTCGTCGTCTTTCGACGGTTTCGTAATTTCAGGCGGCCCACGGGGGAAAATGTTGTATGGCCGTCGTTAACCGCGACCCCGGCCTGACAGTGACACCATTACCGTTCATTCCTTGTCATTAATACACGCCGCTGCTAAATCATCGGGAACATCGTCGGGGACGTTGATCATTCGCTATTATCGGTACCGGTACGCTTCGCTATTCGTTTTCGAAGTGATGTTTTCTGATTTAGACGAGGAAGCTACGCTTTTATCGGAGCCTCGTCGTAGATTGATAATTTAACGTGTACTCCTCGAGAGGTGCCGGCGAGATGGGACGTGTTTTCGATATTGCTGAATTATTTGGACAGAGAAGGAACCGATGATACGATAATTCATCGTATTTTTGATTAATAAGAGACCTCGTCGAACCACACGGATTCCTGCTCCGTCCTCGTTAGAAGAATTCTCGGGGAAAGACAATTTGCATGGATATTAACGCTTTATTAATTACACACCGGGCAGTGTACGCTCACGCTGAGTCGAGTCATGAATAACTTCCACTATCTTTTGCCGAACTTATCACGACCCGGACGTGTCGCGATTAATTAGCTTCTTACGGGCAGTTCGAGTGTGATATTTTTCACAGTCAGCTACCTACGTTTGTTATTCCTCTCGATAATTTCTGCTGATCCCGTTCGCCGAGTTGAATCGCCTACAGTGAACAGTCGAATATCGAAGCGTGGCAGCATTAACAAAATGTGTTTCCCTGCGCTATCGAATTTAACATCTATGGAAACTATCGAGCAGTTAAATTGATTAATCATCTACCGAAACTTCGATTGATTTACAATTCAGTTTGCGTATTGACAAATGAATTTCTTTAATTCATCAGAGAAATCTGTTACCTTCACCCCTTGCCATACACGAGTAAAACCCACGACGAAAATTTCTAGATTAATTCAACAAAACTCACGCTGTTCGTTGCAACTAATTTCTATCATCAACGTGTCATCTTCAAACGAAATTTCCACTTAAAACGGAACATTTCGCTACTCTCCTTCCGAATCGCCGACAGTAAAATGTAACGCGAGCTTAGAGAAACTAAATATTACGTCGAGGGGTTAACAGTTGCGAGAAGAAGGCACTGAATAGGTCATTCGTGCCGTCCGGCGGGTTCACCGTTAAAAACCGTGAATCCAGCGAATGACGTAACGCGGCCAGGTCAGGGCGTTAATGTAATTGCGCGTTGAAGTTTTACGCCCGAATAAATTTGAATCGCGGCGCGGCGCGTTTCATTCGCGTTAATTCCCGCCCGCGGGATTCCGCGCCGCCTGTTTTTACTTATTCGCGCAGAACGTTATTAGAAAATTCCGGGCGTAGCGCGTAACTACGCGAAATAACGCGAACAATTGGCCGGCGTCGTTTTTGCCGCTCGCCAGATTAAACTCGACTTTACGAGCGAGCTTGCGAGGCAAAACGCGCGGGGCCCCGGCGAAGTTCATCATCATCAAGTCGGAGAGCCGCGCTGCGTGACTCGGCCGTGGCTCGAACCTAAAGCGAATTTATACCTTTTACGGCTACCGCTCGTTAGGTCCGCGATTCAATGACCTTTGCACCGGGTTTCTCTCGCCCGAGCTTCGCCACCTTTCAACGCGGATGGCTTTCTCCCTCCGTCCCTCCGCTTCTCCGCCCGCTTCTAACGGTCTAATTAGAATATCGAAAATCTTTATTGTTTCCCTCCCCCCCGTTCCGCGTAGCGTGTTGCTCGTTGCATTCGGATCGGACGGATGCCGAACGATGCACGTAATAGACCGACGTTAATTCCTGAAGCTCGATGTTATCGATTCAACGGCGACGCGGTCGCCGAATAATCCCTGAATCTGTTCCGCGGTTTGCGGCTCTGACAAGGATTTATTAAATTTGCTGGCGACTGTCAGCCGGCTTTAACGACAACCTGTCTTCTTGCGTTGAAAAATTATTCTAAGGCAAGCAACGCTGCGTCGAATTGGGAATACGCCGGGGTCAGCGGACGGTGATCGCCGCTGAAATAGAACCCGCTGAGAACTGTGTTTTAGAAGCGCCGCGGAGAGGATCCGCGCGATTATCGGGTTAACCGTGTAAGCGAGTTTTCGGAATAAGATCGATGAGTTTCGTGTGTTTACCGCGTTGATCGGTTGAACAGCTTCCGCGGAGACACACATACGGGGAGGGAGAGTGATTCGAATTTTACGATCGAGCTATTCTCGACGAAGTCTCGGCCGAGCGTTTGCACGGCGTTCACCTCGGATCGATCACCGTTCGAATAAGGGAGCTCGTTCCATTCAAAGGGATCGCCGCCGTGCGGTTCTATGAGGTTCCGGAGGCACCCTGCCAGACTTCCTTTTTTCGTCTCGGATGGTAGCGGTAATTATTCCCCCCTCGCGCTTTAAATACAGTAATCTTTGAGTTTCTCCGGCGTGTTGTTTATGGTAATCAGACGGTGCCGCTATAAATATTCCTGCAAATACAAAAATTGCAACCCTCGCCCGCGCCGCGATCGCGATGGCTGCCGCTCACGCTAGAGGAAATCACCTGTGGACGTTGAAAAAGGACGAGCCCGAAGAAACTCGGCTACGGGACGCGCGGCGGCGGCATCCTCGACGGTGAAATATTTTCGACAAGCGGTTGTTAACACTTTCCCGCGTGTATTTTTACCGGGAACGTTGCGCCGGCCCTCTTCGTGACGTTTAATCGTCAGGTGGACGAGAAATGAAAAAGGACCCGCGCTCGCTGGAATATTTAGGATCGGCAATTTTCCCCTCTTCGGTTATACGCGATCCGTTACAAGCGACATCGAGTCGGCACTTTGCAGCGTACGTTGGAGCAACGAATTACGTTGTTTCGCGTGTGTAACGGAAATCAAATTTACTCACCTGGATACCGAAAGCTCGCTATAATTGAAACGTTCCGAGAATTCCTCGAGGAATCGTTTAACTAATATATTTCACTTTCTTAACGCTACTACCGATCACTTAAACTGACTTTTACCAATTTCTATACAAAAATCGCAAGCGTTTATTAAGGCTTCGATTGAGTTGTACTTCAGTTTTTACTGAATTAAGCGTTAATGATTTTTCGTAGAAGTATCCGTGCCTTCTCAGTGATAGTAAAAGAAGGAATCAGAAATAAGTCATTTTGACGCATTTGGTAGTTCTAGCGTTAATGTCATCGCATGTTTATTCTATTGTATCAACTTTCCTCGTCCAAAGCAAGCAATTATCATTCTCGTCTTCAAAAAGACACGTTCCCCCGAACAAACGGAAACGCGATACATAAAAACCAGCTGAAATCGGATACCAGAGACGTCGACTTCAGTTCCTCGCGGAAGAACGACAGCGGTGCATCGCCGAAGAGCCAACCGAGTTTCCGCGAGTCAATGAATTTATTTAATAATCTCTAAGGTAAGCGCCTCCGCGATTTCAACAACGCGAAAAATCCAAGGCCGGTGATCTCGAGCTGCCCGGTGATTCCGGTGTTAATGAGAACTGCCGGCGTCGCTCGGCTCATAGACAATGCCGGTCGGAATGAAACGATTCTTCTGGAGCCGCGGTCGGACGCGTGACTCTTAAATTAATCAAAAAGGACGAGCGTGGCGCGGCGCGGCGCGGCGCGGCGCACGGCCAATGCAAATTGCAATCCTCCTTTCATTCGTTCCGGGCACCGATCGTCATTTTCGCTTTCCCATTTCGCCCCGGCGCGGATTCGAGCTCACGACTCCAATCCGAGACGTCGGTAAACACGTTCGTGCTCGCACGATATTTGCGATAGACAGTCCCTAACGAACAGCCGGCCGGGAAGACAAACGAGTTATCCAGTCGATTATTGTCTCCGCCCACGCTGCGGCCTCGGTCCTCTCGTTCCGTCGCGCGTGGCTCGCTCGCTCGCTCGCAAGCTCGCGCGTCTCGTTTCCTCCCTTTCCCTCCGCCGCTGCCGGGCGTTATCGACCAGCAATGTTAATGTTAGATGAGCCGGGGCACCTGGCGCTCTCGCGTTGTAGTTATTGTCACGAGTCGCTGAAACTTTAATCTGCTTCTTCACCTGGCCACCTTTCACCTATTTCTCTTCGCCGGAACGAGAGGCCGGCCGAGTCCCAGACGCCGGCGCGCGTTCGTTTATTTTTCTCCTGCCGACGCGCCGGCCACCGGCCCGGTGTCCATTAAAATTATCGCGATAATGAAACAACTCCTCTCGCGATGGAATCGCCGGCATGATCGTTCGACAAGGCCGCGCACGCATTACCGCTCCGCTTTTATTCAATTCCGCGCGGTTTCCTTTGATGGACGCTTCGAAACGCGCGTCGAGCCTGTTCGTCGTGGGTATCGGTGTTACGGATGCCTCTCGGTGGTATCGATACATTTGTGTACGCGTGTCTTTTTATCGGGCGGAGAGTTCGGTTATCGGAGGAATCTCTGGTTTAGAAATCGTGGCACTTAATGACGAGGGTATTTATACGGGTAACCGGCGCTCGCCGGTACGAACGTTTTAATTATGACGCAGCAGGAATGTCAGCGTCGGGTACCGCTAATCAACAGGAAGTCAACTAGCACGATAAGAATCTTTACTTTCCAGTCGCCACTTTTGGCGGAGAGACACCGTGTTTCGTGTCAGACCGGCACGTTACTTTCGGACGTTAATTTTCGAGTCATTTGTATTCCTGTAATGGGACGACCAATTATTGTCAATCAAAATCCGCGGGTAATTTACTTTACAGTGATCGCTGTACAGAAATATTTCGAAAGACTTCGGACAACTTTCAGTCGCCGAGTTCTATACTTCCTTTAGATATTCCTGACTGATTATTCAAGTGAACCGCATCCTCGACGAACACTGATTCGTCTATATCCCCGGGAATTCCCCGATTCGGATCAGCCATCGCGTTGCACTTTCGTTTATTAAAACGCGCCGCGTTTAGCCAAAGAATCCTCGCTCACGTCCGATTCACTATTCATCGGTATAACCGGCTGCTCATTTTCGTAAGAGCGTCTGCTATCCGGGAGACACCGTCAAACCGATTATAATTTAGGACAGCGGGCGCGGCGCGGCGGTGGCCTCAGAAGCATCACGGCCGCATTAAAAGGTTCCGAGTGCATTATTCAAATTATATTGCCCTGGCATTACGAATTCACGTGGCGCTACAATGGACCCATAAACTACCCGTAAAATCTCGCAGCAGATTGCGATCCGATCCGATCCGATTCGATTCGATCCGAAGCCGCCTTAGAATTATCAGATCTAAATCGGTCCTCCTCCCCCCTCGCCCCCTCCCACCGCCGTCTCGTAAGAAATTTGATTTCATTCGCGCACTTTAGAGATCGCAGCCGCGCGCATTCCCCGCGTGGCCGGGATGGTTTTCACGATCCGCGGGCCGCGTAATCGCGTAACGTATCTAAGAAACGCGCGGTGCGTCGGACGATAATTATTCGGTCCGGGATGTCACGCATTCCGTTTCAATTACCGGCGCGCTCGACAATCGTGGCCGGACACTGGTTAAGTAACCGCGCGGTATTACCAGTAATTACTGGCCGCGGTATCGTCAGTTTATCGACAACGTTTCAGACGGACCGCTTAAATTAGCGCTTCTGCATAATGAGATATCTCGCCGGTATCATTTGTCTCGAACGCGGAACCGACGCGCGCCGCCGATACGCGATCTTACGCGAGCACGCTTATCGCGCGGCGAGTCGTTATTGGACTATCGTTCCTCGACGCTTCTTTAATAGCGCGGTGATTAATCGTCGTTCCCGCCGGGAATTAATCTGTTACGTTGCCGCGGCCGAACTATCGTTGCCGAGTTCGGACGCGCGTTTTGAAATCGTTCGCGCGATCCATCGACGTGGTCGACTGATCCAACGTTGCGATTGAACCGTCAGATTTTTCATGAACACTTCGAATCCAGTCGACGATTATTTTAATCGTTCGAACGACTTGCGGGAACTGCCCAGTATCGCGAATTGTAACGAACTTAGCACACCGATTTAAGCTCCGTTTAAACTATCGCAAACCGTTGGGCAAGCGGTGATAGTGGATCCGTTCGTTTCCCGCGACAGACCGCTAATTACAACAGAATCGCTGAAACGAAAGTCACCGAGTAATAGAACTTCCGTTCGTCTCTTCCATTGTGCTCCTCGGTTCAACCTGTACCCCGGAAAACGAAGACGACGTTCCGCGGCTTCCGAAAAAGTAATCGCGCGGCGCGACAGCCGGGTAATTAAAGTTTCCGCGGAAGGAAACGCGGCTAAAAAATAACCGCGATCGCCGGAGAGCGGCCGTCGGGTCCGCCGCGTGGTCTCTCCCATCGGGTTTCGGACGGCCGGGGTCGTTCCGCGCTTCAACCGAATACGAACGCGGAAAAGCGGCACGTCGAAACGAGCAGTCACGTCCGTCGCGAATCCCTCTCGCCGGCAAATAAAAGCGGGGCTCTAATAACGTCCACGAAAAGTAAGCTGGCGCGCACGTATGTCACATTTTTCCGCTTAATCGCGGCACGTACGCGGCAAAGTGGGTTCAGGACGGGGGTGTGCGATCCGACGTATCTCGTGATACGCTGGCAGACGGCGAGAGGAAGAGAGAGAGAGAGAGAGAGAGAGAAAATGAGAGAGGCGAAGAGAAAGAGACAGTGGCAAAGATAAAGAGACACAGGGAACAGGGATAGAGAGAGAAAGTGAGGAACAGAGGGCGGGAGGGGGTGGGTCTCCTCGAGCTGGCGAGAATGTAATTATGAAGCGGAGATCTACGGGAGGAGATAAGGCCCCGCGAGCGTGATGGATGTTTTCAGCGTCTGCTACGCGTCTGCTCCGCATTACTGACTTACGAGCTCGCAACTATAGACACGTCGCCCTCTTTTCTTCCTTACCCGCCTCATCCGCCGCCGCCGCCGCCGCCGCCGTGTGTTTCGCTACTATTCTCCTCCCCCACCGGGCCCGTTCTACCCCGCCGTTCCTCTTCCTACCTCGTCTCCGTCTCCTTGCGGACTCTAATGCCGCCGATATATGCCCGGCCAGTCGGCCATTCTATGTAAATCACATCGTAAAAGACCCGACACCACCGCCGGACCTTGAGGAGGCCCTACACGTCCTACGGCCCTTCCAGCGAAGGACAACGTCGCGGGCCCGACATTAAAACGGACGACCACTTTGATCGCGGGGGAAATTAGAGTGCCGCGCGGCCCGATGGCCGACCGTGTACACTTTGAATATCGATTCCCCTCCATTCGCCGTTTTTCTCGGTCGCGCCGCCTTCTTTTTCCTCCGTCCGCGACGTCCATCCGCCCTCCCCCCGCCGCCGCTTCGCGACCATTGTTGACCGCTTCGTGGCATTGATATTGCCCTCGCGTCGGTGCGCGAGCGCCGAAAACGCTCCTGCGACCCGTTACCGATAAGGCCGAACGGGCCCGGCGACGGGAGATTCATGGAAATTGGATATTAACGTGGGACTCGAGGCTTTCGTTAGTTCTCGCGGTTGCGGGCGGAGAAGCTTGCGGCGCTCCGAGGAGCCTGGTGAATCGAGGTTTGTTCTTCGATGGATTGGATATTTTGCGACGACGATAGAGAATATTCGTGTTTGCTCGCGTCGACGTCGAAATCATTCCGATGGACGAGATACAACGGTTCCAAGTGTCGCGGAGATACAGTTGAGCGTTCCGTTTACCTTCGGCTGCGAGGAACTTCGCTGATTTATATTACTCCCGTTGATACTCCCGCGATTGCATTATACGCGAGTAACCTCGGCATTCCCGAACTGATACACGGTACACAATAACGCAGTATAATTCAGACGTCGTATCAAAGTGTACCGAATTTATATAACGCTCACGCAACGCGGCGACGAGACCTCGTAAACACTTCGCACGTGATCTCGAGAACGCCTCGCGAAGAGGATTTAAAACAATTCTCCAGCGATCGCGAAAAACCCCATCACTCCTGGGATACCTCATCTGTTGCGCAATCCGAGCGATCCTGTCGAAAATGAAACTCTCCGATCGCCTCGTTCTCGCCGGGCGCAGAAACAAAACGACCGGGGTGGGACGACGAAAAATCCGGGAAACATCAATCTCGCGCGTCGAACGCATCCCCGTGTAATCTCCATTACGGCGTCGAACGTCTCTAAATCACGCGGAAGCGGCGCTTCGCCGGAAAATCAACGCCAGACTCCGTCCGTCATCGCGGTCCCAGCGGGACGCGTGTTTCCTCGCGAGGAAACGCGGCGAAAAGCCGTCCGGGCTATCTGGATCCCGCATCTAGCCTAAGCGTCTTTCATCCCCGTGAAGGATCGTGCGGCCGTGGGGAACGGAACGCGTTCGCCGGTCCGCTCGCTCGCTCGCCTGCTCGCTCGCTCGCTCGTTCTCCCGGCCTCCCCCTTTTTCCATCCGTTTCCCCCGGCCAAGGTTCTTTCTCTCTCTTGCCCCACATACGCGTCAGTGTGTGCACCGGACAAGTTCTCCTGGGTCCCGCCCAGGTCTGCCGGCCAATAGTCATTAGCTGGGCCCATTAAACCCCCGGACGTGCACGCACGCACTGACGCACTCTCCGCGAACCCACACCGGGCACCGCACGCCGGTGCCGGGCATATACCGCCGCAGGTTTGCACGAAGGCGGTTTCGAGGAAGCGGGACGAGGACCGCGCGACCGGGAAACACCTGCGAGCGAGCGAGAGGCCTGGGAAGGGCTGACTTCGAGGAGGGAAAGGTGCAAACGGAAGGAGAGCCGCGGACGGGGAGGGGCGGAAAGGGTAGAAACGGAGCGGGGAGAGGCCACTCGACGTCGGAGGGTGGGAGGAACGGCGGAGGGTTCCCAGAGAAAATTCGGAGGAATCGTTTGCTGGCTGGCGGCTCGGGGGATGTTTACCTGAGAATCGAATCTTCCGATTCGACGCTCTTGTGGGAGCATGAAATCGAGAGAGTGACTCCGAGCAGTTGATCAACGGATATAGAATGTTCAGTTTTTTACGGGGACACTCGGTTTAGGGGAAGACTGTTAAGGGAGCAACGAGATCGGCGATTTATTAGACCGGTCTTCTAATAGAACAAAACCGTACGGAAGTATAACGTGTCTTGCAACTGGCAACGTCACAGGTTTCTCCAAGAGAATCAAGTTCGGAGATACATCGCGGCGAATGAATCCCAAGAAGGTGACTCAGCGAAATCTATCAATTAATAGTTCCATGAAGAATATATCGAAACTAAGAGCGCGATCGACAAAAACCGCAGAGCGGTCGACGCTAACGTTTCTCCCCGTTCGCTTGATCCCCGCGAAAAAGGAGAACAAAGGGCGAAGGAAAAACGGAAGGAAGTTCGGCGAGGTGAGTTATCGGAACCGCAACGGAATGGCGTTCCGTTCGAGCTCGCGCGGTCAGTTCCGGCGAGGCGAGACGCGGCCACGGAGCGGCGAACTTCATGGCTAGCGGCGGGTCTGGTAGCGTCTCCCGGTGAGAGACGGGCGAAAACGGTGGGGGATCGTGCACAGGAGGTAGAGGCGGGCCCGAGAGGCGGCTTTAACGCCCGCCTTCCATCGACTTTATAGCGGCTGATAGCGGGCAGCGTAATCAAACGGCACTTGCCGCGGCGTCGAGCGTTATCGTGACGCGCGCGTACTCGTGGATGGCGAACGCCCGTCGAGTCGCGCCGGCCCGTCGACGCGCGGAATGGGCATAATAATGGCCGAAACAGCTCGCTCTGATCGCTGGCTCGTTCGCTCGCGCGCGCTACTCGGTTCTCGCTGTTTTTACGGACGGCGTTAAGTTACCTCGCTTACGAGACCCTCATAATTCCGTCTCGTATTGCGCAATAAACGCTCGATATCGGTATCGAGTCCTCGAGCAGGTTTACGGGCATGCTGATCGCCCCTGGGCGTGACTTTCTCGCGTGTTTTTCTGGACCTTAACCTCCCGCCGTACTTTATGACGAGTCGAGGCCGAGTCAACCGTATAAAGTTCCGCGCGCGCGCCTCTTCTTCGTCCCGTTGCTCGGTCGGACGGCCCGTCGCCCGCGCGTACACGTCGAACATCGCGGCCTCCCATCGATCGCCGGTCGAACCGTCTCGGGCACAGACTCGGAAACTTCCGAACAAACTTCACCGTTTCACTTCCCGGTGAAGCGTATACACTTCCACAGGCGGAGTCACACGCGTCACGCGACGATCCGTTGCGAGCGCGCGGAGGCTGGCTCCTTGCGACCGGAAAACGGAGCGCTCGGGGAACGTCGCCTCCTGGCACCGTGCGAGGAACTGCGGCCGCCCGCGGCCGGCGTGAAGCTGAAGAGCCAGAGCAACGGGCAACGAGCGGATATTTCAGCTGCCGGCTCCTGCTGAGATGCGGCGATTATGTTTGTCCATTAATATGCGCCGAGACAAGGCAGCTTGGTCCTTTATCCGCTCGTCCGCGGCCCCGGTCTCTCTCTCAGTGGGTCTCTGGGTCTGCGGGTCTAGGCCCTCCCGGTACGTCCTATCATTTATCACCGGGGTTTCACGCACACTTTTCGCCCTCCGTCGTTCCCCGCTCCCCGCCGCCCGGAGACCGTTAGTCTCCTTGCCCAGGCCTCTTTGGAATACGAATAAACGAGCTGCGCTCCGTCCCGACCTCCGTGGGGCCTATTCCGTCCGGACCCGGTGTCCTGGACGCGATGCGGCGACTTTTGTATCCTTCCTCGGCTCGGCGTTAACCCATTATTCCCTAATATTTAACAATTCCGGTGCGTCGCTGGAATTCGAACAACACCGCCTTCTGTGTACACTTGGAAATTCAATTTCTTATCGAATTTTGACGCATATATTAGACAGAAGATGGTTAAGACAGCTGTTCGCTGTAAAAGATACTCCTCAAATTTTAGTTCCGTTGAAATTGCTTCGAATATTCGTTGTCAGTTACAGTACCTCGCGTTACAACGCGATAGGGTTCTCCTGGTTTAAACGATTTAATCCATAGAAAAATACGTAACATTCGGATGGAACTGCGCGCGGTTCAATGTAGCACGAACACAGTATTCCCCGCAAATTGATCCGCGCTCCCGGACTGTCTCCTCTAACGCGCAAATGAAAGAGCAATGAACTGTTAATCTTAAAAACGACTCGCGCGTTAATAAAGAAGCTTACAAACCGAGAACAGTGTTACGGTTGACAACATTTCCGGAGTTCAATTTAAACCGGTATCGCGGGCTCGGCGTGTCCACTATCCCGGAATTACAAGAAGTAATTCCAGCGTGTAATTCAAAGACCGATACCGCGCTCGTTTAACTGTCAGCCGTGCCGTTTACCGAACGCTAATTTATTCCGCAACAATAAGTCCGAATAGGAGAGTTATCTGTGCTCGGTGGCACCGGGCACGAGATACGCTTTATTTTGAAGTGGGCAAACTTTCGCGAGATCTCGCAGCGGCGCGGCGTCCCGATATTACGGTAACAGCCGGATAACACGGACCGGAAGTGACGGGGGTATCGCGAACGCGTCCGAAACTGTCCGCCGGGATGACACGGGGATTTCGGGCATCATTCATTATTAACGCAAGTAGCCTGTCGCGGCTGGATACACCGGGCCCGTTATATTTTTATTGCGATACCGCAATGAATTGCAAGAAATTCCCCGCTGTCACGCCGCGCTACCATATTCCGCGGGGCGGAACGGCCGCGCGCCGTTCCCGATACCCCTGTTCGATATTTATTTCAGTCCCCTCCGCGTTTTCCTTTTGTCGCGCGAGCGAACGGCCGAGCAAAACGAATCGTAATTACGATACCAATATATGGTAATTCGGAATGCAACGTCAATCCGGCCGCGTATTTGTTCTGGACACATTGTATTTTTGGAGGGAGCGCGTCGCGAGCCTCCCAGATACGTCCGACGAGATTCAAACTTCCATACCACTCACTTTTCTCGCACGATTAGATTTATCGCTCTCGTTTAATCCCGCACCAGCGACTGCGTCGATTCTCGCGCTCCACCTGGACACATCGAAGATCACAATTTCCTTCGTACTTAACCTCCGACTCCACGCTTCGCGTTCCGTACGTACCTCGACGAATATTATATTCTATTCTTACGATTCCCCCGCAACAGCGGTACAAACTTTCTCCGATCCCTGCGCGCTTTATTCCCCTCGCATCCAATTAAACGCGCGACGGACGGTCCGCTCGATATTCAAACAACCAGTCGAACGTCCCAGAATTTTTCCATTCAGCCCGCGCGGCCGGGGCTTTCCGAGAGAGCGATCCAATCAACAGCTGATTGTTCGAAATTAGAGAACGGCCAATCCGGGTCTACGACCTTTCACGTCCATTAAGGAGAAGCCGGGACCGTCTGCGCGGCGAACGGAATCGAGTCGCGTCTGTCAGCCTAGGCCCGGGCAAATGGTTACCGGTATTAATAACAATTCCTCCCGGTGAACGGTCCAGCGGCGTGGCCACAGGTGATTTAGTAACTCGTCTGTTAACTTGTTTCTTTTCTGAGGCCGGCGGGGACCCGTGGGGCCCCTCGGGCCCACAGAACACCGCGTCAATATGTTAATCCACGGAATATAATCCCCTCGATACGAAGAGGGACCGAGGTTATTAAAGCTCCTGAAGACCCTGTCCTCGTCCCACGAACACGCCATACCCCATACGTCGTCGTAAATATGAAATATCGAAGCCCGGATCCACCGAATCGTCGGTTTCGTACGGGGCAACGAATCGCCGGGGCGACGATGATCGTTTCTAACGTCTCCACCTCCTTCGTTCCCCGCCGCATCCTCATCGGCCCTGCCTCGCCGGGCTCCGTCCCGTGCACCGGGTCCCATTCGACTCCTATGCCAATTAAAAATCTCCCTTTCGGCGATTTTACGAGAGAACGAGCCCCGGGACCGGCGAGCGTGGGACCGACCCGGTCGGATTCTACGCTTCCACGGAATTACCGTCGGGACGTGGAAATAATGTCTTCCTTCGTTTTCTTGTTGGCTCGCGACGCGACGCGACGCGACGCGACGCGACGCGCGCGTACCGCAGACTTTTGTCGCCGTTAACCCCTTCGCCTTGACGAACGTTTCGGTTTCGATTGATTGCTCCTCGGGGCGAGTCATTCCATTTTTTAAATATCTCCGAATTCCAGCGTTGAGATACTCGATTACTTTGTAACGTCGAATTTTTTTTGCGGAGTTGAGAGTTTGGTGAACGAGAGGGTGTGCGGAAGTTGAATGGGTTCCCCTGGAATTTGAATTGTCACCTGTTTTCTTGTGGATTGTCGTTTAAGGACGAGGTAGTCTTTGTTCTAGTCAATTACCGGGGATGTAGTATACTTGCTCCGCTCTTTAATTCAATCTCTAAGCCAATTACTTTCGCGTTTTATCGTATCATAATTTTCACTTTAGTATAAACCACCCTGAATTCGCGTTTATGCTTGTGAAATCGTCGGCAGATCGCTTTAATCCGTCTTTAAGGTGTTTATGATCGGACGATTAATTTTGGAGGAGCTTCAGGGGTACATAGATTACTCGTTCTCGCTCTGTAATTGAATTTCAAGTCTACAGTCGAATAAACATTGATGCTGCTCGTAAGGCTACCATTTGAAACAGTGTATCCTCTCTGCGTGGAATCCTATTAAACTGAAAGTAGCATGAGAACATTGATGCAGTTCCATGAAATCTGTTCATTACGAATTAAATAGCAACGTTGTGTCATCGGGGAGCCAGTGGAGATTTTCTATCTTTGCAACAAATGCTCGAGCGTACACGGTGGAAGCGACAATAGCCGCGAGAATTGTAGCGGTCTCGTTTAATTGGCGTTCACCGTCGAGCCGACGGCGTAATCGGCGCAAGTTTATGCCGCGCATCAGTATCAACGTCGAAGATTCACCGATCGGCGAGCAAGAAGTCTATTCGCCGTTAAGTGATTCGACGGTGTACAAATGAAGCCGGGGATCACGTCGGATTTCTCGAGCGGCCCTCGAAATCCAACAGCGAAACCGGACCGAATTAAATCAGCGCCATTAGCGGCAGTATTTCCCGCGCGTTCTTGCGTCCATTCGCGATCGTAATCGGGGATTAAACAAGAACGAAACTCGCGATATCTGGCTATTTTGCGCATCGATCGCAATAAATTCTGTCCGATGTAATTGCACCCTTCCTGCCTTCTTGTTCCTTGGGGACGATCACCGGCAGCACCGGCAGCAGCTACAGCAACAGCAAAAGCAGCAGGAGGAGGAGGAGGAGGAGAAGAAGGGAAGGTAAAAGTAAGATAAAAAACGATCGAAGAAGATGCACAGCTCGAAGAAGAAAACGAAGCGAGGAGAGGAGAAAGATGGCGAAGTAGTAGGAAAAAAATAAAGTGAAGATTAAGGGGCAATAGAAGAAGTACTGGTAGAAGAAGATGCTGAAGAAGAAGAAGAAAAAGAGCAGGAAGAAGAAGAAGAAGAAGAAGAAGAAGAAGAAGAAGAAGTAGTAAAAAGGTGATGCATCAAAGGAATGGTAAGAAGCACAAAGTAACATTGTAATAAATAAAACGGGCCGAAGAATTTGAGGCTTCCTGGCGGGGAAAAAACGGTAGTCGCCTTGGACCCGCGCAGAAGAAGCGATAATTTAAAACGAAGGAAATATTCGAAACTTTTTAAAAGGACGAGCAGGAGCAACGAGGCCCCGGGAGGAAATAAAAGTGGAGCATAGGAGGAATTACGGGTACAGAGAGTCGAGGGGGAAAAAATTCGTAACAAATTAACGTACTGGAGGAATTTGAAACCTCCGGGAGGAGCGGCGGAAGCTGCTACCGGAGAAGAAGAAATGGATGGCCGGGCGCGGGAAGAAATACTGTACAGAATGCGCGGGGAAGCGTCCGCGCCAAATAAGAGGACGTTATTGAAAAAATTCCGGGTAGAGAAGGCAAGCGGCGCGGAGATCTTTCGGAACAGAAGGAAGCGACGGGTTCCGCGAAACGAACTCCAATTAAGATAATTGTGAATAAGGGAGGATTCCCGGGGTAATCGAAGGGAAAAAATGGAACGCCGCGGGAATTCATTTGGTGGGAAGAAGGAATACAAATTTCGCGGAAGAACCGCTGAATGAGCCGTTATTAAGTCGAGTCTAAGAGGAACGAGGAGGTGAAGGGGGGAGTACGCGCCGCGGAGAAGAATGTTCGAAGCGTAAAAGGAACAAATTTTATGGGTCGAACGACGAATAAAATAATTGTAAACGTTTGAACCGGTGCTTAAGATAATCAGAAACAGCGACGGCAGGCGATCGAAGCGGAAACGGCGCGGCGAGCCGATCGGGGAGCCGGGCAGGCGCACCAAAAATTCGTTTTCTCGGGGCTCACGAAACTGCGCCCGATAAGACTAGAATTTATCCGCGCGCATCGGTCGCAATAAATTCGGATCAACGTGGCTGCAGTCCCGATGCTCGCATCTTAATACGATCGCAACACTGTGCAGCCGCGCCCGGGATATCGGGGGAGAATCTTCTGAATGGAGAGCAATTTTCGAATGAAAGAACGTGTCTACGATTTCTCTTTCTTGTTTCTCACCCCGGCTCGACGATTCACCGTCGCTGCCAGAGCAACAAGAAGAAAAAAAAGAGCATCGACGACGAAGAGCTGCGAGACAACCTAAGGGGAAGAAGAACAGAGAACGAAGGAGCGAGAAGGGGGTGGAAGGAAGAGGAGAGACGAGCGTTCGATCGCGAAAGGATCGAGAACGGGATAGAGGAAAAAGAAGAACGAAGAGAAAGAGAAAAAGAGAGAGAGAGGGAGAGAGAGAGGGAAGCCGGCCGTTCGTTCGGCACGGTTCGAGGAGATTTTTCAAAAAGGAAATTATAAAAGCGGACTGGAAACGAGAGGGGCGGCTATAAAGAGGGATCTTTACGAGACACGGGGCTGCCGAGGCTTGGGTCTCAAAGAGAAGAAGCGCACGGGACCTGCCGTGACATCTCGACGTTGTTTATCGAGTTACGGAATTCGAAGATAAAATCGTGCCAATGGCACCGTGCTGCTTGTTCGCTAAGGGTGTGCCACCGAGGGGGTCGGGCGGCCGGGAGGCGGACGAGGGGATGAGAGTTTGGTTCTCGTTAAAGGATCGCGAACAAGCTTGTTTAGCCGCGGCGAGCCGTGTTCTTTGTTGGGTGGTGGGCATTGTTTTAGGGATGCTCGCAAATTCCTCCGCGCATTCCCGGTTTTCATTGGACAGAGCTTTTTGGCATTTTTTTCGCGGCAGTGATAACAACGGTACAGCTTTATCGCGCGCGGAATCTCGAGGGATTCGAAGAGATTCTCGGATTTTTACCGGGTTTGTAAGATGAATTACAGGCTGGTTCTTTTTAACGATAGGAGATTGATTTTACGTCGCGAACCGTTTTCGAGGTTCGAGTACGGAACCGGGAGAAGAAACTTTCGAATGGTGTAACGTGTCCGGCGATAGAGAAAGGGATGATTAAAACGTAACGAGAAGCTGTTTACCGAAAATTCCTGCGAAGACCGGGGGGACCGTGGGTCCGTGGAGGACGTAAATTTCCCGGTAGAAAATAAACTACCGGCAATATGCCTGGACTCGTCCGCGTGAAAAGATCGTCGTCATTATAAAGATAGAATTATACTCTGACGATATTAACTCCGCAGAAGCTCCTCGCAATTTCCAGAACGATAAATAACCCTCCTTACTCCGTGAGATACACTCGACGACGCTTTTATTGCGCGTCACCTGAAATTAGTGAGAGTCCGCTTGACAAATCTCGCCTTCCCCTTGCCCGCGCGCTCTTCGATCCCCGCTCGATCAACTGACCCGCCATCGCGCGGATCACGTTATTACCCCCGCAACTCCTGCCCGTCTGTTTTTCTTATTCGTTCCTAAAGTATAATTGTCGCTTCTCCCGATGACCAATTAACTTTACCAATGCCAATCCGTGTACGAATGACAAACCTGCGTTCCGCCGTTGAAGAATGTCGAGATCGCAATCGAAGTCTTTAACGTTTTATCAAGGAAAAAAGAATGAAACGCGAGTTATTTTGTTTTCCCTTTCTTTCATCGTTCGATGATTCAAGTGTTCCATCACGACCTCCGTGTTTCTCGAAGATCGAATAAACATTACTATGCTCGTTCGTTTAACGGCGCACGAATTAGCACTTAATTAAATTTCAGTAATAACGTTGCGTTAAACTTTAACGATAATCTGAAATTGCGGTTGACAACGACAAATACTATCGAACAAGGATAACCTAGTGTCGAGAGTGTGCCGTAATAAAAAGTTTTACTTCTAATATAAGACAGCTAATAAACGAACGTAAGGTGTAAAAGTGGCCATCGACGACCACTTTTATATGATCTTTAAACGAAGTTACGTGGAAAACTTTCCTCTAACATTCCTCCGCGATGTCGAATGAAAAATTTGAGGGCCTCGATCCCGAAGAGCGAACTGACTATTCAATTGAACGTCGAAAGTTCAATTCCAATGGAAGATCGTTCGAAAGCTCGCCCCTTAATGTATTCCGAGCATTCATCAATTCCCGTCGAAACACAAATTACACCGGGCGACATAATAATTCCTCCTACAGCGATACTCGGAACGGCGAGTCCGTAAAGACACGGGTGTCCTCAATTTATCGAACGATCGCGCGAAACGCTTCTGCGTTCCTTGCCCAGCCGAATTCCGCGGATTAGAATACAATTGTTAGAATACATTTTCAGCGGTAGAAGCTAAGAGAGCGTCGAACGCAACGCCAGTGGAATATTTTCCTCCGTTTCTAGGCTGAAAGTTGCAAAAGAATCATCATTATCTTGAAGCTCCGGACGGTAAACGTCATTCGTATCGTTGGTTACTAAGATGTGAACCAACAGCAAACAACATACAATATACTTCCGTCTAAAACGAAAGCGTTTACTAAGCTCGTGTAATATTTTATCGACAATTTGTAAGAAATACAACAAAATTTTCCATTCCACTTGAGGAAATTTCATTTGAAGACAATACACTGATAATAGCAAAATAGTTGTCTACTTTGATCCGTGGGTAACGAACATTGATCCTCGTTAAACTAGTTTAGAAATCTTCATCGCGAGTCTCACTCGTCATTGTACGACAAGGGGTTGCAGCAACGCAGAGACACGTTGAACTAATTGATCAACGACACTCCAAATCGACTCTGCTTACAGCTCGATAAAGCCACGAGGTTCTCTTATATTTCCGTTCGCGAGACAGAAGAACCTGTTCTCTATTATTCCAAAACAATCGTCGATACGTTCTCCTATAAATCACCGGTGCTCAGTCGACCTGAACGCAGCCTGACCCATAACCTCGTCTTCCTTTCCCCCACGATAATCCACGAAGATGATCACGCGCCCACGAGGAGACGCTTGTAATTTCCGCGGCGGAAGGAGAAAAAGTGCGACGAGGAAGGAGAGCGGGTAGGCAGAGGGGCAGAGCGAAACGGAACGAGGTCCGCGGAGCGTATTTACATTTCAAATTGCTCGGGGATCGGAGCCGATTTTTTACGCGACGCCGACCGCGCGGCCCGCCATAATTCTGCCCGATGAAGCGTCGCGGTGCGCGCGCTCCAGACAAATATCGCCCGCGGAACGGAACGATCGCCGCGCTCGTTCGAACGCGAACGCTTTTATCTTGCCCTCCAGCCGGCGCGCGTGCTCCTTTCTTCCCGCTCGCGCTTCCTTTTTCTCCCTTTCCCGGCGAACCACGGGATTCTGATTAATAAACGTCGATTACGGATTATACGGCGGCCGAGATTGTCAGCGTGCACCGCGGCCGCGCGCTGATTTACCGGCGGGCTTTATCTTTAATGCGCGCCGCGTCTTCCTGCTCGCGATGATGCATACGTCGGCCGGTTAATAAGCGCGCCGGTCCGCGCTCCCCCCGCCGACCGGTATCTTTTTTCGGGCGCGACTCTAGCTGCGGCTTTTTGTAAATGATATTAGGTGTATGTTGAAGTAATGGCCGACAAATTGTGAGGAATGGCATCGAGCCGCGATCCCGGGGAATTCCGTTTGTAGTCGCGGCGGCTGACGGTTGTTATTCATCGCGGAATAGGCGCGCACCGTCTTGTTGCAAAGTGATTCCATTAAAACGCGAACGGAACGAACGTTTCGTTTAGCGTCTTCCTGAATGATTCTCAACGGTTAGCGTAATGGGATTACAGCGAGCGAACGTTGCGCGTTGAATTTCGTTTATTTCGTTTTCACGGGTCGAAGGGCATTCGGAGGTCAGACTGTGTTACATCCGTTTAGATGTGTAGTACGCAGTTTTGTTTAAGAGAAACGTTGATCTTGGATATGGCGAAGAAGGTATTAACCCTTTGCACTCGAGAGGCGACTCTCAGTCGCGCCGAAATGATAAAATGAAAGATTCAATGTAAAATGCTGAATAAGGTATTAACACGTTGAATGCCATGGGGGTCACCGGTGACCCCCAAGCAAATTACTATAATTCACTCAATTAAACGATGATTATTCGCAAACATTTCTATATTATAAATAATACTCCCCATTGCGGTGGCGTTCAGTTTGATGAACGTACAATGATAATAAGCCAATTCAGTCAAATGATTTAATATTGTATTTTTTCCATTTTGTGTATTTTGCTCTATGAAATCGCGCGGCGTTCAATGTATTAAACACATGAAACACAGAAATAAAATAATTCATAGTTTATACATGTTCCTTTATGTTGCAAACAATATTGTCAATATCCCGTCAGAAAATAACATTCGTAATGAAGACTTGTCGAGTGCAACGAGTTGAAATGTCGATGTGCAGCCTTCGAAGCGATTTTAATTCCGACGTTCGGATACTCCTGTAAATCCACCAAAGATACGGTGTTCCGTTTCTCGTGACTGCATTATTATCAGTACACGGATCAGTTCAAGTGTCGCTTTCCCACGTCAATCTGATCATACTTAAGAATTTCGTTCGCCAGAAATTTATGGTCCCGTGGACTATATAACACGAATACGTCGTACGCATTAAAATTCAATAATACATTCGAATATACGGATTTAGATAACATTTTACTAATACACGGATACTCGTACGCCTACATAGACAATATATTAGAATTGTCTCAGTTCCGAAACAGGTTCCCTCAGCCTCTATCGCGTAAGAGTCGCTCGCTCCTGTTTACGCGTATTTACAAGTTCCGCATAATCCGGACGGCACGGCAATAATAATAATAATAATAATCTCCGTGCACCGGAATGGTCTTGCCTCCTCGTAGAGCGGCGATCGCCGAATAGTCGACGAGGCGATACGTTAGATTTTCTATTAAATTTTTCCTCGGACCTACCGGCCAGCGTTCACCTCTCGCACGGATCGCCGATCTAATCCCTTGTCGTTAACGAACGGTGCCCCGTCCGGCGGGTCCGTCGCGCGGCGGCATCTCCGCGTCCATCAGCTCGGCTGGAATCGCATTAACCGTTTCCTGCGTTTCCACGCGGCATCGGGGGCTGAATTATGCCGAGGTAATTCTGGCAGCTGAACCAGTCGCGGGAATTGACTCATTCGCGGTGAAGATTAACCCTAACGAGGCCCAGTCCCGTTTCAATTTCAAACCAGCTCGCGAGCCGCCTCGGCCCGGCCGCTCTGCTCGCTTTCCATAATTTACGTATTAACGTTCCCGTAACCGCAGAAAGGCAAAACGACGCGTACGTACGCCGTACGCATCCGGGCGACCTATACCTAACCGCGCCGCGCCGCGCCGCGCAGCGCAGCGCCGGGTTATTATTCCATTCGGGAGAGGATTCCGCGCGGACGGACGTGCGGGCGAATATCCGAGGCCGGGGTAATATTCCGCGCGGCTCGCGCACGCCGGATCGCGCGGTGAATAATAAAAAAGCGGTTGCAGGTTGTGTTTCCCGGCCGAGGAAACATCTGTACGCGTAACGGCCTCGTTAGCAGCGCGTCGGGGCTGTCGACGGGCCCGAAAACCCGGACGATTCGCTTTAATTCGACGACGACGACGACGATCGCCGGTTTCCATCTTCGACGGCGACCGTGACGCCCCGCCGACGAATTATAACGCGCGTGCGCGCCCCGTTTCGGCCCGGCGAACGTATTTTTCGTATCGTTTACACAGCCTCGCGCTCCGTACACGCGCAGGTGATCGAGCACGGAGCGCGCGTCAGTTGATTTAGTGTCAGATTGGTCACGGGTTGTCGCCTCACCCTATGATCCTTCGCTTCGCCCCCGTCCCCGCTGGCCCCTGCACTCCACCGTTCTTCCTCCGTCCGACACCCGCCATATTTTTTCGATTTTTCTCTATTTCCTTTTTTCTCTCTCTTTCTCTCTCTATCTCTCTCTCTCTCGCTCTTTTTTCCTCTCGGGCTCGCCTCTCAGCCGGAGACCGGGATCTTTGATCACCCCGCCGACCATCGAGGGCGAGCTGATCATCCGCGGCCTCGCGTCGAAAAGAAACCGATCCTCCGACGCGCTCTACTCCTTTTTACCTTTTTTGCTCTTGTTCGTTCTCGTCCTCCTCTTCTTCTTCTTCTTCTTCTGATGTTGCTTCTTCTGTTGCTTCTTCGGCCCCGTCTTGGTCGTCTTCCCTCTTGCCTGCATCACGAGCCGGGCCCCGTATCATTAGACGGGCTTTCTGCTTCGTCAGAAAGTCCAGCGACTTTGCGGATTTGCCCGGCGAGTTTGTTTACATCGACGACGATGGGCTCGGCGCTAAAACGTGGGCGGGGACGCATAATCGCTTTAGGAAAATTGCGGGATGATCTTGGGGCTGCGATTTTATTTTCTCTCCCCCCTTCGCCCGGCTACTTTTTTCTCCGTCCGATAGACCTCCGCGAGCCTTGATTCGGTCCTGTTCGAATCAAGCCCCGTTCCATTTCGTTTTGGGACTTAAACCTGCGCGGACCTTCCTCAGGAATCCTCTCGGCATTGTGGGACGGCTCCAGCGAGCTCGGTCTGTTGTCGCTCGAACCGTTTATTTGTCTCGTCGTTCGCACGGTGTTATGTCGGTTCCGATCAGACGCTCGGGGAGTTGAATTTTTCCGGAAATTTGCAGCTCGATGAACTGCCTGGAATTTCGACGAGCGGCGAGGATACTGCAATTTGTGACGTAACCGCAGTTGTTTCGAATTCGTTGGTTAAATGTCTTTCAGATCGATTTCCTGGGAAGTGCGATGCTTTCACTTACGTTGTGAGGGATTTTCATTTATTTAGATCGCTATTAGTGTTACTAGATTTCTGAAAATGTCGAGACCATCGTCGTTTGTCCTAGGAATACGGTGTATTTGCGTTATGTCGTGGCTGATGCCGAGACAAATTTAATAATATAGTACGTCGCGACATCCGTCTGACCCTGAAGCAAAGGTATGCGTGTATACTCAACACCTCGCCGAGTCCTCTGTCTCTAGGTTTTATTAGTAATGAAAATTTCATGGGAGCTTTTACACGGGAACTCTAACCCGGGAATAAAACTTCAGCGTTGATTTTATACGCCGCGGGGTTTCTAGTGAAACGCGAATCGATTGGTTATAATTAAGTACGCCAATAATTAAGATACACATTCGAGCTCGGATTTTTATGCGGATCTCCACGTAACGAAGGTTCTATTAAATTAAGGATAAACTTTCGAAATCATTGATATTTAATAAGTGTTTTATCGCATTATGATTTTCACATCGATGGACACCATAAACGCGCGCAATCCACGCTCGAACGCCCGGGCAATAAATAGGCCGCGGATATTTATGAAAATTGCAATTTTAATAAGAAATTCGTTTCATAAATCGGGGGTTTTATTAACTCTAAAAGAAAATGAAAGTTATATTTGTTCTCGTTATTTCATTATACTTCGCGCGCTCGGTTGTCGGACAAACGCGTAAAATCTGTTGGCCACCGGTTAAACGGTCGAACTCGCGGCGTTAATTTTCTAATTCGCCGCGATGTAGATAGACGATGTATCTGTTGGCCCGACGAGCGTTAGATATAAATAGAACGTCACGGATGCTTCGCGACACACGGCCAAGGAGAAAGCGTCCGGCGGTAGCGTAAAAGTCTAACGAGCCGCTGGTGCCCTTAACTGCCAACCGCCCGTGCAATCATGGCGGAGAGACAGTGACGCGCCGGAATCGATGGGCGAGTTTTATCCGACGGCGCGGGGCATCGTAATCTTCGCGGCCGGAAAATTTGTTCCGTCGCGTGGCCTACCATTACCGCGATTAAACGGTCGAAACGATCCTCTGGCCGGCTCGTAAGCTGCAATTTCGTGGCGCGCAGCTGTGATCCGCTCACGGACAGACTGCTCGTGGCTCGCGCTCGCCTCCCTTTTCTGACCGTCTCTTTTTCCCTCCGTCGCTCGGCTCGCTCCTCTCGGCTCGGCTCGTTTCTCCTAATGCCTAGGTGTGGAAATGACTTGTGGGATCGGCTGGTAGCGGAATGGCATAAAAGTGGTACTTCCGAGGCGATCCCCTAAATCATGGAATCGAGGGGTACCAGACGGTTCATCGTGGAACGAGAATCGCCATTCTTCCTTTCTTTCGCGCCACCTATCACCTTTACAGGCGTGTTCTCTGCTTGTTGTGTACAATCGACTCGACCGGTGTTTGTTAAATTATCATTTGGTATTTTAGGAAATTTATTGGGGAAATGCGGTGCTGTTGAAAGCTTCTTAGGATACGTAGGTCTTCTTCAGTCTGTGGGATAATTCGTTTTGTTGAGGTTTGTGATGATCTTTGTTTGATATCTCCACGCTTTGGTAATTTTGTTATAGAGTAAGAAATCCCTTGATGTCGATTTCGATGAAACGAATCGCGGATGTTCTTTCAGATTCCTTGTTAATTTTGTTCCATTTCATGAAACGCGTTTGCTTTCCGTTAGGTTGTGTGAAGACATTATTAACCCCATGCGGACGAATGTCGATATTTCGGCGAGATGAAACGTTCATATTTGGAAGACTAAGTCGCAGGTAAATGATTTAATTACTCGGACAGCAAGAGATTAGCATGTAGTTTCTGTTTTTGCTATTATATAAGGAATCAATGTATATTTTAGCTTCATCTGGTGAAGGTTTCCTACATTTCAAAGAATCTTCGTCCGCAAGCGGTTAACACGTTGAATGCCACGGAAATTTCGGTCACATTTTGCTTATGAACTATCGATTTCTTAAATAAAATATCAAGTTATATTCAAGTGTTCTTTCAATTTTATATATTTCGATATCGTTTCCTGTTTTCGGTGCTTTGCAACGTACACAGCTATTCTTGACTGTGTCTTAAAAATATTTTGTTACAAAAACTAACGTACATGTGGTACACGAGGCACTGAACGTGTTAATGAAATTGTTTCAATCATACAAGTATCGTGATGTACAGATTGTCTCGTTATTCCTCCTGAAAAGGTACATCGGACGAAAAGGATCTTGTATTCCAGGCTTGCTATTAAAGAAACTTCGAGATTGAAGTTGTCGGAACCCCACGGCGATCGAATGCTAGTTACTCGAGATTCAATCCGTCAGGCGTGAAGTCCGAGGATCAATTCTGTGTAGCAAATTAATAGAGGACGTCGGGGAATGAAAAGATAGGTTTCACGCGGTTGTTTCGTCAATTGTAATTATGTCCAGGTAGGTGGCTACGGGGGAACGGAACGAAAAACGTTGGGGTCACGCTGGGAAATGAAATGAGAAGGAAGGGGGATGACGGGGTGACGGACAGGGGGCGTCCCAGGGCGGAGGGGGCGTTTCCTCCGGTATTCACTCGTTCACCGGCTGTTCTTGGACTTCCTTTTTTCTTAATCCGTCTAGAGCAATTCTAACTTGGTCTTCGAGGACACGTAACAATTAATGGAATCCCACGAAAGATAACAAGTGAATTACGTGAATCGAGTATAATCGAGAAAGTTAAGATACATTTAAACACAATCGATATTGAAATATTCCATATAAAAATGAATCGAAACTTGTACAAAATGTTATAGCACAGAGAGAATTTGTAAAATTATTTTCAAATCTCTTCACCGTGTCGTCCAACTGTCCGATAGTTCGAGATTTGAATGTACAGTGCGCGATAACGATTTCCAATGGCGCTCAAAGATTTTCGCGATGACAAGGAGAACGAGCAAAAAGTTACAGTCCGACTACCGCCGTACGGATCGATCATCCGCGAATCGGTCGATCGTCCATCATAATAGGTCACCGAAAAGTAAACGCCGCTCAACGATCTGGCAGAAGTTATCGCGGCATAACGGTCCGTCCGTGGCCGCCGCGGATGAAGGATGGATGGCTCGCAGTCGGAGATTCAGTGACAAATTATCAATAACTTGAGCGTGAGTCTAGCAAGACACTCCAGCGGGAAGGGACCGTGGAAAAGGAAGACTAATGACGAGATTGATGTCGACCGCGTTGTAGAAGCGTTGTAAAGAGAGCGCGACGACAACTCACGACGACATGCTTGAAAAGGATCCCACGTATCACCTCGCCGAACCACTGTATATCATTTTCAACCGGTGGATTCATCTCCGCGGGTAGAAAGTATCCTTTCTTTCGCGGATTTCGACGCGCACCTTTTGAGAACAGGATTATCAGCGGTATGACGCGCCCGGCTGCAATCGATCACTGAAATGCGCCTGAATCGCGGGGCATAATTAAATATTACGCAATCACCCGGAAGAAAATATGAAATTATAACAGAGCGTACGTTATATTAATATCGTTACATAATTCCCATCGACTCATTAACCCTTAACGAATGTCGACGTTTCGGCGAGATCAAATTCCATATTTGGAAAAATAAATCGCAAGCAAATGATTCAATTACACATACAGCAATCGGTGTATAATTTCCTTTCTTTCTATTATCTAAGCAATCGATGTATAATTTAACTTCATCTGCTGGAGGTTTCGTAATCTTCGTCAAAGGGTTAAACTAAATATCTTTTATCTTATCAACTAAATATCCTCACTAGATACAACTCCGCAATTTCCAAGCTGATAAAACACTTTTCCGCGAAATATCAAAATTCCCGTTACACCTCCCTCCGAAATCTGATCACGCCGAATTCCGCTGAGCAGAAACGCTCGGGAACAGTTCCACGATAGAATCGTAGAGCAGTCGAATCGAACCGCGAGCGGAATCGCCGCGACATCGTTGGAGGATCGACAGGCTAATCCCGGAGTCGAGACGAGCGGGACGATCAATGTAAATCTCCGATCCGCGGCGGGGCAGGATCGTATTAGAGCGTTTCAGAGAAAGCCGTGGCAAAGTACTTAAGGCGGTACTCGGGTAGAGTTTCACTTAAACGAGGAGTTTATCCGAAACGAGCTCGTTCCGCGGATTAAAGCATCGCGCGCCGCGGACGAGGCTGTCTGCGCGCGGGCTGAGGCGAACAGATGGCAGAAGACGAGGCCACTCGCCACCAAATTGCCCAGTAAACGTAACGGGCCGCCATGTAAAGCGCGTATAATGAGTATGCACGGACCGTGAAATAATAAGCCCCGCCACACACGCGCGGAACGCGGCGCGGCGTTTCCTCGCGAGCCGCGCTGTCGCCGGGCTTTTACGCGGCGGGGACGCGTCGCCCGTGTTCGTGTACCGTAATTCAACGAAGATTTATGCCCGACGCTCGTGAATGCCCGCGCGGCCGACGTAGGCAAGAATATCTCGGTCCAGATATTTCGATCGGTACGTCGTATCAAACGGCGCGCGCGGTCCGGCTCATGAAAAAACGATAAATCACGGGTCGGACGGACCTGTAAACTCGCGCGAAAAGGGGGCCTCGCTCGTTTCTGAATCTTGCTCCGGGACAGCGCATCGGGGAAACGCGTCTCTGCGCTTGCCGCTGGTTGACGCTTCGATCGCGCGAATATTATTAACCCTCCGCCGACGAAGATACTTCGAAACGTACGAAATCTTTAGATGGAGCTGAATTCTTTATCAACATAATAGAAAATAAACTACGTGTTAATCTCTTACTGTTTGAGTAATTGAATCTGTTTGCGATTTAGTATTCGAAACGTGAACATTTCATTTCGAACCGACATTTGTCCGCAAACCCTCGAAAGTTTTTCGCTTGAAATATTCTATACTTTCTAGGTAGTTGTCGATAAGACGCTTTGGAATGAATTTATTAACGTACCTTAATTTGTCGTACAATGACGAGTGAGATTCGTGATGAAGATTTCTAGATTAATTTGAGAACAATCAATGTTGTTCATTACCTACGGACCAAACACAACTATTTCGCTATTATCAGTGTATTATCTTCAAATGAAATTTCCGCTTACAGTAGAATGGAAAATTTTGCTACTTTTCTTCTAAGTTGCAGCTAGTAAAATGTTACACGAGCTCAGTGCCGAAAATAAATAGTACGTCAAGGGGTTCAGCAATGACATATAAATTAGGGAACAAAGCTGTTTTCTTTCAACGTTTCACGTATTGACGCAGTGCACGAAGGTTAACGGTTAATGGTTAAGGTATTAAATTATTTGGCGATTGGTAACTCTGTATTATTAGAAGCGTTCCATTTGTAATGCACGGTGAAGAATAGTTTGCAGATAGTGTAAACGATTCTTTTTATTAATAATACTGAGAACAACATAATGATACATTGTGTTTGAAAAATATCTTGACAAAGAATCGCACCTGTGAACGAAACTGATGTCGATTGTTCAACTTCTCGGCAATTTTTATATATTCTGATATTGTTTCTTTATGTTTTCGCTGTTTTGTAATGCATACCGCTATCCGTGACCTTAAAACTATTTTCCTACAAAAATAAGCGTGTACCATACGCGGTACACGCGGCGCTAAACGTGTTAAAAACTCGAATTGAATAAGTTGAACATTATACGAGTGGAATGAGTTTTCGAAATCATTCAGTATAAAATTAGCTGAGTTTAAAAGCTGAGTCGGTAGGAAGAATTTTACCTCATCGAGGACACGAGGAGTTCCATTACATTAAAATCGCAGCGAAGGTAATAATACACTTCATTAGATTTAACACTTTCTCGAACTCTTTGAGGTCATGCAGGTTTCGCGTGTTACTTAGAGCAGCATGCATATTTCAGCGGATTCGTTCAGCTCTGAAACAGTTTCCCGTTTCCCCGGTCGGACGACGTGGATGTCTGTACAAGGGAAGTCCATCAAAAAGTATAAGGAAATCGGGGATTCGCGTTACTCGTCAGCGAACGTTCGAACTTGGACCGTCTAACGTCCTCCGCGAGAAAAGACGATCGTGACATGTGCGGACCGAGGTGACCCGACCGAAGCCAAGGCCGCAAATGACAGCCGGGACAAATTCAAACATGGTGGAAGCTAATGGCCGCTAATGGAGGTCGCATCTTCCGCGGGCACGGAAATAGACGCGGATTCATCGCGGAATACCGTCGCGGTGACTGGATCATTCATTCGATCGGCCTAATTATCCGACGCGGTTCGAAATCGATCGGTTTGCTCGGCCAGTCTTCATTTATATCCGATCCGCGTCTCGATCGACGATTACAGCCGCGAGACGAACGCAACGCGATTATGGAGATAGACGCGCTCTCCCGGCGCGTTTCTAATTTGTCTGATTTACTATCGCCTCGGACACCGTTCCCATTTTTCGTTTCCTCCCTTAACGCTCGGTTTACGGAACCCGCCAGTTTGACGGACATTGAATTCTTTAAACACTATTTAGCAATATTCCAGTTTTGAAGCTACAATTTTCGCGATCTATAGAAACGAACACGTAGTTCTCTGGGAACAATAGAATAAAATGTAGAATAAACGTCTGTAAATCTAGTGTTAACAACGAATACCGAATGAAATCCTCGTCCTTTCGGCTGGGCGACTTTTACTCGCGAATGTCAATTCCAGAAATTCCAGCGAGACTGACGTCTGATACATCCTAATGAAATCATCCCGACTCTGTCCTCCGCGTCGCTTGAATCTTCCATCGGTTTTCCATTCGAGTGCGATACTCGCAGAGGTTTCGGAATCAAGTCGGATGCTCCTACATAGCCGACATCGAAAGGAAACAATAGTTACATTTTCGAGCGTTCTCGCAGTTGAACCGCGAAGTTGTTAGCTCGCACTTTAATAATCGCGATCTCTGCCGGTGACAGGTGTTCGGCCGCGTAAATTCGTTACAGTCCTCCGACGTTATAAAACCATACGCGGCTCACTTTGTTCCCGCGCCGATACCTGCGAATTAATTATAACTTGTATCGCAACGAGGAATTTCATCGAATAACGAACGTTCGCGTTCTCTTGCAATTACTCCAGAATAAAGCGCGAATCAACGGATCCCGCGACGTCCCTTCGCAGTTCCTTCTTAGATCCCTCTGCAGTCGTCGGCGAGTTCCCGGTTTCCTCCGGCTTTCGGCGTAATCCGCGGGGATGCGTTCCCCTCCTTCCCAGAGAGATAAATTCCGCGAGGAACGGAGAAACTGGGGAACGCTAGGAAACGAACGGAGGCGGTAAGACGAGCCCAGGGTTCAGGGGCTGAAGCGGTGGGCCGTCCCCGGTCGGTCTGGTCTTGTTTCCTTCGCGTTTCGGTGGTGCGCCACGGCCGCGCCGGCCTGCGAAACTAGAAGAGGCACGGAGATGAGGAACGGAAAGGCGAGAGAGGAAGGAGAGAGAGAGGGCCAGCGAGATTGGACGAGGCTCTCGCGCAGCCTGCGGTATAATTAAAATACAGCCGAGCACCAACTGCCGGCCCGTGCTGCTGCTGTTGTTGCTGCCTTCTCCTCTCCTCTTCCATCATCCGGCGTTCCCCCGCCTCGCCCCTCGGCGGTCCACTCTGACCCACCGGCTTCATTTTCCTCGTACCTTCCTCGCGCCGTCCGCTTTCGTGCGTCTCTTCTTTATCTGCGGATCAATTATTAGATTTCAGTCGGATACCGGCGTTGAATCATTCCAGCCTCCCGCCGCGACTGTTTTCTCGATGCCGGGGAACGATAGGCGCTGAGTTTTCGAGCGCGGACGAAGGGAAATGATCGACTCCTCGGCTCGGATTTAATTAATCGTTTCCAACCGCCTTTCGCTCTCTTACCGCGCGATCGTTCGGCTTCGTGGAAACGTTTCGAACTCGGGAACAGTTGTGTGTACACAGTCGAGCCGCGGCGCGCTCGTTCGTTCGAGACGGTTAATATTTCGACATTGGATATTTGTTGTTAATATCTTATCTGTCTTCCAGCGAGCAAACGGGAGATCAGCGATTCAAGATCACGTTCGCGTAATCGCGCTCCACGTTTCATTCCTCGCGGAGACTTGCGTCAGACGCGTTTCTCCTCTCTCGGGAGATTAAGAACGCGGGGTATTTTAAAAGATGGCCCGCGCCTCGGTAAAAAATAATCTCGCGCGCGGAGGGATCGTTTCGAGGATCAAGGTGTTGCTGCAATCGCGTTGTCTGGTCGAGGAATAAAATAATGAGTCGGGGACCCCGATTCGCTTGGAATTTTTCATTGTCACTGAGCGTGCTCCCTCGCGTCGGTTCATTACGCGTAACGAAGCGATGGCTCGTATCGACGCGTGGAACACGCGGCGCGGCGGCGGGCCGCGTGGATACGCGGCTTCACGTCGGCAGATTACAAATTACGATACCGGTCGCGTAGCCGGCTCTCCCCTTGTCGTCGTCACCGTCGCCTCCGTTGGCAAATAATTAATATTCATTACGTATTAACGAAGCTATCGCATAAATCGCGGGACCAGCGGCAAAAATGGTGCCCGCGGATAGCGGGCGAGCGGAGCGGCTCCGACGGAGAACGGGACATAGTTCCGCCGCGTGCCGGGAGATGTAGCGAGCGGTATCGCTTCGGCGGCCGTTCGCGTCGCGATCGAGTCAATAACGCTGCGAATCGACTCGATAGTCCATTAAAATGTTGCTAATAAGCGTCTTCGTCGACGCGCGTTTCGAGGAATCGTGAGGCTATGCACGAGGCGCACTTCGAATTCATACGTTGACGTAAACGCCGTCTGTGGTCGTTCGATGCTCGTGAATGTGCGAATGACGGCAATGGATGGTCTATATTCCTGGTATTGTGAATGAAATCATTTTATTCTGGAAGTAGGGAATCTTGTTCGAACTCGACAAGGATCAAGTGATTAACGAAAAAGAATTGATATTCCATCGCCGGTTTCAAGGTGAGTCGAAATGAGTTAATATTCAGTTTGGTTGGAGATTTGTGTTCTAGATTAATCGTAGGTAAAAGAGGATGTAGTGTTGATGATTCGTGAGTAAATTGAGTATTGATGATTTCAGGTGAATGTTCTCGATGGACGTTTATTAGCTGTTTCAAGTGTTTCGTCTTTCTGTGAAGAACTGCTGGGCGCAGTGTCGGTTCTATTTAATTATCAATGAGTATGATACACGTATTACTTGCACGTAGCAACGAAGTAGCACTCGAGCGGAGGAAATCGTAAACAACGTTGCTCGGCTAGTCACGGTTCCATACATAGTGGTTACATACTTGCGTCCGACGGTAATTCATCGGGAGAACAACGATCATTTAACGTTATCACGGTAAATCGAATCGCTTCTAAAACGGTTCGCCCGAAATCCCATCTAAAATCGATCACGGTAAAATATTCCACCTCCCGGTCGCGCGGTGAATGGAGAACGACCGCCCCAAAAAAAACCGTCAATGGCCCCCGCCATCTTGCCGAACAGCCGTTTGATTCCCTGGAAATCAACGCATATCGAACCGGCTCATTTTTGGCGTCATAAAGGGACGTTTTATCGGCGCGTTTAAGGGTTATTGTACAATAAAAGTGGCATTACTATCAGTTAGCCGGCGTAAGGTCGAGGGCCAGGGAAGGAAAGAACAGCGAAGAGGGTCGGGGAGTTCCAGCTCCTCGGAAGCGACTCTCGTGAGAAGCACGAGTGGCTTTATGACTCGTAAAAAGCTCTGGCCGCCGTTCCTTCTTCTGTTCATCGGCGACACGCGCCCTTCGTTTACTCGGCACCGTGAAATTCGAGTGTAATTTCTGTTCCGCTCGGAAACTGGTTCGGCCGATACACCGATCCGGCGGCCGGGGCCAGACGGAGAGAGGGCGAAGGACGGAGAGAGACCGGTGGACATCGACCGGATCGTTATTCTTCTTTACTGTCGACCCGGGCCTGCCTCGTCGCTAATCCCGTGGTTTCGTCTCGAGGCTTATTTCGAGATTTCTAGATTAGATACGCGGCCCGGAGGAGATCGCTGGATACGTCTCACCGCGTGGCAGGCTTTAATTAACTCTTCCGCGATTTCGAGCGCGCAGCGCCCTCGGATCGTGCGCTCGCTCGCGTCCGCGCGCGAGCGTTTGCGCGCCAGCGCGGGCACACGCTCCGGCCGGATCGTATTTCTGCGAACTCTATTGCTGAATAAATTCAACCGCGCGGGATCGTGAAGTTCGTGAAGAATGTCGCGCGACGAGGAAAATGGAAATGAAGAAGCTCCGGGCGGAGCGGCCCCGCGGCTGCCTCGTTACCGGGACGAGGACGGAGAACCAGTTTATTACTCGCGAAACGTCGCGCAGCCGGGCTCCGTTTGACAACCGAACGGCCCGCGCGACGGGACTTTCGTGTTTTATCGTCCGCGGACCGATCGGGCCAGTGTTTAGAAGACGGAACGTCGGCGATTCGTCTTCCCCCTTTCTCTCTTCATCCGGTCGGATCGTGAATACGGCTTTATTGCCGTTGGAATCAACGATGGAACCGCTAGAGTGTGTAATAGGATTGATATGCGATGCTTTTAGAAATTGTATGGATGTCGCTGATTTTTCTCGGATAATCTGTACAGCGTTCGCGCGGAAACTGTTTACGTGTAGAATCATTTCGGATATTTCATGCCTTTGATATCGGGAAACGCGGAATGAGGAACTTAGAATGAATCGTTTCGAATGATACGAATTGTTTGAAATATAATCAAGAGTCTCCAGTTTGGATTTGTAAATTCAAGACACTATGGCTCTTTGCGAACCGATACGTTATTTCTATTCGAGTTTATATCCTCTTCAGATTACGGTGGCACGTCCAGTTACACAGCGCCTCGCCGATGAATCCGGTTACTATTTATAATTAACGACTCGTTGGTTTCACGAGATCAGTGTACACCAGTTTAACTATTCAATTATTAAGCCTCGAACGACTCTTGATTTCCCGTTGAATTTATTTCCGACAGGCTAATCCTAAGTCCTTTAGGACTTAGTTGCATACATTTTTCCCTCGCGTGATTTCCATCGAGGATACACATTCCTGCGATGAATATAAGAATATAAATCCTATTAGGATTATCTACGGAACGATAGCATCGAGGCGAAACAGAACGGCCGTGTATTTAAACTTGTAGATCAATCAGCAGTCCATGATTTCCACAAATCGAAACGGGTATCCGGTTCCCACGACGCTAATTTCCAGAGATTGATAACGGAACGAGAGTACATGCCGCGGTAACGCGAAAGGGGACAGGATTAGATCGGCTCGAAGTGGAAACGCGTGTTAACAGACGCGGCATGAGCATTGACCCTGAGGGATCCGACAGTGATCGATCGATAGATTTCCTGGGCGGCCGCCTTATTTCCAGAATTCATAATTCACTTACTCGGACCGAGACGTCAACGGTCGCTTTCACTGGAACGATAAATAAAACAGGCAAGGATATCGGACCGCGGAGCATAAGTGCTGTGTCAATGACAAACGTTGACTAGCCGGTGGACAGCCCGCGGAGATTTATTCCTTCGGCGTGATCATTGTCCCCTTGTCGTAATAAATTCATACTTGTAAACACGGCCGGATCTGTTTTCTGAATTTGACTTCTTGTCGGAAGCCCTGTTCTTTCTTGTTTCGCCATTCATTTTTTGCCCTAATATTTCACGCGACACCGCGGCGCTTAACGCTCGGTCCGCTCCTCCTCCTCGACGGAACCGTTCGCTTTAATCTGGATCATCTCTTCCTTCGTTTTCACGGATCCTTGTCACGAAAGAATGATCGCTCCAGTGTGGAGCTATGAATTCATCATCGAGTTGTACGATACTTTGAATTGTACGACGAATGGATCATCGAATTGTACAACACTTCGAATTGTACGACGAATGGATCATCGAATTGTACAACACTTTGCGATCCAGTTTCTTGTTAAGATGAAGAAGCATTGCTTGCGAGATTGCTAGAGTTCGCAGATCAATGATGTCTTTATGATTATTAGAAACCGAATGCTAATTAATCTCAGACGTAATAGACGAATTGTACGACGAATGGATCATCGAATTGTACAACACTTTGAATTGTACAACGAGTAGATCACCGAATTGTACAACACTGCGATCCACTGTCTTGTTAAGATGAAGAAGCATTACTTGCGAGATCGCTAGAGTTCGCAGATCAATGATATCTTTATGATTATTAGAAACCGAATGCTAATTAATCTCAGGCGTAATAGACAGTAATGGAGAGTAGTCTAGATGTATTAAGCTGCCCCCGTGCTACTTGATCGATCACGACGCGGTAATGGCACGTTATGCAAATGTTATCATCGACAGAAACTACACCGTCATTAAAAGTCGAGCAACTCAATCAAAGTTTCCCTATAAGCAAAGAATTATCGGAACGGTTGTCGCGTTGAATTAACGGGGTACTCGGTAAAGGGACAGACTGGTACAAGACCGTTGCTCGCCGCGGACCTTTCGCGCGATGGAAGCGCGGCCATCCGACGCTACATTCTTAATGACATCCACGTTTAACCTTCTCCTATCTGACATTTCGCTCAACCTCCGGCGACGTTTATTGGAATCGTAAGTAGCGTTTGATGCGGCCGAAGATTACGTACGTCGCGTTGAAACGTGCAAAAGCACAGGCAGCGCCGTTCCAGCGTTCGTGCAGTCGCACGGTAGACGCTTTCTCCTCGGCTTCTCACGAGTGGCGTTCGTTCTTTTCGGTGGAGGCCCGTTGAAAGAGAAGAATGGCGTGCGGAGTTAATAGACGCGGCGTTACTTTATATTCAGCAGATGAAGTGGCCAGTTTCTATGGCAGCGAAAATTCTAAGAACATTCCGAACCCGCTTGCCGGCGAACAAATTGCAACAACTGGTTATACAGCTCCTCGCGAGCATTGAGACGTTTGCAGTGTATACTCGGCAGATTTACAATTTCACAGCGGTTACACGCTTCTCGCATCGGGAGAATGGTACAATCGAAAGATGCGATACTGAATCTTCAATATATAGATCAATCCGCCCCTCGACGCTCGATTTTTCGCGAAGTGACCCTTCCAACCGGAAACTCTCGCAAAACAGATCCCTCGAACAGCGAATATACAACGCGAGTAAAATCGCAGAGAAAAATATACAAGAAAACAACCTTATCAAACCAAAAAACCTACATCGCTCGATAAGCCACAAGACGAATACGAAACAGAGAAGTCAAAGCAAAACAAAATCCAATTACAAGATTACAAAAGATCCCGCGTCTCGTTAAAATCCACGGACGATCACGGTGCCCGGTAAAAATAAATCGAACGATGGACATCCGTCGGGGAAAACTTCCGAGCCGACGGTTCGCGCGAAACGAGAGCAAAAATTCGAGTCGGCCGGTGTGCACGGGTCATCATCTATCACCGGCTAAATATCCAGCGATGCAACTGGCCGAGCTGGGAACGGCGCGCAAAGAGGGGGCCGTGGCGAACAGAGGCCGGTGTCGCGTGAGATTTACAGCGATTAATTCAGGCACGCCAGCTGTGTTTCCTGATCGCGTTGACGCCACCTTTGGCGCGGCGGTGGCTCGTCGCCACGGGAGAAGATCGGGGCCAACTTCAATATTTGAGAAAGCCTGGAATCCCGGGCGCACGTTATCGTGTTCGGGTACGGGGCGCACGGAAATCGTTTGCGGCTCCCCGTTCGCTAGCTCGCCGGCGAGCGAGCGAGCGCTCGCGCGCGCGCGTTCCCGGCCGGGCGGCCGTCCCGTCCTCGCTCGCTCGCTCCTCGCTGACTACCGAGATTTACAATGAGTTTCCGGTACAACCTGGAAGGAAGTTTGCTCGCGCCAGACCGCTCGTACCAACCACGGCTACATAAACGTTATCGCGGACGTATCGCGCATTCGGATCTCAAACAGCCCTTCCGCCAATGCGGAGACGCCTCCGTCGCGGCGGCACGCAAAGAGACGCGGACCTCTCGCGCGCGTCCTCGCGCCGCCGCCCCCGACCGGAAAAATATATTGTTCCGTTCGAACGGGCGGAACTGCTCTTATTTATTCTTACCCCTGCGAATATTCGAAGGAGATCGAGACTCTCCTTACCATTGTGGTCGTAAACGGAACATAGGGATCTGATTTTCGCGTGGAAATTTATATCGGTTCACGGGGTGATCGGAAATGTTTCGATTCTCGTGCGCGTTTCATTCTTCGTTCGCAGCTGAGAGATTCCGATTGGGTATATTCAGGAATTTCGGAGACACGGGTAATTTATAAATCAAGATATCGTAGAAAGTGTGTGCGTTAAGACGGTAAATATCGAGCTTTATAATACTGTTGAAGTAAAATGGCGACCGAGGGTCAGGCTTCGATGCTAAAGGGTTACTATGTCCGTGAATTCGAACATTCTTTCAAGACGCGACGTAAAGAACGCTTAATCCCCCCGGCCGTATCAATCTACGATTTTCGGCCGATAATGCGGAGAAACCGTTTCCGAAACGAACCCGAGCGCACCGGCGCGTCGCGTAAACAGCCGCGCGTATTTCGCAAGTCGGCCGAAGATCGTGACGGTCGAACGGCGCTCCGCAGAAAGGCGGTCGCGATAATTAACCGTCTTATTCCGCAGCGGAGCGCGTCCCGGCACAAAGAGGAAAGAAGACATTGAAGAATGAAAAGCTCGGACGGCGGTCGTATAAAGAAGGATTTTCGATTCAACGGAGGGAGAAATCCTTATAAGTTGACGCGCCTTGGATCGGTAATCCTTGGTATCTTGGCAGAAGGACGACGGACCACGGTGACTCCCGATGCGCCTCCGCGCGGCTATTTGCATACTGCAACGTCGCCCGGTGACACACACGGCCGTATGCAAAGTTCTGACGAGAAACAAATACCAACTAGTCCGTGGACGTTCGAGAGAGGTGCGTGCACCTCATTATAAAGCAGCAGCCGGATCCGCGATGAGATGATTCGAATTTACGGTAGCGCGCTCTCGCCGTGAGGGGGCACGGCGCGGCGGGAGGCAGGGAGGGGGCGAGGAAGCTAGCGTTTACTTCGTTTTACCGCGATTGGCATTCGCGGCGACCTTTCCGCGCGGATTTCTACCAGACTTATCTGGCTATCCCCCGATTAACGCGCTTATAAAGAGATTAATAAGGCAGAAAAATGCGAAATTCAAGATATCAGAAGAGGTTCCAGGATTTCTCGTTTCGGAATGCGAGATCCGGACGGCAGGCTGTGCACGGCGCGGCTGAATTGTGGATACGATCGTTGGCTGTGTGTACCCGGGGAAAAGCGGAAGAAAAAAAGAACGGTAATTACTTTCGAGGAAGCTTAACCAGTCTTGTTACTGCGGTTTCTTCTTATAATTCAATTTCAATATTACCTACGACATAGTCGCAATTCAGACCGCGGCGAAGGGGAGATTGTATTTTCCTATTCGCGTGATCGCGATGTAATTCCGTTCGATACCTTCTCTCCCGGGCCGAGATAACGAACGAAATACATATTAACTAATGTGACTGATGGGTAAAATGTACCTTGTCGTTCTTGGTTGGTTGATAGCTACAGATTTTCTTTTCTAGAGATTGTATCGACCGGCCGAATTAATTGTGAGGTAGGTTCGTAAAATATCCAAGCGGATTCCGCGTTCTTCGCCGACTTTTATCCCGGAGCATCGAGCCCCGCGCGAAACTTGCCGCGTGAAAATACATCCGTCGTGTTTCCGGCACCGCCGCATTCGTTTTTGTAAATTTTATTCATACCGGATACCGTTCCTCCGGAATTTTCTTTCTAACCTGATGCCTCCTTCCAGCGCGGCCCCGCTCTCCTGCCTTCTCGGGGGATGAAATATTTCTGGAGTTTCGAAACCGCGGGGAGACCGAGACAAAGGCCTACCGTGAAGCGGGTTGGATCTTTTAAAACTCTTCCGTCGAGTTTCAGAACCGAAACTGTATTGCTCTGTACATTTACGACGATTTCTCTTGGCGCACGTGGAATTGCAATTACCACCTATTTTAGAAATCCTGATTCTCGTCTGTTATCATAGATTGTTCACGAACCGAGGCTTGTACTGTGAAGTAATAATTCCCTCATTACTTCTGTAACTAACACGTTGACTAATACTACTCCACCAATGAATATACCTTTATTCACGGAAACACTTCCAAGAAAGCTGATGTACAAGTATTCAGAGCACATTCACAAACCCTTCATTCAATAAATGATACCGAATCATTTCCAGTTCCAGTGCCATTATCTCCCCTACAGCACAAGTAACACAAACCTTTGAAAATTCTCGTAACGGTCAACTCGCAGAAGAATAAATCTCTGTCCACGACCAAAGTAACTAACAAAGGACCACAAACAAAATTCATTTACATACTATATTCGTATCATTCCCAACGTTACATCGAGCCGCTTCGGAAGTCCGAAGAAAGGGACAAAGTCTTCGCGCGAGTGCGCCGCGGAGTGGAGGCCAGCTAAATTTTCCGGGATTTGTGTGACGGCGGCGCGCAGGTAAAAGTTTTCCCGTACACGGCCGCGCTAGACGGACCGCATTATCGGAAACATTCTGTACATGAGACACGAGTGTCGGTCGGCGTTCGCGTCGACAAATCCCCGGCATTACAAGCGTGTATCGACGAGGAGACGTGTACACATCGTGCCCGGGCGGAGACGCGACCGCAGAAGATGGTCGGTCGCCGAGGAGGAGAAATAAAAGCCGGTAAGAATCGTATTCCACGGTCTTCATAAGTCAGCGTAACGATGCCGACCGAATGAGAAAGAGACGGGGGCTGGCGGCGGCGGCGGCGGTGGCGGCGGCGGCGGGGAGGGTCGGATAAAAATAAAGTAAGGAGATAGAACGTCCTGGCGAGGCCGTGGAGAGGACTTCTCCCGCAAAAGTCGCCGGGTTTCGCTCCTCCTTCGAACTCTTGACGCCGCGGGCAGGCCTCGCTCGCCGCCAACTAAACGTGAATACATTTAAATGGTAATCGCCGAAGCTTCGGTAACGAATAGAGGCGCCGAGCGGATCGCGGCTCCGAGGAAAGAGGGCTGAAAGCTTCGGATCCTGAGGAACGAGGATTTTCGCCGTTCCCGAGAATCTTGCCGATGTAATTCATAACGAACGTTCCCGGCGAGTGCGTCTCGCGAAGCTTACCGACGACGCTCGACCCTTCGAATCGCGACGCGGAGTTTGACAGTGAAGGATTTGAGCTGAGTTACTTCTGATCGAACAAGTAGCTTGCTAAAGATGGCAGTGCTGTGTCGACTTTCGATTTTATTCATATTTTAACAATATTTTCTATATTTATTTGTGCAACTCTACCATTCCAGTGATTCCCAAGTATTCTCGAATAAACGATGTTCGCGAGCGCGTCCGCGATTCACGCTCGGACCCTACGACTTCTTAGTGATAGGGTAATATGTTGTTGAACTTGTTCAGTTTCAGAAAAATATAGTCTCACGCTTAAAAGTACAATGTCGAGGTAATACAGGGATTCTAACAATTTCATCGACACAGGTTGATTTTGGATGCTTGTTTCTACGTGTATCGCTGCGACTGGGTAGTTGTTGATTACTGACCTGTTAACTGACGCTCAAGGAAAAAGAGTCGGCATATTTCCCGTCATTTTTGGGCGTAGCAAACGATTAGAGCGTGATATTAAGCTACAATCGAATGAAATAACGTGAGCCTCGAAGAGCGTTCCGCGAAGCATTAATACGCATCAGTAATAAGAATATTATAAATCGGACTTCGAAACTGACTGGGAATCTATTAAAAGATCTTCCTCGTCCGCCGTACGTAGAACTAAATCACCTTGAAAAGCAGGCGCAAGCGAGCACCGCTCCGAAGGATCAAGTTCCAACTACCCCAGCAGCATTCGCTCATAAACTACCCAATCCCGCATCGAACGTTATAATTTCCATACATATTTACGAACAGGCTTCCTCGCGTAGCGGCGAACAAGATCGAACGGTATGCTCCCCGGGACACTCCGGGGGAGCGGGAAGCATCTCCGGAATGAACCGCGCCGGCTACCGCAGGAGGAGTTGTAGCCCGGCGTAGTCGGCTGCAATGTCGCGAGAGAGTAACCTGCATCCTGTCGCTGCAGTTCGGTGCATTCGTTCGCCTCGACCTCCTGCAACTCGATCTCCGGAGAGAAAGAGCCCGGGAGATCTTATCGCGGGAAACGCAGCCGGTTCGACGTAGCAGAAAGATAAAAAGGAAGAGGGAGGGAGGGAGGCAGTTGGGGGGCGGCGGAGGAGGAGGAGGAGGGATCCGCGACATCCCGGTAAATTAACTCCGTCGCTTCGCTCTGCTCCCTTCGCGTCTGAATTCTCTCGTTTTCGTTTCCCCGTTCCCGTCCCGGCCATTTGTGTAATTACAGAACGCTGTAAATACTCGAAATGCTTGGTAACCCGGGCGAACGGAAAAAATTACGGGCCGACGGGATCGATAAAGCCCGCGATCCATAAATTTCCGAGCGGCGAAATCTAGCCTCCTTATCTTGTCCTTTATCGTGTACCAGCCGCTCGGAAATGAAGCGGACCGGAGTGGCCCGGGGATTAAGTTTGATCCGCGCCGGTGATTTCGCCGGTGATTTATCGATTTTCTATTTAATGATTCGGCGAGCGCCACCCGACCGGCCCGGGTTCCCCGATTAAATCCATTACCGGCTCCCGGGGGATTCAATTACGGAATTACTCGAATTCCGGGCCGCGAACGTGTTCGGAAGAATGTTTCGGCTGTCTCTTAGCGGGGACGCTCGGACCGTTGCGGAATAGGATGCGTCTGCCAGGGAGTATTTTGGAAACGGTCTCGAGGACGGACGCGCTGGCACTTAACGCTGGGTTTCTGGAACGCGTCGGTTTGACGTACGTCGAATGATAGCGACGATGAACGTTTATCTTTCAGTTTGATCGGTGCAATTAGACATCTTGATTGTCTAGTTTTGAATCTCTGATACATCGAATCTAAACGAACGTCTATTCTAGGAACAATAGAACGAAGTACGATGAATGTACGTGTCTAGTGTCGAGTAGTTTGAATTATGAGAATTGAACTTGTAGGAAGAGAAGTGTTTGTCTGCTTGCGAAAATGAAAATGTTGTATTAGATAATTGTAGATCTTATAGATAGATATTATAGATAGTTGTAGATCTTAATAATCTGCCAGCGAAAATGAAAATGTTGTATTAGATAGTTGTAGATCTTGTATACTGTAAGTGACGTTCAAAGAATGTTAGACTTCCTTAGATTAACTGGGCCCACAAAGATGTCTTCCGAAACGAATTGCTCGCTTTAGAGTACTTAGATCCGGTAACTCGATCTTATTCCCCGCGGAAGCAGAAACTGTCGATTCTTTTGTTTTCTACGATTAGGTCCGCATAAGCTGGTACAAAACGAATAGTCCAGACGGTCGCTCGCGGTTTTTCCAAGTAGAAGCAGACTGCCTGTGCAATCTGCGAGCTGTAACTACGCCGGTTGTTATTGCTGCACGTCGCTGGCTCCGCAGAGACGCTGGTGGCCGTATAAGCCGAAGTTGTAACTCAATGCTCTCTCGACCTACCGACCGTGAACCAACCTCTCCTGTGCCCCACGCCCACAATATACACGAAATATATATATATATATATAACCCGGCCCGTCATCGATACTCCCAATTCGAGCGGACTTTGTTGCGTTTTCAGTGGAAATATGTCTGCAGAACATCCTGAGAACTGAACGGCGAATAAAACATGGTTCCATTTAACCTTTTGCGATAACACTATTGATTATCTTATACGAATTAAAGGATAACTATTTTATTTCGATGTTTTACGTGTTGATACATTACAGAAGATTTAATATTGAATTTGAAACTTTGCGTTTTCTCTGGAAATATGTCTGCAGAAGATGCTCAGAACTATTCGAGAAATGAACGAATAAAACATGGTTCCATTTAACCCTTTGCACTCGACAATATTTTTCATTACAAATATCCATTACTTTCTAAGTATCAACGATATTTCTCACAACACGATTATCTCATATGAAGTAAAAGATAATTATTTTATTTCGATGTATTATGTGTTGATACATTACAGAAGATTTAATATTGAATTTGAAACTTTGCGTTTTCTCTGGAAATATGTCTGCAGAAGATGCTCAGAACTATTCGAGAAATGAACGAATAAAACATGGTTTCATTTAACTTTCTGCGATAACACGATTGATTATCTTATATGAATTAAGAGACAACTATTTTATTTCGATGTATTACGTGTCGATGCGTTACGCAAGATTTAATATTGAATTTGAAATTTTATAAATTTCCTGCATCGAATCAGGTGACGACCGAGAGGTGTCTCTCGAGTGCAAAGGGTTAAAGTTCCATGTTTGAGCGTCTAATAAATTAATCGTGTAACAGAACGTTCTAAAAAACATGAACTTCTTGCACGATGGAAATCCATACGATCGCAGAATAAATCTTCGCGAGAAGCATTTATTTATTTATTTATTCTAGAGTTTCCGTTGATGCCGCAGTCTAGTAAATAACCCGATTTCCCGGCGCACCGGCCAGTGTAAACGAAATCCATGAAATCCGCGCGATAACGAGTCACGGATTAATATATCGTCTCGTCGAGTCAGTCGGATATTGCTTTCCCGCCGGCCGATCGATACTTCGTCGAAGTTCTTGCGCTCCGGCTGACTTCCTTCGTCCCCGGGAAATTGGGAAAAGAAGAAGAAAGTAGAAGTCCGCGTTCTGGGTCCGTGAACCGGGATTTCCGGGAAGGTTTTTCCCTTAACTCGGTTTGTCTCGTGCTTCAGCGTGGTCTAGTTTCTTGCTGATTCAAGAAACTAGAAAGACGTGCCAAATCATATCTCTCCTGTTTTTCTAGCGCGTTGCGCCCGCGGGTGCCGCGTAGTCGGCACCGAGCGTCGACAACAAAGAGACAGTGCTGTGGTCATCGTGTTGACTACCATTCGTCTATTCATTTGCGAAAATTATACTACTTTTCTAAGATTAACGAGACATTACCGGGAAAATATTCGCATTCCACTCACCCAGCTATTATCGAATGAATCGAAGACTTCGCTGAGAACGGTAACAAAAGAAATTAAAATAAAAAATTGAAAAAAGATACAAGAAGCTTGAAAAGTGTCTAAAATCAACGAGCATAACATTGGAAAGAATTCAATCGATCAAGATCAACAAGAATGACATTGGTAATGGCTCGCTTCGAAAACGAGCAGTTCTTGGTTTCGAAGAATGATAACCTGCGAAGCGTGCAAGAAGCGTTATCAGCAGTCTGTATGTAAATCCCTCCGCGAAAGAAGAGTTCTCTGATCGAACTTCAAGTGGGCAGTTTAGCGAGCCGAGTGAAAGAGAGTAAAAATTTGAATTCCACTCGAAAAGGTGGCGAACATTAATGCGGCGTACCGTAAATCATGGCGTGCCTGATAAAATGGATTAAACAGCAGTTACGAGTGCCTCGGAGAAATTGAAGAAAAGCTGCTCGAGAGCCGAGGAACCCGGGCGGCGAGTATTTCCGCGTGTTCCTCGGGCGAGCGACGACCGCGCGTTAATGGAGTCTGAATATTTATTAAGAGCGTTAATTCGCATTCTTCGGATCCGTTCCCGGTTAATCGAACGGCGGAGGGGCCTCTCTCCGCGGTCTTCTCTCGTCGCTGCCAATTGTCGCGTTTAATCGCGTCCCGTCGCGAATTTAAGGCCCGAATTAGCAGCCGGCCGTTTCGATTAAATGCGCTCGTTCGAGCGCATCGCGGCGAGGATCGATGACGCCGGTAGCCGCATTCGCGAAGAACCTCTTCCTTTATTTCTCATCTCCGGTGGCTTCAGAATTCGTTGCTCGATTACGTAACGAAGTCACTGTACACTGGACATTTGACTTTGTTTCTCATAAACACGAGAACACATTAGCGCAGGTTTACCACTGTTGAATGTAACTTCTCTGTGTCTGGTCTCTTTCGTCTGTATCTCCTTTTCCGGTGAACTTGGCTTCGTATCAGCTTCCTACGGAGTGGATTTTCAAGAATTCGCTTGTAGCATGTTAAGCAAAGGGTGATTATCGCTAATGAATGTTCTCGGCGTAGCTTCTTGCATTTTTAACGCTTACATTCGCTGTTTATACCGTCATGTAGCAACCTGTAACTCTTCCCTTGACAATTGTATACTAAGAGAAAATACGAGGTATTTACACACTAACTACCAAGGCGATAACGGAGACTTCCAGATTTCCAGATCTTAATTATTCCTACTACCGTCCACCTGGAACATCGACCAATTAAAACTACACAGGACACTCGCAATTCTCTTATCAGCCTTTAGCATTTCATCAGTTGACCAGACATTTTCTCAAAGCTTCATGAAAATTTGCGCATTCAGGAACAGAACTATTCTATTCCAATGTTTCACGTATTAATGTAGGAGTTATTTTTATTTAAATCCCACGCGTTGGTGAAGAATAAAAAAGAAGCAATTACACTCACTTGATAATAGCAACAAATACTTTATTCTATTATAACTCGCTGACTCGCTAACTGTTACTCGCTCAAAAGATCACGCTCCACAATGTCTCTCTCCGCTATCACGCACAAAATGTTCCTCGCGCACGCATTCCCACTCGCTTTTAACACACCTCCATTCGCTCTGTCTGTCTCACCCTTGCACCCTTCTCACTCGCATCTCTCGTCCGTAGTCAAAATTCACGCAGTCACGTATACGCTTTTCCCACGGTCCAGTCGCTCAGTTCCAGACACTCTTCCTGGCATTCTTTCAGCCACTCGAGATTTTCTAAACGCAACGAACCATTCATCCTGCATTACCGTATTATAGAAAGTATAATATTAAATATCGAACTGTACATTTCTGTCAAATCGATCAACGACCGACAGGCGCCTTTGCAGCGCAAAAGGTTAACACGCGCTTCTCTCGCGGCGAGAGATATCGGCCATCGTCGAACGTCGCTCGACTTCGCCTATCGCCTCGCGCAAAAATATTCAGCGAGAGACCCGTGGATTCAATCTACCGAATGATTAAACATCTCACTCCTGGGATTAGCCCCGAGAGTTCGCCGGAGGGAAGAGGGAACCTCTCGGAACGGAGCAAGACGCCGGGTAGCGACGCGTCCCGCCGTAGCGGGGCGGGGGGACGATGAGACAGCCAGAAAAGGTACGGGGTGTTCCTCTCCAGAAACTTTTTCTTCTCTCCGGCTCCTTTATTTTTATCTCGGAAACCGACCGCGTCCCCGTACAAATTGCCTTTCGTCCCGCTTATCTCGCCGTGGCCCCTCGCGCGCACATATTTAATTAGAATTAATGCTCGAGCCGCGTGAAAATTAGCATCGTGCCCCGCGCGGCCAGCGTCCCGGCATCCCCCCTTTCGTCCCCCCCGCTCCGTTGCTTTCGAACGTTACCCCGCCACCCTACGAGCCGACTTTCTCCCTCTTACGTCATTACCGGAAATAACCCGGGCCGAGCAAGGTGCGAAAACGCGGGTCGCGCGGGTTCTACGGCCGCGCCGGCCCTTCGAGGAGTGGCCACGGGGTCGTTAAAACTTGGATTCCTTATCTGACCGGATCGCGGACCGGTGGACGCACCTTTGCGGACCCTGTTCTCATTTTCTTGCGTTTGAACGAGTTCCGAGCGGGCCGAGGGCGGTCCGGCGGTGGGCTGTACTGGGTGTTTCTCGGCTGTGTAAGGGAAATTTGATGGGCTGAACGCAGCCGAAGGAGATAGGGAAGATTGCTAATTGCAGGGAATCGTTCGATCTTATTACTGTTGAATTCTTTGTCGTCGGAGAAGCGTTTCCAGTGAATTCCGTACGATATTAGGTATAGCGTACGAAGTGCGATCGTTAAGATTTTGATATTGTCGAGTGATTTTTATAGTGGTTGATATTATTTTTTGCACGGGAATGTTTCAGTAATCGTCTCCTTTGTTTCGACGGTACGATAGAATGCCGGTGTTCGTGTTTCGAGGGGTTAGGTTGGATTCGAGGCAATATTTCTCGCGGAGATCGTTTCCTCTGCGATATTCGGAGTTGATATTCACAGGTCGAGGATTTGTTTCAGATGAAGAATTCGTAGGCGCGCCAGGGTGATAAATACACACGCGCGCGCGGGATATTTGATTTGTCGCGTGCCCGGTGCGTGGTTGTTAAAGAAAGAGTGGCGAGTTGTTCGGGGATAGGGTGAGTTATCGTATTGGACTCGAGGGAGGAGTGATATTTTCGCGGGAAAACATGAATGCCGAATGTAATGTATGTCCGACGCTCGAAAATCGCGAGGATGCGAGGAGAAAAAGATATTCCCGCGGAATCCTGGACCCCATCCCGTGGGATACGCGATTGCTATACGGGGGATCGACAGTTCGACGCTGATGCCCCGGGGCCGTCGACGAGGATTCACGCGCGCGTGTATCAAATTTCGCGCGATTTATGCCGCGCGACTCATCTCCGCGGCGTAACTTGTAATAGTAATAGGATCTTGTTACGTTCGGCGATGGTGACGTGACGCAGTGCCGACACAAGTGAAACGGAAAATTCTTTAGTGAACGATAATGGGAAACATGGAAGCAGAAAGCTAGATGAGAAATTAGAAAAATAAAGGATCTTAAATATTGAAGTTTTCTGTGATTTTGTTTGATTGGAAGTTATTAGTAGATATTGTGAAATGGAAAATTCTTTAGTGAAAGGTAATAGGAAACATGGAAGCAGAAAGCTAGATGAGAAATTAGAAAAATAAAGAATCTTAAATATTGAAGTTTTCTGTGGTTTGGTTTCATTGAAAGTAATTAATACACATCATTGTAACACGTAGGTCAAATAGAAATACAATAAATGGATTCGCAAAAAACAAACTTCCCTAAATTAAAGACGATATTCTCAGCGATACTTCTATTTTTTTATTTCGTTTCTATGGAGATCAGTTTACTCGATTCGGAAATTGATCACGAGACTTTTGAACGGCGGTGTACACGCGGTCAAATAAGGCACGAAATTGAAAGCCGGCACGATTCGATCAGAACCGATGAGGCAGCGCAAAGGCAACGTCCACGTCGACATTCCCAGATAGAAACGTGATTGTCAGCCCGTGTTCCGCCTACAGAATGCGGCGCGAGACATTGTCGCTAGATAATTGGATCGGCGCATCGTGGCCATCGTGCCACTTCCAAGCCGGACAATGGCACAACAAAAGAGCTAGTTCCCGCCTCGTGTGTCACGAGGGAAAGATGAGGGACGTTCTAGCAATTTTCAGAAGAGTGATTGTCCGGCTCGAAAAGGAAAGTACTTAAAGCGTTGCGGTCATTGTACGTTGTAACGGCGCGAGATCGTTTGCGTTTCATCACTGCTTCTGGTAATCGTTCCGCGTCTTTATTAAAGAACGTGTACAAGATTAAATAGTTCAGTATGCAGTACATCCTATAAGGTACTTTCCGCATTTGCATTAATGTAATCCCGCTACACTCCTCTTCAACGTAATACAAAATTTTCCATCGTATTTAGAAAATTCAACGATACTTCTTTAAATTGCAACTAATCTACAACTAACAGCCAATTGAATCGTTAATACCGTATCCCGAAAATTTGCGAAAGTTCTCTTTGACACCGAGAAATTCGATTAACTGTTCGAATGGGGTCTTTGCAAAACCCTCGTTAAAAATAGTGACAAGCAACGCTTTCATTAGTTCAAAAACTGATTGACGCTTTCTATTTTCATATAAAACATTATAAACGCGTAATTCCCATTTCTGATCAGGCAATAGCAGCAATAAAAATAAATTAAAAGCAGAACAAATAAACAAACTTAATTTCATTCTACAAACCAACAGACACTTTCAGATAGTGCAACAGAGAAACGCGATCGCGCTTGCCGCTCAAACGATTAACACCACGAAGTACAATAGACATTACAAATCTAAAACATCAAACTCTCATCAAGTAGAAACAGTAAGTTACAGACATCATCCATCCCGAGAAAATCATAGAATCGCTAACTACGAGTGGCATCTTGACCGAACGTGAACGGTGTCTTTCGACGCCGCTCAAACGGTTAACACCGCAAAGTACAAAAGACATATCGCAAGTTTCAAATCTAAAACATTAAACTGTCATCAAGTAGAAACAGTAAGTTAAATATATCGTCCATCCCGAGAAAATCATAGAATCGCTAACTGCGAGTGGCATCTTGACCCAACGTGAACGGTGTCTTTCGACGGCGCGGAAGCGGCAGCTATCGATCGACAGGGGAGGGACGTTAGAGTCGATCTAATTATCCGTCGATAGCGACTCGCAGTGAACGGGACGAGGAGTGACAATCGGCCGCTTCTATATCGGGGCAACGATATCGCCGTCGGTTCTGGGCTGCTTCGCCGTTCAGGGTTCGTCAGGGAAGCCAATCACACCGGAGCCGTTCCCGTGCCGGAAACCGGAAGCGAAGGAATCTCGGGCTGCCGGTGTACGTGGCGGTCGTACGCGTACGTATGCGGCTGCTGCGGCTGTTTCGCCACGGTTCTGCGTCCTCGTGAACGTGTGCGGGAGCAGGCCCGCGGTCCCCGTGGGGAGGATATTGAGAGCGGCTCGCTCGCATCGCGCTGGACATAATTTCCGCCCGACGAGATCGGAATTGCTAATGACGTCACTACCGCCTCCGCATCATTCACCGTGGAGCGCAGAACGCTGCCAGGATGCCCTGACTTCGCCGAGGACACCCTCTTTGTGCCTCGATGGCTCCGGGCGTCAGCGGCGGCGCGGCGAGGGGACCGCATCTCGATTCTAGGAATGAAAACTGGCTCATTAGCGGCGGATAATCTGCCGGTTATTCGATTTCTCGTGTCCTGAATAGACGCTTGCGGTTTAGTTACTGTTGAGTCGCGAGAATGGGAATCCTTTGGGATATATAGAAACGTAGGGGAGGGAATTGTAAGATGTTCCGTAAGGATGTTCATCTTTTAAGGGATGGGATGGAGTTTATTATATTGTTATCGTAGTATTTAGAATATTTAGCGTAGGTTAAAGTATCTTTAAGAAGAGTGAATGTAAGAATGAGTGTGAGTGAAGGTTGTAAAACGGTCGAGTGAAAGTGGCCTGCGCAACGTCACGGAGCTAAGACTGCGGGGCCAGCTTTCCAGGGGTGCATCTGAGTGTTTGCGATGAGTGCGAGTGAGACGAATGCTTGTGGGGGAGAAAATGACTTTTGGGAGAGAATGCCTTAAAAATGGTAAGCGAATGGCGAGGAGAGTCGTATGTTGGCCTTCGTGGCATTGAGTTGTCTTTTTACGTCATTTCATTAAATACATATATTTATTCCTAATTCTCGATTACTGAAGATCCACCTTTTCACTATCTATAATATAGTAAACACTACATTATTTACTTTAATAGTTTGACAATGTGATAGAATAATTTGTAACGTAAGTATAATTTAAATCACGCGAGAATGGTTCAGTTATGACTGGTCTGTAATATAGAATCTTCAGGTGTAATTTGCAGTAGATTTAGAATCGACCGGTAGAGAGCGTATATTTCGTAGCGAACGTACAATATCGCGGCCCCGACTCAATCAAATAATATATTCCTTTCAGCGGCGCCTGTAAAATAAGAGCCCTAGGATTCACACGGCCGCGTCCTATATTATCGTCAAAGAGAAGGACACTTGCTCCTTTATTCGAGACTCTTCCGTCACGGCGGGGACAAAGATCACCGTTCCGTTCGTCGCAATAAATCCCGGCGGCGGCCGTCGAACTATTCCGAAATTAACAGATTAATGTCCCGAACTGTACGCGCGCGCCGCCTAAAAACAAAGCCGCGGGTCACGGGGCGAACAAAACTCGGCTGTCACGGGGCCATCGAAACGAATGGGGATTTATGGCCGCGTCGCGGCCACCGGCCTCTCGATCTTACAAATTCCCCGGCGTCCTCCGTTCGCGGACGCGGCCGCCGATAAATATATCGAGCGGCGGGATCGTTGTCAGCCGCGGGAAGAGAAAGACACCGTTCCGTAGCGTTCCGCCGTCCGAGCGCGCCATAAAAACTGTCCCGCGGACGTGAAAAGCGGCCGTCCCCGTGCCGATATTTATCCGGCAGCTAGGCGCTTCTTCGCGAATTTCAATCGCCGCTGTCGCGGCCGCCCAGCCGGTCTTTCTCATTAGCGTCACACGTACGCCGATGAGGTTTTTCATTAGTCCCGGCGATGCATTCCTGTTAGACAGGCCGCCTCGACGCAACGATCGCCGAGGGTGGCGACGATGGCGGCGATGCGCGTCGACGGCGGAGGGGCATGGCAAAAAAGAGCGGCGGACGGAAGGGGTCGGGAGACATTTTTAATTACAAGCCGGAGGTACCGGCCTCCCTCGCGCCAACTACTCGCCATCAGCTGCCAAATATTTCCGGCATGTCATTGGACGCCTACCCGCCCCCGCGCCACCTATCCGCCGACCCACCCCTTTCGTTACGCCGCTTTCGACTCCTCCGGCGTTGACGAATTTAGCGAATTAGTTCGAATTTCTGCGATTCCGTGACACTCGGGGGCTCCTTCGTCGGCGCGACGCTCGATGGGGTTGCTCCTATCGCGGCCGAGATCGGGGTGGCCCGGAAGACTGCGAGATAAGCATTCCGAGAGCTCCTTTTTCGATTACTGCTACTTCGAACGATGTCTGATTATTTAATATTGATTCCAACTCGAAATATTCAGTCTTCCGAATGTTAACCCTTTGCACTCGATCCAGTTTTTCACTGGAAATATTCAATATTCTCCGATGAGATAGAGACGATTTTATTTCAATATTCCACGTATTGATGCATCATGTAAAGCTTAATGTTATATGTAAGACTATAATTTTGCAAATCAAATCAAGCGGTGACCGAGAATCACCTCTCGACTGCAAAGGGTTAACTCCTAAAACGCGATCACACGGCGAATATAAATTTCATTTCCGAATTTATTCATCGTCTCAGCGCTCCAGTAGAGAAAGCATTTTTCTCGCGACAATTTCAATCGACATCAGAATTTCAGCCTGCGATTCTCCCGGCGCGGGAAAAACGCGGTACGCATCTGCTCGAACATCGGAGCAAGGGTAACGTATGTGACGTCCATGAGACGACGTTAATATTTGAAAGCCATCTTGCTGGTGGCTTCTCATCCTACCGCGCGTCCTCCGGCCGCCACCCCTCCGCCGCCCGAAACCGCCACGAACGTTCTCCGCCGCAGCCCCGTTCGCCGAGTGACACCTCTCGTACGAGCGGAGGCACTCGACGATTATTTATTTATAGGCAAATGAAGTAGAGGCTCCCATTAATTGATGGGCTCTCAGTGGCCGCCAGTCGGGGGGGATGACGTCTATCATTTTAATTTACCGTGTCGTTATTAAATCGTCCCTAGCGGAGCGAGGAACGCCCGCGCGGCAGACTGCGCGCGGAAGGGAAAACTCGCCTCTTATCCCTCGCCCTCCGCCGACGTCCCTCCTATAAATCCAACGGATGCGGCTCGATACACACGCCCGTTATAGCACAATGTGTATATTATTTTTTTTTTCTCTCTGCTCGGTCACTCTTCAACCCGGTGACGCTCCGCGCGTTGTCGCCAGTTACGACCGTCGACGCGCGGAGATGCTCGCAACGTCGGTGGGACGAGGATGAAACGCTCGCGTGGGATTTATGGACGATCAAATGGAAGCGTTTTGCCGTGTAATATGCTAAACACCGATGGAATAACCTTTACGCGTTCGGTGCCGCATCGCCGGGCACTTTCAACCCCTTGCCTTTCGGTTTACTTCGCGACTTGAAAGGGTTTCTTGGGTAATGTATGTAATCTTCGTAGATGTACGTTTACTTCGAAGGTTAAAGATCATTCGTCGTTGATCGTGAAACCTTTGCACTCGTTGGCGCCTCAGTTGTCGACTGATTCGACACAGGAGAATTTTAAAGTCTGATATTCAATAAGTAGCTTCGTTCCTCGATTCACGTGCATTTCTCAAGTCAGGTTAAAAATCGTTGACATCTCATTGGAGAATGTTCAGTATTTCTAATGAAAATCCAGAGTGCAAAGATATTCGTTGAACGTCGAGTCTCCACGGAAAATATCACCGCTTTCCTCGGAAGGAAAGAATTCTAACATGCGAAAGCATTCCCTCAACAAAAATATCCATGAAAATTCCCTGAGTGAATCGACAATATAAACATTCAAACCATTACCACACGCCGTTAGCTACGCACCGTTCCGAATTGAATATCACGAGTCCTCATCCCGACTTCCAGCGCTCTCCGGTTATTTATCCGTCTCGCGGCGGAAAGAAGGAAAAATCGTTGCGCGCTCATCTTCCCGGCGGGAGGGTGCGGGGATGGGGGGACGGTGTACTTGTTTTAATTAGTTTTTAATTTGTTTGATAATAGCGGGGCGTGCCGTCATAATTCGAGGTATTTTTACCGGGAGGCCGGTCCACCCCTTTTCGCTGGATAGCCCGCGTATCTCTGTTAGCCCCGAATAATATTCAGTCCGTGAACAGTCGCTGGGGGCCCCGGGGACGTGTACATCACAGGGAACTTTCCGCGGAACGGGAGAGGCCACGCTGAGGCGGCTGTTAACCGCGGCGAATTACTTTACACTTAAAAACGCATCCTTATCCGCTGCACTGCCACCGCTATTCATCCCTCCGGCTACTTATCTCTGCCCGGTGGCCGAAAAAAAAGGGGCTGATTAAATTTACCCGCTTTGAGGATAGCACGGTTCCGTCGGCGTGCTCGGATTATCGTTTCTGGTTATCCCTATTTACGTGTCCAGGGAAACTGCGGTAATTAGATTCCTCATTGAGAATTGGATTAACCCTAATCGGACCACGGTGTGACTTTGAGCGACATTCGGACTTTTTACTGAAATTTTTGGATTATTTCGTATCGCAAAGGTTTTCTTGGGCTTTTAGAATTTGGGCATCTATAAACGAAAACAGTAACGTTTTGATAGTTCCTTTTACACGCGGCACGATTAGAGTTAATACACTTTGTTTGGAAAAATGTGGTTATTGATTTTGGTAATCTCGGTAGAGGCAGAGCGATCGAAAGAATGATTTTTCATTGTGCGGTTCGCTGTAAATTCTTCCGTGGATCAATGATAAATGTAACGCTCGCGCTACGGAATAACGTGATTTAATCGTGTACGTAGCAGCAATAAGTTAATGAAACGAATTTCATAAATGAACGCTTGGCGGAGATGCGATATTTATTGGGGGAAACAACCGGCCGTAAAAATCGGTTGCGTTTTTGGTGGAAATTTTCCATTGAAATCGCGCGATCAAGTTTCCCCGCGGCGAATAATGTAAAATTGCGACGACGTTATTGTTGCGGAGTAATAATGGCCTTGCGGGGAACTGATGGGCTCGTAAATGACCGTGGAATTGCTTTTATTACAAAAATATCCTTAAAAACCTTTATTTTAAATACAACGGTGAAATAATCGCGTGCTCCGTTTAATCAGAGGGGAGGTCCGCGTTAAACAAACCGAATATTTCGATAAATATCCGAGCACAATTGAAAATATAAATCCGCGGAACGCGTATCCGGCGGATATAACAGCAGACAATGAAATGTATCGCCGCGATCGTTCCACGAAAAAAATTCTCTCTCGGTGTAATGAGACAAACGTAAAGAAGTGTAGCATCAAACGGCACAAAGGGTATCAAGTTCGCAAGATCGACGGCCGAGCACAGCCCCGTAAAATCCCGACAGTGAGGTCGAACTTTCCGACCGGCCAGGAGTTAACCTCCCGCGACGAGCGGAGAGTTGCCGGTCGTAGTTTCGCCGTCGCGGGGAAAACCGGCAGACAGAGCGGCAGTCGTGCCGGAGTGACGAGGAAGAGGAGATGGAAGAGCGGCCAGCGGGAGAAAAGGGAGCGCCGAGGAGAACGAAGGACGCTCTCCGTCGGCGGGTAAGCTCAGGATTTATGGTAGCGTCGCGACGTCCGTCTTCACTCGCCGTGACGCCCTTCCACTACTCGAAAAGTCCAAGGCGAGAGCGCTACGGGAAGCGGTTGAACCGACGTCTTTCTCCTTCGGCTCCTCTTCCCTTCTACGACGGGGATAACGTGTCCTCGAAGAACACCGCAAACACCGTGTAAATGGTCCGCCGTGTGACTCGGTTTTCGGGAATCGTCGAACTGCGAACGAATTTCGGAACCGCGCCTCGGAATCGCAAATATTGTATCGTTGCGCGTGAAGCGGACGAGGACGTTGAAGATTGTTCTAACACGTGAATGCCATGGGGTCAACGGTGAACCAAATCGAATTACTATAGTTCACTCAATGAAACGTTTATCTGAAAATATCTGTATATTCTAGATAATACTACGGTGCCATTCAGTTGGATGAACGTGCAATAATAATTCAATCGAACGATTTAATATTTCATTTTCTGCGCTTCGTGTATTTTAAACGTGCGGCATTCAAGGTGTTAAAATATGGAAGGTCGTTAGACTAGTCTAGTACTAGGAATGATTACCTGATTCTGCTGGATAGAGGCGTTGTTTGAATAAGGTTGATCCCGAGATCCCATCAGTGACCCATAGGCCTCAACCGTCCGAGGAGTCTATTTTTCTATGATACTTCGATACCACAGTCTAGACCTAACTTAGGCCAATAACAATCCCTTCGCCTGAATGATCCTCCATCAGCGCTAGACACACGGACGGCATGGAGTTCCTAGTTCGACGATCCCTATTCTCCCTGTCATAACAGCTAGATACCATAATCTGCGCGCATCGTGAACCATAAATAGCCTCCCAGTGACACTACTGGTCCAGCAAGGAACGCGGGGTCCCATCTCCGCGTTATTAAAGGCTCGCGAAGCCGCTTCACCTCATTCCAGCAACCTGATCCCGACCAGGATAAACGCGCCATTCGAAATAGTCGATCGGTAAATTACCGGACCCCATGGAACGTACCTCCGCAAAGGATTTAAAAGAGCGCGTGCATCGTAGCTCTCGGCGCGTTTAAAGCGTTCAGTTTCGAGCGGAGACACACCGCTCGAAAGCGAGGATTCCGGTGGAACCGTGCGCAGCCGGACCCCGTTGACACTCGGGATGGCCGGCCTGGAATTACTTGAAAATTCTGACCGCGGTACAGCGGGGGCGCGGGCGGGGCCGGGGCGGCGAAAGGTTCTCCTGGATATCCGTTTCTCTCTCGGCCAGTATCCACGGGAAACGGTATCAGTATGCGAGCTACGATTCGGCCACATCTCGCGCTCATCCCTCGACTTATTGCGGCTTAACTCCCTCCACCGATGGCACACAGCGTCGTATTCGTCCCTGCGGCCGACCCACTCGCACCCTGGCCACATCCAGGACTCGGTCGCCTAGCTGCGAGCACAAGCCCCGGCCGCACACGTCCTCCTCGCGGCCAAAGCCTCTAAATTGTTTCCATCATAAGTCCAGATACTCGCGGCGCATATATACATCGGGATAACCTTCCTTCTGGAGCCTTCCTGGCGCGCCGCGAAAGGTGCTCGTGAAATACGCGAGCTACCCCCCCGTTCCTCCGTCCCCGCCGCGGCATCAACCCTTCCCCCCTTTTCCCGACGTACCATTAACCCCGGGTGATAAGCCAGCGGCTACAGGCAATCCCTCCTCTTTATTCCGTTTATTTTGATCGTAATTGTGCGAGGACTGTTCCTCTTCGGCTTTCGCTGGGCAGCGGCGTAACTCGGGTATTTATACCGCGAGCAAGTTCGCGGGGAACTAATGAGTATCTTTTAGCATACGGGTGGAGGCGCGGATAAATACTTCACGGGAATTACAGGGGTTACTTGAAAAGGCGCGATTGAATTTCGCGTTTTTTCTTTTTCTTCTTTTTTCTTTCAAGCGGGACCGCGTGCGTAACTTTCGCTCGCTCGATGCCGCGTTTCAGCCGCGCTGCGAGGGAACATTACGCGTGCAACGCACTGTATATCAGCGGCGATTTTCCGCCGACTAGCGGCGCGTTTATTTATGCTTAGTAGGGATCCGTGTATCGTAATAGAATTACAGATTGAAAAGTTGCGCGTATTTATGGCTGTAAAGAAGAACGGCGCGGCTCACGTGCCTTCACTTTCGAGGTATTACAGGTTAAAGTCTGAAGTATTAAGGAGGAAGAATTTCCTTAATGCGTTTCCTTCGTAGCAGCGCGGTACGCGTTGAATTAAGGAGTGAGCTCAACATTTTTTGTAACCGTGACTTATGTTCTTCCGACTTGTAAACGCGGAGACGACGTTCGTGAACTTTCACTGCGAAACGTTTCGGTGGAACACATTTTGTAAAGTGAAAATCACGTTGATAGCTTTCTGGTGTATAAAAGAGAAATTACAGAACACGGGGAACAATAAATATACACCAACGCACGGGACAGAGAACAAAAGTAAAATGCTATAGAGAATACACCAGAAAAGGCACCAAAATTCGAAAGAAATTACGTTCAGCTATCAACGATTCAATGGTACAATGTACATGACGTGAAAATCATGTCGATAGCTTCCTGACGTGCTCTCTGTCTTCTAGCTTTGTTCTTCTTGTGAATTAGTGTATGTTTATCGTGTTCTATAGTTAAAACTGTCGACGTGATTTTCACTCCACGTACATTATACCATTGCATCGTTGATAGCTAAACATTCTTTCAGATTTCGGTACCTTCCCGACGTACTCTGTCTTTCGCTTTTGTTCTCCAAGAGAAATGACGTTCAGCTATCAACGATTCAATGGTACAAAGTGCAGGACACACGTCTCGCGTGTATGCGCTCGCTGAGTAATTCCATGGGACACAGTGTTCCGTTGCAGATTGAGTTCACCGTATCGCCATTCGTCGAGCGGGAACACCAGGCAAGGTACGCCCGGAGACGGCCGCTCGTTCCGATATACGTTCGCCAATAACCCCGCGGACCGTCTACATTTTTATCCTCCGGGTGCCGGGAGACCACCTACCGGCAGTTTAATACTTCTGCATCGAAACCGGCAGACCGGATAAACGTCCCGATGCGGGGCCAGGAGTTATGGATCCGGTAGCCATGCCGCGCGGATCTCTCGCGGTGTTCGCCGATCCCTCAAACGATCAGGCGTCCCGGTAACGACAGCATAAGGAAGCGGAGAAGTCGCCACTAACGAGCGCTTCGAACGAAATTGTCTGGCCGAGGCGCGGAATGCTCCCCCATGAGTTTTAGTGGCGCGACGCGACGCTCGGAGTTATGACGCGGGGAAAATTTAACTCCCCGATAAAATATTCAGAGTGTTTCCGTTTACAAAGTCACTTACAAATTGATTCGCGTGGGATATTTAACGGCCACGGAAATATCGGCGATCGTGCGTCGCGAATTAGAATCAGGTGAGACGATTCGCGCAGGAACGGCCACCATTGCGAGGAAAAGATGAGGATTATATAATTATTCCGATGAATAAATCACACCCGGAGATCGCTCGAGCGATTGTGGATACTGGAACGGAGAATCTGGGCGCTTCAATTACGAAGCGTCGTGTTATAGAATAATACATCTGATTCTTCTGTTTATACTCCGACGAATGCGCGATCTATGCGAACAGGTTGAATAACATTGAAGTGACCAGACAAATCGAATTACTATGGCTCACTCAATTACGACGAAAACGTTTCATAAATAAATCTAACGACATTCGAGTAGACCAGTGTAATTATAACACTGCAGTTTAATCATTCAATGCCACGTTTCCTCCATTTTGTGTATTTCGGTGTATCGCATCTTGCGACATGCAACGTGTTAATTGCATTAAACGACTCTTACTTCATCGAGACATTAACGTCCGTTAATGTCAATGCGCAACGAGCTCACGCCAATGGCTACTTAGCGAGCTCAGCAGCCTCGGAACGGAGAACAATAAAAATATCGGAAGAATCTATGCGCAAAGCGCTTCCGAGTTCCGAGCGTACGCTGAACCGGCGGAGATCGCGGCTGCTGGGAAAACAGGTGGGCGGGTCGAAATTAAAATTCGAATTTCATGTACGATCGGGCGACCGTGGGACCACGGTTTCCCCGGGCCGTCATACGTACACCGGCGGCCTCAAGAATCGGAATCGCGTACCGCAAACAATACACGTTGTAGGCAAGCCGTGTCCATGCATAATTCAAATAGTCGCACAGCCGTCCGTGGAACCGCGGAACCGAGCGAATTTTCCCTTCCGTTTCTGCCTCCGTTCCTAGTAAATACGTAATCAGACCTCGCTATCATCCCGTTCCCTCCCGTTTCCACCCCGCCCCGCGACCTCCTCCGCCGCCCGGATCCTCGACCCCCGTCTCCCCCCGTGCGCACGCCAGCAACCCGTCGTGTTTCTCGTTCCAGCTCGTCCCGTAGCGCCACGGGAAACACGGACTTCATCGTAGATGCGGCTCCGTCCACCCCCGCAACGCCGTTCCGCGGAAGGCGGCCGGTTATGCTCGATACGAGGGTTCGCACAACGACGACCATAAAACACGTATGAGATCCTTCGTACCGCATTGCGACAGTTTGACGCCAACCGGCCGAGGCTCGCGCACTCCTGTCCCACCTGCTGTTCCGCGAGGAAAATGGGAAAGTTTCGGGGAACACGATCCGCCGGATCGCTGTGGATTCTCGGCTGAGTTTAAGGCTGACGGGATAAGCGAACCAACGGAGTTCGGATGTAACAACGGCGGGTATAGGAAATGTGTACGGTTAGAATTTTACTGTTTCTCTCGCGTTTTAACGTTTGGGCTTCTGCGTGCGTGAGACATCACTTTTATTCACAAGTGTGCTTGTTCGTGAGATATTTTTCAGATAGATTATATTATGTTATTTTCAATGTTATTAGTAAGAAGAATCGTTTACGCTATCTGCAATCTATTTTTCAGATGCATTTCAGATATCGTAATAATACTGAGATATCGAGAGAATGCAGAAGAAATTCGGAGAGCAAAGGGTTAACTTTGAGAATGATGTTTGAAGTTCAACTTCGAAGGGCTCACTTTGAGTCCATGTTGCGCTGGGCTGAAGAAACATGCGCACTTTATCAAGTTATCTGTTTCTTTCTACTTTCCTTCTTCTTATCAGTCAAGGTGTAACAGAAGAAACAGATATCCGCGCGCACTCTCGGTAGCTGCTGAATTCCTCGAGGATGATTTCCGCGGCCCCCGCCGATGCTCGCAGTTATCCCCTCGTTTTTTTCCCATTCCCGCAACAGTCTCGCGCGGCTGATCGTTGCGGACGAGCGTGCCGTTCCTTTTTTGCCAGGGCCCCGGTGAAAAACGTCGTCGCAGCTGCGGAATGCTAATGTACAGGCGGCACGGTTCTGCTTTGCACTTTAAACTGTCGCCCTGCGAAACTCTTCCTGCGAGAAAGGAGTACACGGGCCGGGCGGGGGTAGTGCCGGGAAGCACGGAAGGGGTTGGAGAGAAGCGAGAGGGAAACGGAGCCAAGGAGGAAAAGCTTTCCCCGACGATTCCGGCAACCGGTGCACCGTGAAATTCGACGCAGTAAATTCAAGCCCTGGCTGCTGCTGCCGCCGCCGCTGCTGCCGCTGCTGCTGCCTGCCGCCGCTGTCCTGTTCCATTTCGGATTCGATATCGGCTATCGATGAGCATTGTTTCACGTTGCCGCCGCGTTACGTTCTTCGGATTGGTTAACGGTGATACGGGAGAGAACGGCGTGTGTTGCGACCCGAAAATAGCCGCGCTGTTCGAGAATGTAGTTCGAACAAACGTTGCGCCACCCACGATGGATTTTGCAATCGAAAACTTCGGCTGGCTGTTGCAAGATATTCGCGAGACCTTTCGGCGAACCGTGAAGCCTCGCGCCACTTCGAAATATCCACGACGAAAGATTCAAATCTATTCGTTGCAGCACGACAGTTGCGCGGTGATTTACGAATCGAAAGCGTCTTCCTTATTCATCCGTGCGAAGTAATTAAATCCCGCGTTCCCCGTTCAATGTCGCTGGAACTATGCAATAATTCCTCGCGGACTTTTATACATTATAAACGCATGAAACTCCGCGGACGAGTGATAAATATACCAAGACAGGATCCACGTGAACATGATATCCGAATAGCCGGGAACCCGAGTTTACGACAATCTATGCCTACACGAGACGCTCAAAGTATCGATATCCCCCAGGTCCGCCGGATCGGAGCGAAAGTAACGATTCCGAGCAACCCCCTCGTCCGCATAAAATCACCGAGGATCCCCGTCTCGCACCGCGAGCGGAAGAACATGGAAGCTCGCTTTCCCGTTTAACGAAACAGGATCGATCGGATCGGATCCGGGTACCCCGAGACGGCTGGCAATCAAGCCGGGGATGCACGCGTCGAATCTTCCGCCCCTTAATTTTCCTAATGGACATTAAAGCGCGGCGGAGCCACTTAGCGGCGTCTACGGGCGGCGTGACATTTTCATCGGGAGATTTTCTGGGATAAACACGCGGCTAGGTACCGGAGTAATGCTTGCGGTCCTCGAAGCAGTCGTGCGGAGCTTCGGTCCTCCGGTAATCCGGCCTGACACATCGCCGATGCATCGAGCTGAACGCCGCCGCGCGCCGCGCGCCGCGCAGGGGAGAGAGCCTGACGGAGAGGCGGATGCATTTGCAGCCGATTGTCACAGCTCCGTGTTTCGGCGAACGTCCGCGGGAGAAGGACGACGCGACACGCCGCTGGATACGTTCGCCGCGAGGCGGAGAAGGAGAGGAACAGAGCGAGAGACACGCCGAAGGGAGCGACTCTGTCGCCGCGGTCGTCGCTGCCTTAAGTCCCCCGGTTGTTAAGCCGCGAGACGAATTCCCCTGGACGGCAGCGTTTCTTGCTAATGCCAACGCCGCACCTAATCTGCCTTTCGCCTTTCCTTCATCCGTTCCGGGCCCGCTCGGCGCTCGTTCGCTCGTCTGGCCGCCGCTCAGCGCCGTACGACGGAAAGCTCTTCCCGTGCATTAGCATGGGGTAGACGCTCGGTATCCGCGCCACTTACTGCTGTTTCAGCGACTCGTAATTCTGTCTTTCAGATCCTCGCTCGCCGTTCCGCGCTTTATTTTCCGCGCCGGCCCGGTCCCGCCGGCTCGCCCGTAGTTTCCGCGAGGGTAGCTACGACGAGGAGATACGGCGCGGGGGAATGGCTCTGGTCCGCCGGCTTCGGGGATCTAATCTTGTTTTTCGCGACGGTTTGCGGAGAATGAACCTGGTGTTTTCTGCCGCCGGTTTGTTGCCCGGTGGCAGACGGTACTAATGCTGTTAGCTAATACCGGGCGGCTGAAGAAACTTCGAGGAAGAAATCTTCGACCGCTACCGAAGGAAAATTGCGCTGAGCATTATTGCTCCGCGTTTCACGGGTCGATTGCGCTGCACTCGAAACTCTCGAACGCCTCGCTATAAGGACACCGGGTTAACGCTGATACGCGGCGAGGGGAACGAAGAGTGACGGAGGCAAGAGATCGGCCGTTCCCGCGGGACCTTATGAAAATTTAGCCGGCAACAGAGTCCTAAATCTCATTAAAACACGGAACTCGCGTTGGGGCGGGAGGGGGACTGCTCGGGGGTGGCTCGGCGGGGAAGAAGGGACGGCGAGGAGGTCGGCGGAGAGGTCGCGGGGAATCTGACGACGCTCCGAGGGAGCGGTGACTGCAGGGATGCCACCCTAATTACCTCTGGCTCGATAAAAAAAAAAGAACGAATTAAAGAAAAGAATGAGGTGGGGCCGAGGGTGGGCTGCTCGTGACAGCCAGCTAATCGGGGTGTTTAAGAGTCTACACTGATCGCCCGGGCCTCGTTAAAGCCGGGCAGAGGAAAAGGCTCTCGCAGCCTTATTTTTGCCGGGCGTGATAATGGGGGTTGGACTGCTGGGGCGGCGGCCGCGGGGGCGCGGCGGGCAGAACGAAAGAATGCTGAATCGTATGGCCACGCTTGTGATTTACGGAGGTAGGCTAGCGCCACTTTGCATACCGATCGGCGAAATCGCGCCCGGCCATTACGCGATGGACGATCCGAGGTGATTCATGTGTTACGTGCAAAAAATTACGTGATCGCTGACTATTTCGCCGCTGCTAATTACACCTTTCGAAAGGTGTTCGGCTCGAGATTCTTAGATCTGTTGGGTTAGCTGTTGTATTCCGGGGACTTGTGCGAGGTATAAAAATAATGGGACATTTAGATGATATGCTGTCATAATTTCCAACCGCCTCTCAACGCGTTAAGCGCCAGGAGAATCTAGACCATTTTATTAGAGATTGACAATGATTGACAATGATCAACAGTGATCAATTATTTGGCGTTACTATTCTTGCATCGAGCTATTATCTATATAGGGTTATTAAATATTACTGGGCATCCGTTATCTTGCATGTTACGATTGTTCCCGAGTAATACAGAAGCGTCAGTCATCAATGAGTGACAAAGCGTTCAACGTGTTAAATGTCAGACTATTTTGCTAACCGAGCCCGGTCGCGGGCTTTGAACGTCTCATTTCGTCAACTTATTATTGGGATTTCGATATAAACGGGGCAGAGTTCGGATGACGTTCGCTTTATCGATTGGCAGCGAGCTACGGGGCTGATAGAAAAACTCGAGTTAATATTTATTACGTTTGCACCCTCCGCGGTGTTCTCCTCATACATATTTCCCGTGAGCCTCGAGTCGACGCTCGCGAAATGGAGTCGTCGGGTTCGATGATAATGACGGAGGGACGCGAGATAACGCGTCTCGGCCGGCGGCGGGAGGGGTGTAATTAAATAAAGTCACTTTCTTCCGTTCTCCATTATCTCTTATCTGGCCGTCGCGTCGCGATGCCGACGTCGCCGCGTCGCCGCGACGCCCGATATTTTATTTATTTAGATGCCGAGATGAGAAAAAGTAATCAAGGGTGCGCTAATGGAAGGCTCGGGCTCGCTCTCCCCCGTTTCCAACGGTGAACTCTTTTTGTTTCTGTTGCCCCCCTCCGTTCCCGGTTCGAGCACCATCACCCAGCATAATTACGCAGCGACTCCGACTACCGTGGCCGCCGCCTCGCTACGAATAAATAACGCAAATGAAACTTGCCTGTCTCGATGATAACGGCTGCGCCTTCGCGTTTGCTTGACCCCGTTGAACCGAGTTTAACCCTGATCGTACCACGTGTTTTTACGACGAATCGTACCGCGATGCGACTCTCGATCACTTGTGAGAATAAAAGGAACGATTGAAATGTTATCGCTTTTTTTCATAGAGCCGAAATTTTAAAAGTCCAAACGAACTTTTGGAAATGCAATATGAAATAATCCAAAAATTTAAGTGAAACGTTCAAATGTCACTTGAAGTCACATCGTGGTCCGATTAGGGTTAAGAGAGAATTGGATCGTAAAGGTAATGATAATTTCTATCGTCGGTATTCTAATCACTTCACGTGTCATTTGTTCGGTATTTTTAACAGAGAAAGTTTTATTCGGTCGTCGATATCACGAGTCACTGTATTTCCCTTTTTATAGACGCGCTTCCGTTTTAATCTAATTATTTACGTCACGCGTACGCATAGCGTCCTGGCTTAATGAATCATAGAATATTGAAGAGCATTTGCAGCGTGAAAGTTATAGCGTCAATTAATTAAACGCAAATTAATTTACGGGAGTGATTGTTTAATTTCAGTCGAACGTGTCAGTGCAGATTACGCGTTACAGTTGAACGATGAAATGTTACTATGCTAACTTCAGATAAATGTAAAAAACAAACGTAACGCGAATATACAAACTCTGTTACAGTACGCGCGTAATATTATAAAAATTTACATTCGAATATCGCATGGAAGACTACGAATATAGTCATGATCCAAATTCTAGAATAGAATTCTTCGATATTAATAGTTCAAACGGAATATTCCGAGAAACAATGTAATACCAATTTACTAATTACGACTCAGTAAATCCGAGAATTCGCGTTTCGATTCGCGAGAGATCTTCCTTCGTATTTTATTCTCGAAAAGAGCCCAGATAAAAATTACCCGTGCGACTTCCCGGCTCCTTTTCTCCAGTCCCAGTTCCCGGAGCCCGTTTTCCCGCGTTATAGGGACCATCAGATTGCGCCTCAAGGAAATTGAAACATCCACCGCCTCGAGGCGGGCCGAGGCAATGATTTAGGGAACGGTTTTGAGTTATGCGTTCTCCAATATTAAAGTATTTCGAATGCAAAGCTATTTCGCCGCGCTGCCCTCCTAGCGCCGCTGCATCCGGCCCCTCCGGCCGGCTCTCTAAGAGAACTGTTCGAAAACGATTTCTCGTTCGATCGTCGGGAACGTCCGCGGTTAAGCTATCTCGCCGTTGCGCCGCGATACCCGAAGCGTCGAAGCCCGCGTGCGCCGGGGATTTTACGATCGAATTTTGGGCCGTCGCTGAATCATTCAGCGGCTGCCTACCGGAATTTTAACGCATCGAGCACCGGCGTGATCGATACGAGATACATCAATGATTCACGCCGCGTCAATCCCGAGCATGATTCGCTCCGCGAGACGATCGGTCCAAAACGTGAATTGATCGAGCCACGAATTCTGATTTATAACGCCGGAGAAACATCGTCGCGATACGTACTTGACCGCATTACTTAACACTTGGCCAACCGAACGAGGAGATTTCCCACTTTTCACGTGTTGCCTTTTATTCTTTTTACCTTTTCTGTTGCTATTCGGTAAGTCTTGAAGCGGGATTATTTGCAATTCATCGAATACGGTTCTTGTTCTTACGGAACAGTTTCTAATCGGATTAATTGAATGAGTTCAATTGAAGATAACGAAGGAGGTTGTAGTTAAAAGCGCTATCAGCAGAATCAAGTGAAGTTTACTCGTTCGTTTCCCTTCAAATTATTCGCTCTCATTGTTACTTGATTAGAAAAACGGCACAATCGAACGATTCCGAATGTTTCCGAGAGAACGGCGAAGCATAATTCAACTTCTGAATCGAAACAAAGGAACCACGCGCCGCTTATCGGTTTTGATTTTCAACAAAGACCCGCGGCGGTGGACCGGTCGAAACCTTTCCACCGATTCCCGGCGAGACACGGAACTCTTCTACCGAACACCGGGATCAGTAGCAATTAAATCCCTACTTTCCCTGCGAAACGAAATATCAACGGTTCGGTCACGATCGGCGAACAAAACCCGATCAAAAGGTCGGCCCCATTAAATCACTTAGAAACGCGAATTACCATCGATCTTTCTCTATCAATGCGACCGATCCGGCGGCCGGCTATTATTTAGAATATCTCACGGCGAGACGATAATTTTAACCCCGGCTCATTAACATTACACTAGCTAATAACACGATACGGCCCGATAACAAAACGCGGCGATAATTCACGGCGCCCGGTCAAACGATAACGAATCCGGCCCGCGTTACCCTCGGCGAACGGCGAGCCGGTATTCCCACGATAAATCCGAACGAATTACCTAAACAATTTGCCGGCGATATTCGAGGAGAGCGGCCGGGACCTACGCATACGTGATAGGTCGGGAGGGTGGGCTGGTGATCGAGCCGTTCCCGATCGTTCGTTCCTTCGGGGAATCGCCTGAGCCACGAGGAAAGCCTCGACGACGCCTCTTCGCAGGGGGTGGTTACCATCTCGACGCCGTGGACCGAGTCGAAAAGAGGGACGGGACGCGGCGAGGGGCAGGGGTACACGTCGGGGGTGAGCACGTTCCAGCCGCGCACGGTTTCTGCGGGAACGTGGCGCGGCATGCGGCCCACGTTTCCCTTATTTATCGTTTCCCGATGCTTATGTTTTACTAGGCCGGGCCGTGCCGCGGTACACGATAAGGCTGGCAAGGGTGGAATCACTGAGAGAACCAATAACGTGATGTATTATACATAATGCATGGCCCATCCCGGGGCCGGTCGCGCCCAACCACCGCTACCTGTGTGTATACGTGCGCGCGGCGGCGCCCGGGCTTTTCCGACGCCGCGCCGCGCCGCGCCGCACAGCTGGTAAGAGGACCCGAGAAAAAGCCTGGGAAGAGGGACGTGCTCGATAATGGATCGTCGCGGGAGATAAATTCGATTTCGGTACTGACTGCCGGCTGCCTGGTCGCGTTCACGTGTCTCCGCGACGATCGGACAAACGACTCGCGACGGCACCGTCTGCCTCCTCCTCGCCGTGATTGATCGGTCATCGACGATCACGTGTAATGATCGGTTTTTTGCCGGAATGTGGAAACTGGTTCATCTCCAGAGAGTGAATCGGGGGATCTTGGATCGCCTTCGTGCGAGGTTCGGTCGTGAATGGAGTATTACAGACGTGATTAAGATCGTGTTATTAGTGGTAATGTGGTTTGAAGTGTTATTCGAAGGTAGCAGGGTAGATCGAGGTGAACTAGATCAACAAGCTTCCTTGTTTGTTAAGGTATATTTCACTTGCAATATCTAAACATTGTTCTTCACGTTCGATTGCCAACGTTGTTCTCTTCGAAGCGTTAAGCGAAAGTCTTTTCTCGTGTTTTTCTTTCGTAGCGAAGAAAAGGAACAGTTATTAATTACTTGGAGTTGCAATGTTTGCTTAACACTATTACCAACTTAGGTACGTTATCAAACACCTTCATTTCACATCGGTTGTCTTCTACGTTACGATTGTTCTCCAGTAATTCGGAGCCGACGCTTAACGCGTTAACCACGGAACGCATGTATCGAGCCTCCAGTTCCTCCGTCCAGCGATTATGCCCTGCATTCGCACCCCAGCACACTAACCTACATAAAACGGATGATCCTCGAAAAAGTTTTCAGTTCACAATGTCATCGTGCCGGGTTTCAGCCCCGCCGGCGTTGCGCCATTCAGCAATCGATCATCTCGTCAATGTCGCGACACGGTTACTCGATACTCGATACCGTCGTTCATCGTCAGCCCCGATGATAGAACGGCGGCGAACGACGGTGGTGGGGGACGGGGGCGGCTCGTTCGGCGGCCAGAGAATGTACCGGCATTCATCACGTTATCAAGTCGGGCGCACACGCAGCGTGTTGATACACAATTATGCGTGGCAACGTGCACGCCGCTCGATCGCGCGCGCGCGCGACGACGGCGACGAGGACGACGACGACGACGACACCGCCCGACGCTGTTGTCAAGAGTCAACAAGCGAGCCAACGTCTGCCGGGACGACGTTCCCGAGGAAAGAGGAGTCGCGCGACGTTTATCATACGGTAGCCCGGTGCCATCGCGGTGATCCATGACTCCTCGGAGAGCCGCGGAAGGGGCCGGAGGGGCACGGCGGCGGGGAAATAGGTTTGGGAATTTGTTTGCCACGTACCCGCGTTGTCCGGCTCCCCGACAGGAATATGGGATCGCAAAACAACGCTGAATTGCGTCCAGACGTGGCGCATCTCTTAAAACGAGCTCCTTCGGGAAACTTTGTCACTGGGATTCCGGCTGTTCGGCTGATCGTTGAAGGTTCTCGTTTGTTTCTGTAATTAACCGTTTGAGTGCTGTATTATAAATAATACTACCTAATGCTATTTAGCGGTGCTATTTAGCTATGTCAATGTGTAATAATAATGCAATTCATAGAAATGATTTAACCACTTGAGTGCTGAGGAGCGCTGTAGCGCTCTTGTGTTGTGCCAAAATTGCGGAGAGCGCGGAGTTTATCAGTATCAGTTACAATTTTCTTGGTATATTCTTCGAGAAATAAATCGAAGTAAATTTGTTTGAATAAATGGTATTTCTTGATATTTTTTTGTAATAACACAATATTTGCGATCTCATTAGATAAGTTCTCTTATTAATCTTTTGGCATACACACCCAGTCACTTCCACATTTTTGGTAAATGTCCACAAAAGTTGTTTAGTTGTTTTAATGTAAACATTAAGTCTTGAGTAAACTGTCGATACGAGAAATGTGGAAATAAAATAACATTGTTCCCCTTATTTTGTGAATAGATCCCTCGTTAAGTTAGTTTACAAAAATGTCATCTATATCTCATAAAATTAAATTGAACATTTCTAGTGACAAACTTTCGAAGTGCAAAGGGTTAAGAATTAGACTTCAGAGATTATAGATACAGAAATATAATTCAGAAATTACAGACTCGAGAAACGTATCACAGAAAATCGATACGATTCTTGTTTTAACGCTATCACCGACTCGACAAATGTTCCACAATTCATACCCAACGGTATACAATGTCCAACCTACATATCAGTCGTCCAATCGGAAACAATTTCCAGAAGGTAAAGATCATCAAACTTTCCGCACAATCTCCAGGTGTTTGTAACCCTTCGACCGAGCTCCGGCGATATTCTTACCGATTCACGGTACGTTTCTCGCGACTTTGCATTCTGCGGATTTCCAGACGGCCGTGGGCCGAAGTATCTCAATCCGTTCAGCATTCATCGACGGATTTCTGGTTTCCACGTGTCTGCTCCCGGTGTCGCGGCGGCACGGCCGACGACTGACGAATTTATTGCGGCCCGAAAACGGAGGGAGGATCCTCGCGGTGACCGTGCGAAACGAGCGGACGAGAAAGAACCTCGGGCAAGGATGCGGAATCTCATTGAGAATTCATGCGGTACGTACGACCAGGACTCCAGGAACAGAGGATCCTCCTATCGGCCGCCTCGGGATGGGGGTTGGTTGGCTGCCGTGTCGGGGAAAGATCCTCGTAGAGAAGAAGAGAGCCCGGCGGGGAGGACGGCGGCGGCAGGGAAAGAGGAAGAGCGAGAGGATCGGGGCGGGAGCGGTGACACTCTCATTTCGGGGAGAATTTACAAGCCGCCCTCTCGCGTGCCTCGCATAGTCAGACCTAGTCCGACCTACTATACAGATATTCTGAACATGGCCAACAGTCTGGCATAGTTAAGTGCTCTTCTACTGGGCGCACGTTACTGCTTACGAAATTCATTGACCCGAAAGTGGTTACGGGGTAAACGGTCGTTGGGGCGCCGATGACACCTGTCGGATGTTAGGCTTGCGCGAGCGATCGCATTAACGCAGCTTTTCGCGACGCGTCGGAAGTAGATTGGGCGAATTTAAGTCTTTCGGTTGCGAAAGAATTGAAAATGGAGATTGAATAGCTTATTTTACTTATTGGTAGATGAGTGATAGATGTTTCACTTTTTTGTTTAATGATTGCTTTGGCAGCTGTTATAATATAATTGTAATATTGCACTTATGGATTATTCGATATATGGAATATGGTAATTCGTACTGTTTCACGACGAACCCCTTGTCTTGTGAATTTTCGGGATCAAGTTTCTTAGATTTCCAAGGGAACAGAGAAATCGCATGGGTATTGTACAAGTATTACAGAGATTAAACGAAGGAAGAAACGTTCGATCGATACGAACAATATTCAGGTGTCTCGCATTCAATACGAAACGTTTCGCGAGTCTGATTACAGGCGAGGAGTTAAAACTCGTGAAATTCTACGGAACGATCAAAGTAAACGTCGATTAATTGTTCCTCGCGGCGGGGGATGGAGGTTGCCCCCGAAATTTATATAGCTCGCGGCGGGAGCGAAGCCGCGCCAAAAGAAACAGGTTCCTCTCGCGGCGCGGCGATCGTGCTTCCGTGCCGTCGAGCGATCCAATTCGTAAATAAAGTTGGCAAGCGGCGAATTGCGATCGTGCACGCCCACATAACTTCCACAATGGCGCAACGATTCCGTTGCCGTGGCGAAGGCATCGCGGGGGCAGCTTGTAATGATTGCGTGCCGCGTGGCAGTGAGGTGTTCCCGCGGATGACGATGCCTCGTGGATAAGACGCCGCCGCCGCCGCCGCCGCCGCCGCGTTGCCAGCGGACGAAAACTGGCCTGGTACGCGAGACGGCGACTGCTCGGTGTTGACGTAGGGGCGGTTGCGAGGTGGTACCGATACGGTCACCCCACGACCCACGCGGTTCTCCGAGGGCTGCGCTATCTCGCTTATAACTTAAACCCTCGGGCCAGAAAGGTGCGGACAATCGCGACCATTATCTGCCTAGTTCGAATAAATATATGGAGTTAATGAATTTTTCAGACAGCGAATGACTTTCAGCTAACTGGCAAATGATCTAGTACACTGGAGTCAGGTACTGCAAAGGATAGACTGCAATATCGTAGACTGCACGGTATATTCGATAGCCATTACAACGATATATATGAGGGAATGGATGTATGAGTGCGAGAATGGATGTATTGATGAATGATAAATCGTGTAATAGATGAACGACGCGACTGGGCGCGTGAATAAACGTCCAAGGCATTGGAATATTATAGACCAAATAGATTTAATATTGGTTCTTGTATGTTAACGATGTTTTAATGAATCCAGAATATTCCAGGTGTATGTGAAGTTATATATTGTGTACGTGGTTAAATTTGAGATCATTGTTTCATTATCGCGAAGAGAAGAAGCTTCCAAGATAACAAAAACCAAAGCATCGGAGGTCGAAAAGTACCGAAGCGCCGCAAGAATAAATAACCGAGCCGCAGTTTCAGCCATTTCCAGTTGCCCAATAAGAACTCTCCTAGATGATCAGCGCTCGGGCGCCCGGGGCGGCCGTTAATTACGCGAAATTTCATTTCAGCCTTTGCAGTCCCCCTTCGGAGGAAGTTAGCGCGGCGGGCGGAGGGTCTTGTTAAACAAATTCAGTATTCGCGCTCGAATTTTCCCCGGCTGCGCGAAAACTTGCTGGAAACTCGCGTCACCCCCGGAGGGCACATCAAGCGGGTCGTGCTCGGGGGTGCGTGCAGATGCCTGTACGGGGCAAGTCAGCCCCGAAGTCGTAGAAGTCGTCTCGGCCGTGCGGCGTCGTAGGCTCGACGGAGGCCTACGCGGGAACGCGACGGGAACGACGGGGGTAGCTTTAACCGGTCGGGTAGCAACACCTGGGCCTCGAACAGCGTCGCCGGATGCCGCTGACTGAAAGGGGATAGCTTGCGGCGCGCAGCCCGGAGCGCTCGGATGCTGCCGGGTTAGAGGCGGTAAGGTAATACCGGGCCAGACTTAGGAAGTGGCGTCGTCGAGACGCCGTAACTTCTGCCACCCTTGTGCCAACCTGACGCCGCGCGGCCTCCCTCAGGATATGCATGTAAGTTTCCCCGCGGAGACATGTGCCCGCTCCCCGCGCGCCCCTGCCGCGCCGCCGCTGCGCCGATCCTGTCTTATCCTATCATATCCTTATCCCGCACGCCTACCCTTTGAATCCCGACCGCGGCGGAGTTGCACATCTCACTTCGAGCACGGTTGCTACTGTGGACTGGATGGGGTAGTGGAATTAGAATGGCCGTCGGATATCCGGCTGGATGCTGAGGTGGTCGCGTGTTTTCGGGGAACTGGGTGAATTGGATTGCTTCGGAAAGGAATGTCGTGATTATTGTTTGTCTTTGGAGTAGGATTGCGTCACGTTGAATTTGAGTAGTTTGTTTAGTTTCAGATGTATGTGTGTGAATATTTCGATTCGGAGGGCAGTTTCGATAACGGCGCGATCGATCGTCTGTTCGGGCTAACAAAAACTGGGTAACGTCAAGGACGGATACTAGCATCATTGAGAAAAATTGATAATTCAGCTATAACCCATTCCCCGACTCGCAATTCCCGGTCCGCAGACCGCATTAAAACCCTCCCATCTTTTTGCTAGCCGAAGAAAGGCTAAAGCGTTCCGCGGCGCCCCATTAATTCCCTTCTAACGCAGGATTCTTCCAATTCGTCAGAATTCCGTAGCTCCGGAGCGTTATAAAGCCGCGCTCGGCCGGCTCGCCGATCAATCCCGGCCGCCTAATTACCACATGAAACCTATCAATCCAGAGCGGCCGGTTCCCGCGATCTCGCATAAAGAAGGAAACGTCGTGGCTAATCCGTCGCGTTCCGCGGACGGTCCACGCGAACAAAAGCGGATCGGCGAACGGGGTGGACGTAGATCGTCGCCGGGATATCTTCATCCATATCAATTACTCTGCGATTAGATGGATGAAGATACGTAGAAAGGGAACGTCGCAGAGCTGCCGTCGGAGGACGCCGGCCATCGTGGCGGACGGGAGGGTCCCTCGCGGCGGGGAACGTCGAACAGAGGTCCACGGGAGTGATTGACAGCGAGGACTGCCAGGCCGGGGCCGGCCTGATTCTTTGATTGACCGCTGTCACCGGCCCGATAAGAAACGGCCCGGCGAATATCTTAATGAGAGTCGCCCGTAGAGAAGCCTTGAGGGCCGCGCCGCGCGTCGCCTCGGCCCTGGCCGGCTCCCGTGCGTTTCACGTGGCTAATTAACCGGCCAGATCTATTTACACCGCGGGGTATCGGTCTCCGATTGACGTAGCCGGAACCAGCAAGATCGCGTCTCCGCCGGACGGAGGTATCCTGCCAATTAACGCCGGCCGATCGATCTTCCGCCGTTTCGCCGGCCGCGCGAGCCGCTCTTATCGTCCGCCGGCGCGGCTACCCTTTTTGTCCGCGAAAGCGGAAACCGAAACGATCCGTGGCCCATTGCGCGGGTAATTAACGGCCGTTAATTGATCTAGAAATTGAGCCGCGACGCGGGAAGACGGACGGGATCGTGTTGCCGCGCGGCGTTAGCATCGGCGATCAAAGCGCAAATAGGGAAGCTCGGGGAACGCGCACACGTGCCTTGGGTAATGGGGTGTGAGCGTTGTTTATCGCGGACCTCGCGCGCGCAGTGGAATTTGTTACAGGGGATTCCGGTGAATTTTTCGAGCTCGCGGTAAGAATTCACGGGGAACGAACGAAAAACATTCTGGTTTGAAGATTGTAAACTCGATTTGTATTTGAGGTTGAAGAAAAATTTGAGGATCTTCCGATCGTTTCGGTAAGTAGTCCGGTGTACGTTCGGTGGAGTTACCAACGAGTTACCAACGAATGCTTGTAAATCTACAGTGACGGAGCGCGACAGACGTTGATCCTGAAGTAACGAGGATAAAAGTAGCTGGACGCGAGCGGAGCAGCGAGTACGGCGGAACTTTCCCTCGCAGCTGGCAGATAAATAGCAGGTAGTTTTCTAATCTGCGCCCGATAGGATGTGCACGATCGAGATATCGGGACCGCGGGGGCGGGCTTCCAGAGCGGGCCCCCGATCTCGTGCAGGAGCGCGGGAGTGGGGGTAACGTCGGCCGAAGGGAAGCGTGGAAGAGTTAAGGAGATGCGGTGCATGTAAGACGCGGCCGTTATCTTGTCGATCAAACAATTAACAATGCCAGTCGGCAGAGGCGAAGCGGCAAGGAAGAAGGACCGGCACGCAGGAGGTGCACCTTGATCAACGGGATCCACCGAGTCGGGAGATACCGGCACAAAGAGATAGAAGGGACACAAGGCAGCGGCCCGATCGGCTATAGGGGAGCCGAGACTCCCGTCGATGTCTCCTTTTCGCAGTGTTACCGTTAATTACCCATTAATTAGCCGTCCCTTAATTGCCACCGACGGTGCACGGCCGCGTACTAGTCGGCGGACGAGGTCGGGGCCATATCTACCCCTACTTTGTGATCGGCTACCGATCCCCCCAACCGACCGAGGAGCTTCAGTCAGATTTCAAATGTTTTTCTTGTACAATCCTTGCGAAACGGAGCTTTTGCTAACCTAGACTCGAGCGGTACTTTGATCGTCCAACTTGCACCTTGTTTAATACGTTTAACAATTAACAATACCTTTCCCTTGTCAAACTATAAGTAAATCTGCCGCGATTCTAAATAGACTCGGCAAGATTAGAATTCTAGAAACACTTGCTCTACCGCAAACTTATTAACAAAGAAAAATCGTCTGCAAAGGACCATTGAAATAGATTCAATTTCAGTTAATCTCTGGCTTAAACCTGCACCCACGAAAGTCTTCTGAATCTAATAATTAAATGAATGGCAGCATGGAGAGGGTAGCGCGACCGCAGCCATGAGTAGAATCTGCGCAATATCTTGCGCCGAGGGGACAGGGAAGCCTCGGGGCACGCGGTCGAATTCAAACGGCGAAAAGCGATCGCTTCATAAGTCAACGCCAATCAGGGAAACGCGGCCGTTTCGCTTTGGCACGGCGGATAGGCAGAGGCCGGCCGGGCCGGGCCGGGGCGAGCGGTCTTCGAGCCGCGGATCGTGAACGCAAGAAGAAATATAGTACGAGCCGCTATTTCACTCGCTAAAAGAGAACTGGCAGGACGCCCGGCTGTCGAAAGTGGAAGGGAGAAGGGTCCGGATATAATGGCACAAAGCTTCTTTGAATCTTAGAGCCTCGCCGCGCTGCTCTCCACGCTATCGGCGATCTGCTGCATCGTATGCAAATCCTCCTCCTTATAAATACATCAGCCACCGCGGATCTTAGGTGCCCCGGGGGCAACCTCCTTTCTCTGGCTCCGTTCTGTCCACCTACCCGCCTCGCCGCTGTCCACGCATTGACAGTTGACTGGGACCTCGCTGGCTTGCGCCGACCGGGAATGAATATTCGGACGAGGGACTTTGCGACCGGGGTACCTGGAGATTGATCGCTCGGCTACCGAAGCGGGAGACAGTGTGAAGACCTCGGGAATTGTCCGCTGGCGATGCTTCGAGGTGCTAGTGTTATTTCCTATAAATTCGTTCTAATACGTTCTCTCGTATATTCCAAATTCAATAAACACGTTCGCTTATTTTCTGCGAACTATACGTAAGATCGGCTGATCGGATTATAAACAAGTTCTTCAGAGCCTAGTCACTGAAAGCTGAATCCAGATACACGAGGAGCAATTAAGGAGATCTAAGAAGAAACTTAGAAACGCATAGGAGACTGCCGCTTACCGCAGAAGGGACAACAAAACGCTTCGATAAATCTCCCTCGGAAAACAAAGTCATCCCCAAAGTCTCGCGGTCCGAACAACAAACTCTCCGTCCCCGTTCAGCCGCGAAGCCGATTGCCTCGGCGGATTCAACCCCTCGAGGGTCTTCCATTGTATCGCGATAAATCTTGCCCGGTGGTTGCGCGTGTCCCCTCCCCCGTTTTTTCGCCCGCGCGGAGGCAGCGCATGGAGATGAGGACCACCGTGAGGCGTGCGCGAAACTCTCGAAACGTGTTCCGCTCGTGATTTAATGCAACGACGTGCAGGTGTCCGCGACGGCCCGGCCAGGTATCACAGCGCCTCAAACGGCCCAGCGCTGTCCGCGCCGGGAATCGGGCCCGAAGAGGCGCCGCGCGCATTTTGATGGACCCGATCGCCCGTTCATCCGGCCGCGTTCGGCCCTTCCGAGCTCCCCCCCGCCCCCAGACCGCCCCCTTGCCAGCGTCGCAGCACAATGAGACACGTATCATCCTTATCCTGCCACATCTTGTCACGGACGCGACGTACTTATCGCGTCGCGTCGATTATAACGATTTGTTCGCATCGCGCCGAAACCGGCGTTTCTCGGAAAATCGACACCCCGGTATCGCGATTCCAGGCAGGTCGCGGCGATTTCGGGGGACCTCGTATTTCGATTCCAATCGGACCGCCTACGCATCCTGCCTGCCGAAGCAGCTGGATAATCGGTTTGACGAGTCGGAGATTTAATTCGGGGCGGTTCCGCTTGTGCGGTTTGCAACGAATATTTCAGCTTCGCGATTCTTCTGTAATGGCGACGATGGTTTAACCCTTTGCGGATGAAGATGTAAAGGAAGCTATGTACTGATTTCTTGTTGTCTGAGTAGTTGTATCGTTTGTTTGCAACTTGGTATTCCGAACATGAAAGTTTCATCTCGGCAAAATGTCAACATCGTTGTTATTGCAGGGGCGACATTTAACGTTTGTCCTTAAAATCGGTGTCGCCGATGTGACATTATTTTTTTCTCTAGGTACCGTGTTATTTTACAATCAGGAGCTATTATAAATACTTATTATTGCATTAACTTAAAATACATTAACTTAAAATGTTAATCCATGTTTTTTAATATCCAAATATTTATTACAAACCACCTATAGAAAAATAATTTTAAAAATATATTTGCTTCGCCTGGCGTTAACCCTCGTGCGTCGATCATTCGACGCGAAACACTCACATTTTCAGTGTCTCCTTCGAAGGTGCTCCCGAATCAGGACGCTTCTCTTGTTTCAAATGCGCGCGAAAGTGGTGCAGTAATTGAATTTCCGAAATTCCGAGTCCGACAATAACCGCAACTGCCACCGTGACAAATTAGGATAATAAATAAACCGCATATGAATCTTGGAATCGCGACGATTGTTTCTTTTGCTTGAACTTAGCGGAAGGGAATTAATAACCGCTGAACACGTCGCCGGTGCCGTTGAACACGGGAATTACGTCGCGTTTCGTTCGCCGTATTTCCATATTTTTAATTCCGCCGGCGCCGCGACGAGAAAAAACGTTGCCTTCGCAATTATAGATAACAAATGGTTTGTTTGGTGGTCGGCCGGTTTCGGCGCGGGCCGCGTGCACGCTCGTTATTTCGTACTTGGGAAGCGCGAGTGGCCGACGGGAAACGGGGGAGGACGAGCGCGAGCTCGCGCGTCCCGCGCAATAATGCTGGCCTGGAAAAGCTGAAAAAAGAGGGCCAGAAGGGCAGCCATTACTTCCGACGTTTCGCGTCCAAACGATCGCCATTTGTCTCCTCGCAGCCGGTGTTATGCAAAGAGCCCTCTGCCATTCGGTGACTCGGCCCGTGTTGGTAGTGAAAGTTATAAACAAACGGCATCCCGACGTTCCTCGCGTTCCGTCTTCCGCTCTGTTATTTTTCACCCTCCTGTTCCCTGAAAGATGACGAATTTATTCTGTCGTAGCCTGTCAAGAGGGTATCGTAAAATATTTCATTCCTTCGATCTGTTCACAGATGTCCATTGAAATGCTTGCAATTAATCAAATATTGTTTGGAAGTCGACACTGGAGCGTTTACAGCTGATACGAAGAAAAATAGATATGAATCAAATGTAAAAGGTTAAATTATTCATAGATTTCAGATAATAAATGTTGCTACATTTAAAACATACTTTGTAAACGATAAAACACGAAGGTACCATGTTTGAAATGTTAAAATATAAGGTGGTTCCTTTGATACTTTGAGTTTCATTAAAACTGAGGGTTTATTGATGCTTAAGGAATATTATTAAAGTTTCTATTCTTGTAGGATTTCGTTTATACCCTACGATGGAGTACCATTGTATGATCATGTCTACAATTTGTATTTCCGTTCGTACCTCTCGCTAGCCGGCAACCAGCAAAATACGAACGTGATCGTATGGAAACGCGGGTCAAGAGGTGACCAGATGAAGGCGAAGACAATGTACGCCCCTGGCGCCGCTGGACAGAGACATCACAACGCCCAGAACGTGAGTATCCTTTACGGAGGATTCTGCTTCTGGAGATACCTTTGCCAATCAGAATTTATTATCCCCGAGGGAAACGCTGCTCGATGTGACTCGTCTTTATAACAACATCAAATGCGTGGTTGAATAATATATATAGAAAGCATCAACATCGCCTCTTCCAATATTGATTATTTTCAGGAAAGAAGACATGTTTCTATTAACTTCCATATTTCCTTATTAGCTAAAAACCTGATTTCTAAAATAGTTTAGAAAGTACACCAGTTGAACTTCAAATAATTATAATCTTAAATAGAAGATTAATAGGAGATTGATATTTAAATAATCTTCTATCCAAGATTCCCCTGTTAAATAGATTTCTTGCACATCGTTCGGCAGCAAGCTAATTTGTCCCCAGCGAATTAAATAAAACACCCAGAATACCGTGCAAAGTATTTGCCATGCAGGTTTTCAATAAAATATTATATTTTCGCTGTAGCGGCCATTATTCACAGCCCCGTGCCGTCGCTTCCGTTCACCGGGAAGCGTGACAGGTAACTTCCGCTTTTATTTTAAATCGCCGTCGTTATCGTCCGCCGAGATTCTGGTAGAAATTTCCTATTGTTTTCGAGAAACACGTTGTTCCCTCGGTGTTCGTTACCGGGCAGACGTATAAAATGTGCAGGAACCGCAGTAGCGAGCCGAGTTACGTGGTAGACGATGGTCGATCCGACGGCCATTAGCTCCGGGTAAACAGAGCCATACTTTATTCGAGGGGCGTCACTCTTCCTCCAACGCGGTTCCGCTCCTTTTTGCCCCCGGAACTCGTAACGTTCTCTGTCAGAAATACGTTCGGGTTCGGAGCGGCAGCGGTGTTCGTTTTCGCGTTCGGACGCAAAAAATCCTCTCGATCATTCGCGGACAAACACCCCTTCATCCCCGTATCCGAACGTTTATTTCACGAGCGCGTTTCTTCGTGCGCGTTTAACCGCGCTTAACCCTTTGGACCATTCAACGTCAAAATGTCCCCTGAGAGAGGACTTCCGAGTGCAAGATGTTAAGATGATTATTACAAACAGAATAAATTCAATAAGATCAACACGATAAATAGAAAGAAGACTATCCTGTTCCTAGAACGCAACTCGTCAATACAAAAACTGAAAGTTACGATGGAATACAACCGTGGAACACAATGAACGTTATACGACAAACGAAACAATACCAACAATATCGACTTGATCGAATAATGCTTCCTGACAGACTAATGCAGATTTCGATTAATCGATATCGCGTCAAACCGCACGAAACGGAGCCAGCCGCCGTTGCGCATCCGTTTCGAATAAATTCACCCGCGCGTCGCGCGCCTCGTCCAACCTCCGTCCCTCGGGCTCCGGTTTCTTAGGTTTTCCATTCTCGTTGCAGACGGTCTTCCCGCGGGCAGGGCGCAATGAACGGTGGAAATTCCGCGGCGGTCGCGGCGAGAGGTGCACGCGCCGTCGGCTGATGTAGTCTGCGCGGAAACGTGGCCGTTGAGCGAGAAATACGGCACGGAACGGAAGTTCCGCAGACGGCGGCGACGTCGAGACACCTCGGGAAGCTGGCGAGCCCGTCGATCGTAGGGAACGACCTTGCCGATCGGCGACATGCAAACCGCGTCCCTCCCTTTCGCGGAAACTCGCGACACGCGGGGGAGACGGATTTTACGAGGCGGACAATGTAACGCGCGCAGGTTAATTGTCGCGGAGGGCAACGCACGGGTAATGGCCGAATAGCAGGACGGCAACGCGACGGACTCGCCTGCGGAGGGAGGCATCTCTTTCCATTGCGATCACGTCGCATCGGGCTTCTTCTCGTCGCGTCTTATTATTTTTATGTCACCTCTCCCGCGATTGATTAGGTTCAGGTGTCCGGGAGGAATGTTCATTGTTGGACGATGGATCCGGTCGACGACGCGTTGAATATTCCAGTTTCAGGCGTGAAGGTATGGACAACGGAATTTCCTCGTTGCACGTACGCAACTATATAATAATTTGCGTTGCAATATAAATATACGCTACTATCTATACTTTATTAGATACATACCATCCGCAATTTCATATCGTTAAGAAATCTATATAAAACAGGTATTCACCAGAGTTCAACGTTCTCTGGACAGTATTCCTTCGCCATGATACAACGATAATACATTTCTCACGTTGTTCCAGAAGAATCCAGCCACCCTGTAACCAGACATTAAAATACCGTCGACTAATCACAAAGCGAGACGTGGAGGCATCTTAGCGTGCACGGGGAAGCAGCAACCCCGTCGAAGGAGCCTCCCCGAGTCGCCCGTCCGCCAATACGTCTTCCAGCGGGCTAGTCAGCCGTTCGGGCTGGAAGTCGGCGGGCACCGATCCCGAGAGCGGTCGACGTCGAAAGCTTCAGCAGGGGATAAGGTGGTCGAGGGCCAGGGCCGTTTAACCGGCGATAAATTCCCGTGTTCTGCTCGAGCAGCCCTCGAGCGGCCGATTCGCGGCGGGGAAATATAAAAAAAGGAACGGCCGATTCCGCGGCCGGAGCGGACGAGTTCTCCGGGTATCGGTGGAGCCCGAAGAGGGCCCCGGGAAAAAGGAACACGCCGAGGTGGCGGTCACACCGGGGTGGGGGGTGGCCGAAGGGGGCGATCCGCAAAGGGGACAGCGGCGGGAGGAACGCGAGGCGGCGGGGGACGGGGGACGTTCGTTAAATATACGAGTGTATTGAAATTCCGCCTCGAGACGGAGCGCGATGGGACCCGGTCGTTGTGGAAGGACAAGATCGCATGACGGCTCGAGGGCTTGGGAGCCTCCCGCTGTTTTGAATACGATCCACCGTCCGTAAGTCCTCGTGTTCGGGCCGCGCGCGCTGTGTGGAAGCGAACCGCCCGTATACACACCGGGTCCCGTCCAGCCCGGAGACGACAACGACCCGACGCGACTCTCGGCCACGCATACCGTCGTCCACTCTAATTTGAATGTAACAACGTTCCGTTCGCCCGCAACCCGATACCATCTACCGGCCGTCCTGGCCCCTCGCCCCGGCAACCCCCGCGCGTCTGTGTCGGCCTCCTTCCACGGAACTTTCTATGCCCGCCTCCCCTGACCGCGTTGTCCCTTTTCTCGGCTGGGATCCTTGGACAAAGGGTATCATTACTGGACCGATGATCCTGCCGCTAAGGAGTTCTTGATACCGAAGGGATCGCCGGCGGTGAGAGGGATGATTCCTCGGGCAGAGTAAGGGTTGCGGGAGTTGCGAACAGTTTTTCGTTTGCTGAGATCACGCTTTAATCCGTGTTTGTTCAATCTGTAACAAGGGAAATCGTAGTTTGATTGTTGTTTTCACTCTAGATTTCGAACGTTTGCAGTCTCCTCTTCGTAACGCGCGCAAATGAGTCCGAACACCTCGAGGGCGAGCCATCCGGTTGCCCGCTTCTCTAAATTGCGAAGAATTCAAATCGGCGCAAGCTGTGGAAGCTGACCGAGTGCCTGGTTAATATCCGATTACACGTGGAAATGCGACAGGTACCGAATGAAATGCGCGTCGATCGTGTCAGGCGCGACGTCCGCGCGAAGCAGCCGCGGCGGCACGAATCCGCTGTGAAGTTGCCGGTAGCGATTCATGTCACCCCGACCGACCGACACACCGTACGCTCGGCCCGACAGTCTTCGTTCCGAGCGGCGTTACGTGTCCCGGGGCACGCGAAAAAAGACGAGCGGATGATGAAAAGGGTGAAACACGCGCGGCCAACCCCCCGCCGGCTCGATCGTTCATGACAATATTTGGTTACACATGGCCCCGTGTCGCTCGACGAATGTTGTTTCCCGTTGCGATGGAAAATTACCTGGAGCGTTGCACGTCACCTACTCCCTCCCTCCCCCCCAGCCCCTCGCTCCTCTCCACGTCGTCCTTTTTCATCCGCGTCGACCGATCGCTGCGCCCAATAGACTCGCGTGTTCTCAAAACATTGCCTGCGAAAATTCCGCCTCGTGCACGTTTTTTTCCCCCTGCTCGACGTGAATCGTCTGGGCGTGTTACGCTCGGGAGAAATGAATTTTAGCAGGGCATCGAGCGGAATTAATTAACACGCAGAAATATGGCGGACCCGGAAATTCGGCGTACACGAAGATGATCGTTTTCAGGAAGGGAGTATCGTGGATTTCTGAAAGTATACGAGTGAATTATTGGATTTTTGTGAATTGATCCAAACGAGAGTGGCTTATAGAGAATTCTAGTTTATTCTATTTTATACCTTAAAGTATATTATATCGAACCACGCGAGCGCTTGATTTATATTATAGTGAAAAGGTAAATATACGAATAACGTCGTAGCAGTGATAAGAAACCACCCTAAAAGGACCTGTACCGATCGGTTTGCGAACCACTGGCCGCGCGGACCTCCCCGCGTTCAAACGCGAAACTCCGAAAGAGCAGCGGAACACGGATTGTTTACACGATCGGGCAGTCGGCGGTGTTTGGTTATATTACATGCAGAGTGCGCGATGACGGGGACGTGTCTCTGGATGATTGACGGACGACGATGCACCACGTCGCATCGCAATGCAGGACGTCGCCTGGCTTCCCGGTAGCCGCATGACGGGAATCCGCAAGTTCTGCTTGCGTCTGTGCGTGCTCAGAACCGGAGAAAGATCGTCCGCGGGCGCGCGAGAGACGGAAGCCGCGTGCACGCGGTGCAACGAGGACGAGATCGGCGAACGGGGGTGGCCGGGGCCGCGGGGGCGGGGGTCGACATCCACGCCGGCGATTGCGAATGCGTGCGGCGGCCCGGCTGCGCCGAGGCAAGGACGATCCCTTATCTTCTGGTGGCTCCTTTTCCAGGAACGGCCGGGCTCCGCGCCAAATTACTATAAATAGGCGCTAATCGATGCGGTGGGAAAAACGGCCGGACGCGGCGGGAATATCCGCGCTACCGGGCCCGCGATTGCGTACGGGTGATTCAGGATCGCTCGATGATCGTCTCGTTAACTGTTCGCCGACCGACTATAATCATAACATTTCAAAGCGGATCGCTGCACGATCTATGGAAGATTAGAGGATTGGAATAGAGAATTTTCAATAACACATCTTAGATTTTCTTTGGATAATCGAATATAGTACTTAAGATCGAGTACCTACTTTATACCGACTAATTGCGGGACAAATAGAAGCTGGAACGGAGCAACGTGCCGTTGGTTCTTAATTTACTTTTATAAACTCGTCCGCCAACGGCGCAGCATCCCATTTGAATTTCAATACCCCTTTACGCTCGTCGAATCCCCGCTGCAGCGAAGACACCAATGAAAAGGCAATCCGCAAAGTTCGGTCCGCGCGTCAGCGCTTATGAGAGACACAACAATTGGCCCGATAAATCTATACCGGCGATAGAGATCTTCCGCGAGGCTGCTGGACCGTTAACGGTTCGAATATAAACCGTGACGTTTTCCTTTTCCGCCGATGGAGAACGTCGAGCTCTACCGTTAATTAGTTCCTGACAAGAGAGTCGCCCGCCGCCTCCCCCCTGCGCCGGTCCTCCCCCCGCCCCTCTGTCCCCGTCGTTACGGCTCTGTACTCGGACCCTCGTGTCTGGGAATCGTTTTTGCCCGGTTATAAAGTAACTGAACGGCACACGTACGTCAACCGGCGCCGCTAGACAGGGAGAAAAAAGGCCGGCCGATTGGTAAACGGGAAATACGTAATCGCGGGCGGGCGCGACGGTCCGCGGACAGCCGAGGACAGGCTTCAGAAAATTAGTTTGCCGGCAGGGGGAGGGACGAGAGGCTTCGGGTGGCTGGGTGTAACATCAAAGAAGCCACCCCTCCCCCGCGCCCGCGCCCGCAGCCGCCCACGCCGAGTGGACGAGCCCGGATGCCCGTGCATCCGGCGCTGTGCGGCGAACGCTCGGCGACCCGGTGTCGATGGGGGACCCGTTTCTGGCATCGGCGTCCGTATCCTTTGTCTCGAGGATAATAATTATCACGTCCGTTCGGTTCGGCCGATTCTTTGCAACGGCCGCCGCCGCTGCCACCGGCGCGGCCGCGGCCGCGATGCGTGCACCAACGTGTGTGCCCCCACTGTTCCAGGTAGGCAGCTGCAAATTAAAATCGGTATTGGCCCAGCGCTTCGCCAATATTTCAACGGCCGATTGCATTACACCGACGACACTTGTGATTGGTTGTCACCCTGTCCCCCCCCGTCCTTTGTGCAGTTTTTCAGTCGGACGTCGCGCAGTGGGGTATTCGAGCGATCTGACCGGGCAAGATTAAAGACAGGCTTGTAGCGGGGTTTTGCAAGGAAATTGTGAGAATGGGATGTAGTGATAGGTAGTGATGTGTAATTAGAGAGGGTAGGTAATGATACGGTTGTCGATAGTAGTTGTATGTAATTTTATGTAAATTTGTGAAACGGTGTATGTTTATGTGCCTTAGATGATGTAATATGGAGTAATGTAATGTGTAATGTATAATGTGTCGCGAATTATATTTAATTATTTAATTTACTGATTCTCTGAAGATTTTTTTTTGTGAGCAGGATTACAGAATTGAAATATTTCTGTCGAGGAATTGGGAATTTAAAAGAAGGATTTGTTTGGATGTGTGAAACTTTAATGTCCTTGGAAAGCGTCTGTTATTAAGGACATTAAAAAAAGCATCTGTTATTTACATAAAGATTCATGGTAAAAAGGTAATCGATTATTAAAGCTGGAGTGTATACATACCTGAAAACGCTATATTGAACGGTAGATTTCCGTCGAGACAATTAAAGTTGTACCAATCCTCAGTCAGACAAATTGTTAAATCCAGCTGTCAGGTTGTCGATAAAAATATTGCAAGGTTTCGTTGAAAATAGAAACCGATGGAATATAAGGGCGAGACGATTATCTAATTAGCCCGACATTCTTTACATCGAAGCAGCGTGTATTAATCAAAAGTATTAATAATACTTTACTCTCCCGTTTCCGTCAATGATGAACGACGCGAACATGACAATTCGCGTTTGAAATCATCAATATTCGATCGGTATTACAAAAATCATAGAGTTAGCTGTGCTTAAGAATTTCCATGAATAATTTCCCGCTTTCCTTTTTATTCCGAGCATTTATTCATCGAGATCTTAAATGAGTTTGTGTTTCAAGTATTACAAACAGCCCGATGAGCTGTCATTTGTAAAAGTTCATGATTCATACCGAACGAGGGACGACGCGACGTAGATTCTGTTGCACGAACACAAAGAGAAATGTAAGGCCTCCGGAGGACAGGTAGAAATTACTCGATACACGCGGAGAAATTCTATACGGACGACAAGATTTGAGATTAGATGAATCACCATCGATTGCGAGGACGTTGTCTCACGGGTATAGGATTCCTGCCGGGTTCCACGTCTGCATATTTCTGGAGAAACGTTTTGAAAACAGCAATGTTCCCGTCGAAAGAGATCTTATTCAAATTGATACTTGAATTAACATGGCTACGAGCAAATCGTACCTTACATAATTTTATCGTATATTATCGTATTTTATAGCCATCAAAAGTGTACATTTTCAGTCTGTAACATTTATAGTCTCAGCCTCTGCTGCTTCGTCGCAACGGAAAGTTTAATAACTTACTTTCAAACGTTAATGAACAGAAACCGAATTCAATTAGAAACGAACGGAAAAACGAGAAAGCAATATCCCGGGTAATTACGAATTCATAGTGGACATTAATATGTCAGCGTACAATAATGCGGACAAATGGATAATGACGAATCAACAGCTTAGTTTATTGTGACTTCGTCAAGTCGTTTACCGGCTAATATAAATTCTTCTTTGATTCTAATCTTCTTACATAACCGCTCTGCGAGTTTATTTATCGCGTAACGGACGTAGTATTCCGATCTGTCATAATTCACGTACGGTGCCGATCCAATTAAAACGCCCATAATATCGCCTGCTATTAGCCAAGGAGTTTGCTCCGCGAAAAATCGCGGCCAGAAGGAGACGGGGATCAGGTGGAGTTAACCGAGCGGAAAGCATAATGTCCCCGTATCGCTGGAAAATACAACGTAGGCGACTTTCAAGCTTCCCGCCGATGGAATACGCAAGGGCTTGGCTATTGGCGGACATTTATTTGCCAGTCGAACGTAAATTTGTTTAGGGGTGGACATCTAAGGGACGAGTAGCGACCGTTCACCGTCACGGAACATTTGCCGCGAAAAGTGCTTTCACCGGGGCCACCGTCTTCGGTTTCCTTTCACTTCCGGTGATCCTGAATTTCAGCAGCGTCATGCCCGGTGGGGGAAGCCGTCCGCCTTCCCCGCAGATAATTCCGCGATATTTTTCATCCGACCAACTGAAACGGACCCAAACTTGCTCGAACGCTTCTTCGAGAAACAGATATTCGTTATTTCAATGTCTGCGTCGCGAATATTCGGTACACTCGGTTGATAAATCTCGAAGAGCTCGTTCGTAATTAACGTCACTTTAACAGTACTTCTATCGGAGGTGTCGAAAGACAACTGAGTTTTTATCTCAAAATTAGTTTCCAAGTTTAGATGTATATTCCGAATCGACTTCCCGATTTTGCAATTATTCAAGACATTTCTCGGAGAAGTGATTGAAGAAATTTAGCAACACGCGAACTGAATTACAAATCAATTGAAGTCCCAATAGATGCACGCTTGAAGTTTCTATAGAATTCCGAAAAGTCGGTTTAACTGCTCGGTAGTTTTAGTGTTAAGTGAAAATTTTAACAGTCAAAAGACACTTCATTCTGCGCTGGAGAAACGGTGTTTTAATTTCTCTTATGATCACGATATGATCTTTTTATCCTTTAACATTCTTTTCTTCTTTTCCACGTGGACTTAAGCCACTTGCGTCGGAAATACGTGCCACGCACGTCGAGACGTTTCTATCCGAAAATTCTCAATGATGTCTTTCACACATTGATAATCTCGTTGCATTACGCCTATTAGATTACTTCGAAATGTATCACTCTATACAGAATGATTGACAAACCAAATTAGCGTACAAATCAGTGTAAAATAGGTAAAAACAAAATTCGTCGCAGGAGACTTTGCCAAACTTCGGAATTCATTTCCAGCGCATCCCATGGTTCATTTAACCAGTTAACTGTGTTTGACGAGTATACACGTCATAAAACTCTTAATAGCGCTAACTTTTTCAACGATGGATTATCTATTTTTCGAGACAAACATGTAATTCTCCTTCGTTTCGCTTTAGTTTTTCATTAGAATACGTTTCAATCGCATTTGGCCTGCATTTAACGAGTACACACTTCATCATTAGATTCTATTGCACGCGCAATGAGAGATTTCTCAAACTAAACTTCACGCTTAACCGGTTAATCGGTGCCCCACGATCGGAAAAGAATTCGCATCCCGAAGATTTCCCACGCGAATCGTGTTCGCTTCCTGCAGAGGTGAGCCGCACGCGCGTCCATCTTCGAAAACCATCGGCGTAGCATGACGCAGGGCTCGAGGAGGGCCGTAGGCAGCGGAACGACCGGCCCCGCCGGCAGTCTTATCAATCAGAAAGCCGTAAGGTCGCCGCCACGGGTTACGATACAATAAAACGAGCCATCCGACCGGGCCACGGCCGAACACCGCCGTGGCACCGTATTTATACGTGATTCCGCGTGCACGTACTTACGGGGACACACGCGCTCGAACGCGAGGAAGGAAGGGCACCGCGCGGCGACTCGTAAAACTCGGCCATCCGAGCGACATAAGTTCGCGGTGTAACGTGACACGTGAACGCCGGACCGCGTTCGTCCTCGGTGACGACGAAGATGGCCCCCGAGTCCCACCGGGACATTTTTAGGCCGGCCACGGAGCGTCGCGTCGCGTCGCGGGGCTCTTTTACGAGCGCATCAGCCGGATTTGTACTTACTTAGGAAGAGCTACCGTGCCCGACCGTCTGCGGTACCGGAGGACTCGAACCACGCCTCGGCTACGATTTACAGGGATGCATTTAGCAGAATGATTACGATTTATCCGTTTTATTTCGTTCGCCGCTTCCGTGCAGCTGGTAATTGTTTGATCTAGGACACGAAAGGATGTAGTTGGGATTGTTATCGTATTTACTGTACTTTCGATTTGGTAAGAAGATGAAGACGGTGATCGAGGATTGAAAGTGTGAAGTGAAACGCACTAGTCTGAGGGTGATTGATATGGACGGATATAGTGATACTTAACAGATGATAAGTATATTCTAGATGTTTCCAAGTTCCAAAGATTACATTAATTTTTCATTAGTTTCCTTAGTATCTTGAATCTTGTTCTCCCTGAGATTGAACACGGAACCATTTTCCACGTAATTCACCGGAAATCCTTTGAACCGGTGATTCCAGAGTATTTCAGCGCAATCTCGGTACGCTTAGAACATCGTGTACAAGATAGTTCCGCGCGGGCGCGTTCCCCGCTCGGCCGTTTATTAATACAAATCGTCCAATAAAACGAATCGGAATAATTAATTAAATCACCGCTGAATTATTCGCGCAAAAAACAATGGACCGTATCGGTCGGTCCCGAACGAATATATTACTCGAGGCGGCGCGATCCGGCTCGCCGGGGGAACAATGCAAAAATATACACTAAAAAATTTGCACGATAATAAGCGGGCGGCAGCGGAGCGATTAACAGGCCGCCGGGCGGGGCGCGGGGCAAGAAGGAATTTCATAAATACTTAAACAAACCCGAGCGGCGTGCGCTGCGCGACCGCGCCGATGCGCGGATTGCATTGTTCGCATTTCCACGCGGCCGCCGTTGCCGCTGCCAGCCCGAAAATGCGCCGGCGATGCAGTGCCGGGGCCGATTAAAAATTAGCTGAAAATCCGATATCGTTCATTACATCATCCCGCGGCGCGATTGTTTTTATTTGATGCTTCAACGCTCGCATGGCCGTTTTAAATTATAGAGGATGCGTTCGACGCGGCCGCGCGTGTGAATTCGACGTTTTTATTTGTAAGCTGATTCGCTTCCCCGTCGCGGGCCCCTCGCCCTCCCCCGCGCCGCATCGCAACCCCTGTATAACCCCGGTGAAATTTCCATGCTCGGTGATGCGTATGACGTATGTAGAATATAAAATGCGCAACGTATTACCGAACAATTTCCAGCCGATAATACGTTCGAATAGACGTCACCGCGAGCCATTAATGTCCCGCGATCGTTTCAAGAAGCTTCCTCGAAAGTCTCCTCCGATCAACGAGATTCACCGTAACGCGAGGAGATCGGCCGATCGTCCATCCACCGGCTCGATAGGGGAAGAGAAACGAGCGGGTGTCGGTGCTCCGCGTTGCTCCGGCGTCGGAAACGGAACGCGGTCTCCCCGCGAGCGAACGACCGTGCGGGGGAACGCGAAATTAATCGGCGGGCATTATCAGAAAAATTACCGAGCTGTAAAATTCACTCTGCGTCCGCGTTCGAAACACTTACGGCCCGTAAAAACCGAACCGCGGGGGCGAGCGCGGCGGCCGACGGCGGGGCGCGGCAGCGAGGGTCGCCGCGCGGCGGAAGGGGAGCCGAAAAGCTGCGTGCTCCGGCGAACGGAAACGGGAACGAGACGAAACGGAACGACAAAAAACGCAAAAAGCGCGCCGGAAAAAATAACAAAACGAAACAAGCAGAAGCAAAACGAAACGAACAAAAAGGGGGGGGGCGGGTGGTGGCGGGAAGGGGGAGCAAAAAAAAAGGAGTCGGAAAAAGGGTGGAGAACATCAACGCGTAAAATGTTTGCCGTTGCGACGGACGAACGGTTATCGCGCGTTGCTACGATTTTTGGTACACGGATCTCTCGCGCTACGGGTGGGCGGGGGACCGATGCGGCGGTGGTGGGTTAGCGCGTCCAGGGAGAAGGGGCAGCGGCGGAGCGAGAAAGAGGACCGGCGAACGGCGAAAGAGCGCGGCGGTCGGAACGAGCGGCGGGAGGGGGATAGATGGAATCAGAGAGAAATCGAACGACAATAATTATCGTGAAAACGGAATATCTCGCTGGGCAACGGCGGGATGCATCGGGGGTGTCGGCGGAAGGGGGCGGGAGAGCCCAGCCGGATGTCATTCCCGGTCGCATCGTTCGCGCGGGGAAAAAGGGAGACAGCGGGAAATGGAGAGAGAAAGAGAGAGAGTGAGAGTTGTACGGTGGTGGGGCGGTGGAGCGAGGGAGAGGGACAAAAATGAAAATCGCGCGGGTCGGAGAGAGAGGGCGAGAAAAATCGGTGGCGGCGACGGCGGAGGGGGCAGCAGAGGGTGGACGGCACGGTGGCCGGCTGCCATTGTGTTCGTTATAATTAAAAACGCGATTCGCAATTGCAAATTGGAAAATGGGAGAGAGAGCGTACACCGGCCGGCGTTGTTTATGGGCTGTTCATTGATTTTTATGCGCCGAAATTAATGACCGGCCCGCGATTTCGGGGCGTCGCCGTATAATCGGCGACGTGTATGTACCTGTGGGTGCCGTTATACGCCCGTCCTGCGCCGCCTCGGGTCCGTAAAAAGGCCGGAAGGGATTCGGACAAATGCAAAATTTGCTGCGCGAATAACGAGCCATCGGCCGCCCCGCTGCCATCGATATCACCTTACTCGCAGATAGCGCGCGCGCTCCGCCAGGATCGCGGCCGGCTAAACGATCGGCCGGCCCCGTTTCCGACGGACACTTGCGAGATTGTTTTTTCGATTTCACGACTTGATAAATATTTCAAACCTGTCCGCGGTCGGACGCGGCCGATCCTCGGCCGGCGTATAGCCGGCAACACTTTAATTCGGGTGAAATCGGTTTTATTGGTCGTCGACCGGTCGCGGCGGTTTTATATAAATCGCGTCGTCCGCGGACTTTACGAGACACCCCGGTTGAAGGGAATGTGACGAGAATTGGGTTGCCGGCAGCTGTGCGCGGATCATTAAAGCGGTTTAATACGATTTTTAAGATTGATAACGAGGATGTCCTGTTTACTCGTTATTTACGGGTTCTTGTTGACCTGGATTTATTGGAGTCTGTAGAGGAACGGTTACTGAAATAATTATATCGACGTCAGAAGCACATTCAATTGCACTTCGTGCCTCGTTCGTATTTAGTACGGATAATCATTCGCGATCTAACGATTGCGATCGTTGAATTCATGTAATAACGAATGATACTCTTAGAATGTTGTTACCTCGGATGACAATTGTCTTCTATTTTGTTCGTTGGCTCGATCGAAGAGGCACTCGTAAATCAGTTTCATCTGCTGCTTGGAAGAAATGATCATTCATCGTTTTATTATGCAGTGCCGATAAAGCTCGCAACGGCGAGCGCGAAAATAAATATTTGTTGATGAATAAAATGCAACAGAAGCTGAAATAACGGGACGGGTGAGTCACGCCGACATCCAGCAGCTCTTATATCACGAAATTCGCGATCCAAGCGGCGCAGATATGGCGCGGCCGGTCTGCCCGGGATCTATCAATTCTATCAGCCTCCTCTATCTGGGCTCACGGCATCGGTCCGATGAATGTTTACTGCGCGCGGATTGCGTTTGGCACAGCCCGGAAATATTACATGGCGCGCATTGTGCGGCACGCTGCTCGGATATCACTTAACAAACGTTACGTGCCATGCGATAAGTTTTTATGGAAAACGAGCGGGTCGTACCCGGGCGTGACCGTGTTGATTAATAGAACCGAATCGCCGGTCTTTTTTATTGGCTGAAGATGAGCGTGTCGATACGCGATAAAAACGAGATAACGCCGTCATTATTATACGCCAGCGAATTCGAGGTATGTTTCCCTCGAAGACCGTTGAATTCCGGAAAATTGCGAAAATTCGCAATCATTCTCTGCTTACCCGAAACTGTAGCTATCATTCATATTTCTTGGATTTTAATTTATTTTCCCTAATTCAGTGGATTAATTCGAGAAGCTCTTCCAACTACGAACTGACGGAAACTGAGTTTACTAAATAATCGATGGAAAATTCGAAACATAGCTTACAACTTGAAAATTTGAGACATGGTTTACAAGAATAAGGACGAAATACCGAGATGCTTTCAATGAATCTAGTCGTTTGAGAAGTTTCAGCAGTGATCTAATTGTTTTCTGTTATATTTGATGCGGAACACGCGACTGGAAACAGGGAGGTCGTTACCGTTTGATTTCCAGCTTAACGTCCGCGGGAGGTGACAGACTTTCCCGGCATTTTCCCCGTGAAACGCCCCCGGGCAGCGTGTTTTCCGGTGCGTTTGAAGTTATAAAGATTCGTATCGGCGGCGATAGTGATTATCCAGGATGGCGACATAATCGTTACGTCGTTAACTCTTAACGGCTGCGTAACCCCGCAGTATCGCGCGCACAAAAGCGAGCCGGTATTTTGTTTTATTGCGTCGCTCGGAAGCAAACACCCTAAAGAGCGTTTTCCTCTCCGTCCGACGTCAATTACGCGCGACGTTCACGCGCCCTCTAATCAATTCCGTATTTCCCTCCGACCGGAGAATCCCGACCAGAAAGCTACCCCCCTTTGACCTTTGTCTTTTCAAGGCATTCTTCCTGCGTAGTTCGCAAATATTTCGAAAAAGACATTCGTGCGCCAGTGACCGATCATGACTGGCTGTTTTCACTAATCTCCAGCAATATTTCTTGTTAACCCTTTGCACTCCAGTTTTTCACTGGAAATAATATCTTTAAAATTGACTTAAGAAATCGCAGCATTGAGGAAGGAAACTATTTTCTTCCAATATTTCACATATATGCACACAGTTTAATATTAAACACGAAACCTTAAATTTGTCGACTCCGTCTTTAGAAGATACATTTCGCTTTGGTAACAGATAAAGACACGCAGAGAAATTCTAGATTACGAACAGGAATGGATGTCTATCCTAAAGCACTCTCAAAGACAGTTTTAGAGCTAACAGAAAATTCTAAAGAGATCCAATAAAGTCTTCCACTCTGTTGAAGACAAATTCCGCAAAGTCTTTGTATTAACACTAGGTTTACGGGAATTTATTGTACACTTCATTCTATTATTCCTAAAAGAATTGATGCTCGTTTATTTAGATTGTGGAAACTGGAGATTCGATAGTGGGTAATTGGGGTACATATCAGTGCGACCGCATCAATCAAAATCGGCGTGAACATTTACAAAATATTTCTAAAATCCAATATGCGTCGATTTGACGCGTTCCGCAAACCTAGTGTTAACAAAATATCCCCCCAAGGAAAACAAGATTCGCCTCAGTGCCTTACAGACTTATTTTCACGGAGCACCGTGGAAAAAGTCCGTGACAAATATCCGAATCACCCGGGGAGTGATTCTTCATGGAGTTATCAGGCTCAAACCGTTAATTGGTTGCGAGTAAACAGTAAATAGCGGCGGCGATATAAAACCGTCGGCCTAGAAACGCGGAGAGCGTCACGCTGCTGGAGCGCGCTCGAAGACCGGGCCAGGGGTGCAAAAAGCCTGGATCGGCCGAAGGGAGCGGGATAGTTGGAGCAAGGACGACGAAGAGAGAGGTGACGATCGAAGGTTGCGAACGAAGGTGGGTGGGTTCGGTACGTAGCAATATACGGGAGACTTAGCCGTGATAAATCCTTATATATGAGGCCGCACCGTGGCGGCCCTCTATATGAAACTCCCTCCGGAGCACCCCACGGGATTACCCTTATACCTCCGGCCGACCTATACCCGGCGAAGAAAAGTCACTACGTTGCTACGCGGAGCAGCAACGTCGCCGCTAGAAATAGAAAACAAATGAGAAGCCGACGGCCGGGGTCACGTTCGGGGTTTTTCCCGGTGATCGGTGCTTCAAGGGCCCGGTAATCTCGTGAGGGTGGCGCCGGCGGTAAAGTGTGCTGGACTCTGATAAGCTTCGCGACTGTGCTCGGGAAATGGCCGGACGTCCGAGGGCGGTGATGAACTGTGACTTACTTAGCGACCTGCGGCCTGCTCTCTTCGTAAATAACAAATCCCGGGAATCTATGAAATCAACGGTTTATTCGTGGATGTACACCGTCGCGGAGGATTTCGCGCTTACGATGTTGGTGAATCGGAAGAGTGGAACAGGGGAGTCTGTTAGGTTTCCGGAGTTTGGGATTGATGCGAATAGCGAGGTGAAGGGTGTCGAATGTAGGCGTTGGATATATTTTTAATGGCAGGAAAAGTTTGGTGCAGTCCCGTCTCTCGTAAGGGTTGGTATTATTTGGGATACCCATTTATTGCACCTGCTGAGCTCGTAGGCATCGATCGATGCAACAGGAAAAGAAGACTTTGTGAGTATTATTCGAAAATTATGTAAGTTGGTTGTGTAGCTTTATGGAAGGGGATGATATGTAAATATGGACGATGGTGGCGGTGGAGACCAAGTGGAACGAGATTCCTACTTGTCTTTCATTATTAACGTCTTAAACAATCGCGACAACGGTGACCGTGTATGTAATTAAACTATATATCGCTATGTAGAACGATACAAAACTATATAGGACTATATAAAACTATATAAAGCTATATTAAGCTAAATAAAGCTATATAAAGCTATATAAAACTATAAAAAGCTATATAAAGCTATATAAAACCATATAAAGCTATACAAAACTATACGAAACTATATAGAACCATACAGAAATACATAAAACTACGTAAAACTATACAATACAATACATAAAACTAAGTAAAACTGTATGAAACTACATAAAAGCTATGCAAAGACATTAAACACGAATCACATTACGTCAGATTATAGATCGAATTCCCTCTGGCAGATCCTTCCGAACAGTTCCGGCGTCGGTAGTCAAGTTACTAGTCGGTTCGGCATCGAATTTCCGAATCACGCTCCTCGATCGCAAACATCGCGCGGCCTCATGCATATCAGACGGCAAGATACGCGATACGGAATAATTTGCGGTCGAACGAATCGGTCTGTCCAAACGGCGGATGATTCATGCGCTCCCCCATTGTCAATCTCCTCGTGTAAACTCGACTTAACGGCAACCGTTCCCGCTTCGGTAACACGCGCGCGGGGCTGTGCGCTGCAAAATCATCCCCGAAGTAACAGACTCGTGTTTGCGCATTCCAAACGGCCCCGCCCCCCCCCGAACCGCCCGAAACGATAAGGTATGCCGCTAACGATGCCGTGGACGCGCGAGTTAATGCCGACGACGAGAGCGACGCCGGTCTTCGGCCCGCCAAAATGCCGCTGTGCTCGGCACCTACGAGGAATTTGCGATTCCGTCGGCTGCCACCTCCGGGAACCGCTTCCCGCGGGGCCGAGACATTCCGAAACTGCCGGAACGGCCCTAGGAACGCGCGCCGCCCCCGCGATTAAACGGAACGATGAAATTTCCGGGGGATTATTTCGTCTATTTGTTTCGGGGATGTTATTGCTCTCGAAGTAATTTGATTTTTAGGGTGGTTCGAAGGTTAGGCCAGTTACACGTGAGATGCTCCGGCTTCATTCAACCCTTTGAAAGTCTTTGACTGGGAATATTCCATATTTTCCAATGAGTTGTAGGTGGTTTTTTGAGACGAAGTGAATGATAGAAGATACATAATTTAAGAGACAGTTATTGTTCCTTTATTTCATATGTTTATGGACTATAAAGTTTGATATTGTAAGGCTTTATAATTTTATGTCAAATATGCCGAGTCACATTTAGAGTGCAAAGGGATAAACCGAACATCTATATTTCCGCATTTGCTTTTATAAATGTATTTCGCTGATATTCATGCAATAGTTATTATTTAAAAACTCCGACCCTCGATTCATCTTAACTCAAGCTCAAACAACAGCTCGACAATCGCATTAGAGAATGGCGTTTCTAAAGATTGATTCCCAAGAACGTTGGGCAAGCAGAATATTCCGTCGCGAACTTGAGGGGCTGCGAGGGGAGGCTCAGACTCCGGTAGAACCTAATTCTTCCTCGTTCAACCGTAAAAGTAGAATTCCCGCGGCATTAAAAGCGGCGCGGACTTCTCAATTTCCTTTAACGTCAGCCGGATGAAAACTTGAAAAAAGGGGGGGGGGCGTGCGGCCGTCGCGGCGGTGCAGCGCCGGTGGGAGGAAATATTAACGACGGTACGTGCTGAAGAGGATGAAGTTACGACCTTGGGTAAGGTCGAATTGCCCTGCAGCGGACGAAACATTTCCGTCCGAGCGTGTAAAGCGGCCTTTAGGCAGAAGCTGGGTTCTATCGCAGTTCGCGAATTCCGTCCTGTCATTTGTAACTGTCGGGCTGCTCATTACAATTCCCCATTCCTCGCCTCTGGAACTGCCCCCCTCCCGCGCGCTTGCTGCCGCCGCCCTCGAACGTCTCCCGTCCCTGCAGCAGGAGCGACGAAGGGTTCTGGCGTTTGTGCTTCCTCGTTCTCCCTCTTCGTCTTTTCCTACGCGCCCACCTCCGCCTCCCGTCGCTCGTCCCGTGCGCAAACGCAACCTATTTCACCCTCGCAGCTCATCCGCGAGGAAGAAGAACGGGCTAATAAAAATATTAATACTTAATCGTCCGCTTAATCGTCCTTCGTCCCTGTCCCGCGCCGCGTCGCTGCGCGGCGGAAGCGACCGGAGCCTTCTACGACCGCGTCGCGGGGGTGGCTCGCGAGGGGGCGGCGGTCGGCGCGAGAAAATTCGAAATTGGATATCGAGGGTCCGGCGTGACAGATAATGTTTGGCGGTAAGTACGTTACCGGGAATTTATTGTGGGCAAATATTGGCGGAAAATTCCAAAGGTTACGCCAATCGCTGACACCCCCGTAAATTATAAATATACGGGCGGCCGATAAATCCCCGTTTATCCCGCGGAGATATATCAAACGCGCGGCACCGCGGCTACTATGCATATATCGATCGCGTCCCGGCGTTCTTGTCCGCATAAGTGTCCTATAAAAACTAACCTGCACCCGGCCCCCTAACCGGACGACTTCGCGCGAGCGAAAATTGTATCATCGATACGGCCGGATTGCGGGATCGATACGGGGATAGGACAGTCCCGAGTTTCCAGCGTGTTCGAAATTACCGATATCAATCTGAAACGACCCGAGACGTCTCCCAGTGTCTTTATTCACGAATCCGACCCCTGTCACCGCGAGCTCTCCCCGCCCCGAAAAATATCTCACGCAAAATCGAGTCGAAGCTAGACCTCTTTCCCTCCCCCAGCCCTCCGCCCGGCCGTTCTCGCTCGTGCATCCGGACACGAGTCAGCCAGCTCCAACCCCCGGCGCCCATTTTCTTTATTACATTCCTTATTTCCTATCCACCAGCCTCTCTGTAACTGTAATACAAATTCCTATTGTGATTTATGTTGATATCAATGGCAACCCCTCGGTGTCGTCCCGTCCGCCTAGCTTCCCGCAGCCCCTCGTCCAGATATTATGCTTTATTGAATCAGAGTTGTCACTGTTATTGTTGGCTTCGCGCTCCCCCACACCGCGTCCCCCACCTAGCTCGGTTACTCGTTCGTTTCACGGCTGCCACGCCGGCCGGTCCAGGGGCAGGGGGGGTGAAACCAGCCGCCGCTGGGTCTCTATGAATTTTATTAATAAAACAACATCGGCGAGGAGCGCCGACAAAGCGGCGACTGACAGGCCCGTAGCCGCTCTTACGTGTGTCTGCACGCCGACGAGCGTGGAAAATTCGCGCGTCTCGACCCCGGACACCTCCGCGCGCCCCTCCGGCAGAAAGGAAGCGCGTCCCGCCGCGTCGGATCACGGTTTTCTAAAGCCCCGTCCCGCGCGAAGGCATCGACACGCTACTTATCGCCGCCGAGGGTGGCGTACCTTTGTGTTTCAACTTCAAGAACGCATTGTCGACGGGCCACGGGCAACGCGCCGCCAATAACCGGCACCGAAAACCAGCCTGACGTCCGCCGGCCCGTTGGAAGGCCTCTTCCGGACGAAGGAGGGCGAGCCTCGCGACCGACAGCTTCGCGCGCCCCGCTGAAGGCGACGGCTTTAATCGCCGGGGAAATGTTCGCGAGGTGATCCATTCGGGATGTCGACGTGCGTAAGGGTTGCCGTACAATAAGGGTGCTTTCGGTTTTTCAAGTTCGCGGATTTCAGGGTAGAACAAGGTGCGTCGTCGATGGTTTCGCTGTTATCGGCGCGTGAGCGTTTTGTTACGTCAGTCGGTGTAACGCGGAGTTTGTGTTCGTTCAGGAGTTCATCGAATATTCATTTGCGCGGTATGATTTAGTGAGTTGGTTAGTTTATCGGGCTGAATAATAGGGTATAGTATTCCTGTCTGGATCGGAGTTTAATTAGGGTTTGATTATTTTTAAATGATGGATCGCTTTTAACTCGAACGGATCATTTTCGGAACCGTAGAAGTAGTTTTAAATTTTTTAAAGAGAACAGCTTTAGCACGGAGGATTTGGAAATAGTTCGTCCGTGTGAGAGATTTATAGGAAATTGATTGTTCCTGGGCGGTCGGGAATCTTTCAAGGGACGCGTGCTATCTATAGACAGTCCGTGAACATCAAAGAACGCACGATAACCGAAAATAAAAGCCTAGAATCATTGCCTGCCGCGTCATCGACCGACCCGCCTAAAGTGTTCCGCTTCTCTGAATGAATCCACGAACCGATACTCCCATTAACGGCCGATTGAAGAGCTCCTCGAGTACGAAAAGCGTGAGCGAGGAGGAAAGAAATCGTCGGCGGAAGGAACGGGGGGGAAGGAAGGACGTACACGCGTGCGTTTACACAGTGTACGACAGTGACTTGCGACAGTGGGCTGCTATAAACGTGATTAATGGACACGAGCCCGTTTACCATTCTGATACTCTCTCTGCAGCCGGAACAACAAAGTGCTCCTTCATGCAGCCCCGACCTTTTCCCTCTTCTTTCCGTCCGCCCTTCCTCGACGCTCTCTTCGAAAATTGTCCCCTTCCACACCAAACGTGTTCGACATTCCAGGAACATCATGAATTATCCTATAATATCTCTGAAATCCATACAGACACTTCAAACGTTCAAATCAAATATAACGCACCGTATAAACACAACACGAAACTAACCCCTTCCGGTTAAAGTACCAATATCTACCGTCATTTTCTCACTTTATTCGGATCCATTCGATGTAATAGAACGCTCCATCTAAGAATTAAATTCCCCGGAAAATTGCTAATCAACGACCTCGCGAACGAATCGTTCAATGCATCAAGAAGCAACGATGCAAATAAAAAGCACGAATCGACCTTCGGCGACCTCGATTTCCAAAGGCAGGTCTCTTCAGCGTGCAAAGCAAATCGGCGGACCGCAGTATCCGCAATCCGCAGAAGACACGATTCGACATTCCATCAAACCCGTTCCACCGGCGGGCACACAGCGGCAAGACGAACGCCCATTCCGCCGGTGACAACTCGCACGGTATGCCCATGCGGGAGCACTCTCTCACGTAGGACAGTGCAAACATTCTCGATTTACACGTTAGCCATTCCATTTGGCCCGAATCGGTTGGAAGCCATTAATACCGGGCCGCGTGAAAGCCCCCGGCCGGGCTCACAGTCAAGACAGCCAACCCTTTCCTCCCACACCGAGGCCGCCCGGCCGCCCCCGCGCGGGCGGAACGCGATCGTTCCTCCGAAAGTCTCCGACCCCGTTCGCGATCGTCGGCGCTCTTTCCCCGGATTCACCCTTTCGACCTAGCCGTGGCTCTCGAAATCAATAAATACATATTTGTTCGACACACACCGCCATCAACTATCAATGACACTAATACCATTAGCCGGGACCTGACGCAGCGCGCGGATGGATCGTGTTTGTCGTTCGAAGACGCGACGCGGGGGAGAGGGATGGAAACCGAGGGACGAGGGAACGAGAGAGAGAGAAAGAGAGAGATAGAGGGGAAACGGGCACGGTTCCTCTCGTTCCCGTGATTCCCGCAGAGTCACGTTACAAATGACTGAGGCCCGTCTTCCATCCTCGTTATCGAAGTGACATAATCGTCCGTTCGTAATGCGCGCGGTATCGGTTTTAGGGGGTGGGGGCTAGGTGAACGCGCATCCGAGGCGCCGAGCAGCGCCGAGCAGCGCCGTGGCACGAGACCGACGTCACGCAATGACGTACCGGCGTTTAATAATCCCCCGCTATCGTCGTCTCTGTCCATCAAGGCCCGGCCGTCGGTCGCCGAGCGTTCATTAACTGGGAGATACCGGGCTGTCGCGGCTGAAAGATACGGAACTACTTGCACGCGCTAATACGAGCCGGTTATTGTTCAGCGGTGAATGTCATCGGTCCCGGGTTCGACGGCGGAATTGACTGGCCAGGCTGGCCGGATAATGCCGCGGTGAATGGGCTCGTTGTTACAGAAGCGATTAGGCCTGCTTCTTTCGCGGCGGATCGGATTCGCAAATGAACCGACGATGAAATGTCACGGTGGATTTCGGGGTAGGATGCGTTTTAACCCCTTGCCTTGTGACAACGTGTCGGACTCGTGAAGATTTTAAAGAGGATCTAACAAACGTAAATATTAATTTTTGTGTACTCTTCTGTTACGAATTATTATAGCTTAGAGCAAACATAGATATGCCTAGGATTTTTGTCTTTTTCCAATGAATTTTTAATGACAAAGTAGGCGTGTCATAGTTGAGAAAGAAATCGTAGGTCAAAGGGTTAACAGAGTAATCGTATTCGGATGTTTAATAGGTTTCTTCGTAATGTCACGTGTTTGTGATAGCTAATATTGTATGGTTCATTCAACACTTTGGCTGCCACCGTTATTTATATAAACTTAAACATTGATTTTCTCAGTTGCCTGACGAATGAACTGAATTCTGTTAGATGTACGAGATGCTAGAAAGATGCAATCGTTAGGAAGAATATTGACCTTTTATTCAGCTTGATTAAGAAAACTGCTTCGACTGCGTAGGAGGTTCGATGAGTGTTTACGTGGCAGCCAAAGCCTTAAAGAAATTGAAACGAATGTCATAGATATCGTCGTTTGATTAGGGACTTAGATATTTAGAAGCTCGACGACTCTTTCCAGTTGCATTTGACTAACGTCTCATTTAGAAGATCCGAAGACTGGGAATATTAATAGAAGAAGCTAGGTAAATACCTGACCGACAACTAACTACGCCCGTTTACGCTCTAGCATCGGTAATCCCATAGGGGACTGCGCGACCCCCACGGGCTTTGATCATAATTTATGGTTGTATAAGAATGCGAAAGGGAGTCCCGGCACTGTTTACCGTCCTATACAGGATTACACATGATACCCGTCCATTAATTTCAGCGAGCATCACCTGTCCTTCTCCCGTCCCTTCTGCTCCCGTTAACCTGATTAGGCGGGGCCCTTCGCTCTCCGACTCTATCGACTCACGGCGGCGTAATCACAGCGCAATAATATAAATAAAATAGCGTTCTGACCAATTACCCAGCCTTCGATACTTGTCCAAACTTCGTCCTCCTCGGATCTCTTAACGAAGCCGAATGGGAGGCGCCATAAATCATCGGAGCATCCTCTCCGCCGTGGCGGCCCGTCTATTCAATGTAATTGCAGAGTGTCTTAACCCGGCGAGGGGTTGGAATGCTAATTCCGTATCCGGCAATAAAAGGTCCCGTTGATCCCGCTCATCGGAACGAGAGGAAAAATATATATATATAGCGGCCGCGGAGCAACGGGAAACACCTGCTGCTCCCGATCGGGGAAAGAGTCCGAAGTGAATTACTCCGGGGCGCAGTTTTCGTGAAGGACGGCTCGCCAGGAGTGGTGTAAGCCCGCGGAAGGGTGTTACGGCGAAAGGGGTGGCCGTGCGAGGCAAAGCGGCGCGGTGTGTACGTAGGACACACGGAGTTGTCGCGTGTGGAGGGCGCCCACGCCATCTGCGCCAATCGCGGTTACTCTGTTACGTTAAAGCCCCTCAGCCAGTTTCCAGTTGGCAGTTCCAGTACGGTCGTTTCCAAAGGGTTTTAGAGTCGTAGATTCAGTCGGTCGGTCGGCCGCCGGCCCGCCATTACTCATTCCAGGGACGCGGATACACGCCACCCTAGACCGCGCAAACAATTTGTTTCGGGGTCGGGTATCTCGCGGCGGTCGCTACAAGTCGCACGGAAGTGACGACGAAATCGCGGAATTAATCGCCGCCGTTTCGCGTTTCGGTAACCGCCGATTCTGGGCCCTGAATTTCAATGCGAGTCGCGCGATCGATCCGTTGCGTTCCTTCATTTTTTCTTGCTTCGCGAGCTTCGTTGACGCGTCGAATGCCGCGGGGCTCACCGGTGAACAACAAAATCGAATTACTATAGTTTAGTCAATTAACGCGTTGAACGCCGCACGATTTCGTAGAGCAAAATACACAAAATGGAAAAAATACAATATTAAATAATTTGACTGAATTGGATTATCATTGCACGTTCATCGAACTTAATGCCACCGCAATGGGGAGTATTATTTATAATATAGAAATGTTTGTGAAGAATCATCGTTTAATTGGGTGAATTGTAGTAATTCGGTTTACTTGGGAGTCATGACCTCCATGGGATTCAACGTGTTAAATGATTATTTGAAAACATTTTTATAAATAATGATAGTTAATAGTGACATTCAGCTAGATGAACTTGCTGTAACAATGCAATTCAATCAAATGATTTAATGTTATAGTTATTTCATTTCGAGTATCTTGCTTTATGAAATCATGCCGCGTTCAACGTAATTAGCGGATCGGAATGATTTTTAGTTATGCGCGTGAATGAATCGGGAGACGATCGTATGTGTAAGATACCATTTTGGGAATGTTTTATCGAAAGGTTATAAGTTGACTGCGGAGGCCTGTGAACTACATAATAACGTGGCTTAATTTATAGAATGCAGCGGTATGAAGATTTTAATCGATTCGAACGTTGCACGAACGTTCAAGTGCACGCGAGGGAATTATATTTCGTGTTTATGTCGGAGCTCGCTAGCGATTCGTCTGCGAATCTGTTACGTGGCGTTTCAATTTCATGGGACACGTGACGCGTTTCTTGATTGCAACATAATACTCGCAATCTTTCTGAAATTCGCATAATTTCATTCCGTCAAACTACGTTCAACCCTTTGCACTCGGAAGTTTCTCACTAGAAATATTTCACGTTTTCTGACGAAACAAAAACGATATTCTTTGAAACTAACTCGAAGGGAAATCGCAGGTACGTTGAGGAACGAAGCTATTTTATTCCAATATTTCACGTAGCATTATACAAAGTTCAACATTAAATATCAGATTTTACAGTTTCAAATCACGCGGTGACTGAGTCACCTGATTTGATACAGTAAAACTATAGAATCTGGTATTTGATGTTAAACTTCGTATAGTCCCTTGATACGTGAAATATTAGAATAAAACAGCTTCGTTCCTCAATATACCGGCGATTTCTCTTCGAGTTAATCTCAAAGAATATCGCCTCGTCAAAAAACGTTAAATATTTCTAGTAAGAAACTTCCGAGTGCAAAGGGTTATATTAACACTATCAGCATCGCGATAAGAAATCGTACATTCTACCCGCACTCGTTACGGAGCCAGACGCTTTTAATCTCACTTCTCATAAGCTACTTATGCCTACGATAATTTCCCCTTATCTAACCAGCGGAGAATCAAGCGTCCGGTTTCATTTCCAAAATTCTCCTCTCGGGGCGTTAAAAGTTTCGCGCGGAACAGAGCGTCGTGGGACGATAACAATGGCGCAAGATCCCGAGTTCAGCTCTCCTCACGCATCCCCGTAAATAATCCCTGTCTCACTCGGAAACGCAATGTGTCGAACGGCGCAAACATCCCCTATCACGCGCTGGAACTTCTCCACCGGTTTATCTCCCTTCCGACCGGTGGCCAAGGTGCTTCCGCTATCGCCGGCCGCACTGTCGGCGGGCATAAATTGATACAGATGCGAGTTAGCCCGGAGTTTTTCGCCGCGATCCTGCGGGAATACCGGGCGCGGATGGAAAGCAACTTCGGAACACCGCCGGACGGGGAATCGCGCCGCGGAGATGGCGAGACAGTACTACGCCGCGAAAAATGTCCACCAATCGCCCCCGAGGCGAGATCTCCTTTCGGGAAACGATTGTTGGCCGGCGAGAAACGACGGGGAATCGTTGACCCCGATAAGACCGATCGTTCGTTGCCGTGGCGGCCGGCTTAAGGTACGTTTACAGCGGAGCTGCGATACTCGATCAGAGCATGGTTACACGCTTCGGTTTCATAATGCTTCTTCGATTCAACGTTCGCTTGAAACAACGCGTGCAGTTGCGTTTAGTAATTAATTAACGATATAAGTAACGGAACGTATGTTTCAATCATTTCTTTATCAACATTCACGTTGAAGCGAGTGAAGCGACTATCGTTGATCGAAACGTCGATAAGCATTATTTTTTTGATCTGGTTGTCCTTTTGCTGAGGTGTTTATTAGTGTTCTTAAGGGGATTCGAGAACTGAAACCGTCGCAGCTTAAATAGACGTATCACAGAAGGACATTCCGACGGTCTGATCAATGCTCTCGCAGCTTCTATCGCAGCTCTGCTGTAAACGTGCCCTCCACTCGAGCCGGTCGAAGGTAAACCGATAATGGCGCCGCGCGCACGTCGGACTTGTAAGTTAGAGCGCCGGTTATGAGTAAGTGCAAAATGGTCCGGAGAAAAGTGGCTTTTACAAATTACCATTACCCGGGACTAATAGTAATTTAATGGCGGCGGAGCCCCCGGCCCGCGGCCTCGTTTAACGGAAAAACCGTGGCACGATGGGCACGGTGAACGCGGAATTTTGGCTGCGGGCGATGCTATTAATAAGATTATACCGTTCTACTCGCGTTTCTTCTTTTGTGATGTGTCGGGTTAGAGTGTCAGCTTCATCAGGTCGGAAGTTCGAAGGCTCTTTTCGCGGACTGATTTAAATTAATAGGAGTCGAATTGAAATTTACCTTTTCTCGTTGTGTAGGTTTAAAGTCAGCTGAGAAGTCTCCGAACTTGCAGGTGCATTTTGAAGATGCAGATTTTGCAAATTTCGTTTAGTAATTTTCGTTTACTAAATTGGAACTCTATTTACGCGGTAGGTTTTACGCGATTTGAATTTAGTAACAGCGAAGAAACTATACTTCTGTTTTCTAAAATATTGTGATTATATCTCTTGTTAAGCTATGTGAAATAAATATGTATTTCCACAATTTATACCAGTTTTTCTCTTCGATATTTTGTTTTCTCTCGTACCGACAGGCTCTATTTACGCGACTTTCGTTCGCGTAAAACGAACCCACGTGGAACGGACCTTCGCGTAAATCTATGGTCAGGTTTGGAATACTACATTTTTGACATTTCAAATAATACCGTTGTTTTCTCGTAAATGTTCAATAGTCGTACAGTTGCAATTTTCCTAAACGACGCGTGGAAAGTGTGTTCGACAGCGTTCTTCCCAATCCACGATACTTTCGAGTGTCTAAAAACGATCCTCCCGGGACCCCCATCACGGCCCTTGACAAATCGTTCTATCTCTACCGTCTTCGGCTGGAGAAAGGCCGGTTAACGATCGTTTAACGATGCCTCGGTCTAAATGTTCCAGCGTTTCTGCCGCGGCAAGCGGGAAAACCGCAATGTCCCCTGAGTATGGACAGCGCCGGCACGACGGTTATCGGCTACTTTGATAGATGCGAAAAAGAGGACTCTCCAGTTTGTCATCTTGTCCCGTCACGGATAAGGATAAGGCGAAGAAAATGGATCTTTAATAAGAGAATGTTGCGCTCCGCTAAGGTACCGGTGCTGCGCACGGAGATCTCGGCCGGTATCTAGGCGAGGTACAACGTTTTACATTTGAAGCACGTCATCGTCGGTCGAGCAATAAGAAAGCTACTCGTTAGAGCGCGCTGAAAATCTTCGTGTATAATTAACCGTTATCGGAGATCATTGAAACGTAATTTACGTTAATGCGAATGATGTTCCTCCCGGTGGAAAGTGTTAATGTTACGCGGTTACGGTTTCGCCTGTTCACTGCTACTATTTATTTAAAATAATTTCTTCCTGGGACAGGAATCGAAGTGTCGAACGGCATGTCCAGCCACCGAACGACAAGTTAATGGTTCTCAGTCACCCCCGACGCGGAACCAGCATTCATTAATAGCTCCGCCTCGAGTTAGCCTAGCACGACGTCGTGGCAGTCCGGACCGTCGCCAAAGCCCGACCCGGCTTTATGGCCGTTTAATTGGCCGAGATAGACGACGATATATTATTATGCTAATTTTCAAGGAACTTCGCGGCCACGGGAATCGTTACCAAGAGATTAAGGGCCCTATGTGACATCGTACCGTTAATTACCACATTGAACACAGACCGCACGATGTTAGCGGCTTATCCGGGCTTCCTGGACTATTTGTTGTCTGTTTACATGGCCGAGTCGAACAACGCCTACATCGGGAATACAGGAGCAACATGGGCTTGTCATTAGCGAGGAAAGAGTCTGAGGTGAACGTATTTCGATCCGCCGTATCCTTATTGGTGGCACGTCTGATTGCTGTAGCTCCTTATATCTTGGCGCTCCCTGTATTCTGTTCACTACTCACCGGAGTATATAACAAGATATTCAAATATTATCAACCGCAACGATCAAATATTGATACAAGTATTTTCATTCTTTACTGACCATTGCCTGATCGGAAATACACAAACCTCCAAATTCCCATCATACGTACAAAATCCTGCATATTCGAAAAAGCCATCTAATTCCAAAAATCAACTCATCAACTTCATTCGAAACCGTCACAAGACGATTTCAAACAATACGAAACTACCAGAACCATATTTAAACATCCCATTGAAACATCTCGAAACCCATCGAAAGACGTTACTCAGCGCGAGCCAGAAAAATCGGCAGTAACCTCAGCCAGGATGCTTCACGGTCGATTACAGCGAGCCGCCGCCAATCTTCCCGTCGATTTTCAGCGGCGACCGGGCGCGGAGCGTCGACCGTCGCCGCCGCGAGGGGGCGAAAGTTCATTTGCGCTTAATGCCGCGCGATTAATTGCCGACCGCTACTTGCCGAGAGGTTGTAAGGCCATTTACGGCCGGGGCTCGGGCCCGTGTAAGCGAGACCCTACAAATTCGTTCGCACTTAAATTCCATCGGCCTGGCCTCGGCCGCGCGTGCACGGATTTATCGTGTGCAGGCCTGGGCCTCCGTCCACGGAATCGTGGAAACGGCGGGCCGCGTTTTCGCGCGGCGCGTTATCCGGCTCGATCGTCCGTTCGGGCTCGATCGTCGACGCGTCACGGACACGGAACGGCCACGTAACCCGAGACCCAGAAGCACGGGGGACACGCGCGCAACGTACCCGCGACAACTCTTCTCCATTTCCGTCCGCCCGTGTTCGGAGGATCGGCGCAATTAGCAACGACCTCTCCTTGACTCGGGGCAGACCGAGCCGGCCCGGTCTGGCCTGGCCGGGTCGGCGCGGAGCGGAGCGCGAACCAGCACGTAGAACCGGCACGGAAACGGCATTTGAATTGCATTTACTCGTGAGAGCATTGCCTGATTCCGTGTCTGGCGACGCAAGGAATTGCCCCGGCCGCGTATAAGCGTCGGATTAAAGGGGCTCCGGGCCGGCGTATCCCGGCGAACAGTCTCGATGCGACGCCGTAATGAAATGGGACAACTCCGGGGATCGTTCTGACGATTCTTTGCGAGCAACGGCGCACCGGCGAACGTCGTGACTGAGCGCCGGTTATGCTCGCGCGAGACTCGACGGAGAAGGATAAAAATCGAGTATTTTCCTCGCTGGAAGTTTCGGATGTTTTCGTCTGTAGTTGTCTTTTTGCAGCGCGCCGTTAGGTGTGCTTGGGAATACGGAGATTTACGGGGCTATGGGAAGTTGCGTCGACGTGTTTGAAGGGTAATTAGTGAAGCAGTTATTTAGCATGCTTCCGAACGAAGGAAACAGGAAGATTTAGTTTAATTTCGTATCGTTGACTAGGAGCGAAGCTAACGATAGAGAATGCTGTTTCCTTCAAGTAGATTCAGATATAACTATACAGACGTACAATCTCGTTTAAAATCTATTTCCTACATAATTCCGTAGAATTCTAAGCTTTCACTTACCTCGAGTACACCCGAGCAACCCTAAGCAGTGACGATAAAATACACAATCGACTGCGCAAAACAGCAGCCCAATCGATTTCTCGAAAATTCAAGCATCATCCCGCTTCTCGTGTACGGTGCGAAGGAAAGGGTAGTCGACGGAGAAACGAAGACGGGAAAAAAGGAGGGTATCGCGCGCGGTAACGATCGCGTCGCGCGGTCCGCGTTACAGCATTACAGCCGTGTGTTTTACAACGCGACACCGTGCGTACCGTTCGGCTTTAAATTTCGCGATCGTCGCGACGGTGGTCCGTGGGAAAATTGGCGTGTCGGGGCCGGTCCGGTCCGGTCCGGTCCGGTCCGGCCGCGCCGGCAAAAAATTACATGAATTTCTAAAGGGCAAAGGACACGGGGAATTGTCGAACGCGCGGGCCCGTGTACGCGGCTCGCCGCGCGGCCGGTGTAACGCGATCCTACCGTAATTCACGTTGGTTTTACGCTTTATGCGACACGCGGAACATTGCGCGCGGCCGCGCGAATTTACGGGGAGGCCGGACCCGCGTATACCGGCCCGGGGGGACAAAACCTTTGCGACCGGAACGCTTGATGGACGCCTGGCCGGTATTGGATTAAACGCCTCGAAAAAAGAGGAAAGGAAATAACGACGAGAGCGCCGGCGAGAGAGCAGCCAGCCGCTTTTTCTCCCGTTCCGGGCAAGACTTTCCGAGCAGGCGAGCTCGCGCGACCGCGGCCGAGCAGATAAAAGCGCTCGAAATGTTTTATCGGCGCCGCTTTTTCGCCCCGTGACCAGACCGGATCGGCAACGCATTACCTCGCCGCGTTCATTGCGGTATTATTTCCTCGCGGCGATTTGCGTCCGCTCAAGATTGAACGCATTTAATTGCACCCGTTTTTACCGGAGCAACGACGTCGCCGCGTTCTCGTAGCGGATGTTTAGATAATTCGCCGGACTTTTTGGTGGAGATTTTTATCGGTACATTTTCAAGTAAACGCGTCGAGAGTGATGCGGTGTAATTAGAATTTTTCATAATACTGATTGCCCTCCGGCGCAGCCACGGGGAACCGTAATGAAACTAATTTCTCCGAGTACGCTTCTAACTTCTATCTTCATAATAAATCCTTCTTTTTTTACCAGAAACGTAAGCGAGGTTTCATAAAATTTAATTATCGGGGCGTAACCATAAGTAGTTAACAGCCTTTAACGAGGTCATTCATTGTCCACGTTAACTATGTTTAAACAATTTCCAACTAATTCCATCATTGAAACGAAACTCAAAGTTGACGTAACGATCGAATAGTTTTCCTTCTCTATCATGTTCGCCCATAAAAAGATTGCAATCGGTGAAGTCAATCGTTGCGCGCGCAACGACCGGATAATTGCAAAAGTATATCCACCGCGAGAATTGGAGGGGTCGGCTACGAAACTCCGGAACACGGTACGGCGCGAACGATTTTTAAATAAACTGTTGATAATTCTTTTCGCAAACCGCGTGGTCGTGCGGCGCGCATCGATTTTATTATGTGGACGCGTGCACAGTTAAACGCGCGTAAATTCCCGTAATGTTTGACCAACGATAAGGTCCGGACCAAAGGGGCGGAGAGGCGGACGGGACGATAGCGTGACGGTCGCGCGCGTCGAAAACTTGCGAATAACCGTTTTTATATTTACATGGTAATCCGGCGATAAATTCGCCGCACCTTTCGCGCCGGCTCATCGGTGCATTCGAGTTATTTTAAATTTTAATTTCCCGCCGCCATTCTTCCCGCCGGGAAAATCGTACATAGTAAATCCCGGGCGATTTTTCATTAAGCTTTACCGCCGGCTTTAATGCCGGACCGCAAAAACCGCGCTTTTATCGCGCACTGTATTTTTCGATTCTTAATTTCCCCCGCGACAGAACCGCGCGATATATTTGATTGCCCTGAAATAGTGTCAAGCGCGAAGAACGCGGACGGTAAAACGTGCCGGGGATGTTCAGTAAAGAACACCGGCAAACGGTATCCAGGGAGAAGATCGCGTTCCCGCGGCTCTCCGGTACAAACTACAGTGAACCCGGGGATTTACCAGCCTCCCCCTATTTTTACTATCCACCATACTCTCCCATAAACATTCGAAGCCGTACTTGATACAGTTTACTGCTAAACCAAAAGAAAACCTGACCATTTAACCGGATAAGAGTCTCCAAACAGCGCGTCCGCCGAAAGCGCAATGAATTCCGAGCAACCTGATGTTTCCGCGTTGTCGAGCAATCCCGACGATCCTCTTCAACCTATCGAAAAATTTCGAGAAGTAATGCCTTGACCGATCCGATCTCGTCAGTGGGTACGCTGGTCCGGTTACTCCTCCTCCGAGGGATGCAGCGTCCGAGCTATCTAGCCGGCTTCTGTGCGCGCGGAACGGAACGTTCACACGTACGTGCACACCGACGCGAGGGCCGCTGGAAAAAGGGTTGAAAGGGCAGCGATAAGAGAGGATAGCCGGACGGAGCGGCTGGTCCGCGGAAGAAAAGAGGAAGCGCCGGCCGGCGGGGGTGGCTTCGCGGTGGACGAAGGGCAGGTGGGAAGCGGGGCTGGCACGGATTCGCATTGTATCGCGAGCTTTTTGAGGCGAGCCTCCGCTGCAGGGACGAAGGCACGCTAGCACCGGCAGAGGCTGTTTCAAGAGGGCGAGAGGGCACCGGGAGAAGGGTGGAGTGCGAGCGCCGCGGCGAACGGGGGTGAGAGTCGGTCGGTCTGGTGGGCGAACGTCTGTCTGTTGGCTGCCAGCGAGCCAGTCAATCATTACGGGCTGCGCAAGCGCCTGCGACCCACCTTCCTTCTCCTCCACCCTTCGACCTCCCTTCAACCCGACCGCCTCACCCCCGCCATCGCGTATTCCCCCCCGCCGCCCGTCTCTTTCCAGCTAGTCCGCCCTTCCCGCTGCCCGTCTACCGCTTTCCTTTCTGCGTTTGCTCCGGTTCTCTCGTCCGCTACTTCTCTCTGCCGCGTCCCTCTCCGTCGGCTTTCTCTCCGGCTCGCTCATCCCCTTCATTTCCCTCAGTAGCGAGTTCACCCCGTTGCTCCGCGCCACAACCACGCTACAATGCTGCCCGCCACCGCCGCCGCCGCCGCCCATCCTGCATATTTAAGCGAGCTGTCTTGCTATGCACGGGACGCACCACCTAGACCGCTTCCGCGACCGTCCTCCACCATCGCCGACCCAATATTCGAGCCACCCCGCGCCGATCCTCTTTCCTCGGCGCGTCCTTCATCGCATGGTTCCGCGAGATCCGCGCGGTGCAAGAGTATCCTTAAAGCCGGGAAGTCTCTTTGGTGCGAGACGCATGAAGGAGAACATGAACGATTTGCGCTAGCGTTCAACGTTAGAATAAACTGTTAATAGTAATCGCTGTTCTCTATTGTTCTGACTTCACCAAAGTTTCCACGGGCTTCTTGGAAACCGAAGAAATAGACTAGTAATGTTTCCGTTTCAAAGCATAGGAAGGGTAATTTCATCGAACGAGAATTAGTACCGTTCCAGCTAATCTACCGCTCACAAATCCAGTTCTAGAACCTGATCGTATACATTCGTATCACAACGATCCAAGCAACGTGTTCACAATACTCGAGGAACTTCAAAGGAATCATCCATTATCATCGGAACTCCGGCGTGAACGTCCTCGCAAAAACAAGCCCCTACCTTTCCAAACATCATCGCGAAACTAAAATCACCGCCAGTCAGCCCCCGCGTCCTGAGGCGCCGCCGACGGCGATGGTGGCCAACCCCGGAACCGCGGCGAGTGGTTGGTGGGCATGCGCGAGGATTGGTGGCGCGACGAGTCGCTTCCGCGGCGATGGAGGAAGAGAGGGACGGCTCGGCACCGACGAAAGGGTGGTATAGCCCGGCGTGTCGGAGTAGTGGTGGAAACCCGGGGGTTGCGTTCCGCCGACGGGGTGGTAGTCGCGCAAAACCGAGGGTCGCCCACGGCTCCGGTCGCCCACGGCTCCGGTCGCGCGCTCGCTAGCTCGCTCGTGGCCGCCCGGCCCGCTCGCTCGCACCGCCGGCGACTGGCCGGGGGTGTTTCCATGGATACGGCGCTCGCGCCTTGACATTGACAAATGGCTGACCGAGGGTGAGCCGAACACAGCGCCGCTTTTACATATGCAGGGACACCCATTTGTCCGCGCGGGGGTGGCGCGACGGGGGTTAGGCAGAACCACCGGGACAGAGGGTGGGGGGTGGAAAGGGGACAAGGAAGAATCAACGACGACCGCCACCTACGACCGTTCGCCGTTTCGCGCACTTCTGGCCTACTCCGATGCCACCTCCGAGACCGTGAAACGCCGATCGCGGCTCTCGACGCTGGCCGGTTCGCTGTTAACCCTTTGCGGACGAAGGTTCTTAGAAATATTCGAAACTTTAAATTATACTTCAATTGCTCAGACAATAGGAAATAGTATGTGCTCTCTTGCTGTTCAAATGATTGAATCGGCTGTTTGGGACTTAGTCTTCGAAATACGAAAGTTTCTCGCCCAAATGTCGACGTTCGTCCGCAAAGGGTTAATCTTTTGCAATTGATACCACCGAAAAATGATGCGACGAGCAATGAATTAGGGGATGAGTTTAATCTTGGAATGGCTGGCGGGTTTGTTTACTATTAGTTCCGCCAGACGAGCGGCGTTTCGACGACGTTGGTTGGACGTTTTCGGAAGAATCGAAGTTTTATGGTGTCGTTGATGGTAGCGGTGTCTTACTCGTTCGATGCGGTAACGGCACTGATGCGCGCTTAACGTAACGGTGTTTATAAAATGGGGTCGATACGCGCGAATGTAAATATTGACGTTGCATTTTGCGCCGGGATCAAGCGGACCGCGGAATATTTTCGTCCGCGTTTTATGCGGCGCGTGTATCGATGAGTTTCTGATTAACAGCGTTGTCATCGTCGCTAAACGAAGTTCGATTTTCTATAAATTCCGCGGGCGAAAAGTAGCTCGGTGACAGTGTCGCGCTTCACTTTGGAGATTAATCTTCTGATAACTGATACTGTTCGCTAAATTGTGCGGGTGAATCGAATGGAAATGTAAGTCGTGAATATGTCGTTGTCGGTTTATATTATGGATCAATGTTTCCCTTGTTTTGCTGTAAAAAAGCTAGTTATAGTCCCGAAGGTTATGTGAAGTTAAAATTCTTTTCCTACCGTAACTAGTCAAATAACTACCTTCACATAAAGATCAGCTAATTGGATGATAAATTTTTTTTATCGGAAGCAGAAACAAAAGGAAGAATGAAAATCGAAAAACCAATTAATCGGACAATATAGAGGTTGATATAATCATAAATGAACAATAGAAATCGCAGATTTTTCCTGTCATTTGACCGGTTCCAGGTACGGTTAGTGTTAACACGTTGACTGTCACGAGAATTTTAAGCGTTTTGTTATAGTAATTAGTATAGAAATTAGTATTAGAATTATTAATGTTTTGGTATTACTATCATCTAACCTCTGATGTTACCAAATATTTCAATGCAATATCAATTTTCTTATTATAATTGTTTTCAAGCAATTTGGAAGCCGTGGCAGTCAACGTGTTAACGTGTCACAGAAGTTACCACAGTAACGATAAGGATACGTTCATTCGAACTGTTCAAAGTTGACGCTCCTCTATCGGCGAAAAGAAAAATCGAAAGTGGTGTCGGCTTCCTGACTTCCGTGGCCCCGTGTTCCAGGAGGAATACCAAAGAGAACAACATCCTAATCGCGTCCCAAGAGAGAAAACGATACCAGCCCCTTAGCAGTGCTCCCTAATAATGACCCTCGAGCTCGTACGGCATAAACGGCCGCCTATCGCGCATTACTACCCCGAAGTGGCCACTCCCTTCTGGCAGGCCAGCCTCGAGTCTAATATCTCATTACCGCGCCACCAGTCAGCCGTGCCAAGCTGCCATTACGAGATTGTTTGCTCACGGTGCCTTCCGTCTAATGTATTGCCAGTTTCCTAGCGCGTTCGAGCGCGACGAACTTGAGGACGCTCGACGAACTTCGTAACGGGCTCTCGAAACCGTTCAAGATTAACCGAACGACGCAACGATTCGTTCCGACCCGATCGTACAAAGTCAACATTCAACCTTCTTATTCAACACCGAGATGAATCGTTTCATATAGTTAACCAATTGAAACTGTCATTCTATGGAAAATTATCAACCCTTTGCACTCGGACGTTTTTCAGAAATATTTTAACACTTTCTGATGAGATGAAATCGATGTTTTGCGAAACTAAGTCGACTAAGCTATTTTATTTCAATATCTCTCAACCTGCATTATGGGAAATACAATATTAAATGTCAAATTTTATAGTTTTACTGCATGAAATCAAGCGAGTGAGAGTCACCTCTCGAGTGCAAAGGGTTAAGTTTCAACGTCTAGTAGAAACATTGATTAATTTTCAAATGTGAAGCATTAAGACCGTATATTTCGAAATTGGAGGGAAACATTCACTATCAGCAATTCAAGCTGCGAATCAATCGTTCAACGATCTAACGCGTTTAACATGCCACTTCCGTGAACGACGATCCGTATTCAACGTGCAAGTATTTCGTATTATTCGAAGCCGGCTCTGGCCTCGATGGTTGAGCGCCGAGGGAACGTCACGACCCCTAAAAGGGAAAAAGGAAACAATCGAAACGATCCGTCGCGCGACGGGGTGAGCCCGCCGGAGAGAGGCGGGAAAAAAAATGCAGGAGATCCCCGGCAGCGCGGCGGTCTCCGGGATCACGATTTGTCTCGTTAGAAGCTGGAAAACGTCGACGGCAGCGCCGACTCGGCGGTTTTTCCGCCGCGGACGGCCGTCCAGAAAGCATCGACGCTAGCAAAAATAATTGGTGCCTTCCCCTTGATTCCCGACTCGCTCGCGTAACAAGGTCCATTTCCATGGAATAACCATCAACGGTAATTGGCACCTACAGTAGATACGCGCGGCCCCTATCATATTTCAGAACGACGCTGGCCAGGCTGCCGGGAGGGGCGGACCGGGACAGCGGGAGAGGAAGAGAGGAGGGGTTGAGAAAGGAGGCAGGAAGAGGAACTCCGGTCCAGGGGATGCGTCGCGGATCGCAAATGCGTGTTTTATACAACGACGGCACCCTTTCGCTTTTCAGTCTGACCGAAGGGGTGACCTTTTCGGATAACGAAGAGCCATCGACAGCTCCGCTAACAACCCTCCGTTCAGCCCGCCAAGACCTGACGCGCAAAGTGCGTACTTACCTCGATTTAGAACCGGCGTCTCGTTGTTTCCGTTGACTCTGTTCGAAGGTTTTCATAGAAGTTACGTGGATTGCTCTGAGCGAGGTAGTATGAGGATAATTTATTTTATTCGTGGAAGGGAGACATTATTTTCACACTGGATGAACGTAATCCAGACTTTTATCGTGTTAAATGCCGGTGACCGATGCTTCTGAATTGAGAAAGAACTTATGCGAGATGACTGCTGTCGACTGAGCATATTTAACGGTATAAAGAAGTTAACGATAGTGTGATGTAAGAATTCTTATGGCGGATAATTAATAATTGTTTCTATGTATTTCTGCTACGAAGGAAATCATGCAACGTTCAAGATTTCCGCTTAACGTGTTGAAGAATGAAATATCGGTGACGTAGTGACGATTGTAGACGTGAATGATACAGTAGAATTGAAACGTGTTACTTACCTTTCTCGGAACACAGGAAGTCGAGACTTGGAATTTTGTCGGCTTGAATAATGAGGGACACGATGTTCCCCTTCGTATAATTGCAAACGGGGAACTCGACTAATTTCAGGTTATTTTAAACATTTGTAAATGTCTGTATTTGTGTCTACTAGTTATCAAATTGTAGTGTGGTTATTTTTCGAATAACAGTGATTAGTCGAGTTTCTCGTAGCTCGCGCAGACGGGATGCAAGGAACTGGGCCAGCAACACTCGTGATAAAACGCGATGCACGCGTGATGCTCCCGAAAATCGAAGGACGATTCCTCTGTCGGTTTCGGCAAACGGAAGAAACCGAGACGGACTGTCGAAATTAAAGAGAAACGACGGACAATCTTCGCTCCGAGAGTGCGTTAAAGGGGACAGAGAGAGAAGAAGACGATCGAGCATCACACCCGCGTCGGCAGATTTTCTCGCGAGCGGTTCCAAATGAAATGAATTCTCCAGACACAGAAGGCGTACACAAGATGTAGCATTTAATGCTCACGTTTCAAAAAAACACTATACAATGGACACTCTCTAACATAGACCACCTTTGACATCGTCCTTCCTTTCATCGTCATCACGCTGCGAACGTGGTTCGTTGTTTCGCGCGCGCGAAACACGGCGCCGATTATCACGCGAAAACGATCGACGCTGTTCCCATGATTTCCCGTGCCCGAGACGCGTCTCGTGCGCCGATTTTCTTTCACGACGCGATCCCCCGTAATACTAATACTTTTACATCGACAGGTATCATTTTTCTCCTCGGCTGCGTTCGATCGTTCAGCCGCGCGAAAGCAAGGATCCACGCGATTAAGGAGACACACGAACGATCGTGAACCCTCGGCATCGAGGACGCAATCTTGACCGAAAGAAAACGAAAGGAAATTAAATCTCCCTCCCTACCCTCTACCGATCCTATATACGCGTCGCCGTATCACAATCGTGGATCGGAGACCGGTCACGAGTGATCGAATATACACAGAACACAGTTCGATTTCATTCGTTTTTTATCTTTTTTAATTTATTTGCCGTTCCTCTTGTTTTTTTTACTTAAGGGTGTCAATAGGTCGTCAATACGCAAACAGTTGAAAAAATCTGATTCCATACCGATATAATAAATTTTTAGCTTACTATACACATCATCGTCACCGTCAGCATAATCATAATCATCGTAATCATCATCATTATCATCTGCATCATCACCATCATCATTATAATCATCATCAGCATCATCATATCATCATCACCTCATCATCGTAATCATTATCATCACCCCAGCATTATAATCATAATCATCGCCTCAGCATTATAATCACCCTCATCATTCTCCTCCTCATCCCCTACCTCCACCACCTCCTCCTCCTCCTCCGCCTCCTCCTCCTCCTCATCGTCATCATCATCATCATCATCATCATCATCATCATCATCATCATCCTTATAATCATCATCACCGTCATCATCATCATAATCATCATCATCATCATCATCATCATCATCATTATCATCATCATAATCATAATCATCGTTATCATTATAATCTGCGTCGTATCATCGGCTGCATCGTATCATCGTAATCGTCGTTATATAATCATCATCGTATCATCGTCGTAATCGTATGACCGTGGTATACATCGGCGTCTCGTCACTCTCCCGGCGTAATCGTAATCGTTTCGCCCGCCGCCCGATGATCGTAACGACGGTGATCGACGCGCGAGTCTCTCGCGAACGGTCGGCGACGCCGTTGGACGCGCCGGTGTCGCGTCATTATGATCATCGCCGCCATTTCCCGGCGACCGTGGTCGCTCCCGACGTCATCGTTTCCACCGTAATTACACGATAATTATACATTACTTTCCCTCTCGCTCGCTTGCTCGCACGCATCCTCGCACACTTGCACGCACATACTATTTTCTTCCGCTCGCCCCTATACATATATAACCGCTCGTTATCTCGCCGCTCGCTCATAAAATCTTTGTTTTAAGTTTCTTTACCCTCTAACATGATTATTACTTAGATACCTTACTGTTACTTCGTATACATTTTTAAGGCGATGATTCAATCGGGTGAACTCATTTAGAAAAACGAACAGCCAATAAACGTCGTCCGTTCGCCGCCGTCTTCACATCCCTTTTCCGCCGGGCACCGGCGGCCGCTCTAGCGTCGGCGGTTCTACCGCACACCCCGTCCCCGCCCCTGATCCGACACGACCCGAGCCGACCCGCCCCCGCGTGACCCTCGCGGCCGGCCGCGCCGGCCCGACGTTAATCGCTCGTGCGATCCTGGTGTTACTCGGCTAAACGCGGGGACGCGTCGCCGGGCATTTCTACGAAAATATTGATCGCCGGTTCTCCGACCGGCACCGCGGGGGTGGCCGGTGACGGGGTGCTGGCCGCGTCGGAGAGACCGGGGTAAAAAGACGGAGAGCACGTTCGCGCGCGTTGCACCCTCGACCGAGCGAGAACGGTAGCGCGGCCCGCGGATCGTCGCTCCTCGCCAGTGAAAAAATAATTTAATCACCGATCATCGGTCCGATCGCTGCATTCCCAATACGCGAACGATCGCGCGAGACTTGAAATCATACGATAGAAAAATTATACGGAACGACGATCCGGCGCGCCGTTTCCAAATCGCATGTTCCTCCCCCTCGTTCCTCGCCACTGCCGATCGGCGGTCTCATCGGTTGCATCGTCGCGCGGGCCTCAAACAACGCGGTTCGCCCGTTGAAATTTCTCTTGAACGCGTCGGCGAGCGCTGCGCGTCGCCGCGGACGGCGGGGCCAAGGGGCGTACCTCAACAAAATTAAACAATATATCGCTCAACAAATAGAATTCGTAAAAAACCCGTGCGCCCCGTTGGCGGACCGTCGGCGACGACGCGCTACCGCCGTCGCGACTGCACGCCCGTCGTACGTGTCCATGATTGTCTCGTACTTGATAATCAGTTCGTTAGTACTTTTTTTTCTGTTACGAATAGACGATTGTTCTCGAGCGGCGAGCCGAGGCGCGGAGATCGCCGGCCGGGATCGTCGCAGACGGAACGGAGACGGTTTAAAATTCCCTAGCTGCCGGGGAACGCCGAGCGGATTAACGCGTCCGGGTCCCCGTTGTTAAAAAGCTTCGGCTTGAATGGACGAGCGAGCGACTCGTCCGTCGAAAGCGTTTGAACGATCCGCGCGCGACGTCTCCCGGGCAGATCTCCGGCTCGGCTCGCCGTGTGTCTCGCGGCGTATACCATGTATCCTGGCGGGGCTTGGTCGTCGAGAAATTTCAACGGCGGGTCGGCGACAATATACAAAAGTAGAACGGAATTGAAAACCTGTCGATCGTTCCGCGCGCAGGATCGCACGATCGATTTGCGCCACGCGCGTACACCTCGACGAGTGTCCGAAATTTCTCTCCAATTTAACCGGGACCTAAAGCTGACTTCTCTCGCACCTGAGTCTTTCGGTATACGTGGGTTATCTTTTTTTTTTTTTGTTTCAGTATACTAATACGCCGCTGCGCCGGCCCGAAGGGAATCGGCAACGAGATCGTTGCTCGTCGCTGTTTCGCATGCCACGGCGAATTACTTCGTGGTCTCGCTCTCCGATCCCGTTCGACGAGAAACGATCTCAGTCCGGTTCCGTTCTGATCGGCAGGTCGCGCGACAAGAGCAATGTGTTTACATTTAAAATTTTTATACAAGATCTGCGTGTATGCGGGCGTATTGAAAATATCGATAAAATTTGTCTCGTATGCTCTGCGTTTCTCACGATCGTACACTCTCGCGCAGCCTCGCTCTGGATTTCTCTCGCAGTCTCGCGGTCTCTTTCTCTCTCTCTCTCTTTCTCTTTCGTTCTGTCGTGTCCCGTTCTCTCTCTTTCTCTCTCTCTCTCTCTCTCTCTCTCTCTCTCTCTCTCTCTCTCTCTCTCTCTCTCTCTCTCTCTCTCTCTCTCGCTCTCTCTTTTTCAGTTCACCTAGCTACACCCCTGCCCCGTTGCCACTTACCGATCCGAACGCTCGATAGTCCGGAAACGATGATCGATTATCGGTCCCGTCGATCCGGACACGCCGGCAGAAACGCGATTTCGAATTTCCCGCGCGCAACGGGGGAGCCCCGCGCCGCTGCGTACTCGTCAATCCACTCTGACATCTAATCGACGTTTAATTTAATTAAATTTCTCAGACTCGCTCTCTCTCTCTCTCTCTTTTTCTCTCTCGCTCTCGCGCTCTCTCTCTTTCTCTCTTACTCGCTCACACCCATCCAGCCTCTCGAATAGACACGCTCAGCTCTGTGGAGTATCGTAACGAAGGGGCTCGCGGGAATTTTGTGGACACGAAGAACATGGCGTCGGTTCCCTGCTTCATCGATTCTTTTTATTCCTTTTCTTCTTTTCTTCTAATAATTCCGAGGAACCTCTTTCCCAGCGATTCAGAGACTACTTCCGATGGAAACGGGAAAAACAAAGTGGACCGAGGATGTCGGAAATCGTCGAAGTCGCGTTTCCCTAGGAGAAGTGTGTCTTTCGGAGAATAAAAATAGAATTGGAGCTTCGCTTTCGGCGAGTTTTCGAATCGTTTCGCGAACCGTACACACCAGCGATCACGCACGCCCGGTTTCCCGTTCACGAGCGACGCCGCGCGTCCTTGACATCGATCGACCATTCCGTCGAGAGATCCTTGGACGAAATTTCATCTCGCTCCCGAGATTCTACCCGGGAACCGATGAAACTTCGGCAACGACGCCGTCGGTTCCGCGTAGATGGTCAAGATCGAGCGTAATTCCGTCGGATTCCGATCGTTTCGCTCGCGACACGGTAGAATCGCGATTTTCCCGATATTCTATCGCGATCCGAGATAGCTGCTCGAATGAGCACTTCAGAGAAAATTCGACTGTAGAATCCGACTCTGATTGTCGGATATTCGTAGAAATTTTAAACGTATAGAACCTCCCACGGAATCAAAATTTGCCTTTCCGCGCAAATTTCCATCTTACAGAAAGAACCACTATATCAGCTTCGAAGTTGCGACAGTGAACCGGTTACAGGATAAAAATCAAATATAAAAGTTACGACGCACGAGTATCGAACTCAATTGTTCTACGAAGAGGAGTATTCTGTACTTCCTTGCGCGAGAACGCTGAAATTAACAGTGAAGATCCAACCGGCATCCTCTCGCGCGACAAAACAAGGTCCGACCGCATTAACAAATTCATTTTACGATTCGCTAACACCGCGATCGCGCGGTTCGTCGCGGAAGAAGGTGGCCGAACGAAATAGAAGAAAGCAAGAAAGGAACATCGGTCCCTCTCGATCGTGCTCGTTAACGTTCGCCTCTCCCGATTTCCCTCCCCCCGGCGTGTCGAGGTTCTGACTGGTCCGCGGTTTCTCCATTTATTACCGAGCCCTTTCGCCTCCCCCGAGCGCGTCGCGTCGAGTCGCGGCGCAGGAAAGAGGGCAAGGAACGGGACGGGGGGAAAAATGGGAAAGACGAGAGGCGAGAGAGTACGCGGCGCAGCCCTCCCAATCGAATTCCGCCCTCCCCCTGTCCACGCTCGCCGCGGCTCAATTAACTATTTATACACAATATATTATATAATAAACTGTAATCGTGTACTCCGTCGTCCAAGTGTACGCATCTTCCTCCGTGTTTAGGTTCCTTTAATTATCGTTACGGTGTGGGGAGACGGGGCTGGGATAATAACGCTCTTCTTCACGCGCGCTTCCGTGTACGTTTGTGTATCCTCCTTCGTGTACCTCGTGTGCACGCGTGTGTATGCACGCTTTGTGAGTGTAGATGTGATAGTGTATCGGTGATTCAGGTGGGTTTCGGAGGGATCCGACGACGAAGAGCGTCCGATCCTCTCGCAGGTATCTATACTTTTGTATTTATATATTTATATATATTTATATATATATATATATTTTTTCTTTATATATATAGTCCCTCACCGCCATCGCTCGCGTGTTAATTATCCTCTCTCTCTCTCTTTCTCTCTCTCTCTCTCTCTCTCTCTCTCTCTCTCTCTCTCTCTCTCTCTCTCTCTCTCTCTCTCTCTCTCTCTCTCACTCTCTCTCTCTCTCTCTCTCTCTCTCTCTTCCTCACTTTCACACTCGCATGCTTTTGTGGACAAAAGGGGATAAAGGGAATAGGTGGAGGTAAGAGGAGCAGGATAAGGATGGAAGGGAAGATTTCTCTCTTCACGGCCGTCTCTCTCGTATTTTTCATTCGCGTTATTTTCCCTCCCGGCACCACGCGGCCTCCGCCACACACACACACATCGCCGAGAAATACGGGAACACACGCACGCATACACCTGCCCACGCACTCACCCGCCCGTATCATACACGTCACACATGCACGCATACACACACACATGCACACACGAGATATAATCGTCGTCCCAAGTCCAATTAAAACGCTCGCTTATGTATATATTACAACCGGGGCCACGTGTTACTTCAGTTATGTATATATTTATATATATAATTACTTCCTCCTTTAATTAGTAAATTCTCATTTATCATTAATAACTGTACAAATTTCAATGTCACCTATATAATATATATGCAAGTGAATGCGGTCAACGCTCGAGTCCGGCACACGCGTCGATTTCATCCCCCATCGTTTCTAAACGTTTTCTATTTCCCCCCGTGCTGCGCCGCTCGAACCACCCGCTCTCGCCGCCGTTTCGCACTGCAACGGACGCTCGCTGCACCGTTCGCATCCGTCGTTCGTACGCGCGGAAGGTGCGCCCGTGCGCGTTAAAATCGTTCCTTCGTGTCGCGTTCGGTCCGCGAACGCGGCCGGTCGCGCCGCTAAAATTCTTTTCTCTATTTATATTTTATTTATATAGCCGTGTGTACTGATACACACGTTCCGGTGAGCGTATGTACGTATACATACTCGATCTCGCATTTCTTCGTAACTCTCCAACCTCTTCCTCTCATACTCCATCCTCTTCTTCTTCTTCTTCTTCTTCCTCTTCTTTCTTCTTCTTCATTCTTCTAGTACCTTCTTCCCTCGTCACCCTCGAGTCGACGTTTCGTATCTATTTCACGCATCCCTGCGAGCACCGGGTTCGCCGTTTCCTTCGTTCCCCCCTCCCCCTCCCCCGCCCCTCGTCCCATTGCCTATCGACCTCTTCATCCTCCTCGTTCCCGTTTAATGTACACACCCGCGCTAAATTATCTATATCACTCGTGTTTAAATCCGCCTCCCTGTCTTCCATATATCGTTAACGTAGCTCGATCGCGACCGTATTAAAATTTAACATTTAAATCCTTCGATCACTACAATATTACACCGCGACATTTGTACACAGAACAATCACATGAATTTCCACGGGCGGCTCCTCGTCCCGTTCGCCGAGCCGCGCTCTGTACCCTTCCGCCTCGCTTCCGGTCTCTCGCGTTCGACGCACCAGCCGGCCATCCGGTTCCTCTTCTCTTCGTTCGGAACTCGTTCTCCGTTTCCCCTTCACAACGATCTCGCTTCGCGTTCTTCGCCGTTGAATCGTCGATCCACCGATCTCGAATCCGTCCGTCCTCCGCCGCCCGTCGACCGGACCGGCGCCATCTTGGATCCTCCGCATCGCGCTGGGCTCGAGTGTCCGGCAGCGCGAGTCCCCGACGTGCAACGCGGGAAGAGGCTTCCTCTTGTACCCCGGGCCGTCGATTGCCCGCGAGGCGACGAACCGCTCCTTCAGCTCGCCGACCGGAGCACGGTGCTTCCGTCACGCTTCTACGTTTCCCGTTCCGCAAGAACCGTCATTCCATCGTCTACCTTCACTCGCGACTACTGCTGCAACGTGAGAAAGAGTTGCGCCGGTTAATGCGTTTGCTCGTGGAACATTGGACGTATTTATTTCACCGCTATACTTGTCCGTACTGACCGGAAGATACATTTGTTCCCGTAATTCAACGTTACTATTTTACTCATCGAAATTCGCTGTTCGAAATTAACTCTATCATCGAATGTTTTCCAATAGAAATATTCAACGTTTCGCGACGAGACGGGATACGTTCTTCGAATCCAATGAGAACTAAATTACGAAACAAACTCTATTTCAACACCGCAAAGGTCAATAGTCAAGTGACTAACCGTCAATATTTCCTTTCCGAAGGGTTCAAGGATCTCTACTCGCGTACTTCACTATGTAATACACATTCCTTCTCCTACGTGCGTTCTTTTTACAAAAGAAATTCTATTTCAACACTGCAAAGGCCAATAGATAACTTTATTCATCGGTAGTTCCTTTCCGAAGAGTTCTAGAATCTCTACTCGCGTACTTCTCTATATATATTCCTTCTTCAACGCGTGTGTTCGTTATACGAGCGCAAATATCTATCCTTCAACGTGTTCACGTAATACGCAAAGTCCCGTAAACTTGTTCATCGTAGCGATAACGGACCACTCTGCTCCGGATCAGCCTGAACATCGCACGGAGCCAATGTTCATCGAATCAATCCGCGCGCAGAGGGAACAACGGGTCACACAAACAAGGCTACTTTCCCACGTACCTTTATAAGTGATGTCCATAGTACTCTGGCGGGTAATGGTACTGATTGTGGAAGGTGGGATCACCGGGCGGCCGGTGCATCATGCTCGCCGCCTGTCCGTCCATCATGTATCCCATCGTCGCATCCGGACTGTATGCCCCGCTCGGACCTGCGGACAATGGTGGAAACACTACACGTTACTACGGTTAGATCTCTGTTCCGTAATTGGCAAGCGGGTATTGGAAAAGCTCGCCAGTCCTCTCGACAGCATCCTCGAGGTCCCTTTCGGTGTTCCTCTGCACGGCAACGGGAACACGCGCGATCGATGCCCCTCAAGAACGGGCGAGTCGGGATCTGGCGAGCTGTGTACTTGTGATCGGCCGGCGTCACGATCGCTCCTTATAAGCCACCGCTTTTCCTTCCCTTCATCTTTCATCGAGAGGGGAATTCGTGCTCTCGAAATGGAAGGAACAGTAATTGAAACTATCACTCTTATCGGTATGCCTGCGATCGGTTGCGTGAAAGTTTCCTCGGAGCTTTCTGATCGATTGATTATTAACTCGCTTCGTCGAGTTCTTCGATTCATCGAATTTCCTTTTACCTTCGACGCGATTTTACGGGTGGTAAGGTGGTAGTAAAAGGAACTGAAAGCTTGTACAGTAATAAATAGTAAACAAAAGGGACAATCGGTGAATTAATATGTTACAGAGGAAATTAATAAATATTCTATCTTATTTACCACTGTACAGTAGAAGGGTCTGGAAGTAATTTTACCATCCTTCGAGAACACATGGGAGCAAACACGATCGTGACACCGACCGAATTGACGCGTTCATGTCACCCAATTTTCTATCCTACGTTCGCTGTAAATGAGGTTTCTTCGGTATATAAATCAGCGAATTAAACCCCGAGGACCGTAATATCGGTAAATAGACGTGGACCGGAAAGCTGCGACTCGCTGCGCCAGCAATTCGGCCACGAGGACGCGTCAGGATCCGAGGGATTCAATCTTCGTCGGCTCGGAGCGATCCGGTGGAACGCGACGACAGCTACTCTCTCTTTTCGTAAGCGGTAATGGAGCCAGGGATCCACGGGAGGCTCCCCTAGTTTTAATGTCGGTATCTTAATGTATATTGCCGCGATAAATCAAGGGCACTGATTGCGTCCTACCCTCCGGCACCAATACCAAAGCGAGCCAACCGGCGAACAAAAACGAGCGAGGGAGGGGGGCAGATCGGGCGTCATCGAAATCTCGAACGCGAAAACCCCGTACAACAGCCATTGTAGAACACTCTTCGAAGCCTTTCTTATGCTAAACCAGAATGAACTATCTCCTTCGAAGAGATATTGCGCTGTTTATTGCCAGTGAAATACATTCTCGCAGTCGACCTGCGTTTTTAGTAGAAATTTTACTCGTTCGAATAATAAGAACAAGTTTACCCGAATAAAATAGTATATAGTTAACGAATAAGTAAATAATACGATTATTTATATTCCAATGGATCGTTGAAAACACATTCGACCCATCACTCGTCGAGACAAAGACGAACTAATCTTCATTGAACGAGTTCCTCGGAGTCCGAAGCACAAGCTCGTGGAATCAGTCGTTCTATACGGCGAGGATATAAAAGGTAGAAGTTATCCTTGGATCCGACGATGTCCGGAGCATTTACCTAACAATAGAATATCGATGAGCGCGTAGATTTCCTTAAATCTTCCGAAACACCGGAAGGGAAGGCGGAACGGCCGCGATAGCCGAGCGGAGTGGGGCGGATAAAAATGATCGGGTCGCCGCGCAATTCATTTTCCGGCGCACGAGAACGATCCCGCGGCGTGAAGGATCAACGGAGCCGTTTTCCACCAATCACGGGAGCCCGAACGATTATTGCGGACCCAATAAAACCGCCGCGTGCAGGCTGCGATGCAGCGAGCGCGCTCGCGAAAGGAGCGTCCCTCTCGCGGCCTATCCGCCGTGGCCGCGTGGAATGTAGCCTCGTATTATAGCCGCCGCGATATCCCACTAACGAGGGACGCGCGCTTGTAGTGTGATTAAACCGCGCTATAACGCAGCGGGGCGCCCCGGGATGGCTCGGACGGGCCACAATATCGGAAATTAAGGAATCGGCCGCGCGGGAGACGCTCGAAGGAATCGCGAGCCCCGGGGGAAAGGGGCAGAGGCGATCCTTTCAAGACGAGAGTCGCGAACTTGTCTCCTTCTGTACGTGCAAATTGCCTCGTTAAACCTCGCTCGATCGACCGGCCCGGCGATTACCCCCTGTAAAATTGTCCGCGAATCGAAGTTATGCGCGTGGCCAGCGGTCGTTGCCTCTCCCGATCCGGAGTTTTCCACCGTGGCCGGGCGTGATTTCTCAACCCGTTTGCGTCGCGCGGAAGTATGAAAAGTGTCGCGCGGATGCGTGAAATATCGCGTTGATAACTGCCCGCGCTTATCGATATTCTTATTGTAGATCGAATGTATCTCGAAGCGAGCGGGGAATTTAATGGTTCGACGGGGAGTACTTGTCACTCGAGTGCGGTGTTTATGCGAATTCGAGGACCGATGACGCAAGTTGCGAGCGTGTTTCGTTGTTTAAGGGAGATCGGTTAGGAATATATTGGTATAGGGTAATCTAACTTCTTTTCTATATATCTCTTATCTCTTGGTTGATTCATTATTCTAATTACAGATTAAATACCGCGCAACGTTCAGACGTTTGAAGGTAGCCAGGCTGGCTGGAAGTGCGGAAGGTTGGCCAAATAAATCAACGTTCAGCGCTAACGACACCGAACAATATTTAAGCTGCACGAGGTCCTTCCACAAACTGGACTCCAATTAATTCCGACGGGGCAGCTACCGCGGCGACCGATATCATACCGCAGCCGATTAAACCTACATGACTCTATCCCCATCCCCGGCCGTCCGACCGCCATCGACAAGAACAAAAGAATCGATGGTATCTCTCCGGGTCGTCAGATTCTTATCGAGCCCGAGGAGAAACGATCCTCTATCGGCCGGGTCTGCCCGGCCTGGTCCGGCAAAAAGACGCTCTCGCGCTGCGCCCGTGCGTCCCTCTCATCGCGCTTTAATAAACGAAGACGAACCATCCGTGTAGATATGATCGCCGCCTTAATGGCACTTCTTACGGCGCCTTTGAGTCTCGTGGAGATAGCACTTTAGAGTCGTACGGGGAGTTCGTTAGCCGGTTCCTTCATCACGAAACGACGGTTACTTTTCCACGTGAACTGGGCTGGAGGGTGGAACGACGACGGTTGCCACGATGTAACGAGGATCCGCGGGAAAAACGCGGCGTAACGCAATAAAGCCGAGCCGGAAGGCTCGCCCGCTTGCCTAGGTACCGTGTAAATCCTCAAAGCTGCTCGGTTCCTTGCAGTTCTACCCGAGCCGGCGCCAAAACTACCGGCAATACCGTCCCGCCCGGTGATTTAGGAGCGTTTCCAGCAGCGGTGGTTCGTTAATTGCGGGCGCGGCGAGCTGCGGGCAAGCGTGTCCATTGATGCGGCTATTTGGGGCTTCAAGATGAATCGAAGAATGCGGAAAACGTCTAAGGGAGATCCTCTTTGGATCGAAGAGCGTGTAATTTGTTGGTGAAACTATCGGACAGGTCGAAATTATCTATTCCTGATATCTTGTTGCAACCGTTGAGATGCTTCTTTGGAGAATTATCGAAGAAATCGAGTTAGCGAATTGAATTGTGAATCAGTTGAATCTTCGATAGATGCGTTTGGTGTTTATATTAAAATATCTTGAAAAGTCGATTCGATTGTTGGGTAGTTTTGGTGGTAGAATGGTCTGCATAGGTATTGGAAATGGGAAATATTGTTAAAATAAGGAACATATTTTATAGTAATAGTTTCATTTACTCAAAGGCGAGTGTTATCGTCGTATTTGCTTTTATCACTGATGGAAATATTTGTTACGGTGTAAGAGTAATTATTATGACGGATTCTTGGCTCGTTCGGTCGAGTAGTTTCTGCCAGAGGCAGTAACGGTGTCTGCCAATCAAGAAGCGCGTTCATGGCGGATCAACGTTGCGTTGTTCGGAAGGATGGAGTAAGTGTGAGTGTCCGCATTCACTTGGTACGCTCTCTGGATTTTATTCGATTGAATAATGGTTGATTTAGCAACGATTACAAATTGGCCGACCGGGTGATAAATAGCCGGCAAATTGATTAATAAGGGAGCGTTAAACGCATCATTATAATCGAGGATGAATTATGCGGGCTACCGCGCGCGCAAAGGTCACCGGAGAAATTTATGGCAGAGTTTGCGGGTGCAGCGCCGACTCAGTGAAATTGAACAAAAAGAATACGAAGTCGAATTTCAGATCGATTGGAAGCTGAATAAACAAAGCCTCGTTGCACAAATACGCGCCGCGTTTTAACGCAAGATATTAACGAATAACAAAGAAGAACCTCTTCATCGGAAATGCTTTCTTTCAATCCCATCAAAACGATGTAAAGATTCCAGCACCATCGATCACAGTAACAAACACCAAAATTTAGAAATAATATTACAGATACATTCAAAGATTCCAAATCCAAAAATTACCTATATATCCTTACACCTTCATCGATATATTTCCCTGTAGTCACCACAATCTTCCGGAATATAATTCAAAGAAGAAAAACCCAGATTAGAAACATCTCCAAAAGTAAACACCGAGAAAGTCCACTTACTTCGATCAAATCGCCGCGTTTCTCTCATCGTAACCGATTCCGGAAGACACCGCGCGGATTACCAAGGATGCCGGCCGAGTTTCCATCCGCGTCCGCGATTACCTTTAATCAGCGGGCTCGTGCGGACCGCAAAACACGGAAAGACACCTTCGAGCAGCCACTAAAGCGTATCTATTATACCGAGGAAGATAATCCCCTCGGAAACGAGGTAAAACTTCGAAATCCGTTTTGCGACGGGGGTTTGGGGTGTCTTCTCCGCCGCCGTCTCTCTCCCGGCAGCGTCCTCGTCGTTCGGTGCCGCGCGCCAACACGGGAACAACATTAGTAACTTATGGTTGCGGCCTAGCTGGATGCCTGGCTGCGTTTCAGACGGAGATCTGGAGGTACGGAAGCGTGTAAGGCCGCGCGGAGCCTAGACGAGCGTGGAATCCTTTGCGGGGGTGGCGGCGGAAAGGAGCCGAGAGGGCTTCTGAAGTTAGTTGCCGGCGACACGGCGGGCGCGCGTTCGCCGCGAGTTTCTCCGGGAGTTCCAGCGGAGTTCGCCCGTAGTTGGTCCCTCTCCGAGCCCTCACGCCCGCCCGGAACCCATCCCCTTAAGGCGTCGCCGAGTTCGCCGGTGGCTGGGGAGGCCGGGCGGGCTTTCACCGGCGGAACGGTGTGAAAACCGCGGAAGAAGGAGCGCGGGAGGCCGAGGAAGCCGGAGAAAGACCGAGGGACGTGATAAATATGAGCAGTCTAAGTAACAACCATCAGTTCCCGGAGTTCACAGCGTGGCCGAGTCTAGTAACGAACTTCCGGGCAAGATTTAAGGGGGAAGGAGCGGGGCCGGGCGAGCGCCGGGACCAACTCCCGTGACCCGGCCGGAATTGACGACTTAATTAGCGATGCCCGCGAACTGTGAACGCTCCGGTGCCTGATTCCGACGAAATTACCGATCCCGCTTGTTAATCAATTTTCCTTCCGTTGTTCTTTGCGAACGGTATATCTCGATTGGTGGTCGGAGAGTCTTGGCTTCTTCGGGTTTGAATTATTCGCGTATTTTCCGGACTGAATAACTTTTACCGTGTATGATGAGATTGAAGGAATATGTTTTATTTTGTACATTAAAATACAAAGGTCTGCTGCTGCGATAATAGGATTCTATGGTTATTAAGTAATTCCACAGATCACAAGCATGTCAAGAACGTTCGAGTCCCAAGTTCACCAAAGATCACGGCGAAACTGATCGAGAAGCGCTGCGGGATGACGGTAATATCCATCGAGAGCCAAACTACCCTCGAGTCCGAGGGAAGGAGCCATAGAGAGGTCGACGGAGAATCGTCACGGTTAGTGGGTACCGGAGGGAGCCAGAATCTTCCCCTTCCTCGGCCTCTTCTATTTCTCTCTGCCCCATGGTTCACGGACAAGCAAATTCCGAGAGGCCGTCCAGACACGGGGAAGATGAAGAAGAGGAGGGAAGGGTGATTCGTCGAGCGGAAACCGGAAATGTGTTCCGGAACCTTCAACAATCCCTCGATGAAACTATTGGTCATCCGCGACGCAATACCGGATACGCCGGATCTAATAACTCATCCGCCTGCTGCCTGGCTCTCCTCCGCCATTCCTCTGCCTCCCCTAACGCTGCCACTCTTCTCGCTCTCTCGCTGGCTCTCTATCTTATCCGACAGTCTCCCGTATCCTATTTTTTCTCTCGTCTATTTGGTTGCCGCGCAAGAAGCTTTTTTCTCGCGTCTACCACCGTTTCCTAGCATTGTTCGTCTCGACGGCGATCGCAGATAATGTCGTCGGGCACAGACGCTAGAGCACACCGCGTCGACGATCGTGCATTGCGACCCGTCCACAATGAATTTTGGTGGCGTTGCCATTGTCCGCGCGAACCGATCGCAAATGCGATGATTAAAACGGCTAATGGAAACAATTCCGGAAACCGTTTGACATGGTCGCGCGTCGATTGCTCCGGCTTTATATCGCGTTGTCAAAACACGAACACGCTCGGTGATTTACTCCGGCGGGAGGGAAGTTCCGGCCGCCGTCAACGAGGCGACGAAAATATCCCGAGAATATTCAATTCTTTTGTCCTAATTTCGTTGATAGTCGATTCTCCGTTAAATGACAGAAGACTGTCTCCGAGATTAAACGAAATCTTCTTCCCGTCGACAGGCGAAAGATAAACTCTGTCAAATAGAATTAAACTCGAAGCTACGAAACGATGTAATAACATTCGATGGAATAATTCAATCGTCGACTACAGTACATTCATTAACCCTCTGCACTCCAATAGTTCTCTACCAAAAATACCCAACACACTTTCCAATGAAACACAGTCGACATCTTAAAGCTATCTTCATTAGAAATCATATATAAATCATAAGAAGCTGTCTTATTTGAATCCACATATTAATGCATCACACGTTAACATCAACCCTTAGCACTCGGAAATTTCTCACTAGAAATGTTTAACATTTTTCGAGGCGAAGACGATATTCCTTGAAACTAACTGGAAATCACAAGTACATCGAGCCATTTTATTCCAATATTTCACGTATCGAGGCATCGTACAAAGTTCAGCTTCGTCGAGCCTTCCGAGTGCAAAGGGTTAAATACTATACTTCATAATTTTCCTGTACCACATCGACCGGCGATTGAGAGGAGCCTGCAGAGTGCGGAAGGTTAAGATACCGAAGTTTGCCCAGTGGAAGAAAATTTCCAAGCGATAGACCCTTCGCCTCAAGGGGTCACGGTGACGAAACAACACGCCCCGGGTCCGCAGGATTTAAAACGATCTCTCCGGGGGTGGCCGCCGACGTGATATACGGCGCGACGTAATTGCAGGAATTTAATCAATCAGAGATATATCCTAGCGCGAGTACAAGGCAGTCGGCTAACCTCGCCAAGCCGAGTTAAGCCCTCGGGGAGTCTCATTTAAGATAAACCCAGCGTGGACCACGGGGAGGGCCACCTACCACCGTCGTTGTCCTCGCGGATGATGAAACGGTAGGACTACTATCCTAGATTCGCCGTTCTCTCCCCCACCCCCATCTTCCACTTTTCCTTCGGTCATTTTCTCAATCGGAGACCCCGCTCGCGCTCCTTCTCCCATAAGTTTTTCAGCTTGTACGTGTGTGTACACCGCGTAACAGGCGAGGAAAGGAGAAAGCGAGGAACGTGGAGCGTGTACACGAAATGGAAACGGCCACACACAAAGCTCTCCCCCTGCGACCCTCTGATATATAGCCCCTTGGAGGTCGATGACTTCCGCTATTTTTCTTCCGCTGTCTCCAGCAAGCAACTTCCCTTTCCTAACGTGCACCCCGCCCGGCCGTTTCGGTTCTTTCCTACGTTCCTGGCCTCGGATATCCAGGAGCGGACATCGATCGCTTACCGGGCTCTAGCTTTTGCAACGGTACCAACGTTTAACAAGCGTCCACCTTTTTTAGTGTTGAACGCTTCCGCAGGTAACTGAACGTAAATGTGCTTCTTTAGGAATTTGGTAATAATAAAGTAATAGTAGAGTTTCATGAATATAAGTGTACGAGAACTCGTGAACGATTAGTAAGAAACAATAACGTACGAGCTGTAACAATGCATATTTAAGAGTCAGGTGTTACCGAAACAGTTTGAGAACTCCGTCGTAGCTCACGATACTCGATATCGAAGGACAATAGAATAACAACCGCTCGAACTATGCCAAAACATCCTCTACGATAGTTTCCTTTATTACAAAGAACTCGTGTCGCGTAGCGAAACGATGCGCCTCGAACGCGCAACGTCGGGAACCGGCGGCGTATCGATTCTCCCGAAGCTCGTTCATCGAAGTGCTTATTTACGAATGCATAAGCGGCGAGCATTACACGGCAGATTTTTGTCGTACAAGATGCAGAGCACCGAGAGAGACAAGACGACGGGAGCAAGGTACGAGCGAGCGCCGGGGGCGGAGGAGGGACAAGGGCCAGCAAAGAAGCTACTGCATTTATGGATGTCGTATCCGTGACAAGCCGAAATTAATTTACCCCCCTCCAGCGGGCCGCGGCGGGGTTGGCATATTTTAACCCAGTTCTTCAGCCTGGACGGCGCTTTTTTTTCCGTTCCCCTTTCAACCCCTCGATTCCTCACCCCCGGCCCGGCCGCTGCGAGTCCACATAAATTTCTGCCGGCGGGACAGACGCGCGGGATTCGCTAAATCTGGCCGGCGCGGCGATTCGATAAAACCCGAAGGAGCTCGCTCGCGGCTGACTGGCTCCTTAGTTGACGCGATAAATAATTAATGATCGGGGGACGAGGACGGAGGTAAGGACAGCGCTGGTGAGAGGGACAGAGAAAGAGAGAGAGAGAGAGTGAGTATCGACGAGGCCATAAAACATTTAATATTTATAAGGTACGAAGAGGGGAAGGGTGGAGAGCGCGGCCGGCTCGGATTATATATTGTCGGATCTTATGCGGGCCTATACGGTATTTAGATATTTTAATTAACCGATTGGCTATAAATTATGATAATTAAGGTGGCGCTGAGCGGAGGTGAGCTCGCGCAGTCGTCTGCCCACGCCGTCGCATTTCGCGTTGTTTTGCTGATCCACGAGACCAGCGGCGACATGTGCGCGACGGATCGGCCGTCGGTGGAGAATCGAGGGTTGACGCTCAAGACCTTTCGGAAGTTTCGATTTTTCGGCGTACGAATTACGAAAGGTTTATTGAGAAACTGAAGAAGCTGTTCGCGTAGGTTTAACCCTTCGAACTCTGTAGGCTCCGATATTACACCAGTTAGAATATTAAATATTTCAATGAATCTTAAAGAATCTACCGTAAAATTATTAGATTTTCCACGCATCGAAATTTCGTACTAAGAAGGAAAATAGAAGATCGAAGAAGTGTTATAGCATTTCTCATTTTCGCTAGGAATACCGTAAAAATTAGTTGCAGTTGATAGATTACAAAACAACCTGGAGTGCTGAGGGTTAAGTGAATCCTTGTGGTTCCTTGGGAATAGAAGCTGCTATTATTGCGGATATTCGTTTCCGCGATGTTTAATACTCGATAGAAAGTGTCGAGACGCTTTGCACTTCGCGTTGTCAACGAATTTTTCTACTTAATCGTTGCAACAAAAATTCTAATTGTACTTCGGTTTAAAAATCGGATGAATCGTCGTGAAGGTTTAATATTGAAATATCGAAGAATATAGAAACTAATTAAAAGAAATACGGGAGTAGATAGCTGGACGGGATTACAAGTGAATAATTAAATAAAGCGTCGGCCGTAATGAAACCAGGGGCACGGTTTCGTCGAATATGAAACGCGACAAGGCGTGGGCACCCGAACAATAATGTCCTGTTGAAGGTGGACGCGAAATTACGAATTTAACGAGGCGGATGCAACAGCCCCCGGGAGGATCCCGTCAATGGATTACAGAAAGCATTCTTAACAGTGTCAATAAACGGAGGTTATGAGAGCCACAAACGTCGGAAGTGTCTCTCCTTACGACAGACATAAATAAGCCGAGCCGCGGCTGGCTGGTCGTTTAAATGTCGCGAACTAACTCCGCCGGGTGAACCGGGTTTGGACCTCCCGCGCAATATAATTCCGCCGATGGTAGTTCGTTTGAAATCTTCTGCGATATCGGCAGTTCGCGTACCCACCTACATCGGTCGCGATCGATCGACGTCGCCCGAGCAATCACTTAACGTTCAATTTCTCCGCCATGGACGAACGAATCGAACGACTTCTTCCGAGCGCTCCGACCTCCGATTAATTAGCTAGGAATTCTTCAACGGAACGATTCGCGAAATAAACAAACGCAACGGAATTAAACGCTGTCTCGTTTACAGGAACCATTCGCGAGGCAAACAGAGTTCCATTTAAACTCGCCGAATTTGCGTACCAAAATGTCAATTTGCATAAAGTCTTCTTCGGGAGGAAGGTTCCTCGGTAGTCGCATTAGGAGGAACCTCTTCACATAGTGGCTCGACTAAAAAGTCTGCTATACGTTTACAAACGACCGAGCGAACGAATAACAATAAATTACTACGGGCGCACCGGAACGATATCGGACTGGCGAAGAAACTATCGCAGAGACCTCTCGCGAGGAGTACGCGTCGATCGCGCAAAATCGAAGAGCCTCGATCGCCGATAAAGCGGCTTAACAGCCGAGCCAACGTCCGTGCGTTTCCGCGATACCTCCTCCCCCGGTACCTGCGTCTCAGCCCCTGAGCCAGGTTTCTTCCTGCTCGCCATTACCGTGGCGAAGCCTTGATGGCGAAAGTGGTCTAGGGGGCAAACGGTCAACGAGACTCCGAGATGAGATAGAACAGGCCATTATGGCCGCGCCGATAAGATAGGTCCACCCTCCGTGATACGTGGTAGCCACGGCGTGGCCTTCTGGGTACGGCTTGATACACCGGACGCGATCCACGGCATGAAAAATCTAGTTCGAGGAGACGAGAATGGAACGACGGGGGCGGGGGGGCGAAGGGCGAGCGTGTCGAGGGGCGGAGAGGGACGGGCCGATGTCCAGCGCCCTCGAGAACTCGGACCTTATCTTTTCATACCGATCGTGACCGCCCAAGACTTCATTTCCGTGCTCGAGGAACCACCCCAACGTCAGTTTATATGTAACCACGGGTTACGGAATGGACCTCGTGGCTCGTTTACATGGAACTGATTTCGGTGCGCTGCTATCGGCCGGGGAAATTAGTTGGCGCGCACAGGCGATAGGAACATTGCGAACGTCTCCTTTGCGTGCGGGTCTCCTTGACGGTGACTCGAAATTCTTGGGATTGAATTTGTCCCCTGCTTTAACGCTGACCGTACAAATGGTCGGATTTAAAATTCTAGTTTCTAATTGTCAAATGATTGCACTAGGAAAGGTGTGTAACTGGGTACTTTTAAAGGAGATTGATGAAATATGGAGCTACAAGTTAGAAATAGAGAATGAAGCTTCGGTTTGAAAAAGAATATTTGACTTCAAGAAATCTGTATTAGAAGAATTCAGGGTGTTATTGACCTTTGGCACTCGGAAGTTTTTCACTGGAAATATTTATTCTCCGACGAGATGGAGACGATGTCCTTTGAAATTAATTAATGAAACGCATGAATCAAGGAAAGTTATTTCATTTCAATATCCCATGTATTGATGCATCATACAAAGTTTAGTATTATATATAAGACTTTATAATTTTGCAAATCAAATCAAGTGGTGACTTAGAGTCACCTCTCGAGTGCAGAGGGACAAAAGAACCGGAGCAGCGTTGTAACTTTGTTTCAGAAACGAAAATAAAACTCGGATCAGTCCAGTCTCCAGAATTTCGCGTTATTCCACTGAGCAGAAGACGTCGACAATCGGACCGTTAACACGACGGAATGCAATTTCCTCCGTTAAGCCCGTCGTCTGGTCCGCCAGGGCCCCGGCAAATAATAACATTTCTATAAGTCGGTCGTTTGTATTCGAGGACTGGCGCGCATGCACCCCATTTCAATTAACGTATGATCTATGTCGTATAAGGAGCCGTATCCAGGCACCTTTCAAACGATAGGGCCGTAATGCGCGGGGGATCGGCTCTCTAAGTAACTCTATATCACGTCTACGTGACACGAAACGCAGAGGAAAAAAAATCTTCCAAGGCCGAAGAGCACGGCAAGGGGCAGGAATCGTCTCTTTCGACTGTCCCCTAGTACTCGGTGAAATATCACTCTTATTTGTCAGGCAATACGCTGTCGGACCTGGTAAACAATAAACGCTAAAACGCCAGGTGTATAGGGGAGATGGAACAATTTGTAACGGACAGTGGGACGATTGAACGACAATTTTCTTAGGAATCGTATGGTCTAGAGTAACATTAGACTATATATTACTTCTGTCTAGATATCTTACGATTAAACTGATCTATGTGCAAATTCAAATTTTCAAGAACGCAATCAGAAGATCAGAACTACAGTGGAAAATGGATGTTCCTAACAAACATCACGAAAACTACCAGACATTTTATATGATTTTATGTCGTACGCATTCTATGCAATTTTCAATTCCATATTTCCCATAAAAATAAAAATCCGCAGGCTACTGATTCGAACGAATATCAAAAAAGCTTTAATCTTCCTCGACTCGGCATTCATCTGAACAACCAGTCACCCCATTAAATCGGATAATCGAGGTTCCACAGTCCCAACAGCCGCGTATCGCTGCAGCATCGAGAAAACCCGGTCCACGAGAAGCGAGCCCGAGATGCGGCGAAGCGAGTATCGCTCGGTAGACAGGGACGATGACGTTTCCGTCGGGTCAGGGTGCAACGGGTATGGGGTGACATTCGCAATTTCTACCGATTCCCGTTCCCCGGGACATCCATTTTATTTAGCGCGCCGTTGGACCGCGAGGGGCAGCGCGCGGGGGACGTTAAACCGAGCCGCGCCGAGGGGCTTTCTCTTTTTCTCCATCTACCGATATCCCATCAGCGGCGGCAGGAACGTTTACAGTGGCCTGGTGTCCGAGGCTACCGGGAGAGGATCTCCTTCCCTCCTCCGCCTCCTGCCTCCAGCCACGGGGGCGGAGGGGGGGAGGGTTTCTCATCGCCCGGGCCGAGTTAGCCAGATATAGAGTGGCGGCGGAGATCGAACCGCGCCACGGGGCGGTGGAGACGGAAGAAGGGCGAGCCGGCCGAGAACGATAGGGGGACGAGGCGCGGGGGAGTGTTTGGACCTCTCCCGAGATGGACACAGAGAATCGCCATTACAAATTGACAAGCTTGATTGATGGCCAGCGCGGAAGGGACGACGCCCGGGTCGATCCGATGGAAGAGGACGAAGGATCGGCCGGGAAGAACGAGGAGAAAAGGGGAATCGGAGACCAAGGGAGGTTACCGGCGGGGCCAGAGAGCAAGGGGATGAGGCCAAGTGAGATGGAGTGGACGCGCTGTACGCCGGCTGAACTGGACCCTGCGCTTCCAGGGACCTTCGAACGTCGTCCCGCGTGCTTCTGTATAATGGGAAACGATAGCCAGGGGTGACACGGGGCGCGGGGAGCCGCGTTATCAACCGAGACCTCTCGGCAAGTGCGTGACGAATGGTCCGCGAGGTGGTCCGCAAGGGTCCGGCTCCCGCCATCCAATTGGAATAGTCGATGACCGTCCGGAGATCTTTGATCCCGCGAGGAACTTTCGCTGGGAATTTCGGATCGGGTAACTTTGGGGTGACAGGCTGAAGATTATCGAGTTCCACGGTCTAGAGGGAATCTTGAGAGAAAGTGAACCGTAAGAATGAACCGTAAGTTACTATTAAGAAATTATCGCGGGAACTATCAACTCCGTCACTCGGTAAATTCTACAGCGAACCACGAGTTTCCCAAAATCCGAAGCTGGGGGAGGAATGATCGCGGCCGCTTCAGGCAGGAATCAATCATCGGAGCCACTCGCGCTCGATCCAATCGGGATCGCTTCGGGGATCGAATCGAATTAAAAACGGGCCGGCTAATTGAACGCTAATCGGCGGATGCGTCACGGATCTTCGACCGCATGGGAAAACGATCGAGCGAATGACAGTCGGGCTTCCGCGAAAGCGGGCGTCGCGGCAGAGCACGGGAAAAGAGGGAAGAGAACGAAGACGACACTGGAAGGAGGCTCGGCCGACACGGAGCCGACCTTTCCCCGGTGATCTACGGCTCTGAACTCTCATAGCTTCGCGTTGACCCCCCTGGCTACCGGCGGATGCCGGGAATAATAAGCAAAACCGGCAATTAAGATATCTTCGACCGGCTACTTTCGCTCCCTCGCCCCCTCCACCGGCCGGCGATTCTCCGTACGCGTAAATCGAACGACCGCGCGTCTCGTAAAACGCGCGGAACGCGGCGTGTTTGTTGGGACTGCCGCGGCCGACGATTTCGCGGTAAATCGTTTACTGCGCCGGGCCGCCGCTGCACGATCGAGGCATGCCCCCGTACCAGGAATCGATGATCGCTCGGGTCAGCGGTGTTCATTAGGCGCAATCGGCGCTGAGCCCCGCGCGATCCACGCGATCTACTCGCCTTCTTTGTAGCGCCGGGTAGCGCGATTGTAACTGATGGTGTCGTTGCTTCTTTGATGCGTCTCTAGCGATGGCAAGGACTCCTTAAATTCCTCGAGGATTTCAAATGGGACGATTGCACCGTTGAGAGTTGTTCATGTATCTTCGTTCCCTTTGAATATTTCCTTCTTGGACCGTCGAATTAAATTTCATTGTAAAACGCAGGTATCCTTTTTTAAAATGAGAATCTATTTCCGATAGAAGGAGAACTGTTAATTATCTCAGTCTTCCATGCGACTCGGAATCTCTAAACGGAAATATATGGTAAAGAGCGTTCAATGGATTCTCAACGCAATGAACAATATTCAAAAAAGGACAAGCTTCTATATCTAAAAAATTGTACGTAGAAGTCTGACAGAATTGGATAGAGCGAAGTGAAATTTCTTCAGTTTTTAAGGAAGCGCAGGGAACTGTTCGAATCGATTAATTCCTTTTTTTCGTCCCATCGCATTCGCGTGGAAGATAAAGGAATTAATTGCCGGCCGTTCGCACGGTCGCGGAGCAGAGGAATATTCCGGCGGAGTCGCGCGCTATCGAAAACAACTTGTTCCCCGTGAATATTGGAGTCGAGGAAGGCCGGGGACCGTTGGTGCGCGCCCGGCCGTAGAGGTTGGCTGACGCCTTTTATCGCGGCATCGTTACGAAATGCACCGTACGGTCACAGCTTTACGGTACTTCGGGGCTGCTGTTACGTTTTTACTGCGTCGTTCCGCGAGCACGCGAAGGGACGACGATTCCGCCGGCGTTGCCGGTGCCGGCAGTAACTGTATACAGTGCGCGTCTTGGCGTCGGAACGCCCGGCACCGGTTTAAGGTAAGGGAACACGCGAAACTTTTGATAAAGAACGCTGCTATTCGCCATCCCCCGGCGGCAACGGACCATCCCCACCCCCCCCGGGACTTCGAATTGTTCGGAATTTATGGAACAGAAACAGCAACACCGGCTCCGCGAAATTTTTCGCGCTCTCGGCTGCGGAAATTAAGTTTCTACTTTATCGGGGATTCGAGTCGGAGACTCCGCTATCTCTCGGGATTTTAATTAATCTACCGTGGATACGGAGTTCTACAAATCGGATACTCACTCGATTTTCATCGTTCAATTTGCAATTGAAAAATAATGTTTCGTAATAACGTAGAATCAGAGCTACTGTAAATCTAATCGATTCGAAGGCAAACAACTTCTTTCGACGCCAAGGAACCTTTTCCGGTAAAATATTCCGACACCTAAGGAATGAATATTTAACGAAGTTCCAACAAAGCTTTCGTGTTTGAGTAAAAGCTCCCAATATGAAACTAGTTCAAAAAATCTAACGGCAATTCCCCGAACAATGAAACCTCGCGTGCGAGCGGTACAGGCATCGGATCCCGCTGCATCTGATTACTTTCGCGCGGGCCGACGCGCCGTCCGTTCTAGAATCCGCGAATGAGCGGCAGTCAAATATTTACATAGTAAGTGGCGAAGTTATATGATTTCCGCGGAACCCTCGGAGGGGTGGTTTCTGTTTAGTATCGCGGCATTTAGTGCCCGCGATACACCTCCGTCAATTCCGCGGCCGCCGCACGCGCGTTTTCTCGGAACCCATCCAATTTGCGCGCGGCACAATGCGCCGGGTTTTCCGCGTTTCGACGGCTGCTTTATGATCTAGCCCTGGTATTTTTGGAACGCTCCGGCGGTCCCGGCTCGGGGATCCTGGCGGGGCGCCGTTCGAAAACAGACGCCCTTAAAAATATTACATTACACTTTCAAATGGAACGGTCAGCCCGTGTAAATTAAATTAAATCGCTGCGCGCCACGGAATCAGCAATCGGCTGATTGAAACGCTCGGGGATGACACGGTTCTTGTGGTCGCGTGAGTCACGTTCCTGGGAGAAAGGCATTCGTCAAGCAACGCTAAGGAACAACGGAATATTCTTCATCGATCGTAGTATAGACATTCGTCTATACTGACAGACGTTCGTTCGTGTGTACGAGACTAGCAACGTTCTAGCAAATGGATTGTTTCGTTTCATATAGTATAGCTTGTGAACATCTAATAAAAATATGAAACGAAATATACTGTAATAATTAGGTAAGTATGGTTTAATTGATTATACGTATAATCGAATAATTCTTCAAATACATAAGAAAGGAAACAGTGAAGTCGAGACACTGTATGGAGAATACAATTTAAAAGATAACTTGTTCAATGTTAGATGTTCGGAGAATTCACTGTTAGATTCTGTGTATCATTGTAGAAATAATTCTTATGATTTTTAACCCTTTGCACTCGAGAGGCGACTCTCAATCAGTAAAATTATAAAAACTTTCAACATAAAATGCTGAATAAAGTATTAACACATGAAACGGAAATAAAACAATTCTGCCCCATAATTTGTACAAGACTTTTCCTGATGTAAGTTGCAAATAACACTGTTAATATTTTATCAGAGAATAATGAATGTAACGAAAAATATCGTCGAGTGCAAGGGTTGAAACAATGATTCAAAGTTTGCTTCGCTGTCGGCGCGTTCTAAACCGGAAGAGAAGGATCAGCGTGAGTCGGCTCGATGGCGAGAAGGGCGCTCGGATCCCCCACACGCCATGAACCTAATAGAATCTCCGGACGACACGAAAGCATCTTGTAAGTCATAAAACGATACTCCGCTGGTTTATACTTTATAGTTCGAGTGGATGTCCGCCTGTGTACCATACGCGCGATTGAATGGGGGAAGGATTTAAAAGGGATCGCCGTTTTACGGCGGGTATTAGGAGCGGTACCGCTAAAACCGTGCACGATACCTTTACTGCCTGCCCCGCCGTGAGCGCGTTCAGCTAATTTTACACTAATTTTCGCCTGACGGATAAACACCGCGACGATTCGCTTAATCATCCGGAAGCCCGTGCAACAGTTTTTCAGGGAAGAGAGCCGATCGTTAAATTCGAATATTCAGGGAGATTCTATATCCGCGCGCCGCTGAATAGGTAAAATAATGATATTTTAAGAACGAAACTCGTTGAATTCACACCTTCATTCTGCCGCTGACAATCGATAACCAACAATTAAGGCAAAGGAAATCTATTGAACGATACTTTAACCCTTTACGCTACTATGCCGAATACTCGAGAGTAGACTTATTAGGAAGTATCCTCTGTCGAGACATTTCCTAATTGTATCACGTTATACTATTTTTAATAGTAGCGGAAACAGAATTGTTTACATTGTTTGTTGTTAACTAATTGTCTTTCGAAATACGTTTTAAGCCGTTAAAGTAATACAGAATTATGGAGAAGTGAAAGGAACTCGGAGTGCGAAGGGTTAAAGTTCTTTGCGGTTTCGCTTCTTCATTCCGTTAAAGGATATTCTGCTATTGCTTCGAATTTGCGTTACGAATATAAACAAGCTCTGAAGAACCATATGCGATTGCAACGAAAAACGACACCGGAAACTACTACTAAGCAACGACCGTAAGATCCGACTGACTGTAACAACCGCCTTTTCAATTACAACCGGTGAACTCTTTTTTCTCAACGCGGAGCCCACTCGGACGAAGGAAACGAGCTCGAAAATATTAACGACATTTCGCACGCCAGACACAGTTAGAAGAATCAGCGATCAGGCTGCGTCGACTCGTGAATCATCAGCGGTACCAGAAGTCGCGCATGAAATCACTGATTGTGGCCCGTCGTTATCAACGCAGCAAGAACAAGCTCGTCAACGGGCCACGCGGAACCTGGGAATAATAACAATAGGCCGCGGGCCACGCGGAGTCAATGCGGAGCAGCTGCGATCCCCGCGTAATGAAAGTGTGATTGATGATCGGGCCGACGCGCGTCATTAGCTCGGCGCGAAGAAGCGCGACGAAGGAGGATGCGCCGCTCGCTGTCGCAGCGTACGTCGCCGCTGAACGTGTTCTGAATTAGCGGCAGCGCCGCTTAATATAATTCGAATGAGCTGCCCCGTCCCATGAACGTAATATTTCCGCATAAAAGAATATGAGCAATGACGCAGCTCGTGCGCGGATAATTTAAATGCTGCGAGTCGGGACCCGGCTCGACCCGGAGCGACTTGTGATTGCCGGCTTGCGTCGCGGAGGAAATTAGATTCTGAAAGTTGGAGTCCTAGAGATACCGGACTCGATGTCCAACGTGTACGGATCGCCGTGACGTTACATTCTTACGATGACACAGGCTATTTCATGGATTTATAACAGCGGAAGGTAATTACGACGAATGTTTTCAAAAATCTAGTACAGACTATATCTCTTCTACATTGAAGGCGAGTTTTGTTAAAGATTTTCATTGATATTCAAAGATTCAGCAAGAGGATTCTATATTTCGTATGAAGTTTGAAAATCGTATTAGCAAACGAGAAGACTCCGCGATGAGCCGGATGGAATAGTTGAAAGCCTTAAACGGAACTCCACAGCCGGCCAATCAATTTTTAAGCAACACACCGGTCGCCGAGTCGAAACGCTAAATTATCGATCTCCATCGGAATAAACCGTGTCACCTCAAGCCAACGAAGCCAGACGTGAACATCGGTTTCGCCGGGCCACGGGGGACCGTGAGCGTTTGAGAGACACATTTATCTCGCTTCCGTTCGAACAAAATCTGCCCTGGGGCCTAATGCTTCGGCTATTAAGCTTTAATGGACTGCTGATCGTCGGAGGAAGGAGGAAAGGGCGGACGCCGGGACACGGTCTCGGAGGAATTGGAAAAATGGCCGGGCACCGGGTAGCGCTCGGCCGGCTCCGTGAGCGCTCGCGAATTTTTCCTCCGGCCGCGGCTCGGTTATCGGCGCCGGGGAAACGCCTCACGGACCGGGAAAGTCCACGGAATTCTCACGTAACCCCATCGATTTCAATCGAGAGGCAAAGCCCCGGCGAGAAGGCCGAGAAAGGGCGGACGGGAGCGAGACGGTGGCCGCTGATCAGGATTGACTCGGGATGACAATCTAACGTACACGGGTTTCCACTTTACTCGCGGTGCGGACGACAACATTTCGGCTCGTTAGCTCCCCCTCGACCCCGTCGCTTGCTCTCTTTCCCGAATTACCACGCTTACCCCTTCGACTGATGGTGTTTGCGACTACGTGATCGCTGATCGAGGGACGTTCTCAGGAGCGAGTGTCGATACGCGAACGCGTTCTGCGATCGTTGCAATGTTTCCGTTTGTGTGCTTCATTCGGATATAAGATGTATTAGAAAACAAAAAGATTAACCCCTATCATTTCCAAAATCCGAGCAGTAACTGTAACATCTCACTGATATTCCAGCCTAGAATACCCTGGTCTCGCTGATTCCGACATAGCAGCGACGAGTGAGACTCGTCGAAGCAGAGGAAGGTGAAAGCCAAAATGAAGAAGCGTCCGAAGTGCCCTCTAAAACCCAGATTCCACTGACGGCATTCGCAAAAAGCGACCCCTAAACAGGCAACCCTGGTAATCAGATCTCCCACGGCGCGGTACATCGTTTCCGCGCGCGGACAAGTGATGCCTCGTTCCGGGTAGCGGAATATTCCGTGTACTCGCACGCGGGCGGCGAGCGCCGAGGAAATCGCCCCTAAAGCCCCGGCGTTCGCCGTGGCAAACAACCCGTAACTCAGTGAGTGTTTATGAGGGAGCCGCTCGTAAAAATGCGAGCAGTATCCGCGGGCCGTCTCGACCGTTTAACCGGACCACCGGTTCGCGGCCGAGCCTCCGGTTCCGTGGAAACAAAGAAACCCCGAAAAAGACACCGGCCAAGGGTGAGGGGAGGGACGGCTGTATGTTGCCGGCTCGTAAAACTCGGCCTGATCACCGGCGCCAATTATCCCGCCGTTATCCGAACGTTATCCGGAACGTTATCCACCTTCGCCCACCCGGGACCTTCACGGAACAGCCCTCCGCCGCCATCATCCGAATCACAAGCGAACCCTTGAGCCCCCGAAGAGAGGGCCGGCCGTCAGAGAGCGGCGCTACTCCCGGCGTGGAACCCACCCCGGCTAGGTAACCGTTGTTGTCGCCTTTTACTGCAAACGAAGTGATTCCCTCCTCGTAAACGCGACGTCTTTACAGATTACACGGCCCGGATACGCCGGGGGTCGCCTTTTCTTCCCTCCTGTTTGCTTTTTTGCTCGCGCGACGCTGGGGACCCGGCGTGTAGCGTTAAATTGGTCGGGTGGTTTTAGGCGTATCGTAACGCGGCCACCCTTGTTTCGTTTCGATGAGTATCTGATCGTCTTGCCGCGACAGTTTTTGGGCAGAAGCCGGTTTCAGGGGAAGTTATTGTTTTGAGATTCACGCGGAGTTTCCAGTGATTCTGGATTTGAGTATACTTTAGTGGTGTTTATAGTGTTCTTTCTAGGAGAATTCTATGCGTTCTAGTTGTTGAATCATTGTTTATTTGTGTAGGAAAATTGTAGTGAAATTTTGTCCTGTGATATTTGATTCCCGAGGTAATCGTGTTTGGAAGCTTTAGATACGGTGAGTAGGATGAAGTGTCCGATCGTGATTTACTGTTTCTACTTTTAGGGGCTAACGCATGTGTATTGACGTTTCTGTCGATTACCTCGAGAACGAAATTTCATAGGAGAAAGTGTTTATATAGTATAAATATTAATGGAATGAGTGACGAGTCTAAACGAGTCTAGGGATAATCGGCTTTCGCCAAAGGAACAAGGCTAGAAATGTTTTGGTGCTAATATGATGAACCTTTTATTGATAAATGATCAAGATGGGTGCGGCACTTGGGAACGCGATCACTTCCTAAGCACCCGTTACATGAATTCAAACGGGCAACACGTCACGGTCAATTGCCTGGGACGAATCGAATTAACGGGCGACGTGATTGCCAGTTTCTAAAAGTTTATCATTCAAATAAACGTCTTACATCTAATAAGAGAAACTTCAACCGAGCACTATACTATTTTCCTGTTTATCTAACTGAATCAACGAACAATAAACTCCTAAACTATAGAAAGGTTAAAACAGTACAATCAACTAAACTAAAAAAATCGAGTAATTCCCCTGGCGAAAGGAAGTATTCGTACAATCATTGAAAGGGGACTACATTAAAAATATAAAAAGTTTTCCGTTTATAGGTAGAAGATACTTAAAATGATTAAGCACGAGAGAACATAAAACATCGTTGTGTTTTTCCGTATGAACGTTACAAAGGATTATAAAACTACGCAGTAAACGATAAATCATTGTATAAAAACCTACGAGAGGCTGCGTTCGATAACACGTGAACGCGAAAGTTAAAAAAAAGAAATGAGAAAGAAAGGAAGTATTAAAAGGGGATTAGAAAGTAAGCTTAATAGGGATAATTATGCCGTTTCGACGAACGCTCCTATCGGATGGTGTTCCTTCGTTTCGACGCGCGCATCGATCTACGTCAAGCGATAAGGACCGGGTGTGTAACCCTCGTGATAAGCCGGATAAACGTATCCGTGATGCATGCCCGGCACAGGTGACATGAAATTATACGCGTCTTCGGTGTTGTATGTGTGTGTGTAAGGATCTGTTGACAGAATGGGGCTCGTCTTACCGGCTCGATTGCTCTGGTCGATCATTGGCTGGACGATTCTACGCCTCGCGTTGATGAACCTGGAACACAGAAAACGGAGGGGTTCAATAAAATATTGTACACTTTATAAATCGAAGTTTCACTTCGAAAATATCTTCTATCAGAATTTTCACCCCATTTAAATTACTTGATATTCCGCCGATTAATCTATAATTGTAACGGATTCTTTCTTATTTTAAGGTAATACAATATTAGAGACTTCGTACGGATTTAGATTTACAGAAAAAGACTTACCACGTTTCTAATAAATTGGAACAATGAATTCTGAATGAGAACGTCGCGTTCCAATATCTCTCGAGTTTTCTATTATAAATTTCACCGACAGGAGGACATTAATTTTCCGTCGGTTAAACTACTTGGTATTCTATAGGTTAATCTATAATTGTAACAGACTCTTTCTTATTTTAAAGCAATACAATATTAGAGACTTCGTACGAATTTAGATTTACAGAAAAAGACATACGCTTTTAATAAATTGGAATAATAAAAAATTGAGTGAGAACGTTGCGTTCCAAAATCTCTCGAGTTTTGTACTATAAATTTCGTCGACATCAAGACATTAATTTCTCCTCGGTTAACTGTGGGATGTTTCATTAGGAGTCGTTATTTCTATGAAGCGTAACCAAGCATTAAATACATATCTTTAGCAAGTATTTGAGATTCTAAGGTTCACAGGTGATCGGGGAATAGACAGCTCGAAAGAAGTAAGCCGGAACGGTGAAGGGTTAACGTCAGCAGATAATCTAAATGGAAGCGCAGTCATTTAGTACCACGAACTATGTAAATCTCTGTCCAACGTTAGTAGCGAGGAATCTATTCGGGTAATCAGAGATAACGATTCCAGTCAGGTAGCCAGACGTATTCATGACTCATTATGTAGATCAGTGGATCACGGGTAGCAGGCATTAGGCGATCGCCGCGATAAGGTCGAAAGCTCGGTCAGAATGCGCGTACGTACGTCGATGTATCGTTCATCTCAATTTGGCCGGCCGGGGCGGCACCGTCGATATTTCATCGGCGTAAGGTCGGTAATTGTCGGACGTAATTTCCGGCCGAATCGTGTATGTTAATTTGACGAAGTGGCCGAGCGAAATGCACGGGAGAAAGAGGGCTACAGGTGCGCGCCGCTGCGCCCAATCAGAACTCGTCCTATCGATCCTACTCGTGTACACGTCAAAGTCATATCCCCTGTCGTTCATTGGCAACGTCGAACATTCGGACCGCCGCGCTATTTTTCTAAGACATTCAGGGAATCGATGCATTAATCGCATAAGAAGCATTTCGATTCGTGACAGTAGAGAAAATAACTGTACATAGTTTCCGCGAAGAATCAACTGAATTATTATTTGTACATCTAGAAGTATATTTCTCCATTCTAACGAATATCCAATTGTTACCGTTTCACTCATCGAGTAAAAAGCATATCTCTTCAGTCTGACCAGTGACAAGCTCATACTACTGAAAGCTATACTCTGCACTTTCATCACAGCCGTCCGATGTCTGCTCTGTGATACGAGTATTATTTGAACTAGCGACCTCCGAACGCTACGTAAAAATGGAAGTAAGATCATGCTTCCAGATATGAAAATGAATTATTACAGGCATTAACCCTATTCGCGGTGCATTGCGTTTATCGTCTCGACGTCTAAACCCGAGATTACCCGACTTGCGCTCGAAAGAATCGAACCACCTAGGAATTGACAAAAATAAATACATTCCTGTCCATCCTACAGCAAAGTGACTGCCTAGCGGAACCGACAGGCCCGGAAACAAAAAGAGCATCAGCCGAACCCAGCGAACCATTCGAAAAGTCTAACCGAGTAAACTGTTTCAATTCGCAAGCGTGAACGCGCGCTGGAAATGTTCGAAAAAGCAGCCGGAGGGCAGGCGTCGTCCCTCGAACGCGCGCGCGGAAACTCGAGCACGACCTATTATCTCGCTAACAACGGGGGAAAAAGGGGGCGGCGTGTTGTCGGGAGGAGCGTAACACGGGGCAAGAAGCGACCCGGCATCCTCGATACGTCATTAGCCACGCTGAAGGAGCTTCCGTGCGAGCGCTTTCCAAACAATAGATCTGCGGTCTATTTCGAGGCTGGTGGAGGTCCAACCCCGAGGGGGTGGCAGCGCCGACTGCGGGGAGGGGAGGGCGGCCGTCGGAGAACGGAGAAGATCGCGAGGGATGGCGGGCTGGAAGGAACGAGGAGGAGAGAAAGGAAGACAGGCGAAAGGGCGTACGTCAGCCGACGTCAGCGTCGCGGCGCCCTAATGGGCGCAGACGCCGGAAGTGATTGGGTTTCTGCTCGACTGACTCGAGAGCACACCCCCTTCCCGTCGCGGGGAACCATGGCGAACGGGGGATGAAGAGGGCGCAGCCGGCGAGAGGAAGCGGCGGCAGCTGCAGCCCCTCTTGTTTCGCGGCGCATCTTTCTTGTCTCCTGGACGACTCCCAGCTCAGCCTTATGAATAATAATTACCGAACTCTCGATGCACGGAGCCCGGGACGCGAACGAAGCCCCGTCGGAACCGGAGGAGCTGCGACAGAGGACTTCGCGTTCGATTAACGCGACCGGCCACTGCTCGACGGGTGTATCGATGCTGATGCACGAGAGCTCTTCAGGGGAGGATTGGAAGCGTGTTCCTATTGCGTGACGGCTGACGGAGGGGGATTATTGTGTAGAAACACTGATGCAGTTTGGAGACTTTGAGATTTAGGTGGTTGATCATTGTACATTTCCTTTGTTTTTCCAAATCGCCTTTAATCATTGATCTGGGGTGCCATCTGACCTCTCTGATGCGAAGGGTTGAGGTAGTAATGCAGAGATTTTTGGAAATCGCCATCTCTGTTATTAATTGATCTGAGATATCATCTGACCTCTCTAATGCAAAGGGAAGTATGCTAGTAGTCCAAAGAGAAGTAGATTGCAATGATATATCAAGCAAACCGCGTTGTATTTCGTCGAGCTCCAGTTTCCCATACTCCAGCGCGCGCGTCGTCGAACATAAACAGTGGCCATCGAATTGCAAATTTACACCCCTTTTAGAATGCCCGGAACGGAACACCGAGGACCGTGCATCGCAGCCTGTCCAGCCAGAAACGAGTCGAACGAGTACATAAACGGCAGGAGGATCGCGGCAACCGACTCCCTTCAAAGTCAAGGCCTCGGCTATCGTTGGTTGGAAGAGTATCCCTGCTTGTATAAACCGAGGGCCCGTTCCCAGCCCCCAGATACTCCTAAACGCCTCTGGTTCCCCTTTGGCGGCGTAGGCAGCGTGTCACAGCCAGCTGACTACCGTCGGCCCACCCCCGCGCTGCTCGCCCTGGCAACCACCCCCGTGGCTGAAATATCGCCCGAACAATGGCGCGCAGCCCCTGGCCGAAGGAGAACGGGGAGAAGGAGAGAGAGGGAAAGGGAGAGAGGTATAGGCAGTGGCAACTGCCCAATCTTTCCTCTCTTTCCCAGGGACCGGGCAAATATCTTCGCCACCGGAAAACTTAAGCTCGCCGCGCAGAAAACGGACAGGATAAAATTTTACAGTCGAGGTGGCGGCTGGCAAACGACTCGATCGACCCTCCGCGATCCTAGCCGACCCTCTTCGAGACTGGTTGCTCGGTTTCTGCGTTAATTCTTTACGGAATGACATGATATCTTTCCTTGGCAATTTTTTTCGCTCGTCTGGAGTTGCTGGTTGTAATGCAGTAATCGGGGGGGGAATCACTACCAAGTATGCAGGATGAAATTCGTAATAAATGCTGTGTTCGAAACACGTTTCTGAAACGTGTTATTTTAATGTTATCCGCAAGACTTCGTGAAACGGAGCGTTGAAAACATTCCAGTGGATTGTTTAAGAGTTAACGTCTTCAGGAATGATACAAGTTATGTACTGCATACGAGTTTTTCCCTTGCACCGTCGATCTTCAAACTTTTTCACCTTCCTCAGGGTTGCGAGTTTCATTCGTGAGCGTCGGACAGGCGTGAACAGTTCCAGGTGCGGTCCGGCGTTGCGTCGATCGAGGAATTAGTTTTTACGGTTATTATCGTGATTAAAAAGGAGACGATGGGAGAAAAAGATCGCGGGACCGGTTACGCGGGGCTGCAATTAAACGCGAGGCTCTATTTTCACGGGAAAGCCCGTCGCTCGGCGAGATGCGCTTTTTACGGCTTTATTATCGCGCGCTATCGTAATGGCCCACTAAAATTATCGGTTTACGATGCAGCGCCGGGATCCAACGTCACCCATCCCACCCACCTCTCGCCGGGGGTGGCCGGAGCATATTGTGGAGCGGGAACCACCCCTGGATGACAAAACACTTTTCACCGCGCCCTCCTCGTGCTTTCAGGATTTTAATGCAGTTTTGATTATGAAGCCGATGGGGGGGCACATCTCGGTTTCGCGGCGTGAAACAAACCCGACAAAACGCGCCCCGTCACGCGAGGGTCTGCCAAACGGCGGCCCTCGTCGCCTCGTCATCGCGCCGATTCCGAATTTGAATTTTTCATCGAGCCCGACGCGACGCGACGCTTTCTGTCCGCGCGGGGACGATTTAATAAACGGATTTAATAAACCCTCTCACCCGTTTCGCGGCAAGGCGGCAACAATTTTTGCCGATAGGGGTGAGCGCACGGTGGAATTGTCTTTGGAAATTCCGTTTCAACTGGAGGAACGATGTGAAACATTTAACCCTCTACGCTCCAGACGTTTTTCACTGGAAATACTCAATATTTCCCAATGAGAATACTTTCTTCCAATATTTCACGTATTGATGCGTCACACAAAGTTTAATAGTAAATATCAAGCTTCACCGTTTTGCTGTGTCAAATCAATTGGCGCCATTGGAGCGCAAAGGGTTAATAAAGTGAAATTCACGTGTGGAACTTCTAAGTCCGTGGAAGGAATTAAAAGTTCTTGAAAAATTCGGAATGATTTTTAGTGAGAGTTTATTAGCGTTTGAAGCGCGTGTTGAGTATCTGAAAGATACAGTTTTCCCCGAGTGAAATGATCATTTCCGTTCGTCGAAAGTCGATGAAAATTCGGTCGTCCGCTCGGTTAACCTACTTACGGCGTCCACGATTCGGGAGAACAGGTCCGGAAACGTTCCGGCGCGATTGACAAATCGCTGATACTCATGGCGGTCGGGTTCGAAGCTCGTCGTTACTTTTTATGGCGGCCGGGGCGGGGGGCAAGAACATATGACACGGTTCCGCCGCGAAAAAAGGCATAAAAGCCGGAGTTACGACGGGGGTGTCTCCCGCATGACCTTCCGGCGCCGTGACGAAATTTAGTGCTCTCCGAGTGCATACATGAATAATGCTTGAATTTGCTTATACACACGCCCCGCGGATCCGATTTATATGGTTTTTGGAAACGCTTCGAGCCGGGTGTAGATCGAATGACCGGGGAAACGTTCGCGGGGTGAATTCTGGCGAGAAATGGGCTCGTTCCGGCTGAATCGGTGAAATAGAGGATCTCGCGTTTATCTGAATGATAAAGGTGCCGTAATGCAACGGTGCAATGAGAATAATGCGATGCATATTAATTGCGATCGCTGAACCGAAAGAAACATTTCTACAGAGAAATATAATGAATATCTTCAAATCATTTTAAGTCTCCAAATATTAGAATGAACAGCATTTCTTCTATTAAAACAGTAGGAAACATATTCTATTCTTTTGGAATGACAAAGCATTAAATAGAAACTTGATCAAACTCAATAGTTTACACTTAACTTCATTAGGTGTCTTAAGGAAAACGAAATTCGCAATGTATCGTCAATAATTAAAATATCTACGAAACGTTTACAGAATTATTCCGTTCAGGTTCTATAAAATACAGTTGTTAGGGAATTTAAGGGAATGCGATTCAGTGTTAAGTATTGAAGTATCCGCGGCACGAAAAAATCATTTTCATAAGAGTGTACGACTGCCCGGTCGAAGCAAACCAACGACACCGCCGCGGTGCGCGGCACGGAGGCGGATTCGTTTCCCGCGCACCAGAAACACCAGTAACGATGATTACTGTCGCGCTGGCAACATTTACTCTCCGTCGGCGCTCGCAATTATCGGAGAGCTTCCATTAGTTAACTGCAGTCGATACGTGCGGTGCACCGGGGTGCTCGCATCAAAACATCATTACTGCACGGACACGAGAACGCGGGAGTCAGGGCCGCGGCTCGGTATTGGTAATCAATTTCCTCGCTGTACAGAGAACCGCGGACTAATGCGACGCGAACGGCGAGCTTTCGCATTAGCGGGGATCGAAGAGGCGTCACTGTGATCATTGCCCATTACAAAATGAATTGAATAGGGTGTCGGTGCACGCTGAACCTCGCGCTCTTACAAAATTTTTCCAATTGTCCGAACAAAAACGCCTCGCCGCGGGTACCGTTACGTTCGTTATTGAATTTAATCGTTGGTGTATCGATTTATCAGAACGAACGACTCCTCGTAAAAGGAACAACGATAAAGTATCCAATATTTCTAGATAGTTTTGAAGAAAATAACAAATGTATCAATTACACTGTGCAAAGAGAATTATTCAATGAAGAAACGTTTAAGGTTAAAGTGAAATGTGGTCGTTCGAAACGTTCGTTTACCGAGTGAAAACGCGGCCTTTCTCACGTATGATCGCTCCTCCGGGCAATAAAGATTTACAAAACTTATTGTCAGCTTTGTTTTCATGTAAATATTATTGCGCGAAAGAGAGCAGGTTCACAGAAGAGCAGCGTGCACCGGGAACAGCAAAGCCTCGGTTATAAATTCAGACGCTCATAAGCCGTAGATGCCCGCCGCCGCATTCACGATCGATAAAATCATTTTATCCGAATATAATGCTTGCTCGATTCGCGCGCGGCTCCTCTCTTTCTCTCTCTCGCTCTCCGTCCAGCGGTTCAACCCTCTTTATTCCGCACTTTCAACGCTCCCTTTCTTCCTCCTTTATCATCTTCTGGCTCGTTTCGTCCTTGTTTCGATCGCGATCGTGATTTCATTGTAATGTATTCGAGCGATCGGTTCGCAACGGGACCCCGAATCTTCTGTGGCCCAACCCCTCGCCGCCCCACCCCCCCGCTCCGCGCCACTTCTACGGCGGCCGTTGTTCCTCCTACCCGCGATACATAATTCCAGTTCGACAAATTCGATGAGCACTGTAGACCGTGAGCATCCTTCCAGCGTGTAATCGGGTTTCCTGGCGGCGTTGCGGGCAAAATCGCTGCGCCACCCCCGCGTGACGCGAATTTTAGGGGTTGGCCGGATCGCGCTCGGCCACATTGAAAATTTGTATCCGTGCCCGACGCCGCCCTCGATTTTATCAATACTTTATGATCTGTTTAGCGGCGACACTCGCTCGCCGGATAATGAAAAACGCGGCATTCATTTTTTATGGGATGGGATCGAATGGCTTTCGAATGTCGAGCAGACATTTCGATCGGGAAAATTATTTCCAGGTTCACTGCGATCAACGAATAATTAGAAACTGTGAAGCGTCTTTTTCTAGTCCTTTACTACTTGTTCCTTAGAACTCTTATCGTGAATAGATATTCTTAAACACCTACACCGAATTAACCTTTAACATTATATTCGCGCATATCAAACGTGAAACATTGATTTCGAACGGTATTTTAATTCTCAATTAACTTCGTGCAGCGTACGTAAAACAAAATGCCGTAAAATCTATCGAGATGCTTGCGAGTCGTATCAGTTTAAGGACCCAGCGGACCGCCAACGCAGCGTTCCGCCGATCCGAAGGGGCATATCGAAAAATTGAATAAACACCGGCCGTTCTGCGCGAAGGGGTGGAGTCGGAAACGAGGGAAAAAAGAAATATCGTGGCGCGTACGAGCGCGCGGAAGGAAGAAAAAAAATGCGCAGCTCGATCGCGGTGAATTTCTCGTGGCTCGAGGGCCAGGCTGTAGGCGCAGCGCGGCGATCGCGCGTATCGGATACGCGTAGACAGGTTATGTGTGTCAACAAAGCGATTTAACACGCGACGTGTCACTGATAGCTCCCGCCGCAGCCGCGCGGCTGCGTCGCATCGACGCGGCCCGCTCGACGTGTGCAGCTCGGCTGCGTTTAATCTATGGCCCCGGCGCAAACGGTTTTTCCGAAAATTCCGACCTCCGCGGCGAGTACGCGCCTCTCTCTCCCTCTCTCTTCCACTCTTTCCCGCCATCGAACCTCCCGGTATCCTCTCCGTCGCACGCCACCCCCGGCAACCCTCTCTGGAATTTATATAATTGTTTTGCCGGGGTCGCCACTAAATCGTGTTCCGAGGCGCGATAGCGCCGGCGCGTCGTTTCGCGCTGATGTTGATGGGCGGTTCGGCGATCCCGCCAATAAAAGGATCCCGGAAAAACGTTCGACGTCCGATGCAGCCCAATTCCACGATTTTCGACGCTCTTTTCCGATTTTTACCACGCGCAGCTTGTATTTTTATTTTCGTCGGCTTTTCTATTTTCGGCTCTCTCTTTTTTTTGCCACCGCGACGGAAGAGGGAACCCGCGCCGCTGCCTCTCTGTCGCTCCGACCGATCGGACAGAGGCTAGGCGATTCGACCCCGGGGAGATTGAAAAGATTTCGTTGAATACCGACGTACCGCGGCGCGGAACGCTAAATGCGGCCGCGATGCCCTCTTCTCGGCGATTTACGCTTTATGGGTATTCATACTTGCTGCCGGCGCTGCGGATGATCGAGCGTTATGAGCGAGAACGTTCTTTGTTTCGCGCGAGTTTCGGTGTTCCAACGGTTGCGCGGCTAAGTCCCTGTGAGGCCTTTGATTTCATTAGCCCAACAAGCGGCGCGGAATGAGCACGCGCAGCGTCGCTGATTAACCGTGATCAATTCGTCGGTGAACCTCGAGCAGGTAACATATAATAACGTATGATCGCTTCATTTGCGATTACGCGCGATCAGTGCTTCGTTACGAGTCAATGCTCGCCGGGAATCGACGCGATACGTAGGAAAGCGGGCGAGACGATATCGATCCCAATAAGGAAAGCGCACCGCCGGGCGCCGATTGCGCCCAGTCAACTAATTCCAAGAGAGTGGACCGTCTGCAGACATCGGCGTCGTAATGGTGGGAAACGGCCGCGGACACCGAGCCACGCTGCCGCCATTCCGGGATCCCTTTCGAGGCCGAGCCGCTCGATTCGCGAAGGCAAGTTATTGGGTCCGCAGCTGTCGCAACCCCTCCCCCGTAATGGGGTAGCCGGCGCTCGAGCCGATTGTCACCGGCTACCTCGTCGTCGGGGTCAGACTCATCTCGTCGCCGGGTCGAGGGTTGATACCGGCGTTGCGCGGCACCTCTCCCGCCGCCGTCTACTTTCCTCCCCTTTCTATGCTCCGCGTCTGCCACCTCGCCCTCCACCCCTTTATATAGCCTGATTTTCACCCCATCTCCGTCGGCCCCGGCGAAGGCGTCAGCTTGTAACAGTCTCTTAAACTCCGGGCACCGGAGCCACTATATGTAGCAACTGCTGACGCCGTTATAAACTGCCGACACCCGACCTCCTCTCTCTCTCTCTCTCTCTTTCTCTCTCACCCCTCCCCCCCTTCCCGCCGTGGCCCAGGCAATCCTGGGACCAGACGCACCACCTTGGCAAACGGGAAAATAACGATCCGCCGAATTTCGCGCGGGAGCGTTAACGCGGCTCCTGACACGGCGGAAGAGCGGCGCCGTGTCCGGGAGCTTCATCAACGCGTCACGCCGACTTCATTTCGACGACGCTGCTGAAATATGGGGATTGCTGGCGACCGAATCTCTTCGGGGCTTAGCGTTGACCTGTTGGAGCTGGCTTTTTGCGTGTTCGCTCGTTGAGGACGCCTGGGCAGAGGAGTTTTCGGGATGCCTCGTTGCAAACAAGATAATAGGATTCGCGTTAGGAGATTACTTTGAAGGATACCGGAGATCTCTGTTGTACGAAGTTTGTAGATGTTGAACGGCTGAATATACGAGAATAAAATCAGTTGAAGTGGCCTAGGAATGTATCGTAGAAGAACGAACTGGAGAAGTTTGGGAGAGAGAGAGTAAAGAGTTTCGTCAGCTACCAGTGAACTCGCTAAGGCAATCTGGTAGACCCGTGCCTTACGTCGGGACGAGTGTTTCACGGATTCTTATATACGAATTGATTCGGAATTAGCTAGGAAAGACTAAGTGTGCTGGAGCTCTGTTGGAGAACTGCTAGAACTGCCGCAGAGTATATCTTCGTTCTGTCGGTTTACGACAAGCAAACAAAGTTCCAGAGAACACCCACGAGCGCTCGAAGGAAATGAAAGAACGAGTCGGTAAGAGAGCAGAATTCCCTTCGTCAGCAGCGTATCGAAGAATTTCAATAAATGGGTGCACGGTGGCCGACCCACGCGTTGACTCGCACCACTGGTCCCGCGAATCTAGAGTTACGCGTCGGCGATAAAGCAGCGCGCCACTAACCACGCCGTTCCCGAGGCAAATGCGGCTGTTTAGGCTTCTAAAAACGCGGCCGTGCCATTCGTCCCCGTCGGTGGCCCCGAGGAAAAGGAACCCATTACTCGCGATCTCTCGGCGATCTCGAGCGTTTCACTCTCCGCGTAACCGCTTTTTATTCAGATTTCACGGACGGAAAAAAGGCGGGCCTGTCCGAGGGGGCTTGCTCGCGGGCCAGATAAGGGGTCGTTTAGATTGACCGCTCGTCCTCGGGATGGCCCTAAAGCGTCCCGTTTACCATCTCCGCGCCATCAAATCTCTTCCCTACATCTCCGGCCGCCGCGCATGTGGAAGCGTTACGTACAACTTGCTCCTTCAGTTCCCCGTGCCGACCTAATCTTCATGACTTTAGTGTCCGCGCGGGGCAACGCGTCGCTCGAGACCGGGAATCCCGGGTTATATTGCTCGCCTCCGAACATTCGCCGTTTTATTCTCGCAGAGAAACAAAAGGCTTATCAATACCGATGGAACACTACGTATACACGGATCTTCACGCGTTACTCCTTTCTAACAAGCTACCGGAATACTGAAACATGGAGTGAAGAACCACAGAACATTTCCAGGAGATAAATCATAGACGTTATTCCTTATTAAACATTTCCAACGATTACTCATCATCGGGTACCGTTCCCGACATTCTAAAGAATCCGAACGCTATTCCCTGAACAACACCGAAATTGACCCATCATAAACAACGTCCGATTTCGCAGCGCAGAAGCCGAAAATGTTAACCGAAGAGCACTTTGTGCGGAGCTCGAAATCTGTTTAAACGTTCCGGGAACCGACGCGGCCGTTCGGCCGTTCGAAAAAAGATATGGCCGGCGTCGAAGGAGTGGGACAGAGAAGGAGAGCACACGGGCGAAAGCGGGGAACGGGGACCGAAACTTTTATCCGCGAGAAATAGAATACGCGAGTGGTTTATGGGTTTACGCCGCGGGAGGATTCACGGGGCCCGGCCGGCATTTTTTATATTCCTACGGCCTTTTCTCTCGTTTCTCCGCGCGCACGGCTACCCGGCCGCGCCGTGGGGGCTCGCCGTGTGCGCGGAATTTGAATCCCCTTGTAATAAAATCCGGGCTTTATGCGACGGGCCGGGTACCCCGCGCGGTCTCGCGCGGCTCCGCGCATTTACCTACGAAAAGGTGAAATGTATACAGGTACGTTCCGCCTATACAGCCGTGTCGCTGATCAGGTATAAAGCGCCGGTGACCACGGCCCGACCAACCGCGTCCCGCACGGCAGATGTAAATAATACCTCGAAATTGCTACCAGCCTCCGTCCACCACTCTCCCAACCTCCCCTCTCTCTCTCACTCTCACTCTCTCTTCGCCGTAGCGTTCTATCCCTCGTTTGCGCTCCTTTTCTTCTGCATTTTAATTCTTGAGCCCCGACGCGACGCGACGGCACGAAATTGTGATTAATCGAGACGGTCGTCCACGTTAATATCGAGCGGATCGCAATTCCCTGTCGTCCAGTTTTTACGAGACTGCTGGCTTTCTTTGTCACTCTTTCGGACTCGACGGTTGTACCTTCTTTCCTTAGATCAGAGATCGTTGCTTTCGTTTTTATCTCTCAGGTTTCTAAACTCGTTCGTTGGGCTTTGTTCATTTCTGTCAGCTTGGGAATTCTGAGAGTTTCATTTTCATTGCGGAATGAGGATTGATTTGTTTGGAAATTCTATGTTTTGATGATTGAATTTGGAGTGATATCGAGTTATACGTGGCGAGAAGGAGAAGTCAAAGTATGAAATAGGTGTTACTGATATTTTATGTGGGAGATTGTTCGTGCTTAATGCTATGTTTCTCTGGAGATGTCAAAGTTCGACAAGGCGGACCGCTTGGCCAGAGACCGAACGAAAAACACTTCTCTTCGCACGATTCGGTTTCGGTCCCGGTATGCCCGCAATGCACGGGGCGGAAGGATTCCGGGGGCGGAGAGACGGGCGGGAAGAAGGAACGGGGCCGGTGCAGTTCTGCGAGTCCTCCGGTAATTTGTAATTCGCAGGTGGGAAGCGGAGAGATGCGAGATACCGGGAAGATTTAGTGGAGAGGAGCGCGGCAGAACGAGCAGACACGCCGTGGCTTGTCGAGGGGTTTTTGCAAACGATGTACCGATGTCGTGCGTGACTTTAACGAAACGACATTTAGTATGCACCGGTTGGCTTTTCCTGGAGGTTTCCTCGCTCGGAACTTATGCTGCGGTTGTCTGTCGTTAACTCAAATTTCCAGTGACACGAAAGTGATCACCCTCGTTTTATCAAACCACCGTTTGAACCTTCACAATCCTACATTACGCAATTAAAAAAACCCTCGTTTTATCAAATCACCCTTCGAACCTTTACAATCCTAAATTCTACAACAAAAGGGATCGTAAAACCATAATTCTCGTTAATCACTTCCAAAACTGCATCAAACGCTACATTTACTCTCAAGGATACATCTAGAAAACAGAATCCCCAAAAACTGGTTCTTCACTTGAACACAAAGATGCCTTAATTTCCATAGACAAAACCCCGACGCTAACTGCTCCGCACCCCGTTAAATTTCACCGTCGATAGCCATCCGTCGTTTCCCCTTCGACGCTCGTGTTCGTCCCGTCTAAAGTCAATCGATCGCCGGGAACCTCGATGAAATCGGATCATCTAATCTCTCGTTAAGCGTCAGTCGACGGTGCTGGGGTGTTCGAGGCGACCGGGCGGGTGTATAATTACCCGAAACGCGATGCGTGTGTGCGCACGCCTGCGTGTGTACGTGTACCGGGCGGAGGTGGGGTCGGAACGGTGACGTTGATAGCGAAGTCGAAGTAAATCGGATTACTCGGATATCATCTGCGTAATGTATGTATGCAGGCATGTATACATGAGCGCGGTGCGTCAGAAGGCAGAGGGGCGGGCGAGGCGGCAAGTGGTGTGCGCTTCCTCCATGCTTGAGAGGAGTAAGGGTGGCTCGGTCCCGGCCAGATAAAGGGTGCAGTGCACGCGCGGGAAATGTCCCGGCTACGACATGTTTTTCTAGACAATTTGTTCGGCAACATTAATCACCGGGAACGCCACGGAATAAGCAGAAGGGTCGCGCGGCGAGGGTCGACGCACGAAGGACGTCATGCTTCCTGTCCTTTATCCCGGCTCTACCGTGGAAGAATGCAGCGGGGGACGGATTGCCGATTATTCGATTCGCCCGCCCCCCCACGCGGCGGCGAAATCCTGCGTGTCTTATTCAAGATTCTGTTTTCCATCGGTACCGTCGAATTTACGATTGGTCTAACCTCGATCGTTCGAGTACACGTAATCCCGGTAGGAATTCGAATCGCCGCAGATACGCGGAACGATCCGAGTAGTATACTCGTATAATTATAATTCGCGATTTGCGTGAATTCTGCCGAATTAATTGAGTCGCCTAATGAATTAGGCACCTTGAAAAAATGTGAAAATCGACCGGCGCGTCCGATCTCCAGCGAGGGAACGAAAATCTCCGGTAGTACGTAAAATGGTCGAAATGCGCGCAATATATTGGTGTAATCGTGAGTTGCGAATTAGGTAAATTCGCCCGAATTAATTAGATTATTATCCAGTTGTAAGGGGCGCCCGTACGGCGCGCGAGCGTGTTCCGTGAAATTGCATTCCGGTCGAATATAATTATATAAGTAATGACCGCCCGCTGGACAACTTAATAAACCAGAATCCGAAAAATGCGAAGCAGAATTGATCGAGCAGCGCGGCGGCGCGGCGCGCACCGCAAAAAGAATGCCGCGTTTGTGCGGACGCCGGTAAAAAACGATAGGGGCCGAGGGGGAAAGTAAGAGATCTCCGTACGGTATGCGAAAATTGCCTTCCTTATCGAGCACGAGCTCGTAACTTCGCATTAATCCGCGTTTATATATTAAGCCGCGTGCACTGGCCGCGTTTGCGAGCCAGCTGCACACCGGCCTCGTCCCCGGAGCAACGCCACCTTCGCATCCACCACCCCCGCGTCCGTGCAGGAAACTACGAGACGCGGCGCACAATGCCGTGAGATGATTATCTGGAAAACTAATTTCACCGATGCGCGCGCGCGCGTGTTATTGCTGTTGCCACCCCCCCGCTCTTGTAAACGCTTTCATTGTAGGTGTTGCGTTGCACTTGGAGAAAGAAGTTATTAGCTGCAGACCGAACGTTTCTATCTTCAAGCGTCGTGTTTTCTATCTTTTTCAACGTTCCACGAGAAACTAATCAGTGTACAAGAAACCAAACAGTCGGACTTATACAACCGAATTCGAGTATAATCGGAGACAAGCGCAACTTACACCCTCGTTTCCAAAGTTCTTAACGAACGTCGATATAAAAGAGCCTGTCAGCGGTAAACCTTCGTCCCCCTAGGCTTCGCCGAAAGATACCAGTTCGCTCGATAAAAAGACAATTCTCGATCCGATATTATTCACTGTCTAAATAATCAAACAGGGCGTGTCCGCGTATCAAGTTCGCATCACGGCTCCATCCAGCGCGGCCGCCGCCCCCGCAGCGTCACGACGCCAGGCATTTGTCTCGAGATAACAACAAAACGGGCGGCAATTCCACGGAATCGCGGGACGGTCCGCAGCCAATCTACTTATCGGCACTTCGAATGTATTCCACGCGATGGCTTGCTTCCTGCCCCCAGTGTATCCCACCCCCGCCCTTCACGGCGAATATAACGGCCGACAATTTCCTATAAGTCCGGCGGTGCCCGCTACGGTCCGGCTTGACGGGGAAACTTTCGACGTCGAATTCTCTGGCCGCCGCGACGCCCACACGCCGCGTGCACACACGTACGTACATACATACGTACATACATACATACATACATACATCCGCCTCGCACGCACGTACGCCGCCCGGCTATTTGTAATTTTCATTATCTCCGCGTAAAGGGGAACATTTAGCCGTCTCGGCACGTAGGGAGTTAATAGGGGAACCGGCCCTTGGGGGTGCGGCTTCGTTTTCGGACCCGGCAACCGACTCCCCACGTTTCCCCGACTCGCCAGGTGATTCGGCACGCGGGCCAGGAATCACGGCCGCCAGCCGATGCTCGGTATACATCTTCCTGCGGGCAGGATCGATAGTCCACTGTTTCGATAATTCGGCCGGGCGTGATGCATCGCCCTCCTTGGGAAACGCGATCGGTTCCACCGCGACGCTCTGATTCCGGGAGAACGTGTTCTTGCTCGTCGGCATGCGGGAGTTTCGAGCTTAACTGCGCGGTATTCGGGAAATCGGGATTTGCGAATACTCGTGGAATTGTACATTTGTTTAGATGTTCTGCAGAATATTCGGATACGGATTTTTAGACGATAATATAGTTTATGATTCAGCTATAGCTCCGTTATGTACCATTTGTGGTATTACAGAGTTCAATGAACGAGACATACGGTTATTGCATTTGCTGCAGATTTTCCTAAGGAACATAATTTTAACACGTTAAGCGTCACGAAAAGTGTAGAGTTATTCTTCTGTAGCAAAGAAAAGGAACAATTATTGATTATATGGCGTCACTATCTTGCAGTACAGTATTATCAACTTAGTTATTAAACATTTTCATTCGACATCAATCTTGTTACAATTGTCTTCATGTAATTCAGAAGCGTTGCTCATCGGTCACTGACATGGCTTTTGTGTTAAGAAACGTCGTGACAACATTTTTCAATGTTCACTAGGTGTACTATGCAAACAGCTTAGTTGTTGATATTTTACAAAATCGACTGTAGTGTTGAAAGTGTGAAGGTAGTAGGTGCAAGAGTAAAGAGTCAATGTAAGGAAGTAGAAGTGGGAGGGGAGCGCAAAGACAGATACGTCAGATACCGAGGTTTCGATCCCCGTTTGTTGATTCCGCGCGCGACGTTAGACGCCGTTTCTGGACGCAACAACAATTTCCTGAAATCTGACGAAATTGGCCCCCAAGGCCGTGGCCGGGCGGAGGGGGTGGGCCAGGACGGCCGCGTAACGGCGTTTATTGGCTGCTTTAAGGCCGTTTCTATGCGCGACACATTGTCGCTAAATAACGCGCGAGAGAGCCACCCCCTTTGCGCCCTCGACGAGCGTTCCTACTCGACGCGTACGTGCCATCCCACATGGCACACACGTGTACGCCTACATCCGTGCGCACACACGCGCACACGCACGGTCCTGCGAGGCAGTGTGAGACAACAAAAGCTCCGGAGCTTCCGTGGGAGATACGAGTTGGCCAATATGCGGGCCAAAGCCTTTGAGATTCGACGGAGGCGATTGGAAGTCGTCGATGACCGGCTTCTTCCTCCCTGTTTCACAATCCTTCGGGAGAGAACAGCGTCGTAAAGGGATTAGGTGAACGCGGAGAAAGAATTGCGGGGGTTGGTATTTGCATCGACCAGCCATAAATCTAATATACCATTTTCTACATGCCCGCGGCAGCGACTCGAATATACAACAATGGAGTTCGGTATCAGAATTTTAGGATTCCGCCTGTGATTACGGACGTGGTGAATTAATATTTGAACGGAAGATTGATACGAACATGGGAATTCATATGTTAGAGTATCAACTACGAATTGCTCATTCTTCCAACTGAATTTACCTCTTGACAAGCTGATGCAGCGATATACTACTTACGCGATGAAACGATCTGTCAAGTTTTCAAATTGGTTATTCAAAGTAACGCGGATCAAATTTGTATAACTCCATTCTCCGACTGTCTAATGTCTCAAAACACAATGCGAAGTCCGCGAAGGGAGCGGCGATGACACAATTTCCTGCGGAATCATCCCTCAGCCCCGGACATATTAAGAAGCGAAGCATAAAGCAATTTTCTATCCATTGTTCCCCTTCGGCAGCCATTATCCGAGGACGCGGCGACCGACACCTATCGCACACACGAACGGAGATGCGTAACGGCGCGGCTGCGAAAGGGTTGGAACTCGACCCTTGCGTTTCCACGTTGGCAGAGACCGAGGCGGGGAGGCGAAGAGAGAATGAGGGAGGAAGAGAGACGAGCCGAAGGGGGTAATTCTCATTTGGGTGTAATCGCGCTCGCAAAACTCCATCACACTTTCCTAATAGAGGCCACGGGGGAACACACGCCGGTCGAATGGCTGTTCGGACGCGGCCTCTATGCCGGCTTCAACGTTACATTTCCGTCAGCGTTGTGTACGTGCGTCGACGAACCTGCATCCGGGACGGCGTAATGGGGGACACGCATTGATAATAGAGATGACAGCCGAGATGCTCTCCCGGGAACTGACCGCGATTGTTTAAATGCCTGGACGACTTGGGAATCCGCGGTCCCTCCGTTTAACGGTTGACTCGTGGAAGATGGTGGGAACGAGGAGGCGTGAGAATGATATCAGTATATAAACCTCCTGCAAAGATGCCGAGGTACATGGTTAAGAACTGGACAATGCGGAAGACAATGATGATGAAGCGATAATGCAGGTCTATGTCTAAGCTGTAGAGTAAAATTAACTCCCTTCTTCACGAGACAATTGACATTTGGCATTTATAGAAATACGTTAAATCTTATAAATTGTATTCAATAAAAAGAACGCTCTAATATTCTTCATGTATACATGACTGCTCCTAACGTGCCCTCGCAAAATTCACGAATAACCTTGCAGATATTTCGGTATTACAGAATCCAGCACGCCTGCAACCTCTCCGAAATCGAATTTCATTCAGGATATAATTTGCGGAAGTGTCCGATCCGCGGGATTAAAAGGGGCAGGCAAAATGGAGGAAATGTAAGCAACTCCAGGCTGGCTTTCGCGTTCGACATATTTCTTCGCGACAGTTTTACGCGGTTTCGGCGGAACACTCGCGAGAATCGGAGCAAGGAGAGCGCGAGCGGGGAAGAGGGGGTCCAGGTGGGGCTGGATCGAGATTATCGGCGAAGAACCGAACCGGAAACCGGTATCCCGAGCACGAAGCTCCTCCATCACTCTGCGCGGAGCGGGTTACGCCGCCATTGCTCGCACGACGTCTACGTAGCAAACATCCGCGCGCAGTTTCCGGAACGGTGCCCTCCGCCGCGTCCTTCTCCACCTCTTCCACCACCTCCGCCATCGCGGCACTCCTCCTACGATCACCCCCAGACCATCGGCGATGGTCCACGTATAACGAAATCCACGGGAGCTCGGGACACGCGTAAGTATCACGGATCGTTTGACCTATCGAACCGTTGATCCTGGGTGGCCATTGATTTCATCCTACGACGATAGAGAGCATCAAACTTTCAACGAATACTTCATTTTATTCCCTCCAAGCAAACTGATCGAAAGGTCGCTCTTATATTCCGCCTTACAACACGATCACTCTCCCCAGAAGACAGGAAATCAATTTTCCTTATAAATTCATCAATGCCGATTGTACTAATTGATCGGTGGAAAAATCGAATCGCGGTTAAAATTGCAGCCGCGTTGAATCGGCGAGCCGCGCTTCAATGAAAATAGCGCTATTGAATTGATAATCGAGTTGGCTTCTTACTAGAACGATCTTTTCCGAAACTCGAGTAAAAGTTCCGGAGGAAGTAACAGGGAATCCTATTAAATACGAGTATAACCGATATAGGGAGATCTAGAAAGGTCTTGCAGGAAGAGTTCGATTCGTTCGATTCGAAATAGGAGATACAAATGTCACTGCATTCTGCGATGAAATAAAGGACGCCTCGCGAATGGATTCACTCTGTCGATTCCGCAAGAAACCGCGCAGCCGGCTATTGTTCGCGGGGAAAAACATCGCGGGGTCGCAATTGTATTCCGCGCGAAGGATTCCAGAAGGCGGGGACCGACGGCGGGGAAGAAAAAGCGGCAGACGTCGCAATTACAGAACAAAGATCAGCGCGCCGGAAGGGATAACGAGCTCCAGAAAGGGGTGGCTGTGTGTGGGGTGTACGTCGCGCAAGTAAATAGGCGAATTCGGTCGGGCGTGGATGGCTTAGTTGCCGCGATGGCACACCTGTGGAGCAAATTTACGAAATGTTTACGAGCGTCTGAAGGGGCATCCGCCCCCGTGCGCCGCGCCGCCGCCCCCGGATGGTACCCTTCGGGAGCACAATGCCGCGTCATTCGGTATTATTACATCGTCGCTATCGCCATCCCGCGGAAGCAACAGGGACAACCGAATCCACTCTCTCTCCGCCTCTATCTCGCGCGCTCCATCTTTTCACGCTGCTGCCGCCGAGCCGCTAACGCTCGATACTTTTCGTTTCTCCGAGTGGTTCGGTGCTTGGAATTCTGATTATTATTCAAACATTCACGCTTCTTTCCAGATAAGATTCCCTTGAAGTGTAGACCGCGTCTAACAATGATCCCTTATCTTACCCCTTAATCGCGACAAGCAATCTTTTAAAATAACCCCTTTGAGACTGGTTATCAAAGCGGCGTGATTAAGTAATGCTCAGTTTGTTCCTCGGATAATTTCACTCAGCAACTCCGCTCTCCGAGTAATTACTTTATCGAACATTAGCATCTCCGTTGGTGTTTCAGTGGTTCATTTCCGAAGTGTTTCCAGCGTTGCGTTAAACCTGCGAGGATCAACGAGCGGTTACTCAAGCGTTAAGGTAGGTCCGTGAACTGCGGGACGCGTATGCGGATCACTCACCGGTCCACCTAACAATTATCAGTTTCTTAAATGAATCCCTCGCGCAGCGGACCCCGCCCACGGGCCCTCGGAGGTGCGTTATCCCCGAATTTATAGTTCCCTTTTCCACACCTCGGCCGCGTATTAGCCGTACCGATCGGAGGGCCCTTACCGCCGCTCGGTATCTATTTAAAAAGCTCCGCGGCGGGAATGAATTGTCGACTGGAAACGCCTCGGCCGGCCACGGTCGCATTTTACCCGGCCGAAAAAAGCCGACGTATATATAGCTGTATCAATTACAGCGGTGTATTCCCGCGCAGGGGGAGATTGGCCTTCTCCCGTTTCTCTTCCCTGCCCCATCCCCCGCCAGGTCGGCCGGCCCCCGGCTTTTTCTCCTCCCGGTGGTTCTCCTTCCCACCCTGAGTTATGAATGTGCCCAATTACATCTTAAAAGCTGTGCTCCATTAATTTTCACAGCTGCTGCCGCTTAATTGGGAGCCCAGCCTGATAATAAACCCCGGAGCTTGCACCCGGGGCCCACTACTGCGTTTATGGTATGCGAACGGCGCGAGAGGGAAACAGGCGCGGCGGCGGCGGCGGCGGCGGCGGCGGACGGGGGAGAGTTGACGTCTTCGCAAACGATCGCATCGATCGGCCGCCGGTTTACCCTCCTCGCCGCGGTGTCGTTCGGTTTTACGACTCTGACCTTGATTCCTGCGACCGTCACCCCGGGTAACCGCGGGATCCGCGCGCTTTAAACGCGATACTTCCGCTATGCTCGCGACGAGCGATCCGTATTCGCGTGACGACCAAATTTCTACTCGGTTGTTCCTTGAATCTAATAAGGTGAATAGAGACTGAAGAGGAAATACGGTTAAGAAGCTGGAAGAATAAAGGGTTCCCTTGACTTTAACGGATCGAATGTAGTTCACGTGGGAAAATACAGAAAATGAAAGAAATATGAAATTATATCATTGAATCGTTTTATTATCACTGCACGCTTGCCGAATGTCAATAGTATTATTTATTATTTATTTACACATTTAACGTGTTAAATATTGTTCTATAGAAGCTGGACACTAAGTATTTTTAAAAGTCGCTGCTACTATATCAATTTGTATATAAAATAATTCCATTTTCCACGCGCCGGACTTCCCAAGAGTCCTTCCCCGAGAACATCGCTCGATCAGTCTACGGGAACTCTCGAAAGAATCGAAGATTCACCGCGCTCGCTGACACCGCGCCGATAAATTCGTAGTCCTTGGCCGCCCCCAGCGCGCGACAATAAAATTCCCGGTACAACGGTCCGCGGACTGAATAATCCGCGGTGACGACGTCGAAGGGCGCATTTCCATAGATCATAGCCGATGCGCGCGGCGCGGCGCGGTGCCTCGAGGATCGCGCGGGTCGCGAGGCAACAATGACGCGGCTCGGCGAGGTCCGCTCGCCGCGCTCGCCCGCGTTCCATAAATCGGCCGGCCCCCGGGGGCCCCCTTTTCAATAGGAATCGTTAACATCGGCAACGGTTATTCCATAAAGTTCTCGCGAACGGCGATCCGTGTCGGGTCGGCCGCGCGTCGTGGACGAATAAATCCGGGTCCGACCGGCGCGCGGGCATCAAGCCGGTATTAAAAAATAACTGATAGGGTCGTGGCCGGCCGATTTGCATGCGCTCGTTACTCGGCCCCGGGGGTGACCGCGCGGCGGCGAGGAATAAAACGACGAAAGGGCTGGCCGAACCCGGACGAGGAGCGCCGAGAGGCTCTCGCTCTCGAGAGCCGTCGTCGCGTACCCGCTAATACCCGGCAATATCTTTTGTCGCGCGGCATGTCGGGGCTGGCGCACGACGACGAGACGGAAATTCCGCGGCGAGGACGACGGCGAGCGGGGCCGCAGGTTGAAAGCTGCGCCGCAACTTTGTGCGCGGCTCGACGCGCGTTCCGCGACTGGTCGGCCGGCCGGCCGGGCCCCCGGTTCCACCCACCGCGGCTAAACATCTCTCGCCGTCGGCTTGCGAAACGTCTCGCGGTAATATTACCCGAAGCAAACGACCAGGTAAAGCCGTGCCCGCGCCACCCAAGTGGACCTTGTTAGCACGAATATACCCGACGACGACGCACCACCCAGAAACCGGAGGAGCCGTGCACACCGACGCGTAGAGTAACGAGAGAACGCCGCGGCCAAGGGACGCGGCGGGGCGGCGGGAGGGACGGAGCTGGCTCGCGGGTAAATAGAGACTCTCCTTTGTGGCTTCATTATCGAGATAAAGCCGCGGCTCCGGCGGGCTACGCTGCCCGAGTCTATTGTGATACCTCCGCCGGGGATCGGATCAGCGAGGGGGCTCGCCGTCGCTTGCTGAATTTTAGAACGGAACTTCGAAGCACGGGCTTCCGGTTTCAGGCTTCTACGAGGCGCGGGTCTATTCTGACCCGTTGCTGTGGTAGCGATGAGTACGTTGACGTGAACATTGAGAATTTAGAGATATGGATAATATAGTAGATAATGATGATGATCAAGGTAGTTAAGTACCAACGACTTCTCTGTAGAGAAAGGAAACAAACTTTGTATCGAATCAAGCGATTATAATCTCTCAGACAATCGTAAGCCTACTGACTCTTCGTGAAACAGCCTCGAAGAAGGGGTTGGTCTGCGTCACGCGTTAGGGGAGGTACGGCAGCGCAACGGGTTGACGCATGGAGTTGTCGCGCGTCGAGTCATGTGTCATTGAGCCGCTCGGGATCGAGGAACCGAGGTAAGTACGGTTTCCCCGACGTTTCGACGGAATCGGCGAGGAACGAGGAGAGATCAGTAAGAAAGAGGGAAAAGGAAAAGCCTGTCTTCGATGGGATAGGGGTCGCGAGGAGAGGCTAGCCGAAAGGGGAGGTGGGGCAATGGCCCGTGAACCACCGCTACGACGTAATGACGCGGCTCTCCTTTCAAAGATTGCATCGCAGGAAAAGCTCCGCGCGAAGCTACGTCCCCCTCTCGCCTGGCCTCGCTCGCTCGCCCGCCACCACCGCCCGTACTTCCTTCTGCGGGAATCGATACGATGGCTCCAGGAATCCGGAGGGTTTTACGTTAAAATACTGCAGAAAATAATGGCCCGATATACCTTCGACCGTGAAAGGATGGCGCTTCGTTCGTCGCGCTTCATTCTCCTCTCCCCCTTCGCCCGTCCGAGAGAGCCGCTCGTCGTCCCTTCTCTCACCGATTCTCTTTTCTCCGCGCTTCCTCTCGTTCGTTCGTCTCGTTCCTCCGCGCCCCCCCTCCGGCGGGATCCCTCGAATTACCATGCACGAGGAGTGCATCCCTCTAATTGCGCCTCCGACTCGATCGGCTCGGAGCGCCGCCGGGAAATTGGTAGGAAGGTAATTCATCCTGCCGGGTAGATAGCGGACACGGACGGACTCGAAGGATTTCTCGAAACAGACCGGCGCGATTTCGTGGAATCGGATCGCGATAACGCCGCTGTCACGGAACCCTTTCGTGAGCGTCAACGGTCTGTCAGATGCTTCGCGGTGCCGGTGGAACTGGTTTCGTTGTGCCTTGCACCGTCGGGACCATCGAGGACCTCGTAATCAATTGTTCCCTGATTACACCGAATCTTGCTCCATACGAACGTGTCGGTTCCAATGGAAACGAGCGAACGCTCGGCGGTAATTAAGTCGCCCGAGGAGCGCTCGGCTCGAACTCACCCTCCCGAAGCTGCGAAAAGACGATCAACGCGAGCGAAAGAAACAACGGGGGAACAAGATAACGCGAAACTTTTAAGACGCCTCTGATTTGATAGCGTGCGAGTCTCGTCCCCGTATTCAAAAGTTATAAGAACCAATTTAAAAATCCGCCGTGCTACTCCCGGCCTCTTTCCGTCCGCCCTTCCGTTCACGCATCCATTCAGAAGTTAAATCCGGTAATCTTAGTTAAAAGAGGCAATTATAGAGCGGACTACAAGGAAATACGACAGAGCCCGATAAGGGAAACTGATCGCTTTCCTTCTGTACTCCGTTGCGTCCGCTCGAACGCTTCCGCTTTCTTCCCTCCTCCTCTTCTTCCTCCTCCTCCTCCTGCTCGATACTCTGTGCTTCCGTTTATTTTTTCCGTTTATTCCGGCTGGAAAATAGGAACAACCCCCGATGCGGTGGAAGCATGCCGGAGGTCTTTTTTCTTCCGGCGCAGCGGGTGGAACGGCGAACTTTCCTCGCGATTTCGTGCGTCGGGACGGGACGAGTGGAAGTTGCAGCCACGACAAAAGCTCTTTTCTTGGTGTTCACCCGGCTCCGCAATAATAGGCGTTTCTATTCTTGGCCGGGCCGCCGTTAGCCATCTTAGGTGGCCGCGCCGCTTCTGGCTTCCCAGTGAGATGTTTATTTGCGCTATCTATCACGGCCGAGATAACAAGACTGTCGCGGAACTATTCCCGGGAGGTAATTACGCGGGAAATCGAAAGTAACAAGCGACTCGTCTATAAGCGTGCCGCTCGGCGAACAATGAAATTTGTCCGTGCAGCGTCCCCTTCGTTGCACCGGCTTTTCGACGGTGTGCGTGACTCTCTGGCGCACGCGCGACGCGTCGTCAATGCTTCACACGAAATCGTAATGTTTTATTCTAATATTACATGGAACTGTTAAGACTATAACGTTCACGTTCATGTCTTCGCGGTAATGAGTTCTCGAGAATTTCGCGTTGACTCGCGGACGTTTCTGAGCGAAAGAGGAATACGCAAATTTATTCACGCACCAATTAGCTTTCGGTATCTTCCGAATGGCGTATTAAATATTCGATGCAAAAGAAAATAGGATACTCGAACGGATAAATCATCTCCCGAATGGAATTAACATCCCCAGCGAATCCATCAAAACGCGAGAAACTCGTAACGTCTGTTACACCGTTCGGAATATCACCGGAAGCGAACCGGCGCGGCGCAGCGAGGATCTGGCTGCACAACAGTTGCATCTGGCCTGTAACGCAGCGGAACCGTCTGTCCCGGCAAAATTCATTCCCTTCCGTCGCTCTATTTGTCTACGGATCCTGCGCCGCGCTCCGGCTGCGGGGTGCAACAGCGGCTCCCTCGTTCTTCCAGGGAAACGCGTCAGCGAATCCCCGAATTCGCCGGCATTTCGGGCCTAATTTTCACGAGCCGCGGTGATCGATCACGTCACCGTCACGTTCCGCCCCGGCAAACACGGCCACGTGCATACATTTCCACGGCCCCGAAACGAGCCCCGGGCTTTTAGCCCGGCAACCCCCGTCGCAGAGACGCGAAAAGGCAACGGCGAAATTCACCCCGCTCCTTATCGGCGCCGACCGATTTTTCGTGTTTACCCGCGAGGAGATGAAGTGCCGGCGATACATCAGCGACGGAGCACGTGCGCGCGCGCGCGCGCCCGCGCGACCCTCCTCGCCATGTTTATGTATAAGTCGCGTGTGGCCACTCTCGGTCAGAAATTCCGAATCGGAACGGAAGATGGAATCGAGGGAATAATCGGGGAGAACGACGACGCCTGACGGCGCGTCGAATTGGTTTTCGCGTTCCGCTGGATTATCGCTGCCGGCGTCGAAGAGCGACGAGCGTTGCGGGGCGTGAATTATTTTTATAATCGAGAAGGAGCACGGAGCGGAGAATTTTATGCTAGATAGATACTCGAGGAGATCGTGAGTTATCGACGGAAAATCCTTGAGGAATGGATTCCTTTCGATCCCGGGATTTTATAGAATCCTTCGAGAACCTCGACCTTAAAGCGCGTAAGGGCGAGGACGGTTCGATTATTTCGCTAATAGAAAAAGAAGATCGACCGAAGGAGCTTCCTCGAATAAAATAAACGAACTTCCAGATCCACAGAAACTGGAGATCTCCGTTGAACATTAAAGCGCGGACTGCTGCCAAAAAGCTTCAACGGTATCCTCGAAATAAAAGAAGCACGGTTACTTCCCTGTCTCGGCGGAATCAAGAAAAAAAAGAAAAAGCATATCGCCGCGGCTTTGCCCGGAAATTAACGCGGTTTAATTTCGCGGCAGCGGCTGTCTCCGCGTAATGAGGATTAATTCCCCGAGACACGCGACGAGCCGGTAATTCCGCGCGCGTACATCAAACACAGCCGTGCGCGCGAGCCGGCGGAGCTGTCTGGACCAACTCTCGGAACAAGCTTCGAAACGAAAAGAGAAAAGAATCGCGCGGAGGGAAACAAAGCAAAACGAAATCGGAATAACCGGGAAAGAGGATCGAGAGCGGAGCTCTAGACAGGCCTCGCAGGGCCCTCTGGTCGCGATTTAATCCGCGTATTTTCGACGTTCCAGGTTTCGTTCCGTTCCGGCGGGCAGTTCGTCATCTCGTTGAGTCCGCGGTCGGTCGTAGGAGAGCCGGGCTGAACGTCGACGAAGGGACGAGCAGGAAACGTCGGAGGACCAGAGGGACAGAGGGAGGAACAGGGAGAAGGTGGGTGACGGTTCTGTAGGTGGGGAAGATTCGTGGATAGCGTAGGTTGAACGGACGGGACGTGGAAGGGTGGCTAGCGAGTCGGGGAGAACGGGGTGGTGAGGGAGACGGTGGCGCGAGGGTTGAGGTAGGAGGGCAGCGCAGCGTGTTTGCAGATCCTCTATCGGCCGCTTCAGCTCCCGATCCAGCATCCCCATTCCCGGTAGCCCCGGCTTCGCCTCCACCGGCAGCTCCATCCGCCCCTGGTGCTCGGGATGGTTTGGGGTAGAGCGGCAGGCGGCACGAGGCAGATAAGAGAATTGCACTGTCAAGCCGGAATGATATATTTGACCAACATTTCCATATAACCCCGGCAGAGGCGCTCTCGCGCATCACTCCGCTCTCTTACTCTCGGATTCTTCTCCTTCCTTTCCCTCCCGTTCCATTTCTTCCCTTTTTGTCTGCCCGTCTTTTTCCTCTCTTTTTCCCTGCCGCCCTCCCTGCGCCCGCCCCCTCCTGCCAGCCGCCAGCCATTCCTCTCCGCGATTCCTCTCTTTCGATTTGTTCGATTCGTTTTCCTCTTCTCCCCCTGATTCGTTCCACCCTTTCGCCCTGACACCACCTTCCTCCATCCAGCGCGGTCAACCCTCTCTTCTCGCCCTCCATCCGGATTCTTTCCTTTCACTCCGGCTCGTCCTCTTTATTTTTGTATCTATATCTTCTTCCGTTCCCTCTGTCCTTCTCCCTCCGCCCCGTCCCGGTTCCCTCCTCGCGCTCGCGTTCTCGTCTATTTCGATCCGCTCGCCACCCCCGAGCAGCTGCCGCCGTTGCAACCAGGAGACGCTCCGAAATTACGTTTGGGGTCAGCGCGCTTATTGACAGTTTTATACGGCGACATTCTTATTACAAATCCCGGCGTCCTATAACCGGCCGGGGCAGGATCTCGGTCTCCTCGCCGCGCAACCACCCCTTCTCTCTTATCTAGCGAACACCGAGCCGTAGCCGGATCCGATTTTCTGCTGCGAGCCCCGGCTGCCGACACGGAAAAATTGCTGGAATCCGTGGACCTCTGGGCTTTGACACGTAACTTCGGAAACACCGGGGAAATGGCGTCCGTGGAGCGGATCGGATTTTTTAGGGTGACCGGTTGATTAGGTTTAGAATGCTTCGTTCGTCGCGGAATAGGGATGAAATTGATGTTTGTTTTCCTTTATGGATAGAATTATGTGGGAATGATTAGCATGTCGGGACATTGTGTATTGGCGAACGTGGTATCTGCGATATAATCATTCACGGAGAAAGCGTTAATATATAGGAAAGTGTACGTAACGAAGGATACGGACGCGAGTTAATTGATAAGCCAGAATTGGGAAGGAAAGAGATAATGAGAGAAAAGAAATGACGTGCACTCCCTATTGCCTGAAGAGGAAGATGCACAGTTTCAGGGGGTGAAGCACTCGCGTGCTTTCTGCTCTTGAATAAGGGACAATACAATTTAGATAATTAAACAGATATCATGGAACCGTTATCTGTTGCGTGGATGTAAAACAGTTCTATTCCATTGTTCACGGAAATCTCCGTCGCCTCTTTCCAACGCACCCTTTTCTTCGAAGCATGAAACTCCTGTAATTCGTTTCGTCGTTCTCGTAATAACAATGTTTATTTAATAAGTTGCATTAAATAACATACAATGTCCTCCTCGATCGGATTCAACGAGTAATAAGTAGAATAAACCTATACTGAACTTTAAGAAAGTTACTTCTCCATTAAGGAGTCAACAATTCTCGTGCGCTACGAGCGCGAGAAGTTCAATCAATTGATTAATTTCGAAATGAAATATCCGTTCCGTTACAGGAGACAATGTTCAGATGAGATACTGCTCGCGGCGGATAGCGTACAAGGAGTTTATTTAATCGAAGGGAACGAAACGGAGGCGCAAAAGAATTAATTGCGACGGGGTTAGGATTGGAAATTAATCCGCGCTGACTTACGGGGTGTCCGGACAGTCGCAATCAATTCAGCGGAGATCCTTTACAGCGTGAATCAGATCGGAATCAGCCAGAGGAAACTTGCTTACTGAAATCAGCCGAATCACGCTGACGCCGCGGTTTATTCCCGGACAGTTCTTCCCGGCAACGATCTATCACCGGCGTGTACACGGGCTGCGCGGCGATCGCAGGTGCAGTTTATGAAACGTGATTTATCCTTACCGCGTCGATCTTATTTACGCGATTTGCGAGCGCAAACAACGCCCGCTCCGACCGCCCCTTCTTCCTGCCGCGCGCCCATTAAAACGCCTGGCAGCGCCGAGATTTTCATCGGGCGAACTGCTCGTAAAGCTCTCCGACTTTTATCTATCATTTCATTTAAGGGAAGATTTTTCATTCGGCCGATTAAAAATACAAGACGCCACGGATTCCCCGATCGAAGTCCAATTCAACGGTTGTAACAACATCATTCCCAACGAACATTCTCGAGGAAGATCGATTCCCGCGTTTCAAATGGAAAACCGAACGAAGCGTACAATATTCATATATCTTCCTCATTAAAAGTAAAATCTTACTTAACCTTTAAGAACTTTTGCTCGTTAAGCGGAATTCCCGCGGAGGTTTCTCAACGTGCATTCCCGACAGTTTAATAAACACCTGCGAGTGTTAAACTCCATCCAACACTCGAGATTACGATCGAACAACCGACGAATCATTTTTACCATTCGTTGAACGTTTTCAATTCCCGGCGGACAAGCGAAACTGAGTGGACACAGAAGTGGACGTTTAGAAGACGAGCGACGTATCCTAGGGGCGACTATACGGCCGCGATCGTCGACCACTGACTTCCTTTATCGACATTTTGATACAAAATGGCTGCTCACCGCGGGGTGTCCCCGCGTAATCTCTCTCGATTCAAATTAACACACGCAGCGCCCGCCGGGGGGCCGTGGCCGTGCCACGGGGAACTTGCGCCGCTGTATGGAAGAGATAATATCGCGGTGGATCCCCGGCCTCTTTGTCTTTCTTTTGGGAGAAGCAAGTCCGTTCATCGTTCCTACTTTTTCTCTCTCTCGCTCGCTCGCTCTCTCTTTTTCTCCGTTCCGCTTCCCCGCTCGCCGCGCCACACCATCCCCGTAACGTTAACGATCGCGCAGTAAAGAGACGAATGACAGGCGCCACGCCGGTTTTGACAAATCGCCGCGACGTGGGATGCCAGTCGGTGGATATCCGAGAGGGTCCCCGAAAAAAATACATCTTGTTCCGCGGCCCGAGTCCTCGGAGGATTGTTACGTTATTTTTCGGACGCTTTTTATCCGCTCCGCTGGACAATCTCGATGGAACTTCGGGGGATACTCGGTGGAAGGTTCATTCATCGCGAATCTGGTAATACCGAGAACTACGGGGGCCACGTTCGTGCTAAGTGCAATTCTGTTCCTAAATCTTCGGACCCCTCGATGTACGCTTTCTTCCTGAGAAACGGCGCTGTTGCTAACTTAACCCTTTCGCTACGGCAGACTTTGAGACGCACCAGCTGTACCGTAGGAATTCAGTCGCGACACCGAGAGACTTTTAGGGTGCAGTTCTGAGAAAGTGTATTCAAGTAATCGAAACTGTGAATTCCGCTCATTACAGTATCATTTATTTCTTTGTACTCTGCATTGAATTGTTACTGTACACGCTAGAAGTTCAACGTTAATTCGTGTTTTCCCACAGTATATCTAATAATCTAACATTTTTAAGAGCCTTTCTTCTATCACAAGTTTTCCAGTCGTCTTCAGACAACAGTAGTCAAAGATTCGGAACACGATTCCCACATCTCGAGAAGACGCACGAAATCGATATCAACTCTTCGGAAACACTGTGCAGAGTGAACCAACACTGAATCTATTAAACCCACCGCGAACTGCAACCCATAAAGCTAGACTTCAAACAACCCTCCCACGTCCGCGCGATCCTCTTAGGTAAAAGTCGGAAGCCTTGCCCGAAGTTTTTCGAAGCCGCGGGTCGGCGGGACCGCCTACGCCGGCTAATCACCGTTCGCCGGCTGTTCGCCGTTCAAATAGAGCGGCGAGGCGGCCGGGGAGACGCCCATTAGTCATTTATTAGTTCGCTATTGTTGTCCCCGGTCTCGGTCGCGGCCCACGGCTGCGTCGCGGCGTCGTCGCTGCCCGGAGGGTGGAAACGCGAAGGATCGCCGAGACCGCGGCTCCGGGCCGAGATTAATTTAATCCGGCGGTTCAGCGCATTTCAGCCCGTTCGAATTTCCTAGATCAAATCTACCGACAGAAGCCTCGCTCCGCGTCGGCGGGGGTGGGTCGGCAGGAATTCGGGCCGAAGTTATTGGAGTTCCTCCGGCGGAGCGTACCGGCGAGCATTCCACGGAGCGACGAGCGGACGTTGACCCGGCGGAAGAGATTTATTCCCGTGGACCCACGAAGAAAATGTTTTCCGGATTTCCCCGGAATATTTTCTTTCGGCCCTGCGCCGGAGGTGGGCGGCGGTGTGTTGGCCGCGTCGCGTGATTCAACGGACGCACCGCTAAGGTGAAGCTCGTCGAAGCCGACGCGGTTTCCGGCCGTGCCCTTCGCGAGGGCGACCGAACGCGTTATATCATCGACGACATCGTGTAATTCTGCTCGGAGGATGTGCCCTCTTCTGGCTCGACTCGCGCGCAAACCCTCCGCACCCCATAAATATCTCTGAATCATCGCGGTGCCCCTCGTTGTTCTTCCGACGCTCGAACACGTCGACGGGAACGCGTGCACCGTTGCTCGCGACCTTATGCCGCCGCGGATTTAGTGTCCCGAGGAGGCGTGGGAAATGTATCGGTTCCGCGAGGGAATTCAGATTTCGCGGAGGGAACACTGTGCTGGGAGTTAATCGTGGAATTCAGGTTAATCGGTGTTAATGCGTTCTTGTATCCTGGGAAGAATCGAATGAAGAGTTTTCAAGGATTAACCCTTTGCATTCGAGAGGTGACTCTTACTGTTTGATTTGATATAACAAAATTACAAAGTGTTGTATATAATACTAAGTTTCGTATAATGCATCGATATGCGAAATATTTATATAAAGCTTTGTTTTCTAATTTACGTATGTTTTCTCATTAGTTTCAAATAGTGTCGCCTATGTCTCATTGGAAATTGTCGAATATTTCTAGTGACAAGCTTCCGAGGGCAAAGGGTTAATCGAACGAAGGATACATTCGATTGCTACTATATTTCAAATATAAAGAAACAGCAGCGGATACTTTTAGCAAAGTCTCGTTCGAATCGGAAGAAATTGAGATCGACGAGGAACACGCTCAATGCGGTCGCCATGAAGCGCGTGAAACTTCCCGTACGGTCTAACCGAAGTCCGCAGTGAAATTCCAACGAAACTGGCGCATTAACGCTGCGATCTTCCCCGATATCGTATTTCAGGCCGTGTGTCGGCAGAATTTCGTGCGCGCGAAATATAGGCCAGCTTTCGACGAGCGATCAATCGTCCCTGTCCGACCCTCTCGGACCGCGCGCCGGTACAGTTTTCAGGGTGCGCGGCGTTTCGTGCCGATTTCCCGATCTCCCGCTTCCTGTCGATAGAAGCGGCGAACGGGTCGCGTATTGCGGAACACGCGGCAGGCAGCACGCGCAATCAAATGCTCGCCAGACCGTTTCGCGCGGTGCTCGTTTGCGCGGAAGACGAGCGGACGCGCCGGTTGCGGGTCGGCCCGTAGTCGTTCACGGAATCGGTCGGTCCGATTGTTTGCTGCACGCCCGATTAAACGATCATTGTACGATTCCGCGGGACCGGTAATGCCGTGGACGAGTAACCCGCGCGGAATATTATGTTTCCACGCGCGAGAATCGCGCGGTTTCGCCCGAATATACCCGGCGACCAACGTCGCTTCACTTTCGCCGCTTCGTCCCTTTGTTTCCAACGAACTCTACGAATTTCTGTGTCGTGGATCGCGTATTAGAATTATCTAATAGGAAATTATTAGTCTCGTATGTTCCTTTCTTCAATAAAGATCACTCGAAAAGTAAATTCCATTTTAATGCTGGTAGACGTGTGTCGTAAACAGAGTATGCTTGAAAATTAATAAGTTAGATGACAGTTGAATTTTTAACGAAATTCATTATCGATATTTATCGTTGAATGCAGTACTGGAGTGGTTTATTCGTCCGGTCTATTAAATTACGGAAAAGGTAAATAACGGTTCCCCTTCGTCCAGCAAAAGACGCCGATTCATCGCGAAAAATTTCATGGCTTAGGTAACACAGGGCTCACTGGTGGAACACGATGCAGGAAAACGTTCCTACGGACGGGATACCAGTCCGGGTTCCCGCCTCCTGACATATTATTTGACACGGACATGTTTATTCTCACCCCCCGCGGAAGCGGCGTGTAACACGCGCAACCCCGCGCGTCCTGCTCCTCCTTCGGCCCTATTACAGCGACGACGAGTGTGCTATAACGCCGCTGTCCATCAACCGCTACCGAAAAGAAACACAACGAGACCAGAACCATTATCGTGAACACGTTTCGCTGGAGGAACGCTTCCGGTCAGCTTGCCACGAATCTCGGGAATTTGAATAGAATTGGACGGGGAGGCTCGATCGCGTTGCTCGAGAGAGGTAATTTTTTGCACGAGCACTGCTTAACTCGGCTCGGAAGAATTTTTAACTAATAATTTCACCGGAACGTAATACTGGACGATCGAGAAATTTAAAACGCATAAATAATCGAAGAAGTGAACGCGAATGATTTGATTTTATTAAGTATGCAAATGAATCCCGTGCAGGTTTATGTGCTTCTAACAACTAGACCGTGAAATATTCTGTATGAATAAAAAAATGTTTACAAGTGGGTAAAATACACACTTCAATCAGGCTAAGAATGTTGCTTCACTTTTAATTCATAGAAATCGCGCGTGAAAGAAACAGAATTTTATGCGGTGGCAGTCCGCTGAACTTTCTTTACAGCCAATCGCGTGAACTTCCAGTTTACCTATTACAATCTTGTTAGCAGTAACACCCAATTTATATTCAAATAATTTGTTCATTTATCTAACAGCTACACAAACTTGCTATTAGCGTCCGTGAGACTTCTCGTAAACGAAACTTGAATTCCGTTCGAGTTGATTCGCACCTCTAATGAAGCATTCGCATTCGCAAAAAATACTCAATCTCACAACGATCCAATAAGCTTCCAGTTTCTCTCGCATAACTAGACCAACTGACACAATAACGCTCGTTCCAATGATTCTTAGTTGCATTTAGTCCAGGATCCCACAAATCTACCGGCTTCAGACGATCGTGCACTATGTCGCAGAAAATAATCTTCGTCTCGTTGAGAAAAATACTTCGTGGACGGTTTAACAGGTCCGAGGACGCTGTCGCGAGACATCGTCAAACGTTCTTATCATCTAAACGGCCGTCTTAACTCGTCGTGGGCGGACCGATATCAGCGTAACCGACGCGGGGCCCGAAGCGGGCGTAACGAGGGCCGATTATCGGTGTTTCCGGGCCGGGGTCGCGGGTTCCGCGCGGGCGCGGGCGCGTGCTATTCCGAGAAGTATAAAACCGGGCGACTGGTCCCCGAAGTCGTCAGATGAAATCTCGATCCCTTTTTACGACAGCCGTGGAGACACTTTCTTAGCGTGAACGTACGGGTCGTGGCGCGGAAACGAAAGAGTTGTACCCCGCGGCAAAAAAGGTACACACCGAGAGGAGGAAGGGGCCGCGAAAGGGGACGATCATCGTAGGATACGAGCGCCGAGTATTATTGCGTACGTTGTAACACCGTCGACGCAAGATCGGATCTTTCCTTTTTTCTCCCGTGGAAACGCGGAGAGGCGAGAGACGCGGGACAAGAAGGCGCAGAAGGGGGTGGGGGAAAGATGTACGCCGTAGGAAAAGGGAAAAAAGGAAGGGAACAAGAAAGGAGAAGCCGATCGGCGGGAATGCGAGGCCGGATTACCACGTCGCGACGCGAGGAACGAGATTGCTCGCGCGTATCAGAGTCCTCGCAGGTAGGAGCGAGGTCAAGGACACCGGTGATCCTCGGCAAGGCTTCGTCCTCGATCCTACGCCACGAGGGCTGCCCCGCGATCCGCGTACCGTTCCCTTGACGGAGCCGGGGCTAAGTTTTACGAGTGCCTCTCTCGGCTGAGCGTGTCGCCTTCCCCGACGCGACGAGCGGGCCGAAATGAGCGCGGCCAGAGACGACACCGGGCGAACGAGCGGGACGAGAAACGGAAAGCAAAAGAACGAACGGTGAGGGGCGAGCGGGAGGGGAAGAGTTTCGAGAGTTGTACTTCGGCAAATTCGCGAGATGCCTGGCCCCTCCGCCGGATTCTCGTATCAGGTTCCACGGCGCGGTAGGTACGCCGGCCTATCGCGATCTTCGACATTCCATCTGGCCCGGCCGAAGTGTTCGTCTTCCACGAAGCGAGCCGGGCCGCGTTCGAAAACACCGGCGGCCGACCGGCTCGTCGTTATTCCGGAATTATTCGGGAATCGCGGCGAGCCGCGCGAATGGCACGCCATCGCGAGCTTGTTCCTGCGCGGCAACCCCTGTCGTTGACGCGAGGTGCCTTGTTACCGCGTCGCGGCGACACCCTGCGCGATATTCGCCGATTGAGGAAGACGCGAGGAAGGTAGATCGAATTCTCGCGATATTACAGGTGGACGTTCTTGATTATCAATATTGCATCTCCGGGGATATTCATGAGCGAGTCCGAGGAAATATGTGAAAGGATAAGGGCTGCGTTGGTCGTTGAGTTTCCAAAGAAGACAAAAGCCATTGTCGAGACGTAAAAAGGAGGATAGCGGTTATTAAGAATATCCTTATTCGTTGGTGCAATAGAAGATTTATGACTTTCATTTCATCGATCGCAGGACTTTTGAATTGCTTAAACACCCGCAGTTCGTTTGCGTATTTGCAACCGGCATGGAAATTCGAACAACGTTTCGGAATTAATCAGCGAATTAGGCAATTTATATTGCCGTCGTCGCGACAGGTGAGTCCACGGCGTTGGGACGTATCGGAAGAAGAGCTGTAACTCCGTCATTCCCGAATCAACCATTATTTATCTATTACACACCCTCCCGAGCGACACTGGGGATCGTGTATCGGCCGAGCGAGGGAACGACAAGCGTTTCCTGCGATTCATAGATTCGCCTATGCTGCCGGCACGAATTTACGGTGCTCGCCGGCCGCATTAAATTCCCGCGGCTCGCATTATAACTCTAGTCGAACGCAGGCTGCGGCTGTCCCCTGATAATCTCGAAGGTGCACACGTGGCGGAGAGGCCGGGCCCTTTCCGCGTTCTACGGAGCATTAATATTTCTGGCCGGATGGACGGGGCCTCGCCGCGGAGGATTCCTCGCCTACGAAGGGCAGCTTGTCGAGCCGGTACCAGGCGAGACAGCTGTGAAACGCGATCGTTCTTCCATTTGAATTCGTCGATAGAATCATAGTGGAGAGGCTAAGGCGGGACCTTTCACCTGCCCCTGCATTATGCACGCGTTTCGAGAGCTCGTAGATCGAACACTGTCGCTGAGACAACAGCCTGGAGGTAACTTCTAGGCTCCTCGGATACGTGTACCGGCTTGAAAAATCGATCATCGTGGATTATAGGGTTCTACTTCGCTGCCGGTGAACTTGGAGATGACAGATAAGGATTCGAAAGGAAACCGTTGAGAAATTATTCTTGGACATTCGTCTGTTACCCCTATTACCGTGAGAAACTAAACTCGACAATTTCTTCGATTCGGTTTCAATCGGTTTGTTTTACTTTGGGTATTTTGCGGATGGACGTCGACATTACGGAGAGATCGAATTTTCATAGTTGGAGCACTAAGTAACAAATGATTTAGTTATTGAAACAGCGAGAGATCAGTACGTAGTTTCCTTTTCTTCATTGTTTGAGCAATCGATATATAATTCAGCTTCATCCGCTGAAGTTTTTGTATATTTCGAAGAATCCCCGTTCGCTAAGGGTTAAATCGACTTGTTTCATTTCTCAAAGTAGCATGCGTACATTTTTAGTAACTAGAAACTTGGGAATACAACTAAATACATCAGCTAGTAGCAAACCGGCGAAATTTGTATGGACGATCGCGAAGAACCCGCAATTGGACAGGACTTTCATCGAGCCAACCCCCGAGCGCGAGCGGACGAATAGCTGTTCGATGTTCACGGTGCTCGCGAGAGGAGAATTCCGCTCGTTCCGTGAATAATTGCAGCTGCCGGTAGACGGAAGGCGGAATCGCGGGCGGAACTTCGCGTCTATTATTACCACGATCGCAAGAATGCCGGGAGACTGGCGGGGTGGATGGGTATCCCGCGAGGCAGCCGAGGAGAAGAGGAAAAAGAGGCGAGGCGAGGCGAGGCGAGAAAGAGACTGCGAAGAGTGGAAACCGGGAGAGATCGAGGGTTGGAGCGGCGAAGGGCTCGCAGCTCCCTACTTACGTAATTTTAAATTAAACTGTGACGTTTTCAAATTAACGTTTTTGCCGGGACTCGAACCACCCTCCGCAGTGCCCCGTCCCCGCGGCGTTCAACGCGGAGCCCGCTAGACGAGCGGCCGAGAGAGAAAGAGCGGGAGAGAAACTTGCGATATTACGGCAGCCTTTTTTTCGTCTCTCTTTCTTTCGTCCGTCCCTTCCCGCCGCGAAGAGAGCGGCGGAAGCGCGCGTAATTTAGGTACCAGGAAATTGGTTTTCTCGACGGTGAAATAGAAGAATGCGATGCGCGCTCGCGACCATCAGGCCTTTCCCGGAAGTGGAAGGGAAAAAGCGGAGGGAAAGAAGTAGCTCGCGATGCGCGCGCGGGCTCGTCCATCGGCCTCGAAAGTAATTGCCGCGGGGCTGATTTTCGCGGGTTTTATTAAACCGTCGGCCCGGTGACGGGTTTACGTCGCCGAACGGATCCTCCGCCATTCATGGAAATTTCATCGTCGCCGGGGCCGGGCCGGAAAGTGGCTCATTGTACGCGCGCCGCGCGGAAAAAGACAACGGCGGCGTAGACGACGCCCGCTAAGAGACGCGTCGCGACGCGGAATCCACTTCCGTATCCTAATTTTCGGGAACAAAGGACCCTGCCTCGGTGAATCCCGCGACGACGACGCGACGGCGGAGCCCGCGAGCGAGCGAATTTCCTCGAGGATTCGTTTAGCGGACCCGATTGTTATTCACGGACTCGACGGCTCCGTTCGAATTCTTTTCTTCTTTCACGGCTGTCCGACGCGTGCACAATGGGCGCGGCTGACGCGGGATTCCTCGGAAGAAAATTAGCCAGCACGGTGAAGGTTATGCACGCGGACGCGCGCGATGTTACTCGCCTATCCGCGCGCGAGGCGTAATTAAGAGGACTAAGGTTCTCGTTCTCGCAGTGGGGAACGCGAATGGGTTTTCGGCGGATGACGGCCGGCAGGAAACGTGTATATCGTGTGAACGGCGAAGTGAAAGGGGAGTCATAAACCGTTAGATTTACACACTGGTTAGAGAGTCGGAAGAATTAGTTGACACGCGCGATAGCAGCGGTTTTATGCCGCGCGCAGGAAACGAAGTGGCGGTGCGTTGCGAGCGAGGCGGCTCAACCTCTTGAACCTCTTTATTGCATACCACCGGTATCCAATTAAAAAGATATATTGTATTGAAGAAAAGATCCGTCCGGCGCGCACCGAGATGAATGATCGCGCATGGGACGTTGATCATAATCTTTCGGACACAATTGAAAGATCTGATAGACAAATAAATTACCGTCTGATAGGGCAGCGAATGCTTGACGTTCTCGAACCGACTCTATAAATCACGCGCGCGCCGTAACTATTGTTACGGTAAACACACGATACGCCGGTGGCTGCGACGAAAAAGTTCGCGTCGGTATTCGTAGAACGCGATAAACACTCTTGTAGAACGCGATAGATAAGGTTAACACTCTAATGAACTTCTCCCGACTTTTCCGCCGGCCGCGCGTTGTACTCGTGTCTCGTTTATACACGTTTATGAAAGTCTGAATAATCAAACGGATCGAAACTAGTAGACTCGAAACCAAACCACGTTTCATTCGAAAACGGAGATGGAGGATTAAAAAATGTCATTTCAAAGGTGAAACGCTACTTGAAATTCAACGGAACAACATTCGCAGGACAATTGACAGTTACAGAAATACACGATAAACGTCATCGCCGTCGTCGAGTATGAGCTTCACAACGGAAAGTTCGAGAAGTCGATCGAACCGCAGCCACGGGCAACCGACGCGAAGAATGCGCGGTGTCTCGGCCGGGTGAATTCGTGTCTCTCGAATCGGCCGACGATAATTACCGGTCGCACACAATCGAAGTATCCTGCCGCTGGTCCCGTGCGTCCGCATCCTGTGGCGATGCGTGCCACGTAGACGGCCGAAACGCGGAACACTCGTAATTGTTCGGTCGTCGGGGCCATTGAATAAAATACAAGCTACCGGTCGCGTTGTCTGTCAGTCCGTCAGGCCTGTCTGTCCGTCACGCTGACGTGGGAAGACGCCGCGTGGTTCCACCCCAGAACGCCCGCTACCGAAAGCTAGTTACGATTGTTGCCGAGAAACTCGGAGTCATGCAAGCCTGCCGCGCCGTTGCCTCCGACGCCCCCGCCCTGTTCCCCTTTTTCTTCTGCCTCCATCGCGTCCGCCCTAGACGCGAGCAATTTCACAGTCATGCAATCATAATCAACTCGAGATAATAGTTTTCTCGGCCGGCCCGATAGCACTGCGCCACTCCCGAGGACTTCCGGTCGCGAGGATTTCCTCGTATCCATTTTTCCGCTGAGAGAACCGGTTTCTTTTTCCGTGTTCCCTTCGACGTATACACTTGGTCGCTATATTGTACGAGATCGACGAATCAGAGATTCGAGATAAAGACCGATAGGTCTCGCTAGCGTGAGACCTAGAATCTGCCGGGTCAGTGTTCTTCCTGGTGGATCTAAATACCGTGGCCGAAAACAAAAAGCTTCCGGCGATTTCGTACCGTCGATCCCATCGACCCGAGATACCGCTAATTCGTCCTAAGACAGTCCCAATTTGCGATGTCCTGTTCCAATTACGGGCATCTGTCGGCTACACACGATTTCCTTCCTACACTCGCCACGGGAGGCTCACGTGCGCGGCCTCGGTCGCAACCGCAACGTAATGAAACGTTAAAGATCGGCGGAGGGTGGCACGGAAAAACGAGAGACGAAGTCAAAATATGTCAATGGCCGGTTGCGGTGAACCGCACCGAGTGTTACGCGGAGCTTCAACCCCCTTCGGGGGCTGGCTCGAGTCATGCGAGATGACGTGTCGACAGGCCTAACCGTGACGCCGCGGCGGCGTCTTGATTGAAAAGGGAATCGCTGGCCGGCGGAGATTCCTCGGATAAGTGGAAAACTACCGGATGAGAGCAATTGGGGACGCAAGAAACTGGGAAACCACGAACTGCGGTCTGCCCGATGCGTGATGATTCCTGAGGAACGGCTGGACGGTTTCCCCGATGTGCATTCGAACGATACGCTCTGATGGACGCGAATGAAACTTTTATGATTCAAGAGTTTGTGGGCTAAAGAACGGTTCTCGAGACGACGAGGGCACTCAGGGGGTGTGCCAACGAATTAACCACTTAGCGCATCTTTTCCTTGAACTCGATCCAAGATCGTCTCGCTACCAGAACGTATTACCGCCTCTTCAGTTTTACACGTGCGATGCACGCTTCCATTAGAAACTTTTTCGCGCTCTCAAAGAGACGCGAGAACGATTCAATTTTTCATCGATTCCATACGTCGCTTTGCGTTTTCAACGGGAGATCTTTAGAAATAGAAACTAGTATAACCGTGAAGATTTCAATCCTTTGTACGACGAATAATATGACTGTATCTGGTCTCAATTTCAATATTCCCTTCGCAGTAGCTCGACGAAGTGTCGAACTGTGCCCCTCCGAGCGATAAGGTAACCCGTATTACTTGGAATGAAAAATTCAGGATCCCTGTTTTCCCGGTTCCCGCCGTCTCGTCCGTGATTACGCGAAAGGGCTTGTTGACAATGCCATTCAACGTCTCCGCGGTGGAAATGGGTGTGAGGGAAATGGAGGAGCGGGGGTGGCTGAGAAAATAGCTCGAACCCGAACCCAGGGTGCATTAGCCTAATCTAATGACGCAAAGAACTAATAAGCGAGCCGGCTGAATCCGTTTCCCATTCAGGGATCCCTTTCCTCCGTGTTCTCCTCGCTCCATCAAGGACCTTCCACTCCTTGCGCCCTCCACCTTCGGCTACCTCCACCCTCCGGGGGCCCGGGATAAGCTATCTGGTGCCCGTAGGGCTAATGCATCGCACAATAGATCAATTACATACATTAGTGGGTCCGCGGATGGTTGAGGGTGTCTGTAAGCTTTCCCCTGTCCTCTTTCGAACCGTGACCATCCTCGTTGCGACGGTCTATCGATATCTCGAGGTAGCGTTTACGCAGAGGCATTGCGAAGTCGACTTTAATCTGAACCTCTTTAATTGCCTCCGTCTAGCTTTTTCCATCGATTTGTTGGAAACGAATGATCTTTTCATTGAAGAAAGCTAGTCGAATATTCGAGATATCCCGGAGAAAGCTAGACTTTCTAGAAATATGAGAGTATCGTTCGAAAGAGAACACATTTGGCTACATATTCTTGGAGCCGAACGCATCGAGACAATTGAAACTTCCGTCACGCTTCGTTTCAAAATCTCTCGCTCGCTATCAAATCCCGAAATTCCCAATTCCGACTGCACTTAGAATCCTCTTAACCCCTTCGATGACGCGGAAATTTCATCGAGCCAAATAGACCAGGCAGATAAATTACCGTGATCGTCCGCGGAGTGAGCGTTCCGAACGAAAGCAATTTTCCCAGCGACCAACCGAACGTGTAATGTACGAAGGCGAATAGTCGGGGCGCGCAGTCGAAGGCGCCGGTGTCGCCGTGAACGACAACAGGGGCATCGACGAGGAGAATGAGGCGGTCGTAGCGGCGGCGGCGGCGGCGGCGGCGACGACGACGTCGACGAAGAGGTGGACGACGACGCGAGACGTCTCAAGCAAAGGCGAAAGCAAGCAGCTCGGGCGTGCGAGGGAATCGTAAGTTAAGGTGGGACGGCGAAGGAGGAAGGTTAGCCGGCGCAAACATAAAGTTCCAGACTTACGATGCGAGATCCCCGATAGCTCGTCCGCGGTGGGCATAAAAGCATTAAAAAGCGTCGAGGCAAAAACGCGAGTGCATACACACAAGCCGCGGCGGTGCACGCGTGTGGGTGAGCTTATATAGGTATATCCGAGCCGCGAGACTGGCGCTGGCTTGTCTTCCTCTTTTTCTTCTTCTTCTTTGCTTCTTCGTCTTCTTCTTCGTCGTCTGCTTCGTCTTCTTCTTCTTCCTCCGCTACTTCTTCTACTTCTTCGTCGCTGTCCTCTTCCTCTTCTTTGTTGCTGTCTTCTTCTTTTCCTATTCTTCTTCTTCCTCTTCTTCCTCTTCTTCCTCCTCAGCTCGTTGGTTGCATGCGTTCTTCGCGGTAGACCCCCGCGGCGACCAACCTGTCTTTCCAACACCGTTCCCCCCGCTATCTCGCCGTGGATATCCCGATAATACTCGGCCGCGTCTAAATTCTTTTATAACCCTCGAGCTCTCTCCCGCTCGGCGAGGGAGCACGCATCGGCCGCGATAACGATAATCGACGAGCGTGAAGCCCCGGCCGGACCCGCAACCGTCCGTACTCGCGTTAGATTACGACCGAGCACGCATTTCATTGTATTATTCGGGATCAACGATAACGCCGGCTACCTTCGCTGTGGACTACGAATTTCGAGCAATGAGCTACTTCCCCAGTTCGTTGCATTGTTTAGCGTGACTAAAATCTAAGGCACATTATCGAAACTCCCATAGCTTATGAACTAACGTACCCCCGAAAAAGTCTATGTAACCTCTCGAATAGATTCATCGATTAAATTGTCTTCCAATTAAACTGATTCTATCATTTATATCAACGCTCGTAGACCATCCATCAGAAATCTATCCATTCGAATCCCCGGAGAAACGGCAAGTTTGCGAGCTATACTTCAAAAGCTGCCTTCCAGGCGTTCTCGAGCCGCAAAAATGCCAGCGCACGGTTACACAACGAAGTATCGGCCGGGCATAGGAATTAGTCGCGACAGCGGGGCTTATAAGTAGTCGGAGGACAGAAGAGGAGGGCCGTGTCCGAAGTGACGGTGGACAAGCGTAAAGAGGCGAGTGCCGTGGCCTTTGAAATATAGGCTCCCCCGGCGATAATGATGAACCGTGTTTACACTGGAGGGAGCATCGAGGGGCGCCTCGTCAGGCGCGCTCGCCGGGGGCGGGAGGGATGCGCAGGCAGGGATCCGTACCGCCGCGGAGCCGGGGTGGAAATGGTAGGAGGGAGGAGGCGACTCCTTTCTCATGTAAATACGATGTAGCCGCGTGTAAAGGCGGCTGACCGGTCGTGTATGTGGCACAATGTCGGGCTGCTGGCCTCCTCGCGGGCCACGGCGACTTCTCTCGGTGAATCTCGCTCGTTGGACGGGGTCGGCGGCGGGGGGGGGGCGGAGGAGGCGGTGGAGGAAGGGAAGAATATGCCGGTGCTGATGGTGGCTAAGAAGGAGGCGAAGAAGTGGAGGTGGAGGAGGGCAGCCCGTAAAATATATCAGCCGCTGTGTGACTTCTCGGGGCAGCCACAAATCACGCGACCCCCCGTCGCTTCCCGCCGCGCACCATGTGGGTGTATACCCCCGGTATACACGCTGCAACGAGCCCGAGAGTGCACCTTCCCGGGCACACCGAGAGGATGTTGGTAATGCGCGGCGATGGTGGTGGCGCGGCGGCGCTGGTGGATGATCGCGCGAGGATGTTTTCTTGGCTCGGGTCAATGTTTGATTGGGTATACATTTGAGAGATTCTTTCGGCGAGCTGGGTGGTGGGTTTCGCTAGTGATGGAAATAGGGAACGGCGCTCGTGTCGCTTGATTTGTGGCCGACTATGAAACCGGGGAAACGTGCTTTCTTGACCCTGAATGGTTCGGCGCTGGTAGTGTCGCTTTCGGTGACACGGCTGCGCGAGGTGAACATACTTAGAGCTTCGTGTTTCTCGGTGGGATTTCTCGGTGTTACTCGGTTTTCGTACGACTGCTTAGATTCAGAGATGCCTCGATTCGTGCGAGGAGATCTATTAACGTGACTCATTCGCTAGCTTGATTGAAAATTTCAGAACATTGCTTATCCTTGAAGTTCGAACGTCGCGAGACCCTATGAATAAAATCACTCGAAGGAGAAACTGATTCTTCATTTTTCTCTTAAACACACCCGCTGCACGACGCGAGCGCAGATCCCGGTCTCGGCGCGAGGGACAACCGCGTAGTCGACAAAGAAAATACCAAGGCCGAAAATACACTCAACGACGCATCCGGATGACGAAGAGCACGCGTATCCCGAGGACCGCGTGTCCCGGGGCGGCCGCCTAATCCGGCAAACCCATGTATCATCCGAAGTTCGTTAGAAACTTTAAATATGCTATCCGAACGACGCGTCGGCCGAAGACGTGGAAAGGATGGCGGTGCGGAGGGGGCCGAGGGGGGGCCGAGGATATCGTCTCGTTCTCCGAGCACACAACGCGATCAAGCTGGAATCTTCTCCGGTGAATACTATTAATGAGGCACCGTCCGAGGCCGAGGAGTAAGAAGAAACGGGGAAGGCAGAGAAAAGACGGCGAACGGGGGCGGCAAGGGGGCACGGGGTAAGTTCCCTTTGAAAGGAGCTGCCTTTTGTTGGTCCACGGTGCGAGCGAGGAAATAATGCTCCGTGGAATGTGACCCGTGCACCTCGCCCGGCGTGTGTGTGGATCGACGAGGCTTCGGCCTCGATGCTCTAGGCCGCACCGTTACTGATTTCGATTGACTCGGACGCGGGGCTCGATCGTCCCCACTCTTTCCTGTTGTTCGAATAAACATTAGGAATCGCCTGTGATTCACGTGGTCGTTGGGTCTTTAGCGAAAGACTGGACACGTACATCGTTAACCCATTGTTTTGCGACTTCTTCGGGAACATTTGCGAGAAACAAGCTTCATATTGATCATCTACGGAGAATCTTTTCAAAATCTTTTCTATAGAAAACGAAATTACATAATTAAATTCCGATTGGAACTTCTGACTTTAAATACATAAACTTGGAACACTAAAGAGTTAAAGTAGCTACGATACTCAATTCCATTCAGTTCGAAAAGCGATACACTTCTCTAAAATCGACGCACGGTATTCGAAACTCTCCGATCGATTATTCCAGCGCGTTTTCCGTTCGCCGAACGGTCGGGCCCGGCACGACAATAACAAACACGTAACGAGACATCGAAGCAGCCGCGATCATACATCTCCGCGATCGTCGGGCCGGAGACAGCGGTACGAATCGAACCGCTCGAAAAAACAAAGTGGCGAGGGGACGCAAGATGGAGCACGAGACGAAAGCAAAGGGTCATTTATAACCCCGGCCGGAGAGGCACGTGATTAGAAGTACGAAATGACCGGCAGCCCGAGCGAGGCCAGAGATCGGAGAAAGAACGTCTCCTCGCCGTGTCCCTCTCCCTCCTCGCTCTCTCCTTCTCCAGCCTATCAACCGGCAGGAATGTTTTAAGTTTTAACCGGTAGCGAGCGGGATCATTATAATGATTCGAATCTACCGGGTGAAGCGGTCGGGAGGGGGGGGCGGGAGGGCCCAGCAAGGGTGGGAGGAAGAAGGCGCTCCTCCGCTCGCTCGTTATTAATATCGAATAACGAGATGCTGGGCTCGCGAGCGCCAATGGTATGCGTGCCCAAGGCGTATTCTTTATTAACGATGCATCCACCGTTCCATGGGCTCGTCCTACCAAAAAATCCACCTGACGCCAGCGCGCTCGGGCACCGGCGATCGCTAGAATGGAACTCGACGGGCTGGCCGGGGCGGCCGCGGTTCCGTCCAGAAACGGCCGGCCGGCAAAAAGGGATTGAAATTTCTTGCCGGGCGCACTCGACGGAATAATCCTTTCTTTGGGTGCAGGTGACTCGGTAACGCGAACCGCTCCCCGTATAGGAACGACGATGATAAGCGGATTAATTGTCCAGGGGAAATGCGTTGCGATGAAAATCACCGACAATGCACGGTGACTCGCACGATTATTCCGCGAGTATCGAAGCGGCGACCGAATGGGATGGACTTCGTAGCGTTCGTTGTTTGTGGAACTCCCGCGGGTTATTAACGTAATTCGCATGTTGTCGCTGATGGATTCTAAACAGCGGTGCGACTCGTTAATGAAGTAAAATCTAGAATGCACCAGCTTGAATAATCCTTGAGAGATGTACATCTTCGAACCTCTCGTTCCTTGGAATTGTTACGTAAAGATTTTAGATACTCTACTTATCAGTCCGCCGATCTTACTTGCCACAGTTTCGCAAGAGTGTAAATATACCGCGCGAAAGGGAGGCAGATTAAAGAGGATTCTCGGATGGCAAAGGAATCACCGATTTCGTTGCGAACCGTGATCGTCGAGGATTAATTCCTCGTTTCCCACCGACAGAGGCGTCGGTTGCAGAGTACCCGTGCCGGAATCGTCGAAACGCGATCAACCCGGAAACCGCAGAAGCGTCTAGTTTATCGCGCAAGAGATCGCCGGGCTGTCCGAGATGTCATAATTCACGCCGCGAGCGACTTAATTCCGCGGCGGACGCATCGCCTCCCTTGTCGGCCGGCGACGCGCGGCCCCGCTTCCATTCCGCGGCAATCCGCGCTTCATAAATTTTCATTTGAGACCGCGCGGGTCCCCGTCCGTGCTCACCTACGACAAGATATATGCCCGGCGCAATAACAACCGAGAAGAACCGGCCGGCCGGTCGCTCGGCTGCGATGTCCGCCCCCCACCCCCCTTCTTTGATACGTTCGCGTTTTATTAATACGTCGGCATTGATTGCGCGCGCCCTCCTAAGAGCGGCGGCCCTTTCCGCCGGCCGAATCCTCGCGACAATTATTTTTGTCCCATCCGAAACGCAATGTAATTGCATCGGGAAGCTAATGGTTATTGATGGCGGTCCTCGCGTGTCATCCTCCCACCCCCGAACTTGTTAGGGACACTTTAGCTGGCCGGGTTTAAGGTACAGCACTTCTTCGCTGTTCTTGCTTAGATTCATAATTGTTCAATCATTCGTTTGGTTTAACCCTAATCGGACCACGATGCGACTTCGAGTCACATTTGAACTTATATTTTTTATTTCATATCGCATTCCCAAAAGATTCTTTAGGCTTTCAAAATCTGGGCCCTATAAACGACAATAACATTCTAATTATTCCTTTTATCCTCATAAGTGTCTGAGAGTCACATAGTGGTGCGATTTGTTATAGAAACACGTGGTACGATTAGGGTTAATGTAGAATTTAGAGTGTCAATAGGAATTAGCGCGTTTCTGAAGAGTATCGTATTAGGTTCTTTCACATAATTTATCATACAGCAGCCGAATTGATAGTAGATTCCAGAGGAACTTCGATAGAAAGTAGTCCTTACATTTGTTAAATAGCTCATAATTGAATATAAACATGTTCAATATTTGCTCCACGAAGAATTGTCAAGGGTGCAAATTCTCGCGGATCAAGCTCGAATTCAAGAGCCCAGATCCCGAAGTGAAACGTTTCGAAATAGATTCGCGGTCGGCCTCGGCGCAGGGAGCAGAAGGCAGCACACCCCCACGAGTTTTCGCGTTCGCTGGAAGGTAACGCGCGGCGTTACGGAAGAGCCGATGCTCCAGGAGCGATACTGTCGGCCACCGACCCCCCGCCGGAACGCCGACACACACAACTTGATTCACCGCGGAGCCACTGACGCTCGGTGCAGCCTCGTTGCGCCGGCGACTTCCTTTTTGCCCGACCCAATCTCATAGGCGATCCACGAGCCCAATAAAAATGCACCGGGCCCCGCAAGAAACCGAAAGGAACGCCTATCGGCCAGCGGAATCGCTGGGACCCGTTCCCCCGGCTGCCTGCTCCGTGAACTCCGCGGAGACGTATTAATCGCTCGATCATCCTTCTGCTCCTCCGTCCAGCCCGCGGCCTAATCGCGTCCCTCGGTTTTTAGAAAAACGTGCAACCGGCTTTTTCGATGGGAACAGGACCCCCGCTTGCGAGTCCCGCGCGGATTTAATTGGATCGGCCCGAGCCGATTTTCTTTGGCCGATTAACCGCAAGAACTCGAATCTTCTCGATGTGAATTTCCGAGACTTTTGGCAGCCGCTTCGAAGCTTTCGGTGACGCTTTTGTCTCTTAATCTTTTGCACTCGAGAGGCGACTCTCGATCGTTTCAGCGAAATTATGAAATCGGGAATTCAATATTAAATGTTGAATAAGGTATGGACACTTTATATAAGTTCTATATAGTATCGTTAATATTTCGCCGGAATAGTGGACGTTAATAATGAAAAACATTGTCGAGTACATAGGGTTAAGTGACAGAGTAATTAAACAATATATATAACACGACTCATTGAGTACAATAAAAGTTTCATAAGCTTTAAGCTTCCAAAGTTTAAGCTTTCGAAGCTTCGTTTGAGAATTCTTGGAGTGTTTGGAATCAATTCTATATCTTCGGATCATTAATAGGGTAACATTTAATATAGAAATACATTGAATTATAGAAAGCCCGAAGTGTATTTAGCGAGTAGCGTTTTGATAACAGCGGTGGCATGTTTTGAAGTATCTGACGCGAAGAGTTTCAATCAAATCGCGAGTGTAACGAACGGACAGACCGGTCACTGGGTCATAGTATTTTCGCAGCATCGATTTCATTATGGTGGCCGTGACGCGACGGAAGTGGCCGGACCGTGACGCGACGAAATCCGTCGCGTAAGTCAGGCACAAAAGGCGGCCGATCGGCTGGCGGGGTGAAAAAGCGACCCGGTTATTGTCCGCCTCTATGTGGAACGCTAATTATGCCGGAACGTTTCGCGTAGGTGCCGTGCATAATCGACTCCGTGGCTGAGCACCAGCGAAAGAAACGCTAATGGCGGCTCGATCGGGTCGATTAACCGGGGCGAAAGAATCGTTCGATGGCGTACAATGCGCTATGAAACCGACCGGCCGCCGGCTAAAGACACTGCCACGGGGGCTTTAATTACTTTCTTATCTGAACTCTTTAGCCGGTCGTTTCTTTAATGGCGTTCGTTTTTGCGTGATTTAATGGCGATCGCTCGGAGCAACCCGTTCCGCGGAACGTATGGGAAAATTGGCGGGATATTCATTATCGCCCTCGCGAACCGAAAGAGTTTCATTTTACGGCAACGAATGAATTAAGTATCGAACAGTTTCGCCGTTCTCCTAATCTATTATCGGCGGTTTTCCGATCGATCATTTGCTGTTCCACGGGGGAAAGGTATTTCCTATCTTTTTATTCAAACGAATTCGGACTGCTGCAATTTGAAACGGTGTCTCGTCGATATACGTCTGTTTTTAGCAAGTATTCGAATAAAAATGTACAACAAAAATATTGATAAGTGCATTCATTATATATATCGTTCATTTCCAGCAATAACGAAGGAACTCTAAAGTCATTTCACGTTAATCTAGATTGTCAGTTTCGCTGATAAATTGCTGTAATCGATAGATCGAACTTTAAAGCGGTCCTCGAATTAATCTCATCGATGCTGTCACTCATTGTTCGATGATCCCTAACGCGCAGCAGGGGAGGACGGCACCATCAAAAATCGCAAGGACGTGCGAGAATTGAAAGGGCCGAAACCGCACTCGCAAATCGCAAAAACCGCGTCGAAAATCCGCAAACCGCAGCACGTACTCGCCGATGACCCCACGGGATATCGAGTCCGGCGTCCTCCGTTGGTCTCCTTCGGTGGGTCGCTCGAAAACGCTCGAAAGTCGACGAGGAAAACCGCAAACACGGGAAAAAAGTCTTTTGTGAGGAAGCCGCGCGGCTCGGGAGGCGGTTCCGCAGTGGAAAAGAAACGGCGACCGCAAGTAGCGTACGCGTTTAATGGCGGGTCGTTCGAGGATCTTATGAAACACGAGCGCCGACGCCGGGAACGCTGGAATCTCAGGCGTTCCGCCCGTTCGGCGCTTCGGCCTCGTTGCTTTCCGCGAAACTGTCTAATTGCGTGCCGGGATTCTAAGCTACGCGAGAGGGATCGTGAATATTTAACGGGGACGATGTTACGTGTAGGCGCAGGAAGTCGGCCGCGTTTCGGGACGGGACGAAAGACTATCGATCCCCGTCGTTTCATTTCGCGGACGGATACTGGCAAATGAGAATTATTCCGTAGTTGCACGTGCTGCGTCACCACTTCGTAATGTTAGCTCGAAGGATTCTAAACGTCGTGTGGTAATGATAGAGTCTTCTTGGTGAGTAACTTTAATAGAACTACGAAAATGACTGGTTTCGATCTTGTTTCGCAGTTATTGGTATCTTAAAAGCATTGAATATTCCAAACGTTGAAAATAGATTCCTATGAATAATATAATGAATGAATAAATATAATATAAGAATGATGTAATACTATAATGAATAAATGCTGGGTAGTTTCAGTGTTAGTGGATGACAAAGTGAATATTTTCTATGCTTAACGAGAGTGACGTATTCCTTCGAATCGATAACAATTGATTTTCTTATCGGCAAATCGACCACGTTTCATAGATAAAACTTGTTCGAATGTATCAGAAGTTCTTCGTTAATATAGACTATCTTGATCAGTGCCAGTGATTTAATGGAACGCCGAAACGCAACGAACAGGACAGGATGTACAGAGAGCCGCGTAACGTCGAATTTTTCGACGGCGTATTGAAATTCGAGCATGCCAGTCATATCGATAACCCCTACCGGGATAATTGGACTTAACGAAGTGGCTGGCAGCGTGGAAACGAATTCGTCGTCGGAACGAATCGGTCGCGCGCGCTCACCCCACGGTAGGCTGCGACGATCCAAATCCAATCTTCCAATCGGAGTCAATTACAGGCTGACAATGGCTGGACTAGCGCGCTGCCTAAATGTCAGCCGTACGAAGCGACGGTGTCATTTCGTATACAAACGGGATTACGCGATCTAATTCACGGGCTGACAAAAGACCGACAAAGAAAGCCGCGAAAGTGGATGCCGGGGTCGGCCGTCCGGGTGTCTTTCTGTTTCCTTTCCACCCCTGTCGCCTTCTGTTCGCCCTGTCATTCGCGTAATTTCACCGGGCGCCCCGATCCAGGCCGCGTTTCCACGACGCGACCGGCGACATCCTCCTGCCCGGCCTCCGACGAATTGACGGAAGTCTAACGTTTATTGAAATTGATTCGGCCGGTTGAACGTCGCTCGAAAAACCGGATTTCAAACGGCCTGACTGTTGATCCGATAACGCGACGGACCGACGCAATTTAGATATCGAAGTGTCTGTCCCCCAAATCATGGAACGAAGGTCCTTCCCTTTCAGTCGCGGAGAAGGTTTCACGACGAATGCAATTTCACGGAGGACCGATAATAATTCGTGGATCACTTTATACCTCCCCTCCTGCTATGCGGGACAACGCTTTTAAACCGATCGAAATTAGCAATGCTTTAAATTTCTCCTTAAACCGATGAATTTGAAAAAATTATCCTACGGGAAATAACCTTACCGTGTATTACTTTCCAATAAATATTCTATTCGAATATTATACGTATTTTACGACTGAACAACGATTCAACGTAAACGCGATTCTTACTAGTGTAACGTATCAGAAGCATCCCAAGAAAAATACAATAATCCTCTATTCCATTCCGTGCTACCAAGGCAAACGCAAACAGTCCAGCGTTCAGCGCAATTACCGTGCCCACGGTTCATACACCGTCAAACGTCTCGCGTTTACCCAACCACGACAATGGTAGGTTCATTTAGCGGCGGATGCCAGTCTCTGCTTACTCATCAGCGTCGAACGGAACCCCCCGGAGACCTTTAACCCCGCGGTAACGAGCCACGAAGACAATCGATTCCTAGTCGACGGGGCTGCCACGGAATCGTTACGATTCGCGTACTCGCTTGTCCTCGGCTATCTCGATTTTTCGTCACCGTTGGCAGGCCTGCGGGGAACACGGCGCAAATACGGGACACCCGGGTCCACCCCGCATGTTAATATAATGTCTTAGGTGGCCGCGGCCGTGTCGACAAGCCACGGATACTCTCTCCGTGGCAACATTCCCCTTACAAGGCAGCCGGATAGATAATCGCGGCATTGTCTTACATCGACGCTCGCATTATACAAGCCCGGGACCTGTACCAGCAGCGACCAAGCGAGCGAGCTAGCTAGCTAGCTAGCGAGCGCCTTTATAGCGATCTACGTGGAAGCGCGGCGCGGCTTGGCGTTTTGCATCGCGCATGTGTTCCGCGACTCTCTCTTTATCGGGACGACGATCAGCCGCAAACGAACTGACGAGACTAATCACCCGTCCGGCGCAGATTTCTCCGTACGAATTCCTTCCTCATTGTTCCGATCCACGGCCTTAGTCCGTTCCGCGAACCCCGGCTTGATTGCGGAGCGGGAAAAACCACGAGGAATGCCTTTCAAGCGAATTATCTGAGATTTGATGAGCCGATTTTTTTGCGCGACGCCGGCCGGCCGGCCGGCCTGATGGATATGCTTTTAACGCGTTGACTGACGCGTCAGTTGCACCGAGTGTCTCGTTATAACCGGGGATTCTTTCACGGGCAACCGAAATTATGGAACAATGCTATCGAGTTTGGGGAGCGAGATTGAACATTTAGGGGAAACTGGCCTCAGCGTTTTAAAGCTATATTTAGAGTTAAAGGAACGAGTCAGATTGACTCATACTGAATTCTATAAGCATTGTTCAGTAAATGTTTGGATCGATTTTTTTAACGTAGTTTTGCAAATATGTATCCTAATTGTCTAGTCTTAAACCTGTAGTTTCTAAAACCTAAATGAACAGACAAGTATTTTTCTAGACAATAGAACAAACTGTACAGTAAATGTCGATAGATCTAGTGTTAATGGACAGGGTGTGAATTGTAGATTCCTTTCTAAAACGGAGACCAGGAGGATTCGGATAGATACAGATTACATGTTAAATATCGATTTATTTCTGTCTATCTGTACCTAATCGCGAAAGCGACGGGCGTGTATAATTAACGAGCCGCTAATAAGAAATTCCAAGAGAAATGGATATTGAGATGTATCCGGCTCTCGAGCGCGGAAGACCGTGGCCAGGTGAAAAATACGGTTAGAGGATCGCGGACGCCGCGGGAGCACGGAATCAATCTCGCGAAACATTTCCAGAGGCGAGTTAAATTATTCCCGGGGCGCGGTGCAGCCACGTCAAGGAATCTGACAAGTTCGCCCGCTACTTTATCGTTTCCCGTGCACGTGGAGCGTGTTTCTCCGCGAGAAGCAGTCGAACCGAGGGGGTAAATATTGCAGTATGCACTCAGCGAGGAGACAGTGTACACAGAGAGAAAGGGAGAAGGTGAGAGGGAACTAGGTGGAACGACAAGGAGAGAGGGGGAGAGAGAGAGAGAGAGAGAGAGAGAGACAGAGAGAGGAGTCGAAGCCACCTTTATCTGGCACGAGTTAACGTCTATGCATTACCATCCGCATATATTATTTCGCGGCATAGCGGTTCGGGCTTGGCGTGCATGCTGCGCATATCCGAAGCCCGCGTTGTTTCGCGCTGTTCGTGCATCGGCCTCTCACGTGACACCGAAATACGTGGCACGCGCAGGTACGGGACTCTCAGGTGATACCGTGCGGAACATGTGTACGAATACCAGATAGTACAGGAACTTCGGCTGGTATGTGTTAGCTCCGGTTCGAGTCGCCGCGAACTACGGTCATCCTTTGACGCAGAAATTTGTGAGGTAATTAACCGTTTGTTCGACGATCGGCCCTTTCGCTCGCCTTCGTGCGAAACGTACGTGTTCGCTGCGATCTCACGGTTTCCTTTATCTAGGAGTAATCGTTGTTTCATAGGAACAACGGTGTATTTTTCCATCGAAATTGAATGGAAATAAATTTCCGTTGAAACTTACGAATTCGTTCGTCTTTGGAATGTTACGTTGTTACATGGTAAAGCGAATACAATGTAAAGCTTCTGAAAGGATGTACCACATAATGTTCCACGAAATAACCGAGGTTCGAACGTTCGGAGGATGATTGTCAGTCGATTACGCGACCCGTTATTTTCTTTCAACCCTTTGCGACAACGCGCAATCATAGAATACATTTATCCGCGAATAGCACGACCGCGAAGGAGAGTCACGCATACATTTTCGCCCGTTGACACCGGGGGGACACGTGTACGGAGGCGTGTCCTGTAATTTCACGTATCGCAAAAAAACGACGCGGCGCGACGCGGCGGATAGTTGAAATATCATCGTCGAATTCCCGACAAAACGAGGACAAGGTTTTCTGTCAGAAACATCCCACTGGTTCCCCGCGCTCGAGGGAGACCCTGCGCGTTCCCGCGGCTCGGTTTCCATCCCCCAGACGATCCGTGCGAAAACACCGGACCGAGCTGAGCGAGCGAGCGAGCGGGCGGGCGGTAACACGAGCGACGTCGCTCGCCTCGCCTCGGTTGTCACGTTTCCCCGTTATTTATGAATGTAACACACCGTCGACCCTCTTATTCCGTAGTTTTTACTCATATTCCGCGAGGCTGCGGCGCCCGGGAGCATCTCGAGCTACGCCCTCGGAACGCCGCTGATATCCGACTGAAACACGACCGAGCAAAAAGGGACAGGGGGGAGCCGGGAAAAGCGTTGAAAGACAGAGCGGGAGAAGATTCGAAGTCCGGGCGTTATTTATGACGCTTTCTACGCGGGGCCGGCCGCGCCAAGCGACCGCGGCTTTCGCGAAAACGCGATCACCCTTGCGCGGAATCCCTACACCGCTTCTTCGTCGCGGTGGGCATCGGTCATGAGTGAATTGGAATATTTTTCGGGGCGTTTTTCTTAGTTTCAATATAAAATTCGAACTCTCGTATTGTCTTTGCGTCCACGAATATAAGGGATACCGTATTCGTTGGAACGATGCTTTTGATTGCTCAATTTCAGTCAATTGAAACGAATCTTCTATGTCCAGCGTATCGGAGCTGAATGAAACGAAATTAACACCCACGGTACCACCCCCGAGGGAAACCTATATACTAAGCAACGGCGACGATTCATAAACACTTCGAACTCCTTCCTTTAATTACAATCCTAGGATAACGGGATAAAAGAGAGGCAGAAGAGGCCGGCTGAAAAGCTCTCGCTTTCTGAACGCGCGTCCGCGGAGGCTCGCGGAGGGTTGGCGCGCCGAGTCGTCCGCGATATATACGCGCGAAGGGATTGGTGGTCAGCTGGTCGGCCCGTTTAATCCCTTATCCCTTTAAGCGTTGTGTATTATCCTCGTAAAAACTAATACAGGAGCGACGGTCGGAGCCGGCTCCGCCTAAAGCCTGCTCCCGGCGAGGGACGTATAAAAAGGAAAAAGGAAGGGTGAGAGAGGGGAAAAAAATAGACGAGTCCGGCGGCAGCGTCGGCCCCCGGGGCTCGAAAATACGTCGAGTCCGCCTCGCTCTCCGCTCGCCGGCGCGGAGGAAGAAGCGGGAAAGAGGAGAAAGAGAGAGTTTTGTGCGCAAGAGGGGCGATATATCACCGGGCGACGAAACAACCAACCCCCGACGAGAGTTGCATTTGCATCGACGGACCGACGGTTCCAACACCGACGCGGCCGGCAGACAGACGCGCGGCCGCGCACGAACACACGTGGAACCGTCCGTTCGTAGGCGAGCGATCGGCACTTCACCACCGTCCCGCCGAGCCAGCCGAGGGCGCGAACCGACGCGAGCCGTCCTTTCCCCCAACCCCCGGGGTCTGATTTACATTTTCTTTCCTGGCGCGGAGTCCCGTTCCACTCGATAAGAGGAAACGCCTCGATCCGACGGTATTTCAACCCTTGCGGGGGAGAGATTTCAGGCCGGAGGAGGACCGCCTCCTCCAGGGAAAGAAGAAAAGAGGGCCGGATCGTGAGGAGGTTAATAAAGAGGAAAATACGACGAAGCCCGGAGTTGCTGCTCGAATCCAGGCCAGGGGGTAGGGGCGGTATGTTAATGGCGTGCTGGCTGCGTTGATAATAGTTTCCGAACATGGCGCGGATCACGATGAGGCTCGACGGTTCGGGGCGCTGTAACTGATTTTATTTTAGAGAATTCCCCTCTCCCGAATCCACGAGCGGAATACTCTGCATCGCGTCTGATCGTGGCTCGCCGTTTCTACTTCCTTCTTGATATGCCTAGGGAAATTATTCGAAACGTTCCGCGTATTTATTCCCAGCCTCTCGCGTCATCGACAGTGATATACCGAAGGCTTAAATTCAAACTCTAATTACCGAATAACCGGACCGAACTTCGACGATTTTCTTTGGGGGCAAATATAGGAGTTGTCGGATCTCGTTTCGCAGCGTCCAACAGACGAAAACGGCCGGATCGGTCTCCCATCGGTTTCTATTTACGATTTGCGGGAAGTTGAGAGTTTCGGGGACGAAGGGGATGGGCAAAAAGGGAGGAAAGTTCTACGCGCGGCCCCGCGAAATCGGATCCGGGATACGGTCTCTCAAACGGCGCGTCGTCGCGACGAGGTGTCAGCGCGACAGGTTAGCCGGAGCGCGCAGGATAAAAGGTTCTCTCCTGTACTTTGAAGATCACAGGCCTGGCACGAGCCTCTCCATTCTCTCATTCCTATGTCCCCGTCCTCGGGCCCCCGGCCCCTTCCTCGGTTTACACTCTATAAACGGAGCAGCAGAAGCGGCGCCGTTACACGATCACTGAATCATTGTTGGTGATAGATAGCGCAGCTGTTGCGCGCGAGATCACACGGTCTCGAAATAGTTTGCAACAATACGGAGCCGGCGGTGGTTGCGGCTGAACGCGACGCACCGGCTCCGCCGATTTAACGAACCACCGTCAGACGATCCTCGCGAAGGTGCTCGATACCTGGATCGACGCTTCGCCGGTTATCCTCCGCGAAACGAGTATAATTGTCGGTTATCGGGCCGCAAGTGTCACGCTGCGAAGTATCGGTAAGTAATTCGACGCGTTCCCATTGGTACCGGGGGAATTGTTGAATTATGTAACTCGGGGCCATGATTTACCGGATAAACGGGTTTAGAGAATAATTTAATGGGATAGATTGCGAAGTACTTTGGGGTCGTTATCAACTTTCAATGGTCGATTCGGAGTAGATATTGACTGTGGCATGTGGATTAGTGGTTGCATAAAAGTGTGAATGTTCTTGTTGGATTTAGCGTAGAGGATATACACGGATAACGGTGGTCCCGTTGACTTTCTAGAATTATACCATTCAAAGTTGGAATTTACGGATTGAATGACACTTACTTAGGAAGAAGCGAGATTTATTCATGAATTTGGGAGAGAAGAGTTCGATCGGCGCCGATTCGAGAGTGGTTCGCGTAGCCTTGTTTTTAGGGAAGCGAAGGAGTTTCTATATAAATGGCGAATAATTGAAAACTGGCGGCCGAGCAACAGGGGTTGCGGGAAGGAGGTAAGGGACAGCCGTAAATAGAAACGCGCGAAAGTGCGTTTAAGAGGCGGACGATTAGTCTGATTCATCGCCCGGGGCTCTCGGCCGAAGTTAAAATTTATACCATCTGTTTAGTCTGCGCCGGAGGGTCTCTTTTTTCGACGGTACTTAGTCCTTCGTCGTCTAATCCTACGGTTGATACGCGCGGAAATTTATTGAAGCCGCATTGCACGCCTTTCGGCGTCAACCCCCGCCTCCGCGGTGAACGGGGAGATCGGAGGAATTTTCCCGGCGTCGAGAAAAGCCCCATTTATATATTATTCCGGGGAAATCGTCAGGAATAACGTAACGCGATAATGTCCTCCGGAGTTACTATTTCGAATGAAATCGTGAAACTAAACTGTTAAAAACATAGCGCAGCTACTAATAAACTTACCAGCACTCTCGCGGGTCGTTCGAGACGAGGTATATACCGAACGCGAGCTAAGAACGAGAATAGCGAAACGGTACAAAGCGGATCCCGAAGCGCAGTGGTGCCGAACAGAGGGCCGCCATCGAGCCCGGTACAAAATGGCCGGCGAATTTGAGTAATTACCAAAATTCACGGGTCGAGGACGAAGTTACGGGCACTCGTTCGCTCCCTCCGCGGCGTTATTACGTTATGAGGGATAGGGCGTATTATAGGGAAGACCGGTAGCCGGTGGGACCAACGAGTTTACGGTTTAGCGAAGTCGGGAGGGCGAGGAGATGAGGTAAAGAGAGGAGGGCAGTCGCTAGCTACCGTATAATTACACGAACGCCCCTTCCGGAGATGACGCGTTATTGCCCCGAGGCGACTTCCTCGTGCGGCCCAGCCCGAAATCCTCGCAGGTGGACCCTTCCTGGAGGAGGAGGACCCACAGGGGACAGAGGGGATCGCGTAATCGCCTTGTTATGCCGGCTCTTGACGCGTTTCGAGGATTTATAGAAAAATTGGGGCGAAACATGCCACCTGGCCCCGACCGCGCGGTCTTCGACAGAACTGGATACTTCCGGTTGCTTTCGTCTCTTAACCCCTTGCCGTACAATGACGAGCGAGACTCGCGATGAAGATTTCTAAACTAATTTAACAAGAAACAACGTTGTTTACCCACGGATCAAAGCAAACAACTATTTTGCTATTATCAATGTCTCTTCAAATGAAATTTCCACCTGAAGTGGAATGGAAGATTTTGTTGTATTTCTTACAAATCGTCGATAGTAAAATGTTACACGTAACGAAAGTAAATAGTACGCCAAGTTAACAATCCCATTTAATTCAAATGTACGTTTGAAAGCTACAAAGTGCCTTTTGATTCTAGACACTTTGGACACTTGCCACCGAAGATTTAGTTATAAGTCTTCGCCCGCATAACACTTTCCCTATTACCACCCGTTCGAATAATCCTGCACGTTCGAACAATTAAGCCAACGATACGCCGCTCTCGACCACGCTAAAAATCCGCTTGCAGCTGGAATATAAGATTACAATGAACCGCGCGGGAACAAGGAAACTATAGAAAACTATCCGAATCAATCGTCACGTTTTATTATTCGAGATTTACCGGCGGAACGTTATCCCCGGCACGAATACACGCGAAGGATCACGTTACGCGCTCGCTCCGACCCGCAGTCGCAACCCGCGAGGTGTAATTAAATTCTTCCGGAGGTATAGCTGACCCGGGGGACAGAGGAGAATTAATGTCGGGCTCGTCTTTCATCGGCGAGCGTATTAAATCGGCGCGATTTGTATAAAGTAATATCCGAACGAATCATCCGGCGGTTTCGCGGCCGATCTACATTCCCCGGGCCGCGCTCCACGCCCGTTCCTTGAACGAGTCCCTCCAGGCTTTATTGCTCCGGCTGGTTCGTTCATGCCGGCCCCGCGCCCCGCCCGTCCTCCCGCCTACCACCTGGTCCCACACCGTGTGATAAATGGCCTTGTTCCATCCACCCTCGCCTTCGTCCTTCGAGAAGGTCTTATCAACTCGGACGCGCACCTACTCTCCTCGTTCATCCCCCGAGCCCCGCGCCCCGGCAGCCTCGTTTCACTCTGAAAATTCGCTTCCATCTACCCCGGGCTCAAATATCGGCTGAAACTCGTTCCCCGCTGGCGCTCACGATCGCGTTCTCTTCGTTTGTTTCGACGTCCGCAACATCCACTCGCGAGTCCTGCGCTAACTCCGAACGCGGCCGAGGAGATTTGATTGCGCGTTTCGGTTGGTATCGCGAAGAGTAGGTGAATGTTATATAATGGAACTTGTTTCTCAGAGGGTAGTGATTGGAGAGGGAAAGGAGTTCTGAGCTATGGACTCGATTAACGACGATTGTCAAGTTATGGTGTGTGGAAGAGGATGGATTATCCAGTGAAGTTCATGTTTAATTAATTACACTAAGGTTTTGTACGCGAGGGCGTAGGACTTTTTGCAGAAACTAATACGGATCAATGATAAAGCGCCCGGAAGCTTATGTCGAGGAACGGTCATTCACGCTCGACGATCGCGAACATATCCAGACAGCGAAATCTGCTGTTTCGGAAGAGATAAATCCACCCCCGCAGTAAATCTGACGTACACGCATCGCTGTATATGACAATAACGTCGTGTAATATCCGCTCCCTTTTTCCCTCCATCGAAAAAGAAGAAAGAAAAAAAGGACGATGTCGAATCGGAAAACGCCACGCGAGACGTCCCCACGATATGACGTCTTTTTCCGACGAGAACAGGACTGGCGGTAATGCTCGTGTTGAATCCGTAGTCCCGCGGGCGGAGGCGGGGGCACGCGGGCAGCACACCAGCGAGGGAAGGAAGAAATGGCCCCCGGAGGAGTGATAGAGGCTACCTAATAGCTCACGGAATTGCCCCTGAAACACCTTTTTAATGAACTATTGCTACGGGAAATGAAAATAGGGGAGACGACAAGTTTTCCTCTCTTGGAAACTTTTTCTGATAAACCCGCTGGCCGGGTCGATCTCTCTTTGTAATTGAGCGTGTTGCTCGCTTCATGATAACGTGGCAATGGAACAACTTCGAGGGGACAGTTTCGTCCGGACTCCTTGAGAATACTATACTCTGTAGTACATTAGACTGTAGTGACTGTGAATACTTCTTAAACGCGACGCTTTGTTCTAGAAACATTATATTCGTTTCAATTCTAAAGTTACTACAATTTATAATCTCACGAAACATTTTCTACGAAGTATCCGGTTGCTCTGAATTCGTCGAAACTGGGTTAGAAATGTTCCGCGTAAATTCCTTCGGAGACTCGTCGCGAGCACGATTGCGTACCACGAACGTTCACGAAGCGAGGCACGAAGCACCCGAAGCACCCGAAACCGCTGAATTAACGAAAACCACCTGATCATTAACGCGACTCGTAAACCCGAATATCTGTCTGAACTATAATGCCCCGGGTATTCCGAGAAGCACGATGAATTCCGCCGACAAACGGGAACGTCGTCGCGCGTATCTATCCGCGGAATCGCAGATAAATTCGACGGGAGGAGGCGGCCGAGAGGTTGGGGGGGAGGGGAGGGGCGCAACAAAAACGCAGGAAGAAAAGTCTCGCATGGACGGGGGCAAGCTGAGCGCAGCGAGACATCGGCCGAAAACATTCCGGGGAATTAGACGCGGAGCCCCGGCAGGAGATCGAAAAAAAGGGAGGGCCGAAACGAAGGCGAGGAACGGGACGATTTGTCAAAACGTGCATCGCCTCTCTCGCCCCCGGTTTCCCATCCGCGGAGCCAGTTCTCTCCGTTGCTCTCATTGTTATGCTAAGCGCGATCGTAGACGGCGGCGTTCGATATAACGAGGATGAGCGACGGAGCTGAAATTCGCCGGCGATATGAATAGAAAATCACCGGGCGGAATAGAATTTTCCTGCGTCCGTGGAAAGCGAATCTTCCCGCGCGACCTGAAATTTTCAATGCTCCACGCCGGGAATCCCCGTGATAAGGGAGGGAGGGACGGTTTAGCCACATTTCGGCTGGAAGTTAGTGAAGTTCGATGACGTCACGGAGGACACGGTGAACAACCCCCATGGGAAACGAGACGTCGGCCACCTGACCCATTAAGGGGTGACTCGGTCTCGCCCGGCCCCGCCGGTGGTTTCTGGTCAGCTGTAAGGGTTTGGATTATGGCTGTAGCTAGCGGTGTTTACGAGTCCACGAAGGCCGATTACAGTCCGCTCGTCCGGTTAGGTGATCGTTTTACGGGAAACAGGCCCGCCCTTAAAGTCCTCGCGCCGTGCACGCCGGCCGAACGTGCCGGAAATGTAAAAGGTTCTCGTCCGAGGGCGCAGGTCTGCGGAGGGAATGTTCGAGCTACGGGGAAGACGATTAAGCAACGATCGGAACGATCGTGGAAGCATCGGGCCACGAACGGTCGGGATCATTTCTCAAAGCAGCCGAGCGTTATTTCGCTGCCGCTTCGAATTAGCCCCCGATTCCTTTGTTCTACCTTCGAACGTGAGCAATACATCGCCTCATCCCCGCGGATCCGTCGGTTTTTCATCCCTCGCCAGCCCGATTTCATTTCTTTTACAAGCGCCGCGTCATCATTTTTCATAGACCCCGCCGGTTTCCCTTCTCTCTCGCTCCTCGGAGCCCCTCGGAGCCCTTCCTTCAAGAATAAGGGTGAGTTTTCACGATACCGAACCCTCGACACATTTCGCACCGGCGAACCTACGCCCCACGGAAGGGATAAGAGAGAGAAAATGGCTGGAGTGGGGCCCTTATTCCGCACCGGCGTGAACCGCATTGGCACTTTTCAACGAGTCGACCAATAACGCCGCGTCATCGTCGCTAACGGCCGTCACGGTTCAATGGGACGAACGGTTGCTGGTGTACCTTCTGCGAACAGTCTTTTTCATTAAGCGTATCTACGAGTGTGTATTATTTGCAATCGAACTTGGCGTGTCTTTGTATCGGACTCGAGAAATCTATGATTTCACAGGATTCAATAGCTAACCATCATTTAATAAAATAAAACACATCCGCGATCTTTCAAAAACTAAGAACCTTCCTACAAAAATTAAAGTCCGAATGGACTCAACATTCCAAGCCTAAACTCTCCGCGATCATGAAACGCGACGAAAAGAACTCTTCGAACTCGCTGCGTGAAACTCGCGAAGCACCGATCCCGGATCAGAGCGGCATATCGCATTCCCCCGCGGTTGCGGAATCGCGCGCCGCCTCGAAACCCGAACGGAAAGACGCGAAAGTACGGGAGGCAGGTCCATGAAATATTTTCGAAGCAATCCAACGAATTCGCGATGAAATATTCACTCGGTACGGAGCGGCGGTGGGGCAGAGGAGAGAGCGTGGCGCGGCGCGGCCGCCGAATGCCGGCGGAGAATGGGCGCGCGGGAGGGTGGACCGGGGGACCGGCAGTCGTGAACTCGTAAACAAGGAATGACGTGGAACAAGGACGCGAACATGACACCGACGACAGCGGGAACGAACGACGGGGCCCCGACGAAGAAGACGGCGACGACGAGAGCAAGTGATTTAGAATATTCGGTGGCGGATGTCAGCTATTGCTCGCCCACCGGGACGTCATTATGTCATCATCATTCTCCTTCGCGCCGACCTATCCCGTTGACGGGAGGCGCGCGCCTGGACATCACTCACCCGGGACCAACGTGGCATCGGAGAGGCAAACGACGAACCCGGGGATTCACTTACCGGCTTCACGTCCGACAAGGCTAAACAATATTTATCATGCGGCGTGGGGCCCCTGGCCAACGGTGAATTGGAGTTCCGGTGCCACCCACGGCAGACCGTGCCCGGTCACCCCCGGCCCACCGGCCTCTGCATAATCATTCCTGAACGAGATCCGAGCCGCGCCGATTCGTCCGCCGATCGCTCTGGGAAGAATCGCCGCGTCCCGTTTCGATGATCTATGGGCTCCGATCGCGTGGGCTCGTTGTTTGCTAATCTTTAATGCCCGCGCTCGAGATCGCCCCGGCGATAAGACTTCCGATGTTGGTTTATGCCGTGTCGCTGTGGGACGCCGAGATTGTTGCGCGAATCGTTCCGTCGAAGTTTTTCACGGGAATAATCGGAATTGCTCGGCGAATCGACGTGGATTCACGTATTGTTTCCGGTTCTTCGGTTTCGATGAGATTCTGGAGTTTTTGATATCGATGTCAAGATTGATATTTTATCTTCGAATCTTAGGAAGTTTCGAGAAGGGATTTCCAAGGTTTTCGGGAATTTACATTTTTACAAGTTCCGCGAGTAACGTTCGAGCAACCTGTGATAATGGTAATAAAGACTCGCCTAAGTACGAGGTTCAGGCGGAGAGTTCGAAACAACTGTAATGCACTGACTAGTTCGAGGAAGCAACTCGCGAACTTGGCCGGGAATAATTCGGTTTTAACGATTCCAATTTCGCTGCTCCCGTTCCCCGTTTTTTCCCCGCCGTCGCTTCGGAACGGAGAACGGAGACCGAAGTCTCCGAGGAAATCATTGAATATGCAACTTAAGGAAATCCTCGGATATTGCGCTTTATTATAAACGGGCTTCCCCCATCCTCCCCCGGCCCGTCGTTCCTTTTCTCCTCGCCCGGCCCTCTGCGAAAATCCCCCGGCATTGGCAAGATTTTGCATATTCCCGAATCTGAAAATATTCGCATGCAAAGTCCCGCGGGAGCCGAGATACCCGGGGCTATATCTTCCCGTAAGGTACGCCGGGTACCTGACTACGAAGCCTCTCGTTTTCGAGGATGTCGCGGCGGAATCAATTTACATAAATAAGCTCTAGATAATCCGCGGCCGCTGTTACGCTGCCATGAATAATCGCCACGTTGATCGCGGCGACGCTGCTTGACCAACGTCTATGAAGGGTTGTCGTAACTAGACTATAGACGAGAGGAATTATAAGCGGAGGCACGTTTTCTATGTATTTTAACCCTTTACGGACGGATGTCAGCGTTCGGTGAGATGAAAAGTTGAGATTTGGAAGACTAAGTCGTGGACAAGTGATCTAATTGGTCGAACAGCAAGAGATCGCGTAGTTTTCTCTTTTTCTATCAATTAAGTAATTGATATATAATTTAGCTTGATACGTTGAAGGTTTTCTATGTTTCGAAGAATCCTCGTCCGCAAAGGGTTAATGTATAACGTTCGCGAAATCTCGGTACGGTAAAATATTGAATAAAGCTTCAACGAGCTGTTCCTCTTCTTCAGAACGTGAAAGATCGTTGAACGTAACGCAGAAAATTTTCTTCGATTCCGGTCTCTATCAATTAGTCCATAAAAATCTATATGTGCGCGAATATCCGGAGTTTAATTATGAAACGCATATTTTACACGACTTTAATACAGGCCCGTATTATTTTTAATTCGTCCGGACGGTTCGCGGAGGAAATTGAATTTTATTTAATTGCAGTCTCTTTAAATTTATCGACAAAAATGTCGAATTGCACGGACGCGCGCGGCCGCCGGGTCGTAACACTGAAGAATATTGTGTACCTCTTCTCGTTAATTGCGAGTTTAGTATTATTGCCGGTGGAAATCTGATTTTCAACCCTTATTTTATTGGCAGAGCGGCTCTATCGGTGGATTTACAATCGGAGAACTGTAAAACGACGGAGGAGAGCCGTGCGCGTTTACAGCGAAGGTAAATCTTCAAAATGAATGACGTAACATAAAATTCGAACGGGCTCGAGCGCTCGGATCAAATTCGACGCGAGTTCACTTCTAATTCTCCCTGTTCGAATACGGATTTCATAAACTTCCGCGGAGTAATAATAGTAATGCTCACGGGAACAGGGAGAAAAGAAAGAATATTATTCGGTAGCAGATGCAATATAAATCACGGCAATTGTTCGCCACGCTGTTCAAGAAAAGCCCCGAGGACTGCGGCACCGGGCTGATCCATTAAAAAAGTTTCCGGGAAAGTTCGAATCCCACTCGAATTCGTCATCCACGGGCCAACGAGAACCCCGGTCATGCTGAGCAGCCACGAATGCTGTACAATTCGCGAATAAAAATCAATTTCGAACGTTATACTTTCTCGACTTGGAAACTACCTTGTGATTTATTCCACGGCTTTCGAGCGTCGTTTCAATGCCAGTCCTCAGCGGCTATGATAGCCTCTCTACAATCCTGATAACACTCTCCGAATACACAATCCCCGAAATCCGCCAGTACCGAGAAGAGAATTCGTTCGCCTCGTTTCTATCGCATTTTTACCCTTATCGCGCAGTGAACGGAATCTCGAAGGTATCGAATCGATGGAACTGGGTCGAGCTGTCCGGGGCATTACAGCCCGGCTGCGGTGTTCGCGGCGGGTACGTAGCAATTTCAGCTTCCAGCCAAGACCCGGAAGACCTAGGTAAACCCAGGTGCACGCGCGCGCGAGCCGCACGTACACGCTCCCGCGCGCGCGGAACGTTCATTATAAATGGCGTCCCTCTGCGCTTCCCGCAACGAACGGCGAACGAGGCAGGGCGGGAGAAAGGCTTTTCCGCGCGAACTTTCGAGGAGAGGGAGGCGCTGGGGTGCCGAGAGATTTGGGGCTGAAGGAAGGATAGGTCGGATGTATAATTAGGCAGCGTTTGTAATTAGCGTAAATTGTTTCCCAGTAAGAGGGCTCGAGGATCTAATACCGAGGCGGGAGGTGAAAACTATGATAAATTTAATATAACGCAATCCAGTTACGGTACGCCCGACCGGAGCCGGCCGCGCGGGGTAATTAATAAAACCGGAGGAGTGAAAGGGGTGACGAGGTCGGGGTTTACCGTGGCGCAACACCTCCGTGCGAAGATCTCCGCGTCGAACGGTTTCGCGGCGGTTATTTCCCGGGGAACTCTTCGCGTCGAGCTTTTCAGAATTTAATGGAGAGAGATTGAAGCACGGTAATCGGGGATGGTTCGCTGCGCGAGGGATATTTATAAACGATAGCCGATTGTTCGATTCGAAACGCGACACAGAAACTGCTCGATTAGACTTAATAACATGGAGAAACGATTTTCTCGCGCGATGGAAATGAAGAAATGGAACAGAAGGTTCGACAGTGTTTGAGGAGAGTATAAAAAAGATAATGAAATTGTTGCTACGTTCTAGAAACGAGTAATCACAGCGTCACGTCGTTGAACATGTTCGAACAGTTTCCGAAGCGGAACGGTATTCGGTGTAATTAATCTCGCCGGAACATGGCGTCGCGCGGTCGGCGCAACGGAATTGGAATAATTCCTTAAGAAGCTTAACGAATTCAAAGCCATCTTCTACCGGGATGGCCCCGACAATCCCTAATTTCGGGTACGAAAAGCCAATTGCTGCACGGGAATCGCCCGGTCGTGTAAGTTAACAAGCGGGAGGTTAAAGTTGCCGGAAAAACGGGGCCGTGAGCGCGGGCAGGGAACGCAGGTGCGTGATCCTCCCACGAAAATATACTGTTATCCGCTTAACTGAGACGCCGCCGAGACGGAAGCCGTCGCTAGTCCGCGTAATATACGGTCCAATAAAAACTTAGCTATCTCTCCGGCGGCTGGCTCGCTCGTTCGCTAGGAAATGGAAGGCACGGCCCTTCGGGCGGAAGCGACGCGGCGCGGCCGACAGGTGAACGAGCATGAAATCGAAAGAGAGTAAGACTGAATGGAATCTCTGGCCGCGGGGGCGGGGGTCCTTTATTCTCTGTCCTTTTTTCTTTAACAATTTCCCGGGCTGTCGTTATCGGAGCTGTGGTCAACGGCGCTGTAAGGAGCCCGGGTAACGGGCGCGAGACGTCGTCTCGAGACAATAACGGCGGCACGGGCCATCAAACGAGCCTCCGAATGGCCTAGCAAAGACTTCAGCGACGCCGTAACACCGGGATCTCCTATCCTCTCGTGCCGGATACGCGTATCCTTAACCAGACTCTTGTCCCGGTGTCCTTTATGGGGGTCGAAACGTCGGGGTGGTTATTCTGTTTTCAGCTTCTGCTGGGACGAACGCTGTACAAGAACTTTCTGACCACAGTTGCCTTTCCGTCGTTTAGATCGGTGCTTTGCGCTGTGTCGCCGATCATCGAGATGAAAATGATTCACTGCGGTAATTGCTTGGGAGAGAAGTATACGTCGTTTATCGATAAACTATGGTAGTTTCTGTACTCGTGTCGGTGAATTAGAAATTTGAATGAAATTTAAGCACTCGTGATTTCGTTGGAAGCTGTATTCTTTTAAGTTTAATTCGAAGATCGCGACAAGCTGTCTTGATAATCAATGTAATGTTTAGATAATTATACTTCGACGACTGTGTTTTGATACGTTCGGTAACAAAGTAATTTAACTGAAAACAAAAGAGCAGAAGCGTTGGAATTTTAAAGTTCAAACGGTTTCAGCGTCAAGATAAAGACTGTCCTTTAAATCTTCTATTAACGTTCCCCGGGCGCAAGATAAACGCGTTTACCTTCGATTTCCTCGTTTCACCGTTAAACCCCCGCCGTCCCGTCGCGCCTTAATCTTTTCTTATTGGCGCAGGCGAGTTCTATCGGGCCGGCTCCATTTCGCCGGATGGAGACGCGAACTTCGGTTCCCCCCTCGGTGCCTAAGCTGCTTCGTAACTCTTCCTTTCCCGCGGAGTAACTTTTAATTTCCTTCGGAGAAAGGTGATTCTAATTTCCGACCGCCTCCGCGGCCGTATATATTGCGGAAGTTTCGCCGCTCGGACTTCATATTGCCTTCGCGTACCGGGGCCAGACTTCGCTGACTTAACGCTTGTCTACCTAGTTTACCGTCATCCTCGCGATATTAAAGACTCCGCCTAGGAGTATTATTACGCACCGGGGGCGCGTTATTACGGCGTTGCCCGTGAACTTCCCGGATACGCTCCGGAATCCCGACGACAATCATCACGGGATCATTAATAATTTCTTAGACTAGATGTCTACGCGTCATACTGCTGAAAAACTTTTTCGCGTTCCAATGCGAAGCTCAGAAATATTGACATCGAATTCGACATGGAACTCACCGCAGATATACCGAAGCCTCGATTAACGGATACATTAGTATAACCAACTCACGAAAATATAGGATACAGAATATAGATCCAACGGAAAATACTTCAGTTGAAAATACCTTGTAAGCTAAGATCGTAGAAGCTAAGATAGCAATACGATATATTTAACCTTCTGCACTCGAGAAGTGACTCTCACCAGTCGATTCGATGTACCAAAATTCTGTCTTACACGGAATATCAATTCGAGTGGTTCATAAATACGTGAAATATTGAAATAATAATTTCGTCTCTTCACTTATGTGTTCTCTCGTTAAAAAAAAAATCCTGGATATTTCTAGTGAGAGGATTCCGAGTGCAAAGGGTTAATGGTTAGATTACAGTATACGCGTCACGAAGCCTAATTCGTGCCGAAAGATTAATAACAATTTCGAGACGCGAGACACGACAATTTTTTACCGATACGAAACCGACGGGCCTAGAATGTATGCATCATTCCCCGGAGGGCCACCCCCGCGTAACACAGGGTGGCGGCGGTCGCGCACCCATTCACGTGCGCCGGGGCAACACGTGCAAAATAATCACTCCACCCGCGGAGGCATATGCTCACTTGAGACAGATCACGAAAAGGCTGAGGGGTTCCGTGTGTTTTGGTTCGCCATCCAAGCAACCAGCTCCATGTGGGGTGGCAGATTGTTTGATGGTTGATTGTCGCGCAGCGCTTCAGGGGTCGTCTGATTGGGTCGCCGCGGAACATCTGCCGGCCTCCCGCGGGGCTCCGCGACGACAATCATCCTAGAATCGTGAGGTAATACGCCGAAAGATGTCTTCATTCGTTGAGGGGTGGCCCGAATGGAAACGGCGGACTCGTTTCGGGCCGAGACGCGGCGCCGCGAGTGATAAACGAGCCCGGTCGATTAGCGTTGGTTTACGCGCGACTGCTCCCGAGATTTGATGGAAGCGAACGGGGAATTGGGATGGGCGAGACGTTGCGGTCGCAAGAAACATGTTTCCCTGGACGCGTAACTGATATCAGACTTGGATTTTATCGTTCGTAGCGAACACATAGACAAGTAGAATAATCCTATTACCCAACTTCAAATTGGCTCTCACCGAAATATAATTACGCGTCTGATGTACACATTTAGTGTCTACGAAGCGTTAACCTTTGACGCGCGTGTCATTAAACGTTCGAGTATTCTAAGATAGCAGATAATTCCAAATGTCAAACGAACCGCTATTGTTACCTTCCGGATTTACGACCGTCGCTGTACCTTCTCAGCGAAGGCAGCAAAGAGATTCGAAATACCAGACGTTAAACTTCTCAGTTGCTATCTCCGAGTGATACCGGATGATCAGAGCCGGCAGGTGAGCCAAAAGGAGGAGAGCCGGGCGGGCAGAAAACGGCGGTATTGTGACAACGAATTAGAATGAAAAGCGACCCTCTTCCTTTCAGCTGATACGACTTTGTCCGCCGACTTTCTGCAGGGCCGGCGCTCATTCCCCGGCCGGTCGCTCGTGCGCGTCATCTACCTGAAGCACACGTAATCGTGGCCCCTCGGCCCGGCTCGTCCCGGCCCCGAAAAGAGGGAAGAGGACACCGTTTCTGCCTTTTAAAAGCGCGGCACCGGGGGGACGAGAATCCGGAGCCGGTGGTAGGAGGAACCGGCAAAGGACGGAAAGGAAGAAGGGACTTTTACAAAACTCATCCATCCCCCTCGCAGCTCCCCCAGCCCCGGCCGCGTAGAGACACTGATACCTACCGGCTGACGGTACCCACCTACAATCCGACGACAATGGATCCTTTGCGGGCAAAAAAGCGTAAAAAGAAAGGGGTAAGAGGAGGCGGAGAGAAAGAGAGGGCAGGGAAGAGAGTGCCGGTCCACCTCCGAACGCGGGGGAATGAAAGAAAGAGCGGCAATGATGAAAGCATTGTCCCTGTTCAACGGCTCTTCTGCGAGCCTTCGTGGCGGCCGCGGCCCGTCTCCTCCACCTTCGCCATCAGACCGGCGACCGGTGTGCGCTTCTTCTTCTTCTTCTTCTTCTTCTTCTTCTTCGTCTTCTTCTTCTTCTTCTGCTTCCTTTACATCCGATTTCTCGTTTCTACGTTGCCGCTCAGATGACGTTTCAGATTATTTAAGCATCCCTGCGTCTCCCTTTCTCTCTCCTTCTCACTCGTCCTTTTGATACTCGGGCAACTGGGACGCCGGCCAACGAGGTGACTCGGGATGTCAGCTACGAGAGCTTCCGATCCTTACAAGTGGAACGAGGAACTTTACGGTCGAACTCACATTGTCATCGTCGCGGCCTCTTTGGTTCGCTTCTATACCTGGCTGATCGTATGAATATCGGTATTTCTTTTCGGCGACTTCTCGGCAATCGTGATACCGTGTTAACCTTTCATGATCGACGTCGTAGGAGCACGCTTTGCTTACGGTGTTAGGGGTAATTTAGAATATTCTTGGTAGAAACGTTCTTCCGGAATTTTAAGGAACCAGATGTTAGCAATGAAGGTTCCTAATTATGGACGATCGTAAGCGGTACGGGGAACATTGGTTTCCGGATTGTCGAAAGAGTAATTAGTCCATCCGCGTCGCGGCGGTCGCTGTCGGACACGTGTCCGTTCCGGTCGAGGTTCCACGAAGATTACGAGCGGCAATTCGGGAATGTAATTCGAGGAGCGAAGTGTTTGCGTGTCTTCGAGGGCCGATCCCGAGGACCCTTGACTCGCCAGCGTAATAACGCGATAATCTTCTCGCGCAAAACAAATAACTGGGGCTCCCGTCCCTCGGCAGCTCGGAACCCTTTCGGGCCGGAAGGGGTCCGCGAAAAGAGAAAGCAATCCCCGATGATCAATCACAATCGGCTCCTTTGGCACGGGGGCGTTCTTTGCAATGCTGACGCTCGCAGAGAATAGGAGGCAGGCACTCGCTGGGGTTTAGGGTTACAACCCCTACGCAGCCGGGCCGCGTTGTTATTCCTCGAGCGAAAACTATTTACAAAGTCGAAGCTAATGGCATCAAGAGATTTCGCTCCGTATTCCCGGACGTCCCGAGAGTCTCGCAGCACGGATCTCTTTCTCTCGATACGACATTAACGTGCTGCTCCTAACCAGATCTACTACGATCACAATGGCGTACGATCTCTTCTGGATTCCACCTGCACTTGACATTCCTTCGATTTTATCGAACCTATTCGTTTCACGTTATCTCGAATATAAATGCTGAGGTAATTATACTTCGAACATATAGCAATTAGAAGAGAAATTTGAAGAACGGCATCGACGACGAATGAGGAATTTCGGAAATAGGAAGCGAAGGGTAGAGAGATTTTTTGAAAAGTCTATACGACTGCGTTAGATGCTATTCGATTACTGGTTCGTAAGGAGATCAGAGGTTCGTGCGGATGTGAGAATGTCTTCGTTGCCTACGCCAGTGACGATACTCCACTCAACGAGTATAAAGCGAGCCGGACCGATTAGAGCGAGGGGCAAACGCACGTGTGGAGCCTAACGCAATAAAAGTTTGTCGAGTGGGTCGAAACGTATGCATATTGACCCGGTCAATCTCGTAACGCTACCGATCTTCCTCCTCCACTTTCCTCCCCTCTCGCCGACGCCACTTCCTCGACGCACTGCCGCGTAGGTGCGATCATTGGAACGCGTTTAACTCGATTTCCAGGACCAGTTTCGACTATCTCCTTTGCATCGCTGGAAACTAGGCGATAACTCGTGGATGTTTCGTAACCGAGGCACCATAGCTATACGTCGATTTTAATCGTTTATATCCTGTCAATATGTTACAGTATCGCTCGCATTAACCTCGTATCTTATCATTTCTTTCGCGATTCGACTCGCAGGAGTTATATCGTTCTTAATCAATTCCCCGTAGATAAAGAAGTTATATATTAGCGAAGTCCAATATCTGTAACACTTTGCTTCAATCGACGCGATCAGAAGAATAGTCTCGTTCAATAACACTCGATCACAATGCTCTGATATATATATCACTCGACACCGCGAGCTTGCACTAATTCAACAGCCTCGAGGTGTCCAGAATAAATATACCGACAAGAAAGCTAAGAAGCGCCATCCCTCGAAACAAAGCTTCGCCGAAACTACTGTCGCCAAAGAAACTTCACGAGCGCGGCCCTTCGGTTCACACCCCCGAAAATGTGTCAAGAGACCGGGAATCCAGTTCCCAAGAGTCGTCGGGAAGAGTTTCCAGCGAGGCCGGCTAGGTCTACGCCGGCCCATTGTGGGGGCTTAATTGACCGGAAGCCTGACAATCCCAAACTCGAAAGTACGAGCGGCCCGGAATCATGGAATTACGTCGATCCGGCATCGCGAGCCCCCTTTTCTCCGTCGACTCGAGCCGCCTAACCCCTTTCGCTCGCGTACACCGCTCTCCTGCCCCCGATCGTCACACGAACGACTATTCTTCTCGCGTTCTCTGTTCTCCCCTTCCAGCGACACCTCCTCTCGCCGCGATTTCGCCGTCCCTTTCGGTCGGTCACGGTGTTCTTCTCCCTTTCGCCCGAGCGAGCGTGCACGCCGCGCACAAATGGAAAACGGATTGATTAATCGTAGTAATTACCGATCAGCCCCCGCTAATTAGATATCCGACTCCTGCCCAACCCACGGCCCCCAGAGGCTTTCCCGGTTTCGCAACGGGACGCGGCGATGGTGGTCGTAGCGCCGAGGGGACTTTCCAGGCGACCGACGGGGTTGATGAGAGACAGAGAAAGAGGGGAACGGAGAGAAGAATGGGGGGGGAGAGAGAGAGAGAGAGAGATGCTCGTCAGGGTGGAGCAAGGCTAAATGAGATTGTTACACGAAGCCAGCCAATGAGTCCGAATCACCGGCGTGTACTACACGATTTCGGATTTCGTGGAGACCGAGCGAGCCACTCTTAGAGCCAGCGGTTCCGTCGTTTGTCACCCCGGCCGACGTACAATCTCGGCCCTTATCATTTCGACGAGCGATTAATAAGAGGTCGTTGACTCCGATGTGACGGAAATATTGCGACCGCCGACCTGCCCCCCTTTCCCCTCCGGCTGGCGTGCACGCCGAACGTGCCAACAGGTCAGAGTTGTTTAAATCAAATTCGCCGATCGGCGAACGGCGGACTGGTTTATGCCCGAGCGAAGAAAATTGATCCGTGACTGACTCCGCGAGGCAATAACTAGGTTCGGTAAAAGGGTTCGGTTGAGATTAATGGAGCGCCTGGGTGGAGACTTCTCGCGGCGTAAGAAATCGCAGATTTATCGCGGCCGCGCGCCGGCGTATCGTCGAGTGAAATGGAAACGTTGCCTCGGAATTCCTAGATTAAATAATCTCGACGCGTGATAAAGGATAATCTGCTTAAATGATTTAAGAATTCTTTGACGGAAGAAAGTGCGCGGAACCGGTTACGCGTTTCAGATACGGGAAGGTGACGAGTTCTAAACAGGTTGCGGAGTGTTTAATTAAATTTTATTAAGCCGGATTTCGTCAAGTCTTCTCGGGGGATAAGTGGAAATCGTGTCTCGATTATGTTGTAACATCCTGCCGTTATCGTGTCGAACATATATAAATATAATTATTCGGGTTCTTGCCTTTCTAAATGTCCGTGTTCTTTCCTGTTTCGTTAATTTTTACGTCTGGACTACGCGTTACCGCGGAAACATCTGAATTGTATAAGAGACAGTGATTCTATTAGATTTCGTTGAAACTTCTGTCTTGTTCGTTTAGAATGATGCTTACAGTGTGCCGAATCCGAGGAATGAATCAAATTATCCAGTAATTTTATACGGAGAAGTGAAGTCGCGGTCGGAGGGTTGATATCGCACCAGGTGAAAGTTCGCGAGCGTCCGAAGCGTCCCGATGGGGATCAAGCTCGCCGGTGTGCAGGCTCGTTTGTACGTTGGGTGAGCAGGTGATGCCGAAGACCGTAAGTCAGCCGGGTGTGCGGTGTCACCGGTGCGCTGCTCGTATCGCGTCACTCCATCACCTCTCGCGGCCCTTTCTTGCGCCTTATACGGGTGTTCCAAGATTTTCGACTCGGCCGAGCGTGAGCTCGAGGCTTCGGTTACCCTCCAGAATTTCAGAAGCGACGGGTACAACGATCCCGTGGCCCCGTATCATCGTCACGGATCGAGATCTTCGCGTGATCTCCACGAAATTCGAACGCGATTCGTAGAACTCTGGCTACACGTGCTCTCTAATCTTCACCACAACAACTTTCGTTCATTTCCATTTACATGAAACTCAATCTCTATTTCGAAATTTTCAAAAATGTCACCTTTTTTCCGATTGTTCCCACTTGTTATCGCCGATATAGTATTTAAACAATAAGTGACGGAGGAAAGATATAATCCACAAAAACCAGTAAATATATCGATGCCCAAGCAACCGCTCAACGACTTCAGAAAAAGAATATATCACTAATAGTTCCACCGCCAGCACAGAAAGACCAACTGCACCGAGGAGGCCAGATTCCCATAAGATCCCGAACGAGCTCATTTGCGGCAACTCGAGTTCCCTTGTTCACGGTTAATCGAACGCCCTAATCTGCGTCGGATTCGTATCCAATCGTTCCTTACTTGCCATGCAAACGACCCCGGTGCGATCACCTTCGACCTACCCCCCGGCAAAAAACAAGGGAAGCCAATGAAAACGGCCCACCCCCTAATCCGCAGTAGAAGAAAGGTCTAGCAAGACCGTCTGAGAATCTGGGATCTCGCGAGCTCTGTTCGATTCGGTTGGCGCGGAGCCGCGGTGATTTACCATCGCCATGATTCCGTCGCGGTGACAAGGAGAAGGCCACGGAACACGGTTTCGCGGAACGCGTAAAAGAGATTAGTTCGGCCGCGGCCGCAGAAATGACGTTTAACGGCCATTAGGCCGAAAACTGCGACATCCGCGCGGCGCAACAATATTTGCGAACGGACTCGAGGGGCGGGGGGCTGGATGGACCGGTGGACGAGGCGGACAGCGAGCGGCGGGGGCGGGCGGGGGGATATTAACATCCGGTCGGTGGATTTACGGCGCCATTCGCGTGGCTCCCGGGTCTCGGACGATTTTGTAAAACGAAATGTCTCGTTAGCAAGTCGGTTACAGCCGAACGCGTATATACATACATGCGCGCGTGTACGCGCGTGTTTATAACGTACGGCACGGGGGACCCCGTGGACTGCGCCGCGGTTTTACAGCGGTCTAAATTACCAGCGCGACGTGCAGTTATGATGTTAACGATCCGCTCGGAGGAGCCACGTCGCCGGGACGGAGGGACGGGGGAGGGTGACTTCGGTGGTCACTTCGCGGTAACGTTCGTAGGTCCGCCGTGCTTTTCTCGGGAGGAAGCTTGAGAAGTCGGCGCGAAAGGGGCGGGATAAAGGAGGGGGATGCGGGGTGGAGCGATAGGTAGGTGACGCGAACGACCGATAGTAATCGCTTTAGGTTCATTAGTGTCATCAATAATGCCGTTGATATCGCTCGACGACAGCGCCTTGTGTACACCCCGTCGAACCCAGCCACGGAATCGTTGTGCGAAAATTGTACGCGATGCGTCGTCGCCTCGACGCGTAAAAGGTTCGGTGTAGTTTGGATAATTCGTTCGTCGACGATGCATCTGACGGTGGAAAGGAAAAGCGAGACATCGCCGCGATTTTCAAGCTCTCTTTTTCTCTCTCTCTCTCCTCCTTTTCCTTCTCGCCGAACCAGCCTGTCCGTAAGACGGTGAATTTCGTCCGGTGATTAAGCATCGTCTCGGGGGGCTTAAGCGAAATCGCTCTTCGTCTCCGTTAACATCGAAATCCTCTTAAGACACCGGTGCGCCGCGGCGGCGGTGCAGCTGTAAGTGATAAAATTATTTCGACCTCCGCTCAAATAGAGCAAATCGGGCAGCGCGCTAGGGTGTGCCGCGCGAAAGAAGAAAAACGCCGCGGGAAACGGCGCGACTCGGCGCGCGGGGTGCCGTCGCGGGAATAAATGGCCCGGCCGATAAAATTATTTCGACTCGGCCGCGAAGAAAGGAAAATCCGTGGTGGGATGGGCTTCGCGAGGATCTCGCTCGGTTTAACCGTCCACGTGCTGACGGCGCCTTGAAATATTGCTTTCATTAAGGCGATGCTGTGCATCGTGTAGGTTCGGATTGTTATTTCGAATTCGATTCGCCTCCACGTGTACGTATCTGCTTGCTATTCATCGAAGCATCGCTCGAGCGTTCGAACGTATCAAAATTACGAACCATCGACAAATTTCACTTCGCTCGGGTAATACGAGGCGAAACGGAATCTTTACGAACGAAGCTACCGAAGCAATTCTACAAATTTAATACTGTAAGTTTCAATAAATTTCGCGGCACTTGTATTAGAAATTCATGGCAGACTCGGCGTATGATGGACGCGAGTTCCCGAGCCAAGATAGCGATCTTAAATATTCCCGGAGCACCCTTAAGAAATTGCGCAACGGTCGCTGACAGGAATGCGCGGACTGATAAACTTATTTCGAGCGCGGCTCGAACGGCGTGCGACTCGCGACGTCGACGGTGAAAAACGGCGTCGGCGCGGCGAGGCGTCGACGGAATGAACGTGGTCGCGCGATAAAATTATTTCGCGCGCGGCTCGAATAGAGCGGATCGCGGAAAGAAAAACGCGGCGTGGAAATAAACGGCCTAAGTGGCGTTCCCCGGGCAATCCGATAAATAACCTCCGGCTTATTAGCCAGAAACTAAGTGTGCCGAGGGGGGAAGTGAAATTAGCGGGAATATTAGTAGGTACGCGTTCGCTCGAGAACGCTCGCGACGAGAGTAGCGATGGAATTGTACGGAGCGAAACGAACAAGACAATGGGGGCGAGTGGATGCATTATTTCCCCGTGAAGTATGGAATCCGTAGAGCAAACGCGGAAAGAATTAATATTCAATGTATCAAATCGTAGCCGGAGCGACAAGTTAATTGAATTTACAGAAGGGTTGGACCGGCTCCATCTGTTGAATAAGTGTGCTCCGTCTTGAACTCATTCGACAGCGGTTTCATCCCCGCCGTAAGTTACGCGGTGTACACTGTTCAGCGAGGTCCGCGAAGGGTTACACGCGGTAACAAGCTGGCACCGGTTCTAACTACTGTCCACGCTGATATATGTGACGGAAAATTGTGGCCGAAGGGTGAGACCGAGAGAAAGGGAAGGAGAGCGGAACGGGAGAGGCGAACGGAGGAAACGATAAATGGAGAGAAGAAAGAATGGAGGGGTTGGCGGAGAGACTTCTTCCAGCACGTAGGCGGTGGAAAGTATTTTATCTACGAATTATTTCATTTGTCTCAAGTATTCTAATTAGACCGGCTACTTCTAAGCGCGACACCGTTCCCGACGTCGTCGTCGTCGTTGTCGACGTCGTCTTCGCCGGCGTCCCCGAACGCAGCCCGCGCCCGAGGCAACGTTCTACGGAGCAGTGCTACGGCCACGCTCTAATTGCATTACGGAAACATGAGTTTCCCCCGGCGAAATATATCACGAAACTTATCGCGCCACGAAGAAATTGCCGTGGCTCTCGCATGCAGTTCGGCGCAAGTGCAAGCCTCGTAAGCTCCGGGGCCCGCCTACGTGCGCCCTTATACCTGCCCACCCACGCGAAGCATACATCACACGGTGCACTTTCGGCGCGCGCGGGAAAAAAAAAAGAACGCCTTCTTTTCCCTAGAACCGCGCCTCGTCGAGGAAATTTCGTGAAAATATAAATTCGCCTTGACACTGTACCGGGGGCTGGGCGTGAAATTCGAGTGCGCTAATTAGATATAGGACGGCGAGGGAAGTATTCGGAATTCTAAAGAACAGAATCTTAATAGATAAGTGCGGAAAGATTGATGCTTTCGAAGGTGGCCTACATTACTTAATTCGCAATTGCTACGTCCGTTCTTTAATCACCTCGTGTAAGCATACTTTCTAGAGTAGCGCTTCAGTAATTGAACATGTGTAAATTGCCGAAAGATAGCGATCGATGTAAAGCATATCCGAATCTAATTATCTCGGTCTAAATGGAGAACGATCCGGGGTGATTTCTGGAGGCATTCGACGTTCCAGGTCTCTATGAAACCCCTTCCGGCGCCTAATTAGCCGTGACAGCGGACGAGGAAGAAGGTTATTTCGGAAGAATCGGTCGACCGGCGAAAAGTTATGCGGTACTAATTTGCGCGTGGGCACAGGTTACGGCCGGTTAATTACGAGGCCGAAAGCGCGGCGGACGTCAGCGGTATGGACAGATGCCTGAGAAAATATTGTGGCCGCGAGGTGGCCGGGGGGGGCGTGCGCGTAAACACGGATGCTTGCCAAAAATTCCGCGGCGAGGAGATACATACGTCTCCCCTGTTGCACCGCGACGACGCAATTAACACCGTTCGGCGGACGGCCGGGACACCGGCGTGCAATTATCGTGGCACCGCGTGGGCGTCTCCTCTCCGCGGCGAGCGAAATAAATATTGCGCGGTTGCGATGGGAAACGAAGGGGGAAAAAAAAGGTGGCGGCAACGCGGCGGAGGCCTCCTTAAACTTGATTTGTGCTCAATTACCGCGATCCTCCGGCGCTAACCCCGCGCGGCGGCCATCCCCGCGCCTGCCTCTTATTATAAGACGTCGCGACCGACGGATGGACGGACGCGCACGAGCGCGACGATTTTATTTATACGCGTCGCAAACCACCCGCGTCTCCGCGGCGTCGCGATGCAACGGGGACGCCGGGAGACCAACCGCGACGCGTCAGACGCGGCGAATCAGAAGCGTCGGGCTGTTCGTTTCGCATTTTATATCCGGCACCGCGCGGATGCTCTTCGCTGATTCACACCCCCGGACTTGCGTGTCCGTAAGGGTTATTTCGATCCTCGGCGAAGTCAAGTGAACGCCTCGAGGGTGTCAGGAATTCTTTTGTGCTCGGCGAAGGGTAGCTCGGCCGCAAGTTTCGTTACGGGTATTCGCGTCCCTTCCTTTGACGCTCGAACCGCGCCGCGGGCCGAAAGCGACGCCGATTTCGGGACGATTCGCGCGACGGCGAAACTGATAAAAGGGAAAAGCCGCGACCCCCGCGCTGGCGCGTCACGGTAAACAGGGGCTGTTGTAATTCGAATGCTGGCGCAGGTGCTACGCGGAAACATCTATCAAGATAGCGGGACGTTGGCTGGGGGAAGCATTCCGTCCTCTGCAAAGAGAGGCGGGGTGAGCCGGTACGGTGGATCAACTCGAAGAAACGGAGGATTTCAGGGGACAGCAGGCACTAAGCTTCCACGAGGGCGTTCTCTTCGTCTTAACCCTTTCCGTCTGCCACCGGATCGGACGGAATTAACTTTTCCCTACGACGTGCGAGTCTTCCAGGAGCTCGTCAGGGGTTGTTTTCTGACGGTTCCGGGGATCAATCCCCTTCGGTGAACTTGTTTCGGAATGTAGAGTGCCTTGGGGTGCCTAATTTTCACAGGTCACCGGATTAGCATCGCGTTTCCTCGAGCATCGTAATCAAATCGTTATCAACGTTTAACGAATTTCGTCATCCGCTGTGTTTGAATTGTTAGAATCCTTAAGAAAGCGATCTAACGTTTGTCACCACAGAACACTGACGAAAGGGAACGTCAGTCGCCCATCCTTATACTGTCTTTCATCCATCGAATCATTTTGACACGAGCAAAGCGATAGTATTTCCCGCGAAAAGCGTTCGAAATAAACGGTGCTTCGCGCAGATAAATTGCTCAACTACCAGACGTGTTTCCCGCGGAGCCAAAGACTCGGTTAATAATTCGCCCGGCGCTATTTCATCTTCGCTACAATCAATTCACCGGGATAACTAACCGAACTCATTAACACGTGGCCGCGCGCAAGAAAGAAATAGTTTAGCGAATCGCCATCATTCACGCACGGCATCTGCCCCCTCCCGCGGACGCACTCGCGAGCCATAAACATAGTTACGAGCGGCGGGACGCGTATATCAAACGCGATTCTGCGGCGCGGCGGCGTCGTTTCCATCGTGTGCCCACTCGGGAACGTTCGCCAGCGCAATAGACGCGCGGCCGTATCGCCGCTTATCGGCCGCACCTGCAGCCGCGTTCTAAGCGGATGCAAGCACCTACGGGTTAACCTGTTCGGGCGATCGAGAGAATCCAGTCGAAGGAAGTGGGATCGACAGAGCAGGGAAAAGAAGAAGAAGAAGAAGAAGAAGAAGAAGAAGAGGAAGAAAAATTGCATCGAGCATTGGCCGTTATCGCGTTTACGGCGAGCGGAACCGAAAATCTCGCGCGGTACACGCGGTCTTGAGTGCGTTTATCGGTAGCGTCAAAATTTCCGCGGAATTTACGGTGTTCCCATTCCTCCGCGGCCGGGACGAGGCGGCGAGGCCCGGAGGAGGACGGAGGCGTGCCGCTTTCTGCCGGTCCCTGGAAATCGCGGTCGCGCGCGTACCGGGAGAACCGTCGTCTCCTCTCTTTCTCCGTCCCGCGACGGCCCAGATACGAAAATCGTAAAGTCGCTACATAATAGCGGCTAGTATAATCCGGTACGGCACTTCGCGCCGAGATTAAAGGTGCATAAAGCGGGCTGGCATAAACGTTTTACAAGCTGCTCGCCTACCTGGCTGCCAAGCGCGAAGGAGATATTATTTTAAACGTCTCGTTACGTCGCTGCCAGCAAGCGGTTCGACAGCGTTACGGTTTTATTCCGTCGCCCCGCGCGAGTTACGGCAACATCGGCCGCGCGTGTGGCCGCGACGCGTTTCCCGGCCGACGTTCCCCCGATCCGGTGAGGAAGGGGTCGAGCGCGCAGTCGGACCGGCGAATCGTTAAGGTTTACGACGGAGAAAGTTCGACCGGGGATAGGCGATGATTGGCCTGCGTAACGTGGGAAACGCGAGTCGAATGGAACGTCGAAATTAGGGAATCGCGCGTGGGCGGTGTTGCGCGCGGCCGTAACAATCGCCGCGGCCGCTCGTAAATATCGCCGCTGCTTGTCCGCACAATGTTCCTCGTAGCTATCTGGGTCTGCCGGCGCGAGCGAGCGCGCGCGCGCGCGCGTGCGGCGGCCGGCTTCGCTTCGGTTTAGACGCAACGAATCCGTAATATAGTCCTGGGTTTCTAAGAAACATCGAGCCCGAGCAGAACGGACTACACGGCGCTCGAGCGACGCCATTAACAAGCTTTTTATCCAGACGTAAAAAACCACCGAGGGCTCCGTACGTTATGAACCGTAACTTTTCCGTGTTTACGACTGGCTGCGGGATTCCTCGGCTGAAAGTGAAAGCGGCTGGGAAAAAATTCAATCTCGCAGGTGGACGCGGAAGTGGGCGGTCGCGAGCGTTGCAATTTCGGGGAAATGGAGGACGCCTTCTTGCCGCGACGCTGCCAGGATAAAACTCGAGCGACAGTGGGATAATTAGGAAGCACGTGGGCGACCTCCTTCTTATTGCCATACCGTTTCGAGCTTCTGGTGGGGGACGAATCACTTTTCAATCGCTATTGGGTTTACAGTGGATAGAATGTTTGTAGAGAATTATCCGCCTCAAATGCCATTTTATTCGTCGTATCATGAATATATTCTTAACCCTTTGCACTCGGAGGGTGACTCAGTCATTACTTGATTTGACGCAGTGAAACAATCTGATATTTAATGTCGAACTTTGTATAATACCCCGATACGTCAACAATTGGAATAAATAGCTTTGTCCCTCAATATTCATCTAAATTCCTTTCGAGTTAGCTTCAAAGAATATCGTGTCTATCTCATCAGAAAACGTTGAAATATTCCTAGTGAAAAACTTCCGAGTGCAAAGGGTTAAATAATAGCCTAGCTCCCGATTCAATGTTTCCGACAAATAAATTCTCCGTCGCCGATCCGGGCAATCCTTACGTCACACGCTCAGCTACCCCGCACGTAAAATTCTTCTCCTCTCGACAGATATCCCTTTCCTCCGCGGCGCGAAAACCCATTGCAACGGCAATTTTATCTTCGACAGGGGGCACGCCAAGAATGCCTCGGTGTCCGACAATCCGGCGCGACGCGGGGAACGCGGGAATTTCGAAATCTGACGCACCGGTGCGTGCCTCGCGGCGGCCGTACCCGTTGTTCTTCGTACTCGCGTGATAGACTCGTTGAACTGATCAGCTTGTCGCGGGCACCGTCGCGCCGGGCCCCGGCACGGTTCGTTTCGTTTGACGGACGAGAGTAATTTCAGCGTGTCCGGAATCCGCGTATCACACGCCCGCCGTGTCCGGCCGCGGCAGAAAGACCGTTCCAGCCGGGCACGCAGCTCGCGAGGAGACCTGTCGCCGAGCGAACGCCGAACGCGACGTCGAATTTCCTGTCGCCGTGTAATGGCCAACGGAGGATAATGATTGTGACGCAAGAAGCTAATGGCTTCCACGGAGATCCCGGCTTTCCGCGGAATTTAAAATCCTTGAAATTATTCCGAAGCTCGACGGTGACTCGAGAAATATTGCGAGTTACTTTGTATAGTTTCAGGCTGTTATGAGAATCTTGGAGAATGTCAAAGTGAAAATTCATAAATTGCATGCATTCGATAATCGCTTGTAACATATGAAATAAAGCGTACGAAGTACTTGATTCGGTAGGCGACGCAAGAGGATTTCATATGTTACAAGTTCGTGATATGCTCGTCGATTCACTCACCAGTTGTTAACTTGAAGGATCGTCAACCCCGTGTCTTGAGCCAACTGCTTCTTCTGGTCTTCCGAAGGGTACGGGTGCTGTAACAAAGGAAACGCTTATAAATATTTATACACCGAAACTCTAATGAACATGGTAATCACAATTTAACCTTCGATAACCTTCGAAGAGTCCACCTTTTATAAATTTCTACCTCGAAATTCAGTCGTCGAGAATGCGAAGGTACGCGTCAGAGATCTGTACGTTGCATTCCACGGACATCCGACGGTAGCAATTTTTATATTATTTACTGCGGCGCTCGACGAGGAAAATCTCCGTCGTGCTTCACGTTTCGCCGCAGTCCGTGCTTTTAAACAATTTATCGGATGATTTATCGCGTAACAGGTAAGTGCACAGTGCGCATAGACGCACGGGGAAGTTTTATCTACGCGACGGCAGGCGCATTACAGGCGCCGCGCAGGCTCGTCCGGACGCACCTGTGAAATATTATTTATTGCCGGGCAACAACAACAATAAAAAGAAGAACCGGCTAAGGGAAGGGGGACAGTTCGGTCGAGGAGCGCGGTAAAAAGCGTTTCTGCACGCCGGAGACGAGTGCGTTTTATCGCGCTGTCGCATCGGCGCAGATGCGCTTCTGCGGAGACGACGATCCGTCCTCGACGCTCGTATTGGCTTTCACGAAAGACAGGCTTTACGAGGGGCCATCCAAGATATACGGGAGAAAGGTCAGTCGTGGACAGCGGCGAAGAAACGGGTCTCGAATCGTCGGTTTTACAAGATAATCTCTGTCCCGCGGATTATCGAAAGAAATCGGCTGGCGCGCAACAAAATGGCCGCCGCGTAGTTCATAGGGACCGCGACAAGCGTGTAATATCGTTCGCAATCCATCGTTTAAAAATTAATTTCCTGCGATTTTTGTGATCATTGTTATACGAATCTTGTAAGTTTCATAGAAATACAATATTTGAAAGAATATGATTATAGTATTATTATTCGTGTATTGTATCGTGAGATTTTACGTTTCTTCTAATTTTCTACTTGTTGAATTCCGAAACGTGTGTGGAAGCGAGCTATAAATGGTCGAATTATATCGGCGTATCACGGAAATCAATCTGATCGGCGAGGGTCTATTTCAGGGTTTCATGAGAGCCCGATCGCGATTAGTCGCGACGCAACAAGTAGATTAACGTCAGCCGGGAGCAAAGAAGTTTCATACGCGTGTTTTCACTCTCGTGGCGGCTCGCGCGAGCACGGTTTGCACGCGTGTCGTTCGTCTTCCTGTTGCTTGGCAGCCATCAGGCGCGGGCGGGAGGAGGGCGCGAAGGATCCCGGGTTCTCGCCGCGAGTGCGAAATTAATGCGAGCCGTAACTTCCCTGGAAGAACGATGAGATTTATACACGAATTTATGGACTCGCTCGGCAAGACCGATGGAACAACCGAGAAGTGCATCATTTATGCATCTAGCTCCAGTTTCGAGGCCGCGAAGCCTTTGAGCTGTTGCCAGTGGCTGCGTCCGCGTCACTTTTCTATGAAAACCGTGCAGTCTTCCTTTCGAAAACTTCGAAAAACTCGTCCGAACGGGAATTTCCACAACTCGTATTTTCGTCGTCGATTTACCTCGACGACCGCGTCGAACATCGGAGAACCGTCCGTGAACTTCCGCCGTGTTACAAATGATAAACGACGGACTTCGTGGAACGTTAAAGGAAAAAACGGCGCACGCGATGCATGGATAATCTCGTTAATTACGTTACGAGGTACGCGAACGCTGATCCCACCGGGACGATGCATCGCGCATCTTAATTTTCATCTCCTATTAGACCGCGTCGCGATATTAAAGTCACGTAATCGTCGCCTGAGCAGGACAAATCGCGGACGCGCTATCTGTCGCTCGGGGATGCGTGAAACCGGGACGTCGGCAAATGTTAGGCTGTTGCGCGTGAAACGTCCGATCCCGCTGATACGCGCATTTGACCGCTCTTTTATAAATGCCGGTTATCCAACGTGAATTACGGTGGACAGCTCGCGCTGGAATCCGTAATTTTTTAATTAGAATCGCGACTGGACTCCATCAATCTTCATTTCCCGGCCGCGATAAACACCACCGCGTAACAAGCTTGCCGTTCAACAAAAGCCAACCAACGTGCGAGGTATGTATGCGTGTACGGTGTACACCTAGAGACTATTTCCAACAACAGCGCGAACGTGTCGGCGCTCCATTAGAAGCTGGAACCACGAAAAAAGGAATCGACCGTTTCATACCGAGCGATCTTACGCGCTAATTAAACCGAACGAAAAAGAAAACCGTGCTACATTCGTAATTACAATTTCAGGCGGTCCGCGCATCTACGTTCACAATTAACTCTAGTTAGAGAAGCGCTCGCGCGCTAATTGCACACCCGGAGCGCATCAGCACAAAGGAAAACCATCGCCGCCGCCTAATTGCAATCCCCGAGCGCATCGACCGAGCGAAAATCTCCGTTCCCCGAAGTTCCTGCGAGACGCGTTCATTACCGGCGGCGGCCCCGATCGCGGCCAATTAATCGTCCCGCGGTGCCGTCGAGCGCGCGCGCGGATCTCAATTAATCCAGCCGCGTCATAACCCTCGCCCGATTCGATCGGGGATTTCCTTCGAGCCCCGCTCTCGATGGCCCGCCTTTTCGCGACCGCGGCGGTCGATTAAATCAGGCGCCGCCGGTTACGCGACCGCGGCGACACGCTCGATGATAATTCAGGGCAGCGCGACCGATACCCGGGGGCATTAAATCCGAGGCGGGTTCGGGCCGAACCGATGCCAAGCGGCGCGCGATCGCCGGCCAGACACGGGAGCGGGTCCGGCTGCGCGTAAAAGCCCGCGGCAGCACCGCAAGCGGCCGGACCGCATCATATTTTTACATAATTAGCACGTGGCGCTCTCGCGGTGTTACGTTCCACGCCCCTCCCTTCCTGCGCTCGTTACTTTTTGCCGAAGCCTGCGGTATTTTTGGAAACCACCGTAAGCCGCGGATACCCCTCGCCCTTCTATATCATGTTTCTTGGAGGCGAGCCACGGTACACACGCATCGGAACCGTGCCTCCGCGTCCCACCCTTCCGCCCCGTTGTTCCCCGTGCCGCGCCGCGCGCGAAAGCCCATTGTGCGGCCGTGTATACGCGATCCAAGCGATTCTTATCCTAATTAAATCGGCCGAGAGCATTGTCTGGGCGTAGAGTTTCTATCGGATCTCGGCCTCGGCTACCTGCCGTTCTCTCTCTCCCTCTCTCTCTCTCTCTCTCCGCGTATAACGTCATATCGGGAACGGGGCTGCTGGCAAAGGGAGCGAGCTCCGCGCAGCGGATTTGACGGGGATCGATCGCCGTTCTGGATCGCGGGACCAGCCGTGTCATGCCAACGGCGACGACAGCCTCGTGATTTCGGGCTTCTGTAATTTCGCGCGACGACCGGCCAGCGGTTTCCACCCTGGAGAGATTACGTCTTGGAAGCGGGTAGCGTTATCTCGGCGCGTGAACGTTCACCTCGATGGACGAAATTGCTTTGCGGTGGAATTATTCGGTGATTCCTCGAGGGAATCGTTCTTTGTGGGCTGTTGATCGTGGTTTCTATGATCGGGAATGTGATTAAGACGAGGGAACGAATGGGAGAGATATTTTTGAAGCGGTGAGGCTTGCATTGTGAAGTTGGCAGTGGTAACTGTTGTAGGTTTAACAGGTCAGTTGTGATATTGCAACGTGCGATAGATGAACCTTCGATGAAATGATCCATTTATTATTATGGAATAGAGCTGTCCAGTGTATCTTCACGCGGTCGTTTTTTAATAGAAACATATAATTTAGGTCTTAATCGAGGTCTCGTCGTAAAGTTAGCCGAAAGGTAGCATAAAACGTTGCAATGGCATGTTTCGTCCTGAAATCGAAGGATCCTCCCCCATCCTGCCACGACCCGGCTCGGTCTCGTTGGTGTATGCATAAAACAATCAAGATAATTGTTGAAGCTACATGGGGACCGGCTGGCTGACTGCTTTCCACCCTCTTCTCGGCTCGATGTAGCCGCCGGAACGGGCGGACGGAAGTGGAAGGGACAAAGAGAGAAAGAGAGAAAGCAGCAGCTATCCAATTACATTGAAAACAATAGTCTTAAGTGCTCGCGGCGGTCCGTTCCGGGCTGCGCCCCACCCCCGTCGCGACCGATGCCTTTTCCGCCTAGGGTCGACCACCCCCCTCGGGCTGCTCGTGACGATGCGCAACTTTGACTCGGTAAAAGTATTATCGCGAGAAAGTTGCAGGTAACACTCTCGCGAATTGAATGAATCTCCCGGACGTCTCTCCTTTCCCGTGTCTCGATTAAGGGATGAAACGTTCTGCTCGCCCGATAAGAACGGGAACGCGAATCGATAACGGGAACACGCCTCTTAATATACCCGTAATTGCTGTCTGGAAATGAACGAACATCGTACGGTACTTACAATAATTGCGTTCAATCGAATCGCTCTCGAGCTTCGGAATGATAGATTGATTGGTTCCATGCAATCCGTCGAGTAGAATTCTTAAGAATCTATAACTGACTAAGAATCTTCTTGTGATAGTTCGTATTTTGGATACCCGAAAGAAACGAGCAAATACGAAGAAATCGATAGAAACGAGTACGACGAGCCGAATCGGTATAATAGAAGCGGGACCGCCGAGGCGGACGACTCGAGTCAGCGGCCAAACAAGCGATAAAATGAAAACGGGCGATAAAAAGACAATATGAAAACCATTTGGGCCGGCTCGTCGTCTGGGGTAGAAACGAGCCAGGCGGAAGCCGGGCTAAGTGTGTAAATGAGTCTGTAGTTTAGCCCGATTGCCTCGAGACGACCCCTTTTCGTGGTACGCTAACCTCATCCACGAGCCGCTACCTTGATACCGGAGACGTAGCTGAAATAACCGTGGCCCTTTCCCGGAGCGAACCGCTCCCTAAGACAATTCTCGAGACAATGAGATCCTCCGTGACCCAAATTCAAATCAGCGCCAGCTGCCTGGGATGGGATTTTCTTTCGAACATTTCAACTGAAACGGAAGCCCTAGCATCCACAGGTCCTCGCACGCGAACGAAACTAACGTAACTATCGAACAATGCCCCGATCAAACTCCATTTTTATCTCATCATTCGTAATCTCCTTGTAACACACTAAGAAAACTGTTAAAGCTCGTCGCCGAAACCGATCCCCTCGCTGCATCAATTAAAAGATCGCTCTCCTCGCACGCCGAGAGTCAAACGGTACCAATATTCCGCGCGATCGGTAAAACGCCAAGATGCGACTGAGCAACTTTGATATCCATTAATATTCAATGTAGTGACATTAGCATCTTGCAATGTTTCAACTTGTAACCTGTTCGGACCGCGAGTGCCCGGCTTCAGTCGATAAATCATAGCCGGCAACGGGGTATGCGGCAAGACTATTATTAATCGACGTCGATAAGCGGCCGACTCGTTCCCGCGGAATTGCCGAAGTCGCGGAACGATAACGGCGCGTCCCACCTCCGCCATCCTTCGGTTGACATCCCCTAAACCAGCCAGCGACCCGCGAGACGCTCTGATCAGACCAATTGCGCACGTACCCCTCGTTACGGCCCGGCCAGACGATACAGAGACCGGGTGTCACGGGGAAGGCGTCTCTCTCAACACTTCCCACGTCGAAACGATCGACAATCGCGCCACGTGAACGCGCGCGCACGACAATTTGCCGGTCTCGATGCTGCGTCAGGCCGTCGATGTCGGATGGGCGGTCTGCCGCGCGTCGGACCTCGCTGAACCCGGCTCGGTTTGTACCTCTTCGTGTCCTTCGCCGACCCGTTCCGGGATCCCCCCGATAACTGGGCTGCTCCTCGGTGCCGAATGACACGTCGATGACGACCGCTGCTGACTACGACTAACGAGCGGGGCGTTTGGGGCGTGGGAGCCGCCACGGATCGCGCCTCGTCATCACGAGCCACGATTCCGCCCTGCGCGGCGCTACCCGGACTCATTGGACTCCTTTGATTTCGGAGATCGTAGAAACTAATTGATTGGGACTTCGACGAATGTACGAACGATCATAGAATTATAGAAGACGCGACGATTTCATTGATATTCAAGAGGTTTTTGCGGGACGGTTGTGCCAGTGAAATTAAGAGAGTTTCCTACTGGACCGCAGTTTTATAAGTTGAAAGTGATGTAAATATCTGTAGGCAATTAATCAAGGAGATGCGCTGCGATAGAAAGTGGATAGGTATTTGATTGGAAAGTTGGCAATACAAATTCGTGAAAGTAGGTATAAGTACACGATATTCATGATTTCCTTCCTGGCGTATTTATTTGTTAAAGGATTTTACTGGCTCTGGTTGCGGCGTGCTGCCTCGGCCAAGATGATACTACAGTCGAACTAAGGAGCACTCTAAAGATCAGAATTTAAACGATGCGTCTGCGCGTTTCATCATTCGAGGAAAGCCACGGGTACAAATCACGCCGAGGATTTTTCTGGCAACTCCACCGAATCACCTCTGCGAAAGAAACGAGAGACACTCGTCTATTCCGCGCGGGAGAATGACACCTACAGGCGCAGCGTAAAACGTTAGATATTCAAATGAAACGACATTTTCCTAGCGGCCTAATCCAACGTCCGAGTGTCAGAGATTTCACTGAGTATATTCAGGGGCCATTGAAATTTGACGGGGCCGAGAAACACGTCGACTCTACCTGACGTATTTTACAGCGCTCGTAGATCTCCGGGAGGTGTAATAACCGACAGGTCCAATGAAATTGTATTTAATCGCGGCGCGGGGGATTTGTCATCGATGAGTGGTCCGCGACTTTCCAAGAAACCGGTCCCCGCCGCGTCTTAACTGCCGCGCGCGCGAGAAACGAGCTGACAGCGTGGAATTCGCGTCCGCAATATATTACGAAAGTCGCAGTAACTCAGAATCCGCCCGATAGGTCTCCGGCCGGCCGCGATCGGGGCCACGGAAAGATCGTAAAATTGCCGGCCAATTCGACGATGGTCCCGCCGAGCGGAGAAACGCGAGGGCCGGCGGGGGGAAACCGGCGAAGAAGACAAAATAGGCGACGTCAGCGCGTCAGTCATCTCTAATGCCTTCATTCCGACTGTTCCCTTCCATCGGCGGATAGCTATATCTCCGGCGAGCGAGCTGAACTTCGTTACCGCCTCGGGGGTTATTCAATTTCGGCGTTAAAATCCTTTAATGTGCCGTTATTGCAGACTGACGGGGCGGCGGTGGGCCTTGCTCCACGGTAATGGCCGCCGCTCCGGAGCACTTCCGTCGGACTTCTTTCGGGAGAGGAGACTTTTAGACGGGATTTATCGGTTCGGCCGTTCATGCGCGTATTTTTATTAACTGCTCTCGATACACGTCCGTTCGAATTTCCTTGACGTACTGCGGTGACTCACGCGCGCCCGTTCGCTCGCATTCCGAGCGCACGAATTTATTCGTGACGTTTGTTTATCTCTATTGCCTATTGTTTTAACACCGCCCGGTAATAGATTTCTTTTAATTCCGACATGAAATTTGAAGTTTTACGCGCGCGATACCTCGTCGGATATGGAAGAACAGCAGGGGTGGATTCAGCATAATAAAAGAGGGAAAAAAGCGGCGCGCAAACGTACGCCCGATATGACCTTGTTTACGAGCTGCGGGCTTGTTTCCCGTTGCAGCGGTCCGCTTGCCCACCGCTCTCCGCCGCGGCATTCTAGCACTCGCGGCATTACGCTCCGCGAGTCTATGCATGCGATGCATATCGGCCATTTCGCTGTCCGAGTAACTCAATATTTTCACCGGGAATTTACGATTATCGGTAATTTGCAATAAGCGTGTCCCTCTTTCGCCGATGACGAAACAAGGTCGTGTCGCGCGGCTCGATCGCGTGCACCTCCTCCTCTCGCCTCGACGCGCCGGAGCCACCCTTGCCGCGCTTTCCGCACGCAACGGGACACCGTGTACAATCCCGGCGAATAAATATTGTAACAGTTATCCGCGAACGAACACGTGAGTCATCGGGTGTCGTAAGAAACAATGGTAGAATATTTTAGGTACTTGTTTGTTCGAGGCGTTACGAAAGGAAAAAGAAACGGTAAAATATGTGCATTCTGCACGCGTTGAATGTATCATATACCCGAAGGTTGACCCGTTCTTATCACCATAGAGAATCAACGTATTAATCATTACCCAGGGAAACCATTTGAATTTTTCCATCATTACAGCGAACGAAACATTAAACGGGTCCTTTCGACACGTCCGACAGTTCCAATGCTACGTTTTCGATGGCATTGACAGCGATGAAAGTTTCTCGAGTGGAAAGCAAGAATACGTCGTATCGCGGAGGTTTAAGTGACATCGGAACGGTACCCGGCGCAGAAATTCGCGAAGAAATACCCGCATCCAATTACCCGTCGCTCGCCGCGTCGATCGGCGCACAATGCGCGTCCGTTAATAAATCAACCCGTTCGATCCGAATCCCGGGAACGACGCGCGGAACACGGTTGTCAGTTCGACGTCTTACGGATCCGCGGCGCTGATTAGAATCAGTCCCGGGGACGCATTCTCCGCGCGGCGCGGTCGGCCCCGCGTCCCTTTCGGCGTAATTACAGACGAAACACAATGGAATGTATGGAGGTATGCGAGCGAGGACGCGCCTGGCAGCTATTCGTGCCAACCTCGGACGATACGAGATAAGCCAAGCCCAAAGATGGTATGCCGCGGCGATGTCGGCTCGCGGTGGACGACGTCGAATGGTATACAAGCCACACGGACGGGAATCGGGCGAACGCGCGGCTCCATCTGCCAGATAGATATCGCCGCTGAAATCTGCCTCGTCACCGCGACGGCACCGCTCGCGTTCGATAATCAGTTATTCCGGACTGCGTTCCCCGGCTCCTACCGGGAAAAATCGGGTCGCCGCTTTTCTTGGACGTCGCTTTCCCCTTGTGCGCGGCTCCTTGGGAAAACATATCTCCATTTTGTATAGCCTACATACTGCGGACTTGGCAAATGATACTGTCGTTTCTAATTATATCCCTCCTAGCGACCGTAACTCCAAACATTCCGAATTACAAACTTCTAAACGGACAATCGAATGTTTCGCTTAGAAACGTATAAACTAGCAACGATCGCCTTACCGATAGAATTCGAATATGTGAATAATGAAAACCTTCGAGACTCGAACAATTCTACTAACATTTTCACGAGCCGAAAGTGCCAATCGAACGAATCGTGTAACCGAGGGCAATAATGCAGCAAAAAGCAGCGCAAGAGGATATCCCGCGAGGGTGACTTAGGGAATCGATGCGAATTGGTACGGCGACCTGCAGGGCGTGGTCGAACCGGGTCTCTGTGACACGACCACCTCAATCACCGTGCGACGCCCAAGCCTGTCATTATCACGCGACCCTGTCTGCCACGGGGTCCCTACCCGCGTGGCCGTGCACCGAGGAACATCGATGTCTGTTCCGCGGGGCGGTCGTATCTGGGAGGACCCGCGCGTGTTCCCGGTGTCTCCCACGGTCGGACGTGCGATCCGTCGGCCGATCACCGGGAACAAGGCACCGAAGGGTGCGTAAGGAGGCCCCGGGAGCGTGGCGAGGCGACACACCTACCTCATTGTGTCGTCCGAGGCGGCGTCGCCCTCGAAGAGGAGGTTCTTGGGCTCAATCGTCGCCAGGACCGATGACCGGTGACCTCGGCTACTGACCCGGCTTTGTCTCCCAATTTCATTGATTAGGCCTCACTGCTCCGCGCCGCCAAGGATCGTCGTCGGCCCGTATCCGGCTGATTGGACCGTGCTAATGAAACGACTGACGGCCACCCTGGACTAATCTCGCGGACCCGGAGAAACTGGCGGATACCACGACGCTATTAACTGACTCCGCTAATGACCCCGGGAAACTGCCGCGCTGCGGTTCTAGGTCTTCGATCGTTCGACGTTGATCGGGAACGATCCACGGTGCCGCAGTCGCGGGATCATGAATCGATTCGTTGGAAATATACGAACTTGATTCGTCTCAGTCTATAGTTATGGTAAATTCTCGAAAAGCGTATCTTGGTATCCAGTTTTCTATTATATTAGAACTTGGTATAAATCGCGGTTTGTCAGAATTAAGTTAGTATACAAGAATCAAAGTGGAGTAGGAAATACGTCGAAGAGTATGTCGAGTGGTTCGTACATCGAGGTACCAATGGTTTTAATCGATGCTTTCTAATCGTGCGAAGCAGAAGATCCTCGAGGACCCAGAGGAGATTCATTGCGAATTCCCGCCGCGAATCAGTGGACTGCATCCGGACCACCGAATTTCAATCTCGCGTTTCCCCGCCGATGCATGGTACAATGAAGCTAAAAGTGAACCGATTCCGGGCGAACAAAGTCTCGAAACCGCTATCGTCATCGCCGCGCCACCGACGAAACTTCTCTTCCTCCCCCTTTTTCCTCGCCACGTCAATCGGAACCGAGCTCGTGACTTGTGGGAATCGAGATAATTATAACGTTTCCGTTCAGTTTAGACACGGGGTACGGCAGAACGGCGGAGCGGGGGGACGCTGGGCGAGGCGGAGGGAGGGCGTAATAACGAAACCCTCCTCCTCTTCAAAGGGGCCCCCGGGCTGCAATTCCATGGTCATGCTCGCGCCGCTACCCGGCAATCATCCCCAGTCAGTCTTTCAGTCAGTTCCGTTGCTATTTAATTATCCATTTAAAGCGTATAATCTTCTGCTACGGGGCACCGATTCTCACTCGTGCCCCGATCGACGGCCGGCCTGATTCCAGCGACAGAACGGGGAAAACGGCGTCCCGCGGCCGACGATTTCAGAGCAGGCCGCCTCCGAACGTGGGACCGCGAGTGCATTTACGCGGCCCGTAACCGGCGGTATCGGCGAACACGCGCGCGCGCGCGACCGGTAGATAAGGATTCCGTTGCGAAACGTCCGTTTTCCAGGTCGCGGTGTTACGCTCGCACACGTGACACGTCACTGTTTTCGTAAAGGTGATTTACGGCTGGTTCGCTCGGAGCCGATTGGAAGCAGACGCACGTTTTGCAACTGCGAGTACGTGTCTGGGTTTGTTCTTGGCATTTCTGAGGCTTTCAACCTTTATCCCTCGCTCGGCGGATCCTGGTAGCGTTTTTGAAATTATAAGTACACTTATGGAAATAAAAGACGGTAACGGGTAAAGAACTCGTACACAGAACGATGAACTTCAATGAGATCGTGTTGATTCATCGGCGTTTTTCCTCGAAACATCGAAGACAATAGAAAAATTCGAATATTGAAGTAAATTCTACAATTCGAAAGGCAGCAGCCAACGAACCAAATTGAATTTCAGCGTGGCGCGTTTATTTTTCTGGTCGGCCGTTCGACGTAAATATCAAAAACGAGGAATAGAAAAATGGAGAAAAATGGAGGGCCGGAGAACAACGAGTAATTGGACCATAGGAGAGATGGCGGAATGTAGACGGGCGCGGGAAGCGTGGGAGTGGAGCGTATATATACGCGTCGATGCTGGCAGCGCCGGGAATGGCCGTCCTCGTCGTTACCGGTATCGGTAACAAGGATACGGCTCGCGCGTAGGGCCATTTCGTTCGAAGGTTTACTGTCCGGCCGAAGGTTCGACGCGGCGGTGGCGCGATAAAGAGAGAGGGAGATTAGAATCGACGTAGGATCGCGGCCAGCCCCTCCGCTCCCTCCTCTTTCTAGGCCGGGACGTCCGGCAACGGACGCGCGCGCCGCGCTGAGATCGTAATTTAGATGATTATACGATACCTCTGGTATTTACACCGCGCGGGAACGGGCGAAAAATGGGAGGAATTACGGTGCGAGGTGGGAGCCACCCCGGACGACGGAACGTCCGCGCGGCGATAAATTACCGGGACGTATTCAAACACGGGCCGAACTTTCTATCAAATTACCATCTGGCCAGATAACGAGCAGCGTCGTCCTGTCCCTTCGCTGCAAACAAATTCCCTCGCCGTTCCGGCGGGTACCATTCCGGCTGTTGCCTCCGTTGGAAAAAAGGAACACACTCCGAGGGAAAAAGTGCCCGGAGCGTGGACATCGATATTCGTCGATAACGATCCGAGTATCGTGGTTCGCGCGAGATCTTGTAAAGAGAAATCGATGCGCGGATGATGAAAGTTTTATCGAGTAATCGGCAGATGCTCCGCTGAAGTTTCGAATGTGTAACGACCGTCGCGGATATGGAAGAGATACGTGTTCCGAGTAATGCGTACGCGACGAAGAAGAAATAAAATCGTACTGCGATTCTTCGAATTGTAATCTTGAATATTATCCGAGTATCATTTCGCTTGAATTAATATTGAAGTTATCGCCGCAACTCCTGCTATTACTTTGAATCGCGCTCGAAAACGGTATTACCAGGAAATTCGGAATTACCAGCAGCCTATAGATAATCGTTAAGGGAATCTCGGAAGAAAAAGGTACAAGAAGAAGGCGGCAGTATGACGATGCGATCAGCCCTATGTCATTCCGCGGGAGCAATGCATAGATTCCGGAAAAACACGTTCTCGGTCGGGTTCCCCTTTCTCGGCCTAAACCACCCCGTTCCCTTGCTCCACCTCTCTCTCTTTCTCTCTCTCTCTCTCTCTCTCTCTCTCTCTCTCTGAACCCTGTATAAACGAAATAGCTGTTAGGTGATATTGGGATACGGCGTGTTGCGGAGGGGGCATCGATATATATTTCCGGCTGCTCCGTAACGCGTAGCCGACCCGGTCTAGGACGAAATCGCGCGGCGACAACGTAGGGCGGCACACCCTTCCACGTTTAGTGTCAATTTATTCGGGATTCCCGAGATTCCCGAGGCTTTGCCGAGCGCGATCAGTCCCGCCCGTTTGCATAATATTGTATTTATTTCGTCTTGTAACCTCGCGCAGGGCGGCCAAACCCCTTTCCGCAGCCCCTCGCCGACCCCAAGCCAAGGGGTGACTTCGTTTAGTCGTCGGTATCCTGCGAATAGCGTCATATACGCGAGCCCAAAATGGGCTATACGGGTTACAAGCGGATCCACGGACCTTGTCCCCTGCCTCGCTTCTTCTCCCATCCCTTCGACCGTGTACATCCCCCACCTTTTTTTATTAGCGAGCATTCGGGGGGGAGCAATTCGCCCCGTGTAATACTCGATCGCGGGACAGATTTTCATTTTCGCGGTGATCCCGTCGGATTTTCGACGAGATACGCTCCTTGGACTGTTCCTGACGGGTTTTCGAAAGGGAATGAAACCTGTTACAGTTTTATCTTGTGCGAGGTATTCTGTCGATTGTGGACTCGTGGGAGGATAGATGCGCGGCGAACGAACATTGAAATATACGAGTTTAATCTAAAATTTGAAATTGAAAATTTGATGTGTCAAAGTCGAAGCGAAGTGCTCAGCTACAGCTAGATACCTGTCCTCGTGTCACGGACTACACGTTACAGGCATAAATTATTAAAGAAACTTCCCATCCCTTTCAACGAAGCGTACACTTAATCGGAATACTTCCCCAGCGCTCGCTAACAATTCCATTTACCCCCGAGTAAGTCCCAACCACCGTCACCGATGCATATCAAACGAATCACGACAGAGTCCGGCGAACCTCGGATTTTCGAGCATGCTCGGACGCTGTTTCTCGGCGCGAGAAACATTGAGCCGATTGAGCAAATAGATCAAGGAACCAGGAAGGGGATAATTTCCTAGATCGCGGATAAGGTACGCGAGAACACGGATCGCGGTTTCCCCCGTTTCGAAATCGGGACGACGGTGAACGTCGAGCGGGCAGAATTTTTCTTCGAGCCGAGAGCCGGCCAGATGACGTAGCGAAACGTTGAAAACGTACTTGAGAAAACACCTACCTGACAATGTTAATGCTGTCGTGCACGACAGCGGCCGGAATTATTGAAGCCGAGGTAACAGCGCGACTCCGCCGATAAAGAATGACAGGAGGCGGCCGTTATCGCTCGTTCCTTTCATGAATAAGCACGCAAACATTCGTATCCATCGCGAGGAGCGGCCCGAGGCTCGATAAGCCGAATCGCTAAAGTCGGACGGCCCGCTATCGGCCCGTATCGCGAGCGTGCCGTATTAATTTGAATATTTAGCCGCGCGAACGTTTCGTACCGCGGCCGAACGATCCTCCTCTTCCTCCTTTTTTTTCCCTCTCCTCTCTCCCAGTCTTAATTCCCGCGCCCGTCGTTTCCCCTGGACGGAATTCCTGGACAAACGTCTCTATCGGTTGACAGTGAGAAACAGTCCGGGCAACGAGGAAATCGATCCCGACAGTTTTTCACGTTGGAACGATTCCCCGGCGCTATCTATCGATGTTTAAGAATAAATTACCCGGACGGACAAACTTTGATAATACTCTTTTTAGCCTCCGGCTCCACGCGAGTCGATGAGATTCCTGCGTTCAATCTCGGGGTTAAATTGTTAGGTAGATTGAGATAATACCGAGGGAATGATTAATGCGCGCGGTAATGAAAGCGAGAATCCATTTGCATATATATTAATACTCTTACTATTACTCTGCCGATTTTTACTCGTTCACGCGTTAAGTAGATCCTCCAAAGAATAAAATAGAAGCACCTGCGGAGTGCCTTATGATTTTCAGGATACGGATATTAACGGAGGGGATACCGTTTCACGTGTCTAGGCTCCAATGCCGAACCGCAACGTAAATGATTTCGAAGACGATCGGAAGACAACTGGTTGAAATTAAATCCTCAGTGGATCAGCGTGACTAACGTTGACTCGAGTATCGCCTTGCGACCAGCCGATACCAGCAATAATTCACAACTCGCACAGATGCAAAGTAGTTAGGTAACTAATGCAAAATTAAAGTGACAAACACCGGAACGTGGGCGAACGCTCGGCTGCCACGTCGCTCAGCTTAAACAGCGGGAACTCCGACAAATAATTGCGATGTACGATCGCAATGATCTATTTGGAGTTATGTCGGGCTGTTTCAAGTTCGAAACGAGAGTGTCCATGAAGAATTAACGTTCGTCCGCGACCAACCGGAATGTTGCGGCTCGCGAAAGCGGTTGTTGTTCGGTAGCGGGTCGGAGGAAGACAGCGAGCGCGAGCCTCGGCGATCATAAAATGCAATATTCATAATGAGGGCTCGGGTCGCGGATCGGAACGGCGCGGTTTAGATAGCGGCCGGGCGGTTGCAGCGCGAGCGGGGGCGGCGGCGCATCGATAACCCGCGCGTCGAAGAGTTTGAGTGATTGACGCGATCGGATGGAACAGATCGTGATGCGCGCGGAGAAAAGTGTTGACCGCTCGTTCCGGCCGAACATACGCGGCCCGGTCGACCCATTGACAGCTGCATAACGCTTTCAAACAAATAGGAACAAATTCTTCTCTCTCCCTTTCGCCGCTCGTTCTCTTTCCAGCGGCATGCATTTTTTAAAACTCACGCCGCGCGCGATCGTAAATACGGCCGGCTGTGCGCGAACCGAGCACGGTTTTCGAAGGTGTTCCGCGGGGCTAACGACAGCGAACATATTTTCACGGTTTCCTTGGGCGTCTGAAGAAATTCTGGAGGAATCGTTACTTAAATGATAGCTGTATTCGTTGACGTTGATCAGAGAATATATAATTCTTCAATGAATAGCATCCGAACTGAAAATTCGAGTTGTTAGTCGAATAAGGAAGACATTGATTAAAATTTCTAAATAAGAAAAGAAGACTAAACAGGAAGCGTTCAATGGAAATTTCCACGTGTAAGTTTCAGAGTGAAGTCGAGCCGCTGAAATCATTGAAATAACACCCCCGAGTAGGATCTAAGAGGTTGGAATATTAATAATAATTAGTCGTCAACATTTGTATCGTTAATTTGTATCTAATCGATTCGCGCGCAACAACCGTCACACTCCATCAAGCCGAGCATCGTTTAAAGTCGCCGCCATTAATCATTGCGTCCTCGGAGCAATTGCTCAAAGGGTGCATTAAATTCGGTGTCCCCGTTATCCGCGGGGCCGGGAAACGCGCCGGTCCGTTCGCGAGGGATCGCTCTCTCGCCGCTCTCTCCACGCGATAGTTTTTTCGTTATCGGCGATCGGCCATCGCGCGGATCCCCGGCCATTGTCGACAGCAGCCGCGCGTCCGTGGAGTTTGTGACGAATGTCAACTTCCGGCGAACGAAGTTACACGAGCCCCCGGACAATTGATCCGTCAGGCCAGGAACGAGGCGGTGCACCTGTTCGGTTTGCCGGTGCAAAGGTCGTGCCGACGCCGGGTTGCGCCACGGACAGGTGAGTGTCAGTGCTCCCGGCGACGCCTCGAGATCTTCATGGAGCAGCGGTTTCGCGCGGCAACAACGAAAACTCGCTGTCAATGAGAATTGGACGGTGACGAGAGCGCGGCCGTTTGTTGCCCCGGGGCGACGCGATCGAATTTGGAAAAAAGAATCGCATCCCGCTGCTGGTACGCGCGATCGGTTGGATAACATTCGAGCACCGTGGCGTGAATTAAGGAGGAGCAAGGTGCAAAATCATTCGAACAATTATTATCGTTGCGTCGTTTCGAATAGAAATTCGTTGGTCGAGATTCAATGAAACCGGGAGGAATCGAATTTTAAAAGAGATACATTTGACGAGTTAGATTACGAAGTTTCCGACGTATCCCGCGCGGACATCGATAATGTATTATTATACGAGACGCAAATGCACGGTGAACTGAAACGAATGCATTAATATATGCGAAACGTGGCAGGCGGGGAGTCGCGAGTCGCGATGCATCGATATTTTCGTACTCGTAAAAGCGAGGCAAAGATACTGTGACACTAAAATCATGCCTCTTCGACCGGCGGTTTTTAATTATCCGTCGTCCTAACAATTTCATGAATTAAATCGCAATAGAAATATCTCACCGCGGAGCCGCGCGGCAACGGAAAGATTGAATATATAATTTAAGGAATAATTAGGGGAAGGACCTAACGAGTGGAATTTACTGTTAGTCCAAGGCAGAAAAGTACGGCAAAGTGTTCAATAATCAATATGATTGAGACACTAACGGAGCCGTTCGTCGACGATCAAGAAGCGCCGGCGGGAGGATCGCCCGATACGGATATTACGGCCATACCGATGATAATAAACGGCCGAGTGGCAATAATTTAAAGTATAACAGCGGCAATAATCATCGTGGTCGAATTAAAATATTTAAGAAACGGCGCGTAAAGAGGGATCGAACGATGATTTCGCAATCACGCGGGTACCGGGCCCGTCGGGCGGACTTCATAACGCGGAAAATTAAACGCTTTCAGCGGCGCGCGTAGCGCCGGATATAAAAACGACAGTCCATTGGATTTTACGAACTGGCTTCACCGGCACGTTACACGACCGGCTGCGCGAACGTCCCGTTGCGTCCGCTCGTTTTCATCCCGGTAATCGCGCGTTTATCGGCATTCCGAGCCGTGATTCGCGGACAGCTCGACGAACCTGCGCGGAAATGAATTTTTATCGTAACTACGATGCGAACGCTCCGCCGGCATCATACCGACGCCATTTAAGCGACTTTAAAATCGCATCTTCCGGATATCGCGCTCAACAGATGTCGAACTTGATTATCTAGCACTTAAACATTCCTCGGTACCATTCGAACCTGAAACAGATACTTGGTGCGTCGATTTCTCCTTTAACGGCGCAGTATATTTTGGTAATAATCTCCATCTTCGGAAGATCAACGAGGGCGCGGGGGGGAAATTGCGAATATTAATCCGGGAACGACTGAGCATTAAGACTTAGCGGTTATTATCGGCGCTGGTGCGCTCCGTTCGATTTTTTACACGCCGACGTAATGAACTTAATAAAGTTTAACACTGTCCGCGCGTTTAAGTGGAATACCCAAGACGGGAAATAACATTCTACATAACTTTTATTTTTGTAATTAACCTCGGAATGATTGAGCATCGGTGCTGAAGCAGTTCGTTGATTTTTAAAGGCGTCGCTATTCGTTTTCTGCTGACGTTTCGGGAGCTAACGTTTTCGTTTAATTAAATAATACTTTTCAATATTCGCATTTAGGTAACTTTTCTCCAATGTGAATGTAGCTTCAACTACATTCGTAACATTTAACATTGTCTACACAAAGGAAAGAAGTGAAACGAGAACAATGTCGGAAACGAAAAACACTCGGCCCTAAGATTCCGGTTTAAAAATAGAAATCCAAGGAGTCCCTTCCCGTTATTCGTTTGCTACAAAATAATTGGCAATCTCCAGCGATCGTCCCGATGAGACGTTTATAAACGACGAAACAGCGAGCGGGAACGGCTGAATAATGAAGGCGGCCCGATCAGTGATCCCGGGCGGCCATTTCACCGCAACTTTATGCTCCACAATTCCGTGAATCGAAACGAGAGAGATCTTCCTTGTTCGCCTATAAAGAATCAACGTTAAGATCATCGAGTTTAGTTGCTGAGGGCTCGCAGGATCCCGCGGAATCCCAGGAAACCGTAAATTCAGAGGACAGGAAGTGGCAAGTTTACGCGGTAATTTCGTGGAAAGCGTCGGGTGTTAACCGCAAGACGAGACGCGGCATTAAACGCTCCCAGGATGCGTTAAACCCGTAGTAGAAGTGGGGGGAACGCCGGCGATAAGCGGCGACGGTGGGCCGATCGCGATATCCTCTCGCGGCCGATGTCCATATAAAAGCATCGGGACAAGCGGGTAGCGGCGCGTCGTCCGAGGGATGACTTAATTACACGCGATCCATAATTCAAACGTACTCGGAGCAGCGTACCGGTGAGACGCGCTCCTCGCGAGTAATGATTATCGTCGTCCGAGCGGCTGACGCCGCGTTCGGGATCGATCGATCATCTTGTCCCGGCGCTCGAACGCCAGAATAATTACTAAAAACAGACGAACGGCCCGAGACGCGTTCGATTATCCCCGTGGCTCGTTTTGGTCGTGGAGGAAAGAGGTAATCTCAGCCGAGACGCCGCTTCCTGTTGCATGACGGGCCGCCTGTAATCCGTGGGCGAATCCGTTTCGACTCTAATACGGCCCTCTTCGCGTGTAACGAAACGTCGCTTCGACGCGCGCGCGCGCGCGTATCGGTAGCTGAGAGCTCCGAGGAAAAGGAATTTTACAGCTGTAATTGCCGGTTAAGACTTCCTACTCATAATTACCGGGGAAGGATTAAGAGTCAACCGTTTCCCGGACAATCGAGGGAAACACACTAAACGTCCGCCGTGTCTTTACACGTGTATTAAAAGATCAAAGGCGTTTCCTCGCGATTACTCGACAGCCGAGCCGTACATCAAAGGATTTAAAATTCTCCGGCGAATCGAACGTCTGCGTTACAGTTGGAAACCCGATTGCCCGAAATAGCGAAACGAAAAATAGATAACCGTCGGATTCCGACACGGTCCGAGCGTCGAGGATCCACGCAAGAACAATAGGGAGGAAGAGGGGCTCGGTGGCCGCAAAAGGAAGTCGATTATTTGGCGGTGCGCCGCTCGACCCGCGGCCCGATGTTCCGGTCAATTAAGTTTGCGAAATTTCGCCGTGCAAACTCGCGCGCGATCGGCGGTTCGTGGTCGTCGCCGGTATGAGGCGAGACCACGTTGAACGCGCGCGCGATCGCTCTCGGATCCCGGGGCCCCGTCATCGTGGGCGATTCGGCCCGAGCAAAAAACCGGCCCGTTGACGGCGTCATTATCGTTATTTAATATCCCGGTCATTAGCGCGTCCCGCCGTGCCACTCGGGAGTGTTGTTTATGTACTGATTCCGGCTTTCAGGCCGCGCCGCAGCCTCGCGGCCGGATTGCTTTCCGCGCTTTTTGCCCGGTGCCCCGGGGCCCGTTCGCGAAGGGAGCTTTGAAGTCTCTCTTTCGGCCGTGCGCCGGGAACGGACGACACGATCGACCTTTTGCGCCGATTAACCATCGTAGCGCGATACGGCCCGCGATCCACAGGCCAGAGTCCGGGGAAGCCGGCGGGACGATGGTTTAATTATCGTCGTCCGGGATTGGCCCGGGCCGAGGGATGCTTTCACGATGAACGGTTATATATGTATTTATATATCTACTACCGGCATGCCGGTCGGAATCGTTAGGGAAGAAGCCGATCGCGAAGAAACCCGCGACTCACGGGAGAACGGTGGGCGTCGGGCGAGCGATTTAAGCGGGCAAAAACGCGCCGCGACGGAAAAAGCGATGCCGTTCCGCATCTCGACGATGGGAAACGGAACCGAGGCGGCGTCGCGCATCGGGGAACGACGCGAGTCGATCCTCTCCGCTCCCACGCGGTTTTTCGTGTCCGGCGATCCACTGAATCATTGTTATTTCGATGACCGACCGCTCCGCGCGGATTTATGCGCTCGCCACGGGTAATTCCGAGCCATTACGTCAGTTAGTACCTCGATCGAGGAGGGCTGTCTTGGTGCTCGTTCCCTCGTGTCGGTGAGGATCGTGAGCCTCTAACTTGTTGCTCTTTGCGGCGATCGGTTGGGATTTACACGGTATTTTTCGATGGAGATGTTGATGCTCGGTATTGTGACATCGGTCGTTTCTCAATGACCATTGGAGACTTTGGGAGTCTTTCTGTGCAATCAATGTAATTTCAGGGATACGAGACTAAATGGAAAAACGAGTACGAATAAATGTTCCTCGTAGGGAACGAAGCTTTCGAGATAGTTCCTTCGAACGGTTGCGCAACGCGCACGTATTTCCAAGTAGAACCGGCGAGTGATGGACAGCCGCGGTTCGACAATAAGGTTCGACGAATGCGTTGATCTCGAGGACGAATTACCGCGAGAAAGCCTCCGGAATCAGCGTGTTACCTCCGTGCGACTCGATTTCACGAACACTGTGTGTAATACAGGCGGGCATAAAAAATCATTGAGCACTTTCACGTCAGAAGTATCCTATAACACTTAACACTGTCCTTAACCGAGCGGTTTCACGTAAAAGGCCGAGCCACTGAGCCACGATAAATTCAATTCCTCGCGTTCGGTTACATAAACTCTACCCCACTTGATCCTTCCCGGGATTATCGCGATTCTCTTATCAATTACGCGAAAACTTTTATACGCTTCATTTGTCAGGATCCGATTGAACATTTTCGTGGTCCTCCGGGTCGTAATATCATTATTAAAAAAATTCATGAAACGACCGCGCGCGGCCGATGGGGGGGAAGCGTTAAGGAGAGGATGAAGGCAGGCAACGACGTCGCGGATTGGCGGCCGGGATATTTTTATGCGAAGCCCCATTCGATAATCCGCGGGCTGTTTTATGGCTGCGGTCTGCGGTGACGTCACGCGTAACGCACGGATCCCGCCATCTCATGACGGAACGCGCCGCCACGTGCACGCGTGCACACGCGGGTTCGTCGACCATTCGCCGGGAATCATCGTGGCCGCGGGTTTTAGCGAAATTTCGCGGGCCGCCATTCCCGGCCGCAACACGCCGCCGTGTCCCCCTCCATCCCGCCCTGCTCGCCGGCCGCGCGATTTCTGTCCGCCCCTCTCCGCTCGTTTCCTCATTTTTTAGCGGCTCGGTTATTGACAGATGATGCTTTTCCCCCGATCGAGGTACACGCTCCAGACCTCTCGACGGTTTACCGCGGCGCGGTCATAAACACCAACAATGGCTCTCTTAAAATGGCCTCGCGTGATCAGCGCAGGTATTTAATGGGCTCGTAATGATTGAGATGAAATATGGATCGCGATGACCGGGGATTATCGAGGCAAAAAACCGGGCGTGCTTGTGTTAATTTTTTTCAAGCGGAATCGCCAACTGCCGGGCAAGTTCGAGCAAGGTTGTTGCGAACGTGAGTTACATTTGCTTCTATTAGCGGACGGGCCGAGGTGTACATACTTATGTATCGAATTGAACGATTAATCATTGCTTTATAATATAATAATGCATTCGTTGGTATTCGTTATACGTTTACAGTGAATCTGTTATTCTGACGATAACCGTATCTTCTTTGATCGAGAGCTGTTGAATTATTACTAATGCTGAGCTAGCAAAAGCAAAATTCCCAACGTTCATGTATCTTTAGTCTAAACAAAGGCGATAGAAAGGCAACCAGATGCGTCTGAATTTTGATACTCGAAGTCAAGAGACTTTTCTCCAGGCAAGGCCATAAACGATTTTGTAAAGAAAAGCCAACTTGCTTCTGAGTGTTCCGAGTTATTCGCATTCGAGACCTTGAAAGAGCTAGATGTGTTTTTCAAAGCAGTTACAATAAAGTCACACTGTAAAGTATATACTGTTTCATTATTTAACCACCCGTTTCCAAGAAGGGCAATTAAAGTACGCCGCGTAATGCGAATTACATAGATCCGAGCAATTCGAGTCAGACGCCATCGGAACAATGCACAAAGATGGAATAAATTGCGCGGCGAATGGTTCGACGCGCGATAAACGAGACACCGGACGAAAATCGTGGAACAAAGAACGAATCGGGAGGAATCGGACTGCGGCGGTTTGATTTGGTCGGAGCGAGCCGCCGCGCGCGGACCGGCCCACACCTCGCTCCACCAATATGGCTGGTTATGCAAACAAGACGGACGCAAGGTAGACAGAATCGCGCGGAGTCGCGTTACCATTATTTATCTCCCTGCGGGGCCGGAAAGAAGGGTATCCACCTAACACGTATCCTCCGGCCAACAAAGACCCCCACGCAGAAATTTGCATGGCACCGCAGACGTTTTACGCGCGTACCTACACCCCTGTGGGAACGAGCGTCTCGGTTGATGAAGATCGGATTCGAGTCGCGTAACTTACGACGCCGACGACGCCGTGAGAACGCACGAAAACGGCGTCGGGACGGAATTATCCTCGAACGGACGCCATCCCTGGACAACTGGAGGCTGGATCCGTGGGACAAACTCGTGGTCGCGATCGAAATTCGCGTTCTGGGCATTGAAAACGATTGACAATGCGTTTGAAAAGTAGTTGAAAGTGTAACGTGACCGGCAATTTCGATAATTATCAAAGGAAAAATCATGTTGAGCAATTTCAGCGGATATAGGTCAAATTTTCCGCTACAAAAAAGTTGGCGAGCGTCGCATGATAACGGTAACAATGTACGTTGATTTATATCTAAATAAACGAGGTCGTAATTTAGCTGAAATTATTATGGTCCTCGCATCATAATAGAATTCCATAATTTTTAGGTAACTGATTAAAAGGGAAGCACGAGTATACTCGTCACGGCCGTTTACCAAGTTAAAAACCGAGTCTCCTTCTCCGCCGGCTTTCGTCGGGAAGTAATTTTAATTAAGTCGGGAACGGGGGTTGGAATTTATTAAAACTGTACCGGCAGTCTACCGGGCACCGTCCCGGTGGCTGTAACTCAGTCGGAACACCGCGGACTTCTGTCGGTGATCTAAGATACACCGTTGCCTCGACCGCCTCGATTTATAGACGTGCGGCTGGATAAAGAATTTCGTGAGGAGCAGGTGCTCGGCCCGTGCACGTTCGAGCTTGCGCGGCGTCGCGTCGCGGACGGGACGTCCTAGCGACATCTGAATGCTTAATCGCAGAAACCACCCCGTCCGATCGAGGAGCCACGACGATCGAGCGAAAAAGACGACGCTAAACTCGAAAACGTAAAAGCGATAATCACAGTGGGCAGGGGTTGAACAGCGGAAGATTGAAATCACCTGGAGCGACCGAGTCGGACGGCGACGAGGAACCGAGCGAAAGCAGCGCGCGGCCCGGAGGGCCGAGAGACGCCGCCCGCCGAGATGAAACCGGCAATTTATAATTAATAATTATATCACCGTGGATCCGACAGCGAGAATACTCGGGTCATCGTAATCGTTCGCGAGGCACAGTAAAACCAACACTTACGCGGCCGGAGGGGGTGCGACGGGCAGCGGTTCGTCAAGGGAAGCCGTGTGTGCACGCGAAGCGCAATTTTGGTAGTTGGACAGCCGTCCGTCGGGATCGGGCCCGACGATCTGTAATTAGTAACTGCATCGGCGGCGGAGGGGGCACGGGTCGGTTGTAGAAGGGGGACGGAGGAACGGAGAGGGAAGGGGTGGAAGAGAGAGCGACGAGCGAGAGAAAAGAGAAGAAGGTGAGTCGCGCGGGCGGTCTGGACTCGGCAAATCGTGGCTCTGGCCGGTCTCTACGGCAATTACCGCTGGGCACGGCCTCCTCCTGCATCCTGAACTGCACATTCGACCTCTCGCCGCACCGACACACACGCGCGCGCCTCCGCCGTACGAACACCGCGGCGAACATCGGTTCGCATGGCGACACGCGCGGCCGACGAGAGCGCTGAATAGACAAGTAGCTGAATCGGAATGGTAATTCGATCTTATTTATTGTAAAAGAGCGCACGCTAGCCTCTACGCGGCGTGTACACGCGCGATCCCTGCCGTCGCGGACATGCGACGCCCACCTACGAACGGCGGGCATTTTTTTGCAACACTATATGGAAGGTAGCTTGTCGCGGGGAAATGTGCCTGGGATAAATATGACGATGATGAGAGCGGAGGCCTCTGGAGATTGCTGACGATTCTATGAATATTGCAGAAGTTTGCGTACGAATGCTGGGAAGTTATGGATTTAACTCTTTGCACTCCGTTGTTGCGACACCGTAAGATAAGTTGATACCTCCGTTTTCAGCGAAACATAATTTTGAGTTGTATACGTGTGTTTTTAACACTAGAACTACCGGAAATCAAAGTGACCCATTCCTGATTCCTTCTTTTTGCAATTATTACAAAGGTGACAGATCATTCTCGGAGGAGTTACTGTAGAAATTGATTTACCGGTAGGCAAACTGAATTGTATATCTATAGAAACTTCAATAGTGCTGACGGAGTTTCTATAGAAAAATTCGAAAAGTCAATTTGACTGTTCGATTGTCCTAGTGTTAAAGCAGGATCTTCGATCTTTTGGAGACGCGCTCGTATTATTGTAAATACTCCTGGAATACCTGATAGTTTACAGTGAAAACGACTCGGAGTCGCTGAAAGGTCATATTAAAAATTGCTCGGAGTGCAAAAGGTTAAGTGAATTTTAATTTTGAGTTTCTGCAATACAACGGTTTATAAGAATAAACTACCCCTTCGCGAATTGTACATACCAGTCAAGACAAACACGAAGCTGGCAAACGTTTGTCAAGCGTAATTAAGGGCGACTTGTTTGTATTCTTCTATTCCTGTGCAAAGTCCTGCGATATTTGCAGAATTAATTCCGTTTGGCCGTCGCTTTAATTCTGTGTCTCATAATATTCGAATTCCCCCAAACCGCCGGCTGAAACTGCTTGTGAGACGAGTGCGAGCAACCCCTTCGCGAGCCGAGGATCGGGAATGTTTATAAAAAGGGCGATCAACCCCCTGTTGTCGCGCGTGAACAACTCCGGGGAGATATTCAAGACGGCGAGCGTAACGCGCGATCTCGCGGAACGACGCAAAGTGGTTGCTATGTGGGTATACCTGAGGCTATTTACGGGGGTGGCACGACGAGCTGTTATGGCTCGCGGACGCTCGCTGTAGGTTTGTACGAACAGACGTGATACGGAATATATGAATAATAATGGCTCGGCCGTAACGCGAAACCCACCACCTCCGCCGGTCGTTCCGCAGTCGTCAACCCCCCGGCAGCCCGGTTCCCTCTGCGAACCCGCGAGCATGATGTAGTGCGAGACCGCGATACGGCATGATTCGCTCTGATTAGCGGTATCTGTAGCGATGGTCAGCCCATGGTCCCTATTGTAATCGGCCAGTGGCCGAGCTGGCCGGGGTAAATATTCTGATGATCGCTAAACCGGAATGACCTCTCTGCACGATCTCCTAACCTGGTCACAGGTAACTCTAGAGGAACACCAACGCCAAAAACTCCCAATGATGAACGTTATATAAAATTCGAGGCTAAACGTGCAAACCGGGTAATTTAGCATCTCCATCGAAGCGAACCGGAGGATTTTTACACGTCAGAAGGTCTAGCTACAAAAGCCAATAGCATGCTCATCGGAAGAGGGCGCATCGTTACGCTCGATCTTATCGATACACGCGATAGTTAGCCAGGAACAGCGTCAAGACGAAACGAGGAAGGGAATGGTAATTTTTTCGCGGCGCGCATGGTAGCCCCTTTCAACAGGGCTACCAACGGGTGTAATTGGATCGGCGCGTGATGCAGAAACAGAGCTCAACGGCGGCGGGGCCCGCGACTAGTCGATTCGTAACGGCGATAACCGCTTCATAAATATGCTAGAAGGTGGCGTACGGCTGCGCTTACATTACCGCTAATATTTCATTACTTTTAAACGGGCGAACAAGACCACGCTAACGAATACGCTCGCGCTCCTATGCTCCTCGCAGTTCTGCGTTCATCGATAATCGGCCGGTCAGAATCTACCTTGTAGCGATCCCGGTGCTTTTCACATAATCAGTACACCCCGCCGATCGGTCAACATTGAAACCTCGCCCTCCGAACCCCCGCGGCCTCTCGCGCCACCTCGCCCCTCCCCGGCCCCCGTTTAGTAGCCACCCCGCGATACGTACCGGGATATATTACGGCGCGAAGTGTTATAAATATGGTTTATAGGAGCGCGCGCGGTGCATTAATGCGGCTGATTGCCCGTACATCACGATGCGCCACGCCGATCCTGCCTCTCTTCTCGTCGTATCTCCTTTGGACGCGAGTTAGTCACGGGTGGCGGCGGCTTTATTAAAATATTGGGTCAGCCCGTGGCGAACGCCCGACCCCCGCGCGTGCGCTCGCCTAGCGGCCGGATGAACGCGCGAGCTGCGAGTCCGGCCGCCGAGAGTTCGAGATCCGCGGGGGTGGGGTTCGCCGGGGCTCGTTACCGGACTCCTTTCAGGGCCCCTAAGTGGACGTCGAGTTCGTTAGAGGGCCCCTTCCAGGAGATCGCGGAAGATGAACAGGGTGAAGGCGGGAGATGCATGGGCTCGTGTTTCCACAAAGAGATATGGCTCTCGCTTAGACGGCAATGAGGCGCGAATCGAGACCCTCTTACCTTCTCCCTCTTTCCATCGTTCTCCTCCACGTGTTTCTGCCTCCCTTTTACACGCTGTTACCGGCGGCGTCCTCGTTCAACGCGGTCCCGTCCACGGTTCACTTTCGCGGAGAGTATAATATAAGCCGCGCCGTTCGTTGTCCGAGAGCAGGGGACCTTTGGTATATTACCCGGGCGAGCACTTGTTCCGTTTGATTAGCCGCGAATAATGAGCGGCCCGGAGACACCTCTTCCACGTTGTATCGCCGGCCAAGGTTTAATTAAGAGCTCTCGATTCCGGCGATGCGGGCGACCGGATTTTTCCGCGACGCGTGGGACCGCGCGTACGTGACGGGAATAAGAGAGACGGGATAGTCGTCGGCGCGCGAGGAATTTCCTGGTATCAATTTCCTTGCTTTCTCCCGGGGACGATATTTTACACTTCGCGCGCGCGCGCGCGCGCTCGCGGAATTTCCTATTCGCGGAATAGTCCCGCGTTGTTTTTGCGTGGGGTTTTCTTGCGACGAACGACGGTAATCGATGCGCCGCGGACTGGGGGAATAAGACGAAAGACAGACGTGATTTAAGAAGTGTTCGAAAGCTACGGATTCTGAAGAAAGTGTTAATGGTCTTTTTTTTGCTCGGTCGTTGAGTGAAAGTTTGCGTACGGGAAGATTGATAGGCGGTTGTCGTGACAGCTTCGGAGTCATTTAGAGGCGTAATTCCATGGTTGCGAGCGTGGATGGGGGATAATTAACGGATTCGTTCTGAGTTGGTATTCAAATCTACGGTGTATAGGAAACTCGTGACGTTCTCGGGAGGCCTGTTACAGATACAAATGGTAACGGTTAACGCGGTAAATGCAACGCGACGCATGTCCGACGAAATTTCGATTCGCCGGTTCCGGAAAAGTTCTCGAAAGTCCGAACCTATTAAAAGAGATCCACGATTCGTTTAAATCGCCGGTATCTCGGGCAACGGTGGCCGCCGTTTGTTAGGAATCGCGTTCGATCATAATTAAGGAGAGATCGCTTTTTCCCGCGCGGAAACTTTCCGTGCCGGAGTCATCCTATATATCACCGTCATCCGGAAATTACTTGCCCCACGGAGTTTCACGGCGATAGGGTGGAACACATGAAAGGGGTAAAGTTACGAATCCCTGAATTATGCTCTCGGCGCTGGAAGCATCGTCGGCCGATTCGAGACACGGTGGGGATTAACTTTGACGGAGGGGCGACGCTTCCTTTTCACCGTCGAACCGGCGTCGACGTCGCGGACCACCGCGACTTTGCCGCGCGGACTGCTCGCCCGAGGAAATTGCCATGCCGGAAAGCTGAAGCTGATTCAACGTGCCTACATATAGCAATGAGCTCGACGCGGCGTCGCCGTGCATTTTCTCGCAAAAACGTTTCACACCGAAATCTCTAAACTTGCATTCGAAAGAACTCGGATGATAGAAATGTCACATTAGAAACATGACATTTGTAATCAAAACTTAATGTCATTCGTTAAGACACAATGCAATAGGTAACACGCAACAATCACAGAAATCGAGCATAATCTACGTTAATAAGTGACAACTGAGATAAATCCTTTGGAATTGGTTCGAACAGAATTTAACCGGAAATATTTTCCATAGACCCAGAGTAATTTAAAGAACAAAATTTCGAAGGTGGAGGACGCAGAGGAAGACAGGAAGCGCCCTAGACGAAGCGGGAACCGGCCGGTAATGGTCGCAGGGCGCAGAACGCGTCGGCGTCTAATGCCAGCGATGCGTGTACGGCTTGATACATTGCGACGACTCGGTAGCACGGCGTGTCACCGTGGAGCCCCGTCATGTCTTAACATTTCAGTTTACACGACCGCTAATCATGTCGGCGGCACGATAGCGGGGCGCGGCAACGGCCGAGCCGCCGAAACGGAAATAGACGGGCCGCGTGTCCGCTTCCGCGGCTAACGCGCGACGCGTGAAATAAAAGAAGGCAGACGGCCACTTCGCTTATGGGTACGGGGAATTCTACGACGCGGTTGAATTACGTCCCCATGCATCGGCGAGTTGCTTTCCCGGGGAGCGTTAGTTCGTCACACCCCCGTGTAACCGTAATTTAAGCCGTTCCCGGAGCCGGATCGCTTTATGGACCTCCGTACAACTTGATTTTGTATGAAATTCAGCTCCGTGTCGCGCAGTGGTTTATCGCGCCGCATATTAGACGTCGAGGTAGACCTGTTAAGATTCTCAACTATGTCTCCGCGTAAATGAGATCGTTATCAGAAGATCACGACGGTCATCGATCACAGCGTAGGAGACGTTTCATCCGAATCGAAAAATAATGTACGAAAAGGTTGCAAGATTGTCTGTTTCGCGTGATTTCTAAGATAAAGTATTTTCGCGTGACGTTCGATAGATGAAGAAACAAAAGTAGGAGCTAGCGTAAGATAGATTCGCGCAGCACAGACTAGAGGGCCAACTTCCAGGACCCAAGCTCTCCTGATCGCTTCAATATTGTTCTATCATAATAAATTCTGATAACGTACGACACTTTCATCCTACACTCTCCGCCAAAAACGAACACCCTCCGTCGGAGCTTTTATTCCGTTCCCATCGCGGCGAGCGTTGGGGGCAGGGTCGAACACGTCCGAACGAAGTGGTCTCGATAAAAAAAGATGGCGGGCACCATTGCCAGCGGCGTCGTAAGTATGTCCTAAGTGCATTTAACGATTATTTTATATTAACGGGTGAATTTATTAGCGGCCTCCATTATCGGAGTTCGCCGGTCCCAAGGCGGCCGTCTGTACGTCTATCGCCTTACCGAGAAGCGGCGAAGACAGAGCAGGAGAGAGAAGCGCGCCGCGAGGAGTGAAAAAGAGGGAGTAGAAGGGAAGCAAAGGCTGAGGAAAGAAAAGACGGGGCTACGTGGGTTAACGGTGGTCCTCGCGTCTTTTATCCGTTCCCTCGGACCGCCTTTTGTCTCACTTCGTAGCTCGTGAATACTTCAGGAGGACGTCCGGCCCGGACCAGTATCGATAGCAGCTTCCTCGCCCCGTTCTAAATAAATTTATGAGTCGCTTGACGCGCGGCTACCGCGCGAAAATCGTCCCGCCGGCCATCTTGCATGCGATATCGCGGCCGAGCGACAGAACGAAACCCGCCGGAGGCTCTCCGGCGCGCTTAAATATTCATAAAATAAAAATTTAAATCAACCCCACGGTACAACGTGTCCTCTGCCGAATGCTGTGCGCGACTTCCGAATTTCTTCCGCCGATCGGCAACCGCCCCCGACAATCGAGTAAAAAATTAAGTTCCCAGCGACGCGCGGGGAAACGGGAAATTAATAACGAGTCCCCCGACGGGGAGGCGACGCGGAAAATACGAGAATTCATTCCATCCGCGAACGATCGAGTCTCTGGTGGGTAACTAAGGCTCCTTTTCAATCCCCGCGAACGAGTTTCGGAGGGCGGACGGCTTTTTCTCGAGGACGCGTCCAAGTCGACCGTGTCTCCACGAAGGAGAGAGAGTTTCGCGAGAGACCGCAAAAGGTGGTTTCGAGACACGGACCAACCGGAGGGTGGAAAAAGGTTAGGGGTGTTATGCCACCCATGGGACGATCCCTGATGGGGTTATGAGCCTCCGAGGCCTACTCTTTCCACTCGGTTTCTACGGTCCCGTTTTCCTTCCATTCTATTCCATAATACGTCCGGAGATGTATACGTCCTGCAGGACGGCCGCAAAATGCGTTCTAGATTGCATTCGGATATAGGGAGATTCACGGGCGCAGAAAGAAACGGGAAACGCGCGCGAGATCGGGGTGGAACACGCAGGCAGGCCAGGCAATCCTTGCTGGTAAGATCGAGCTGGGATTTGCCGAGGGCGTCCCGATTACTTTTCGCATCGGTGACTCGATCGTATTCGCAGAATCGAACGACGCCGATCGGAACCGCGCGCGCGGTACGCTCATACTTACGTGCGTTCCCCCGTACACGCGGAATTCGATCCCGCCTCCCGCGGGAGTTTAGAAATTGGATGTTTGGTACTCACCTGAAACAGAAAGAAAAGGGGATTACTCGTAACGACCACTCGCGGGGCAAGTTTCTTATTTTTTCGGGACGCGGGTAAGCTGCTTTTAAGCGGGGACCTCGCAGGAATTGATGGGTTTCCTGCCAATCGTACTTATGCACCCGACTTCCGCGGGATTTTTCATTCGGTCGAATCACCTTAAGCTGCCACGTAAATCAGCCGCGGGATTTCTGTGATTCCCGCGGAGGCTCTTGAAACCGACGAATGTTACACTACTTCTACCGAACGTGTTCAAAGACACATTTCGAAACTTTGACTTATAGTTATTTTCTTATAGATCAATCACTTCTCCTCGATCCAATTTTGAATGTTTCCCATAGTTAATTTTGTAATCGTTGTTGTACTCGGAAAGTCAGTTCAGAATGTACGACTAATCTCGGAAACTAATTTTTAGATGAAAATTCAGGTGAAATTCTGGAGCGAGCGAAACGATCATAGTTACGCGAGTTGTCACGCTTGACAAAGTTTATAAGAATGTCGCAGTACGAACGGAGGAAGTTTAAACGAAAATTAAACGGTCGCAGACGCGATCATTTCCGTTGAGGAAGCTCGTTTCTCTTAGAAATCATTGCGCTGGGACGAAACTCGTCTCGGGTAGAACCATTTCTCGTTCAGCGCTAATCCGCAGTGGCAACCGAGTCACCCTGTTGTGTGCCCGTCGCAAATTCCTCGCCCTGGCGCGACGTTTTCCTTCAACTTATTTATACGCACCTGCGTCCCGTGCTTCCAACCCCCGTGCGTCGCCCTCGAAAATAATAACTCGCTATCAGGCTTGTTACTCTGTAATAACCGGGTGCGGACGCGGGTACATGTACTCGCGACGATGAAAAAGAAGGACGCTGGAGACGTCGACGCTTCAACGGGGAAGGAAGAGAGATTTATGTCACGAGAAAAGGAGGAAAAAGGCGCGTCGCCGCTTGTACCGGGAATTCAGAACGAAATCTTGTACCGGTTGGTCCGAGTGCAGAGGATCCGCCGCGGCGAGGGGGTTCGGGTGGGGCGGAGGGGGGCTGAGTAATTAATAAACCGGTATGCTAATTTCGCGAGGACAGAACTCGGTGTTTTCTGTTGGTAAGGGGCGCTCGTTGTACTCTTGTACGCTGGCCGAAGTCCACGGACGATCGGCAAAAACGATGTAAATCGTATCGGCGAGTTAAACTTGGTGCTTCAATATCGACCTCCTGCACGCTCGACAACCGGCCGATCATGTAATTAAATTATTAAAAGGAATCGAATACGCGGCCGCTCGCGTCCTTCCGGTAAGAATACACGAGAGAGACTCGGAGGACCGGCGGAGTCCTTCATTTTTAGGCAAACACGAAAGAACGAGTAGCCTTTCGTCCATTAATCTATTAACACTCCTCGCTTTACAGTCGCCACATCATAGTTAATAATTCAGGGGATGAAAGAAGGCAACCGATAAATGCGAGTTTACATTCATTCCGGAGACTAAGCAACGAATAATATCGGTAATTACATTTCGTCCATTAGGAGATTCCTAAGACGCGAAACATGTGTTTCTTTATCAGACGCTATCAACCTGAGAAAGATTGATCATCTTCCTTTTAGAAACACTGTGTTTCGTAATAATGATTACGATTAGACTCGGTACTTCACGGAGAAAATGAAATTATTGAAAAAGCAAAGGGTAATAGTATAAAGTTTCGGAGTGCGCGACGATTGTCAAGCGCGATCTCGGTTCACAAAGAAGAGAGAAGGGTAAGAAGTTGAAAGGACGGACTCATTGGACCATTTGCCGGTGCAACATTTACGCGGCGAACGGCGAGAGAGGCCTGGGGTGGGTCGAAATGGAGCGGGCTTGGCGTGTAGACGCGCGGCGAACAACGAGCGCGGCTAGTCCGCCGGTAAATCAAAAGCGGGGAGGACTTCCTGATGCGAGGTGAACGAATTCACGGGAAGAGGAGAGGAAGACGAGAAAAGAGAAGGACACGTCGGGGACACGACGAGTTTTCCGGCGGCGAGGAGAGCCCGGCCGAGCTTTGTGCTCCCGCAAAGGGTGTCTCACGGCAGCCGGAGGGTGTAACCCCGGCTTATTCATACGCAGGAAGCGGCGAACGAAGGAAACGGAGGACACGAAACACGTCGGTGCTTTTACGGACCGGCTCGTCCGGACGATAACGTCCCGGCCTCCTGGAAAATGAATATAGTCTGTCCGAGTGCTCGGGAAACGGGGATGATCCGGACGCGGCGAACAAAATGTGACGAAGTTACGATTAAACCGCAACTTCCACGATTTTAGGACGTCCCGTGTTTTCTCCCGTGTCCCCGGCTGCGCGTCAGCTCAATGCTAACCCTACTGTTCTCGCAACGACGACGCAAACGCTCGCGAGCTACGACTTTAGGGGTGGAAACGTGCGTCCAGACTTGCGTATTGATCCGTGTAAGTATCTTATTTGATAAACGACTGGTCTGAGTTTATTCTTCGTGTTCGAACATTTGAGGGGACTGATGAATATGTAGATAAACAGGTAAGATATATCGCTGAGTAATGTTAAGTCCGACTAGTAATGAAGTTTTGAAGCTGTATTTCATGAATATTAATATCATCTATTGAATTCGTATAAGATGATGCGTTATCTTGTATCAAGCCTTTGCGAAGCATTTTAATAGAAGTATTCAACATCTTCTAATGAGACATAGACGATACACTTTGTAACTGATTAATGAGAAGACATACATAGATTAAGACACGAAGATGTTCCACTTCAATATTTCATATGTTGATGTATTAATCAATGTTTAGTACTATTGTGACTGGGAGTTACCTTTTCAGGGCAAAGGGTTAATACTTAATAGTCCCAGTGGATGTACGTCTCGGGTAAATACAGTCATTGTCGCATGGTTCCACGAAGTACAGGAATTGAATCACGACCGGGTTAGGTGTAACGAAGTTAACGCGAAGTAGAGAACTAGTTCGTTTACAGTAACTTTTAAAAACGTTTAAACTTCCCAGGGACAGAGTCGTCTATTCTGGTGAACCTATATCGATGGATGTCGAAACAGTTCTGTCGATGATAGTCGTGAAGATGGTTAAGGAAAATTCGGTTGTGGTCTAAAAAAGTGGACTATTATTGGTTATAGTGTGTGTCCGGGAAATGGTGGAAATGGAAAGGAAACTTTCTGGAGTGGGAATTGAGTGGATACGCATGGTTCGGAAGAAACAGAAAAAAACTGAGGAGTAGCGGATGTGAAAGTTTAAAACTACGTTCATCGACGGTGGATTTCGAAGGTCGTAAAACTAAAGGTCACGTAGACGGTCTTTTTTCGAAGATCTACTTGGAGTAGGTAGCCCGACCTTTCAGCTTGAGATTTCAGGCCGGAACAGACGTCTTTCACATTCTACGTCACATAATACACTTTCAGAAACTTTCCAAATTTTAATGCCAAAGCGCTTTATTGCAGCATAATCTTTCACAGATAAATCAATCTTCCTTCACAATGGAGACTACTTTCGCACATAAGTGGCTCATAAAGCGAGGGGTGAAAGTTTGCACAATCCCCGTAAGATCGTACACCAAGCCCTACTAACAATCAACCAAAGAATGTCATAAGACGTAAACTCGGACCAGAAGAATCGAATTCTTCCTCTACCGTTCCGCATAAATTCCTCCGCGAGGATCGCCTCGTGTGCAAGCGTCCGAGCAAGTTCTCGGGTTTCGCAAACCGAGTCCGCCGACTGAGTTACGCAGAGAACCGCCCCGACCAGTCGATCGCGTCAAAAACTCCCGCGCGAGAAGCCGAGCCGTGGCTCGGGATAACTGGTTCCGAAACGGTCCCTTTATCGGTCGCGCGATAAACGCGCGCAGAGAAACGCGGCGCGAGAGCGGTCACCGGGGCCAGTTTAGGTCACCGTATCGCGGGACCACACGCGAACGGTCGACGCGGGGCCCGCGGTATGAAAAACGCGGCGGCGATTGCCCCTGAAAAACGAAGATAATTACCGACACCGATAGCGCTCGGTGACAGAGATCGAGTCGATCGCCGGGCGCGGGGAATCCGAGCGAAGTCGATAACCCGGCCCGTAAATTAAGATCTGAGACAAAGGGTGCCGTAGGAGAACCGGGAGGTGAAACGGGGCTGGCGAGCTAGGGGATGAGACCGGGCGCGCGATATCGATCGAACTCGCAAAAAGAGAACGCGGAGGATTCGGAGGCGTGCTGCGTTACTCCCGGGCTGGCGGCAATCGTCCCAGGTACACGTACGTTCGTTAATATCCACCGTGGAACAGGTACATCGGCATGTTGCTCCGCCACGGAATCGTCTTTTTTTCGACGTTTCTTCTGCGCTGCCCAGCCGCCCGGTCCGGTCCGGCCGTTCGGGAGGCCGCTGGATTACCAGACACCCCGCGGACTCGCGCTTGTAAACGCTCCTTATCGCGGCACCGACGCCGCGATTGACAAATGCGCGCGTGATCGCGCGTGATTACCGGCGCGCCGCGTTTCCGCGTTCGTGCAATTACCGGCCCGCGGAGAATTTGTTCGGACGAATTTAATACGAGGCCGCGTTTTGTTTTACGCTCGTCGAGAAGCTTCTGTCGGTGGGACCGCCATTGCTCGGGTTTATATGCTCGTCACGTGGAGCTTCGAACGTGGGATCTCGCCGAGGCTCGCCGTTAGGTTAATTGGAATAATACTTTCGACGCTTCGACGGGATTTCCGTACGAATAAATTTGTTTGAAACGTATCCAGCCGTCCCGAAGTTTCAAACTTACGGACACTGTTCGAGACTGATTCGGCAAGTTTAATTATTGCCCGTGAATAATCGAACGACCAACGTTCCGCTTAGTCAGAGGGAAATCGCGACCGATTCGTCCCGGACGAAGCCGCCGCCCCGGAACCTTAGGATTCCGGATTCGTCGCGGAAACCAATTTCGCGAGATCGTACGAGCGTCTCGAGAGTCGTCGGCGCGTCCTGGCGGGGCGATTGCACGGCCGCCAGACGGGGAAAGTGGAATCGCGGGGTTCGCGGAACGGCCGGAAGATTATATTCGGAGATTTCGTTTCGGCCGCGACGGGACCTCTTCCTTCTGCCGTTTCGCCTCCCTTTCGCAGCTCGCTACCGGGGAACGAGTTACTCTATGCTAAGTTTATGGACGCCGGGGGCGATGCGTCGCCCTTGTAAAACCATTTTCAGATAACGCATCGCGTCCATTACGATCTGACGCAGGCATCCGCACGCCCAGCCACGGCGGCCTATACCCAACCGACGCACGCGCGCTCTTACGTTTTACATTATGCATATCTATAACTACGCGGGACCTCCTTCGCTATAATACGCACCGGCCCCGTATCGTTTCCCCGATCGGTTTATGGGCCGGCGTTTCTGTCGGGGTTTTACAATGATTGGAAACTCCGCGAATAGATACACGGCCGCGACGGGGAACTTTTGTCCCGCCACGGGCTCATCTTTATACCCTTGTAACTGGAAGTTTTCGAGGTAGGAGATTCGTTTTACGCCGGACTCCCCGAGAAACAAATTGTATGCCTGTTTTCTCGATTAATGTGATATTAAAGAGGATCTGTGTTCTGTATGGAAAGTTTGAAATGTAATGATATAGGGCTACAGCGCCTAATATGAGGAAAGAACAGCCAAAAGGAGGTGCATCTTTTTTAAGCAGGCTTGGTAGATTGAGAAACTTTCATATCGATCGATAGCAATGCAAGTTTAAATGCCTCCGAACTGTGGGAAAAATGTAAATAAAGTCGAAAGAGCGATCTGGGAAAATGACTCATGTTATGGAACATCGAGGTAATTAAAGGAAACTCATTTTTATCGTGAGAAATGAATATTTATGGAATTACAGAATGCATTGGGCTTGCGATTGTTTTCTACTAATGAAGTGTTCCGTCATCCTATAATGAGCAAGGCGAGATCTGCTGATTGTAGAAACTGAAATTCTACATGAAACGTTTAGTCCAGCGAGAGGAACTTGACGTTCGTAATGAAATTCGAGCTTCGATATTTGTTCTATATTTCACGAGTAGAGTGATACCAGACGCCGCAAGAAATGAAAGCAAGCAATTCCCAGTGGGCACGCGGAAAATTCAATTTCTCGTATTCTTTCGGAAGGCGAAACTTCCCCGGCCGGTGTCGGGGACGCCCGAAAACGGTGGGAAAAAGATGGGGGTCCGGCGGGAGGTACACGCAGCCGCGTTTATATTGCTTCATAGATGCGGCGAGGCGCCGGGACGGTGGCAGGAATCGGCGTGGAGTCATCAAAGTTGCATAAGGATCTCTTAGGAAACGCTCGAGCGCGGTGTCCCGCGGGAACCGTGACGCGCGTGTCCTGCAGAACGCGTCGCCGCACTTTTTCCACGGGATATGGGACGCGCCGCTTATAAACCGACGGGAAGAGATCGCCGTGCACGCGGGACGGATCGAAGTTGTTACGTTAAGTGGCTCAACGTGACTCATGAGACCGACGGGTACCGCTCGCCCCCGAGGATGCGTAAGCTGTTTAGCGCGGAGCACTTCTCGAGCTTCCGCGGAAATCGGTTTTCGGCTTTGCTCGTTTGTGAATTCGGGATTGGGTAACCGTATTGCGCAACCTGCTGGTCAAGCGGCCTCCGACTAGCAGATGTCGAAGAGCAATTAACAATGGACTTTAAGGAAATGAAAAACTCGAATGATTCAGTTTCGCTATTAACACGTTGAGTGCTATAGGGGTCACCGGTGGAAATCGACCTAAATAGAATTACTATAGTTCACACAATTAAACGATGATTATTTGGAAACATTTCTATGTCCCAAACAATGCTATCTAATGTGACATTCAGCTAGATGTATAATAATGCAATTCAATCGACTGATTTAATATTTTATTTTTTCCATTTCGTGTGTCTTGCTCCGTGAAATCCATCCAATGGGTAAAATGAAGGAAATATGAATTATAATTACGAGAAAGTTTCAAAGAAAATACTCCGCCTAGCTCGTAACTGTTTTAATGTTTTCTCTCGACAGTCACAGATTCCCGCCTGGAAATCCCTGTGCGTCGCGATGCCCGTTTAGCTCGGCGACCCGAAGAAATTCATTTTCCCGCGAAACTCCGCGAAAAAGCTGGTGTATGCATAAAACATGCGTCGGAGGTGCAGCAGATGCGGGGGATAAGAATTGGCGCATCGACGTCAACCAAAATGGCGCTTATCGTCGCCGCCCGTTCGCGTGAGAAACCCGCCGCGCGGCGTTGGGAAAAGGGTCGGGCGGGAGACGGGGTTCGAGAGACGCGGCTGCATTTTAATGTGTTCCTTATTCTCGGGCGTGCACCTGAGGCACGTCCGTGTATACGTCAAGATTCCGCGCGTATATGCATATACGCGCGGACGTGAATATATACACGGGGGCGTCTGGACGCGGCGGAGGCCGCAGGGGGACGGCCTCGAAAGCCGGGTAGGAAGAGGCGGCCTGGTTGACTTGTAGATTTATTGACGAATTTGGCCGCACATTTGTTCGCCAGGATTTCAATACAATTGAAGGGGTTTCGCCATTGTTGCCCCCGCGGCGAGACGTCGTCGCGGCGCGTCCACCGCCACGGGAAAGGGAGGCGACGCGAAGAGTGGAAGAGAGAGGAACGAATCGTGGATTCGCAGGGTAGGGGGCGAAGCAAGATGGAAGAATCGGCATTTGGTATTATAATGGCAGCTCGTCCCCGTCGATCGGGCATCAGGCCCGGCCGGATTTCTTGCGATCCGACGGGGCCGGGATTCGCACGTTTCGCGGGTTCTCATATCCATTAACGACGCTCGCTCCGGCTGACTTATTGTACAACGAACGGAGAGTACCCTGAGAGGCGAACGAGGGAGCGAGCGAAGCAACCCTCTCCCCGCGTTCGCTTGATTTCCATATCGGCCGCTTCAATTAACTCCGCGCGCGGGCTAGTCCGTCTTTTTCTCGCGTTCGCTTAAACGCCCGGTCGCGATCGATCATTCGACCCGTTCCCATTTTGTCTTCGCTCCGCGCTCCGTTGTCAATAAGGCGAGCGTGCGAGCGAGCGAGCGAGCGATCGAAACGGTGGACGAGAACAGCGAACGAGGAACGAGAGGACGCGAGAGGGGGCGAAATCAGGCTGGAAAGGAAGGAGTTAGCCAGAGGCCTATACGCGATGCGTGCGAGAGATAGCGGCGGCACGTATAGCGACCGACCGCCGTATCGAATAATTGGCTCCTGCGGCAAGTGCACATCCCGCCCATTATGTGCATCACTGCACCGTGCAATGCCATGCCGGACCATGGACGGGTAGAATATCGCCGACGATGCACTTCCCTCCTGTTCCCTGTCCCGTTCCCCGCCGATCCACCTCGTGGCCCCTTTCTCATCCGCGGCTTTTGCTACATTATTTCACATATCGTCGCGCGCGGTCCTCTCCGCATCGCGGCGCGCGAATAAAACCGTTTCACCGTTTACCCTACACGCGAGTCCCATCTTTTCCTTCTCCCTTCCGTTTCTACCCTTCGCGTCCGATAAACCTCGAGCAACGATCGCACGGATGAACCACTCTACGGATGATCGCGGGTCCGACGAAACTCCGCGCGCGGAATATCAACTAACCGGTCGCGGAGTCCTTCCGACGGTTTCGCAAGGTGTTTCCGAAGGGGACGCGAAGAGATGCCGGTGACGGGGTGCACGGGAACCGTCGGCGTGCAGAGTGCAGTCGACCATAATTTCATCAACGGCACGACTGTGCGCGCGGCGGTTGTTAGGTATATGCATTTGAATTTGATTAGTGGTGCGAAAGGGGCCGCGGGGCGGGCACGCCGGCGAGCGGGGGGCCGGCAAGGGCAGGGAACCGTGGGGGAGACTGGTGACACCCTTTGCCACAGCAACCCCAACCGACCAGTCAGCCAGCGCCGTCGCCACCACGGCTGCACGGTCGTGGCTGCAACTACTGCAATTATCCGCACACGTCATACGCGTGCATTACGCCAAAACCCAGCGCGCCCTGGCTGCGGTCGCCTCGCGCCTCTGACTAACCGACCACCCCTGTCGGCCGCGTCGCCCTCTCCTCCTCCTCCCGCGAACCGACGCTTCTGGGTCGCCGTTCACCCCCGGAGATATAATTTTAAACGCCGAACTGTCGGAGGACTTTGGCTGCGTTCCGATCGCGAGACCAGCCGTTATTTCGACCGCGGGCCCGGTTATTAGAACATTTCCGGAACACGCGCGCCGCCGAGGGAAGCCGGATCGCCTCTGTTATCAACAGACCGCGCCGCCCGCTAACCCCGAAATTCGTCTAACCTGCCCGCGATAATTAATCCTGTCGTCGGCGGTTGGGACAAGGGAACGCCGGATACTCGTGGAAATTGAATGGACCGTTCAGAAGTTCGAAGTTCTTATTACGTTGCACGGATTCAACGAATCTATTCTCTATTCTGTACCCTTGACAGCCGATCGGAATACGATTCGAACACGATGGATGATATTTATGCGATAAGCTAAGGGGTTGAAGAATCGAGTTCCATGGAAACTTACGTCCGATCGTTCAATTAAAATTACACGGATCATTAGCTCTCCGATGCCAATTTGATCCGGACCCTAAAATCCGGATCACGAGAGTCGTAAGAGCCCCCCGCGGGTCCTTCGGTTTCGCGTGGTAATTTCGTGGTTCCTCGCATGGGCCACGCGATCGCCATGACCGATTCCGGCGAGTTACGATCGGCAATGATGGTTCGACGTCACGGCATCGATCACCCGATACGCTTATCGGTGCAGCGCGTTAAGGCGAACTAAGCGAGCGATGGAAGCTCTCGCAGCGCTGCCGCCTCTCGCCGGCAGTAAACCGTCTTTATGAGCTTTCCTGCCTGTTTACCGGCACGGCAGAGAGCACTTTCTTTTTCTTTCCTCTCTCTCTCTCTCTCTCTCTCTCTCTCTCTCTCTCTCTCTCTCTCTCTCTCTCCCCCTCCCTCCCCTTACTCCACTGTTCCTTTGTGCGCGCGCGTGTGTACGTGTGTTTGTGCGCGTTTTTTTCTTCTTTTTTTTTTAATCGAACGCCACAGGGAAAGAGAAGAGAGAAAGAGAGAAAAAAAGAGGAGAAGCTGAAACAGAGGGACGGGCGCGGGCAGTGAAACGTTCGTGTATACCTACGTATATATTTTATCGCCGGCAGTCTCGTATGGCCGAGTCGGCGGGGCCCGCCCCCTCGCTCGCTGCGAGTTAGGTTTAATTAAAACCTAAATCGTATTTAACTGCGCCGTAAAACAAACCTGATGTCTTTCGTAGAGGGAACGCGGTAGCTACCAAACGACTCGCGAGAGCTCTTTGCTCTCGATCACCGGAGTCGATCTCCTTTTTGGTCGCGCGACCGCCGACGCCGATCCCGGGGTCCCGGCCGAACTCGCATAATATATTCCCGGCGCTTTCTTTTATGATCCATATTTCTCATTTCGCCGGTCGTAAATTGCTGGAAAGCAGCCGCGGTCCACGTCACCCGGCAACACGTCTTCCACGAATATTTACAAATCCGTCGGGGAGAACCACGGGAAAAACAAAATGGAGACAGCGGACGATGCTCCAGGTGTTCCCCGTCGCGGGAACGTGCAGCGATGCGACGCTCGACGGTTTTAATGCAACTACGCTGGGAAATGGTTCTTGCCAGTACGTTCGAGAAGCGACTGTTTTTACTGGTTATCGATCGTGTCGAAAGGATGGTAGTCTATCTGGAAACCGTGAGAAATTGGAGCGAACATACTCGATCCAATGTCTTAGAAACTACTGAACCTACGGTATCGTAACCGACAAAAGTATATATTCCACAGCAAGGAACCTATCTGTCAATTTTACCCGATCAGACTATAATTCTCCGTAATTCTAAAGAAACTATGGACTGTCTGCAAAATGAAGTACCCAAGTACGCACAGCCAATCGATCGTCAAACTTTCATCTCGTTTCAATCGACCACCGCACACCTCCATAGTTAGTGTCCCAATTTGATCAACTTCCGACAGTTCACGCCATATCGAACCTACCTAAACGCGTCTCCACGCTATCAACAGGAGGAACGGTTAAAAACAGACGAGAAAATTTTGCGATTGGAGCGTGGTCTCCGAGGATCCGCGTGGACGTCCAATATGGCGTCGATACCAGCGGAAGGATTCCCATCCAACCAATCCCTCTTCTTCGTCCGTGCCTCGCGCACCACCATTCCGACGGTGGAGAACGAGAGGGACGCGGCTGGCAGAGGGAGACAGCCTCGGCGGCGGTCGCGCGGGCGCGAGCGAGACACCGGAGGAGAGAGCCGCGCGTATAGCCGAGCGGCAATAACGCCGAGCACCAGACGCTAATAACAGACCGTACTGGCTGCCCATAGGCCATCCCGTGCAATGAAACGGGACCAAATAAAAATCACGGGGGAATTATTATGGTGGTCGCTAACGCGCGGCCACGAAGAAGCTGCGCCACGGCCGAGTTTCGCCCGGGCAGCGCCACGCCGCGCCGGGCCTCTCTCTCTCCCGATCTCGGCCGCCGCGAAGTTTTTCCAGTCTGACGATTTTACGAGAGAACCGGCATCCAATTATGCCAGCGTAATCGGATCGATCCGCGGGACCGTTCGCCGTGCTCTTCTTATTAATTTTTAATGGGCGACGTCCGACAATCGGCCTCGCTTCCTCCGCGGGCCCCGTTAACGAGCACGCTCTTTACGTACTGTTGCCTACGATACGTGGAAGCGTTCGGCCGGACACGATTTTACGATAAGCCCCCCGCCAACCCCCGCGCCCTGTCTAACTAGCTATATGGAGCAGAACCCAATTAGAATATTTCACGCTGGAACACTGGCGAGCTGTTTGTCAGTCGCCGGCTGAATTAATAAACCCGATTATTTATGGACGGGGCGGGCGCCGTCGATGATGGAATCCGGGAAAAGTTGATCGCCGCCGGATCCGCGGCACGCCGGAGACGCTTAATAAATTGATCGTGGTAAAGACCGCGGACGAATTGCTCGCCCGGTCGCGAGCGCGCAAGCTGGCCACGGGAACTTCGAGTGTGAGTCATAATATTCGCTTGCTGATTAATGAGCCGGTCAAGGGGATACGGTAGGAGTAGCCTTTCAGTGGCTTTGAGTTGCGACGTACGCGAACGTTTCTTTGCGAAGTTATGGCCACGGTTGTTGCGAGCGCTTCGATTTCTTAGCTATCCCCGACGACAACCGCTTCAAACGATAACTGTAGTAAGAGGATTGATACCGTAATACACTTCAAACACACAAGATTTCACCGTGGAAAACAATTTTACCAAGCATTCATTCCTCCAACGTTGAACGTCCGTCGAATAATTATTTCCACCACTCTCGAGCGTTCTCCCATCAAAGTGTCGCAAGTAGACGATCGTGCGGCCGTGTCGAAGGTGAGGAATAAAAGACCGCCGAGGTTTTCGCCAACGTGCAATCATCGTCCCCGTGGGAAATCCCGGGTCCGGGCCGCGTCGAAGCCGCGTCCTGATTGGGCTGGCCGCGTGTACGGGAAGGTTTTGACCTTCGCGTACACGCATCGTTGCCCTTAGGTCGTATCGGTCGAATGATCGAGGAGGACCGGCCCAGGGAATGGTGGCGGCCGAGGGGCGGCGGGGCGGGACGAGCGAAACGAAGCGGGAAAGAGGAAGAGGAAGGGAAAAGAGAGAAGCGACGCGCGAAAGCACCAGGTGGAGACGAGACGAGAGCACAGGGCCCTCCGAGAGAAGAATGGCCGACCGCAATGAAGATTTTAACTGGTACCCTCTTCGGGCTGCGAGACCGGCCCGCGGCCCGCCGCGCCGCGCCGCGCCGGCCGGCTCGCTCTTTTTGTTATTGTTTCTTTCTGGTTCCCTTTTCTCTATCATTCCACCCCTCCCCTCCACGCCGCCGCCCTCAAGCCTCCCGCATCCTCGAAAACGATTTACCGAGGCCATTCCGGCGAAGCCGCGTTCGGCCGGCCGTTATTTGTACACCGGAGAACGTTCACGGAAATTGCGGCGAAAGGAGTGCGCGAGGTACCGTCCGATGGTTGCGTAATCGCGACAGCCACGGGACCCGAAGTAGGTAATAAGCGAAGACTCTAGAAGAATGCGCTCCACTTTCGACTGATTAACCGTTGGCAATTGCGATAACTCCGACGCGTTCAACACACCGTCGATTATTTTCCAACTGACCACTTGCAACGTTTCTGAGAAAAGGCAATTGCGATTGGATCGAGGTAGGAGTACTCTACTATGGAGAAAATTTTAGTGTCTAATGGAGATTTTGTAAATATATTTTCAAAACAATTCGCATATTCAGCATGGTGGATTCCACGTCGGAGGAAAGCATGATTCGAAGTTGTCTCAAAACGTTACAAGAAAACCACGAGGGTAAAACGATCGACCACGTCGATCGGGTAGCGTCATCCGACATCGCCGAGGCAAAAAAGTGGGTCAAAGACAACCGATCGATCTTCGCCGGGTATCGGTCGCCCTTCTAATCAAGCCGGGATTGTCGCGTCTCGCCGCGGATGCCTGTGCATAAATTCCAGCAACAGCGAGCGTAATTGGCGCCGGCCGATATCGAGACGCCGGGAGGAGCAGGAGGAGGAGGAGGAGGAAAGATTGTCATCGTGGAGGTCGACCTTGTCAAGCCGTTCGGTCGCCACGAGCCGAAGCTGCCCGAATCGGCTTTATTCCCCGTGGAATTCCACCGCGATGGCGGGCTTTTGTGCCGCGCCGAAGGTAACGATATCTGCGCCGCGGCATCGCCTTAGGGTCGCGCATATAATTATCGCGATGACGACACGGCCGGCGGACGAACGTCCGGCCTCTCGAGGATACCGTCGCGGTTCCCCGATCCACGTGTACGAATGAAATCGCGCGGATAATTGCAGGTGTCACGGGGCCCCACGGACACGGACGCGTCCCGCTCGCGATCCTATCGACCACCTTCGAATTCCAGATTAAAGGCTGACTTCTTTTTTCCTGGCCTTCGGCAGAACAAATTGGAGACGAGTCCCGCGATGCGGGCCGGAGATTGCCGTTGCTCCCAGCGACGAGGTTTCGTTGAATTTTTCTGCGCGCCGATCCACGGGAATCCCCGCGACGGGGACGGACAGGTTAGAATGCGATTATAGTCGCTAGCCGCTTATCGCCGCGCGGATCGCACCGTCCGCGCGTGTTTTATTACTATCAACTACTGCTTAAGAAGACCGTCCGCGATAACGACACTCGATCACCGGGTATTTATGAACAAAGAAAAACTTCAGGGATTAAAGCTTTCGTCGGTAAGCTACACGGCGAATGTCACTGTATTAAGATTCGAATAAACATCCGGAAGAAGTACGGCTCTGTCGATACGCGGCGCGGAGGTTGCGGAATGTTATCCTAATAAAGAGAACGATATATGTCCGCTGAAACAAAAGACACTTCGCCTCCTTGCATTCGTAAAAAGCGGACGTTGCGATAAATTACGCAGCGCTGCGTGGAACAATAGCAAAGGCGCCACTATTCTATTTTCTTTAGCGTTGCGCAACTGTCTCTTACTCGGAACGCATCGCGAGGGAAATGTTACAAGGACTCGTACACCGGGATTCGAATGGAAAACGCGATCCGTATTGGAACGAGGCTCCGGGAATGGAACTTTCGAGCTGTTTCCGAGCCGATCTAGAGTCGAGTCGGTTCGTAACCCTCACAGGAGCAAGAAGCAGCCCCGACGACGCGGCGATTTCGATTCAATTGTCCCGGGCAATGGCAACAGCGCGAGCCGAGCGCCCATCAAGGAGTGCGCGGGTAGGTAATGTTGTTTACAGTGCGTGTACGTGTGCCCGGCCCGATCCAAGGCACGCACGCCCACACGGCGCGCCGGCACACAAGTCCGGCGGTACACGCGAGAGACGGGAGGCAGGTGCTCCGCGCGCCATTGGCCACCTCACCAACATGGCCGTACCCCTTTTCCTCACCAACACCGAGGCCCGAGGTACACGGCGTTAACGCAACCCACCGAGGTGTCCGCACACGGCTTTGCCGAAGCCACGGTTATTGTCGAAGATGCGTTTACGCTTTCTATTCCCGGCCGGAATCGCAGGGATCTGCTGGGACCCTGTTCCAATCTTCATCGGAGATAGCGATGACGATGGTGGTTATAGGATCTAGAAAGCGTGAAGAGCTCTTGCGCAGTATCTTCCTCGAAGTTTCCAATTAGGAGCGTTCTCCGATGTTCGAGTGATAGTTGAAACTGTCTTCGGAGTCTGAGAGTGTATACCTTTCATCTCTGCACGAAGGCGAATACAGAACGAAGCGAGGCAAACGAAGTTCCTAAAGCTGCACGAGCAGCCGGAGGTATTCTGATGATGTATGCGAGTCGAACGTTGCAACCGATGCGCCCAAGTCAACCGTCACCCTTACGAGACGATCCTCTTCGAGGAATTCACGAAACGTTCGGTGGAGGCTAGCAAAGCCGAAGAAGAAATCTACACCGACTCCGCCGGGACGCGCGCGGGTTCAGTAATTATTACTTGGAGGGCTGGTTAGAGCGCGGGTTCGTTTCGTCCGTTGGGCGATAAACGGGAAGGTGTACGCGTACGCGGCCGCATCCGTGGCGGCTGCATACAGAGATACGGGATCTCCGTCCGGCCGTAATGGCAGACTTGGACCAGGCCGAAGCAATTAGAAGTACGAGGTAAACACAGAGGAGCGTGCCCTCGGACCGAGTCCGAGCCATTCGAGCTCGAGCCCCCGCCGCGTTATTTTCTTCCCGCTCTCGACTCAGCGAAGGCTGTAATTAAATATTCCTGGAGAAGGATGCCCGGGTCCCGAAGAAACTTCTCGCGGTTCCATCTTCTTGGTCGGCGGCGCGAGATCCGGCGAACTCGGTCTCGCCCGTTGATGGGGAAAAGATAGATAGACTCGCGCGGCCGCCCGCTCCCCGCGTCTAGAACCCCCTATTCGAGCGAGCTGGCTCTCCGCTCTGCTTCGGTGAGACGAGAGCCCCGGGGATTTAAGTTTCTATAAATCATCTCGGTCTCTCGAAACTCGGCCCCGTATTTACGACCCTTCGACCCCCGAGCTCTCCCGGGCCGGCTGACCTAGGCCGGCCCGTTCCCGAGGACTCCTTTGTACCCGAACGCGAGAGAAATCGTTTAAGGACGACAAAGTATTCCATCGAATTTCAACTATGTTTCCATTCGTGAGCAGCCCGCGCACCCGGGGACCCGCTGTCGTCGACATAAATTACCCGGCACCGCGAGAATCCGCTTTACTACCTGTTCCTGGAACGGGACACATTCAGTATTCCAAAACGAGAAACCGTTTCTCGTTCGACGCCGCGCGCGCGGGAGGCGGTTCCTCTGTTTCCCGTACGAATGGAAGCCGAGGCCCGCGGAACGATACCGTTGAGGGTGATCGCGTAACCCGGCTGTCGGTCTGCCATCGTTGGAAATAAGACGTTTCCGATCGGCAATCGGATTACGCGGTAATTACGATTGCATAAAGTATTCCTCGTTATCGTGGATTCATCGAGGGCCTCCCCCTTCCATGCGATCAATTCTCGATAGGGGCAATTAATTTGACAGCCGAGCATTACACAACGATTATCGGGGCCACCGGCGCGGAGGGTGGTGGAGGAAAAGGAAGGAGGAAGGCTAAAGCGTTCCACGTGACGTAGCTACACCCCCGCAGCCGCTTGTAACGGTCACACCGGCAATAACAGGCTTTTCGGTAATGCAAAGAGTAATTAACATTCCTGTTTTAATTACAGCCTCCCCGACCCGGCCACCCTCTTTATTTTCGCCGCCCCTTCCTCCGCCATTAGCGAACCCGGCGTGCTCGCGTAGTCGCCCTCGAAAAATCAAGCCTTTCATAGACACGCGCACCTGTTCGTTCGCGACCGCAAGCGAAACAGCCCGCGGGTTCTGCCGGGGAAGTTCACAGACGGAGCTGCTCGCGGATCGCGCAATTAACGGGATTAATATCGGCCACTTTCTATTTATTACCCCCTTTTGATCCACAGCCACGCGTTGCCGGAAGCCAGAAAAATCGGGACTCGCGCGGCGATCGTTCCGTATTTCCGCGCGCGCGACCTTGTTGCGCGCAGCTGACCGCGCGTGTGTGCTCCTGTCATATCGATCCCGCGCCCCCGCGGCGCTGCTCCTTTGTGGCGCCGCGATTAAGCGCGTTCGAACGCGTGTCGCCGTGCCACCGCGAATTTCACTCCCCGTTTCGACGCTCGCTGCGAGAGCAACCGCGAATTCTCGCTCAAAGAGCCACTTTTAGCCGGATCTCCTCTCTGCAGCGGGAGCATATTTTTATGGGATGAGATAATTGAGAACGAAGAGCATTTGTAGCGCCTAACGAATTAACGCGGCGGTGGATCGCGCGAAACTCGCGTACTCGCGTTTGTGAGTTATTAGATGGAATTGATAGCGACGTTCAAGGATCATCGTTAAATAACTTCGCAACTTACGAAACACTGGAAAGCCTGAATGTTAACAATAGTAGCTGTGTCCAATAACAGTAACGTACTCACGGCAGTTCCAAACTAACAAAAACCACTGTAGACTGTACATTCAATCAGCACGAGCAGCGTTCTCCGAATTCACCGGGCTCGGGCGCAGTTGACGAGCAACCGCGGACAACAGGAGAAGCACGGAAAAAAGAAGCGATCCAAGCAAAAAACGAAAGTTCTCCGGTATCCTCGAGGAGTACCGAGCGTCGACAGCCTCGAGGAATCACCGTTCTTCTCCGGCGCGTTATCTGACACCTGTTCAAACGGTTTCTCGAGCCTCGTAAATTCGAGTGGTAACGCGAGCTCCGAACGTCGGATCCGCATCGACAGGAACCGGAGAGCGGACCGAGCGAGATCGAGTTCGTATCGGAGCCCGGGTCGGCTGGTGTAATCGATTAAACGGCATCTTTTCGAAAGACTATCATTTTCTGGCGATCGGGGAATCAAATCGAGCGAGAGCGGCGGAAAAGAGGCGTAGCGGGGGAGGGTGAGCGTGCGGGGTGGCTGTATATCACCGGCATTCCCGATCCCCAGCACTCCCGGCCGAGACAAGATCTCCGTAGCTCTCTCGTGTCCTTCGTTCCCCGTGGTCGGAAGGACGGGAAGCTGGCGGACCCGGTCTCGTCGCCCCGAGGGCGTTCGAAGAGGATCGCACGGATCCTCCGGTCCGATCATTAATCTCCCGAATCGAATCTCGAGTGCCTCGGGACGATTGGAAAAGGTGGATACGTCGGTCGCGGCACGGTTTTTTCACGTTCGAGCTTTTTTCTACGTCGACGGCTGCTATGAACGCGGAGCGGTACATCCTCTCTCGAGCTGTTTTCCGTGCTTCGTCTTCGACGTGGTCGTAGCGGCGCGATCGCGCACCTCTGCGAATAGGAGAGAGCAAAAGTTCGCGGAGGTCGGAATCGTGGCACGTCGGCAGGGATGAAAACGGGAAGTCGAAGGGCGGGCCGCGGGGCGGCGGCGGCGGAGGCGGCGGCGGCGGGAAGGGTCGCTCGGTCGGTCGGAGGTTCCATTTTGTTTCTCTGCCGGCGTGTGGCGGCGCGATAGCAGCGGCACTCTGTCAGACCGTGACGTTATCACGACACCCCTTCTACTACCTAGCCAGGGGGTGCCCCGCACCCCTTTCTATCCAGAGCCCTCTGTGCACCCTGCGCGGGTACAACGTGGATCAAGCCGAGGGTTGCCTGACTGCCTGCCGTACCTCCTTTCTCATTCAACCCTCACTGCCTCGCTTTCCCTCCACCTTTCTCTTTATCGTCATCTCCCGATTTCTCCGACTAGGTTCTCTTTCTGAACGCGAGGCAACGAAACCCTCCCCCTCCTCGCGCGGGGAACAAGAGGAAAGCCGCGATAAGATTGTGCCGTTGAGCGAAGGGGTTAGAATTTCAGCGTGAAACCCGCGCGGGAAACGTTTTTACATTCTGATCGTGGCGGAGCGGCCGCGGCCTGGCTACCTGTTCCGCGGTCTCGGCACGAGAACGCGTCACGACACCTCCCGCTGGACAGTCCCGTGCCGAACCGTCACAAACGGTTCGATGCCCGCGCTCGCTGCTCCCGATAACCCGCGAAGGGAAGATACCGCGCGTTATTGTCCGCGATGATGCCGCGCGCTCGCGCGGTTGGCTCGCCGCGGCTGACAAACGGCCGCCAGCGACGATAACGCAATTACCGCCTTCGTCGCTCGAAACCGGGCTAATTAACCGGCGGTGCGATCGACGGCTGGGAAAAATCCGGGTGAGACACGGTTTCGCGGATTCGGTGACGCGATCGGGCCTGTAATTGCCGCGGCAGCCGATTAATTGCGCTGATCGAGGACTGCGTTTGATCGCTGCCCGATTTCTATCATATGTTACTTTGCGTTCGAATTGTGGTACGCTGTCGTTGCATTTACTTTTTAAATGCACTGCTCGTTTCATTGTATACGATCGATTGACGAATCTGTAGCACATCATCCCTTGCTTCGACACGACCATGTGGCACATTGATAGAAGTAAATTAAAATAACATTTGATCAGCTATTTGTAACATACCTATCATGGAAATTCTTCCGTTGCACCGAAGATCTTCGGTTAACGATTAATTATCGCAGCCCAAGCGACAAGGGTGCAGTTCGACATGCTCGCGCCAAGCAAAGAAACGAAATAGAACGGAGACAAATTTGCTGACCGCGTAGAAAAGAGCAGAAAGCGCGGATCGCGTTGTCGTCGGCGTCAACGACGAGTCGAGGGAACGACTAACGCGACACGTGGCGAGGGAACACCGTACGGCGGTGAGGATGGGTGGGCGGAGAGAGGCAAGCAAAGAGTAAGAGAAAGACGCACGAACACACGGAGAAACAGAGTCAGGGAGAAAGGAAACGGGAGAAAGAGAGGGAGAGGGATGAAAGCAGTAGTATATGATTTCGGATCGGAGCCAAGAACATTTCGGAGATCCCTCTCGGATCTAACCAGGTATGCAGGCAGCGGGTTGAAAATAAGCAGCGACACGCCATCAACATAGCATCGCATAGCGAAGGGAGCCTCGCGTTTGACTTTTTTGCCAGCTGGCAGCCTGTTATAGCGGCAGATGATCTCCGAGTCGAGTTCTCCTCAACCCCTCCCTCCCTCTTCTTCCTTCTCCGCTGGCTCCGCCACCTCTTCTTCTTTCTTCTTCATCATCTTCTTCTTCTTCTCCTTCGTCGTCGTCGTCGCCGTCATCTTCGTAATCTTCTTCTTCTTCCCTTCTTCTTCATCCTCTTCGTCCTCCTCTTCTTCATCTTCTTCTTCTTCATCCTCTTCCTCTTCTTCTTCTTCCACCCGTTTTCTCCGCTCGTCCTCGCCGCCCGAACGTTCCTTTTATTTCGACTCCTTATTTTCTCCGCGCGGCGGAGACCGAGGCGACTCCATCATTTCTCAGAGGCCCGTGCTCCGTGCCTCCATCTGATCGTAAAAACGCGCCACTTTCGTGCCCCTCCGAGGGATAATATCGTCGGCCGTGTACGCCGTGTACGCGCACGGAAAAAACCGGCGCGCTCGGCCCTCGCCGCGCAGAAAAACCGCTGTAACCCGGGAGGAAGCGTCCGACCGGTGTCGCCGTGAAAAAATCAACGAGGAACTGGAACCGCGCGTAACACCAGATCGGCTCTCGAGGACAATCGGTTCATTCGATCCGTTCGCTCGTGAGAGATACACGAATACGTTCTAGACCCCTGACGATTATGTAATACCGCCTGCCACGGGGATTTGTAGGTCTCAGGCGGACTTCTCGATGCGCGGGAGGTACGCGAGCCGACAGGAAAATGGCTGGTTAAACTTTGATGGCGTAGTCCACTCCTCCCGAAGATTAAAGTGGGTCACTGAAACGGGAGAGCATCTTGTTTACACCGGAATTTGAATAATTCGCGACAAGAATAGCTGACGTCTTCCTTAAAGTTGTATCCACTTATTCGCGCTGGGATCATTTAATCTTGAACAACCTAATAGAACAGGAGCTCTACGTTCAGCGAATATATACTTCGCTCCAATTTCCCCGTAACTCTCTGCCCAGAGCTTTTCGAGTTCGTTCGATTGAAATCTCGCTAGATTTCGCGGCTCGATAGTGGCCGTGCAGGTTCTGGCCGGCTCGGGACGTGGAAGCCGAGCGCGCAAACTTCGATAAAACGAGGAACAAAGGATTCCACGCGTCCCTGGCCGGGATCTACGATCTCCATCGGATCCCCGGAAAGCAACGGCGAGGAACCCGATTCGAAATCTCATCATCGTTCCATCACCAATCGGAGACACGGATCGTGGGACTGCGGGGACCTCGGGTACCGCCAGGGATCGCCAGAAACGGTCCTCACCTCGGAGCATCAAATATCGTGAACGTGGTTCCGTCTGTTCCGAGAAACCGGCTAGTCTCCGCGGATGGCTGTTAGTTTCGGGTTTAAACAAAAATAATTAATCAGCTCGTCCCGGGGCCATTTCGCCGCCGGCTCGTCGTCCTCTCCTCCGCTCGCTTGCTTCTTTTCTTTTATCCACGGTTCCCCTTCCCTGCCCCCCGCCTCCTTGTCCCGGTATCCATTACATTATACATCACCGCGGATACTCGAATTCTAATTTATTCACGGGACGACTCTCCGGGACGAAAGTTCCGTCCGCTTCGATCCACCGTACTCCCCCCCGCGTTTCTACCCTCTTTTTCCCCCTGGATCCCGTGCCTATAAATCTCCCGGGCGTCCCGTAATTGTCGCGATCCTCGCTCGAAGGGGGCTCAGACCCGGCGAAAAAAGAGATTTTTAAGACGCTGCTACCAGCGGGACGATCGCCTCTCGCGATCTACCGCTTTGCTGCCTCCGATGGTACAGCTTCGCGATTTCTAGCTTTACAGCTGGAAGACGATGTTAACGGATTCTCAGCAATTTCCATCAAAACATGTTCCTCCCAAATGGTCCACACCTCTTTCACGTTAATCTACACATCAATAAAACTTTCGGAGTCTTTTCGCGTAGCGTGTACACTCGGAAAATTTTCATTGTTAAGGGGTTGAAGCTTCCTCAAATTTCAAAGCGAGAGTACGGAAACAATGGAACAAAGCACGATAAAAGTAAATAAGAAGATCAATCGAACGACGAAGAATCCCCGCGGTGGAAAGTTGTCGCAGGTAGCACGAGCACGCTGTGCAATGAATTATTGCATAACGGGTGGAATACAGAGAGTGACGTCTCTTAGGGGAGGACGGTATCGCCTAATTCCAGCGTGAGTCCGCAGCCTGACTATTCGGAGCAGCCGGTGGCCGCTATCAAGGCTGATTCGCAGAGGTGGTTCTGGGGCTGGTTCAGACACTAAGCCTGTAGACGCGGAGAAGCACCTGTGTCCCTGCTCCGCCCCCGGCCGAACCGACGACTAGATCGATGCCAGAGCTCTGTTCTCCCTTCTCCATTCCTCTTCCTCTCCGCTCCGATCCTCTCTCACTCTCTCACTCTCTCTCTCTCTCTCTTTTCTCTCCGTCTCTCTCTCTCTGTCTCTCTATCTCTCCCCGCTGTCTCACCGCTTCTCGCTATCTTGCTCTCGCTCTCTCCGTGTCTCTCTATCTCTTCGCAATATCTCTCTGCGCATCTCCGCGGCGGGTTCTCACGGCAAACAATGCACCGCGCGACGCCCTCGAAAACATCCACTTCTCTTGTCGCGGCGAGGGAGAGCCGCGTCGCTTTCGAAAATTTATTTCCCGCAAAAGCTCCCGATGCACCGAATGGCCCGACACGATCCGGGGATGTCACCGATTCGGCTTGTCCGGCGACGCGGACACTCCGGGACCCGAGGACTCGTTCACCTGCCCTGCGCGCAGCGCTTCGAACCTTTTGGCGGTATTATTCTTCTGTCCGGATCGGGACTATCGGCTCGCCGCGTGTGTGGCGATACGGTTTGTTGATTGCGATTCACTCGAGCAGAGGGTTGCAAAGTTTCGCTTAATGGTACTTTGGAATCGTTGAGACTTTTAATCGATGGTAATGTTTTCAGGCATAAGACTCAATGGCTTTCGTAGTTGTTCCGATTTAGAGTTTATATATTGCATTTGAACTTTGTTTCGAAGCGATCAATAAAGGGTTAATGATGTTCCGGAAATTGAGTTCAGAAAAATTTGAGAGTAAAATCTTCGGGAGACGGATTACAAATGATGTCAAGCGAAGAGATTTGTTGAGTATTTCTCGAACGTATATTGCATCGAAATATAGCGCACGCTCCGCCGAAAGAGAATCAGAAATCGTGAAAGTATTTGCTCAGCGTCAACCGGCGGCTTCTTCGAATGGAATTTGATTGGCCGTTTGCCATAAGCATCGCGAAGTTGGCTGGCCGAGCGTTGCGTTCGGCCCTCGGCTGTCTGTCCCCGCGCGCGACCATTCTAACCGCTGTTCCTCCATTTTCTCGCTGTTCCATTCTAACGCGCACGCACGTGCGTGACACGATCGTTAAGAAAATTTCACGACGCAAAAATAGAAATGCTAATGAAAGTATCGCCTGGCTCTTATCGAGTGCCCGCAATAGGCCGGAACATTAAATCCTGATAAGGAGAGCGGCAACCGGCGGCTCTGGATCGACACGCTATCTAGAATCTTAAACCCCCTGTTATTCTAATTGCAAACGCGTCTCGGCCAGTTCATTAATTACACGGAGATTTCAAAGAGTGCATAAACTTTTAGCATCTTTCGTTGCGATTCGAGTTCTCGTATCGAAACTTTCGTGTTAATTCGTTAGTAATGGAAATGGATCCATCCGAGAAATAACTGAATCATTTACCGGAGGAGTTGACCGGTTCCGAGGTCTTACAGCGTATCTACGGCCGAAGATCTATCGCCGGGGAACCTCCCTCGAGGACCCACCCCTCGCCGACCCCCTTTCGATACCGTCTCGGGGCTCAGGATAAACCAGGATAAATGTCGCGGAAATATAGTGCGCCAGCTTGAGGCAGCGACCGGAAATGGAAGCTTGTGGTCGGATGCGGATATGTATTTCGTTTGGCTCGGCGAATTTTTTCGAGCGTTCCCGCCCTCATAACAGTTTTTGATATCCGGAGGGTGACGCTCGTTTCGGCCCTCTTACACGCCGGAATTCCTGACCGAGATCCAAATCGACGGTCCTCGCGACAATTCCCGAAAACTGTTCGACAACTCTCGCCGCACCGCTGGAACCGTTCGCCGACGAAACGATGAAATTGCAATCTAAACGCACGAAGGATTTGCGCGAATCCACCGCGGCAATTAGAATAAGGAAATTACAGCCGGCATGAATATTCCGCGCACGATAAAACGGATACTCGAATCTGATTTAATAAACCTTTCGTTCCACATACGGGGCAATAATCTGACGAAGGAAATATATTCCCGCTTTTCATTTTTACGACTCGCGAAATATCGAGTTGAATTTGCGTGAAATGCACTTCTCGATGACCGAGGTGAGGACCGGATAAACAAATTAGAATCAGCGATCATTACGTTACTTCCTACAGCCTTCGCCGCGGTTATTAGACTATAGATCACACACGGATATAGAATTTTATAGTCTGACTTATAGAAATTCGAATATCAAAGGAATTCCTTCACAATGACTGTTCTATTCCGAAGAAAATGAAAGTCTTAACCCATTCGCTGCCAGCACTTCTTTCAGCGACTGTCTCCGCAGTCGCAATATTCGATTACACGAAACATATCGTCCTTACAAAATACAAATAATAATTAAGAAAAAACATCTTCACCACTTCCTGCTCATTATAGCATGCGTTACAAAATTATATGGAAACGCGCGTAAGTGTAATTTACTCTTCCTCGCAGAAGATATGAGACATTGATCGTCGCAAACGTGCTACGTTGGTGGCGAACGTGTTAAGCTTCCTTAAACGTTTCCTTGTACCGTGCGTCAAAACGATGGGAATACTTTCGAAGCGTAAAAGTCCCAGTGTAATAATTATTACAGTTGCACTGACCATTCGTCAGCGACACGGAATCTCCCGTAGCGAAGCGAAAGCGTGGATTCGAGGGACGGATGCGCACCATTCGAGAACGTGTTCTAGCGGTGTGTGTCTGCGACACCCACGTACGCCCGCGGCTGAAGCGTGGCGTAGCACAAAGGATTCCCCTTTCGCGGATCAACGTCGGACAAAGGATCAGTTGTCCCAACAAAAATTCGTGTCGTACGCACAAAAGTGAGACGATCCGGGGAACCGACAACGCCGCATGACACTACGCGGATCACGGAACAGGTGGTGCTCGACGGCCGAGTGGCGACGAAGGGCGGCCGACTTGATCGTTGTTTTATGAGAGAGCGTGTGCCCGCGCGTACCCGTTGATCGATCAACCCGTTCCCCGTGTCGAATTCCGTCTAGAACACCGCTCGGATACTCCCGGATCGTTTCCGTAACCCGAACTCTCGATCCGTCGATGAAAACGGATCCGAGGAGAGAAACAGCGCGAGAGTGAGCGAGACGCTCGGAATCTGCGACAACTGCTCCATTAAATTCGAGAACGTTCCCGAGTACGCCTATAGCGAGGGGGATGATTCCATAAAGAAGAACAATTCGAAAGCACGAGGTAAGATTTCATCCGAAGTCTCCTCGAAGAGTAAGTGAAACAATATAATTCTCTAAATTTAGAGACTAACACGTTCCCGTTCGAAAAACTGTCCAAGACTGTCCAGTTCGAAAATCCGCCGAGCACGTCCGTTGGCCGGCCGCCAACCGAGCGAACCCGATTCCATCGAGAACGAGGCTTCGGCTGAAAAAATACTGTTTCGCGTATTTCACTCGTGGACAATGGGGAGAATATTATTCCACTTTCCCGGCTAATTTTTTCGCGTGGAACCGATCGCGGAGTCGAATCACCGGTCGCAGGATACGACGAGTGGTTCGCGTGCGGAGGGAACAAAAGTTCGGCAAGATTTCTAAATCAAAGTGTTGAAATAAAGTGGATGACATTACTCCCTCATCCGGTCTGAGATACGACAGGCAGTTCCGCGGCGAGGGCGAGTTTTCACGCGATCGTTGGCAAGTGCTCGGCGGCACGATAGAGCGCGGCGCATGATCTCCGCGCCGTGGCACACCGGCCCGAAACACACCGTCGCGCGCCGGTCTCGATTCCGCGCCGCGCGGTACGGCATAAAACTTTCGTTACACGCCGCCGCGGCCGCGGCGTAGATCGCCGCGTTGGATTTAGCCCTGTGAACAGTGCATTTTCGTATCTTTACGACACGCGATAAACGACAGGAACGGAAAGGAAGAAGTCGGGAAGGGTGGCGCGATTAAAAGTCCTTCAGAGAATAGCGTGGATACACAGCTGGCGAGAGGTAATTGCGCCACGTGACCGTTCCCCTGCACGCCGCGCCGAGCAACCGACCGGCCGACCGACCCACCCACTCGGCCGCTGTAACCCCCTTTCAGTCGCCCCCTCGGCTCCGCTTCAGCCCCCGTGCCCACCTTTCTCCATCAGCACCACCGGCGGAGCAGCCTTCGTGCGCGCCTCCGACAACGTCGAACCCCCGTGTGGGTCCCGCTTTCGACTCCCATCCCCTTCCACACCCCTCGAGGAACGAGCAACGAGCAATTTCATTACTGCTTAACGCCTGTCATAAATCTCCGCGAGCACCCTCCGCGTCCCGCCGCTTCCCCTTGCCGGCCGTTTCCACCTACCACCCGCTCGAGTCCCTCCCCTCGATCCTCACCGAGCCCCAGCCCTCCTTTCCTCCCGCCGCGGCTTTCCTTCCTCATTACTCCAACGTGTTTTCTGCGTTTCCCTTCCCCTCCGCGTCCTCCAGCAACGTTCCCTCCTCTGTCTTTCTCGTTTCTTATTTTCCCTTTACCTGCGTGCGCGTTCGCCGCGGCGGTACCGCGAAACGGTCTCCTCTCCGGAGGTCAACGAGCACCGGAAGAACGAACGTTCGGGTCGGGAAGAGATCGCGCGGAAAAACGGGACACGGAACGTCCATTTCTGTACCGGCCCCGACTGTTTAAGGAAAAATGAACAGGGAACCCGTATCTCTCGCGCCTCCTCGCCTTCGCGCTCGCCCGCGTTCCTTCCCGGAACCGTGATCCTCCTCCTTGTTCGCGGAAATTGTGGAAGCTCGGTGGGAGGGCGGCAGCTGGGAACGGAGGATGTGTCCTGGCGCGAACGAAAAACGGCCGGAACGATGTAAACTCGCGGAGACGGGAAAGAAAAGCGGCGACGCCGGGGAGAATGCGGCGATCCCTCGGCGACCTCTCGCCCCGTCTGTCTTTTGTCGCAGCTTTCTTCGCGGGCGAGATTGTCGTTAGACGCTTCATTTACGCCCGCTCGAGAAAATTCACTGGCTGCGACACCGGGCGTCGAGCTGATAAATCACGCGGACCGGCTTAAACGCTCCTCGCGTGCGTAAACGGCTTTCCCCGTTTTTTCCTTTCTCGCCTTCGCGCTCGCAGCCGCGCGCCGAGCCAAATTGCGCTCTGGCTGGAAGGGGTGGGAATTGTCTTGCGAGAAGACATCCATCGACCCTGCTTTCGAGCGATAAGCTGCGAATGGAGTCGCGGCGGGCTGACTTGTAGCGGTTGTCGTGTCAATATTGAGCACTGATCTAATAGAATCAACGTTTTAACTACTAATTGCGGCTGTAAGTGTTCTTTTAATAGAAGGAATTTTTGGAGCGCCACTATTGAATGTAGCAATGTTTCCCATGATCCTTGGCAGTTCTAGACTTCAAACTTTATTTCAAATGAAACCTACAACGTTTCTTATACTCCTTAGCAACTCTTCAAATTTATTTTTAACCGAAACCTACGAGAATTACAGCTCACCGTTCCTCGTTTTTATCGCATCCGATGATACAGAAATAGACACTAACAATTTTCGGAAATATAATCCAATGGAGAGTTCCTGAACCGCAAGATCACCGACAAAAGCTCTCGACCGGTGTGCGTGAGTGGTTGATGAGGCCGGGACGGGCAACAAAATCGCGACAGTTTGGGGAGCGTGAGAGGACAAGAAGTAAGAAAGCCACACGATGATCGTGAGCCCTGACGGTCCGCTTTCTCGCCCGCAGGATCGGAATGCAGATGGCATTGTCCCGGGGCGCCAATGGGTTTCGCGGCGGAGCCGGAGGCGTTGATGAGCCGGCGCGGGCCACGGATGTTTTCTACGGTCTCGCGCTCTCCGGAGCCCTCGTGGCCCGCTGCTCATTCTCGCCCGTGAAAGACAGCGGAATGCGATTCGCCGAGTCCTCGCCGGCCCAACTATCGCTATACGCGACCGCAAAAACTCGGCCCTCGGCGTCGCGTCGTTTCAACGCTCGGTTCTCGCCCGGGAACGCTTCGCTTCTCTTGTTTCAGACTACGGAGGAACGGTCACGGACGTCTCGATCGCTGGAAGTTCGAGCGATTTTTTCGAACGGCACGCTAATTGCAATGACAGAATTGTTTGGCTCATTGTCGGCTCAAACTAATGAAACGAACACTTCAACGTATCAATGGTAACATTGCTAGCTTTTCGTAGAGTCTTTGGTAGTTGTTCTCGGAAATAATTGTACGAAGTTCTTTCTCGAGATCTTGAAATTTAGATGTCGCGCAGCCAATGAGCCTTCTTCAACGACACGGTCAACGCGAGAAGCCCGAGAAGATTCCTCCGGCGACTTCGAAAAATTAGAAAAATTGAATCACGTTGCCGTCGTTCAGCCGATATCTCGTGTAATCAGAGTTCACCGAAGGAGGATCCGAGAGGTACCGGACGTACGGCGAATAGACCGAGGAAGATCGTACCGTGCGTCCGGTAAAAGATGACGCGTGACGGAGAGCATCCGCGACGCGTTTGACCGCGATCGATGCCGGCGCATTCGCGCGGGCCTTCGACATGGAACGATAGGCGACACGCCGGAGTCACTTCCAGCCGTAATCCGACACGGTTCGTGTAATATAATGTAGAGAGGCTGCATAAGGGGCCAGAGAGCTATCTCGGTTTTGCCGGGCTGTATAGGGTTACGCTCGTACGCGAAGCTGGCCTCCTTCGAACCGGCGACAACGATCATCGGCAAAAACGATCCGAAAAAACGAGGAGTCCGCGGCACCCCGGCGTTTCGAGCCGCGTTACGTAATCGAGAAACAAACGTCGACGCTAGATTCACGGACACCCGTTGTACACCGTACCTCACGATTCCCGGGAAAATCGTTGTTCGTTGAAACCCCGAAAGTCAAAGATCCAAAAAGCATCGATGAAAATCGATCGATCCAAAGAATGTCTACAAAATCCAGTATCCCTGAAGCTCACGTGAACTCACAATTAGCGTTGACCGAGGATGCGCGATCACGGAACCAACGAATCGGCCTGACGTTGCACGCGAAGCGATCGGACGGTTTCCAGTAATTTATCCAGGAAGATCGCATCAGCGATCCGCGATATCGTTAGAAGCGGCTCTTCCTGGATGGCATCGGACACGGTTCTGGAGTACGGTTCCGCGGGAGAGCAACACCGAATAACACCACGCTAAATCATAGGGGCTTCGACCGTCTCCGGCAGATAGCTGGAAGATAAGAGTAGGAAGATGGTCCGCGGCGCGGCTTCGCTCGCGTGTATCAAAGGACTCCATCTGGCCGGGGCAACAAGCCCGCGTCCGGCCGCGGCGTCAATGTCAACGGCCTAATCATGACTAATGGTTCTCCGCCGGGTACGCGCGCACACGCACCGCGCTCTCCGCCTCTCCCGCTTTTTCGTCTAGCCGCGTCTCGGCGCTGCGAGAGGAGAGGCGGCACATTCTGCCGGCGAGAGGCAGCACGCACACCTAGCCCGGCTCGGCCGTACGTATCCGAGGCGCACGTACGCGGGTAATGCGCCGGCATAATCGCGCGTGCGAAGAGAAAAAGCGAATGAGACGGCGCGGTAGGGCTGCCGGGGATGGTTTCGGTGCGGGGCAGGGGGGACACGCTGGAGGACGACGTCGAGATAGGCACTTTGTAAAATCGTTACTCCTCGTTTCCCCGGCGGTTAGCCACGGCTTGTATACGCGTACCTTACCTACAGTGACGCTCACGAGGAGCGAAAGCCGATCCCTATCTCGCCGTGTTCTCTCTACGCCCGACGATCCCCGCGATCGTTCAGCGGGCCCCGTGAAAGTCGGCAGCGAGGAGGGGACCGCGGGGAGAGGACCCCGCCGGGAGTGGGGGGCCCAGAGATTTTTGTCCAATTAGCATGCACCGCGTTGCGGAATCTTTTACCGATGCAATCTCCCGGCGAGCCGGGGCCCTCGCGTCTCTGCCGCGATATTACGATTAATGCAATTTGACGTCGCTCCGCTCCGCTCTAGCGTGCGGAGGCTGTTCAGTCTACGGCCCAGTTCGATCTCTCGCGATCTAAAACCAGCGTGGCCGGGATACACGCGGGACGCCGGAGCGAAAATCTCGTTCACGGGACGATCGGGTTTGGTTAATAGACGGAGATCGTTGGGCGTTGTCATCGTGAATCGGTGATTTGTTTGAGCGACGGGATGTTAGGGATTTCGTTCTCGAGAAGTTTTCTATGTTTCTTTGACGTAGCTTTTAATGGAAATAGGATTCAGCAGGATAGAAGAGTAACGTATGGAATGATGTATTTGGGAAATTTTAAACAGGATTGCTCGATCTTATTCCTCTATAGTGTAGTTTGTCTGGCCACTGATAGCAGTAACTACTGACAAGAAAGCTCCCACTACGGGTAACGTGGATTCAGAAGAATCCTGCGTCGGTTGTCAACTATCGAAGCATTCGAGATAGAAGTAATTCGAGCGAAAGAAGGAACAAGAGATCGGAAGGGCAAGCGGCACGATCGACCGATTCCAATTTCCATCGCGGGGATTTCGTGGCCGCGATAAAAGAGGAGCGACGCGGGTCCCGAATTGCGTAATTCCGGCACATTAGCCGGGAGGAAATGTTTCTGGATTCCCAGCAGATCGAATGCCAGCGCTACCGGCAATTCGGATGAGCCAGGACGAAGGGCGGGATTGCTTATATAGAGATGGCCGTCGGTGATATAAGATCCACCGGATCCCGTAGGAAATCCCGGGAACGGATCTATCTTACCCCGAGGGATGGCTGCGCGGTCTTCGGGAGGGGAGGAATTCACCTGTCAGCCTGAATTAAAGGATGGCCGGGTCGGACGCGTGTGAGAGACCCACTGCGGGCTTGTTTCTCGCAATTGAAGCGTCTTGCGGACCAGCTAACTCCCATTCCGAGGAGCCGTAGAGAGGATACCGGTGTTCCGGCCACCCTCGAGACTTCTATCGCGCTGCTTCTGGCAAATCCTTGGCAAACTCGACCATTACATGTAACCAAACATTCACGGGATTCAGAAGGAACTATCGGAGGGAGTATTAGGGAGCTCTATACGGAAGAAATCAGTTAGAATCACGAGCTGAAAGCCTAAGGTACTTAAACGATGGTGTTAGATAATTTCCCGATGCTTTCTGTCGTATAATTCTAAGCTTGGATTATTCGTTGTTACAAGATTTCCTTCCTTTGGATGTAACTGTTCTAACAACCGAAGAATTTGAAACTATTCAAAATTACCTTTGTTAAATGCAAGTACCTAACAATTCTCTTTGGGTAACCGGAATCTCTGTATCCTTCAATATCTTTTAAACGACATATCAGAGTGAAAAATGAGCAGCGTTGTTATTTTCCGTGCGTTCCAATAGTAGCTCGTCGAAATGGCAACATGTAAAATCCTCGGGCCGCGCAAGGCCGAGCACCTCGAAGCCCGGTCGGCCGGGAACGCCGAAAGAAACGCGGACCGAAGAAAAAGGAAGGGGTTGAACGAGGAGGAACGATACCGGCTGAAGACCGTGAAATCCGGATCCGCCGTAAGCCCTGTTCAGCTGGTAAAGCAACTCTCTTCCCTCTGTCCCCTGGCTGCCCAATCCGATAAAGGGAAGACCGCGCGCGAGAAACCGCGACGCGAGAACCGCGTGGCGAATCGCCGCGTTGCACACACGTTCGGCTCGCCTCGCCGGTTCGTTAACCGTGCGATCGCGGTGACGGCGCAGCTCGGCGTGCACAGTCCGCGAAAGGCGCCGCAAAAATCGTTCCCGGCGCAGCGCGAAAGAAATGACGCGAACCGGAAAACCTTTTAACGAGGCGTGACCGGCGATTTCGCGTTCACGGGTCACAGAGCGGTGCGGACCGCCGGGTCTAAGGCCAGCGAACGCAGCAATTATTAATTAACGTTTCGTTAATTACGCGGGATGGACGTTCGCGAGTCGCGTATACCGGCCGATTGTCCAGGCTTCCGGCATAATTCGCAGCGAGTCCGGTCGGCCGTGAATAATTTGTTCGGGGCTACGCGGAGTTTTGCGCCCCGCCTTTATCATCGACCGAAAATACTCGGTGATATTTTGTTAACGGCTCGGTAATTAATGCGCGACCCGTGGCTGGCCCGTGACGCCATTGTACAACTCGGAACGCGCAGGGAAGGATCGCGAAAAACAATTACGTAGAAGCGGGGCTATCGATCGTTGGACGGGCTTGAATCCTCCTATCGCGGGGAGGAAAGTGTGTACCGAACTTCGAAAGCGTTCGGTGTGTTGTGAATAATATAATCGATCAGCTATATTTCTCCTCCTCTCTCTGGCTCTCTCTCTCTCTCTTTCTGTTTATCTCTCTCCGCACCTGGTCGTAATGGCTGACCGGTATCCCGGTCCTTGGATGGAGACGGCAAAAACGAGGAGCAAGACGGATAGAGCCGGAAGAACCGGAGAGACATCAAGTATTGATGCTACTTTGACCGGTGTGCGCGCCAGGTACGCGCCGATATCTGACCAACACGTGTACGATTGTGTACACGAACGTGTCCCTTCGGGTCGGCGAGAGTCTCTAATGCTCGCTAGGTACACACACGCCTGCTTCGATGTCCAGCACTCTCCTTAATGGGGTGCCACGGATATCCTTACTCCCCGGCTGAAACGTTCCCACACACACGCCCGGCCCTGGATGCGAGCAAGGTCGCGGATCAAGAACATCCACGGCGTTTGGTTCCTCCGACTTCGCGTTCCGCCGCGGAACGCCTAGAAGGAATTCGAAGGTCTGCCGGGAATCGCGGATAACGCGCCTTAATGGGATCAGCGTTCGCGGAACGATCATTAACGTCCACGGGGGAGAACAGTCCGCCGGACGAGGTAGAGCCCGCGTTTTGTCCGCGGAACGCAACCTAGTTCGTTGTTCAGCCTGGCTTCTGCCTCATAAATCCGTGGCCGGTTCTCCCGTGGGACGAGCCTCGGCCGAGTTGCGATAACTACGGAACTTTAAGCGGTTATTAACCGAGTCTTGGGTGCAGTCGAGCTTCGGGCGAACATTAAAGGAACGCACGCGCGAACTTTCGATCCGATCTGTTAATCAGGGAGAATGAGCTACTCGTTTCTCTTATTCGTTTGTACGCCTATGATGCATTCCGTTTTCTACGAGATTTCAGAGAGATCTCGATTCACCAAGATTTGCGAAGTGATTTAATAAACACATGACCGTGTATTTTCGAAGATGCAGAGTTCCAAATTCCCCGCAGACATTCCTGTTTGCAGTTATGAATCAACATAAACATGTCGACGGAATCCGAAGCGATATCGCGATATCCCTAAAAACACAAAAAAACAGTTGAACGAAGCATGGAAATAATTTGCTGCGCAAGGGTTAAGGGTCACAGAACGCCGGAGCTTCACCCCGATCCGGCGGAACAAGAATTCCACTCACCGGCGGAGCGTCACCGTGGACAAAGAACGCCGGGGAACAATGAATAATCCCGAAGACAGATTTCAGCGGCGCCTTCAGCACGAAAGTAATTGGCCCGATGGAAAATGGAAGACAGAGAAGAAATCAGTGCGCAAGGTGTTCGCTCGTGGTGTGCGCTCGGTGAATTTCTCCCGGCGCGGATCCTTTCGAAATCGCCGTGACTAATCCGAGCCGCCGCGAGGACGCTTTGCATATGGATGACGGCGCAGACCTTACGTCCATTATTCGGCTTAAACCTTTAAAGTCCCGGGGCCGAGGCAGCGGCTCGGCGAAAGAGAAAAGAGGACCGACAGGAGCAGAGGGAGCGGGAGGGAGTAGAACTCGGCCAGCCTTCGCTTCGCCCGGCATGCATAATTGGATTAATTTAAACTGTAACGAAAGCACCGTCCCTGACGAATCCGCGATGCGTTTCACACCTGCGTACATCCGCGGCGATAGCCTCGCCCCGGAGTATCTCGGTATCGGGTTACGCCGACCGTTGGGCACGGGTGCGTCGACAAGCCACAAACGCGTGAATTACGCCGCGCGTTTAGTTAGCAGCATAAATCTTTTGTAGACGTCGTGCTTCGGCTAAGGATCTGATAACGCAGAAGTCTGCGTCGCGAGAAATAGAAAACCTAAAACTGCTGCACGATTAGTTTCTGATTAGAGATTCAGTGACGATAAAGAACGACTTTCGATCGTTCGACCATTGACCTCATCATACAGGAACCAAGTACCAAAATAGAACTGAGTCGTCCGACATCCCAAGTATTATTTAAGGTCCGAATTCCGTTGACCAACAGATCGAAACCAACTAGCAGATCAAACACCTTGCGTATACTACTCTCGTAACACCGACTGCTTCCCACATAGTCCTCCTCGAGTCTCGAACCCTTTCGTATTGCGGAATCGTGTGCTATTCGAATAATCTGACATTGAAATTGCGTCTCGTGTGTAGGTTTATTCGACTATCCGCCAAGATTCATTCAACTATCGTTGTAAGAACGAAGGAGATAGCTCCGAAAGTAGCGACGTCGCCGGCGTCAAAGTTAAGCCTCGGCCAGAGGCCGGGTCCAGGACGGACGCGAGATTACGTCGAGCGACAAGTGGGACCGGAGAGGCTAATGAGTGGCCGGGTTAATACCAGGGCTCCGGCGCGACGCTTAGCGCTAGGCACGCGATACGATACGGCGCGAACACGTATGTAGTATACGCGCGGGAGACGACTTTCCTCCCGGCTAGGCGGGGATATACGCGACCCGGCCCCCGGTTTAAACCTATGAATGCATATTCAAGATACGAATGTTTTAAATCCCGGCAGGATTAACCGTCGACGAGTGGCCCGCTGCGCGACGAAGAGAGACAGACCGTGCAGAGAGGGGGTTGGCCGCGCAACGTGAGTATAAAGACGCGGCATTTTATTATTTTTCATATCGACAAGGGAAACGGGGTTGGCCGAGAGGAGTGGGAAGGGGTCGCACGGAGAGACAGGAGAAAAGAGAGCAAAACCCAGAGAGGACAACGGGAACAACGGGAGGGGAGCTGCGGGGGTGAGGGATTAACGGCGATAAATTTCGCAAAAATAGGGGCTTACTCTGTCGTGGGGCGACAGTCTAATCCTGGGTCCGCGCGCCACCCCCTTCGCGTAGACGACGGGGGTGTGGGTGGTCCCTCTTTCCATCTCTCTGTCTCCTCCTCTCTTTATCTTTCTGGCTCTCGACGCTGTTACTCGTCGCGCGGCGGCTTGCCCGCGCGCACCAGGTAACCGCGTGCAGTTTTTGCAATTATCTCCGCGGCTCTTAAGAATCCTCTTCCTTTTTTTAATCATCCGCCGGCGGAGGCGCGCTCTGGCCGGCGCGTTCTCCCGCCTAAGGTTAATCTCCCGGGCTCTCGCTATTAATTTCACACGGGGATTTGTTTGCTAGCAGCCGGAAATTGGACGATCGATTGTTAACACCGGTTGCTAGCTCCCGCTTTTCTTGTTGTCCGTACCTCTGTTATTGCAGCGGGTTGAAGCCAGCATAATTTGAAAGCTCCGCCGCGGTCGCAGCCACCGCCAGGTTCTCCGTTCGTTGTCCGGTTTCGGCAAAACGCATCAAGGATACAAGAATAATCGTCCCGGTTTCTCTCGCCATCGCGGCGGCGTGGGCGAGAGAGGAGAGGCCTTTCCAAAGAGGGAAAGAAGGAGATTCGGCATTCAGCAGGGCGTCCAGGATGGACGCAACAATGGCCGCGCATCAACATAATTACAGTTCGCCTCGGTTCCCGGGACGCTCCGGTCGACGAGGGCCAAGTATTATATTCAAATGCGAGCCGAGGCGGCGCCAGTGAGCACCGGCCAAAGGCAGAAGGGGTTGCCCCGGGCCCCGGCCGGAGGAGGTTGAAGGTTGTAGGTTGACCGTAGGGACGTGCCTCGGATGCGACTACCTTTCGCGAGACGCCGCCAGGACAACTGCTGGCACGCAGAAACGTCGTACTGCGAGGATTAACCCCCGGAGAGGAAATTACGGCGTCTGGACTGAACACTCCGACGCTTCCGTAACATTTTCCCTTACTTACGAGGAGACCCACTGTTGATCCACGCGCAGAAAATTCGAAAATTGTACATTACAAAGAAATAACCATAAAAACAATTCGAGAAGTGCATTAGAAAAGTGTAATTCTCAATAGACAACAGAAATCAATCAGTCCCCAGCAACTCGATCCACATTCAAGATCCCTCCGTAAGACCAGATCGTATCTCTGGAACCGCTAGGATCACCGCGTAGTCAGATCGCGAGATGTTGAATCGCAGTCGAATAAAACCAGCGTCGCAGATTGTGAGTAACAGGGACGGGGATGAACGAGCGAGGGTCGTCTTGAATCGAGCAAAGCATTGACTCTGCCGGGGGAGGGTTAGAAAGAAAAAGCCGAGGTATAAGGAGAAGAACGGAAAGGGCGAAACTCGGCGCGAGGATTTGTTCGAGCGGAAAACTGCCGGTCGATGTATGCAAACGTCCCTTCCACGTCCTTTCGAGCCGATAGGGTGACAACGGGCGCGTCGTGTCGCGCTGCCGCGCGGCGGAACAATTGTCCAAGTCGGCGGCGGAGTTGGCGGTCCCGGGCAACAGACTCATCAAACAGTCGTCGGACGTCGCGGGTCGAGGGAACGGGCCGGCTCGCAGACCTTGACCCAGCGATGGGCAAGGACGAGCCAGGCGGTACCGGAAGCGGAGCGGTTGAACGGCTGGTCCAGGGGTGGCGAAAGGGGACAATAGATATCAGCCGGTACGCGGACACCGCGCCGGGGCCGAGATAGCAGATCTAAGTGGGCCATGCCGCGCTACGGTTATGGCGGCATAAAACGCTCCGCTCCGCTCCGTCGGAGTAGCAGTCGGCTGCGGAGAGGGCGGTGCGGGCAGAGCCAACCAGTCAGCCAGCCAGCTGCCGGGGCTGGCTCGGGTCGTGGCAGTCGACTCGAGTGCCGGCGAGAGCCCCTTTACGGTCGAAAAACTGCCGCTATGATTGTCTATGCAAATTGTTTAAAATATCCGGGCTAAGGCCGTTCCCTGTCTTTTGCGGGCGTCGTTCGCCGCTGGGACCCGACGGTGCCAGCTCGAGAACTACCAATAAGGATATCTGAGGGGTGAATCCTGTAGACGATCGGTGTTCCATGGATTTAAGGGATGCCGCCCTTTCAAACGCACCCGCGGCTTACCCCATTGCATATTCATTTGTCGGTGGACCGTTTAACGGGCCGATTAACGTTTTGCGGTGTTATCATGCGGTAGGCTCTATTTTGAGTTTCCTATGAGAAGTAAGTAACGTTCAACGTTGAATGAATGCTTTCATTAACCACGAGTTTATCTCCTGTTTCACCCTAAATTTCTGTTCTATGACAACGCATCGATTCACCATACCATCATCCTAGGAGTGTCATAGAGGGAATTGCAAAAAGCAGCCAAAGCCCTACCGATACCTATTCAACCTTTATCTGCTCCGAACTCCGTTTAACTGCAAACGATATTCTTCTTAAGATCCCCCGAATTTTTGTTAATTTGTGATATTGCTGTAATATCCGTAGTATAAGAAAAGTTACACAACAAAGTCTGACGGAATAGAATATTCCGAGTTTGCTTTCAAATCATATTCCGAACCGAGCCGACGATCGTCGAAAAGAACCGCAGAACCGCCAGGGGAACGATGAAAATTGCGCGCGCGTAATGGATTCGCGATTCCATCCGAGTAAAAGGATTATGGCGTTTACAGCGAAGTGGAACGTGGAAGAATGCCGGCCACGCGTCAGATCGATCTCCAGTTTTTGTTCGCAGCTTCACGCTGCGTCCCGGGGCCCGATCGGCTCGCGCGATACGGATGAATTAAAGATCGCGGCAAGATATATTGGAACGGCAACGCGCAATACGCTAAATGAAACGCGTTTCATTATCGATCTCGATGAAACCGCCGCGCCGCCGCTCGCATCTCAGCTTGCGGCCCGCCGATCCGCGCCTGTGCGCGTGCGTGTCCGTCGCGTGCGTGTGTGTACGCGCGCGGATAATGGCATCGCCGGTTTGCGGTTTGTACCGTAGCTGCGTTACCTGCCTTAGATGGCTTATTGATTGCCTCGCCGGCGCTCGGCGCTCGTGTTACAACACGGAATATCGAATGGGAATCGTTTCCGAGGCGGCGGCTGCTCGGCCGTCTCGCTCGAGTTAAATTCGTTTCCATAATTTCGGGAAGTAGCACGGAAAAGAGCGCGAGCCGAATATCCCCGGCGCATTCAATTAAGATTTTTTCCCTCCGCCTCCAAGAGCGCGGAGCGTGTTACGCGCGGCCGCGGAGAAAGGATTTGATACGGAATTAGTTCCCCGCTGGCACGATGAAATTTATTTCGCCGTCGAAAGGGGGAGGAGGGATTCCGCGGGCGCCACTCGATACGTGAAACGGAGTGGCGCGCCGCGCGGAACTGGCAAATGTAATTTCGCGAAATGCTTCCATTGATATAAGAAGACTACGGTATCTAGGGATAAGGACGACGCCGCGCAGACCGGCGCAGCCAGGGGGAAAAGGCAGAGGTAGAAAATGGAAGAACGAAGGGGGACGACGGGCGCCCAGGGGGGTGGAGCGTAGTCGCGGGAAACTGCAAGCTAGACGGATATATCTTCCAGAGTAAATTAAAATGGATTATATATGTCGACTCCATCTTCAATCTTTCTTCTTTTTCCCCCGGCGAGCGACCGACCGCCCCCGTCTTCGGATTATTGCGCCGTCTCGCGTAATTGTTACCAGCTACGGGAAATTTTCGAAATGAATCCCCGCGGTGATCCTGACCGATCGTGATTTCGCTTGGCTGAGCTTTCATGGAAACTTGGTGTTGGGATATATGCCTCGTCGAGATGATATTGGTCGTATTATCATTGAAATGTCTGTGGAAACTTTAAGGATATAAGACTCCCCGCGACGTCAAGTTCGAAATTCATTGTCGATTTCAAAGAACAACCACTCGGAGTTGAACTTTTTCATCGCTAATGCAACTGTTTGGTACAACAAAGAAGAAAGGTCCACATTTTAAACGTCCAAAGTCTTCCAAGGCTTTTCTCGCAGAATCCTGGCGGAACAATCCCAGCGGAGAGACAGCGTTTGAAACATCGCTCCCGAAGGTGTGCACAAGGAAGGCAGAGGCGGGAGTGGTAGTAGGTCGGTGGCCACAATTCTGGAAAGCCCAAGTTGGCTGGCGTGGAAGGTCGGGACACGGAGTCGACCATGATGTATGCTCCTCTTCCGTCTAATTAAACTTGGGGAGGGTCACAGAGTTGGTTGGTTGGTACGCTGGCTGGTCGGACAGACGTACGAACGGACGGTGAGGGGCGGTCGTCGGATGGCTTTCAAAATGACAACCGGGAGGGCAAGAGAGAACGAGGGCGAAAGCGACGGAAACCTGGCGCAAATGGTAGTAGAAAGACGCCGACCCAGCGGCGTATACTCGAAACGATTTCCCGACAGCGTTACTGCGATCTCTTACCAAAATAGCGTTGATCTGTTCATTAAAGAAACTTCTTTGGCTAAAGAAAGATATTATTAACGAGTACCTCTTCTAATGAAATGCGGACAACATTTTCTGCAGCTAACTTGACAAGACATCGCTAATAAACCAAGGAACAATACTATTTTATTTCGACATTTCCTATATCGATGCGTTACAAAAGTTTAACATAAAATATGAAACTCTACAATTTTCCTATGTCAAATCAACCGACCAAATGCAAAGGGTTAAAACACATATAGTCGAAAGATCAAAATTCCCGAATCCCTTCGCGACAGGGTGAAACCTAAATACCGAGTCACGCGAGCATCGACAATGTTTCCCAGCCAAGTGATCCCGAAGTGACATGTGTTCCAGCGACAACAACGAGGAAATAATTCGCCGGCCGTGCGAAATAATTGTCTAACTCGCGGCCGGACGATCGAATAAATAGTTTCCGCAACAGTGAAAAACGAAACCTCGGCACTTCGGATTCCTGCGCGCGGTCGATCGTTTCCATAATTCATACCGAATTACCGGGCGAAACGTCCGAAATATAAATCTTCGTCCGCGGCGAGTCGCGGATCGGATCGGCACCGTTTCAACGGCCGATAAATATTTCCCGGCAGTAAAAACCGATTTCCACGAGATTCGCGCGTGCGTGCCGAGCTCTCGGCCGAAAAGAAATGTAACTGCGAGCGGACGAATGCGAGCCGGCCGGCACCGCCTCCATCAAATTAATTTAATTTATACCCGGCCGTCCGGGATGCCGAGGTCCGCGCGCGTTCCTCCCTCTGTCTCCTCGGAGCCGTGTCGCTCTCTCGCGTATTCGTCTCCTTTGATCTAACGTCAAGCCGAGAACCGCCGCGCCGGTCCCTTTTCTCTTTTCCACCGTCTACGACCGCGGGGCTCGCGGGCTCGCCTCGCTCGGACCGGGGCCATCCGTCTATGAGCGTATGTAAACTATGCCCGTCACGAGCCCCGTCGCCCGTTTCCCCGTTCGTCCTACGTCAATGCGGAACGCGGCCCGCGGATTGGCGTCTGCAGCGGCGAACGGGGACAGGTTATTGGCGCGCCCCGACGAATTCCTTGGCGCGGACCGTCGCGGTTCCGAAATGTTTCGCCGACGGGGTGAAACGACGCGGCCGGTGGCCGGCTACCGAATTCTCCGATGACGACACCCGACCGCCTCCGAGGAACGGCGCGGCGGAGGCGACGAGCACGCGCGCGCCTTCAGGCTGATAAATTTACCGCTGCCGCGGCCCGGAATTCAAGTTCGACCCCGCGCACTGATTTGCTCGGGAATTAGTCGTCGAGGCGGATCGCCGCTCGGTTTTCGTTGGATTAATAACGTCCCGGTTTCTGGGAATCCCGATGGAATTTTGACGAACGGAACGGTAGGATGGGATCGTTGGTAATTATCAGACGTAACAGACGACAATTCCTCGACGTACCGTTGCGTCTATGAAGGATCGAATCGTCCGTCTTGTCGAATGTGCCTGGGTGTAGTTTACGAGCGTTGCCGTTGAACTTGTTGAAGATTGTAACTCCAATTAAAGAGACGCGAAGTGGTTTACGAGACTGATAATGGCAACGCGACTACATAGTAGTAAAATATAACGCTATTCGCGCGTCCCGCTCGAGCCTTCAGAAGATGCCAGCCTTTGCAGCAAAAGCCTTTCAATAAACAACGTCGGGAAGGCGTCTGCGCTACCTGAAGCCGCCGCTCCGTTCCACGAGGATCCGGCCAATTATTCATCGCGTTGCGCGTAGTTAAATTCGATTCAAGTAACCGTACAAATTGGCGGAAACGTGACATTATTATTATCAATTTATCCTCGACCAATTAAGTTTGTAGTTCCAGTGAAAGGGGGAGAACACGTTACAGCCGAGTTGCGCTACATTCACCGTTACCGACATCTGTTCTATAATAATTACCGGGCGAAACACGGTCGCGCGCGGGGTGAGCGCCGAGTTGAACGCGTAGACCTTGTTGCGGCCCGTAAGTCATCGCGGGAGAAAGATTGGGACGCTAAATCAGGGCTGTTGAGGCCGTAATTCGTTCGGTCGGAGAAAAAGGGGGAGGGGCAGGGAACGCAGGGTTACCGGGGGTCTCTTAAAGAGGCTGCCAGCCGAGTGAATACACGCTTTGCGTCGCGCCGCGTCGCGTCGCGTCGAGTCACTTACTCTTTTAAGGCGTAATATGTACCCAGCGCGTCGAATGAATTCCGGTTCACGGTGCAGTCGCTTAATCGCTCGTAATAACGCCGAGGCGAATGCTCGCGAGACGACCGTCGCGAAAAACCCTCGCGGTGGATCCCTGCCAGTGGATACGCCGCGTAATAGCGCCGGCCGCGAATCCGTGAATCCCAACCGCTGATGCGTGCTTATTTTTGCCTTGTAATTATTCGTAATTTATCGTCAAGGGCGCCGTTCCACCCAAGAAATCAGGGAAGTCCCTTTTTCCATTCGCCTCTGTGTCTTTTAGGGGTTCGTTTAAATAGGAGTCATTTGTAACCGACTGATATCTAACACATCGAAATGTCAACGCTTGGCGTTCTAACGAGAACCGTTGCCAACACGTCAAACACCTAAATCCTCGACAAGAACCCTTTATCCTACAGCTAGAAGATATCCTATATTCAGCAGAAAATCTCCGAAAAGACGAATCACATCGAAATTCACCACGCATCAGTCAATTCCGCCGCGTAAGGTCGCTCGAAGTGCAAAAAAGAAGGCTACCCAAGAGCCGACGCGCATTAAAATCCTCTCAAGCCTAGGATCGCGCGCGAAAGTCGTCGGGGCCTCTCGAGGACGCGATTAAACGAACGAGAGGAACGACGGCTGGTCGCTATACATCGACGGCGAGCGGAACGGCGCTAGCGAACGAGCCCAGGCTCCGTGCGCTCGTCTTTTCACAAGCGCGATATCGTCATCGTGCAAACAGCGTATATGCATTAAACCATGAACCCACTATCCCCGACGTCATATCCAATACACGTTGTTAGGGGGGTTGCCGAAGCCGGGCGGCGGAGGAGCGAGGAGGCGGCTGCGTGAACAGCGTGGCGCGGGACGGAGAGGGAAGGGCGGCGAGCGGGCTGGTTGCAGGGTGGCTTCGAGGGTGGCTGGCAAGCCTCCCTCCGCCGGTGCGGTAATGGCATTAACCGAGCTGCAATATGATTACCGCTCTCGCAAGGTAACCTGATCACACCCGAAATCTATGGGGTGTCCGTAGTATGAGGGACAATGTACCGTGCTCCGAATTGCTGCGCAACGTTACGCAACCGCGGTTACCGTCGGCCAACACGGCAACACGCTCTCTTCCTCCCCACGCGCCGCTTCCTTCCCACGTCCCTTTAATCGCGTTGCGCTTTTTGCGGCTCAGATTACCCGTGAATCATTAGATGCTACGGCAGGATCGAGAAAGATCGCGGTGTACAGGGCGGGAGGAGGGTAGGCGGCCGGCCTCCTTATCTTGGCATTAGGAGATTAGTGTCTCCCCCCGACGGCGAGCGCGTTTTTCCGTCTTCGTTTTCCACCCCAGCGTCACGGCGGCACGGCTTTCCTCGGAGTAAAAGCAATTTGGGAAATGTTTCTTTTTGCCGGCGGGTTTCGCTCCCCGCTCGTTTATCTTCGCTCCCGGAGGTTAAGCGTGCTTTGATAAGTCGCTGATTGTGGACCGGCTCGCGGGTCGCGCGGTCCTCGACCGTGCTACCGTTGAACGACGCCCCGGTTGTTTTGCTTCTGTTCGCGCGCGGCGTAAGAACGCGCGAACGCGGAGAGAGACTGTTGAAGACCGTGGACGCGCCAGCGATGACGAGGACGGGAGCTCGTCGCTCGGCGACGCCGGCCGACGACTCGCGGAGTGGAACGTCGACGCGCGCGGAACACGACGATGGACAACTGTAGACACTTACCGTGAGGTGTTGAAACAGCCACGCCCTGAGGATGTTGGTCGCGACCTTGGGAAAGATACCCCGCTTCTTCTGGTTCTTCTTACCCGACGAATCGTCGTCTTCCTCGCCGGTGCCCTCGCCGCTGCCGATACTCGCGTTACTCGCGTCACCTGTAACACGATTGTTCGAGGTATTCGTTAATCACTGTTGCGGCCTGCTCCGCGTTCGTATTGTTTAATTGATCGACTTGCTACTCGCGATAGACGCAATGCCGCTTGACAGATTAATGCGTGGAACTGGTCGGGTATAATACGTTCGTGCGCTGGTAACAGGTTTAGGTGATGAACTTGAAGATTCGATAGTTATAATAAACACGTTGCTGCCAGTGTGTGCGTCCAGATGTCCGATCATTGTAGTCTGTATGAACTGTGTTCTGTATGAACGATATTTGTGTTTCTGTCGATGACGACGGAAGTGCAGATCGTGAACTCGACCAGACGAAACTCTGTTTATATAATCTATGCTTATTGTTTTAAGACTTTTGAGTATCGGTGCTTCGTAATAGATGTGAATTCGCAAATATCATAGAAGTTGAGTTTATACTGACATACTGTTAGTTATCTAGACAACGATCATTCGAAAAGAAATTTCAGATTCTTGTTATTTTTTATTTGACGAGTGGAAGATGTATCTGTATACGCATATGTCGAGGGTAAAAGTTTTCAGCGTTTCGAAGCACGTTTCCGATTTTCGGTGCAAACTGTACCGGGCGATAACCACCTCACCCCTAAAGCCGGTTCCCATGCATACAAACACCATTAAGCCACCCGCAATCACCCTGTCCCTCTTCTGCTAGCTGGCCTCTAAACGCTCCAGCCCCGATTCCATCCCCAACTTTCATCCCTTCTTTTCCATCCCCGGAGCATTAATTCCCCGTCATTTATCAATCTTAGCTTTTTAATTGCACGGTCACCGGGGACTCGAGGAGCGAGACGGTAATGAGAGATATTAAGACGGCTTACGGTCACGCTTCGCCAAGGTAAATATCATTTTTATAAATTATCGGCACGGCGCCACCTCCTGGTACACCCCGTGCTCATTACAGCGCCAAAACCATTTTTCGCATAAATTAATCGCGGAAACTATGAACTCGCTGAAAATACCTTAACCACGGATGACTCGATCTTCCTTATAATCGAAATCCATGGAATATCGATGAAAAATATGAAACGAATGTCCGGTCAAATCCGGAGAATATTAAAAATCAATAAATTAATTCTGTGAAAATCCCAGCAACATTTACCCTAGAAATCCAGGATCCAATAAGAACCGAAATAAAACGAAAATCAAGAGAGCGCCCCCGATCCCGTAATCGCCGTAAAATAAACCGCGTCGCATTCGTCGAAGAAAATTAAAGCGTGAAAACAGAGTTGGCCGGCAGCGAAAACATCATCATCAGAAATTCACCTGGCGTCCCCGCCGATCCATCTCGCTGGAACGGCCGGAAGTTCGAGGCTCCCTTTATTCCTTTCTCTCTCAATCAGCGCGGAAGGAGAACGGCAGGCTACTTACGCCGACGGATTATAAATGACCGAGCCTTATCGTGCTGCCCAAGGCTCCGGTTCCCAAGGTTCTATCGTAACAGAGAGATCAGGGTGAGCCCGGCTGCTCCCAGGGGTTTCACGATGACAGGTCGCCCGGGGGCGCCATCGCGCACCCTTGTCCCCCCGCGGCAGGACGAGGGAGCAGTCTCGTGGCCGAGATTAACTTTGAATTCGCCCGGGTCTGCGGGACGGGGCTCGATCGTCGGAGAACGAAAAATTTGTCCGTCGCGGGAACGAACGGACCGGAACGACGGGAGATCGATGGAAATCGGAGCCACGTTAGACGTATCCCAGCGCGTTCCACGCTTTCCCGAAGAATTTCGGGGTAGCCGGGAGGCGGGACGGCCGACTTCGATCAAGCTTGACCACCTGCCATTCGATTCACAGTCGAGATTCCGTGCCGGCGGACTGACGTACCTCGGGCCACGAAGATAATGGCCGAGGGAGGAATGTTGCACTAGAGGTGGAATTCTCGAACGTTCACTATGGTGTATTGCGTGAAACCGAGTGTAGAACCTTGACGCTTTAGCTACTCGCGATCGTTTAATCCGTTCGCCGGTTGACTTGTCCATTAGAAAAATACATAATTAAAGGTGAACAGCAACGGAAAGCGGTGAAGCGAACTATTAAAACGCGATTACGTTAAACAACGCGGATGAAAGACCGCGAGCTCGTCGGACCGGAAAAGGTTCATAACCACGCCGGAGTGACTCCATGAATGAAAAGGTTCCGTTCCTCGGCCGATGAATCAGAGACTGCGGAAGATCGTTCATCGCACACAACAATAGGGGAACCGTAAAAACCCGTCGTAACAAGGAAGCCGCGCGACTGTCCGGTCGCAAGAAAGCTTCCGCGGGCACTCCAGATGTATGCGACCGCGCAATAACGGCCAAGAAATCACGTCATCAGCGTGAATCCTTACGGTTGGGTTCACAAGGAGCAGGGAGTCTCGGCGTCGCCCAGTTTCCCGGTCCCGCCGGGGCTAGCCTTGTTTTCGTCCGGCGGACAAGAGCAGTTTGCGGTGGTCCTTGTACGGCCAGCAAAAACGACGTTAGGTCCTCCCTTCCCTCAGGTTTCGTGTTCCCGCGGGCGTAATGGCGAGTCCGCGCGGACGAATAGAGCGGTCTGGAGGCGCGCGGAACGGCCGGCAGCCGGCTAGCGGAATAGCGGAATGGCCAGCGGAGCGTCCCCCTGATTGCAGTTAATTTACTCGGTGAATCGAGTTAATGTAGCGTGCCGATCGTGCGCGCCGCCGTTACCGTGCCCCGACGTATCAGCCGAAGAAGCGTGGTCTCCTCCGCTCGTCAAGAATTTCTCATTTCCGCGGGAGAAACTAATCCCACCGAAAAACCGTAGCCGGCTGGCAAGAAACGCGAGATGAACGTCGCCGTGCTGACGTATTAGGGGACTCTTGAGAAATAGACGATGACTGGATCGCGTCCGGAGCAAAACACGGGGGAGAAAAAATTCTACGGCCGTCTAGTAGCGTGCCAACTTTGTATCGATTAATTTTTTTCCCGTGTATCCGAACCGATTCGTCTGTCCTCGCGGCGGTATTCTTACCGAGGCCATCTCGGTGATTGCTGCCTCGATAGCGCGGATTTTTAATGGAGTACGAAGAAGCGTGCACCGATGAATGATCTGTAATACCGTTCTCGACATTCAATACTTATTTTGACGGAAACCGTAACTGCGGTTCAAACGGCATTCAATCCCATTAAACTTTATACCGTCGATTCCGCTCGGCTTCTTCCCGCCACTTCTCGGCGTACCCATACGCGCGTCCGTTCGCAACGTTTATTCCGCGTGCACGGGACGCCATATCGAAAACGAAACGAAAAGACTTTTCTACGAAACCTGATATATAGGCCATCAGCTAGCATTACGCGAACGACAGCCGCGGCGAAGGAGTCGTGCGAGGAGAAAAATGCCGGGGAACACGTTTCGAATTTAAACCGGGTTACGAAATTATAAAAAACTCATACTGGATTATTTCCTCCGAGACCTAATAAAATCGACTTACATTCATTCAACGAGGAACATTCAGGTTCCGCTCGCGAATTTATAAAGTAAATCCAAAGACAGAAACCGGGTTGCCCGTTCAGCGGTCTAATACAATCAGGGATTACACGCGGCGAGCAAACGGGAAAGAAGAAGAGAAAAAAAAAGAATAAAAAAGAAAGGAACGCGAGGAGAGAAAAAAGGACGAAATCCCGAGAGCAGTGCGCGCGGCGCGGCGCGGCGCGCCGCGGAGCTTTTCACCTCGGTTTCGCAACGCGATCTCGAATACGCGTATATTCCAGGAGTTCCATATTGACGCGCGATCAACGATCTGCGCCATTCGAGGAGGAACGCGTTGCCGGGTAATCCGGCTGCATCGGCATTCGCGCGTGACCGACAGCCCACGTCCTGTCGCTGATAAGGCCAAGCCGTTTCACCGGACCCGATCCGATCGAGATCAACGACACGGTTCCCGATCGTGCACGCGGCTCCGTCGCACGGAGTTTAAACCGACCCGCTCGTCGCGTCGGCTCGCCCCGAACACGCGTGCACGCTCGAACGGAAACAAGTGTCCGGAGCTCGCGTCGCGGCGAAAATTAAACGGTCCCCGGAATCAAGCTCGAATTTACCGCGGCGATAAATCGCAGCCGGAAAGTCGCGAAAATTGTCCCGGGCACGGGTCGGCGGCTCTCGCGCGTGTACACCACGCGCGTTTCCCTACGACGCGTTTACGAGTGCGAGGGGCAGCCGGTGTGGGAGCCATATCGTCCTCGTGTTGATTTACGCGGCGCACCGCGCATTTTTACTGCCGCGTTATAGAGATTTAAGTGCAGCCAATTATACGTTTACACCGCGGGTACCCGCGCCCTTCTCGCTCCGAGACGGCCGGGACTCCGCGGACCAACGCGGACGTCGCTCGCTCTCAGCCGTCTCTTTCTCCCTTTCTCACCCTTTCACGTCTTTCACCTCGCTCTCTCTCTCTCTCTCTCTCTCTCTCTCCTCCCTCTCTCTCTCTCTCCCCCTCTCTCTCTTTTCCTTGGTTCCTCTCCGAGCTTCTTTCTTTCGGGTTGTCGCGGTCTATACTTAGCCGATGGGTCAAGAATAAGCGAAGTCTCACGTCGGCCTGACTATATGCTATTTCGAGAGGGCGAGCGGACAACCGAAACACGCGGTCCCACGTCGAACCGAGCTGGGAAACGGCTGGATCCCTCGATAACCGTTAACACTTTATCCACCGGGATCAGAAAAATCGAATTTTCAATGGCGACGCTTATCGTTTAACGAAGTATTAAAACAATGGTGTACCAGGTAACTGATTCAAAAGTAAGGGGGCGGCGTCGTTTGAAAACGTCGTCGTTTGGAAACCGTGCCATTAGATCGCGAGATACATTCGGAAGAATGAAATTTGCGAACGTCCGATGAGACGATCGAAAGTAATTTTAAAATTTGGATGTTATGTATCGTGGTCATTCGATTGGATGATCGACGTTTCCGATGAGCGACATCCTACTTAGTTTTTATCATCTGAACGCTGCTTTCGCAGAACATTACCAACCAAGGTATTTTTATTTCTCTAATGAAGTCAGCTTTCGAGCGCAGCGCGAACATTTCCTAGGTAATTACAACGAAAATTACAGTCACCCTAGTGTTCCCTTTATTGACCCGTTCGTGCGTCACACCGGCCATCTTACGTCCCCATTAGCGGGCAGTAGTTTCAGATACCACAGGACAGACCGATCCTGCGCATTGTTACAGCGATCCGTCAGCTCGCGGACTACAATCTCGAGGTTTTATATTAATTAGACCCGTCGATAAATATCCCGGTAACGCAGAACGTCGGCGCGGAACGCGTTCAACGTTCCGACGAAAATATAGCTCCTCATCCGTTACTCCGGGACGAAATAAAACAAACAGCCGATCGGCTAATGGGATCATTTACCTTACGCGTCCGTTCGATAGATACTCCGCGACGTTATACGTCTTCATAACCGAGCGCATATTTATTCGAAACCTATTTAACGGCGCGTCCGGCGTCGGCAGGCAATTTCTGTCAGCGGAAGAATAGTTAACGCCCGGCACAAAGAGAACGATTCGTCCCCGTCCTCGTAAACACGTACAAAGTCCCGTCCCGTTGATAGTCAATAGGATGCAATCAAGCAATCACCGATGGAATTCGAATCCTCGTACACGCAAGTAACGTCCGTTCGAATCGGCGAGCGTAATCACCGGCGAGAACGATAATAATCATAATCGTACAACAACGAGAGAGAAATAGAGAAATAGAGGCAGTAAGAGGGGACAGAGAGAGAGAGAGAGAGAGAGAGACAGGTGGGGGGCGGAGGAGAAGGCACGTGATCATTAGCGCATCGCCGGTTGACTGGGAGCAACGAGGAGATCTCCGCAGGCCTAATCGGCCCGATAACGCGATAATAACGAAGGGAACAGGTAGCAATTAACGTCACGCGCTGGCTGGCGTCGTTTTTACGAGCGATCGTCGAACGACGGAGGACGGCCGACGGGACAGAGAGCACCACGACCACCGAAAACGTCTTCGTTGGAGACGAGAAACGAAGAGGGAAACAGATGGAACGAGCGAAGAAGAGAGAGGAGAGAGAGAGAGACCTCTACCTCTATTTAGGGTGGCCGCGCGGGACTGTCGAAATAAACCGCGCATATGGCCGCCGAAAATAAACTCCTCATTCCCATCCCGTCGAACCGAGGACCGTGTTCACTCCACCTTCTTCCCTTTCTTCGCTCCTCCTCGCGGGCCACCGCGGTTCCTCCTCGCCGCAGCCAGCCCCTAGGCTTCGGGATCCGCTTGCCGTTACACGGGACGACACGGGTTCGCACGAGCGTAAAACTCAGCTCCGCGACCTTCCGGCGTGTAGGCAGAGGAGCTCACCGTGCACGGAGAGACATTTATTCGCTGCCACGCGCGGTGAGAGTGCCGGGGCACGCGAGGGGTCACGAGAGGGAGAAAAAAGAACGTCGGAATCGGCCTACACGCCGATATCACGTTTCATGGGACGACTCCTACGCGTCCGGGGTGGCTTCGCGATCGGGGTGCTCGAATTCGGGATTCTATTTCTGGGTGGTGGTCTCGGACCTTTTGCTTGGGAAATGCGCGGTTCACGGAGCCGAATGGAATTTTCAGCTTGGACCGTGAATACTTTTGTGTGGGTTGTCCCCGATTTCATGGGGAAGAATAAGGCTGAAGGTTTCCGTAGGATATTCGTTTGCTCGGTTACTCTCGGTGTATTACGAGTGTCGACGTCGGGAGGGAAATTGTAGTTTACGTCGGTTGGGAAAGTCTCGGTCGTGGGAATTTATATTTGGACAAATATGGCGCGGTGATGTTAGAGGTGGTTGAACGATCTTCGAAGCTTAACTGGCTATTCAGTATTGTGGTGTATTTGTTGATATAATTGGAAGATGCTTCCTTTATCATTCCTCGTTCCTCGGGAAGTCAGATTTGATTATTATACGGCGTTTGGCTGTATGGTTTATTAGTTTTGGGTAGGTTAATCATCTTAAACGTTGACAGCTGTAAAATCGTATAGCGGGATCGGCGAGAAACAAATCACGAGCTGTTGGCACTAGAGTAAGTGGAAAACGTCGGTAATGGACAGGCACCGATGTGCGACTCCATGAATATTTTTTCATTTATCCTGTCGAAAAGAAAGCTCTCTATAAAAATTGTCTTTCCAGACTTTTAACTTATTTTCGTAGTAAGATTCGTCTCGGGGGAGTATTTTATTTAAACGAGGAAATAGGGAAACACGTTTGTCCCTGATCCTTTGCTAGCAACTAAACCAGTTTCGCGAAATAAATGTGAAAATAGAATTTCCGTCGAGCCGAACGGCTGTTTGGAACAATAATTTAGTCAATATCGAAGCACTGTTTGCACATTATTTGAGGGTTAATTGCGAGGACGCGCGCGAAAGTTTGACAAAATATTGGCTCGTTAAAGTCGGGATTTGTTTATCGATATTAGACTGCGTGACATATGAACAGAGTTAAATCAAGCCCCTTAAAATGTATTTCATTTTTCAAAACACACTGTAACCGTCGCACAATAACAAACGATAAAGCGTGAACGCCGTTAAGTGGAAAATTTAATGTCCCGTGTTTATATACGATGTAATATTTGCAATGAGCGTTCGTTGTGTTTTTACACGATATCCCGAGCGACAGAAACTATAAAATAAAGTCATTCAGCCCGGTGTTTTATATTGGAATCGTATAACACGATAGTTTAGTGCTGCTAACGAATACTTTTTATTTCGCTAAATTATCGTCGCCAGTGAGCGACTTTCATTAAACGAATCACCTGAAATCTATCGGGAAAATCTGCGCCGACTTACGTTCGTACCAATAATTCAATGATTCCGCGTATCGACGAGTACTACGGTATATTCGAATCACAAGATTCCCACGTGAATAAATAAGAAACGGGAAAGCCAGCTGAAAAACCGAATACAAACGACAACTGTACTCGTAATCCCCTTTAACGGATTAAGAATCCTCGAGCACCGATACCAATCTTCCCCCGAAACATTACGCGCCGCCGCGCCGACGTGTGTTTCATTTATCAAAACGAATCCCGCAAAAACATATTTTCGCGTAACTGAAAATCAGGGGGAAGGGGTCAACGCACCAAAACACGCACGGCTCTGGCGTCCGTTCGGTGCGGCGGCCTCGACCAGTTGCCACTGGCAGAGCCAGCTCTTCGGCGATTCCGAAACTATTTTCGGCGATGAAATGCAGCTCGACGGATCGCGCCCCACCCTTTGCCGCCTCCTTTCCCGTCTTTTCTCTCCCCTTTTCATTTCCCTCTCCCGTTCCTTTTTCTTTTTCCTCTTCGTTCCTTATCCTTTCTCCGCGGCGGCCGGCCCTCTTCCGGCGAGTCGTGTGTCGCGCGCGCGAAGATCGCCTCGCTCGATTTCCCGTGGCGCGCGCGTATATCTCGAGATCGCGGGGACTCGGCGCGACAGCCGCATAAGCGGCCCGCTTAATCCGAGAATCTGCTTAACCGAAAGATTAATTGGCGATTGTGGGAGAGATGAGGCGCGATGAGGAGCCGTGTGTCCTGTCGCCGTGACGGTGTGTCCCCCGTGGCAACGGAATCGCCGTGCACGAGGCCGGCAGCCAGCGTCGGGCACACTTTGTAGGAGTTTGTCTTACAAATGAGCCGAGCGACGGGGATAATTTAGTATGCTACGGCCGCGCGAGCTCTCTCTCGCGCGCGCGCGCGCGTTAACCTTTCGCTGCGCGACACTTGGATGCGCTCGTTACGCTTTGCTTATCTCCTCTGTTCATGCGGGATTTTCTCCCTGTCACTTCTATTCCTTCCCGTTCGTTCTGCCGCGTTTCTATCTGGCCGATGGAGGACACCGGTGCCAAGTATCCACACGGATACACGCGGCTTCCGCCTTTCAGAGATTCCCGGTTTTTTCGAAAATTCGCCATTACCGTCGGTCAACTTCGTGGCTGGATTTAGCGGAGAATGATACATTGATACCGGACAGATTATGATGAAGCTGGGCGCAGAAGCTGGCTATTAGGCGGAGAAATGTTGTGACAATTTGTCTGGAAGGATACCAGTTTCAGTTGAAAGACTGCGATACAAGTTGATCGAACGATGAAGCCATTATTCTTCCGGCAATAGAACTGCACGCGTCTCTGCATCGTACCGGGAAAAACTGAACCGCGCGCGATGCAGCGGCCTTCGGTAGCAAGGTTAATTACAAAATGAATACCTTGAATGTTTCATGCGATCGTGACTTCGTAAAAAAGAATGCGTGCGTCTGATTGCCACTTAGTGTCTCATCCGCGGGAGCCAATGAAGCTGCAGTTTCCGTCTCGGGAGGCGGAGAGACGGCGGGACCAGCCGTCGCAACGATTGGAAAAATTTCAATGAATATCCCGAGGCGGAAAGCTTAACCACGTTAACGACATAATACACGAAATGAAAGATTCATTTCAGCCGCGACGCGAGTGGCAGGAAAAAAGAGCAGCCGCGCCGCGGATTACAAGGATTAGAAGATGAAGACTGGCCGGGGGACGACTAGAGATGGTGGCAGGTATAAAATGAAGATTTTTTTCCCCGGCGAGCGACAACTTTGTAGCTGGTTTACGAGCGAAGATTGCGCAACGGCGTGGCTGTATAAAGCCGAACGACGCGTGTCGTCGATTCGTAGAGGCCGGGCTTTTGTGAAATTCCCGTGGCTGCGGTGACGCAAGACGCGTCCCCGAGTTCGCCGGGACCAACAGAGCAGACGAAAATACCGACCTATCGTCAAATGAGTCGGGAGGCATACGAAGGGACGAAAAAAGAGGCGGCGGTGCCGAATTTGTACGGATTAACGAGAGGAGACGGCGGATTCCTCGAACTCTCGTTTCGCTCGCGGCCGAGGAACAGAGAGAGAGGAGAACGGAGACAGAGGAGGCGGACAGAGAGAGAGGAGGAGAAAGAGACGTTGTTTTTTGCCTTTCGACTTTTCGGAATGTTTCAGACGGAGGAGTGGATTGGAGGCACCGTGATTTCAAGCTGATTGTTTACACAAACCCGGGTGAACGCAGCGCGAACCAACGTCGAAGTGGTTGAAAGAGAAACACGTATTTCGACACCTGACGCTGTTCGTCAACGATAAACGTCCGACGCCCGCCACTTATTTACCAAGTCAAAATATAAACTATTAATAGACCCCGTAAAATAGGGAGTGCATCTGCAATCCTTGAAATTATTCGCCCGTTTCCCCGTGGACCACCGCGCGACGTGCGCGTTCCCCGTGATTGAACGGAATTGCATTCTTATTTTCTTTTGTCACCGGCGGGGGATACTCGAGCGAGCGATTAATTCGATATACAGCTGTCTGGAATGTTCCATTGAAAGGGGGGGAGAAGGAATTCGCAGCAGGAATTCGCGTATGATGTCACGCGGTTGCGCTGAAATTCTTTTCGAGTGCCATCAGCTTCCGAGCCTCCCGATGATCCGTCGCCAGCGTCATGCCATTTTCCAATTTCATCGCGACGGCGCGCGCGAGTCTTGAACGCGAGATCGTCGGACGCGTTCTAACGAACGGCCGATCTAGTAAGTTCCGTGTGCCGAGGCATCAACAGCTATCGAACTACTCTCGAACGCGAACACGAAGAAACGAGTTTCGAAACCGCGGAGATACTCTTACGCGAGTTATTATTTAAAACCGCGCAGCCGCTCGATATTCATGAAGTCAACACGACAACGGTCCGTTACATATTTTATAACCTTTCGCAACGAGGATAGGCCGCGTTTAATAAAACGCTCCGCCTATGCGGCCGTCGAAACGAGTAACACCGAAGGACACGCCGTCGCGATATCCTAGTCCAACGACCGCGAGGATTTCGAGAAGGGAGCGCGAAAAAATGGAACAAATCCGCAAGAACCGTTTCGCAAAAGTAGCTCAACGAAGTGTCCGACCGAGGAGAAGCCGGTCGGAAGTGGTCGGGAGGAAAGAAAGCGGGCCGGCGAGCCGCGCGCGGCAAAGGAGAGGAACGACGTAGCACGGTTGATTGAGACATCGACGGAGCGGCTGTGACAGTTATCTGATTCATGGACATGCCGAGTATATTTTATGCCGTACGACCTATGAATACAGATCGATCGGACGCGGGACAGCGGTGCGCCGCGGCGGCGTCGGCGGCACCGTCTCGCCGTGCAAGCGAGAGACAGAGAGAGAGATAGAGAGAGAGAGAGAGAGAGAGAGACACAGAGAGAGAGGACACCGGCAACTCCGGCCCGAAGAGATCATAGGTGCCCTCTCCTCGTATATGGATATATCAATTACGTGCGCACGCTTCGGCGGCGCGGCACAACACGTAACACACGGCCACGCGAAGAAGTAACGCGAGCGGGGCTTAGAACCGGCGACGAGCTCGCGCTCGCGTTCGCGACGGGGGGGACGACGCATCGCATTACGATTCATCAGGCGTCCATCGGGTACCAGTTCTGTCGAAGATCCGCGGCGATGCTTATCCGGTAACGATCTACGTGATAAATCGCCGATTTGTATCGACGCCCGGCTCCTCGCCGATACGATAAGCCGTCGCGTTAAAACCCGCGCCGTCTCGGCTGGATCCCCAATCGACGGCTTCGATCGGCACGCGATTACGATTACGAACGCGGAAGTCGCCGCATCGGGACGAGAAAGCGATTCGACGCTGGCTGCGCTACCGAGGAGAAAGTTGAACGTTGACGAATGCCCCGCGCGACGCGACGCTCGCGTGCTTCCCTCCCCCTTCGAAGACGAGCCCCGTCGCAGCCAGCCACTTCGAGATATAATGGCTACCGGAAAATAACGCAAATGTTGCAAATTTCGTGTGAATCGTATCGGTGATCTATTGGCGTCAAAGTAACCTTGAACAGTGTTAATGGAAGCTGCTGAATATTTTTCTGGTGGATTTATTACCGTTCAAAACGAATGAGTTCAGACGAAACGATGCAGGAGTATTTGCGACATTGTATGCTGTATGAATTTCGTAAAGAAATCTCTCGAATAATACTGATAATGTTTATCTGGAAGTCCTAAGTGCCTAAAAGTGGAAAACTTCGTTACATCTCCGTACTCTCACGATTTATCATTCAATTTTCAAATATTTCGATTTCCACATTTTCTAGATAGTAACAAGATTTCCAATTTTAAAGATATCCAGAATCGAATGCAAGCGTATTCTAATGAAAAGGTGATTTTTATAGGTGCACAGACGAAATCGGCCCCACATCTCAAAGATCGAGCGTATCAGGTATAATTGAAAAAATTGAAATAAACTGTATATTTGAGGAACGACGTTACCTTCTCACCCGTAATAAATGTCGGTGGCGCAGATCTATACGCGCCGCGTAAACAAGATTTCCCGTGGTTAGTAAGAATCCTCGTCAGCGACGAGGAGCTGTATAACGCGCGTTGCCCGGCCATCGCTCGCGGTTCCTGTGGACGTTGGACGGCCTGGGAACAACGCGTACGCATTGGGAATCGCGCGATCGCGCGGATAAGGGAGGAGGACGAGGTATTCCTGGGCCGTTTCGACTGTTCGATGATGGAACACGATCGCCGGTATGCAAATCCGACGCGCGACTCGAACCGCGTCCGACGTTCACGGCGATAACCGGTCCGACGCCTTCGCCAGCGTCCGTCAAACGGGCGAGAGGCGTCGGGGGGGACGGGGACGAGAAACGCAGAAACCGGCGCGCCGAGATACCGAACGCGGGGTACGCGATAGCGGGTACCGAGGCACGTACGGAGATTGTACTAATTAATGCCGCGGGGACCGAGAGGCCGGCGCTACGGGCTCTCGCTGATGTGCTGCCGCTAGGAACGACGCTGTTACTATGATAATTACCGGGAGAACGTGAGGCTCTGTCTTAATTGGGACTACCGGGGCGAATTAATAACGCGACACTAACGATGACCCCTTTCGCGACACCTCCGCGCCGTTGGTGCTCCCTTTCGATCCGCCTCGTTGATGCCGGCCCCGGCCACGAACCGAGGACTCGACATTCATTAAGGGAATGGGATTTCTATGCTAACCGGGGATCGCTTTGATCGCGCCGGAAAAATTGAATACGGATCCAGACTCTCCGCTCCGATACGGACGGAGTCGCGTTCCGTGTTGTACTCTACGATTTCTTTTTCTCGCGACGATATGGGAGCTGTTTGCGTCAATGTTTATACGATTTCAATTTCCCGATCGCGCATTTCGCGTGCACTTGAATTCGTGGAGACGGTTTCGAATTAATAACACGGATATCACTGCTCGAACGTTGCGTCGAATAGATAGGTTTATAAATGGGTATATATTCGAATTCGTGTCTCGGAGAATAAGAGCATCCAGGGTATCGTTGCATAAACGAAAAAGGAAGTTAGGCACGGAATGGGGGAGAAACGGAGGGGGCTGGGCGCGTCGACTTCGATCAGAAGAAAGCTTGTACGATGACTTTAGCGATCCGAAAGCCACGGGCAACAGCGACCGGATAATTAAACGAGACAGTAATGAGTAGCTCCCCGGTGTCCTCGGCCGTCCATTCCCGTTTGATCAGGCCGCGGCGAAGGTACGGTACTTAATTTCGGCGACGTTCATGTAAACGTTCGCACGATATCCACTCAACTGCGACCGTTTATTCGCGGAAGCGACAGTAAAATCGGTCGTTCGACCGGCTGTCGTCTTAACGCATCATGGAAATAAAAGCGTTAATGGCAACGCGCCACCGGTGGATACGTTCGCCGACGTCGCGGCGCTACTCGTGATCTTCTTCTTCTCCTCCTCCTTCGTTCTCTTCCTCGCCATACTCATCCGCTTCCTCCGCTCGTCCTGCTTGACGTTCGTCCGACGGCTTTTCGGGTACATGTGACGAGCACGTGTCTCGAACTGGTACATATCGGCTTTCGCCTTGGAATTAGTTGAGCGGAGAGAGAGAAGGAGTGAGGAAGGGCGGAGTGAGCGAAAGAGGGCTCTCTCGTAGGCAGCAAGGCCGACGGAAGGGGCGCGTTTTACTTTTTGTCACCGTGTGCGGCGTCGCGACGCGTTTCAACTTTTCGTCATGCATCACGATGCGTTAACTCTCGTTTATTTCCAGTGGTCCTTCTGGCCACATATTTATAACCTAATCGGGTGCGAACGCGTCGAAACTCCAGCCTGGATGACGGCTATAATCGTCGCGGGTAAAATTAGAAACTCGATTACCATTGATACGTCGACATCGGTGAACGTCGCGTTAACGACTATCCACTTCCAAGTGAATTGCTTTCGAATAACAATTAGTTAACGTTACGTTATTCGCATACTACTCCTCTCCAAATTCCAACTCCAAACTCCAACTCCAAATAACAAAAATAAATTCGTCTACATCTTCACCGTGGTTCATGCAAAACTAATACGACCCGCCCGGAAAATCCACAGGAACTCGGCCAATCGTCCAGCTCGGACCATTAGCCGACTAATTATCGCGTAAAACCGGGAGCCGCGAGTCTTAATATCGACGATCTATCAAGCCGGCGAGAAATTCGGCCACGACGTATTCGCTTGGCGGCCCGTATCATCGCGTAAACGCGAAATCCAGACCGATAGAGGTCCTCGGAGCAGAGAGAGAACGACGGGCAGATCGCGCGGCGAGGGAAAGAGCGAGGGAAACGTGGTGGCTCAAGAGAAATGGGCGCCGGTGGCCAGTAATGAGCCAGAAAACTGGCGACAGCTCCGCTATGCCCTCTATATTCTATCCCAACGAGACGAGGCGCGATATTATGCGACCGTCTCTGCATCTAACTCTCCCCTCCCCCCCGGCCCCCGTCTCTTTCTCGTTCACATGTACTTACACGCACGGATATCCGAGCAAACGCGCACGTCCACGGCCGGTTGTGTGCGGTGCACGCGCGGGCCCATAACTCACAAGGCTGGCCCGCAGGCCCGTCTTGTTAGCGCCCCGCAGAAACCGAGCGGGGAGAGGACCGCTCTCCTAACTATGATACCGTCCGGTCCGCCGATACACGGTAGGAAGGACGATCCACGACGAGGAAACCGAACGGACGAGAAAGAAAAAAGGAATCGGAATAGACACGCGGAAAGGCCGGCCAACAAAGAACGGGGTTAGATCCCACGGAGAGCGGGAGCGCAGAGGGAGACCGATGAAAGAAGGAGTTGAAACCCTCGTCCTCTTCCCCTATTCCTGATCCTCTGCCTCCGCCAACGCGCATAAATGCATAGCTATCTTCGGCCGCATCTTCCCCGACGGGGAACGGCCGACCGAAAAGACCGCGTTATCGGTGCTCCGACCTGATAAATCCCCTCCCGCCTCTTAACCTCTCTTCCCGAAAGAATAATGAGTCGACATTATTCATGCCGAACCGTCAGCGTCGCTCGACCGGTCCACCGTGCGCGCTCGCCCGGCTCCTTTTGCCCGTCGCCGGCGGGTTTTCGACGCGCGTCGCCATTAGGGGCACCCGAAGAGCAAGCCGGCCGGACGATATTAGCCGGCCGCTTAGGCTGGATCAACCGGAATCAACCGGGAACGCAGCGCTAGGGGACTATGATGCGTTTGGTCGATAGGCGACGTCTGAGACTTTCCGTATCGGCGAGTACGCTCGATCGTAAATTATCGGGGAGCACGGAAGGGGCGCTGTAACGTCACGCGGTCACGAGGATGCGACTTGCTGGAACGATTTCTGAAACGTACGCGACTGCTTCTCTGCGTTCGTCCGTTGCTACTTCGTTGCGAGCTCTGGAGGGACATGATTCGTAAACTTCGTTCCCATCGCTTCGTGGAGATTGTTAACGTAGTAGTGGCGGCTGATAGTTTGTTCGATATATTAAAACCTTGCTCGGCTGTTCCTTTCGCGATTGTACTCGTAGAAGATACATTATTCTTAACGATCTTCTGAAAAGGAATTCTGTGTTCATCGGAAATGTGTGTACACTGTAAAGGTTTGGCAAGAGAAAAATAATCGTGAAGTACTGACCGTACACCATAAAAAGCGCAACGAAATTTATACTCGACGTTATTATATTCCCGCCGAGTCCCCTTAAAGCGCAATCAGCTGTTGCATGTACCATGCAGCTTTCCGCGGTCAGTGTTAAAAGTATACAACCCTGATACAGCAATGAAACCAAATATCTTGTTATAAAACCACAGTTCAAAGACACTCTCTGCCATCCACCAAACCATTAACATTTACGAATCCCCTAACGACGGACATTATGAGGGAAACCCTCGCAACGTTTCCCAGGCAGAAGGAAGCACTCCCAGATTCTATTTATCCGCCGCGGATAACAGTCTCCAAACACGGGGATAAGTTTCGCGCGCGTGACTCCGCGTTATTTATCGCTCCCGATTGGACGCGTCTTCGAATCGCGCGAGGCCTCGGCGTCGCAGCTTACGGACTGCGGCTGCGACGCGACACAATTTCCCTTTTCGCCAGGGACAAAGCTCGCGGCCGTCGAACGCGATGCGCTCGATATTGCGCCAAGTCCCGAGCCCCGCGCGCCGCGTCCATCTCTGACGTTGAGTGACACGTTTAGCGCGCGTCCGTTTTATTACCGGACCACCACCGTCTCCCCCCGAGGTCCCCCCCGACCGGCCGCGGTTCTCCAATTTCATCGTACAATAAAACACGTGGCGACAAATTCGCCGGGCGGCAATCACGATCGAAAGCTCGCGCGGCGGTCAGAAAGCTCGCGTTCCGGATGATGATGCGACTTCGCGGCCGCCGGCTTTAATTTCCCATAAAACCGTCGATGGCTTCCGCGCGGCTGCAAATATGATTTACGCGCGGCGTTTTCATTCCCGGGGCCCCTTCCAGCGCGAGGAACGCTTCGGAACGGGAGTCGACGGCTGGTTTTCTCGATTCGGCTGCCTGACTTCGGAGCCGTGGCGTTCAGGTGCCATTTTATCGATCGTGCCGAAGGATACGCGGAGGGACAGGAAGAAGATCATACGAGAAGCCGGTTTGTAGTCCGGTCGCTGGACTTTCGGACGCGCCGCGTTATTTAGTGGCGAGTCTCGTCCCGGCTCGCTTAAGTGCTCCGCTGACTTACATCCCTTTGGGGCAAGGGCGCGCTAAGGGGGCGTGACCGAGTGCCGTCCCGTCAGGGATCGGACGCACAATGGAAAGTTTGCCGAAAACGAGAAAGGGCGGCGAGACTGGCGTCGCATAAAATAACGAATAAATTTTCTTGGTCACGGTAAAACCTCGGCAACCTATTACTTTAATGTTCTCATTTGGTAGGTAATAAAGGATATAATCTGGTTAAGTATAATGCGGCGGAAGAATTTCTGTTGTCGACTGAAGAAGTTCCTCTCGAGTGAGAATGTACCGAATAAATAAGTGGATGTTACTCATTGGAGACTGAATATTGGACGATCTCTGGTATGTCTTATTTGTTGATCGGATATTAAACGAACTTCCATTGAAAATCGTAATTCCGTTTCTAAACGAATCCGAACGAGTGGGGTCTCGAATTTTCGAAGCAGTTACGTAACAAAGGTGCCCAAGACGAGGGAAGAAGGCGGACGGGTTCCCAGGCAGTGGAAACAAGGCCTGAAAGAGGTGCTTTATAGAACAGTTTGTACCGGTATCGAATGCGTCCTCGAGTCTCAAGGGTCCTCCGTCGGAAAACAGTACGGTACCGCGTCGGAGCCGGTACTTACGATCAACTGGCGTACCGGAGCATCGCCGGCGATACATCATCCGGAGAGCGCTTATCACTCCCGGATCTGGTATCGCGTTGGACCCGGCTTGCCATCGAACAATGCCACGCACGATATAGCCTTGCTCGCAGGAGATCGCAGCCGATCGGCCGGTAAGCGCGACGCGTTTTGCGCCATTAAAATTTTTGCGGCGCACGCGATCCGCGACGATCACCGGAGAACACGGCAGCAAGAGAACCTCCGACGACGATGTACAATCTTATGAGATAAATAATATTCCGTCGGAAACTGTGGAATTCAATGTTGAATATCTTGGACAAGTATAAAAATGATTCGTATCATTCTCATTCACCGAGGAAATATTAACAATCGAACTGGCCGTTGGAAAAAGTCAGGCGAAAGGTGGAGGAAATGAAATTTCACGTCGGTTCCGCGTTTCTCACGTATGAAAACGTAAATCTGCATAAAAATCTGCTGTCTAGCGATACGTATGAAACTGGCCGGCTCTCCTAGAGCGATATTTGTCCGGCGATTCGCCATCCGTTCACTGCGAGAGCCCCGTACATCGCGGGGCCCCGAATAAAATCCTCTCCGACGATATTGATTACCCGCGCAAGCACTCGTATACGTCGTAAACGATCATCTTTCCCGTGTTTCCCGCGCGTACGCTCGGATCTCCTCCACTTTTTTCCCCCCGTCACGATTTCAGCGACATCAAGCCGAGGCAGCGCGGTAAAATAATCGTAAAGTAACGGAAGGACTCGCCCACGCAACGGGCCTCTCGAGCGACGTTACATACCCTACCACCTACTTCTTCTATCTGCATATCGGCCGGCACGAGAGAGTTTCTTCCCTCTTTCTTTCGCGCGGCTCGCTCGTTTCGGCCTCTCGTGAGATAGCGACGTGCCGTGCGAGCCCGAGCCGTACCGCCATAAGGGGTTAGGTTTACGAGCGGGGCCGGGTGTCGATATCGTCGTCGTGTCGCTCCGAGTCCGCCTGGCCTCGGGACTTCTAGATCCGCGGACGTGTACCCTGGCCTCTCCGCGGCCGGCGAGCGTATTTACTCGGGACCACGAGGAGAGGCGATCGCGAGGAATCTTTCCCCGTTCACGGGCCGAGGAGCGGTGTCCCATCGCCGCGCGGCGACAAAGATGCCGTCGCCGCCATTTTCGCGGTGGACGCGGACGCCGGCGTTCACCCGAAATAAAATTAACACCTCCGCAGCCGCGATTAAACTGTGAAATTTATGCACTTGTAGCATTTTTGATCCCCTGAATCTCTGGTGTTGTAAAATGTTTAATTAAGTTTAATGAGGTTTTTATCGTCCCCGGAATGCGATAGAACCTATAACGCGGTGAGGCAACTTTTTCCCGGTTCCAATATCGATAAATTAGTACGTAAAAAGTGCAATTATAAGTAGACTGCGGGTGTTTATGCGAGCATAAATATTTATGGACTAATTTACAGAAATTGAAATTGAAGAAAAAGTTCTTTATTAGAGATTCTATCGCGTCTCGACGGGGAGAAAAACCTCAATCAAGTTCCCCGGAGTTTTTACGGAGCGGCGGGTTTTGCGTACGGAGCTTTAGAAAATCGTCGATAGTACGAATGCATAAAATCCGCAGTTTATCGGTAACATTGTGTTAGACCACGTCGCCGATGGAAAACTGAATTTAATAAACATAAATATTATTCGGTTCGGTAAAAAATACTTTATCGGCAGCTATTCTCTTTCAGCGTCCGCGTCGGAGATATATATTCCATCTAGGGACGGATAAGATTCTGAGAAATTAAATTGAAGTCCTGTCGTTCCTTTAATCCGTAATCTATTACCAGAATAAAATTATGCGCGGCTGCGTCGTAAAGCCTCGGGGATAGTTGCCGACGAAAATAGGATGCGACTATGGAAGGGAACAATTATAAGAGCGATCCGTTCTATTTCGACTACGATAACAGAGGCGAAACATAAGAAATTATAAGGACGGACGAAATGGTACTCGGTAACGAATGGCCGTTCACTTTCATCGCCGGCGTCCATTAGAAGACAAGGGCCGGCCATTACAACGGGTCCGGAATTGTTCGCCGGTGAATCTTCGCGAGGCGGAGGCCACTTTGAAGGGCCGCGGCGCGCAGAGAGGATAGACATAACGGCGTATAGAGAGCCGCGGGATGCAAATGAAACAGCGAGGAAAGAAGGGAACGAAATTTGGTACCGGTTCCCTATCGTCGTGCCGGTTTCCATCGTCCTCGTTTTTGTCGCAGCTGTTGCTGTTTTGTCTGCGACAGGGCTGTCTTTCTCTCTCTTTCTCTCTCTCTCTTTCTGTCTCTCCCTCGCGCGCGGTCCGCTGCGTTTTTGCCGCTATTTTCGTGCCGTTAAAAATGCATCCATCGGGACGCGTCAACGCGCCCATTCGCCGCCGCGTCGTCGACCTTTCCCGAGGAGTGACGATCTCATTGTCAACGAGGAATTCCGCCGCGCTCGTACTACCTGGCTACCATCATTCCGCTCCACTTTCTTCTCTTTTCGACCATTTTAATCGATACCCCGCGCCGTTAGCGTTCAACCTCGAACGTTCGGAACAACTTAATCGCGTCTCACGACGTTCGAACCTCCCGCCCGTTTCGATCAGGCTCGATCCCGGCGACGACTTATGGATTTATGATTCGCAGAATCATTCCCTCCGTTTCTTTCACTTTTCAATTGCCCGATGGACACGCGATAAATTTTTTACGTCCGACCGGGAACGCGAGGGGCTGCGATCATCTTCGATCGCCCGTCTCGCGGTCTTCCCTCGACCGGCGTTCCTTGATCTCGCGCGGGGAAAAAAAGACGAGAGACAAAACGAGGATCGACTATTCGTGAAAACGTAAAAAAAAAACAAAAAAAAAACGGGGGAACCGAGTGCAAAACGAAACGTTCGATCGAATTGAGACGAGCAAGAAGAAAAGGAGGCCGAGGAGGGAGAGAAAGAAGAGACGAGAGGAAGATACGTAGCCTGGGGGTTAGACGTACATAAGATGGAGTCTGGTTTGATGGAATGCTGCCTCCATCCCGACCGCGCGCAGCCCTCCCCTAACTTCTTTACGCCCCTTCCTCCTCCGATGCTCAGCACCTCTCTCCCACCAAGCCGATCGCGCGGAACGCGTGTATGCGAGCGGCCGTGTGCTAAGACGGCTCCTCGCGCTTTCGAACCCGGCGCGCCGCTCTCGAACGATCTGGTATCCACCTAAGGCAGCCAATGAGACGTGCCGCCATATTTGGCGCTCGTATATGGGCCCCTTCTATGCGGCGAACGTTCCGCGTCCGCTTCAAATGGAGATAATAATCGCGCCGCGGCTGATTAGACGCTCGTCGCGGATTCCAGCTTAGCTTTCGAATCGCGGTGTTCGCCGGGTCCTTATACGATCCGGCGGCCGACTGTCGGCCAGCGTTTCCGCCTGCTCGTATTAGGGCATGACGTGGCGAGGACGGGCCCGCATCATCGCCGGCCAGCCGAATGACTACCTGCTTCAACCCTCTCTTGTTGCTCGAGCCGATCGCAGTCACCTACCGCTCGACGATTCGTCTGTCTTAAACGTGACCACGGTCACCCGTCGAAATTCCGAATAAATTCCTCGTTAATTCGTTTGCTCTCTCGTAACGGCGAAACCCGCCTCGAACGTCTCGTTATTCCGGCGTATGGCCGTCCGCAATTTGTCGCATATGAATTTCAAATCAGTCGAGTCGCTTTCATTCTGGACAGAATTCTTCAGACACGACTACAATGTCGTTTGTTTCAATAGTATTGATCGAAAGCTAAGATTCTTCATCGCCAACGATTTTAACGAAGACATTAGACAATTAGAGTTGAGCGATTAGAATTGAGGAAACATCTTTTCTTACGCGTACCATTATAGGTAACAGTAGGTTCTAATGGGCTCAACTGGTAACCGTTTACTCCCAGCGACCTCGACACTTTCCGATTGCCAACGCGCACCTAATCGGTTACGGATAATACTTATATTGTGTTTCACGGTGAACGAGCGTCGACACGGGTTTCGAGTTCCCTGGGACACCGAGAGACACGTAATACGGGTTAGAAGGACCATCGAAGTAGGTTGAGCGGGGTGATAGCAGCACGTGGACAGACGATCGTACGACCTCGTAAATCAATGCGGTTCTCGGATTGCGGCCGCGTTAGCGCCGGTTTTACGGCGCGCTTCGTCGCCGGTATAGATTAAGTAGAGCCCGGCGACCTTCGATTGCCGCGACCCCGCCGTTGCCCGCGGTTGTTAAGAATTAATGGACCTCGCCACGTAATCGGAACCGCGGTCTCGCGGCGACGGCCCGTCCAGGACGTTGATCCTCGGCGTGTCGACGCACCGTACGGGAAAGGTTACGTAAAAGTTATTTCGGAGCCGCGACCCCTGTCCCGGCGAGTGATTAATGAAGACCACGAATTTATACGCGCATCCCGATTTCGCGCGGGGGCAAGGTCATCCTCCGCGCCGACGTTCCGCGGGACGAGCGGACGGTTCACGAGGAGAGGATCGATCGTCGCGCACCACGTCCGTATGAATATTCAGGCGTGTCGAAAAATTACTTTCGTACACGAGATGATCGAGCATGAGCGCGCGCAGCATGGTCGGAGGGAAATTTGCATCGAGTTTCAGCGCGGCAATTTGTACCAGGCGCGAATAACCGCGCGGAGAATGCGAAAAGAGCGACGGCTGCGGCGACGCACGACGACTCCGTCGGTCGTCCGCGCGTATGTAAATGCGCGGAGGCACCTGCAGTGATAAATTGATTATCCCCCGCGCCCCGCCGCCCTTCGCCGGGGGAAGGGCCGCGTAAAACGCGATCCCTCGATCGGTCGGAGAACCTGGATCACATTATAATAAATACATAATATCGGTACTTTACATGTTGCACGGCCGAAGAGAGGCTCGAGGACCGCGGTAAGTGGTGGCCCCGAGCGAGGTCTCTGCAATTTTGAAAATTTTTCTACGCCGCCTACGTTCCCGCGGAGATAAATAACACGGGGGTGCCGCAGATGGTAGCGTACTTCCATTACCACGCCCACGATTTTCTGGATTCCCCCCCCGATGCGTTCGCCGCGATAAGCAGTGTTCTGCTCGCTTTGCGGTCGCTGGTCTTGGACCTCGTTGCGGCTACCATGCGGCTCGCGGACTATCAAAATTGACCTACTGTTCTATTTTTCTAAGTAATTTCGATTGCAGGTACAGTGAACTATTTCTGTCCTTTAATGTTCTGTCTAGGATTGAAGGGTAGCATTCGTTGAATATTGTGCAAATAAAAGATAAACTGCTTGACAAGGACTAAAAGATTATAAAGTTTCAATCATATTGCTCTCCCAAATTTGAAAATTGAAAAAAATCTTCCAAGCCCACTCTGAAAACTAACGGGGATAAAATAGGACCACTAAACGGGCACTATTGTATTTCGTCGACGCGTTTCGTTTTGATCGCGCGTTGTTTCGGAGACACCGAATCGTGGTTCCCATTTGGAAGAAGGATCTCGATGGATCGTCACTCGGGAACGTGTCGTAGGGACGGAGAGAGTCACGGGGCTGCAGAGGGAAGAATCGCATTGTTTCGCTCGCCGCGGCAATACGTTGTCGGGGGCCTCTCCACTCGAGCGTTCTCATTCGCCCTTCTACTCCGTCTGGTCTCATCGTCCAGCTCCGCTACTCCACGTCGGCTCTCGTCGAGTGCTTGGACTTCTCAACCACCCTCGAATCGACCCTCGGAACACCGCCGGAAACCCCACCGGCCGTGCACGCACCCTCGAAACGCCGACAATTAGTTTCCCATTGACCTATACCGCGGACCCCTTCACGATACCGCTCGCAGAAGAATTAAACCAAAACAACAAACAAACAGAAGACCGATTACTCGAAGGGGAACGGTGTTTGGGCGAACGGCGGCGAGGAAGCGTGAGAGGCTGCGCGTTTCGTTACCACGCGTCCGAATAATACTCGTACAGGATTCTTCTAAAAGTGGCGTGCAAATAGAGCTCGTTAAGAATACTCGAACGTTCGGTACACGATTTTTTTCTAATTAACATCCTCCGACAGCGTACGGTATTTTATAATCCGAAGAAAAGAATTCCAAAAATGATCAATCTCGGTTCCGTAAGGGTTCACGGAATTGCTAATTCTATTTACGAGTTCGATGCGGTCACATTTTGTGCACATTATGCGTTCGATTCGCACGTAACACGGTTTTATGGCAGCGATTCGGTACGTTAAACCTGGAAAGACTGTGTCTGGAGACTAAGTAACCTATCCACGTGCGCGATCATTTTACCGATATACGTTTGAGGAGAAGAATAAATAATTTTCTTGTGAATATACCGGATAAGAGGAGCGACGCATTTTTCACGGTTTCGTGCCCAATAAACTCCAAGTGTTTCCTTTACTCTTTCCCGGTTAAAAAAAAGTTATCAGGAATCTTACTGCGCGCCCGCGGAAAGGTATGAATTCCTGGTGGATATGATCTCCGTGGCATTAGCACCGTTTCTGTACCGGTGGATTCCAGCGAGCTGATTTAATGGATTGTTTAAATGCGAGCGTTTTATCACCGAGATTGCCGGTTAATAAAAGGATCAAGAGCGTCGCGTTGAACGAGGACAGCAAATTACACCCTTAAATTCTTCAAGACCCGACACCTTGCTCCAACAAGGCACAACCTCATTACCGAATCTTCGGCGAGATCGGGCGGGGAGCCGACCTGGAACAGAACTGGTCTACCTGCGGCCGTGTATGTAGCGCTGATAGCGGCCGATACTAGGCGGATACGAGGCGAGTGCGCGTGTTGGTCGCGAGAGACACTGTGTGTCACGTCCGGCAGGTAGCGGCGGGCGTGTAGCACACGCGCTGCCCTCGCCAACCCTTCCCATCCCCCTTTTCCCACCCCTGCGTGTTTCAGCTGCACGCCGGTTGTAATTAAACGGCGCTGATGCTGCCGGAATAAAAGTCGAGTGGCTCGGCTAATTAACGACGGCGAGGTGTTGAAATCGAGTCGCAGTATTTCACCTGGGCCCGGTGAACCTTGGTCGCGCGACGAGCGTGTCGCCGTAACCAGCCGCGGTCTCCGCGGCCGAAGGAAAAAAATACACGGCCAGACAAGTCCGTATAGATTCACGGGACACGGGGAACTAATAGGGCGAGGCGAGGAACAAGCTGGCGAGAGATAAGGGAGAGGACCCATCTGGCTGGCCGTAATAATTTTCGTGTCGCTTCTTAATCGTCGATCGACGGTCTCTCAATAAAAAAGAAGAGATTCCGGATCTGGAAGCTGCAATTTGTAACTGACAGAGAGCGCCGGCTTACGGTGTGTCGAGGCGACGAAAGCGAGACCTTATGCTGATTGGTGAACCAACGTGTATAGTTTCTCTCAATCTATCGTTCCAGTATTCTCTGTTGCATTAGTCTTGGGAGCTAAGTTACCTGAGGAACAACGTTCACCCTCCGTAAGGTCGCGCAGAATAAGTTCCCCCTTAGAATCAATGAAAAGACAAAGACGAAGCACAGTTTCTATTCATACCTTTACCGTTGTAAGTTTCGACGAGCCTTCCACGCGACGCGACCCAACGGAGGGGAAGGACCCATTCGAAATGAAAGAGGAAGATCCACCGACAACTCGATTAACTAGAATTGCACTTAATCACCGAGAGATCCAGCCGCTGGAAGCCGGAAACAATGTAGCTGCGGCGAGAGCGAATCCGGGCGAATCGAGTCACCTGTATCGAATTGCAAGTTACGACCGCGGGTACCGTTTCTAATAAGAAATTCGATTTATCGATATGGGCGAGGCCCGAGTGTACGACAGGCGGCGTGGCAGTAAAATAATAATAAAACGGACGGAAAGCGGACAGACGCGCGCAACCGTTACCTCGCGAAGGGAACGACGATCGTCGATTATATTCTTTCGCCGACGAGGGAGTGTCCAGTTTGAGGTACAACGACGACGGGTACCGTCCCCGGGTTTCCGTGACGTGGAAGAAAGGAAAGCGCGGAGCGCGGCCGACACTCTAACGGCCCCACCGGCACAAAGGGAGGAAAAAGGCCGGTGAACAACGGGGATCATTGTACCCGTGAATCGAACGCGACGGATTCCGTGTACGACGGAATGTAACGCCGTAATAACACGGTGAACGTACCCGGTAATATCGGCTGTGGTATATGCGAGGGTCCCGCTGTACGACGATGTAAACGCATCAAGTGCCGCGGTACGTTCTAATAGATATACTCTTCTCCTCTCCCCGCCAGCCTCCTCCCGTGCCCCCGCATTCCCCAAGGCAATGAGCATCGAACATACTTTAGCCGAACGTCGAACAGGACTCGAATGACTATTCGATGCGGTCCGCTGTGCTCCGGCCGCGGCGCGGCGAGTCCGTTGTATACACGCTAAAAGGATCTCGTAGGTGCTCACTCCTTGGAAACGTTGTTGCTGTCCGGCGAGCGCGTTTGAAGAATACGCGACGGAGGAGTCCCTTTCAGGCTCCCCGCAGCTGACTGTCGAGGAACGCCGGAGAACAGAGTAAATATACCTCGCGTACGCTCGCCGGTGAAATTTATCCGAGGGGATTTTTACGGAACCGCGGAGAATAAACTTGATTATTTGTCCCGGCCGTGTACGACCCTTTCCCTCTCGGTCGCTTTCCGTTTCCAGTTAGCCCGAAGAACGCCGAGGCTCCGTCCTTCGGCCACCTCTCGCCGGGCATTGTGCACGCAGAAAGCCCGCGCGCGCATTGTGCCCGGACACAATAATAATTGCGCTAATGATCGCGCTCGAAAAGCGCTTCGTAATCGGCGGGCAGGGACGTTCCAGCCGGCCCCGGTCATCCTTTAAAGCGGGCCCGCGGGAACGGTGGAAGTTTCGGTGTCGTGTACCGGCGTCCCTCGAAAAGTGCAAGTTGCAATCGGTAACAAACGACCCCCGTCGTCGGCGGGTGTTAAAGTATTCATAAACCGTGCGGATTATATCGGGGGAAACGAGAAAGCGGAGGAAAAGGCGGGAGGACGGAAAGGAAAACGGAAAAAAGAATCGCGGATGGAAAAACTCGTTCCGCGGGACTCGACGATCAATTTCGGATCGACAGGGAGAACAATTAGAGACGAATTACCGAAAAAAATGAATCAATCCAGACGCGGCCGAAAATGAAGAGGAGGGGGTAATGAAAGAACGGCCGGGATGAAAGAGACGCGGGGGGGGATCGGAGCCGGGGCGACCTCCGTTGAACCCGTGAGGCTCGTAACACAGGCCGGACCACGTACACGTTAAAGGGATAACGTGGACACGCGTGTGAGAACGGGAACGTACATTCCTAGGACGCGCGCGTTAACGTACATAGGAAAGCGGGTAGGATACGCCACGCGGGGGCACTCTCTTCATTTCCAGGCTGTCACGAGCAGAAGAAGATTCGGCCTGCGTTTGACAGCCCCAGGGTCTGGGTTGGGTGGCGGTGTGCTGCCGCTGCCGCCGCCGCTGCCGCCGCCGCCGCCGCTGCCGGGGTTGGGAGAACTTCGTGCAGGGGCACGTTCGAGGTGGTGGATGTGGATGTGGAGGTTCCAGGCAGAGAAAGAGAAAGGGGAGGAAGGATAGAGGGAAGACGGGACAGAGACAGGCACAGTGGAAAGGGGATCAGTAGGAAGGGGTGGAAGAGAGAAAGAGAGGAAGTTGGCGTGTACCCATGTGCCGGTACCGCCGATTGTACCGTGCTGTACCGTGCTACATCGAGAAACCACCCCTGCCGCTCGTCCTCTATTCCATATAGCCCCCGACCAACCCTCCTCTAGCACACTTTCAAGCTATATTCGTCTCTTCCATAATTTTTTTTTGTCTCTCCGCTTCTCCGCGTATATTTCCCCGGCGTTCTTCCCTTCCATCCTCTATTCTCTTCTTTGTCCATCGCCTCCGATAACCAAGGCGGCCGTGGATCTCTACCGCTTCGTAAATTCAGCGTTTTAATTATTCCGCCGTGTTTTCTTTGTTCCCCGGCAGCGCGAAAGACGGGACGCCGAAGTGGCCAGCCAGGGATAAATGCTGAACGATCGCGACGGGGATTCCGGGACTGCGTTGTTCGGTTCGTCAACGAGGCGACCATGCTGCACGCCAGATGCGAATCTCCCGTGTATTCCTACTTCGGCTTGTAGTTTCGTGTTATGCAACCGTGCATCTCGTTACGGCGACCTTAATATCTCCGACGCGTGTAAGCGTTTCTGCTTCGAAGGTGTTCTCCTAGCTCGAGATCAAGATTTCCTTGTGGAAAGATTTTTCCGTGTAACGTGATCAACGATCGCGCGATAACGTCTGTCGCGTCTTCATTTAATTAGAAGTTTCATGCGCGTCTCTTGCACACGCTGCTACCGTCTGCGCTACGATTATTATACTGTGATATACTACCTAAATTACTGTTCCTAGACGCAGTCGAAAGCGACGCGGATGGGGGTTACGTAACCGTTATTATTCTGTTCACGGAGAAAATTATTTCCAAGGAAAAAGATCGCGAGGACAGAAGTGCGTGTCGCGCGGAGTAGCAAGGTAACCAAGCAATTCGGCGCACCTGGCGCGGAACGGTGTTACGATCGCCATGACGAACTACCGTCGCGCGGATTTTCATATTTCGGGAAATATCGCCGCGCGGGAGGCAATAGTTTCGTCGCGTTCCTCGGTGCCTGGCGGAATGGGGACAGGACGGAGACAGCCGATAGAGGAAGAGCCTGAAATTCGGAGAGGCCGCGGGTACTAGGATGTCGCGCAGTAGGTAGGTACACACGTACCAGCGGAGAGAAGAAGAGAGACGAGGGGACGGAGGAACGCAGATGCAACGACGTCTGCTGTTTAATATCGGAGCCGCACATGGGCACGCTCCGAGACACATTTCAGTAATATTGCAGCCGGGCCAGCTACCGGCGCGAAGAGCGTAGTCGCGCGACTCCCAGTCACACACGCTTTACATATCTCTCGGCGCATTAATATATTCAACACATATGAATATTACAGAGAGGAACGGAAGAAACAAGGTAGATACCGAAAGGAAGGACAGAGGAACGGTGGAAACGGCGAGGAGAGAGAAAGAGAGAGAGAGAGAGAGAGAAACAGAGAAAGAGAGAAAGTGAGATCGCGCTCTCGCGAGCTAAACCATTGTGCCTATCTTCGACTTCATGAAATCTGCAGTCTCTCCTTCTCTTTCGTTCCTCCAACGGCTATCACTGTTATGTATGGCTCCACCTCTCGCTCCTCTCTCGCTCCCCCCGCTATCTCTCATTGTTCCGCGACAGAGCTTTGTGCTTTGTGCCTCCCGCAACTCCGGAACTATTTCCGTGCCTTTGAGTAAGGAACTAATGAATACAGACCGTGGATAGCGGCGGCGGCGGTGGCGGCACGCCTGTGTAGTATATCCCGCGACGTGTATCACGTTTATCGGCCTGTCGCCTTCCTTCTTCGTCTCCTTGCTTCCTTTCCCGCCCGTTCTTTTCCCTCCCTTTTAACTCGCCGTATCGTCACGTGACACCTCGATTGTTCTCGACGTCCTCCATTTCCGCTGCTTCCTATCAGCTCGTCTCGCGCCGCGTTTAATCCCTTCGTTCCGCATCCGTTCTCGATGATCTTCGTGGAAATAATTCGCGCAATGACGGAATTTTGGTGTATGTCGAACGCGGTTGGAAATGATTGTTCTTCGCACCGTCGAGCGGATAAGAATTTTCTTCGTTTCTCCTTTACACGGTCGGGACTCGCGTTTCTACCTGTACCTTCGACAATGCATCACAGCCGAGGTCGTGCACTTTCGTCGAGAGTTTTTCGAACGTGGCGTTTTCTGCCTCCATGGGAACCAATTACTCTCCCACCCCCTCTCGCGAGAATGGCCGCCCCTCTGGGCGATGGTCGTCGGTATGCGACCCGACTGAGTTCCTGTTGCCGAGTGACTGCGTGCACGCGTTAACACGGTCTCGTGCGTGAGTGCACGCGTCGCCGCGACGCTCGCGATCGACACAGCGCATCGAGTCGACGTTCTCTGGGATACTTCGGGTATAATTACTTAAATCATCCGTCGGGAATACTCGGAGCGTCCGCGATCGGAGTTACTCCGGTGAGCGATACTTCGATCCACTATTAAATCCAGGAAAAAAGGAATTTCAATCTTGCCGTGGAACGAAAGATTTCAAATGAAAGCATAAAGACGGTAAAGGAATATCCAGCGCAGTCCGAGGCGCTCTTTCTTTTTATGCGATTGAATTTCTATGAAACGCATTTTACGGCCACCGAGAATGTACTCGATGTTAAATATCAATTAAATAGTTTCCGCGAAACGGCTCGGGTTAGCCAAAAGTCTTCATTTTGTTGCAGTCCGCGTTAAGATTTACGAATGAACGTTACAGATAATCCAATGTATAATTCTCCGTAATATAATCCTCGTGGCCCGATCGTGCAATAGATTCGTAGTTTCCATATAGAACTACATAAAATTCGAGCCGAATGAACGAAATCCAATTAACGGAAGTCCATTAACAAATGACTTCTTCAGAAATTGTATAAAACTACTCTGGAACTTGTTGCGAGACGAACAAAGTCAGACTTATCCTGAGTAAGGTAACCAGCACAGTGGACGAGTATTAGTTCAGTAAGATCACACTTGCCTCGAAGGATTAAAATATAAAATACTTGAAAACACAAGGAAGTCGTTACACCATTCGCCAACGAACCAAAGAATCGTTGCAATGTCTTCACAGAGCACGGATCGCAGAAAATAATGGAAGAGTTGACAAAATGGATTTTCAGAATCTCGTGCTCGATATTAGAATTTCGTCGGTTATTCAGCCATCGAAATAATCGGAAACGTGGAACGTGCGCACGCGAAACGTGTGTCCGGTTCCTCCGCGAAAGGTGGCTGGCTAGGAAACGAGAGGTAGGCGAGACAGGGGGAGAGAAAGAAAGGGACGCATGGGAGCGCGGCCGAAGGCGAGGAAGAAAGAGAGAGAGAGAGAGAGAGAGAGAGTCGAGCCCACGGTGATGGATCGTCCAATCAGTGCCGCGAGATGGAGCACGAGAGAAACGGAAAGGGAACGAAAGAGGGAGAGAATCTTCTCCACCTATGGCATGGTGCGGCGCACGGTCGTGGAGAGGAGAGGAGAGAGGTCACGGTCGGGTCGGTCTCCTGCTAATCGAAGAACACGAGGTGGCCCTGTACCGGCCACGCCGGAGAGGACTTCGCCTCCTTTCGTTTCTTCTTCTTCCCATGGACACCCGGCCTTCCACCGCAAGATTCGATACCCAAACGATGCTCTTCCGGAACGTCGAAGAGTTTTCGACACGAGAAAGAAAAAGAAAAAGGAAAAAAAAAAGCATCGAAAGAATCGTTTCGGTCCCTCCTACGTAGGCGAAGAATAATTACCGCGCCAGAGTGTTTTCGAGTTTGCAATTAAAACGATGGAAGTCCCCCTTTTAAGGGCAGCCAATTACCTCCGGGGATCGATCGCGGAACGAGACAGCGTTTCACGGGATTTTCCTCGACGAATCGCGATGTACCGGTTAGAACGGGTGGAGAGAGAACTGCGGTCGGGAGGGTTGAACTGAAGGGTCGTGGCCCGTGAGCTTGAACATCGTTCAAACCGCCGTGCACAATGGCGGGCGGGTGGGGGCGAGAGAGCCAGGGGTTTTGCGAGGAGATCCTCTTGGAAGCGAGACGAGTGTTCGCGAACGAAACAAAGAGCCGTCGCAATAACGCGGTTCGGGAAAAATCTTCGGATGGTCGGGCGAGGGAGGATGTGGAGGGGGTAGCTCGATCCCGATAGAAAAATTTCATCCGACCAGTGCGGCGCGAGGTTCAGGTGGCCTCGTTGAAAGCAGCCCCGAAGATCAGCGAACAAAGCCAGAAACCCGATGACGATAAATTTCGTGGCGAGGGACAGCACGAAACAGCGGCGCGTTCTTAGCGTTATTGCTTCGCAGAATTCCGATCTCGATATCCGTGCTCCCCCGACAGGCGTTCTCGAAAACGAAAGAGAAGGAACAAGAGAAAGGGGGGAGGAGAAAGAGCGAGCGAGATTCTGCGCCCGTGTGTGGGTGTGTGTTAAAAAAAGACTAAAAAATGCTTTCCTATTGGACGGAAACGACTACGCCACTGGCCGTGGAGAACACTGAAAGAGGGAAAGAGGGTGGAAGAGAAAGAGAGGGCGGTTAACAATGGCCGCCAACCAAAACATCCGATAAATCTAACCGGGCCTGGACCTCAAGCCCCGAGGGGTTTTAAACTCTCTCACCCCAAAACACCGCCGACGCGGGCGCAACCCTTACATTACGCTACACTCGCCGGAAAAGGGAGCCATGCCGTGTGCCATTGCAGGGCTGTGTGGGGAAAAGGGTGGCGAAGGAGGAGAGGGTTAGCCTAGAGCAGCGGTTCCACCGGCCACCGAGGGGATGGGAGGTGATATGCGACCCACGAAAAACCAAACCGAGAGAATTTCGCCGGCTCCCACTCTCGGCCCTCTTTCGTTCCTCCCTCGTGTCCCTTATACTTCTCTCGACCGGTCGACCCTCCGCGCGCGCACGCACCCCCTCACTCCACCTCCTCGTTCCGCCGGAACCATAACGAGATCTGCCGCGAGTGAGCGGTCAAGTAGCTTTTCGACGAAATTTCAACGAATTTGTCTGGTGACCGCGCGGTAATTTATTTCGTCGCGCCCCGTTCGTTGACACTGAAATTCCACCGCGACAGGGATCAGCGCGAAGGGGAGCACGCGAGGGACGAGGTCGCGGGTTTTCGCAGCCGTCATCAAATTTATTTCGGACCAGTTGGAAAAGTTTAAACGATACTTAAGCCTCGACGACGGCGCTTGACCCAATTCCAGGATCCCCAGACAACGCGATAAACGTCCGTTACGATAAACACGGGGAAAAAGAGAAATGGCAACCCGTCGAAATTTCCTCCCGCCCTCGTTCCTTCTGCTTGCCTCCCCCCACCCCCCGGGAGCGAGTCTATTTTCTCGGCGAGGATCGAGGAACGTCTATCGTCGTCAAGATAAACAGAACGATCGGGACTGACGTCAAGAATCTCGTTCGCGGCGGGGAAAAATGTCTGAACGGCGACGGGGAGGGAGGGAATTAGAACGAGGTCGCGAAACAAGTTCGCCCGTGTTTCGGCGCGTCGATTTCGACGGAATCTTGGATTGGGAAACCTTGGAATCCGTTGGACCCATGGAGTTCTGTTTGATCCTTCGATCGCGAGAGACGCGCAAGTATAATTATATCCTTAAACGTATGTCGCGATACGTCAAGACGAGTTCGACGATCCAATACGTTATAATTTTGAAATAAATTTTTCAGAAATCTACTTCTGCGTCTGATGCCACCGGCGAATGGAATCTTACGTATCCCTAACTGACCTCATTGGAATCGAAGGGTCAACGAGACCAAGGGAGAAATTTCCTTTCAATTTCGAGAGGCTCCGCGAGAAACTGAAAATAACAGGGACGAAGGAGCGGCCGAAACGGGCCGCGCGTAATGGATGACCCAACGAAAATATATAGACGAGCAGCATGCAGACGCGTTAATGTCGTCGCCGACGCGGAAACTCGATTTCTAGGCATCGCGACAGCCGACGTATCGGTAGTTGAGCGTCGCCCGGAATCCCAGGATTCCTCGACGCTCGTACATAATCAGCCGACGCGGCGCGAGCTCTCTTCCATCCAGGACCCAACATCTCCTCGCGCAGAGAGGGTTCAGGCGCGCCGCCGTTTCCGCATAGAGGAACGTCGATAGCTTTTAAACTACATGCGCGGTAAACAGGCGCGCGTGCGTCGCCGTCACGGTTTTTCTAACAACCGTCGACGTTTACCCGGCTCGCCTCGAACCGTGAAAATTCAAAGTGCCGGCACTTTCAGCGACGGTTACCAGGAACCTTCGCCATTAGTTTCGCGCCGACGCCTGTTACCGCCGAGATTCTTTACCGTTCTCGCGAGGCTGGCGCAGAAAAAAAAGGAAAAGTAGAAAGGGCGCGCGGACGTTCACCGATAAACGGAACAATGGGCGGGAAAATTCGAACGAGGCAGAGGAGGGACGCGCATAAATTCCGGATCGGAATCGTCGATCGCGGCGGGTCCTATTAACGAACTGCTAGGAAATAGTCGTTATTAATAACCGGCCGTGTCCAGCAACAAAATTTATCCCGCGCATCCGGCCGATCGTTTAATTCAGTCACCGATATCGGTCCACATTCAAAAACGTCCGCGCGGCCGTGGAGAGGGTAGCGGCGAACGCGGACGCGGACGCGTACGCCGGCGAGGGGGAAAGATTATGAACGCATAAATCAAAAATTAGCATTAACGATTCATTATTAACAGTCGGGCTGCGCGGCCGAGATAAAATTTATCCCCCGTTTCCGTATTCCCGATTAATTAATGCGGCCCCGGGACCTTTTTAAAACCAGCATTAACGCACCGCCGCGGAACCGGCCTGACACTTTAACAAATGGAAACTGTAGGAACGGCCGGGAGCCGGAAAAGGAAATGCAGGAGGCGGGATCGATCCTCAGCTGGATAAACATTAGTCCGTTTAAAGTAAATTTCGAATCGAGAACGCCGGCGGAGTGGGAGACGCGGGCGATTCCTCGAAGGCCGAGCTTGAACAAACGAATTAAATATCTATTTGTTCTTGGGACAAGTGTTGCACGCCCGTCGCCGCGGCCGGGCTTCCTTAGAAAATTACGGCCGCCCGAGGAATGGAAGTTTCCGTTTACGATCTAATTCCGTTTACACGAATACAACGGTCTAAAATCGATTACCATCGCGGAAAGAATAGCGGCAACGAGGAGAAGAGGCAAGAGAAAGGAAACAAAGTGTTCAACGGCCATTATTCCGCGTCCAACGAAGAAACTCGTTTATTACTCACACATATGGAATCCGAACGAAACTCGCCGGACGTTTATTCGCTGCTTCCACCGAGAATTTCATCCCGCTCGTCGGGAAGATAATCGAGGCGAGATAACATTTCCTCTCCCGATGAAGAAGCGAATGCTACCGAGACAACGAAGTCGGCTCGAGCGAAACGATATCGCTACATTAAATTCACTTAAGCCGTACGCCAATAAGTGCCATTAAGAATCGATTGGTCAGCTCGAAACTCGAAAAAAACAAAACAAAGAACGAACGTCATTCAAGCAGGCAGGAGAAAAGTACGTTCACTCACAGTCCCGTTCCGCTCACCCTCATCGCTGCGGGGTGAAGAGACGCGCGCATTTACCTGCGAGTGAGCGTGCCTTGTTTTAAAGAGCGCGCCGAAAACGCATTACTATTATTAAAAGGGAAGCCGCGGGGCGGAGAGAAAAAGCCGAAAAGGAAGTAGAACGTTTCTCGGGAGAGCTGCGCTCCACCTTCCTCTCTCTCTTTGCGGATGCGTGGTCTCGCGGCGGCTCACGGTCCGTGGGCGGAAGGAAGAGGGTCCGTCGGTCGCGGGAGAGGAGAGGGCCGAGGAGGACGTGGCAGCGGGGAGAGGGACAGACAGGTCGGGTCCGAGAGAGAGTAACCCGCGGCTGCCATGGTTACCGTCGCATTCCCGCCTCGCCTCGTTGCCATGGCGACCGCTCCTCTCCTCTCGCTCTTTCACCTTGCTTCGCCCTCCGTTCGTCTCCTTCGTCCTCCCGGGCGCACACGCGCGCGCGTCCCTTTTCCTCCGAGCGTTCCGCCGACTCCCTCTCGCGTGCACACGCTCGTCCCCTTTCTCTCGCTCGCACTCGCGAGGCTAACCGTCCCCCCACCCTCCCGGAGTTTTCTCCTCTAGCGCTTCAACACGGCCCGAGCTCTTCTCCTCTGCCTCTCTGGCATTCGCTCATATTCCCTCCGTTCCTTCGAGCGATGAGGAAGAGGGCGCACGGAGAGCGCGAGAGGAACGCGCGCCACGTACAGGGAGGAAAGAGGGACGGAAGGAAGCGCATGCGCGCGGCGGTACGGCGTCTTCGGCTGCGCGAGAAAGAGAGGGAACGAAGAGAAGAGAAGCGAAGCGAAGCACGGGAACGTCTCTCGGAGAATCGTTCGATTAGTTATCGACTGAAAGTGATTTACGTCCTCTTATCGGCGAGCTCCTTGGCGGCCGCGTAATTTAATTAAGGGAGAAACCGAGGATAGACAGGACGCCGCGGATCGTTTCCGCGATTAGATGATCACCGACGCGCGACCTTGCCGATGCTACGTGCTAACCGCGGAACGAAGAAGGAACCTTCGAAAATTCGAAGCTAGTTTCCGAGGAGGATATCGCCGATATACAACCCTTCCACGCTAGTCCTCCATTTTTCCCTCTTTTTTCAAGTTTGACATCCGCCGCGCGAATAATCGCGGAATAACCTTGCGAGGACGGGATAGGTGGGGCGCGAGTGCGCCGCGATAGACAGGCGGAGGTGTAAGCGGCTTGTTTTATAAGCCCCGATTCTGATTGGCCGTCGCGTCACCCGATATCAATATTTATTCAACGCGACGAATGCCCGAGGCACGATTAAAACTTGTTTATGCCGCGAACGATCGCGCTCCTCCCACCGGGAGCACGCACGTCCGTACCGCGAGAAGTGCGTGCTCGTTCCTTTCCTTTCCTATCCCCGCTCCCCGCTTCGATCGCGCGGGCTACCGCGATCGAGCCCTCGCATCGATTAAACCGCGCGATCGAAGGGGCGCGACAATCGGCGAACTTCGGCCGCGATTAATGCGAGAACTCCGAGCACCGGGACACGGTTAAACAGCCGGGGCGTCCCGTTTAATTAAGGATAACGTACGACTCGGGGCGAAATTTCCGTGGCGGTTCGCCGGCCATATTTCCCGAAGATATTCAATTTGGAAGGGCGGCGAAAGTTCCGAAAGTGTAGCTTTCGGGCGAGAGAGGAAAGTTACTAGTTGAGACTTACCGGGGCTACCGAGGAAGACGGAAGAGTAAAGAACGCCACGACGCGCCTCGCTCGCCGCTCGCTGCGCGTCCGGCGGTGAACTCCATTCCCTACGCGGACACCATTTACCTGAAGCAGAAAAGAAAAAAAATCGGTTCACCACGGTTAATCACGAATCGATCGTACGTACACGTTGCGCAACCCGCGAACGATGGTCATTATTGTTCGGTGGTGATGCGCGGCTGGCCGTGCGGCGAGCGAGTCGAGACGATCGTGTTTGCGTGCGTCAAGTTGCAAACGTGTACTCTTGAAACTTTTCGTTTGCGAAGATTCATGTCATGGTCGAGAATTTTTCATGTTAAGATAGTACAGCAAGTGGTATTTTTTTTTAACTATGGACAATCGGTGGCGTCATGGTTTAAAAATAATGTGTCGCCGCATGCAGATGACCGTTTATCGTCCTGAGTTAATTGAAAATAGCAGTTGACTTATCGTGAACATGCAAATACGATGCGAGGCTAATGTTCACCCCTATACAGTGCAATAAACGGCGCATACATTTCTCCGAAGTGTGTAACAATGGTTGGCGAACACAATAATTCAACAATTTGTAAACAGAATTCATCAAAAACTTAACATGTAAAGTAAAGTGGAACGATCTAATCACATGGATCGGCTGAAGGAGTACTCGTCGGATCGTCGGCTAATGCGGAAGTATAAATTCGTAGGGAAAGGAGGAACCATAAGCTCACCAATAACCCGGATCCGGTCACCGATGGAAAAATGAATGATTCCACGGAAAATTCCGCCGCGGAACAGTTATTACGAGTACGCCGCTGCCCGAAGGAGCGCGCGTGTGTGTGTGTATGCACCGAAAGAATGCAGAAATGGCCGATACAAAGGAAGCAAAGAATTCGTGATCGTTTGCATCACGACTTCGACCGGGAGATCCTATCGCGTGCTGCTCCATATATATCCCGTTACTTCTTTCCTTCTTTTTCGCCGTGCCGGACGACGGCCAGCATGCGATCTCACCCCGCGCGCCGCCGCGCTCGTTCGACCAAGAATAATCGTGCAATTATAATAATTAGATAAACGTGCGAGGAGCTTGTTGCGTTAAGAGCCGGCACTCGTTCAACCGTGTACACCGCCTACCGTATAGAAACCTATCGGCGGATACGGATCCGGAGCGGGCTCGACGATGCTTGGATTATATTTCTCAATTAAACGTGATTAATATTGGCATTGGCAACATTCGCGACTAATTCGGTGAGAGCCGAGAAGGATGATATACAGCGACGGAGGGAGGGTGATTTTAATTTGGCGTTTCTATGTGTACAAGTATTCTCATTTATTAATTGTACACTGTACTTTCTATCGTGACGATAACGATGATCTATTCTAGAATGCTCATTCACCGAAGAATCCTTAAGAAAATAAAATATTTCTCACTGTGTACAAAAATGAAGTGTAGCAAAGTTATCGTATTCCTGTATAGCTTGACGCTGAAACATTCTTTCATCCGTCACCCTATATAAACAACGAATATGGAAATATATCGCTACCAGCGTAACAATCCAACGGCACAAGTACAAATGCATAGAGAGAAGAGGGAGCGAATGGAAGGAAAAAATAAATGAGCTGCGACCCGATTAACGCTGCAGCGACGAGACTGATTTATAAGACCGACAGGCAGTCCCGTGTAGCCGAGGTATTGCAATTTTCCGGATGCGAAAATAGGAAAGGTATCTACTTTATTTCCAGGAAGATCCCGGCTGAATGAGGATACACGGTAAGAAAGGGTGGCACCGGGGGATAAGAGTAAGCCGCGGAGCGAAGTAATTTCACACGAGAGAGTAGGGTCTCGCCGGTCTAGCGGCGGAGGATCCGCCGGAGCTCTATAGCCTTATCTTGGAACTATGGCGACCATCCCCCCGGCGAAAATTATATTCTTGAAAAGCGGAAGATTGCTTCCTCGCTCGGTGGCGACTAGACGCGTCGCCATATTGGCTGTTCGCCGTTGGAACGGCACACGCAGCCAGAAACGTCCAACGTTCCGCGATCTGTGGTCCTTAATTAATTAGAAAATTGGAATTCAACGTCTATGCCGTTGTCAAAGAGGATGCTCGTCGGCAAAGAACGTTGCCGGAACGGAGATTTAATGCAAGGCTAATGGATTTGAAAACGCTGATCACGCTCCGAGGCACGACGCGAAGGGCACGTTTAACTCCACGGTTACGGTTAGTCGCGTTAATTTGTGGTTCCACCAAATGACAGGGCTGGGCCAGCGATTCGAAGGCGATAGTTAGGTACGCGGCTTCGAGGGACAGCTGGAGGCGCATTGAGAATAGATTTCGAGCGGGTGCTCTCAAAACGTCGAATTCTGTTTACGTTTTTTCGAATCTTTTATATGTTATGAAATCATTGAACGTATACATTAATCGATTCAACTGTGACATTCGTATTATAAAGAATACGCAGTTCTTTCTAGGAGATGAAATTTTAACATCTTACAACTTCAGAATACTCCCATCGTCTCAAGCATCCTTGACAAACGCGAACAAATCCTTTTTCAGATTAATTCTTGAAATGGTCCAAGATCGTTCTTAGCCCGAAGTACTCCGTAAGCGAGCAGATTAGTTGCCCGAGGAATTTTTGAAGATACAGCGCGACTCGCGTAATATTTCAGAATAACGGACGGAAATGAAAGGAAGACCAGACACTGACGATCGCGAGCACGATCACAAAGCTCCAAGGAAGCGATGATCGTTTCGATGTTCCCGGTGCCATTCTATCCAGGAGCGAGTGGTGGCGAGAGCAAGCGATACGTCAGGATTATTCGAAGTCGCTCGGTTCCGTGGCAGAGCCATTAGACATGAGTCACAACTGTTCCACGACGAAACGGGACCTCCGGATACCTGTAGGATCTCGGAGCGGAGGTGGAGTCGGCCGGCAAGAAATTTATAGCCGCTAAGAGACAGGGTGTAATCATACGCGTCACCCCGTCAACCCCATAACCGTGATTTATCGTGGGAATTTCGAAAGACGTCCAAGAATGCCTTTCATGTCCACGCTCGGATGCCGCGGATTCCCGGGCGGACCCGTTGCTTTCCGCGAAGGAAACGTCTCGCGCGCGCCGACCCTCTCTCCTGTCACGCCGTTTCTTTTTTCCACGTTCATTTTTTCGCTCCGCGTCCAGCGCGATTATTACGACGCGAGCCGCGAGTACGGACGTTAATTGAACGCTGCGCGGAACGCTCGGCGGGTAACGAACGCGCCGCGCGAGCCGCGGCCGTGTAATTGAATTCGAGGAAACTCCTGGCGGAGAGGATAGGAGAGCGACGATCCGAATTCATTGAGGCGCTCGAACCGCGTCATGAATTATTCCGCCCCTGAAACTTTAATCACGGCCGATTCCGTGTTCTGAGGAGAGCAATCGTCGCATCTGGAAACGAGCGCGAGTCGGCCGTCGCCGCTGCTCCGGAGACAAAGACGGAGCGCGATAAAGGGGTGGGGGGAAGGGGCGGGAGGTGGAGGGAGATGGGAGCGGAGGATTCGTTAAGTGGCATCAAGTGAGACGTCTCTTTTGAACGATCGCTCTCTCGGCTAAATTGCGGGTTAACTTCGGGGCTCGTGTGTTAGCGACAGTCATGCCACGCGGCCGAGTCATGTAGCAGATGAAACCAGAGAGGAGGACGAGAAGGATCTGGGATCGGGCGCGAGGAATCGGGTCGCCGGACGATTCGGCGTCCGCGTCATCCGAACCGTGGACGAACCCGAGACCCCGGAGAGCTCGATACGCACGCGACCGTGCCCCGTACCGGCCGCCGGTTTATTTTTACGGATTACCATGGCCCGACGATTGTAAATTGGCACGTAATTCGAGCGGCGGATCGGTATCGGACTGATTCACTCGCATCAGCGGCCGTCTTGGTTACGGTTCGTTGAACCGTTACGCATAGTTGGTCCCTCGAATATTCTCAATTGCAATTCCCCGCGGTTTCATATAGCCGGCCGCGACCTCTTCAATCTCTTCGTTTCGCAGCCATCGGTTTTGGAATTCGCTGGTGATACTCCGCGTCCGTTAATTGACCCTGGATTTAATCCTCCGGGCCAGTGATCCGAGGATCAGGGATTCCAAGACGAAGATATTTCGATGTTAGCTTCGTTGGATTCTAGGTGAACGTTCGACGAATGTGCGCGAGTTTCGATAAGGATCTGGAAGATCGTGACGTAGTCGAGAGATTTTCGGCGTGAAATGACGCAGACCTGGTTACATCCCGGATATAGATACATTCCCAATAACCCCATCGTATTAGGGTTGCGTCCTCGGTATAAATAAATCAATATAACCCGCTTCCACCCTTAGACGCCGCCCTCTTTCGCCGTAAGAAAGTGACGTATGAGACTCGTATCCTCGGCACGGGGGTTGGAGGAGGCCACCCTGTTATTTCACAGTTAGGCTCGTTCCAACCCCTCCTACTCGGCACCTTCAACCTCCTTCCACGCCGGCATCTTCTCTATCCAGACCGACCTCCGGCCCCAGTCCCGCTTCCAGACGCGCACGAGTCCCTCGGGAAGCTTTTGTCCTCGAGCTGTAAGCGACTTCCTGACAGGCCAAGTTTGCACCTGCTCTCCTTCTGCCGTCGCTTGTATCTCTCTCTCCGTTCGTTTCTTTCCGCCCTCCTCTGCTTCTCCGTTTCGTCTCTCCGTTGCTCCTTTCTCTACTAACCTCCGTCTAACCTTAACTTTTCAGCCGGTACCACCCACCGGCAGGAAATTTATTCGAGATGGGTATCCTCGATCTTTCTGTCCCCCTCTCCGAGAGTAATCCGCAGGCCAACGGATGGACCGAGGGTATGGAGCGTTACGGTGCTTGAAATTATTTCCATCGGTGACTCTTGCCGCGAACGTTTCTGCGCTCGTTTCAATCGTGCCGGGAGAACGGCAAATTTTCGCTGAAGAGATTTTCTTACCGATGAATTTCCTTCGAGTCCTCAACTCTTACTAACCGGGAAACTGAGAAATGTATATTTTAGAAAGAGAATGTATACTCAAGCGAGAAAGAACCGTTTTTATCTAGCCAGTCGAAGTGGGTAATGAATATCTAGACCGCGAACAACGTAGCAAACGCAGCCAAGCGTTGTCATAAAATTGTATCCCACCTGAAGATGCAATCTCAACGAAAAAATGGGGAACAGAGATTGCCGCAACGTTCCGCGCGAATCTCGGCGTACATCGCTTCCATTTTCCGCTCGCGGTGTCTTTCTCGACGGGGGGGTAAGGAGGATGGCTTGCGGCCCGTTCGCAGATGTTCGAGACGCCGGGTGATTAATGACGCCCGATAAACGTAATTTGTTGCAGGCCGCGGACTCGTCGTCTCCCGGCTCGTCTTTCGCATTCAAATTGATAAACAGGACGCAGTTTGTAATGGCCGGTGGGTTGCGGTGTTACGGGACAGCCGGCTGTCGGATGAGCCGGACGACTTCACTGACCGGCCGGCATAGTAATTAATTTTAAGCAGCACGCCGCGCGATTTTCGCTATCTCGCCGGGCACGGTCTTCATCTTGCGTTCCTCCTCGCGTGGCCGTGGTGATCGCACGAAGACACCCTCGCGGACGACCGTCCGCTGTGTCCGCACCGCGCCGGGGGTTAACGATCGTTCGCGTCGCTTCCTTCTTTCCTCGGGTCTCGCAGTGGCCGGGTGATAATTCAATTAGCAGGCGTGAGCCTCTCGGCACGAAACGATCGGCGTAAGTCGCGCCGCCGGTAGAGAAGCCAGGGAACCGTGCGGAATCCCGCCACGGTTCTCTTCTCGCCGGCTCGTAAAAGTTGTAATCGCGCCGGATCTAGAGCAAACGCAACGTCGAAAAAGACAACGGCGCTGGGGCGGGACGGGACGGGACGGGACGGGTCGAGACGAGCCGAGAACGGGGACGGCGTAAACGAGGCAGTTAACTGCCGCGAAATGAAAACGCAAACGCGGCCGATAGGACGGCGATAGGCGCGACACGCGCGCCGAACCAAACGGACGTTATTAAGAGGAATAAAGATAAGCCCTGGGATGGAACGGGCCGAGTTGGGCCGGGTTTGCTGGGCCGATTCGGTTCGGCTACGTAGGCGCGTTAGGTGCCGCGCTCGCACGTAGGCGCGGCTGACTAACGCTGGAACGGGCCACGGCTCGGCGTGTCGCGCGAACCCGCGATTACCATTAAACGCGTAATGGAAACGGGCCCGAAGGAACCTGGTCACCATGCCGATAAGATCGAACGGAGGTGTTAACGTAACTCAACGGCGACAGGTGAGAGCACCGGGCTTCGATGTTGCCCGGGCTGCTACAACGCCGCTGCTTCCGCGACTTCCTCCATAAAACGCAAATCCACAATTAACACTCTTCCCAGCGGCGGCGCTCGAATTTACATTGGCACTTAGCACCGATCCTGGCCCGATACGTTCGGCCGCGTTTTAGCAGGACATCGCGGTGGTGACCCGTTTCGTGAACTTTCGAGCGACTTGGAGCGTGTACGAGAGAGCACGGCTCGATAGGAATGAATAGGCGTTGCGCGATGTTCCGTTGCATTTCGGAATTTGACGCGGAATAATCGATGAGAGGTGTCTTGATCGATCGAGTTTCGTCGATGGATATGTGTTTGATCTTATGAAGGATTGAAGTGATTACGGTTAGGAGAAATGTAGACGAACCGTGGATGAAGACATTAGACCTGCTAGTCAGTTCTTTAAACGAACATTCGTAGAAGAAACAAATGTACACTCGTTTGATCCTGCTAAAGTAACGATGTGTATTACAGATGGCCAATTTTGAAAATTATCGTTCCTTCGAGTATAATACGCTTCCGTTCAAGCCGTCCCGAACGAAGAAAAGGCACTAACACGCGTACTCCAGATTTCACGGTATTTCTGAAACAAAAACGTTCCACGCGAACGTCTGATCCCATGTATCTCGTGCAAGAAACCTCGTCCTTCGGTTCCTAAATTCGGTTGCTCTCGGGCTGACCACCTACCCGGTAGACACCACGCGGATACTATTCCAGTATCTCGCAGCAAGGAGGAATCGCGTTGTACGCGGCGGTCGGCCGCGATTGTAACAATAAACGAAACGGTTGAGTTATCGTCGCGCCGACGGAAGAAAACAGGCCGAGGGAAATTCTCGTGGAATCCGCGAGACGCTTTCGTATCCTATCCCCGTATTCGAGTCCGATTGTTCGTCGAGTTATAAACGTGGCCGAGAGTGCTGGAGGCCGTTTGATCGATGGCAGCCAAAAGCCGGTCGGCGGCGTGGGGCGGGACGGGAAGGGGAGGGCGAGGAAAATGGTAGCTAGGGGCGCGCGAGACTGTAGCAGGGACGGTGGTTCGAACGGAACATAGAAGGCGGACGGTGGAGGCGGTGGTTTGGGGGAGGTGGTCAGGAATCACAGAGTGACGTCAGCCCGTGACTCGTGACACGCGCTGGTTTAATTAGCGCTACAATGCCGAATTCGTGTGCATGTGCAACCAGAAGGTGGAAACGGAGGACGTTGAAATCGGACGGTGGAGGACGCAAAGCCCGAGCAAACCACCACCGTGTTCCCTGTTCCCTGGCCACGATTCTCTCCTCTCTTTCTGGCATTCTGCCTGCCGACCTACGACCCGCCCCCGGTCCCCGGGACCACGTTCTCCGAATTACCGGTCCCGTCGCTGCAACACCGGTGCACTTAGCGTAAATTCAGGGCGAATCGACGGCGCTTGACGTCCCCTTTCCCAGACCCCTCAATTTCTCTGCCCCACCGAGCGATGCAGCCCTCTCTCACTCTCTCTCTCTCTCTCCTTCCCGCCGACGCGCGGCCACCGAGAGCCGGATCGCGTCTATATCCCTGCTCGTGTACCGATCGTCGAGGCGCTTTCCTCTGGCCGGGGCCTGGAATTAATGTTACGTGGAAACGGAGCCGGGGAATAATTTGTGACGAACGCGGGAGTACACCTCCCCCGATACTTTTACGAAGCTTTTACGCGCGTGCAAGCTCGACCCGGGAATGTTGATCTTTTCGAGAACCGATTGAACCTTCGGGAACTCGATCGTTCCTTGGACTAGCGAAACGAGGAGGAGAGAAGCTTCGATCAGAATAATTCGTAATTTCGCACTATCTGTAGACCTGTTCAATTATGAAGTTAATAGTAGGTTGTATCTTATATTCTTGGTTTATTTTGATTTCGTATCGAACGGTGTATCCTGGATGGCGTATACGATCATTGACAGGATTCGGATAAGAAGAGTGCAGAAACTAATTCCCGATAGTCGAGAGATGCGACGGATTCAGAGGACAGAGGTTTCTCATCAAACGACCGTGGCGCTCGCAGGCTGACGGGTCTGCGAGCTGAGGCGAGCATATGTCCTCGGCCAGCGCGACACACGGGCGAGATAGCGGAGTTTTAAAATGTTGCGGCAGGTCGGGAGGACTAAATGATGATAAACTATCTCGCCCGTCTCTGCAGGCTGACCCTGCACGGCTGGCTTGAATTACAGCCAAAAAAATAAAACCGCGAACCGCCCCGCGAACAAGTAAAACACATCAACCTGGCCAAGACGCGCGGCGCTCGAGATCGTTTCCAGTTTTCGGAATTCTAGGCAACCGCGGAGATTAACGTGCCTATTAAGCTCGCGCATAATTATCCGCGCGATAACTGAACACTTATTCCGCCGCGATTAATTTAATTTTTCAAAGTTGACAGTTTCGAGCGCGCTGAAGCGATCGTTATTAACTTTCGTCCTAATCACGCCCGTTACTTTTCCTCTGCATGGCCTGCTCGAATTTGCTCACACCACTGCCTGCCGCGCAGCCAACCTCCCTCCCCCCTCCCTCCTACCGGATTATTAATTCCCTCGTTAAAATCCGACCCGCGGCGTCGCCACGGTTTGTTATTTACGAACGAAAATTGTAAATACGAGCGAGCCGGCGGGCGTATCGACGCGCGACCACTCCCGCGGCCACGAGCAATTAATAATCGCATCGGAGCTAATTAAATCCGGAAAACATGCAAATGCGCTGTGTTTATATTTCAAAGGGACGACCGATCGGTCGCGACCGGGGATGACGAAAGGGGGCGAGGCCGGCGGGGGGTGACAGCGCGCCGCCGATCGAAAGGGACCGAACCGCCCCGGGGAATCGGTTACAAATTGCACGTAAAAATGCATAAAACACGATTATGATCAATTAATCATATTTTTACGAGCCGAGGATCGCGGTGTGTAGGCAACCAGCAAAGCGCGTCCGAAGGAAATTAGTGATCTATGCGCGAATTGTGCGACTTGATACGTTTATGGCGCATAAAAGTCTTCAAATAATTACAAAATGAAGAATCTAATGGAGTTAATCGCTTCATTTTACAGTCGTCGACAACATTAAGTGGACGTTACAAGATAATGATTCAAAACATGGAAACAAAGCAATTGTTTCAAAACTGTAAAACAGAAGTTCTCGAATGGTCTCTAAGAATTCAGACATGAATCCGGTAAAAAATTTCTGGAATATATTGACTACAGAAATTCGTTTAGAGAAACGTAAGAATAAAAAAATCTTTCTGAGAGAATTACAGTTGAAAATTCAATAAATTGACAAGAACTACTTAGAAAAACTTGCTGAAAGAAAAACAAATGCTAGCGATTATAAAAGCCAAAGGTTCCAATACCAAATATTAATTACTGAATGTTTATGTGTATATAAAGTGTGCACTTAATTTTGTCCACGATTGTATTTCCAATTTACTGGAACCTCTCCATTAAAACAAATATAATTCTATTTTGTTTTAATTCCTCTCGAATTTCATAGAATTCCGCCATTCACGAGGATTACGTTCTGTTTTATGAAGATATCCAAGATGGCCGATCTCGTGTGAGTAATATTTCCATTATTAATGAAACCTGAGTTCAGTATACGCTGATTGCAAATATCTTCCGCAGAAAACATTCAAATCGCCCCGTTCTACAAATTAGCTCCTATATTTAAAAAACATATCAATCAGATATTTAAAATTAGTTACTAAAGTATTCGGTACTAACGCTAGAGTAACCTATAAATCCTATATAATTTTATTACTCAATAAAATATATACCCCCTGTATTCCCGTTCATCGCAGTGATCAAATAAATAAAATCTGCAGTACACTATACAAGAATAAAAATCTAATCACGGTCCACAATACAAATTTCTCTCCAATTCAAGTGATACCAAAGGTTAACTATCCTCGAGATGAATGGCGTCTCCTAGACTTCATTCACGTACGGGTTCCATTCTTTTCAAAACAATTGAAGTAACGAACATTCAAGTAGCAAAATAATATACCTAGAATCTGGACCAGGACGAGTGGCTTTAGCTTGCAAAGTTTCAGTGGGACGAAGCAGCAGGAACATTATCAACACAGAACAAAATATAATTTTTTCTTTCCACTTCGCCTCGCAGCCAGCAGCGGTTCAAACGCGCCTTGCTCGTGCTGCCCCCTGCTGGCCAACGCGGTAACCATGGACTGATCCAGCCGGAGCGCCGCGTACCGGCGACATGTCGAACTACCGCGGTCCTCTCGCGATATTTCCTCCCGGCGATTATTCTATCGCCGATGATAGCGGTACGGGTCCGAGGAAGGGCGGGATCGTTCGAACCGCAAAAATCTCGGAAAACGCGATCGAACGGGGTTGGAATAGATGGGAAAAGAAACAAGGGACGCGGTAAGATCGCGGCGAACTCGTGCAACCCGCTCGGTTTTTTCTGCTGGCCGAGGTAATTGCGTCGTTAAGAGCGAGGCAATTAAGACGCAAGAAATCAAGCAACAATCACCTTTACGGGACTGCCGTTTTGCCACGGTGTATTGATCCACGACGCTGCGGGCGGAAAGGAACGGTCGGGCTAGGCCGGGGGGAGAGGTGGGGTGGTCTAAGGAAAAAGGCAGAAGAGAGAAAAGAACGAACAGGCGAACGGAACGAAAAAGAAAGATGCGGAAACTAGAAGCCCGGTAAAAAGGCGACCAGGGTATTTCCCGTGGATCGAGATCTCGAACCGTGTTTCCCGTTCGGGTGAATTTACCCTGCGTTCAGGCGGGCCGGATGAGTATGCAACGGTCAAAGTCGCGGACGGATAAGTATCTAGCGGAAAAGTCTGTTCGAAATCGTGGACGAGGTCCGGGCAAGACGGTACTCAATTTCCGGCATGGTGACCCGATCGTTTTATCGGCAGACGTTCTCATTGGGACATTGACAGCTTATCGTTTCGAGGAGAAATCGATTACCAGGGATTGTGAACGATAGCTGGACGCTAGGGAAGGTTGACAGGATGTTTCCGAGGCGTCTTATGCGTCGTTGAATTGCCGACGATTCAATTCCCGTTGAACTATTTGCGTATGAATTTTTAATCGGCTCGGGCGTCCCCGTGACACAAGTATCCGAGGCAGCGGCCTAATGTTCTAGAGCGGATATTACGAAAAAAGCGGTCGACCTGTGTCGAGGATGCGGCTCAAAGCGGCCGCGTCGTCAAAGGGAAAGACTACCATTCAAGGTAGCACCGTCGGCCATAAAAAGTGTATATCGAGGCGGGTGCATAAGGTGCATGCACGGTCCGCAAGGTATTACACACTGTGTGTGTAGCGTGCATTGGCAGGTAAGCGGCCAGAACCGGTGGGGAGGGTAAACACGGTGGAGAGAGGGGGAACAGGGTGGAAGAAGGGAGACGGAGCGAGAGGTGGGTGCACCACGACGGACATGGCGGCGCAGCGGCGAATCAAACGATATCGGGCTTCTGGATTAATTTATGCACCGTGGCTTGTTAAAACGCGAGACACAAAGGCCTCGCCGACGCTGCATTCTTACGGCTCACCCCGTTAGGCCCACCCGCCAATCAATTCGCCTGGGTCGGTGCGCTCTCGTGTATTTATTCGCGCGTAATAGCGTTTAAGCTTCGCGGACCCGAACCCGCCGAGCGTTTTCTTTATACAGACGTTATCGGAACGGGATCGAATATAATCACGTATAATCTGTCAGCCGGCATAAATAGATTGTCCAACGAAACGTTTCTCGCGTTCCGTAATACCGGGCCGAGCGAGCCGGAGAGCTAAGAATCGTTTATCGTTGCTGCAACAAACTTAACGAACCAACCGGAAGCAAGTTACACGCGACGTCTATCAGCGCCGCGTGGACGGTAAGTCGGACCGCGAGCATTTCGTTGCAACGCGACAATTTTTAACTACGCGCCACTTTTTCCACGGCCCAGAAAACCTCGAACGCTATTTACTCCCGACAGGTCGGGGCCAACTGCAAATAGTTCGGCCGCTCTATCACTGTTGCGCGGTATCTTCGGTCTTGATCCTGGTGTACCGGAACTCACGGGGATTCTTCCACGTCCATTTTCCTCCGATCTAAAAAGCGCCACGGGATTTTTACCGGTCTTCTTTCTTCCGCTACAGGCGGGCGAAAAAGGCAAAGAAACAGAAGGGAAGAGACAGAGAGAGAGAGAGAGAGAGAGAGAGAGAGAGAGAAGGAATTCAGACTTCCCCGCGTATCTACCACGGCATTAATTACTTTCGTGGCAGAAAGGATCCAGAACGATATCGCCGCGACGACGATACCGGTCGCGCCATCCGGCCAGCCCGCTGTTCCAACATCTCCCTCCCTCCCGCCGCCATCTGCTTTCTTTCAGTCCGATTTCTCCGGTTACTCTCTCTTTCCCGAGGCCGGGATGCAATTTACCAAATTGTTGTTAAATCCCTCGGGCGGCACGACGGCGGAAGAAGAGGAAAGCGCGGCGGCGGAGGAGAAAGAAAACAGCGGCACAAAGAGAGAGAAAGAGAGAGAGAAAGAGAGAGTGAGAGAGAGTAAGTGAAAGAAGAAGAGGAGGAGTGGCGGAGGGACGAGGCCGGCGGCAGCCATGGCGTCAGCTGTTTTGTCCCGGGGGCTCTCCCCCTTCCCTCGCCGCCGTTTCTTTATGTTTCTTTGCCCGGAAGCCTCGTCCCGATATCGCCCCCGATACACCGCTTGCGCCCGTTTTCTACCCGAATAGCTATACACGCGGCACGTATATACGTATATATATATATATATATATTTATATATATATATATATCGTCGAACATGTCCAGGAGGAGGGGATGAACGCCACGGATCGTCGAGCGTATGCTGCAGCCCCCCCGAGTGCGCGAAGAGAAAAACGCGGCGGACCGATTTCCCCGAGAAATATCCCGCTCGAAAATACAACACCGCCTCCGACCGCTTTACGATCAGCCGTTTCTGGCTAATAAATTCCGCGCGGCGCACAATTATCGATAGAAAGTTATATCGCGCGGCGCAGCGGCAGCGGATTCCCGATCGGCGGAGAAATATGTGGGTCAGAAAATGGTAGCAGATTGGCGGCAGCAGAAGGAATTTGCGACAATGTTGCCCCGTCGAATTCGCGGTGAAACGGGATGCGTGGTTCCGTGAAAACAGGGATCGGAGCACGTCACGTGGGCGGACACGGCGCGTTAAGTCGCGCGTCTACTATCAGCGAGCGCGACGCGACAGGCGCGGCCCGATAACGGCGCCGACAATAATTGCGAATCGCGGCCGGTGACCGTGCGCCGCGCGTCGATCAAGATCCGAATAATATGGCCGGCGGACGTTCGCGCGCGCGGCGACCGTTCCCCATTACGTAACGGACGATAAACGATCGCGTTAAGCGGCCCGGGATCGCTCTTCCCGCGTGCAGACGCTGACCGATCGTATAATTCGACGTCCCGCCACGGCCGAGCGTAACGTGCCGTCTCGACGGCACTCGAAACGTCGATAAACGGGGGCGAATTATCTTCCGGCCGCTCGGACGGAAAATCCGAAACCGTCTCGCGGCGGGCCACGCGTGCTCCACGGTGAAGGGGGAAAAAAAAGCGCGCCGGCGGTGGAAGAGCTAAGAAAAGCCTTCCTTTGATCCGTATAATCTGGATCGCGATTAAAACGTGAAAATACCAGCATTAAGGTGGAAACGTCGGATCGTCTAGCCGGTTGAAAAGGGTGGAGACGAGCCGGGGTTGCACGGGGCAGGCGGCAGAGGGAGAGAGCAAGGGCGAAGACGGAGAGGGGGTCAGGCCGGGTAACAGTAACGACGTCGACAGGGTTGCGCGGAGGGAAACTCCCGTCGGAGTCTCCTCCGGCAGCGAAGAGGGATGGAAACGGGAATACGATTGGTTTGTGAGGGTCGCCATTCACGGGGGTCGCCGCGGTGCCGTTTGGAGTCTGCGCTCTTCCTTGATCCTGCGAGAAGCGTTTCGCTCGTTTCAGCCGAGAGACACGAGGAGAAAGGGGACGGGGCGCGGAGGAAACGCGGGGGTGGTGGAAGATTCTCTCTGCGAGGCGCACAGAGACGAAGTGAACAGACGGAGAGAAAGGGACACGGAGCGCAGGCGATGGAGAGAGAAGGCCTGACGCGGGAACGGGAGCAAAGGAAGTGGGAAGAGGAGAGAACGAGCCGGGTCGGTGGACCAACCGGCGCAGCTTGACGGACGTCGCGACGCCCTACGTCACCTTTATCGCCGACGCCCTTCTCCGCCACCTTCTTACTTCTTCTTGCTACCTTTAAATGGCAGAAGGAAACGATAACACGCTTTCCGATCGGTTGAGTCCGAGAGGAAAGGAGACCGGCGAAGAGAGACGGAGCGGTTCGTTTTGTTATCGGTCGCGAAAATGCGAACAGGAATATGCAAAGGGGCAGGCGCGAGGAAGCGAAGGGGAGGCATCCCGGAGCGCGTCTGGACGCTTTGTTGCCCGGAATTACGATCACAATGTCGGGAACGCTGTTACGAATTCTTTTTATTGCTCGTTACTCTAGGTGCAAGGACTTCCCGTAGGTCGGTCACGCTCCCGGCAGAGGGTCGACGCCGTGACGCTACACTTAAGACGTTATTTATGGCGCCGTTTCGCCGCTAACGTTTCAGTTGAGGCAGGTCGGGACGATAGTCGCCGGCTCGATATGTTTATGAGGATGCCTGCCGACGGAGGGCTACGGAATATTACCGGATCGAACGTCGATCGGAGAACGTCGATGAGGAGACAGTACACCCGAGTGATATTCGTAGATTGAGCGACAGTCTTCGAGACCCCTGGAAACAACGGAAACAAACGAATTCCGTTGGACTTTCCCACGGAGCGTCTATGGATTTCCTCGGTACGGCACAAAAACGCGGAAAGTGTCGCGACAAGCTTGAATTAAGCGCTCGCGTACGCGTGTACGCATACAACGCTCGTTACCCTTCGTTTAATTAACCATCGTTCAATCCTCGGTGCAGGGAACAAAGAGGCATCGAATCTCTCGGCTCGTTCCGGCGGAACTCTCACGAGGTGCCACGTGATTCGCTTAGCCCTGGCCGTCGCGGCGAAAATGACCACAAATTATTTCGAGCTGGTCACGTGATCGCCTCCACTCCGGCATTGTTTTCGCCTGGCCTGCAATTACCGTCGGGCAGTTACGGCGGCAGTGGCAAAGCTACACAGGGGAAAAGAGACGATAGCTGATTTAAATTTGAGTACAATGAAAATCGACTAACACAAGAGCAAGAATAGTGGCAACGAAGAATGTTGGGAGTGAAATATGTTATAGTCCCATACGCAGACACAGAACTTTCCGCGTTTCTAACATTACCGCAGGAATGACGTACACATCGATCTGGATTTTAATTAAACCCAGTTAGAATGTTTGCTGCCAGCAGGAAGATAGTCAGCTGTTACACAGGTGTAATTGAATTCCTTCGCGAAGCGGTTATTCTGTTACCGAGTACATTGCGTTCGCGAGTTAGACACGATGCCCCGTCGTTCCCGTCGAAGTTCCCATACCGGTTGTGATTTGATGGTGAAAATAGTCGAAGAATAGTCTTGCTCGTAGCTGCATCGTAACGTAAACGCAGTCACTGATCGAATGGCATTCATCATTCATCGCGACTTCCGCGAATCCTCCATTCCCCGGCTATAGCTTCATTAGACGTCATTGCCTTTCCTCGCGTCGCTTCTCCAGTACGCACGGCTCGCGATGTGACGTCGATTGACTGAACAAAGTTTCCCGTGCACGCGTCAGTAATGAACAATCGATACCGAGCACCGACTTGCGAACACTTCGCGGGGATCGAAACGGGCTAAAAGTTTAACGCCGGGACAGTACTCGCTGCCGGGAGAAAGGTTTGACAGTTTTGACGAATCCCCTCGCTACCCCCGCGACCGTCTCGCCCGCTCGGAAAAGTTGCAATACCGAACACCGAGTTCCATTTCCGAGATTACTATTACTCGGCCCTGGACAAGCGTAACTTATGGTACTCGTCTTTTCAGTTCAACCCTTTGTTCGGTGGCAGTTTTTCCCCGAGTTTTCCCTCGAAGTAAACAGCCTGACTTATTCAGATTCCGATCGCGGAGGCACCTAATACGATATTCACCTTTCCGAACGCGTGGGTCGGCTCGGCGAACACGCCGCGTACGAATCAATTAATAACTGTCCACCGGGATCAAGATTACACGCGACGCGATAAATTCCGCGATAAGCGCATCGTTTCGCCGCAACGATTATCGTTCTCCCTTCGCGCGGATGGAAAGAGGGTAGGGCAGGCCGAGGAACAATGGTCGGCGTAAACAAGAACGTCCTCGTTACCCGGGGATAATTAAAACATTAAGGAATTTCAATGCAACCCCGGAGAGATAGAGACCGGCCGATAATCGAATTAAAGACAGTTACGATTCCTCGAGCGCAATTCCCTACAAGGCACCAAATTAATTCTCCCGATCGAGATTAAAATCTCCCCGTCGGCGTTGCGTATCGGCGGTGGCCGCGGCACCGCTCTTCTTTCCTGCCGCGGCCGGTAGAAAAACCGACCCCGAGCCGCCTCGAAAACCACGGGACAGGTTCGTTAAGTATCCGTCCGGTGCGCGCGGTGCCCGGTCCCGGCCACGTGAGAATGCGAACGAGGGTGGCTTCGCGTCGGTAGCCATCGCCGATCGGGAACGCGACCGCGCGCAGAAAACGGCGAGCGGCCGGCACGGGGTGGGGTAGCGGCATGGCCGCGACGCATCGGAGCGTTGCGCCTGCTAAAAACGTGACTCCGATATTATTCCGCCGCGGAATATCTCCATTTCGACTCGGCGCGGCGGCGGTCGCGGCCGCCCCAACCGGCAAAAACGGTGAAATACGAAGAACGGGTTGGTAGCGAGAGCGGCGTGGCGGTGGGGAAGGCGCGGCGGTAAGAAAAACGAGTAGGAACGGGGAAGAAAAGAGGAGGCGGCCGCGCGCGCCGTCACGGCACCGGCGCAACAATGCACCCGGAGTGGACGGTAGATACGTAGATATCCGATTAATTCCCATTGAATGTCTTTATTGTATTTAATACTACTGGCACGAGGGAACCGGCAGAAGAGAGTGAGAGAGAGAAAGGATGGGAGAGATGGAGAGAGAGAGAGAGAGAGAGAGAGAGAGTGAGAGGGAGAAAGAGAGAGGGAGACGCAGGTTGGAGATAGTGCGTGGGGGAAGGACGAAGGAGAAGGAGAGATAAGGCGAAGGTTGCGAGCACCGGGGTTTCGTACCGAGGCAGATATGGTGCTGGCCATATACAATACACGTGACTCCGGCACCGAATGCACCGGTGCAGTTGCGTCGGCAGGTATCTCCGCCGTGTGTATGCTCGTGTACGTTCGTCCGACGAAGGGGACCGTGCCTCGCCGGCTCCGAGTTACATGTATATTTATAATATAATCGTGGATACCGATCTCCGCGGAGAAACGAAAAACTCGGCCCCAAGGACGAAAGGGGTTGAGACGCTAGCGGAGAGAGAAAGAGGCACGGTGTCGGGATATGGGAACGAAGGAAGCCGGAACGCGACGGAGCGCGCGCCGCTTTTCTTTCTATGGGCAACTCGTTCGTTCCCTCTTTTCCACGATGATCGTTTTTGCGAACGGGCTAGGTGCGAATCGGCTGCTTCCCGTAGCGAATTCCTTTCCGAAGAACGCGCGAGCCGGCTCGATCTCTCGCACGTCAGACCTGTCGAGGACGACGCGTTAATTACTCTCCCGGTTAGAATGCTCGCCGGTCGAACGAGGTGTTCGCTCGCGGGCCTCGCGTGATACCGCGCTATTTTTCACTCGCTCGACGCCGCTGCTACTAATTTTTATCGAACCGGAGAATCGGACGGACGGATCTGTCGTGCGGTACAGCTGTTGACGAGGGGGCGCACCCGCCAGTTCGATTTGCGCTCGATTTCTATTCGTCGCTTTCGGCGACGGTGACGAAATGCGAGAGATACTCAAGGACTATATACGTGAGGTAGTTACGAAAGTATCATGGAAAATTCATCGACGTTAAACAAGCTATAGCAAGGTGTTGCGTCGGAAACTCTCTAGCGGCGAGCGCGGGTAGTGCCGTCGTAGGTAGAGCACCGAAATCGATGTACCACCGATGAGCTGGGTAATTTTCACAGAATCGAGAAACTAATCTAGAGCAATGTTCCGTTTCCACTGGGACGAGGGGGCTGTTTTAGGACCTATATAGATTTCAGTCGGCTCGAGAGCAGCCGGCAAAGCAACGGAAAGAGAGAGAGAGAGAGAGAGAGAGAGAGGGAGTGTGAGAGAGGGGTAAAGAGAGAGGGAGAGAGAGAGTTCAGGGTCGAGGCATACAGGTGGTCCATAACATAACAGTCACTGCGTTTTATCCGGCAGTAAACCGGCGGCAGGCGCTCCGGCTCTATGATTTAATACCCCAAACCCTTCCCTGTCCGCCGCCGCCCGCGCACCCCTTACGACCGCCCCCTCCTCGGTCGACTACCGGCAGCCCCCTCCTCCTCTCCGCAGCCTCTCGTTTCTCCGCCACCAAACCCCTCCTCCTCGGCGTTGCACCCGCGTGCTTGCACTAACCCAGTGCCGCGGAATGGCATTATCAGCCGGATGCTTCTATGACCGTGCAAGGGTCAAACGAGGCACGGGGAGAAAGGGTTTGAAGGACGCATCAATTTCGTCGCGTCGGTGACGATTCATGGGCAACTGCGGTTCGGGACATGGGGAACTGTGTCGGGATGTTGGACAACGTATTTACGGCGGCACCTATTGTCCTCGTCATTGCAGAACTTCTGAGATGATTTTGCCATCAGATTGTTTTATTATTCGATTCGATTGGTTTTTCGTCTATTTCTACATACACTGTCCTTAAGCTGGAGTTTCCTCTTGCAATTTATGCGACACAGAGGATAGTAATTCGCGTCTCAGAGCCAGGAAAAAATGAGCCCTTTATCTCTAGCTTTCCTTATTCGGGTTACACTTCTTTCTACGCTTTATCCTTATTTACAACCGTCAAATATTAACCCCTCGCCCTCTGATTTTCCTTGTCGAATGCGCTCGTTGGAGCCGCGTTACTGTTATAACTTGGCTAGAAGATAAATGAACCCCGTGCCCGTTAGAAGTCCACGTTTACCGCGGAGATCCAATACAGACGATAAAGAGAAGAATTTTAATTTCAAGTTACAGGTTGAAATGATCGCCGCGAGTCGCATGAACGAGCGCTTGAAAAGACCACGTCCCGATGACGAAAGCGCAACGTAGGCGGACAGAAACGTCGGAAACTAATGTCCGCGGGACAGAGGGGATCGGTTCAGATGCGATTCGCCGATGAGACAATGGAAGAAGGTAATGCGAGGTTCTGTGAACGCGCGCGACCGGGATTCCATCGAATACAGATCTCGTGACAGATTATGCATCGACGACAATCAGCATTCGTGACGAGCCACCACTCCCACGCTGTCCGACTTAATTACCCCATTAGTCCCACGCGTGCCGTGCTTGCAGAAAACCTCCCGTCAGCCGGTCGGCGCGTTCTTCTGCGGCTCGTAAATCGCGTAACGGTCGATCGAAAGTATCGACGTATCGGGTCGCGTCGCGGGGTATGCTTCGCTCTGCAAAGACGTTTCCTAGAGACTTGGTAAGCCGCGTAACTCGAGGCTCGGTTGCCACAGAAGCTCCGTAACTCTGTTAATTCATATCTGGAAAGTTGGCCGTCGCACGGAAGAGAAACGGCGGAGGAAGGAAGGGCTGCTCGACGGGGTGGTCGTAGATGGGCAGAAGACGGGGGTGTAGCGGCGGAGGTGGAGGTAGATGGGTGAGTGGTCGGGCCGATTGGATGGGCGGAAAGAGGGAAAGAGAGGGCTGAGTTAGCCGGCACGGCTGCCCGGGGGTGGTTGAAGGCAGTGGAAGCCGAAGGGAGGGAGTGTGGGGGTTGGTTTCCTTGCCTGGCATCGAGGAATCGATACGCTGGTGGGAGCCCAGCGCCACCAACGCCTCCGACGCCCTACGTCATTGCACCTCGACGACCGAAGCCTCTCTTCCTCCTCGAGGTACGTCCAACTTTTGCGCCCCCGAGTCACATCCGCGCGCCAACCTTCCCGTCCCAGCTTTCACCTCCGTCCGTTTCCCATTCCTCCAACATTCGTTTCGTTGTCCCGCGAGACGGGACTCGAAGAACGCTGCAACTCCGCCGCGGAAATTGTTGCACAGGTGTTCTCCCGTGAACAGCGCGAGGAGCAACGTGGATGCAGATCGCGGCGACTTGGAGGGGGTGGTTTAAAGCAGACCGACCGTTGCTGTATTCAGCGTCGCGGAATCGGAGTAGAATTGCTTCGAATATTAGGATACACTCGTATTAGACTTCAGCTTTTACATCATTCATTTTTCGAGGTTTTTGGTATATTTCGAAATTGCAGTCTGAGTTAATTTATCGAATCTTGCGCGTCAACGTTAGCAAGGTTGGGTCGGCTGCATTTTCGAATGCATCTGAACGGCCAGTCGAAGGAGGGAGAAACGAAAGCGAGGAACGGAGAGGATCGAACTAAAGAGACACCGAAATGACACGGCGAGCGTAACTTATGCCACTTCCCGATGCTAATGCTCGGCGTCCGGGAACGTTGGGAAAAGTTGATGTCCCCCGTGGATTCCGCGTCTGCGCCCCCCTCGCTCTCAGTTATTTAAATTGTATTCCTCTGTTCCGTCTGGATCGCCCGTGAAAGCGTCCCGAATCGCGTTACCCTTTTTCCGTTCGTCCGTTAATCCCCTCGGCGTTTGCCGCGTTTCTTTTAATCAGACATTAACGGCGAACAGGATTAACGCCCCGGGTGACCCGCGCGGAACGGTTATTTATAACGCGATGCCGGACGAATATAAACGCCGGATATACATCCCAATACGGCTTAATCAACGTTGAATAAATTCGAGATTAAAATCGATGCTTGTTACTCAAAATTTGTTTTTCGTACCGCAACGGAACGCCGGCCCGGCCGTATAATTGCTCGAAAGTACTGATTTATCGTGTCGACCGTACTGACAGGGTATCAACGATTTATTTGCCTACTTTTATTGGATCGATCGCAATGCCTCCCGTTAATTAGAAACTACTACATATTGTGGAATCGAGCCCCGCGCGCGTATTACCTATCGCCGCGCGCGAATCGACACGCCGGCAATGCGTATTAATTAACGCGGGCCGACGCACGATTTAATTTCGTTTCGTTCCGCCGCGGCTGGACGAAACGCGCGCGCCCGGCCGCGGATTAACGGAAATCCGACGACGCGAATTTCATTCCGGCCATGTTATGAACGAAATCCCCGTCGACGTGGACAATTCGGAAAAAATCGCTCGGCCGCGTTTCGACGAGTACCTCTATGCTAATTAATCGGGCTGGCCGTACATAAATTCGAACCGCGTAACCGTGGAAGGAATGCCGGAAAATCGGGGTGAACGGAAAAGTGGTCGTAACGAGCGTCGACGAACGGAAATCCGAAAATATAATTACCAATCTTTCTCGTTGGTCCTCGACAACGTCGCCGGTATGAAGTTATTGAGCGCAACGATATATTCTTTCATGCTCAACGGTGTTCTAATTGCATTCCATTTTGCTACCCCGAATTTCGAATTTCTCCAAAAAATTTGTCAAAGTTTCAATACGCTTGGAAAATTTGTTTCTCCCTTCATAATTTTTCAGATGGTGGTGATTTCTGTTGCGAACCACCCTCGTCTGCTCGGAATGAGGGAATAAAACGCGAGTAAGGGAAGAGTGAGTTGAGAACCGTGACGGCGCGCGGTAGGAAAAAGGACGAGGAATCAGTCCCCGATCTCCCCGCAGCACGCTTTGGCATTGGCACAGTCGTAAAAATAATGGAAGTCGGTGCACGCCGACCGTTAGCTAAATGGCATGTAATAGGAAAAGTCGGCTAGCGCAAGAAGCTCGGGCCCACAATACTGCTCCCGTCGTCGTGACTTGGTAAACAACGTCCGATCGTTAATTAATAGTGTGTCTTCTGTCGTAATTTGCGACGTTCGACCAACCCGGCATTACCGCGGTCACATCCACGGCTCTATCTCCGGTGCGCTTCGTAATAACAACACTTACATTAGATAATGACTGGCAGACTCGCAGGCCCGGCCGCTGAATAACTCGGATCGCAGGAATCTTTTCAGGAGCGTAAACACACGTCATTACACTTAACAGCGTGTTACGAGTGGTCACAATGCCGCGGAACAACGTGGAGGATCGAACGTCACGCCACTGTGGGAAAATGGATTTATAGTCGATTCCAAACGCGAAAGGAAAAGATTTGGCTCCGAGGCACAAATTAACACTCGTCTGCGCCCTATTCACTGACACTAGAATTGCCGGGCTATTAAATTGATGTTTATAAATTCTTTTCTAGAGAGGGTAAGAGTACTTTTTACTAAGATTTCCATCCACTTGTATTTTAATTTACGTGCTACCCAATTAGCTACTTTAAAAATTCCTCAAAGAAGCGTTTGTGTTATTTTGATCCATCTAGTAGATCCAGTGTGAAGGGCGCGAGCGATTCGAATGTCTGAAATATTCATAGAGACCCTTGATCGGAAACAACGGTAATTCATGAATTAATTTTCGAATGGTTTCTGGCTATTGAAAAGTTCCAAGCTCCTGCGCGCGTTCAATAAGTCAAGCGAAGAGGGTGAAAAATATATGAAGCGAGGCGTTGATGCGATCGTGTGAACCGTATGATTTATACACGCGTATCTGACAGGTGGAGATCAATGCTACATTCTCCGAAGTAATATCACGGGATTTTTCCTTCGTCGGGAAGGAACGCCGCGACATAGATTCTCATTTGTTCGATCAGCCGCGGAGGCGAGGAAAAATCGCGTAAACGTTCGCCGGGTTCGATACCGATCAGGAAAAGTCATGCGTCAAGGGGTTAATTAGGACACCTTCGTCAATGAATCATCCACCCCGGGGAGTAATCGGGCTATCTAATAATCTGGTCGCGTGACGATTTTATTATACATTCATCCATGTCCTCGCCAGTCGTATCTCGTAACCAAAGTCTCATATTTCTTCCGCCAGTCTGCGAACTGATTTCGAGCACACCTGGCCGCGCGCGCTCGACCACCGGACGCTCCGACAATACCATCGAAACGTTCAACTTTGCAATTCAAGTTTCCCCGAAATTTCCCAAAGAAATTCTTAAACTTCTCAGACATTCGAAAATCTCTTTCGTAACAGATTCGCCGGACTTAATCCTAGAACTTACGCTCCGCAACGGAGTCCAACGGACGGCGATCATCGACACTTACCTGTAACAGAAAGAAAAACAGTGCGAATTAGGGGGCGGATCGTTAACTGGCTGTTTCGGCTTAGTCTATAACTCGTTCCGCTCGTGTAATGACGCGGCGCGGCTCCGCGGCTGGGCGAAAAGATCGATCGTCGAACCGGCGGATCGATATTTCGCCGATGCGACACCGGGACGCTTATTGTCCCGCGAGGGGGGGGTTTGGTTGGGTGGCGCGACTCGGCCACAGCGCGTGCGGTCGCGGCGATTTCGCGCAAATACGTTTCCATCTGCGCTGCGCGGAGTTGCACGCTTTCGTACGCGTGTCGGCAGGTGCGCACACGCGCGCTGCACAGCCAGGGGGCCCTGTGTGTACGTGTGTGTGCGTGGACGCGGCGGCATACATCATCGTGCGACTAATTTCCGCGATAAATATTTTACGGACGGCCATTACGCGAGGGCCGCGTGTTCGTGCGATATAAACTATGGATGACTATGGCGGGTGTAACGTCGAGCCCGGCGGAAGAGACACGGTCGGGATGGTCGGCGGCGACCGGGGGGACCGGGGTCTGCCGGTGGCGATAGGGTGGAGGGGGTGGAACCGAAAGGTTTGACGCCCGTAAAATTCACGGGAACGCCATGATGCAATTCCGCCGCACCGTTTTACTCATTAAAATCTGTTTGTCCGCGAGATAGTGGAGCGTGGTGCTTTCAGCCATCCCCATCGCGCCCTTCCCACCGCCCCGGCAGCTCGGTGAGGGTAAAATACGCGGATAGTGGCGCACCCCTTCGACAAGAGCATCCCGCGGGAGAAACGTTAACGCGATAGTCGTGTATCCTCGACGAAAAATTGCCTTTCCGCGTCGGGGGCGTCAATATCGAACTGCAAAAGTCCTGAGCGTATTTTGATGCATCTTCCTGAGCGGCGCGTCACTTTAATGCCTCGCGCGGATACGTCGCCGCAACCCTTCGCGCTTGGATATGCATTTGGGGCCTCCGTCTGTTAGGACATCGTATCGGATTTCGACGAGGGTCCTGATAATCATTGGAAATGGATAGGCTGTTGGATGACGGCTGTTCGATGTTACTTTAATTCAACGGACACATTAACTTCGCGACAAATGGGCATACTAATTTCTAGTACCTCCAACGTTTTGGTGACTGTATGGAAAACTGAAAGAGAAATCTCGTGAGACTTTCAGTAAAGAAAATTCGTGTAACGAGGATGAGAAAGTTCAGGTTTCTCTGCTCCTCCGTGGAAGAATACTCGGGATGATTTGATGACGAGCGACTTCGTTCCGCGGACACAAAGCTATCGTTAAGTCTCTATTTAAAAGAGGCGTCTATTCGAAAGAAAGATCACTGCGAAGGTAGCCTGCTATTCAGCTGTTCCTTCTAGGGAGCAGGTGGCGCGGCGCAGCCGTGTCCGTGTTTGCTCTAAGAAGACCAAAAACTGTCCGAGGGCGTGGCGAGGACACATTGTCGCCGGTCTCGTCTTCCGCGACGGGATTCACGGACCGCATTGATTCGATACGCGAGCCTCTCGCCGTTCACAATCGTCTCGTTGTCATCGTATCTCTCATTGTCCACGGCCGTCGGATCCGTAATGGCGTCGTTGCCGTTGCCGCTGCCGCGCCGCCGCTCGCGGCCAGATTATGCGCCGCTAATTACTTACGTGGCAACGCGCCGCTCGCCGGGCCGGGCAACATCTGCTTAGAATCGGGCTAACTGCTGATGCCGAACAATGCCTCTTAGAAACGTCGGCAACGTTAACCGGCCGGCGAGATTGAATAAGATATGGTATTGTTCGGCTGCCACGACGAACTATGTAGCCGCGCGCCGCGACCGATGGCGTTACCCGGACATTGTCCGCGCGCGATGCATTTCTGCATCCATCGGACGGAGCCCGGTTTCGTTCGTTTCGTCCGCGTTGCTTGTAAATATTCATTATCGCGGAATTTCCTGATTCGAATAATTGGTACTGAATAACGCGCGGCGAATGCGCATAAATTACCACGGGCCAAACAATAAATAACCAAAGGCGACTCCTCGTTTCCGGGCGGGCCGGTTCGGAGTTTTAATTAAATTTCCATCCGCGACGAGGAGAAAAGCCGTTCGACGTTCGTCGAGAGATCTCGCTTGTCGACCGACTTTCGAATCCTTCCGCGGCGATCACGGTTTTCCCGGTTTCTGCGACGCGACTACGCGCCCGTGCGAGAAAAAGGAGACGTCCGACTGAAACCGCGCGATGGGAGCCCGCGAGAACGCTTCCTGTTTCCCATTGCAGCTGCTGGAGAAAAAAGGACGGCGCCAGGAAGAGGTGCACGGAATTGGATAAAACGGTAATTGAGTTCTTATCGCGCGTCGCGGCCAATTGGCCGGCGAAACTTCTTCTGCAGCCTCCTTGGGCGCTGCTCTGCGCCGGAACGATATTATTAACGAAGTCGCGCGTTTGTCTCCACCTGCGTCTCCCGCGTAATTACCACGACAACAGGGCTCTAGATTCCCGCGGGAACTCCGCGTACAAGATTCACGCCTCGCAGGAAACCGCGCCACCAATTTCGTTTCGCTTCTAATCGCGCTGTTTTACGCAACGAAATAATAGTCGCTTTTTTCCGTAGCCGTGAAGGAAATACGGACCTTCGTACGACTGTCATAAGCGCGCCAAGGTGATGATGAATCGGAAAAGTTATCGTGTCCGAGTCACCTGGTCATATTGCTAGATGTGCATTTTTATCGCTAATTTCGTCGGCCTCTAACATTGAAAAGTCGGCGCGCATAATTCGATGAAAAACACGCAGCAACCTTGAATAAACACGCCATACGAGTTCGTGAAAACCGCGCGCGACTCTCTCCTCGGGCACATTCACAACAAAATTCTCGCCGGGCACGGAAAATACGGCGCCAAAAGATTATCCTCCCAGTCGGGCGTTAATTCGATCCGCCGGTCGATAAAACGGCGCGAGCCGATCGAGTAAAATTCCAGTTCGACCCGATACCGGGTCGTGAGCTGAAAAATGGCGGCGCGCGGTTCCGCGCGACCATCAATCATTCGACCCCGGGTAAACAGTAAGCAGCGATAGCAATGAGTAATGAGAGCCTAAAGAAGGACACGGTTCCCCAGGCACCACCCCTTCTGCTCGGCGTTCCGCCCCTGGCTCTTTAGGCGGGCAACCGGCGAGATCGCCGGGAAACGAGTGAACTTGACTTGGAAACAGGAAACCGACTGCGGATTCGTGTCACGGACGCGACTCCGCCTGTCTGGCCCCAGTCAAGTACAAACCTTGGAGCAGCGGAACGCGTGAAAGTTGACGCCGATCCTTGCCGAACGGTCCCGGCGGAACGCTCCACGGAAACGGCGGGAAAACCCGGTCTAGGGAGACACGATCGCGAATCTTAACAGATCGGGACGGGTGATTATGGCGCGCCGGGAACATTAAATAATATAATAATTAGATACATTAATTCGCGCGAGATGTTTCCGGTCGCTAAGATTTCTCGCCCCGTCGATGCACCGCGGCGCGAAGCTAATTTTAATCGAAACCGTTCGCTTATCGGGCCCGTTTTAATGCGTAATTAATGTTGATCGCTGTGGAATATCTGCCGTGCGAAGACCGAGCGACGACGCACGCGGTATGTGCGTGTCCGGCCGCGGTGCGACGGAGGAAACGGGTTCCGCGGGAGCTGGTCGTCCGTGGTCTAACAAGGACGAGCGATATTAAATATGAACTGCGCCTCGGGGGAAGAAGCCCCGGGGTCGCACCTGCGGCGGGCTTCTTCCCCCGGCCGGTTCGGTTGGTAAAGCAGGGATTACCAGCGCTAAGAGGCCGAGCGGGGCTTCGCGCCTCATCGTCTGGAAAATGGCTTACTGCTTACATTTACCTACCGCCCCCGACTTCGCCGCCCTGTGTCTACATGCAAGGGTGCACGTACACAATGCGACGACGCTCGTTGATCGCGTGCGAGAGAGAAATTTTTTGTGGATGACGATAACAATTCCGAACGAATACTATTAATTATTACGTGTCATATTTAATGCGCTGCGAATGCAGCTGGGGGTGGCGTTCCTTTTAATACGAGGACACTGGAAAAGTGGTTGGTAATGAGAACTTGTCTAACTGCTGTGGGGTTGTTATTAAATGCATCAGGATTCCCGTGTGATTATCGAAGTTGAAGTAAATATAGTGCAGGCATAGCGTTCATTCCAGCGAATAGGGGTAGATTCTCGAGAGCAGAGCATTAAAATTGTATTATTACTTCCGCGTAGAATATTAAATGGAATTATTCGTCGGTGATCGATGATGAATCACTGAATGGTTCCAAGTGAATGTGCCGAATTTGTAAATTCGATGCAATTTTATTGGGCGGTATTGCGATTCCGACGGGTCCTGGAATTAAACCGGCGGAGAGGAAAATATTCCATAAATTAACAGCGCGCACGGAACAGATACGGAGGGAGAAGCGCGTGAAATACAGTCAGGAATCTCGGCTGTTCAATCCAGACAATCGGATTAGCGTTTCCGTGATCCTGACGAAACTGGATTCGGACACCGTTAGCAGCGCGTAAAATAACGTCACGCAGCCAGACACCGAGAGAAACATTCCCGTGGTACAGAAGGAGTGATTTATGCGCCCTCGGGTATAAGGAAAAGGGGACGGAAGCGGCCGGGTGGATTGGACTTCCTATTCCCGCAGGAAGAGCCATCCAAGCCCCTCCTTAACTTCACTCGAGTTGGCTTCACCGTCGCGTTACGAGAAGGGCGTCCACTTACAGCCGTTCACGAATCCATGGATTCGCAAATGCGCGAGGAACTGCACACGCCGACCGTTTCGGATCGCCTCCCCCCGCCGCCACCCGTGTCCTTTAGGTAACCATTACCGTGTGTGCTTCATAAAGCTGCAGCCACTCCGCCGCTCGAGCGGAGCGTCGATCGTTGCCCTCCTTAAACTTTCCGGCGCCCTCCTTTTCTTTCCCAAGAAATTTTGCCTCCGAGGAAACTCGACGTCGAGATGAACCGACGAAGTTTATCGTAATCCTGATTTTCATCGGTTCCGATCTTTCTCTCGATTCCCTTCGGTTTAAATATCATTCCCCGCTATATTTTCTTTAATACCCTCTTGTCTATGCTCACGTGTCAACGCCGAAATAATATTCCTTTCTTCGTTTATCCGTTAATTGTACATCTATAGATATTAACCGAAAATATTTATACGTCTCCCGCGTTCGATCGTCTAACCAGCCGACCCAAGGGGCGAAGAAGATGGAGTCGAGAGGAGGAGGCCGGGGGCAGGAAGGGACCCATTAATATTTCGGCAATTAGCGTGCGCGTCACGCGAGCGTGGCCGAAAACGCGAGAACGGCGCGCAGATTTGGGGCCCCTGAAAGGACTAATTAGAGCATTCACTTCCGAGACGAGTCTCGTCCGCGTATGCAGAAGCGGGAAGCTGGCGAGCGCGCTTTTTGGCCGGCGCGTCCTCGCACGGTGATGATTGACCGGTATCACGCGACGACCGGGCTCCGCAGTCGGCGACTCGTTCTCGTCACGTTCGGGAAAGAAAAGGAGGAGCCGCGGATGCAGAACACCGGCTTTCGTAACACCGCTTTACGACGCGGACAAAAACGAGGGAAGACGCGAGAAGCTTGCGCTGAAGAACCTTGACTTTGCCTGCCTCCGAGCGCCGGGATCGAACGGATCCTATAATCACGCGTCGACCGAGCGAGGAACCGAGAGGGCCGCGCGATTCGTGCGCGCCCCGCTCGCAGAACGAAATGTCAACACGTGTTTTTTGCGATCATCAGGCCCGTGACTCGAGGAGTTCAGATGTCGAGCGATACGGCTCCACCCCCCGCCGGTCGATTCGGAGGTATCAGGTGTCCTGAAATCTATATGACCTTCGCCGACCCACCCCCTTAAGCTCGTTCCATTCGTATCGCGTTTCCTCGCCGGCTCACAGCATGCTCGCACGACAGGTCACAGGTTTTTTCGCGTGAAAGCCGGGTCTGCAGGAGTGGGAGCAGAAAGCGGGAACGGAATCAAACGCGAAATCTGTGGCTTTACACGGGTCGGTCTCGTAGAAGCCGTACCGCGCCGCTCGGGCCCCGAGAGAAACGAAAACAGGAACGCTGAAACTGTCACAGGAAACGAGACGATCGCGGGCTACCCGGGGCCTAACGAACGACGCGACTGTCGACGGGCTTTTAATCAGCGAAAGGGATCTTCGTGTTTTACGACTCGCGACGAACCGCCTCGCCGTTAAAGGGTCGGCCAAGTGTGATAGTAAAAAAACGAGCCAGCTTCGGGAGGTTTTTCGGGAGAACCGTTCGACGTGTCAACTTTAAACGTTGTGTATCGATGGATGCGCCTCTCAAGAATTCACAGTATAGTTTGAAGACAACAGATTTAATCTGAGGTAACCGTGGTTTTACGAAAATACCCTAATAAAATGTCGCAATCCCTCTTTCTCCTCGTTCCCTTAATTTCTTACTTGGCGAACGATACTTCACAAGATAAAAGAACATTCTGGTGAACTCGAAGCTTGATGGAGGACGTGTTCGGCGGGGAATTAAAAAGTTTATCGGTCATCCGCCGGTGAAATCGTATTTTCGGATAGCGAACGGAACGGATTCGGCGCCATCAATTTCTTCGGATCTCGACGTGGCGCCGGATTTCGGATCCGCGACACGATACCCCGGGGCCCGGCCGCCCACCCCCCTAGCCGGGAGGCTGACGGGTTCATCGCGGAGCGGCCGTAGGTGGATCGTGCGGGCTCCGCGATAATATGTAAATATTCCGTTATCTCCGTCGGCGCGGCCCTACGAAGTTTCCCGGCCGGGAGCGGCGATTATTCGGGGCGCGTAGTAACTCGTGCAATTACGCGGTTTACGACAAATCGATAGCTTTTAATTACGTCCCGGGGATATTTACGAGCGACCCGACTATCGCGCGCCCCCAACGGATCTTCTTGCCCAACCCCCGTCGCCCGCCGGATAATCGAAGGCGGCCCCGCCGAATCGGCGATTTTTTTCGGTATTTCCGGTGATCGATGGCCGAGCGCTCGCGTTCTCGAAGAGATACCAAGAGAGACGTGAAAAATGACGCGCAGCCGGATGCTCTTGCCGATGGTTTACCTTTTCCGTTGATTACTGGCCCTGCGTGGCGATCTCAGAAAATCGGAGAGAGATTCTAAAATATTGGGAATACGTTTGATTGTTTCGGAATATTTAGGAAGTACTTTGCGAAGTACATGTAAATTATTTAGATTCTCTGTATTCGAACAAGAACGCGACACAAATAGTCGGAGCCGAGTTACCCGATCGCAGCCATTTTCCCATCGAATAACACCCAATTCGTCGTTCATCGGTGAATCACGTTACGCATTTACGGAACCAGTTAATCTGCATACCGGGATAAAACGGTCTGGCGAAGTTAGAGCGATAAAATATATTCATAACTCCATCCGGAACAGACGAGTTCATATTTATCCGGCGTTTTTGTCGCATTACTCGCCGAAATACATGAATCTCTACACCTGTTCGCGCTCTAATCGGTAGTAAATAATCCCGAGATACGAGAGAAACAGGAATCACCGGAAACAGAGAGGGAAACGAAGGAGTCCCCTTGAACATCGAAAGAATCGCGTATCCGACCGCGCACCATTTAAATACCGGCGTCCATTTCAATGAGAGACAAACGTAACGAGCCGCTCCGCCATTTTACCGCGCCGGCTAGGAGAACCGCGTCGAGCTGTTTGCTCGGCGTCGTATCTCATTTTATTCGAAGCAACAAAGACGTATCCCTGTTATTACTATGCATACGCCGGCGAAGGAGGAGCGAGCCCGAGCCGGCGATACGGTAGCGGAGTTCGTCGTCGTCGGAAGCTGCTCCTTTCTCCTCGGAATTGCGGAGGAAGGAAGAAGCAGCCAGGGAAAATGATTAGTTATTAAAATGCCGATAATTATATATAATCAAGCGGCTGGGAGTGTCCTACGCATACGCTTACCGCGGTTGCACGGTTAAACGTTGCAGGATCCTCCGTCCCTCATCCTTCTCTCTCGCCGCTCGCACGGGATCCGTCCGTCTCGTTCCCGCGCGTCAGGCTTCCACGATGGTTAGCCGGCTCTTCTGGTAGGTGGTTGCCGCGAACGAACGCGCGGCGGAGCGACGAAGAGCAAGACCCCGTGCGCGAGATAGAGACCGCGCGCGCGCATTATAAAAAGCCCCTAATAACTGTTATCCACGATCTTGGGGGCCCCGGCCGCGGGAGTACCGAGCCCAGAGCGTCCCGGCGTAGAAGTCGCTACTCTAGTAGGCGGGCCACGGTAGGTAATGGTTCCGACGACGAGTCAAAAAGAAGAGTCGCGCGCGATTCAGCAGCTCGTTGCCGGCTAGGCCGGGTTCACCAAGAATGCGGGAAAGAGGAATTTCACGGGACGAGAGCGGCACCCGTCGGCGAACTGCTCTTATCGCCGGCTAGCTTCGTCGGTTATCTCGCTGGCCTATGTGATCTTCGATGACACGAGACGCGCAGATTCTGATGGGACGATCCCACCAACGACACTAAAAATTGTGCGTCTTTGGCAACGTTTGTCGCAAATGAAGAACCTCTTTTGGTGATCGCGCTGGTCCCTTTTCATTTTGAAACGCGCGTTTTCGTAGACGCGCTGGAATTTTTGGTATACGAAGGAAACGAAGATGATGGGAGATATCGTCGATCGCGATGATTATTCTCCTTGATTGTTTGGATTGAACAATTGGATGGCTTTGGTTTGATCTTTTAATGGCGAACTTAGGATCCAAGGTTCTTGTCTCTAGATTCATTATCCCGGTTGCTTCGTGATCCTTCGAGAAATACGCGCCGCGCTGTTTATTAAGGTATTAATCATATTTCACGGGCATCTTTAATGAAAGGTTTACATGATCCGTTAATTGCCCGTAGCATCGGCAGTAAAATTAAAGAGCGATCCGGCGGTAACAAACAAGACTCCCAGTTGTTCATAAAAGTCGATCAGATTAGGCGCGTCGGCATCCTAACCAATCTGAATTTACTCGACTTCCGTACGATTAAATACGGAACGCGAACAGCGTGCACGAAGATAGCCCCGGCGCAAGAATTCATTTTAATTTATTAAACTAGATTGCGGGTATTATCCGGGATTGAAGAATGAAAGCGTTTAAGTGTGTAATATGCTCGCGGAGCCCATAAAACCGCGGATCTCGGCTCGCGATCGTCCCTGTTCGCAGGGCCAGGTGCCCGTAACTCGTGTTTATCGAAACGAGAGAAAGTTCAGCAATCTTCCGGCGAAGTTTAATCAGCGGGGCGGCGAGGGGTGGCCGCGGTGGGGTTGAACTCTGCGAAGGAGGCGGCGTCGATGTCGACAGGGGTGGGCGCGGGAGCGATTCCCGGCGTTGCCGGTGTAAGGTTAACGCACACCGTGGAACGAATTAGCGGTGCAAATCGGTGCCGTCTAAATCAGTAGCCGAGATCGGAATTAACGCCATATTTCACGGCCGGTCGGGATTATCCGCGGTGCCGTGCGGCTGCGGGTGCGCGCACCGAGGCGAGCCAGTTCCTCGATAAGTTCATTCGGTCGAACGGTTGATAAGCCACGCGGCTGGAATACATTATAGACACTGCTTACCTATTCTGCCGCGAAATTATTTAAAGCGGACCGGCTCGGATGACGCGGCGCCCGTTTCGCGCTCGCGATTTCGCTATCGTTCCAACCTTCTCCCCTACCCCTTCCAGGTTCTATGCTAATCTTTCGATGGTCGGCGTAATGGCTTCCTTACGTGCGTAACCATGCGCGGTGCATCGCGCGCAGTTTTTCCTCTTCGAATGTTTCGTATGGAAGATCGCATACCTTCGATAAGCATTTGAATTTATTTCAAGTAGCTTTCGCGGGGAAATGTCCTTTCGGTCGATCGATTTGGTCAGTGACATTTATAGTTTTATGTGTTATACGTTTGCTCTCCGATGCGTTTGAAATAATGATTTTCATTCGTATGGAGCTCGTTACGGTATACTCTTATTCTAAAACTAGTTCGTCGCGAGATAATTTTCATAACGAGAACAAGGGAGAAATTGATCCAAGATGAGGGATATTCGATTCAACGGCACTTTCACCGATTTCACGACTGTTCGCGACGCTAGGGGCCGAATGTCGGCCGAAATCGCCAGATGCACCGGAATCTGCAACGCTCCCGCGGATCCTGTGAATGGAGGGGCGACGAGGAACCGCGTCAATGAGCCGCGGCCATCAAACTGGTCAGGCACGTATCGCTACTACGGTGGGCCCGGGTGATTTACAACGTGTCACGCGACGAGAGTTCAACCGAGCAGGGTCAAACGGGGCTCAGTCTATACACAGTCTGACGTTTACGTCCGCCATTCTCGTGTTCATCCAGCGACAACGACATCATGTGTAGAAAGTGTTCTTCGTGCGGAATGGTCGCTCGTCCTTGAACTTCGAGGGACGATCTTTTGGAAGAGATTTTAGGCATAGATCCTCCCCAACTTTCGATGAAGCATGCTATGTCGAAACGTTGGGAGCAGACAGTTTTTCGAAAAGTATAAGGATCGATCTTGATAATCTCTCCAGTCTGAATTTTCGGGAATTAAGTACGAGCACGTCAAGGTTCTGGATGAATTTGAGTAATTATAGATACGGGGCAGTTAAATAGTTACAGGGGCAGACTTTTCTCTTTCACACGGAGGACTCATTTATATGGAATGCGCTCTTTAAGTGTTCAGGGACCACTCGGTCTCGAGTAGATAAGGATAGTTAGAGGATTACGAGGAGCCAAGCGGGGAAATAGAATTTTAGCATGGAAATCGTTCAAACGTAACGAAAAGCCACGACAAAAAGCGTCGCGCAATTAAAATCCGCCAGGGCTTCGCGTTTCTCTTCACGGGCCGCGGCGCGTGACGCATTTAATCCGATTCCGTGAAGAACGTCGAACGGGCCTGATAACTCATCAGCGTCCAGGTGAGACGCGATTATCAAGATTTTTTTTCGTTTCCTCCAAATGCCGGCCTACTCGCCTTCCACGCGGCTCGCGGCGATGCACACCGCTCTCGTGCGTTACCGTGCCGATCGTGTCCGCGACAGCACCGCGTAATCATCGTTCCAATGAAATCATTTCCTCCGGTCTACTCTCCATGGCTAATTACGTAAAGCTTAATTATGGACGGACATTTTGATAACAGGTACGCTTAACAATAAATGAACAGTGCTGGCTCAAGGTTGATAATCATTCTATAAATCGACGGAAACAGAAGAAGTTTATTGCGTCGACAAACGTAAATAAATAATCACGAAAATTTATGAAAAGTGACGACGGACGAAGTTTCGGTAGCTATGAGAAATATCAGCAAGGAGAATGACTCGCGAAAAGGTTTTTCCATTTTGAATAATGTTTCTCTGGTGACAAAGCAATTTTAGGGTGAAAGGGAATGGATGAATTGAATGGATAAAATAATTGAAATATACACGATCGACGGAGGGACAGTGGCCGAAGCGACCCGAATCTCGGGAATTAACGGGAATCCGGTCAATGATCTGGAGCAACAATTGTTCCTTTTTTCCGTGCTCGATCTCGGAGACGGCTGACGTTAATCCAAGGATTGGGCAGTTATGTGTCAAACATGGATAAACGTCGCGACGGTTTTTTCCACTAGACACGGCAATCGTTACGCTTCGCGAACGCGTATCACTTGTTCGCACGTTTGCAACGAAACGAGGAAAAAACGAAGGAAGCCTGAATTTCACAAAGATTCTTTTAATCCTGCAATATTGTTCCACGGAGAAACGTAAGTGCTAAAACCACCAAAGACTTTTCCGCTCGGTGAAAAGAAGAAATTAAAGTCTAATTGAATGACGTGCGCCAACCAGTACTTTCGAACTGCTTGAAAACGACCACAACAAACCGGCAGCTATCGAATAAAAATTGTTAAGTCACGCAAGAACCTAGACGCTAGCTCGAAGCAAAAACCTGAAGCAATAATTAATAACCGCTCCTAACATTACTCATCGCCGCTACGAGTAAAAGAGAAACGATACTTTACGGGAAACGCAGGAAATTCGTGCGACACAGCGGATCGAACGCGGCGCAGTTGCCGCAATTCCGTTCGAAGATAAAGTAGAAGATAAAAGGGAACCAGTCCGCGGAAATCTGCAAACGTTAGACGCCTCTTCCCTTTATGTGTCTCCCAGTTGGATGAGTCTCCGATCGGGCGTCCGCCCGGGGCGGCAATCACCCACGTACAAACGAGTTCCTTCTTTGATCTTCCCCAACTCGTTACCTAACCTTCGATCCCGATCCCGAGCGCTAACGGGTAGCGAGACACGAAAACATTACGATCCTCGGGTATCCGGTTCTCGAATTTCACAAGATACACACGCGGGGCACCCGTGAACGGACTACTCCAATTCTCGAACGCAGCCGCGACTAATCGATAATCAACTCCGCGTGCATCCCGAACGTATCGAATGTTAATAGATCGGTAGCGATACGGAGCGTGGCGAATCTTGGAAACGTCCGCAACGGACGTCAATAGCTTAGACCCAGCGAAAAGGTCCGACGGTGGTCGTCGAATCGGGCGACGCTCGGGCACGAAACGGAACGCGCGGGCGTCTTAATTTTCTGGAACGATTTAATTGCCGAGTGAAAGTCGTGACTTCTTCATTTGCCTAGGCGGCGGGTCGGGACGAGACGCGGCAGCATTCCGCGGGCTGCCGCGACGTTTTATCGCGACAACCGCGGTGATAACGCGGACGTCGCGCGCTAACGATCCGCTTTCACCGGGCCGACTCATATCCGCGTGCACGTATTCCGGGCCCCGCATTCTTCGGGGGCCTCTCCTCTTTTCTTCCCCGATGATCTCGCCGAGACCACAGCCTCCATCGCTCGTCTCGCGAGCCTCGCCGACGTACTGGCTGAGAGAACCGGCGAAAAGAAAAGAAGGACGGGGAAAGATGGAAAGACTGAGGCCAAGAAGGATGAAGTCGGTGAGAGGAGGAGGGCTGGAGAGAGGGCAGCCGAGGGACGAGGAGAGAAGAAGATTGTGCCAAGATAGGCTGCCTGCCGCCGTCAAAACTGGTAGGCCTTGAAGAATTATGCGAACTATTCTTGCCAGTTTGTCTGCCGAGAATTTACGAACGGCGCGTTGACGCGCTGCACGTAGACACCGGTGCCTATACCTTGGGCGTGACCGCTCCGAGATCCAGATAGATCGCGGAGGTTCGTCCGCTCGGTAGCGTCTTGGGAAATTCGCTTGAACCGTGCACCGAGTCGGTTTCAATAGAAGTTCGTTTAGTTGTAGGCTAAAGACCACGTCTACTAACTTCTACCCTAAGTAGGAATATATTTGTGACGTAGTGTTAGTTTCGATGAAATTCCAGTCTGCTGTACGGTCAAAGATAGAATCACAGCAATAATCAAATTGAAATGAATGAATTATTCAATCTTTGTACAATCAATCGGCTATTTTCATATCTTCATTAATGATCGAATATTGCATAACTCTATTGTGAATGCCTATTCTTCTCTGCTGTGACATCAATTTAAAGTTTCAACATAGAAAATCGAAATATTTCAGCTTGAGCGATCACGAACTCACGATCATAGACAAGGATCGCGTAGAAATAGATGCGCGGTACCGCGAGGCATTTCCGGTTACTCCAGTTTTCCCAGGCACGCTATCCTCGTTAACAACGCGACGCATCTGGCGGCATTAAGTTTAGATCCCACGACAGAACGTTCAACTGTCGTCTAAGAGTCACCGGCCGATGCACGGCGAGATTCGAGGCCGTACGTCTGCCGGCGAGGAACCAGTCGAGAAACGGGAAGAAGGTACACGCGGTGGCGGCAGCGGCGGCGGCAGCGGCGGCTTGTCACAATTTAATTTTCATTCGGAGCCATTGGGGCCCGAGCGTTTATCGCGGGGACATGCGATGGATCGTTAAACGCGATCGGTTGCCCGTGATCGGGCACAATGTTGCTGGAACCGTGTTCGGGGTCCGGTGCTCGTTTCGGTGTGCCGTCGATGAACGCTCCTCGAGTCGGCGGGCACGATTATCGGGGGATTAATTAATTTCGAGGGGAATTACCCGCGGTTAATGCGCGCCGTTATTGAAACGGAATATAATAACACGCCGTGTCATCGTTAACTTTTAATACGGCAATAACGCTCGAGCGGATGCAAATCGGTTCGCTGAAGGTATCGAGCGCGATAATTCGTTCGCCGTAAAAGCGAGTCCCGGATAACCGAGGAGGAATCGGCCGGCGAGAGAAACGCCGCGAGGAGGGACGGAGACGGAGATGAAGAAAGAGCGGGCAGCGCGCAAGGGGAATAACGGAATTATAATAAATCCCCATTACTCGTATCTGCTGCGCACGTACGTAACGATAAGAATCGATTACGGCCCCCCCGCCTCCTCTCTCTCTCTCTCTCTCTCTCTCTCACTTTATCTCCCTCCGTCTATCTTCTTCTCCGTCGCAACCCCTGTCTTTCTCTCTTTCTCCCTTATACCCGCTACCTAAGATCGCCACCACTTCCTGTTCGCAATAAGCGCGGATCCCTGGCACTCGGTGCACGCCGTAAGTGATTTATCTCCGATAACTGCCGCGATTCAATGCATCGACTCCGTGATGCACTCCGTGAGTGCGTCACTGCACTCCCTTTTACCTCGTCGTGTACATCGAATTGCGCAACGTGCCCGTGCAAAAATAAACGAGTGACGCGCCGCTCGGTCTTATATCTCTCATCCCTTTCTCTCCCCCCCCCCTCTCTCTCTCTCTTTCTTGTTCCCTCTTCGACGGCGGTTTTCTTCTCCCATCCGCTTTCCTTCTCTTTCTCTCGTTCCCTCCTCGTCCCCCGTTGTTCGATCCGGTCCTTCTCGCGCCCGCTTCTTCCGCGGGTCCCACCGGTGCATCATCCTCCGCTCGTCCCTTTCGCGGACGATCCGGTAACGAAGAGATCGGAGCGAGGCGCGTCACGCTGAGCTCCCGTGCAATTGCATCCGCCGCGCGGTGCACGTTCACCTGTCACTGGGTGATTTGCATCGAGCGTTACGCGAACCGATCCCGACGGCGGGGAGGCAAAAATCCACGGCGTACACGGGGAACCTTGACGATAACCGGTGACGAGAGGCCGTGTTCTTCGGTTCCGGTGCTTGCCCGTGACGGTTTATCCGTTACGGACTGCCGGTGATTTTCTGCTATGGAGAAGAAAATTCGCAACGCATCTTCGTTGCGCTTTTTCTCGAATCGACGCACGGCGGACCGAAGGTTCGTTCCTTGGAATTTTCTCTTTGGTACTGGATAACTGGATTAACCATTAACCGGCAGGTGTCCAAGGAAGAGTGATGTATCTACTTTATTCATAATATCCTCGACCGGTAAGACATTGAAATTTAATCTTAATTCCGATATTAAACGCGACAAAAGTCGATCACGCGACGCGCGAATTTCGTGAACTAGTGTTCGCGATTCTCTGCAAGACAGACGTAGTCATGTCCGATTACGATACAGAGCTAATCTACTTTACGCAAACACCGGTCAGTTACGACGATACATATCGGATATCGAATTAGTATCGAATTATACAGTGTATCGTATGATTCTAACAAATATCATTCCCATCATAAGGCCACATGAGATCCAAACAATTTTCTCACTCTCTCTCTCTCTCTCTCTCTCTCCCCGATTCCACGCTCGTAGCATTCTACAATGGTTCTAAACTGTTTCCGGTATCAGTATTACTCGAGGCATGATCAGTGGCAGTAACATCCGAAGATCGTTAATCGCGGCAGATTGAAAATCAGCGGCGAGAAGTCGGGCCGAGCGTTTTCTCAGCGAACCGAGCCGGGGATCCGGAGTGGAAAGAAAAAACGGAGAGGAAGACGGAGGCAAGAATAACGCGGTCTTCCGCCGCTTAATGATCTCGTTGAACGGTGAGCCGCTTTTGTCGAGGATCGGCTCGGTTCGTTAAGGTATGGCGAGAAGGCGACGGCGGCGGCGCTCATTATCCGCGAGCGCCTTTAAGCCGCGGCGGCCCGCCGCCGCCGTGTCACCCGGCGACGTGTGCTGCACGCGTATGAATCGCGCATTATACGGGGGCCCGATGAATGACTAGAAGCCGGCGCGGCGCGAACCGCCGGGGCTGGTTATTATATTATTTACGGTTTATTGCTACGCCTAATATATTGTTATCGCGCCGGCGTGGCTGTGCCGCGCGCGGCGACGCAACGCCATTGTGATGCGCCGTTTGTTCGCGCGTCGGGAGCCACCGCGCGATTGAAATCCCCGTTTAGCTCTCCGCCGACCAGATTTCCCATGATCATTCCGCCAAGATAGCGACGGTAATTTGATCCCATTAACCAGCTAGTTTTTCTGATGTAAAGCACTCGCGTCAGAGTAATTAGGGAGCGAACAGACCGCCCGTAATTTGTAAATCGAGGAATTTCGGGGTGAATTCATGGGGTGGAATCTATGGGGCGTTGATATCAACGATAAGCGTTTCTGAGACTGCTGTGACTTTGGATTATCTTGAAGACCAAGAGAACATTTCTGTATCTTCTAAAATCTTCATCCATCCCAATTAATTTTCATCGGTACTAACGAAGCTCAACCTACGTGACGATGTGCAGTTCCAGATTTATTTTCAGTTGATCTAGAAAGATGAGCTATCGAGAATGAAAGTATATCTACCCTGGAATACGGTAAATAAACTAACAAAGTACTTCACATTATTTCAGCTAGCACAGTAAGCGAGGACAGGAACACGCCACTGATCACAATTTAAGGTACACTCTCTATTCCAAGTGAACGTCCTATATTTATAACTGCTCCCCATATACATTCGAGAAGTTCAGAATTTAATGAGCCAGGTTATCGAGAAATCAGCATGATCTCACGTCCGATGTCAGAGCCGGTGTCAAACGAAGCGCGAAAACTGGATCAGCCGCGGTAAGAATCGTCGTTTAATCAGGCCTCTCGTTCCGATCGCGGCGACCCGCGAGAGCCGAGTAGGACGAGCCCGCGACAGGCGTTCGCGAATGGCCGACGTTCCTGTTTTTTCCATCCTTCGTCTCCTCCTTCGCCTTCCTGTCTCGCGTGAGAGACCTCGAGACAGCGGATCGTGTCCGGTGCAATTATCCCCCCGCGCCCCTCGAGTGCTCGTTCCCCTGCCGCCGACCCGGTCGTCCGTCCCCGCGTGCCCTCCTATGGGTTCCCCTGGTTTCCAGAGAGGTTAGGAGGAGCACCTATCGGGAGGCTCGGTGGCGAACGGTATACGCCACGACCGGACAAGCGTTCTCTATTCCTCGCGCGGACGGCCATCGACAAAGCGAAACGACTCATGAAATATTACACGGTGAGAATTTACGCGTGCACGCGGCCTTCCCTTTGATCAGAACCCGAGGAAATCGTCCGTTTCGGTCCCGAGGGGAACCTGGACCCCGATGCAACGCTGTATCGATTCCGACCTCTCTCTCTCTCTGTCTCTCTCTCTGTCTCTCGCTCTCTCTCTCTCTGTTCTGCCCTTTTTTTATTCCTCGATAGTCGCGTGCTCCCTTTCCCTATGCGCTCTTTCTCTCTCCGGCTTCTTTCGGTTCTCTCTGTTCGTCTCTTTTTCTCTTCGTTCGACGCGCACGCGAAAAACGCGTCCCGTCTCTGTCGCGGTTTCTTCGTGTCGACGGACGATCATACCTTATGTACGGCACGCCACCGTCATCCGCAGGGCGGACGGTCGTTCGTTTCGTATTCGATGCTGACCACTCGCCACTTTCGTGCGGATCTGACCCCCCATCCCCCAGGCTCCCGGTGTACATACGTGCTTCTCGTACGTGGTCCACGCCGGGAGAGAACTCCGCTTCGACCCGACCCGACCCGACTCCGCTGCGCGACGTTTGTGGCGAGAGACCCGGTGAATTGCTGTACGTTTGGATTGGGAATCTTTCGGGCGTTGTTTTTTCTATAGAAGATGTCGTAACGAAGTTGGCGCGCTTTTCGGAGTCAATTCGTGTAACAGATGTTGGAAATTAGCGCCTAATGCACTCGGAAGGCAGCGGGAAGTTCGTTTTTATTTTTTAGCGTACTTAAAAAGCGTGATCGCTTAATTGTTTCGCGGCTTGTCACGAGAGACGGAGAGATTTATCATTTTCCAGAGTGTCGAGCTCGGTACATTGGATGATATCTTTTTATCGTACGTGTGATGAATGATGGGAAGTAATTATACTTGAAAATAATGTGTCATCTGGAATCACCGAGCATAAGATGTATTGCTTCGGCCTGTTCATCTTATTAACACCTCAACTGTACCAGTCGTACGTGTTAATGCGTTAGCGATGCCGCGTCCCGGGAGCGTTCTCTCTAGGAACAGCTGACTTCATTCATGAAATAATGAATAGAGGAAAAAGATTATTGATCGCGTTTCTTATGCACGGCTATCACGGTAGCTGACAACCACTCTCGCGTTACGCAAGTTGATTATAAAACTTTTATCATCCGGATAAATGAATAATTTCGAGAGAAAAATCCAGCGGACTGGTCGATTCCGTTCGGAGAAGATTACAATTAGAGAAGTCGATCGGACGATTTTGTAATTCTTATCTCCGAGGTAATTTCTTCTGACAAAAACGGCTAAGTGTTCAGCGATTAATATTCTCGCGGTTCGATTAGCTCGATCATCCCTTGTACGTAGAAAAAGAGTTCGATTAATCCGCGCGTCGTGCCCGTTACGAAAAATGCGTATTTATTATATAAGTAACATTAAGTGAAATTACAGTTATCGTGTCGAGATAAAATCTGCCCGGAGCCAATAAATATAATTTATAGGAATTTGAACGGGTCGGCCGAATCGATCGTAACTCAAACGTTTACGACCGTCCCGTCCGATTCCTAGTCGCTCCGGTGTAGCTATAAATTTTTCCTGCCACCTGATCGCTTGTTTATTTAAGAATTCGATTTGACTCGGAATTAGTAGATTCATTATGAAGCTTTTGGATAGGGACGGGCGAAAGAAATCGTGCTGTCCTCGATTAATTGTCTAGACGTTATATGAATATTAAATAATCCCGGCTTCCACATCGGCATCCATTAAAACGTCCGCGCTGTCAATATCGACGTTAAGAAACTCACGATAAATTTCCTTCGCCGGAGCTACTTGTTCGTCTATTTCCGTAGCATTCTGCATCTCCCGATGTCCGCCATTTCCAAACTCAATAATCTACCAAACACTCAATTACCTGACCATCCGCCAAGACGTACAAAACTATAATAACCTCTAAATTATAATTCCAACATTTGTAACCCATTAATCGTATCCTCCTCGCGATTTCCCGAAAAAAAAATCACCCGAGCAAGAGTTCGTTCCCAATAACTATCCGTCCAAATAATAAATTCCACATTCGCCATAGATCTTTACTACGAACTTTAAATACTCGCAACCGTGAAAGGGTATTCGTTTCCGGTGCACGTAAATCGACCGCTATCCATGCCCGCTGAATTCAATTTAAATTCTTCGCCGCGAGTCCGGTTCGGCGTCGCTAGGTAAAGGGGGTTAATATCGAAATTAAGACATCGCAGGCTGATTGAGTCGTCCGAGTATCGACGGGGTTGCGAGCCTCGACAGCAGAAGTAAAGGTTGGGAGACGCGAAGAAGGCGGACCGGCGGCGCAGGAGAAAGAGAGAAAGAGAGAGAGAAAGATAGAGAGAAAGGGGGAATAAAGCGTATTCAACGGGAACAGCAAGCGGAGGTGGGAGAAAGAGTCTTATCCGGCACTGGATAGAACGTGTGCAGCAAGGCGGTGCAGTTTATTAATATGATTTATGGGGAGGCGAATGCCCTCGGCCGTTCTGGCCGCGGTCGCTCGGGGTCCTTTTCCTCGGCGTCGCGCTGCGCCCCGCGTCTCGTGTCGAATCGATCGATCCTTGTTTTGCCTAACCGCGAGAGCATTTGTTTTAAGGGATCCCGTGTGGGTTGAAACAGCGGGCCCGCGAAACCGGGCGTACCTTGATTCGGCGCCCTTTGTAACGGGACTCGCGTGCCCTTTCTTCGACACCGTGACGAACCGCGTCGCGAAATTTTATACCGCACCGATGTGACTCTAATAGATCGACCAATGACGTTGAATTTGGTTCTTATAGGAGTCTACAGTAGGTTCGAACGTTAGACCGCTAACTGTCGGTTGGTTCCTTGAACCTTTTGTCTTAAATGAAAGGATACTTTTAAATTGAGAATTGAATCAATTAGAATCACGAATTGAAATCAGTTTGAATATGACGCATTAGGTTGTTTTAGAACGTACGGGGAAGATTAAGCGTCTAGGGAGATATTCTAAAGGTTATCATTAGTAGCCTTTCAATTTCGTCACGACGTAATTCAGAGCAAAGCACACAGTACCCTAACTCCTGCAGTCGCTCGTGACAAATGCGAGACAGATATATCGTGCGATCTCCCGGGCACCGTCAGCGTTCCGTCATCGAAAGGACTTGAATAATCTTGCCTCGCGCGTACTCGTTTATTCAGGTGTTCCCCTTTATTTCCACCGTGCTCTCTCTCTCTCTCTCTCGATGGCTACTATGTAACCTTGAGATTTAACAACTCTGTACTCCGTGGAATGCATCGCAAGCCGCGTAACCCCGTCTCATTCAGATATCAACCGCTACCCGGCCGGTCCCGGCCTCGCCACGCCGGCGTACAACAAAGCTCGTAAAAATTTCGTAAAATCCTCACGAACCGCTGTTCTTATAAAACCAGGCGGATCTTTACGACTCCCTCGCGTGGGCATCGGACGCAGAAAAACCTACGTAGAGCCGGAGAGCGGAGGGATGAGGGAGGAGAGAGGATTCTGAGACTAAGTATCCAGCCGAGACAGCGCGGTACTTCCCCAATCGCGAACATCCCTCGAAAATGGTCCACGGTACCGAGCCCGCGACGCATTATCGGGGAGCCCATTATCCGTGAAGAAATTAACGACTTTCTTATCGCGAGTGCCCGCCTCCTCCCCACCACAATGTCCTGCAATGTCCCCGGCTCGTCGATCCATGGTGATCGAGAGCGGGCAAACTGCTACTTCGCGGACAAATTTATCGTACAATTAGCACCGTTTATCCGGCCGAGCGGCAGAACATAAACTCCGAAAAGGTAGCGTATAACCGGCGGACCGGTTTAATGACATTTACCGCAGCGTCCCCGTGGATCGGTCCGGACCGCCATCGTGGTGGTACCGCCGCGTCGGCCGGGACGCGTCTTGCGACTCAATAAGCGGCGCGCAACAGCCGTTTCATGGTTGCGCGGATAGGCGCTGAACGAGTCCGTGGGCTCGGGGAGGTCTGCTAGCGAACGCGGACGCGACGCGACGCGACGCCGCGAGTCGGGCCGAGATTTCGGCGCCGTTATTGCCCGGCGTCACGCGATTTATCGTGTTCCCGGCGGGGCTTATTGTAAATTGCCCGGAGAAAGAGCGGGCGAGACGGGAAACGCGGCTGCGGCCGCACGCGGGCTCGGCTACGTGTTCCTTTCCTGACGTTCCCGGTCTGCGAACCCTGCGGACAAAACACGCCGGTTTGCGCGGTCGCTTTCTTTTTGCCGGCGAAACTCGGCTTTCGGCGAGTAAATGCTATCGGATCGGCTGTTTACCGGGGAAGTATGTTTGTACACGTCCGCGGAATCTGATTGCGGTGGGCTGTATTGTTGGGAGTGTAAACGAATCCGTTCTGCCGATGCACGGTGACGGTGCTCGATTAATTACGAATGAACGAAGCGATTTTCTGGAATCGAATCAACTTGTTGACCCAGCGACTTCTTATCAGGAGCCTCTATGCAAATAAGAAACTTAGAAATCAGAGGAAGATGAAGATCCGGTGCTTTCGGTGTTAATCGCAGGTGAACTGTACATTCATGAATTAATCGGTCCATCGATCCCAAGCTATCCAAATAGCAAGAACCGTTTACGAATCACGGGTTCTCCGAGTCCACTCGTGGAATCGTCTCACGGCTCTCGTGTTCCCCGTGGGAGCTGGTCGTCGAGACCGAAAAACGGAATCGTCCGAAACGGAGTCGCGCGTGAACGGCCGGCAGGAATGCCGCGTCGGAACGGTATCAGCCCGGCCGATTCCAGAATCACCGGGGATCTCTCGGGCAAGAGTGCACCCTTCAAGATCGATCACCGATAAAGCCAGCCCGGCGGCGGGACATTCCGTTCGTTCTGGCCTCGGTAGCGGCGAATCTGCGTCCGGTGGCGCGGAATGAAGCGATGCATCTTTCGGCGAGGCTGATGCCGGCCGAAACGGCAATGGGTGGCACAGAAAAAGGGCGGGGAGCGGAAAAAGAACGGGAGCCAGACGAGGAGCGACAAAGAACGGGGGAAAGAGAAAAACGGCGAGGCGGAGAGGGGGGGAGAGGGGAACGGAGGGCTGGGATACTTGATGGCGCGATAGTTCCCTAAAGACGGATGGCGGGCCGGAGTCATGATCGCCGAGAGTTATGCGACCGTTCTTGCCGCGGCGCGTAGAAAGAGGACGCAGCTCTCTCTTCCGTGGGCCAGATATTATCCTCTTGTAATCGTGGCCCCCGCGAAATGCCACGGCCGGTGAGCGACCGTGTGTCGGGACGGTTTGCTGGCAAGGAGGAGGGGGGAGGGCTGGAGCTCCTGTGATCCCTTTTGTACGCGGGTATACGTGCGAGCATCCGCTCGGGACCGATCCTCAAATATGCCCAATTAGCCCGGGCTGACATAATAAGTAGATAAACAACTCTAAATCCTCTCGCGCGGTGAGATCACAAGGCGCGAAGTTTTTCTGAGGGGAGCCGGGGGCCGCGACAAGAAGAAGGCCAACGCGCTCGCTTGGCCTCCCTCCGACTCCTCCACGGTTCTCCAGCTCGGCTTCCTACTGGTTCTTTCCTTGTCCGGTTCATCCGGCCGATACCGGTCGCCTCGTGTCGTCTTTGTGCCGGGCGACGGTACTACTTTAGGGTCGATTTAGTCACCCGTCCGTCAAGAACGTTCCGGTTTTTCGCGACGGTTCCACTCGTTTTGCCGGTAAATCGTGCCGCTGGAACTGTTCTTCTCCGCGGCCGGGCATGCCGATCGGAGGGCCGGACACGGACCGGCACGAGGAGAGCCGCGGCGGAGGCAGGGAAGGCCGGAGATTTATCGGGGATGAGCCGCCACCGGTGCCCTGTCAAATTTCAGCTCCGATCGGAACGATGATTATCCAGACCGGGGAACGGGTTCAGCGTTTTTTCAAACGGTCCTTCCTCCGCGATCCCGTTCGCCCTTATCGCCGACAGGTGGAACGCGCTCGAATCGAGGGTAGTTTGCCGGAGACCGGTGGCTACAAGGATTTGTAGACAGCGGAACAAGGGATCCGACGATTCCGGCATTCTCGACCGGACTAATTCTTGTTCAGCGAATCTCGGTGACGGGTAACGAGATCGTCCCCCGTGGAATAATGAAGCCCGGAAAGGGGTGTCATCGCGAATTAAAATCTTAGGAGAACGTACCCGGCCATTTGAAAGTAAAATCGGACCGGGACGCTTACGTTAGCGTCCGCGAGGGACACGACGATTACCGACCACGCTCCACCTTGTAATTAACTTCTTTAATGGGAACTTGCCCAGGGGCGGTATCACGCTTTCATAACGCATCGATGGAGAGATACGTTTGCAAACATGTTCCGTGACATTTAAGATTACAGTCGATGGTGGAACGAAGTAGCCGCGGATGATTCTCAATTTCGGGGAATTAATAGCGAGGTCGCCGCCTCGCTTGAAATTTCCCGGAAAATTCTGTCGGCGCACAATTAAAACGGGTCGCGTCGGCGAGATTGCGCCGCGCCGGCGGAAAAATGAACGAGGTAAACGGTACCCTAATTAAGATGCGTTATCGCCCCGCGATTAAGCGGCGACCGCGCGATACACACAATGCGTGCCGAGTTATTACGGCTAATCTATTCTGTCCTCTGCGAGACGAATCGCGTCGTTCGCCGTCTCCGCCGTTTCGATGGCTGCGACGCGGCCTGAATCTCAATGTCGGCCCCTTTCTCGTGGGAGCGCGTCCCCTCGCCCCTCTCTCTCTCTCTCTCTCTCGCCCCGTCCCACCGCCGCGCCACCCCTTTTTCGCGCGGCATACGGTAACACGGGCGTAGATTTAATAATGGAATGGTTAGCGGATCTCTCGGAGCTAACGCGTTGCAATTTTTGGAGAGGCGAGCAGCGCCGGGAAGGAGGAACGGAAGGGCCGACGCGGCGGATGAGTACGTGAGTGGCATGTGCGAGCCACCCCCGCCGGAAAACCCTCGCCGGGCACGTAATCTATTTGTTGAGCGACCGCAACTTCATCTGCGGGGGATGATGTGTGCACCGCTTGGAACGTCTGCGGCGGTAAGAAAGAAAATTCAACCGACAGAAACGTTGACGTCTTGGTTTTTAGAGGATCGAAAGAGAAAATTTAATATAATCCGTGTAATATGGGATTATCGAGAAACGAAGTATATAAGAAAATGGACAATAGCGACGGTGAACGAATAATATAATACAATCTATTAAACACTCGGCGAGACGAAAAGCGTACAACCGTCCTCAGAGAATTGATTGTGAAAGCTAAACGACCGTAGAAATCGGTCCACGTCAATCCGAACGGAGTCTTTCTTTTCGGTTCAAATGAATTCATCCGTCCCTTTATCGCCTAATAAATATTATGAGCGGAATAAAGGCAACTTCGTGGCAGTCTCGCGTGTAAACCGGCCAAACAGTCGTTTAAGGGACCGTTCGGCATCGGAAAACTCCGCGGTGTCTCGGAACTCGTAAGAATCGCTATTAGGGGCAGATCCGAGAGGGTCGAGTGATACCCGCGCGTAGAAAATCCCCGCTACGATCGACGTTAACCGGCCCGTATCCATTCCTGGCCGATGTAAAACCGACTTTAATACTGTCGTATTTCCGCTCGTAAAAATCTCTGTATCTCCGGACTGTTTCTTCGAGGCTTTGCGGTTTCGTACTCGAGCGGGCTCCGCTCGCGTGCGCGCTGGCGCGCCGGCCTCGCGCGCGCCCGCTCGAACGCGATTCTTTACGATTATCCCTGGCGGAACCCTTCCAGCGGAACACGGTCACCCGGTCGAGCTTAAAATCACTTTCACAGATAACCGTTGCCACAAATTTTCCTTTTAAAAGTTTTATCACTCGCCAATTTAGTCCTCGCCGCTCGCGATATACCAGCGCCCGCCGCAATTGACACTTAACAACCATAAAACTCCAATCGCCTTCGGCTCGTACGGCCGAGATTACCCGAAGAATCCGCCGATCCGCAAAACAGCCCAATAACAATATTCATAACGACGCCTGTCCATTACCGGCGTCGTCCCCCGGGCTTCAAATCCCATTCGTAATTATCGTCAAAAAACAATCAGCCTTATTAACACCGGGGACGTCGTTCGCGCCGGCTACCGTATCGTATAACCGCGCTCGAATTCATTAAATCCGGTCGCCGACTAATTTTCATCTCTCTGATTTATAAGGGAGCCCCGAATTTTACGGCTTTTCGCGGAACGGCGGACGGAGCGACGGAGAGACGGAGCGAGAATTTTACACGTGCCGGGGGACCTAGTAGATTTGCATTCTAATTGTTGCGCGATCGGACAAACCAGGCGGCCATTACCGGGACCGCTCGGAAATCGGGGGAAGCACGGTGACGCGGGACGTGGTGTCGAGGTGTCGGTGAACGTAGACGGGCACGCTGAACTGCTCGTAAAAGAGGCAACAGGAGCGACGACGTCGGATGCTTATCTTATCGGGCCGATGATCCTTCCACGAAAATCGTTCTCATTACGTCAGATGCCATCGGGGGACAGCTCTCCAATAAATACGCACGCGCACCGCGGGATTAACCGTCGTCCCCCGCCCGCAAACCGTCCCCATAAAATTTAATTTTCCTCATTTACCGCGGCTACTGAATTTTTTTTAATTAACCCGCCCTTCGCTGCCTCTCGACCGCCCAACCTTCCGTTATGCAGATTTTATGGCGCGTTAAGGTAATACTCTGTATCAGGTTGTTGCCGGAGGAGAGTGACACGGTGGCTGTGGTATTAGTATTAACATCGGATCCGCAGGTGTTTCGAACCTGCTTCGACCGGGAAAAGTGTATACTGATCGTGAATAGATTCCGACGCAATTCGGAAGTAATTGGAGGGTTGCGGGACGAGTCCTGTGAGGCTGGGAATGAAGTTGTTTCGTTTAAGTTCCACGGCAATTTTTGTATCGCGCAACGACCTGTTACACGAGCTATCTACTTAATTAATCTATCCGATGCGAACGAGTTGTAAATATTATCAGTGGGAAAGGTGAAAATGTGACATTTTCAAGGCACGATAGTTTTCGATAAATTCAATGATCAATGGAGAAGTTTCGAATATAATTACTGACTATTCTTGGTACTTTACCTATACTAGAACATCGATTAAAACACAGATGTTACAAGAAATCTAGCTTCAACTAGCACTTAGCTATCAACGCTACTTAAAAAGAACAAAACTATTAACTCTGTTAATATCCTCGATTTCCTCCGTTTCACGAACATTCTCATGCAATAAACGGGTAAAGAACCTCAGTCTATTTATTAGTGTCTAATCTAAGATCTTGGTACGGAGTCTGACTCATCCAGCGTTATGAAGGAGCGTATTAATACTCCAAATGAAGACACGCGATACCGTATTGAAATTCTATTCTACCGACAATTTACACGCTCTTCAACTTTCGCACGATCTCCTTTACAGACCTCGTTACGCGCTTAAGTAAGTAATTCAGACGAAGATTCCATGTTCTCATATCTATTCACTCCATTCTCCCATGATACTCTCGGTCAGAGTCGTCGCTAAACAGTCCTGAAAACCTGAACAACGGCGGGCTCGGCAATCGAGCACGGTGCAAATAAGCCGCGGTCACCGATCCGATCTATCGACCTCACGAGTATAGGGACAATGTTAATGAACACTTAGAGGCACGATTATATTTTATGATACCTCGATTATCCTGTGTTATTGCGTACAGAGACGAATGTCCATAGTTTTGAACTGTTAAACGTGTACGAACGGACGAACAACGAATTAAAATCGAAAATTATACCTCGCCAGTTAAAAACTGACCAATTACACTCTCATTTCTTTCAAGGATCAACTCCTGCGCAACGCTTAGTAGCGCGTCCATCGAAGAAAGCACGAGCAGTCTCGACGAGTGAAAAGCCCCGGGAACGCACAGCGCCGAACATTATACGCGTCCCTGTTCAAAAATTAACTCTCCGCCGCGACTCTCTTCCTCTTTCCCTTCCTCCATTACCTTCCCGTCCTCTCTCGCCGGTACCTCGTTCCTGCGGCGGCGGGGCTGTTACGCGCTGCGCGTGTGTGAGGGATCGTAAAAAAATGCAACTAATTAACGACCAAAAAGTCGGCCCGAACGGGGAAGGTTTTTGCGCGCGGGCCGAGAAGAGAGGATAGAGAGGGAAGGATCATCGTTCGGACTCGGCCGGGTAGCACCGAGCGAGCCGAGCTTTCAGAGCTGACTCGCGTCTCCCGATCGGCCACGCAAAATTTCTCGGCGCGAGCAACAAGCGTTCTTTTATCTGCCCGGGACGCTCTGCCCTCCGCTCGTCTTAATCGCGTTCGACCCGCGGGACCGGCCAGGAAACCTGATCGAGACGGATGAGTCTTCCCGGCCCGGACCGTGGAAGATAAGATTCGAAAAATCCGTGGATCGCGCCACGGCGCCATCCACCCCCCGAAATAACTTCATTGAAGCTTTACGAGCGGCGAGGAAAGGAAGCTCCGAATAATTGCCGGCCTGGAATTTGCATATCGAGCCGGCGGCCGCTATATATCGTTCCTCATCGGGGCCAATTTTATTTCGTCCCGGACGCATCGTAATGCACTCCGAACACGATTCGCTCGCAATCAAAATAATTCACCCGCGACCGATATTTATTAGGACGTTCACGCAGATTCCGAGACCGAGCCCACTTCATTTGCCTTTTTCCATTCGATGCATCGACGGGAAGGAAACGCATTGCAACTAAGCACTGCTGCGACGTTCTCGCCTTTAACCTCGTACTTTCCAGTCTATCCTTTCTCCAGGCGTCACACAATTTTACTTAATATCTTTTATACTTTCCCATTTCAATTCAGCGATCTCCGCGGAAACGCACTGCATTTAGAATAGCTGTAGACGATTCAACTCGAGAGCTTCTCGCATCAAGCGTTCAATTTTCCGACTACAAAGTATCCTTACCGCGACGTTATCCCTTCACTTTTCGGCCGATATCCATAAGAAATCAATTATTCATTGTGCAGTCGGGGCGTACCGATGCGACCAGCTGGACGGAATTCATGACAATGATTTCCAACATTGGGAAGATCCATTATTTATTTTCGAGCGCGTTACCGCGATGCAGAGGACGCCTGATAGTCCGCTCATAGCCCGGCCCAGCTCGCCGTGGCTCTTTCACCGTGATCCGATCTCGCGTCGAATATTTTACCATAGAATTTGGCCGGTGACGTTAATTTGTCTTAAAGGGAAATTGTGCGCCGTCTACCGGAGTGAATGATCGAAGAGAAAGAATGAGAGCTCCCATTGAGACGCAGCGGCTCGTAAAGTCGAGAGAAGTGAGCGCTCGATATGAAAAATTGATTCGCGGTATAAATGTCAGAGGCACTGTCGTTGATCCAGATCGTAGTTGCCGCGGCAGCCGGCGCTGTACTCGAAAGATCGTCGAACAATCTCGCTGCCAATCCGTTTCTCCTGCCAGTGGTCACTCGCGTCAGTGGTCTTTCGCCTTCGTCGCAGTTTCTGTCGCGTACGGCGCGCGCCGCAGTAACGAGCCGCTCCAGCGGCTTAATTAGATTAATTAGATTGCAGGCAACGCGGACCGCGCTTTCCGAGATCTGTCGTGATCCTGGATCGACTGCGCCTAAGCTACGTTTTCATCTCTGCGCCCCCGATACAAATTGAGGCACACAGGCAACGCAAACTGTAATTCATTCCGTTGAAGTGTAACAAACTGTTTCTCCTCGTGACAGCTTATTTCAATAAAAAATCGTTTCGTATTAGACCGTAGAAGATTAAACATGGAGATCGAAACTATGCAAAGCTTCGATTGTTATACATCCTCCTCCAAATCCGATGGAACACGATAAACACTTGTTTCAACGAGCACGATCGCCGTGTTCCTTTGGAATTAGGGAAATTGGTCAGCAGCGTCCGCGTCGGTCCAGAATGTAACGGTAACCATTGATTCCGTCCGCGACGCGATCCGATCTCCCCACACCTCGGCGGCCGCCTCGATCACGACGTTTTTAATCGACCCAATTTCATCGCAACATTTTTCCCGTCAGCCCGACCGTCCGCAAATCGGTTTTTCGGAGCGTGGTATCGCGGGCTCGCCGGTCGCATGCTAATTTCCCGAAATCGTATATCAAAACCGTAATCTACCGTACACGGGTCGCCGTGGAATCCTTAACGATGTAATTAATATGTAAACTGTAAAATCTGTCCGGGAGAGTCCGCTCCTATAAATATGTATGCGACAGATCGGCCGGGGCGCATTCTTCATTATAGATCGCGGTTCGTTGGCCGGCGTCGTTCCCGCGCGCGGCGGTCGCCGCTTTTTTTTCGGCTCGACCCACTAGCCCCGTGATCGACCATCCCCCCACCGCGAGTTTCCCAGGGCGAGATTCTTTCCAAAATGAACGTCGACGTCTTAAATTCCCGGCCGCCATGAATATTAATACCGTGCCGCCGCATACATCGTGTGCAAACCGCGGCCGCCAATTTGCGATTTCACCGCAGTTTCGCACTTTTTTGGTAAACGGGCCGGCTACGGTACGCCTCCGACGTCCTGTTCACGAGTTATCGCGGATAATTCGGCCGGCCCTCCGTGCCGCCGGGCCTCGTATCACGGCCGCGCGAAGTAATTAATATATAAACGGGCGAAAACCGGTGTCTCGGCCACGTCCGCCTATAAATATTAATACATTGTATTATTCAGCCGACGAAACGACCCGGCTAACGAGACGCGCGAGCGAGCGAGCGGCGCCGTGGCAATCTCGGAGAAAAATAGGAAAGCCGGATAATAATCGGCGACGTGGAAAAACGCGGTGGCGCGGCCGCGAGTTATCGATTCCTTGACCCACCGCGATGAGGTGTTGCCGGTTCATTAACAACAGGTTTCGCGTCAACTCGATTTATTGAACTCCGCCGCCTTGCAACGCCGAGTAGGCCTCGACGGTGTCGAAACGAATTCGACGAGCGCTTTACGCCTGCATCGATCGTTCCTCGCGAGGTTAAACTATTTTTAATCTCAATCTTCGAGGCAATCTTCGGTTTTTAACGGACTCGGGATCAAATTCGTTTGTAGCGAGCTGAGAATAATCGAGCCATACGATGGGAAGTCGTTCCATCTAACACAGGAAGCACCGAATCGAGCTGTACAGCTGGTATCGCCGGTGTCAGAGATTCCAAGACGGCCACGATTGGATCGTTCGAGTTTTCTCGAACGGGTCCGTGCACGCGGCTTGGAAACCGAGCGAGCAACGCGGGAGTTACAAGTGTAACGAACAGCCGGTCCGTTAATTGCGATCATTAAAGTGCGCGCGCGCGGCAATCGGCGGGCAGGGATTTCCGAAAGGATCGGTTCGATCGTGTCGAGCTTGCCGACGATCTCGGTTGCCCTGCGCAGAGCAGAGGAGGCGAACAGAAGACGAAGAAGAAGAAGGAGGAAAAGGGGATAGAACGGAAAGAAGAGGATGGAGCAGAAGAAGAAGAAAAAACAGCAACGAAAGAAGAAGAGTAGAAGAAGAAGAAGGCAGAAGGGAAAGAAAAGGGAACAGAAGAAGGGGAGAATTCTTGTCCACTTACCCATGGCGTCTGAAACAAAAAGAAAGGGAGAAGCTTTAGTCGAATTTTTGCCAAATAGATTTCCATCGGTAATTTTCTATCAACTAATTTCGATCGGAATGAAGGAGAGGTCGCGAGGATCGCTTCCGGTCTCCCCGGTCCGCTTCTCTCTTTCTCGGTCCGCGAAGAAAAGCCCGCGGAACGGCCATCCGCCGCGCAAGAAGAGGAGCGAGCGTTGTCCGGCAGAATGCACGGCTAATTCCGGGCTAATTGCCGCTCGGCGCTAAAGAGCGTTTCGCGAAAAACTCACTTCCCGCTGCCATCGGCGCAAAAGCGGAATCGGGAGCGCGAACGGCATTCCTCGCGATCGTCGCAAAAATTGGAAAATGCGGTCCCACGCGGATACCCTTTGTCGCGTCTAATTGAAACGTGCGAGCGGCCGTCGATTCGCTCGTCCCTTCATCTTTTTCTCGGCCTCCGCGGCGCGACGGAGAAAGGAATCGGCTGGTAAGACTGCGGAACGAAGCGATCCGTGGAAACTGGAAGCCATTCGCGGCAGGGGGCTCGCGGAAATGATCGCGTTCCCGGCGATTAGCCAACGCTCGCTCGGCCGTGCCGGCGATCGCCGGGCCGCGATTACGGCCGCGAGACACCGACAATTACAAAATAAGCGCGAGCCGAGCCGATCGCCGCGAATAACGAAGGAGCGAGCGTGACCGCCGCGCGACGCGCACCCGTGAAAACCGTGCCGGAGCATTTCACGGACGGCTGTGCACGGCTTCTTTCCATTGTCGCGACTGCGCCCGGCAACGCGCGAGATCGCCGCGATCCATAAATTATGGTAATTAAAAATATACAGGGGGACAATCGAGCGATCGAAGGGCCCCGGTGTAACGCTCGAGCGATTCTCTAGACGGATTGGCTTGTTATTGCTGTGGAACGGTGAATTTGCCGAGAGTATACCGCTAAAGGTCTCTCTTCCAGACAGATCTTAGCGAAATAGAGTTGTATAATCTCATAGAAAACTAATCTCGCGATGTTCCCTGAAACTTATAACACGAACGGACGAAACTGTTCGATACTTCGCAAAGCGATACACAAAGTTCGGTAAATATCGAACCGTACAATTTCGCTGTGAATCGAATGGTAACTGTGAGTCACCTCCCCAGTGTCAAGCGGTAAGAGAAAAAAACGAAAGAGCTCCCACAGTTTCTCAGTATTAAGAATAATTCGAAAGCTTCTTGAAGCCCTCGCGATCGGTCGTGTTTCTAAAAAGCGTAATCCAATTTCCGGCGACCGTTGGTGCAACATCAGAGCCGAGTGACCAGAAGCCGGCTGGGCCGTTCCGAGCCGTCCATTTCACGGACGAGCGGCGTCGATAGCCGCGGCTTTGCATAACCTAGAAGCCTGAGCGGTCACTCATAATTCCTCGAGATAATCTTTGCGTGGGCAGGACACGCGGCCTCCCCGTCCCCGTGGCCGCTATCTGCTTTCGTCTATCTCTATTTATTATTCCTAGGCGCGACTCGGTGTCTCCGGGCGCGAGATAGCTCTCGGGGCCGTGCAACGTGCCCGCTCGGAACGGGTCCAGGGAACACGCGAGAGCGGTGCCGTGTGCGTTCCCCGGGCCGCGTACACCCGGCCATTTACATATGTTGCAGCCGCGGAGCCGAAGCCCGGCCGAGGGAGCAGGAGAGACAGATTTTTCGCACGCTAACGTCCCGCGCGGCACGGCACGGCACGGCTCCGTGCGCCGTGCCTCGAGTCGTGTTCAAGCTGACTAACCCATTAGCGCCTCGGCTGCCGATCGACACGGCAAATCGATCGATAAAACCGCTCCGCGGTCCGCTTCCTGACGACGCGACGCCGCTTTCCGAGCAACCGTGATCTCCAGCTTTTATTCCAGCTTTAGCCGCGTTCCCGATCATCTCTGCTTTATTCGAATCATTTCCAGCCATTTCAACCGGAGCAGAATTATTTGTTATTGCGGTGGTTTATAGTGGTAGCTTAGTAATCGAGGAACTTTGTACTGTCCGATTGTGCCCCGTTTAATTAAGGAACTTCTAAATTGAATGTTTTCTTCGTACCGTTGTTGCGTTCACTTGACGCTAAGAGATAACTTGAGGTGGGAAAATGAGCGCTAATACCGTGGTAATTGTATTAAGGAAACTAATACGCGGGAGAGATGTCCGAAAGTCTGGATGCTCGGTGAATAAATGAACATTCCGCTGTTTCGAGTGCCGGTAGGCGGTATTAGGCGCCGGCTGAACGTAAAATATAATGCGAGGGACCCGACGTCTTAAATATAGACGGGAATTATGGAGACAGGTCGGGGGTGAAAATTGGCGGTCGGTCTATAAAACGGCGCGCGGATCTCAGTAGACCTCGCGATGAATGACACGATGACACGGAACGAGCGCGATAAATCCGACGGTAATCGTTCTGCCGCTGCCAAAAGAGAGGCCCACCGTCTGAGCGCAACGACGCACGCCGACGTATTCACGGATCGTCTCTGACCGACTGTTTCGAAATCCTCCATCGAAATCATTGAACGAGGTCGATCCACGGAATTCACCTCGACCGCCTCGTGCCTTTCCTTGGGAATCGTTGCCTTGACGCGCAACGGGGAGCTCCGTATTTTCGACAGTGAACGGAGGCCTCCGAGCTGCTGGACTTATCCAGGTGTCTCGCTTCCATCGAGTCCCTCGAATCTTACGTCATTGGTCTCTACATTCGACTCGGTAAATCCGTAACGATTATCGTTCAGCCGTGGTTCAAGTTTTTTGATGGATCAAATGGGTTTAGCTAATTCGGTCGAATAATCTGTTAATATTCCAATGAATATTTTCGAACGTACACGTATCAAGGGTGACAGCGGTTGGTTCTTCAAGTATTCGAGTAAGATCTCGTTTCAATAATCGATTACAATTACAAATGAAAAGTTACTGTCCTGCGCAACTTGGTATTCAAGAGTGATTCAATATCTAATCCATCTAATCGTGTCGTTTAAACATACCGTAATCCACAGAATTCTTCATACAGACCTCCCAGTATCTTTCTTGGCATCGGACAGAAATTGCAAGGGACAGCCGAATCCACGATAGTTCCGCCGATCGAGAGTCTACATTCCGAAAACAATCCCGCGACATTCCGGCAGCGGCAAGTATGGCGGATACGCGTCCGATAAGGGCCAATTAAACGTTCGAATCGTCCGTTACGATCTGACCGATGGAATTCCATGGCCGCGTGCAAAGTGACTTGGTACAGAGGGGCTCGCAGAGGAGCCCGAATTTTCGAGATGGTTCCTGCCTATCCGGGCTTAATTTGTAGCACGTTCTTGCGGCCGGTGGTGACGAGCAGGGCCCGCTCGATCGTTCGGCCGGCGTCGGCCGGTTAGTTAGCGCGAGAGCCCAGGCGGCTGCTGATGGTGCCCGCTTCTTGCTCCACCCTCCCTCCCACTCTCTCGCTCTCCCCCTCGGCTCATTTTTGCCGCTAAAACATCGTCCCTAATTAATCTCCACGGCCCCTCCCGACCGTGAAGCCGCCGCTAATACGGACGGACGGTGACAATGGCCGGTAGCACCGCTGGAATCCGCCGAATTCAACACGCCGTGGCGGCCGATCCCAAGAAAAACTCGGGCAGCGTTTTAACACCGTCCGAAGAATCGGTCGGGAGGGGGGGTGGACGGCCGGTCGCGGAGCAGCCCCGGCCTAATGGGAATTTGTGGTGACCGGCGAAAACGTACGAGGCGCACTTAACGTCTCACTTCGATCTACTATACGACCTGCGGCCGACTGGCGACGCCTCGCACACCATCCCCCGAGACGAAAGAGTCTCCGGCAATTAATCGGGTTAATTAACGCGTCGATTCCTCGAAAGCTGCCCTCCGCTCGCTGGACCGCGGCGTTCAGGCGAGATGGACGCTCGGATAACCGTTGAAATGGTTAATGGTCGTTATTAAGGTTGGTTCCCATGGATTATTGGATCGGTCACGTATAGCCAGATATCCGCGGGACGCCGTCGGCGAAGGAAAGGAAAGAGAAGGCGGCCCCCGATCGGATCGTTTCTGAGGGCCGAAAGACACCGTGAAACGCGAATGACCGACCGAGCGAGCGAGCGAGCGAACGAACGAACGAACGAACGAACGAAGGGAACGGGGCACGTCGATCCGAGAGCGCGCCCGCGCGCGCGCTTAAAGGGGGTCTCGCCGCGATCGCAAAAAGACAGCCACGAACCTCGGGGCTCCAGTTCCTTTTTAAGTCTCGCTAAGCTAGCGCCGCTCGTTTCTGGTATCCCGTGCCTCCAATTCCCGGGAGTCAATCAACCGAGTCACAAGCGACCGGCTGCGACTCCTATATACGCCACGGGAACCCGGCCGGTCAGACACGAAGGGACGGGAGAAAGGGAATCGCCACTTATTCTCTTTACATTCCCCTTAACAAATTTCCAACGGCAAAAACTCGTTATGCCCGTTCGGGGCCCGACGCCTCCCCGGCCGGACGGACGGACCCGCCGTCTCGAGGAGCGGCCGCGCGGGAACCTCCCTCCCCTTTGCGCCACGAAATTTCGCCTCTGTGCTTTTCCACCGTGCGACTGGTTTTTCGTCGACGCTCGCGTTGCGTGGACTGTTCGTTGAGGAAAACGCTGTGTCAGGGCGGTAAGAGGTGGTAGAGGGATGCTCGGGGAACGTCGATGCTTCTGTTGACCTTGAACGTTTGCTATGGCAGCGTGCCTCCGACTGGTAGCATTTGAATCGCGAGATTTGTTTAGCTAATGACTTTCTCGTTTGAAAATATTTATCCTCGGAGATATTACACCGTTGCTGTTGTCCCTTGCGATGTTAAACGGACACGCGGTAAAGACTCGAAGCCGAATCTGGTCGTCACAAACAGTCCTGGTTCTTAGTTCGAGAGAAATTATCGCCTGCTCCGATCTTTCCAATAACATAGAAGTTCGAACGGCAGTGCGGGACGCGTGAGAAGCTGATTCGTAGTAACCGGAGAAAACGGTTTTACGGTGAAGGGATATTTAGTCGTACGGCTTGAAACCAATCGGAGGTTAAGGACCTTGATACTCGGCAAGGAATAAAAATATTCCGGCAATGTGGGTGGCGTGACACCGGCAAGAAGAAAACGGGAGGCTCTAATACGTGTAATTAATGCGATCTAGCGAGCGTGGCCGACGGAGCATGACAAGTGACAAGGACTCTATAAGCGGCGTCCCTCGTATTGCTGCTTCATTACCTTCTCTCGGACACTCTAACAGCTTCGCGTATTTTTCAAATCGACCGGTCTTACAAACTCCGTCCTGTTGGATTAAAATGAGCTACAGAGACGGGCCGTGGTACCTACCGCCGTATCGAGCGACCGACGCAATCTCTTTTACAATTATAATCGAATACCCGGCGACACGTCCCTAATCCTCCATGAATATCTCAAGCGCACGCAGGTGCGAGAAAAAATAGGGTTATCGTTCGTTAGAAACGCGACGCCACGTTAAAACGGTCTAACAGAAAAATTAGAACCGGTCCTATCGAATAATAAAAACATTATTACCATCCGCGTTTGCCATTCATTAATTTCTACCATCGCCTTTCAGCACCTCGTTTCTATGCGGGGAATAGAAGAATTTAGACTCTAGATAAACACAGTAACGAGGACACCCGATAACAGAAATTACGCTGTTTATTACACCAGATAATATCTCGTTTAGTAACTTCGATTTAATTGCAATTGCGACACGTACAGACCGACAGCAGCTGAAGTGTTCCTCGATGTACGTTTCAAGTTATGCAAAAATGCTGTCAGCGAGTTATTACTGCTATATCCCGGCGTTATGTTCCGTTTCAGTTCGAGGAACGCTCGATATTCGACCCGAGAAACCGCGACGAGAGAATTGTTGCCCTCGGAATGCGACGAAAAGGAACCGGACGAACCGCTAGCCGGAACGAGTCTAAACTCGAGCGTAAAACTAGGTCGACTTTTTCGACGGGTCGGCCACGTCGGTCAGGGGAACGGGAGCTGGCGATGAGGAGGGCGTCGATCACCGGTTAATTGGTGTTCTATGAATCTGACGACGATTACGGCGAAACGGCGGGGACCAGACAGTGGATGCGCTCGCTTCTTGCGAGTCGCGGCGAGCCGAGCCGTGCCGCGAGACAGAAGGGGCCCCGAGACTCCCGACGGCTCCCACCGTGGAATTTTAATTATAAATTAGTTGATTAACTCAATAGTGTTTTTGCCAGTGGCGACAGTGTTCTCGGAGATACGCAACGCGTATACCTTTTGCGCCGGTGTGCGACTCTCGCGAAGAAACCTCAGCTCGCCAGTGGTTCTCCGAATGACCGTTTCTTCGAAAAATCATTTCCATTTGTATCGGAAGCGTCTGTCGCCGAAATTTCAAGTTTCTTAAAACTTCGTTACAGTCGCTGCAAGTGACAGACATTTGAAATCCTATTAGAAAAGAAAAGAGCATTGAATCCGCTTAGAATGAATCTCCTAATCGTTTTAACTTTGAGTAGACACATTTGTAGTCGAAAGAATTCTTTAACATTTACATTATTCTACATACGCCTCTGGAACGCGAGGAAATAATCTCTCCAGAAAGTGGATACACTAAAAATTCAGCCAACCCCGAAATACAAACGCCTAACACGAACACAGCCGACGCCAACTGAATTTCCAACGGAAGTTATCTTGAAGAAACACTCGGCCATCCGCCGGTGGCACATGCGTTTCCCGCGAATTGTCCGTCGAATGTTTCATTACCGAAATAACGGTCCGTGTTCTGGCGATCGGGGAACTCGCGACGAGGCCCGCCGCTTCAAAAGCCCGCACCACGGAAAGTTTCGTGGCAGGTGCACCGGCTCGCGTGCACGTAATTCCGGCCGGTTCCGTGACGGAGCCGCGTCCCGGGCCGGCGAGTCGTCGCGGAATCATGGAAAAATGGTTCGCAGCGACAAACGGGCACGGTACGACCCGGTCGGAGTTGAGAACCCGCGACGATCCGTGGATACCTACGTCCGAGTGGCCGGCGAACAGGAGAAACACAATGGCCGCGAGAGGATGCGGCCGCGTCGATGCCCTCTCCTCCGTCGTTGGCACGCACAGCACGCGGGAATGCGTTTTATTTCATATTAAATAAAATTTTCGACGGGGAACGGACGGGCCCGGCCACCGACATTTGCCGAATGCCCGGACGCCAGACGCCGAGGATCGACGCAATCGAGAAACGTGACCGGTCGGGATGGATATGTCTTGATACGCCTCGCGCCGCCGGATAAATGACTTTCCAGCTGCACCGCGGTCTTTTTTATCGTCGACCGATTCTTCTTTATGCGTCGGAAAAGAACGCGGATCGAAGGGTTTTTTTCTCCCTCTTCTTTGATCGGAATTGGCCATTAGCCCGTTTGCAGGTTACATTGTACGTAACGGGGATGTTTCTTTGGTTTTTCTGGCAACGAGCTCGTAATTGTTTATGCGTCGAGTTCGATAGTTTAGAAACTGGTTCGAGGAAGTATCGGTTACACCGAAGTTTATCTTTAGTGCCATACGTATGGAAATCGTGTAGATTATTGCAATATGCATGGAACAGTTGTACATTGTATGCGGACGTTTGAAAGTAGAAGGTGGGAAAGGAAATAAATTAGAATCATAACGATATGTTCGCATCGTTACACGGGCGACCGTAGGCGAGAAATATGAAGTCGCGTTAATTGGAACGTTTTTTACTGGATATACGGAGGAATAGAGATCTCGACGTACTTCATTGGAATGCTGATTATTGTAATCGTGTGCAAGGAGAATTTTATAATAATAGCCCGCATAGAAAGAGCTGCCTCTAATCACCGGTTAATGAAAACTCGCGCTTATGGTATCGGGGAGACTCGAGATCCGTTTTCACTTTCTTACGCGGAATGAAATATTCATCATTCGAGACAAATGCGCTGAGTTGTACCGGGTGAACCGTGAAGCATTACTGTTTAGCCATATCCGATTACGATCGACGGTCTTCTCATCGCAAAGAAAAGATTTCAATCTAAATTATGAGTAATGGAATTGTCCCGGTTGTAATTCCATCGTGGTTACACACGCGTGGGAAATATTAATGAGGAGAAAGGACGTCGATCATAAAAGAACACGGTGCGCTCGAACGAACCGCGTCGAAGGCATGCGAACCTTAACTTTGAACTTATGGCGCGCGGTCTTCAAATTATTCCATTCAGGATCACCAGATTAAAGTTCCTCGGAAGTTAATTAAACGCTGAAACGCCGCGATAACGCAAAAAAGAATTCCATCAAAATTCCTTTGGAAATTTACCCTCCGAAGGTACACCTGAAGTCGAATTCAATGCGAAACAAAGGACAGAGAAAATGAATGAACTACCGAAAAACGAGAGGACCATTAGCATAGCTATAAATAATTGACGATCAATGATTTTCGAGAACGTGTTCGTAAAGTGGTCGTCGAAAAATCACGTCGCAGGACAGAATATTCCCGGCGGCGAAGAAGATGGAACAACGGAGACCCTAATGTCGGCCGCGATTCGCAGTTCCGTGGCTCCTGCGTGAACTTTCGGCAGACAGGAGCGAGGCGGCGTGTTGCATATTTTACATTCTGCTGACGTTCGCGCCGGACACAGTTCGTTCTCGTACGCGGAGTGTCGGCAAAAAGTATGGTGGTTCCGAGGCTGAACGGCAGAAGGACCGGGGCCCCCGCAGCCGGGTCACCAGTTTTGTACTTTTTGCTCGGCGGCGGTGGCTGCGGCTGCGGCTGCGGCTCGGTATGCGAGCCAGGCTCGGGACCAGGACATCTTTTGACCCGCGAGGACCTCCTGCCTAATTTGTGATTCCGTTCGCCTCTGGACGCACTCGACCGTTCTTTGTCTTCCACTAGGCCCGCTTCTATTTCGCTCGATGATATCCCTGTTTCCGTAAGCGTTCGACGGAAATTTTGTAGGTTCGTCGACCCCTTGCGAATATACTACTTACGCAACATCCAGTCAGAACAATTCTACAGATTAAACTATTCGAAGCTTGGAAAAGTCTAAAGGATTTAACTCAAACTAAACGAACAGATTTCTCTTTCTCTTGATATACTCTTGATACACGTCCGAGGATCAGCTACAAACGAGTTGTCCGAATAATAAACACGTCAAACTTTCTTCTGAAATACTAAGCATAGGGCTTACAGCAGACTTCATCCCAGTTGACACTAAAAGTCACAACGGAAGCATCGAAGTCCTAACGACCCAAGCCTTTAATTTCCTTCAATCACGCTACAGAATCCTCTCAAACTCGAGCATCGCTGAAGAACCGCGGAGACGAGAGATACTGGGAATACCGTGGCACTTCGAGTCCCGAGCGACAATGGTCCCGGATCCGCGGCGGCGGTTCGCGGGAAAGGCGTGTTTGCCGGTCGGCCGCGTGGTAAGAGGCCGTCTTCCGGGAACGGTCGCCGCGGTAAATAAGAAATCAATTATAGCGGCGTTAGTGCGAAAATACCGAGGTGATCGCTAGTATCGCCGCATACTCCGAATTTCCGCGCTGGGATTTGCCGCGATCCGGGCACCGGGCAGGAATCCTCTCGCGGGACCGTGTACGCGGCAAATGGTCACCTAGAGCGCACGATTCCATCGCGCGCGGCTGTTTTGCTAGCATTCCAGGCGCGTCCGCGTGCGCTAACCCGCTCTCAGCGCGAGGAATCCGCGGTCGCCGGCTCGCGGAGCGTGTACCCGCGGGTAACCGGGGTCGGCGGAGGACACGAGGGGAGGCCAGGCTAGTTTCTTCCTCGCGTTATTATCTGCCATGTGTCCGGTAAGTGGCGCGGCGACGCACCGGCGAGTGCGCGTCCGCTTAGTTATGCCGGGCATACGAGTACCCCTGTATACTAATGATTACGGGGGACGATTCTTTTCAATTCGGGGAGGTTTACGAGGGGCGAGAAAGTTTCTTTGCCACGCGAGCCTGTCCGCGTAACGAACGGGACCATCCGCCGGGAACGAGGATCGAGAGGGATATCGAGGGAGGCAATTAGCCGGAGGAACGTAACGATCCGGGATGAATCTTTTCTGCGACTCGACGACGTTCCGCCGGGGCCTATCTCTTTCCGTGTCCCTGATGGCTCTGGGTAGCGGATGGCGAACGTCGGAACGTCTCATAGAACTACTGCTTGAAAATCGAGTAAACTGAGATCGGTACGCGCGACGATATTAAACTGGTTCCTTCTTGCAAGCGTTTGGGAATCGTGGATTAAATAAGATCACGATCGTGTAGAAAAATTGTGTTCATCTGTTCTTGGAGTAAGTATCTCGCTGAATGTAAAGGTTCGCCCGCAGAAAGCATCGGGATGCGTGTTCGCGCGGGAACGATTTCGTTAAGGCTTGTAATGGCAATCCTGTACACTCTTTCGAAAGGGAGATCGAGCGGCGTTGACGCGTCCGTGAAACGATCCCCGGGCGAATGAACGTGTTCGAGGTACCCGGGCTGAGGCGGTCTCGCTCCGTCCACGGCTATCTCCGTCTTATCTTCGCGAACGTTCCGCTACACCCACGCCACGGCCATTCGCCTTGATGGTGGCCATACCATTACATGACTTTTGATCGCCGGCCGTTACCCCGGGTATTTGCAGTAGGGTATTTGCATACCTAGTTTGTCAATGTTGCATCGGCGATCTTTAAGGATGCCCCGGGTTCCCCCGCGCCCGCGCGGATGGCGTCACCGTGGCGTCGGTCAGCAACCACCGGCGATGACGACGTCGATGACGCCGGGGATTGTAACGAGACACCGCGGCGATTTCGCGCGCGCGCGAGCATGCAAATGCCCCTTCCAGCATCGAGTTATGTCGACTCCGCGCGCCAGGACGAAAGAATCCTTTCCAGAGGAGAGGGTCAGAGGGACAGAGGGGACGGGAGCGGAGCGAGAAAGGAGGAACCGAGTTGTCTACACGCCTCGCCTTCTGCTCGGATAGATATTATCCGAGCAGAGCGTGGGAAACGTCGTTCTTCAACGCGAGACTGGTATCTCGAGGACAATCCTCGGAATTTCATCTGACGTTTAGCATACACGGTAACGTCCCGCTGGTACATCGGTTGATATCCTAATAATTCCGAGCGCGAAGCTGGGGATTCTACTACCCGTCTATAAATAAGAAGCCGAAGCTTAAATCGCAGATACCGGTGGACATGCCTGAGTTAATCCGCCATCCCCTGATCAGAAATTAAAGATTCCCAACATTTCAGATAAAGCATCGAAAGAAACAGGCCCCGTTCGCACTGTTGATCAACCAAGTACTCTATTGGTCCCGAAGGGAAACACGGATCCGTCGAGCCCGCAGATTTTTCGTGAAGCGAGAGAACGTTTCCGGCTGCGCGTTAAGAGGAGTACCGGACCAAACGGCTGGAGAACGTTACAAAGAATTTTCGTGGCGACTGTCGTTCCTCGATACCGGTACCGTCGCTCAGATCGGCCGGACGATAGAGGCAAGGACAAGCGGACGACGCGCGAGGGAGCGAGAAAAGAGCAGGCAGAGTCCGGTCTTCCCGCGATCCTCTCGATCCTTTTCACCGTCGAGGACGAGAAAGGAAAAGAGAGAGAGAAAAAGAGAGGGAGGGGGAGAGGGAAGGTTGGTGCTGCGAGCGGAGGAGGAGCGAAAGGAGACGGGTTATCATTAAGTGAAATGCCGTGTCCACTATCTCTCGCCTCTCACGTGGTCCCCGCCGCGGCCAGGACTCGTTTCCTTCGTTCCTGGATATCTTCCTGCCAGGATAATCCCTCCGTCCGCGGGGGTTATTAATAAGGCCGGCGCTATCTAACGCAATTAGACGCAGAGTCCAGAGTCTTGTTACGTGGCACCGCGTCGCGAGAAGAGAGAAGATATCCATAAAGCCGAACGGTTCCTCCTCTCCCCCTTCGCCGTCGCTTTCGCGCCCCGCCACGTTTCCACTCATTCCCGGGCTCGACGAGCGACACCGTTCACGCACAATGCGACTTTATTTATGGTCCTGCCCGACGCGACCTGCAATAAAGGTCTCCCGGTCCACCGGTTTATCTGAAAATTCGTATTTTATTGCGCGCTGCGCGGGCTTTCTTACGCGGACGTGTCACTGCCCGCTCGATTCCTTCGACCCATTTAGGCGGCCCGAGGATTCGCTGATTAACCCCTTGCGACTTCTTTCTCGACTGTGATCGATACATCATAATTTATCGAAACCAGAGAGAAATAGGCATGCTTTGTATCTATTACAACTTGCTCTGAAATAATAGTCGGTAACAGGAATAATATTTTATTTGAATTAGAGGATCAAGTAATTCTTTCGTGAAACCGAAATCAAAGCATTGCCAGCTGTGGCCAGTGCGCGTATTACGTCGTCGAAATCTTCCTTCCGCTCGTAACCAATAACGGGCCTCGACGACGCTCGTCGTTTCACAAAATTCGTCGTCGTCCCGAACGCGTTGAAGCTTCAAACGTTCCCCGCGAACGGTCGAGCGCATCCGTCATGCGCGTGCGAACGAGACTTTCAGCGAGCACCAACGTACGCGACGGTTTCCACGAATCATTGAATAATGATTGCGCGCGTTTAATTGGCCGCGCTGTAAAGCAAACTTTCTTGCAAGCGGGCGCACTTAAGCCGGCAATTAAAACACTTTACACGGCGGATTAATCGATCGGAGTCGATAAGGTGGTTCAGACTTCGCGCAAAATCGACGTTTCAGCCGGTCCCGGCGGTACCAAATATTTTTTGCGGCCCAGACCGTTCACCGTTCCAGCCGGGCAGGAGGCGAGGCGAAAAACTTTCAAATAACCGGAGCCTTGTCCCGCGAAGATCAAGATACAGCGTGCACGGAGCGATGATCGCTGCCCGCGTCATCGGCCAGATACGATCTCGCGACTCCGAGGAGCCGTACACCCGCGACCTTGCCACCGACGGAGCCGAAGATGCGAGGCGAACGCTCGATTCCCCTCGGCCAGGGGTAATTAACGTGGGATCATTCGGAGTGTCTCTATACGGCACCCGAAACTTAACTGACCGCGAATCTTTTGGTGTATCTCGGAGAGGCAATGAACGTTTCGATTGGTACATGGGGTGAGATAATTAAAAACTCACTAGAATGATCTACTATACGTAATAAGATAATAAAAAAGAGATTCTAGAAAAAAGAACAATTCTACAGATTAAAGTATTCGAAGCTTGGAAAAGTTCGAACGAATTTAAGTCAAACGAACAGATTTTACTTTCTTGGTATTCCCTTGCGACCGAGAATCAGTTAGAAACAAGTTGTCCGAATGATAAACATGTCGAACTTTCTTTTGAAACATAGGCATAGAAGTTGCAGCAGACTTTTCTCATCCCTTGAGTAGATGGAATGATCTTGTATACGTAATGAGGTAGTAAGAAAGAAATATATCGACTGATCTTGCTCAGTTTCGAAGGGATATAATTTGATTACTCGAAGTAAAGTAGACTTTTTCGGGTGTATGACCTTCGGTGACCTTGAACGAGGTATAACCACGGATGAGGAGTACGTTTATGATGATAAAAAGATTATTGACACCAGGTTATGTGTCCCTTGGTACCAAGCGAGATTGGCCGGTTAAATTTCCTTGTGTCGCAAGAAGCAGACGAATTATTTATGTGGCCTCTTTTATATGGCCAGCTTGTACATCCTCAAAGTTCAAGTCAACTTTTTCCGAGAATCGTTTGGTAATAATATCGTTCAATTTCTTTGTTGATTGGAAGTTATAAGCTAATCGATGGGCCGACCCTAAATGGCAGTAATTGACTTGTAAATTTTTACGTGACAGCCTTACGTAATTATCAGCTTACCGGCGTATAATGAGTATTAATAATAATTAGCTGATTCGACTGAGACTTCTGTCTGACCTTGCCGACCACGGAAAATCGATCTCTTATGTATTTCTGTATTAGAGGATAGAAATACGCTGGTGAATCATAAATGGGGAATCATAGGTGGTGAGTGATCTAGACGGCGGGTTAATCTTAGTCTGAGGAGATTAATAGATCTAGACAGTAATACGGGAGATCCATGACAGAGAATAATAAAATATCTCGACAAGTTATTTGAGCAGGAAGGATTCCGTCCCGTGGATTGGCGACGTTTCCATGTTCTCGGTTGTCGCGTTTGAAAAATAGAACTGTTCAATCGGCGAAGGGAACTGGAACTGATATTGAATCACTCTGCCGTCGCGTCGTTGCGTCGAGGGTTGTAAACACCGGGACGAGGAAACTAAATGAATCTTCCGGGAGTGCACACTGTCGAGTGGACAGACGATTATTTTGCTCGTGAGGAGCCCGGCAAAAGCAACCAGCCAGACCCATTCGCCAAAGAATATTGACGAACGAGTCAACGAACACATGGCGGAGTATAAGAGAAGAAGAAGAAGAAGAAGAAGAAGATGATGAAGGAAGGAGAAGAAGAAGGAGGAGAAGAAGAAGATGGAGGAAGAAGAAGAAGAAGGGGAAGAAGAAGCAGAAGAAGAAGAAGACGAGGAGGACGCAATACGAGGAACAGAAGGGCAGACAAAAAGACGAAAAGACATTTCTAGCGCATCATTACGACGAAGCAGCGAGTGGAGCAGCTAGTTACCGAAGGTGTCCCCTCGTAAACACTCGGCCATTTACATAACGAGTGACATCTGCTGGTCCAATCATACACACCACCGAGAGGTTAATATCGCGGGCATACCGTTCTGCGTGCCACACTGTCTGCCGGATGGCTATCCGAGGTTCCACCTGCGCTTCTTCTGCAATTCTATGAAAGTTCCGCCTCCTTCGAGCGGTCTTCATCTTTATGCGATGATTCGAATTACCGTTCGCGATAATTAAAACAACTGCGCCGGATTATCCGACGTAATTGCTATTACAAACTCGGATCGTCCTTATTAGGTACACACAGCTCAACAGGTTTAAACGGGCGACGCGTACGATATTAAGATTCCTCTAATATCCAAGGTGCTCGAGTTAACCCCTCGCGACTCTATGTCCACTCGGACAGCCCGTTTTATGCCGATTACAGCGTAGTTTACCATTTTACGCTTCATCTGGCCGTAATCTCGCAATTACACGCTGCGTAAACGCAACTTCGGTACTCGTTCAGTACCGCGAACATCGAGAAAGTAACGTACTGAAACAAGATTCAGTTAATCGCAGAAAATCTGAATATGTTCACGAACTATCTACGTTACCCTTGATATTTCTCAATTCTCTCAAAGAACGTCCCCTAGATGTTTCCTAGGATAAAGTATCAAGAACTGGAACCTAACGATGAATCAGGACTTCGTCGAATCGCAAACGATTCGAACGTTCTCACCACCAATCAACAATATTCTCTAACGAAACAGTTTCAGTCGGGATCATATGCTTCAAGAAAGAACGGATAATCTTTACTCGGGGGGAGGCTGAAGGATGAAAGCCACGCTCTCCTCAGCATCCTCTTATCTCGGCTCGCCAAGGATGGTTCGGCAGAAGCCGATCCCGCGGCGAAACCGAGGTACAGACGATCGTTATACCCACGTAGCAGACGCGACCTAATTTGTCCGTGGAGGTCGGTTAATTGGAGACAAAGGCCGAGAGCACGGGCAACTCTTTTTCTTCGTGCTGTTGCCCGCCGTAGCGTCCCTCTCCCGCGCGGTCTCGCCCGCGATCCGATCCGGCCGTCTCACGTTTTCTCCGGCGCTCGTCTTCTTGTTTTCACGTAAGAGCCGCGCGTCGAACCCGATCCCGGCGATGCGTACGGGACGACGACGGGACGCGGCCTCTTCCATGATCGGAACGCGCTCTCATGAGGCCAAGTATGAAACGCACCGCCTCTTTCGTAATCCTGGAGACGGTGGCTTTTTGCCGGTGTCACCTGTCGCTCGGCCAACCGCCCTCGATCCTTTATTCCGATCATCGGCCCCGATCCGCTGTCATATTTCTTGCGGCGCGCGGTGCACGACGGGCCAATTTAGCGGGCCCCAGCCGCACCCGAACCCCCGAAATTCTTCGTGTTCACCCGCGCCGGCCGGCTAAATCACCTTCATCCCCGAACGGATCGAACTACCGAGTTAATGACATCACGTTAATCGATTCTCGTAGCGCTTGAAATTTCGGGAACTGTACAAACATCATTACCAACTGCTCACGTAGAAGATCAAATTCCAACTACCACGAATTGTTCAAACTCCATTCAGATTCTTCAACGTACTCCTAAATCAATACAACTTCCGAATCTTTTGAACGAATAACAAGAAACCTCACCGCGATCGGCAGCAACCAAGGTGCCACGCTCGAATCCGGTGGCGCAGCCACGAGGAAAAGGTGAAGCGACGCGGTGCTCGCGCGAAGACACGCGAGAGAAATTACGAGCAGATTTGCCGCGAGTGGCAGGCTGAAAATAAACATCGCACCGCTACGAATCCTTCCCCTCCGCGGCCTGGTCAACGGGCAGCGCAGCCGGGTAGGGGTTGCCGTGGAGAGAGCGGCTTGGGGGGAATGGGAAGCGAGTATACAGACGGCCGGGCGGGTGTGGCAACATATAATTACAGTAATTAGCGGACAAGTAATTAATTAGGATCGCACGTCGTTTGTTATTTCTGGTGGCAGCGGCGCTTACGTAGCGGCGCGAGAGAGCGCGGCGGCAACGGGGATCGTGTATACGTGCGCGCGCGCGTGCGCGTGTGTTTGCGTGTGCGCCTGATCCACAGAAGGCACCCGCGGTACCTGTGGGATACGTGTAACTACCGCGGCATGTCCCTATACGTCCGCGTGCTCGAGGGGTTACGTCTTGATCCCAATTAACGAGCGATTTTTTGCGCGCCCCTGGCCAGTCCGCTGGCCACCGTCCGCCGGTGGTGGGGGTTGCACGAGCATCGATCCTGCAAATTGTGCGACGAGCGAACCTCTGGCCGACGATCGATCGATCGATCGGTCGGTCGGTTGGCCGGTCGGTCCGCGGGCCGCGTTCACCGCATTGGGTGGTATTGATCGATCGATATTCGTCGTCGCGCCCGTTCCTCCGGGAGGCTCCTCTCTCTTCAATAGCCGGGCGGGACGCGTCCGCGAGCGGATTTCGCTCGCGGAACCTGCACGCGCTGTTTCTTCCCTGTTCACCCGGTCGTTGCGACTCTATCCATCGCGTTCGCGTGATTTTTACGCTGACCGGAGGTATCTTATCGTCGCATCGTTAGCATCGATCTCTGCTCGCTGTTTTGCTACTTCGCGGAGAGGACAACGCCGTCGGTACCCGAGATTCTGCGCAGACTTTTATTGCCTTTCGAGTCTGCCGTTCGAATGATCGGAGTGATCGAGATTTCTCGGTTGAAAAATTGTTCCGCGCGGATATTCCTGTTTTTGCTCGGCGATTCCTTTCGCGATTCGCGGAACTGTGTTTCGGATTTACTGGAGAGGGGGGGATTGTTCTGTAGCGAAGTTGCGTTTGGTTTGAATATTTTACATCGAGGAGACTGGTGTTGGATTCTGCGAAGGAATCGTCAGCGAAATTTTGAATATTATGAATATTTAGTGAGTTTAGATTCAAGTGAGACTCTCCGCGGCTTTCCTCTAGACTGTTAGGCAAATGAGGGTGGTTGTCCGTGCGACGAGGAGACCAGCGGCTGCAGCGAGGGCACAGGAACCGTGGAACCGTCCCCGAAATAACGAGTTTATCTCGGGACCTCGTCAAACGGCGAACAGGCCGCTCGTAAATATCGTTCCAAGGAAACCGCGCGATCGGCGAAACCGGATGACGCGGCGGTGGATCGAAGATTGGCCGTGTTACGCATTTGCCAAACATTTCGCTGGTTCCCCTCGACTGGCCGAGCGCAGCACGGGGGCGTCCACGCATGGCCAGTTTCGCCGGCGATAAACATAATGGCTCGCGTCGTTAATTAAGTGGATTTTCAATCAAGATTCAATCAGTCTCGTTGTAAATGTAAATGTGCCCGGCCCAGCCCACTAGGCCTGTTACATCCCCCTTTCTCCCCCGTTCGGACCTCGGACTGCGAGTTTATTTGCTCCGAGGCGCGAAGAAAGAGAAACAGCCCACACCCTCTACCGTCGCGGGGATGATTCAGAACTGCATTTAAAAAATTATTCTTCCTTGAATTATATAAAAAGTAGATTTGGAAAATATATAACAGATTGATAACCTTCATTGCACAAATAACAGATACCACTTTCGAAGGAAGTGCCTTAAATTATAATAGAACTCTGATACTTCGTCAAATTTTAGAGACAAAGTAATTACATGCAATTTACTTTTGGCTTCAACGTGTTCAGTGACATTAATGTTTCGTTCCCAGTCTCCTTGCAAGCTAAAAAATTCGGTGTTTCACCTTCCACCTCTATTAAAAATACATTCATCCCTTGGTACTTTAGGTTCGCGTGTTATTCCTAGCTGAAGTTTCAAGAACCGTATACTTCTAGCGAAACGACCGTCCTCGGTTCGAGGCGAACGTTTTTCATTTCTGACCGCGGCGGTTCTCCGGGCGGTCTGAGTCGCCCGCTCGTTCATCGCGACGCGGATTCGCACGCCTTTCAGCCGCGGCGGAACTTACGAGCGACTATTATGCCCCGTTAACGTGAAATACCACCAGACGCGTGTGTCGCGTCGCACCGAGACGAAACACTGTGTGCAAATAGACGGTGCACGCACCACCGGCAGCCGGCCACACCTTCGCGTCTTATTGCTCTGACGTGTAACGACGGCATCAAACGGTGCGCGGTTCGAATAACGACGAAACGCTCCTCCAACTGATCGCGACGCGTCTGCAATTACCAGTTTCGGACGATTTTTTGCGAACGGTGCGTGTGCCCTCGCGACCGAGATTTCCTGTGCTCGATTTTAATCGGTTCGGAGAGCGGTTAACAGTTGGACTGTTAACTTAATCAGTTAGAACACTGATACTTAATAAAAAGAAAAAACTCACGTCTCAACACTAAAACCGGTAGATCAAAATGACCTATTCCTGATTTCTTCTTCTGCGATTATTAAAGAAACAACAGACGTTTCTCTGAGAAATTATTAAAGAAATTGATTTACCAACGTACAAACCGAGGCGCACTTTAAAATCTCAATAGACGCACTCTTGAAGTTTCTACAGATTTTCAAAAATTCCTTTAACTGCTGGTTAGTGTTAAGAATCCTTCGTAAAAACGTAACGGTGACATTCGAAATTTTGAAACCAGCCTTAACCGAGTTGTTCGCTGCATTTCTAATCTGCCGAGCGAAAAAATGAATCGCGGCGGGAGCGTGTCGCAAGAGGTTCGGTTTCGAAAGGAGCCGATGCGCGGATCCTTACCCGGCGGGAAAAAATGGCGCCCGGTAAGCAGAACGGGAACGGGAGATATCGTAAGGAGCGGCGCGCCGCGATATCCATTTATCAGTGGCATGTACGCGCGCACGGTATCGTAACGCCATAATTCGCGGCGTCGTAAAAAGATCCGTGCCGCGGTGCAGCGGTGCAGCGAGCGTCGCGATTGCAGTTCGCGAACGGCGAGCAGCGGTGGATATGCAAATGCCTCGGGGAGCGCGGCTGGGGGTCCCGCAACGCCGAGACAAAGTCACAGCGGGATCCACTCTGTTTCGATCCTCGTGTCTCCTCCTCTCGACGCTGTCGCGCGCGCCCGGCCGCCTCATCCTCCGCCTCCGCCGCCCTCCGGCGCTCCAATGAAATTTTCCACGACATTGCGCCCGAATGCGATTAAAGCGCGTACACCGAGAGCTGATACTCCGTGGAAACGGATGGAAAACGACGATCGCCTCTCCGCTCGGCGCCGTCCCTACCGGGCGAAATCGAATTGCAACTTGTAGCGGAACCGCGCGCGTGATTCATCGCGCGAGTCACGTGGAACGCCTCGCTGTGCTTCGAGCGAAGCTTTCGGCCGATTCCGTGTCTCTCTCCGCGGATAACCGATGGAATACTGTTGTACCATTTAAATCGACGCTTTGCTTTCGAAAGAGGAATTCCCCGAAATGCTTTTTAAAACAGGTATTGAATTATTCATGCAGTTGTTGAGTCGAAATTGGAAGCTCAAGGAAATCGAATTAACCCGAAGACGCTTGTCGGCGGAACAATTAAACGTCAACCATCGTTCAACTGGGAAGATTCTATGAGAGGCTAAATTCGTGCAACGTGTATTCCTTCTTTCCGCGCACGGGCGATTTCGTTTCCCTAATAGATCGGGGATGTTCCCGGTCTGACAGTGATAGACAGGCCCGCGTGACGTCATCGCGGGAAGTTCCATCTCGAAAGCGAAAGCACTTCGCAGCTCCCCGCGTGTTGATCCGGGACTCCTAAATAGCTGTTTGTCGCGAAGAAATAAGGGCCGAACAAGTTCTCGTGTCCCCGGCAAGCGAGAAGATCCAAAGGCGGACAGTAACGACGAGGACACTTAATCTCGAACGCGAAATCTCTGAAAAGGGGATGGCGACTTCTAAGGAAATTTCGTTGAAGCTCGATCCCGTCCCCTAGTTCGTCTGTCCCTATTCTTTCCTCCCGATTCGTTTCGCCCGCGTTCGGAGACGCGAAAAACTTCTCAGGCAAAGATGGCGGAGAGTATCCTAGAATAAGCGAGGCGGATACGGGATCGTATGGGGATAGAGTGGCTCGCGGCGGTTCGCCGTTCACCAAGAGCAATATACGTGTCATATATCACCTGGCTGTAGCTAATGCCCGGAGAAGGAAGGTGTGCGTGAGGCTACCTGCGCGCCATAAAACACTCGCGCTCTGCTCCAGGAGGGGTTGCTAGCTGCTCGGTGGCGAGTGTCACCACAGGTGCGGACATTCTCATCATAAATACCGGCCTCGCTACACCCGTAAACCGTCTGCTGAGCCTAATTGGGGCGTGGCTGCGGTTACACCTTCGGAGGCATCGCGCGTCCCTTCGCTCTCCGTCTTGCCGGAGAACTTCATTCGCGGGTCGATTATCGGTGTATCGATACCGTCCGCCTGGCTAATATTTCTCGGGGCGATCGTAGTTCTCCGAAGATAAGATAACCCCGGCCGATGTCCGAGTGGGAACCGACCGGAGCCGCGTGGGTCGAGGGATCGCGACGAATCGGAAATCGAAGCGGGGACCGTCCGTTTCACGTGTCGACGGGCCGCCGACGGAAACGTGAGAACAGAATGTTCGCCCCTAATATATACTCCGTATACTTTGTAGCCGCGGGAATAATCTTGACGAGTACAAGGCTCGAGCGGATGAAGCGGGAACTCTTTCCGACAATGTTACAGATTGAAATTTCTACGTTGACGAGGGTACGGAATATTCAGAGGACCGCGTCACGTGTATCTCCGACAGGAAGTGGGCCGGCGATCCGAAGTGTTCGCGGTAATGGGCCGCGTGCGTGTTACAGCGCAGGGGTGGATGCGAGAGAGCGTTAAAAGGTAGGCCGGTTCTGGCACACCTCTCCGCTTAACAGTCTCGAATCATTTCACACCTTTCTCCTCTCTCTCTCTCTTTCTGCCCCCTTGATCCCTGTCTCTGTTTATATCAGCCGAATTTATTGCGTCGAGCATCCAGCGGAGCAGGGACCTTAACTGTCCGCTGGCATGAACCTGCGAACGATAACGAGCCTCAGGAGCACCGGTGCGATCTCTTCCCTCGTCTTCTTTCTCCTCCCCTGGACGGCCAGGTGAACGTAACGGTACGAGGACGGTGCGCGCACCACTGGCGTAACTGGAGACGTGTTTTCATTTGTTCCGGAGAGCCAATAGCGTCTTAATAGTAATTATTATTATTCCTCCTATTAGCATACGGCGGGTCTTCCGGGTTCACAAATCTTTTCGCATTCATCTATCTTATTTCTCGTGATTTGCACTTTTCTACTCGATGAAGGATACATGGAATATTAGCATAAATGAAATTATAATACGAATTGTTCGAACGATTAAAAATATTCTCCTTCTCCGTGTGCGTTATATCTGCGTTTGGTTGTACCAACGTTTGTTGCGATTCAGAAATTGTTCGCCTGATAATTGACAAAATGAAATCGTCGTGGAAACGCGGAATGTAGGTTTTCTGACATAGACAAAGCGACGGACGTTCATCTTTCAACGAGGGTACACGTAACAGGATACCGCGTTGTAATTTCGCCGAGAATAACGCAATTCAATTCGAATTTGCAAAGACATTCTAACGCTATAATACGGAGAACCGATCTTTAACAAGAGAGGTTTTCTTGGTCTCCGAGCGCACAGCAAATTGCTTCTATCAAGGGAATCCAATAATAGCAATTAGCGACTAATAACCATTTGCGGACTCTTCTAGCAGAATGCAATCAACATGGTGTAAGAATCAATTAGCTGTCCGCGCAGCTGCTAAACCTGAAGCTTCGCCTGAATCATGCGGGCCGTTCAGCGTTCACGGTGTCATTTGCAAGTAAATTGTCAAATGATCGTGCCGTTCCGAGCGATTGCCGTTTCTTGCAAGACTGTACCGGACCGTCCGCCGAGCGCTTCTTTGTTAATTTACTAGATAACGCACGATGTTTACATAAATTTCGGCCGGAGTGGATCCTCGAGCGCGAGGCTCGCCGCTCGCGATGCTTCGAAGGTAAACGACGAGTCACGTGTTTACTTCTTCTCGGAACGTGTATATGATCTAACTGGCTAGACCACTTCACTCCGCATAGTCGTAATTTCGTATTAACGGCGATCGTCTCGCTCGCATGAAAATTAGAAGCACAAAATTAGTTAGCCAGCCGACCGACGGTACGCTCAGAATTTTCCGTCCCACTTTACGCGAACTCCGCGTGCTTCGAACGCCTCGCGGAAGATCGAGAAATCGTCCCTAATTTACGATGATGACTCTGCATCGCTGCATCGATCGCCGTCCTTAACGAGCCTCGGACGTCCTACTTCGTATTACAACTCCGTTAAGGTCTTGTTTAAATCGAACAATCACACCTTTAGGATCGACGATCATTTTTTCTATTTAATGTACTATCAACACGAGACAAAGAAAATTCGTATGAAAACGATGAAACGAAGAACACGACAGAACCAGGGAACAAAGGGTTTAAAAACGGTCCTTTCAACAAGTTCAAAGCCCGCGAGGGAAGAGTTCCAGGCGAAATCTGCAGAATTCACGGCAGCCGTGCTGCCCGAAAGTTAGCCGAAGGTAGCGAAATAATGAATTTCCGAGGTAACCGAAGGTTCCTTAGGTTGCTACGCTGCTGGCAGAGCGGTCCACGTCGGTCCGACGAAAATTATTCTCGCCTCGGCGAGCTCGGCGCGTATGCACGTCCCGGTTCACCGGGAATCCTTAATTATTATCGTCGTTCCGCGACGAGGAGCGGCGAGAATGTAGCGCGCGCGATAACCAGGGACGCCCGGAGACCCGGCGCGAGACTCTTTATGAGACTTCCTCGTCGAGTGCGCAGCCCCGAAGACAGGTACGGCCGAGGTGAGGCATGCGGCCTCTCTCGAGCCGCGTACGAGCCGGGGACCGAGCGCGCCGCGGCATTTGCGTTTTGATTAAATCTGCCTTGCGCCTGTGAGAGTACGTTTCCATGTTAAGACGCGCACGGAACACGGCCCGGTCGAAGTTCCGGACCTTTTTCTCACCGTTTGGGAACAAGTTTCGCGCGAAAGGCGCCGCGCTTCCGCGACGAGGCGAGCCGGGTATCGCTCGCGCAACCAACGAACGCCTGAACCTCCGCAACGCCGTGTAACTTTGAAGTCGCGCACCCGGGTACCTGCATATTTTAGCTGTTTGTACCTTGACTCTCCCATCTTTCGACTTCTCCGCTTCGTAATCGAAGAAGTTTGCTTATCGTAGGATACGGAAAGGATCGTAGTACAATCGCAAGCATTCCTGTTACTTTCCGCTCGAAGATTCTTAACGATCAACGAACTGTCAGCGATGAAGCGGAGTTGATCGACGAAACAGCGAGAGAAATGATAAGACAAGGGATTAACGATTGGTAACGATTCGAGCACGGCGAAGTGTCTCGCCCCGTCGATTATATCGTTTTCAGTGCATATACGCCCGACGTATTCCATCAGTTAGACAAATAAGAGAGAGAGAGACGGAGAACGAGGTACGGAGAGGGTTCCCCGAGCGTGTCACGACGACCACGCGCTCACGAGAATCGAAAGAAGTCACGTTTCTGTTTCGCTACGGGGCCAAGGCACGAGACCGTGTATGAAGAGCACTTTGCATGTCTCTGTTGGGTTAGGATAACGCGGGTAGAAGGTTCGTCGCACGGCCGAGTGTCGTTTCGAGCGTGTTTGAACATATTTACTCGGTGCTCGAAGCAAACGGGAACCGCGGGCACACGCGGCCGGCCCTCTACGGGCGGACACCTCGATCGCGCGACGCGATTTTTACGAATTTTCGCCTCGCCGTTTCTCTTCTCTCTCTTTCTCTCTCTCTCTCTCTCTGTCCGACTCTATTTTATTCGGTCTTTTTTTCTTCCCGTTCCATGCGTGTCCTTCTTTTTCGCCGAATATCGCGGCGGGATCGTCAAGGACGTCCCCGACAGCGTTTTAATTCGGGCTCCGTCCCACGAGTACCGAAAATACGAAAAACGGGATTCGAGGCGCGGGAACACGCCGGTCAATCCAGACTATCCGCTCGCAACAAAAAAGCATTACAGAGGCGCGATCGATAAACAGGTCCCCCGGGGGTTCGCTTTTTAACACGGGGAAAGAGACGGCGCGACCCGTTCCGTTCGTTCGCGTTCATCCGCGCGTCCCACGCGATACTGCGGACGGTGTAACGCGTGTGCACTTAACGGCGGTGGCTCGAACCGCGGCGGGCAACACGGGGGCGCCTCGGAAAGTAACAGCGAATTGAAAATTACGGGATGGATAATGCAGTGACAGGTACAAATGACCCTCCTGCGTGATCGCTCTCCTACACGATACACTTCTTGCGTTGCCGCATCGTTGCATTCTTGACACGTCGAACACGCGTCGCAGGAAAAACGTAGATACTTGTCGACGGTATTTCGTGTTCTCTGATCTCGTTGCTATTCCCAGACCACCGTCGCTTTGCGTCATCATTAAACAGAGCGAACGCGAGATAATCGAAAGAGGATGTTGTCGCTACAGCATAGACCTCGTTAATACCTTTGTTCTAAGGATACCGCGAGACGATTTCAATATGTCATCGACGAAACCGATGCACTGGCTACGGACGAAGTTGAATATTTCATAGAATTACTCGGCGCAACAATCCGAGAGGTACATCTGGAAGCTAACCACCGTTCGTCCCAGAATTTTCAAGTTTCTGTTACGTTCTGATACGCGGGAGGAAGTCGTCGCCGAGGAAGGAACGACGAGGGGCGCGTGAGAAGAGGGCAAACAGCGAGGCCAGTTAACCGGCCAAATATTTGTACCTGGCCCGAATCTCGGCGTTATCTCGAACAGCACCCAGCTTCTACAACTCGGCGAGAAACCTGCGCCGAGATTCACCCCGCGCGACGTTCTCGTCGTCGCGGTCGTCTCGCTCCTCCATTAATGAAAGACCCTCTTTCACGAAAACGTAGACAATCAAAAAAACACGCGCACGCACACACGGTTTTTCCACGTACCGGTGGAAGCGGCGATTTCCTGTTCCCAGCGGGGCCACGGGCGCGCGATAATCTAATCTACGTTTACGGGCACCGTCTACGTACGAGCACACAAGCCCGAGAGCAGAAAGGTGTCGTTGTTTTCGCTCCGGGATACCCGCGAACGGACGTAATCTCGCGCTGTGTTTCCGTGAGAATGATCCCGGTCTTGTGAATGGGTCGCAGGCCACGTCGGAGCTCGAGCGGAAGGCGTCTCGGAGGGATGAACTTCCGCTTGGAGGATCGGGAGGGTGAGTTAGCGGAGGATGTTGCAGTTTGGTGATGTTTGATCTTTGAATGCACGATTACGACCCTCGCCCCTCAGTTTCTCCAATCTCCGAGTTTCTTTGCTATGGGTTTCAATGCAAGAATAAGAGAAGAGACATTGACAGGGAATTTTAAAGAATGAACGATAGTTCGATAAAGTGAAACCTCTAAGACTTCAGCCACCTCGGTACAGTTGCAAGCGGAGATTTTTCGTAGCAGTGCCACCTCATCAACATCGGTAATCGCCGAGGAAAACAATTCCGAGGTTCCCGGTCATTCAGTATATACCCCAACGCAGCCATCTGTAATCGAAGGATCGACGAAGACAGCGAGGAGAAGGAGAACCGAGGGAGGGAAGAATAAATCGCGGTTATTAGCGCGAGATTACGCGGGTTTGCGCTCAGATTGGCACCGGGGACCGAGCTGGGGCCAAATCCAAAATCTATACAACCCGGGGAGTCGGAGTCGTGGCGTCGACTCATCGGTCGGACTCACCCTCCCGGGCCGTGGAGAGAAAGAAAGAGGTCGCCGGAAGAAAGACGGCGAACGGGCGAGGAAGAGAAGAGGGGGGCCGCGATGTAAGAAGATTCCGACGCGTGCACATTGTTAGGGGAATCAGATTAGCCCCGAGGAGCCTGATGTATGTGCTCTCGGCGGTAACGCGCCGCGCCGCGGCGAACGCCCGCGTCTCTCTTTATTTTTCGCCCGTCCCGGCCGACGAATGATGGAAGCTAATACCCTGATACGGCGGAGTGGCACCTCTGTTCTCTGGATTAAGATCGATCTGGCTCTAAGTAACTCCTAAGCATCGTCGGTCCTCGTAATGCTTCTTTTCACGGCGCCCGGCACGCAGCCGCGATTCAATGGAATCCCCGGCCGTAATTACGGGGCCCGGCTAATCCCGCGAACACCGGGCGAAGCAGGTTGACGTCGCTTATACGACTTGGACCCTGCGGCCCGTTTCGTGTCGGCGTGGAGCGAGGACCGCCGATCCTTCTCGCCTGAACACCTTTCCGATTGTGCTACAGGTGAATCGGGATCGGTGATGGACCGACACTTTGGACACGTCGATTTCGGACGGAATCAATGAAATAGATCTGTATTTGGACTTTCAACCTGTGCTTCGATTCCTGTTACAACTGCATTAGAGTCAGTTTGTCGGTAGAAACTTAAGGAAATCGATTCATCGGGAAACAGGAATCTCTGTTGATTCTATGCTAATTCCTGAGTTGAAACGTTTCAGAGAAGCGGCGTCTCGTTTGGATTTAGAAATACGACTGTCATTAATATTTGCTAGTTCCCCGAGGTCTTCATAACTAGAGCGACTCGATATTATTGGAAAAGGGATTAAACGAGCGAGTAAGAAATGATATGCAAGGCGACTAGATAGTTACTCATCGATCCTTCGAGCCGCGGAGCACTGTTTATCAGCGCGCGTAATTGGCCCGATAAACAACTCGTCCGATGGAGTAATTCGCGACAGAAGCGTATCAGGAACGACGCGGTTCTTAATCGATAATAAATCATTATAGGCGCGGTAGCGAATCCGGAAAGCGAGGGGAACACGGCCCGGACAGGTAGACCGGCTGGCGCGTAAATACCGCGACTACGCTGCCTACGACGAAAGCTGTAAATCGATGACTGTTTACGCGAGCCGGCCGTCCAATTAAATTAACATCGGGCTCCGTTACATCGCGATCGGCGGTAGTCACGTTTCAAGGAGAACCTCGAAGGCAGACGCGCCTCTGGTCCGATTCCTCCGCCCATCTATGCGCGCGTAGGATAATTTATTAGCCAGCTTTCCGGCTCTTCCTCGGCGAGCATGACGCTCCCGCTACCGCACTCGCGATCCGAACGGAGATGGCCACGGTTTTCTTCGAATAATAGATGACGAATGGAAACGGTGTACAGCCGTTTTGGTCCATTACGGTGAAATATCGTTCTCCTTCGGGAACTTGTTGATTTGTTAGGCTAGCGAACGCTCGATTACTCTTGACCTTGCATTGTTTCAATCTTAATAATAATTTTACGCCTTCAACCCCTCGCGGACGAACGTCATTTCAGCGAGATGCAACGTTCATATTCGGAAGACTGAATCAGCGCATAATCCTCTTTTCTATTAATTAATCGATACATAATTTAGCTCGATTTGTTGTGTACATTCTAAAGAATCCTCGTCCGCAAAGGGTTAATAGAATCTGTCTTATAACGAGTTGAGTCCCACCTCGTGTATCAAAAGTCGCCGTTGCATCCCGACGAGTGATAAAAGTCACTCTAAAAAATGGCGCTACCGGCGTTCAATCCTATAGCGTAACCAATTAGGAACCTCATCTTTTTCTTACCACGGCAGCCCCGGCCATAACCGCAGTCCGACAAGAAACAAACTACAAGCATGACAATAGCGAATCCGGCAGCGTCTGATCGCTCGCCGTTTCTAGAAACAAAAATGTCCTTTCAGACGAGCCCGAAGCATCGCAAATGGCACGAACCGATTAACCACAATCCCGAAAGGACGTTGCACGTCGACAGCGTCCTACACGCGTCTCGGTCCGACACCGGCGGAGGGGAAGAGGGAGGAGGATGGCGGAGGACGGGTACCGCGCGTCGAGAAAACGTGGGAACAGATCGGCGATTTGCTCGATGGCGATGGTACACCTGAACGGAGCGTGTACGCGGGAGTAAAGTCTCGCCGGGAGGATTCTCCCTGAAACGGAAGAATCTTGTGTGGGTTGAATCAATTACTCGTCCCGACGACGACACCTGGACGCGAGCGCGGCGTCTGCGTCGTTAACATTTAAATGCGGACACCCACGGCGGAGGGCTGGGCGCGCGCGGGGCGAAATTCGATAAATCTCCGCGGAATTGTGACGGAATAATGGTAACAGGACCGCTAACAACGTCGTTAGCCGGCGGACCGGGGAATACGCGCCGACTCGCCGCCGGTCGCCCCCTTTCCAGTGGTTGATCGATAGATCGCGGGCAAGTGCGCGCGTATTACGGGCGCGTTAATCGAAACCTCCGCCGCGGCCCGCGAGTTTTCGTTCTCCGACGATTCACGACGGCTCGATATCATAGCCGGCCGAGATACCGATCGATAAGATACCGGCGATGAAATATTACGGTTCGAATTAAAATCGACGGCTCCGGGCTTTCAATTATACAAGCTTTTATTTTCCCGCGCGTCGGTCCGACGCGATTCGAGCGGCTCCCGCGGAGTCCGGCGAGGCGTAAAAATGATCGAGGAAAATAACCTAGCTGCAACTCTTCGGTAATCGGAGTGATTTTGATGCGGCTTCGGGAGGATTATTGGCATATTTTATGCGTTTTCATGAAACGCCGAGTTCCAGTTGATTTCATTCGTTTTAATTGCCACCGTCTCGGCCTGGTATCGTGCGAACATTGCAGGTACATCGGATCGAATGGAAAATAGGCTACGAAATTCACTGAATCTATTAAACATCCATCAATGCCTGAAATGTCGCGATCCAAAGTATCGGTCGGAGAGCAATCGACGCTGGTCCAAGTAAAAAATCGTCGAAAATAATCCGGCGGGTCCCCGAGCGACGAAGACAAGGGCCGTAATTGAAACGGTCGATACCGACCGTTGAACCGGCCGATCGGAAATAAGGGAAAAAAAGCGTGGTACCGGTTTTCATTAAAAACCCGCGCGTGCATTAATCGAAATCGCTGTCGGTGAAGTTTAGATGCGGCTCCGGCGACACCGAATGACTAATGTCTTTTTTATCTGGCCACCCTCGCGCCGAAGTCATTATGGGTCGTTAATGTATCGCCTCTGGTATTCAGTACCGCCCTCGTTTCGCGGCTCGGAACCGAGGGCCCCTTCGTTCCGCGCCGTTCTACCGCTGTGCAACCCCCGCGCCGTGATTTCGTATGCGTCCGCGCTCGGCCGGGTTTAAAGTTGCGCGCCGGTTATCGGTTAATGAAATCAACGGATGAGCGGCCAAGTTAAATGCGATCAGGCCACCAGCCCTGCCCGCACACCCCCGCCGGAGACGAGGGCGCCCGCCCCGTGAAGGAGCGCGAAGGGAAACGCTCGAATCGCATTTTAATTTCCGACTGCCATTAGGGGTTCGACGGGAAGTCGATCGCGCCGCTTCGTCTTTGAACGATGAACGGGGGAATTAGTTGATGAAACTTGTAGATTAACGCGCCGACTGCCACCCCCGCGTTGGCGGAAGCCTCGTGTTTTAGTTTCGGATCGTGTACACGCGTATTTTTAGGGGACGAGATTCGCTGTAAAATCGATACGCTCGTTTGGTCTTTGATCCGGCGTCCCCGTTTTTTTCTTTTTTTGTTCCCGCGGCGAAAAGCGCGAATGAGCGATTGCAAATTAGATTCTGTTAGTTTATTCCGGACTTCGCGAGCGAACCGAACGCGGAACAAGGACCGCTTAACCAATTGCCGCAATCCAATTCCGCGGAATTCTATAAAGTTGGCTCGATATCGCGGCCGGCTAACGATATGATTGCGGCGGCGGCCGGGCGCACGAGAGTGGGTGCGGCGATCAGCGTGTTACGGTCAATTGTAATAACACCGAAACAAGGTACTCACGATTCATAGGAGTCACGACACGCCAGCTTCGAACAGAGTCATTCACACTTACCTGAAACAAAAGAGAATTACTTGGTTAGCTGCGCGATCGTAGATACCGCTCGACGCCGAGAGATTTGATCTGGCGGAACCGAGCTTAATTGGCGTGCAATTTCGTTCCCCGGAAATTATGCAGTTACAGTTATTATTGCACCGAATTTTTAAACGCTCCGCTACTTCCTATTTGTTCCCGCCACTTGACCCGAAGGTAAGTGTCCGATCAGATCTCTGTCTCTGAACAACTCGAAAACAGTGGAAGCATCAACTGTTAATTACAGCGAATACAAATTGAAACGCTGCTCGAATACACCTATCACCGTACATTCACGCGAAACCCTCAAATATCATTTCTCAACCATACCTCGAATCTCACTAACATTTTCAACCCTCCCGCGCACTGTCCACATTGAACCTATATTAAACTCTATTCGAATTCTCAACGGAACGGACGTCTACCAAAACCGTTCAACGATTCCCCATTAAACCCACAAGCCAATTCGCGTCAAACAACTATTCCGCCCAGACAGAATTTTCCGCCAAGCAGTAACGTATCCGCCGGAGGCCGTCGAAAATCTACCCCTACGTCTTCAACCCCCGAACTTCGGGCTCCATCTCCCGACGACATATTTCAGCCAATAAAAGTTCCCGTAACGCCAAACCAGCTCGAGCCGTCCGGCATTCGGAGCCGAGAGAGCCGAGCAGATCAGATCGGAACAGGCTCGGTAACTAAACCGTCGGCGCATAAAATTCAATTCGTCGGCGGGCGGAGGGGAAGCACGGCCGGAGAAGAGGATACGAAGCGTTACGAGCTTCCACGGTTTCGGCGTGTCTGCGGAGGGGATGTTTCCGGGGCCGCAGACGATAGGCGTCTTCCTCGCGCACACGCTCGCGCGGGCACGGTAATGGTACTTGGTGGCAAGACTCTTTTGCGGCGCGAGAACGGTATTGTCTTTTTACGGCCTCCGCAGGCAGCGGCGTTTCCCGACGCCCGGGGGAGCCAGGGTTGCTCTCTCTCTTCCGTCGAGGCCCGTCCCACCTTCCCAGCCTCCGGGCGCTGGCATTATCCGGCTGAGATCACCTTTTTACCGGTCGTTGCGACCTCGTCATTCCTCCCTTATCTCGGGACCCCCCACGAACCGAACAGCCCGGGAAGAAGGATCACGAGGACTCGCGGCGGCGGCGGCGGCGGCGGTGACGGTGGCAGGCAGCGCGACGCTGCCGGAACGCCCGAAGGGAGAGACCGTGACGAGGTCGTCAAATCCGTCGGCCGATTGAAAATTATACAGGGATCAAGTTTACGAGCGGACGCTTTAGCTGGCCACGATATCCGCCGCGTACCGGGGACGATCTCTACTTTACGAACTGTCGACTATTCTCGAGCTGACGGGGTATTGGCCTCCGGGATTTCGGAAGCTGGCCACTGATTTTGTTCAGGGCGACGTTCGATGGTAGTTCTTGGAGTTGTTCGAATAGGTTTGTACCGTTTCGTGGAATGTTTGATGAATTCGAAGCTGGACACTTTGTTGGAGTAATTTGCGAGTTGGGGATGCTCAATGGAGGATTTTCTGATTTGGAAATCGTAGCGTGTCTTTGATTTTGTTATAATGAATACTTTTCTAAGGGAGACTGCCTCGTGTTCACGGTAATGTTTCATAGAGGGGAATTGTCCTTTGCGCTTCATTAAAAGCCGATTAGAATAATAATATATTAGTAGTTTATGGAGTTGTTTGAAGTATAGGTTTGCACTGTTTCGTGGAATATTTGATGCATCGGGAGCTGATTGCTGTGTTGAAATAATTTACGAGTTGAGGATGCTCGATGGAGGATTTTCTGGTTTGGAAATCACGTAGCTCGTGTTTGATTTTGTTATAATGAATACTTTTCCAAGGGAGATGCTGTTTAGTGTTCATGCTAATGTTTCGCGGAGGGGAATTGTTCTTTGCGCTTCATTAAAAGCGGATTAGAATAATAATATATTGGTTGTTAAAGGAGTTGCCGTTCCCAGGGCGCAAGGGAAGTGCGGCCGGATTATAAATTGCGAATTATGCAACAGCGCCGGGCGTCGTAAAGATCCACGAGGCACGCGGGACGCTGTATAAACGCGACGCGAATTGGTGTCTCGTTAGACACTGTGGCTCGTGCTGTCGATTTACTCGCGCGTCGCCGCGTCAATGGCATAACTACTCCATTAGCCGCGGGTCTATACAAATAACCAATGTCTCCGGACGTTAATCTCGATTTGATGACCCGCCGCGTAAACTGGTGTGCCAGCGAGGCGACGTGCCCGCGACAAAGGGGCGCTTTAATAAACGAACGAAACGACTGAGGAGCCATGAACCTTCGACTCGGCGTACAACGATGCTCGAGCCGGCCGGAGAGAGCGATTTCGTCGCACGAAATTCAATTATTCTAACGAGAACTGGTCAGCCTCGCGCGATGAAATGCTTACCCGTTACACTCGTTTCACCGACACTTTTTGTCGTCGTCTTTACTCCGGAGAATTCAAGGTGCTTCGATCGCATTGAACTTTCAACGAAATTCAAGCGTTCAGGCGCACTCGGTGGAATTTAACGAAATACTTTCAGGAATCTACGGAAGACGAAAGATTAAATCAGGAACGAACTTAATCGAATTCAATGAAACTCCCATATCCTCCAACTGTATCCTGCATATTGCAAATGTATCAAATTTCTAAGCGAAACGTAACATATGGATCACACGAATAATCGATCCGCCGTTCGTCGGGACTTGTATCTGAACTTCCTCTAAGAATTTCACGTGAATCTCGAAGAGAAGGGGAGCGCCGAAGGTGGAACGGACCGCAGTCAGATCAGATGCGCCGTAATGAAGCGGCAATGCCGGCCAGCGATTTTCGCCATAAGACTATTTTTATTTGCCGCACTCGAAGGTATGAAAACGTCACGGGCAGGAGGCCGCGGAGCACCTCTCGTCGTTTTGAACGGCTCCTTGCACACCGTCGACGTGACGGCCGGCGTCAATGACGGCACGTGGTTCACGCGTGCATAAATAATTCACGCTGTCACGCGCACGACTGGCTCCCGAGGTTTGCTCTCAATTAAGTGATCCGTACCGTCTACGCGGGCCGGCGGAATCGCGCCGCGCCGTAGGAAAAAACGCGACGGCGAGCGGCCGTTGAAAAATTCCAATCGAGTCGCCGCGAGACCGAGAAATCGGACGGTCCGTTTACGACCGTCCATTTTTCCCCTGTCCCGAGAGCGTCCGCGTTCGCGCGAGCCGGCTGCGAAGGAGCTGAATCGGCTAGCCGGATAAATATTTATGAAAATTCTATGCGGGCTGAAATGATTTCGCTTCGAGAAATCTCCGGAGGAAGCTGTGCGATAGGTTCGAAAAGAAATGAACGGTTCTCGAAACCGATCGGTCCGTCCGCTGTCATCGAACGTCTGAACTGTCCGGTGGTCGCAGAAGACAATTAAACTTTAATGGACATTTATCCCGGAGCGTAGTTCCGCGAGAGCGATAACTCGATTCTCGATGCGACTGCACGTTTCTAATTATAATTACCGATGTAACAACCACTGACGCTAATCCCGACCATTAAAGGACCAATTACTTCGGAGAGAAGTTCGAGTCTCCGCGTGTTTATCCGCAATCTAATTATTACCGAATTCGCGTCACACTGCGCGGCAACAATGATCTCGGTAAACTATCCCCAATGGGAACTTTTCGAACGGATCGAATTAATTCGCGAATTTCGAGGAGCCGCGAGAGAAATTCGAAGGAGTTTTCCCAGAAGTCGACGAGGAGGATCGATCCCCTCGTTGCGCGGGCGTGTTGTATCGCGAGCGGCGGGCTCGTATAACCGCGAGTGTCGACTTCAGATTTTCATCTCGCCCGAGGAAAGGCGCCGCGGGGGGAAAGTTAATGCCCGCTGCGGTAATGGGGTACCTCTCTGCGAGTAAAGCTCTCTCCCGCCCCCGACCTCCTCGTTCGCCGTCCGCCCGCACCCATCCAGCCTCTCTTCTCCATTACAACGGAGAAAGCCGCGGACTCCATACGTTAGCGTGCGCAGACAGCCTCAAATTGCTTCATTAGCCGCGTGATATTTTATATAAATTGGGGACTAAATTACCTGGCGGCCGGGATCGCCGAAAAATTCGTAATTAGAGCAGGTAAAATGCTCCGGGGATGGGAGGAGGGAGAATAGACAGAGGAGAAAAAGAAACGAGAGGAAGGGGCGGTGGCGGAGGGTCGGAGCTATTTCTTAATTATTTACGCGCCACCGTATGGCAGCATTGTTCGTTTCTTGCGCGTGAACCGTGGCTAATCGCGGCTGCCCTTTGCTACCCGCCCGGTTTCTCGGCCCGCGGCCCCCGGGCCCCCGCGTCAATGGACTAATTAGCAGTCGGGGGCGAGACGAAGCATTAACAGACATGTACGATTCGTTACGATGATTCCGATCGTTTCCCCGGCGGGATTCGCTCCTCCGCACCGGCGGAACCAGCTTTTTCGATTGAGACACTTCGCCCGGGAGTGTTTGGATTGCCGCGCGGCTCGCGGCGGCACTGAAACTCTTTGGCGGCGTATTCGACGTTTTGCTTCCTCTTGGTTCCCTTTAATGAAATTAGAAACGCGGAATGCTGCTCAAGTTACGAGAGACTCTCGGGCTACTGACTCGGAATGCTAAAATCATGAGTGGAATCCGCGCTGCGCGCTCGCGCAGTTTATTATCGCTGACTTTCTACGACCTGTTACATTGCTCCCGCAATTCCTTTTTCTTGAATTTATAAGCGAGCAGTTGGTAGACGTCTAGCGATGAGAATGTAATCTCCTTGTTTTGCAACAATCTTCAATTTCAATAATTCAGAATTGGATACGATAAATATGTCCCCTGATATTTCCACCCCTCCGAGAACCAATCTTTCTTTGCGAACCTCGCCTCAATTTGTTCACCAAGCCCTTCTTCAAAAGTCCGATCAGTTCAAGGGTCCTCGCCGCAACGTGTATTCTTCGCCACCCTCGCAACGCAGCGTAGTCTAGCCAGAACAGCCTGATAGCTCATTAAACCACCAGGCGAACCGCTCGTGCTCCTTTATCGCGTTCCGATACAAGCGAACTCCCTCGATTAAACCCTTCGTTCGGGATTCCAGCACAGTCGACGACGACGATGACGACGACGACGAAAGACAAAGGGACGGTACCACCCGCGGAACATTTAAAAAGAGGGTGGCGGCGGCTCGCCGTTACTTAATTTCCTCCGCGGACGAAAACTTCTTATTATCGTGCCCGCTTCTACCGCGTGTCGAGTTCTTTTTTCTCTCCTCCCCCTTCCTTTCCCATTCCTCCTGCCGCGCGAAACAAAGGAGCGAGCAACCGTCTTGCTCACCCCCGCGACCAGGGAGCACCTAGCGGCGAGCGTGGGTTCACGGGGTGGAAACGGCGGGCGAAATGAATTGGCAACTTTTAATTAAGATGCTATCGTTCCCGCTTTGTCGCCCCGAGCCGCTCTCTTTTCGGGGAAATCGACAGACAGAGTCCCTTTCTCTCTATCTCTCTCTCTCCCTCCCTCCGTTTCTCGAAAAAGAAGAGACCGGAGGAGGAGGAGGAGGGGGAGGAGGGGACGGTTTCAACGGCAGAGGGACGCGGTTAGCATTCTTTTTGTTCATGCCAACTATTCATCATGGGTGACACTTCTCGAGATAGAGGGAGCCGAGTCTCTCTCCTTTCTCTTTCTCCTCGAAAGAGCACGACCGCTGTCTTCTTCGTTGCCCTGGGGGTTTCCTAATGGACCTCGAGTACACCCCCTCCCCCTGCGGCGGCCGCTTTCCGCCCCCTCTCGTAACTCCGTCGTCCGCCATCTTTCCAGTGTTTGCCGCAGCGAGACCTCTGTAAAGCGTCGGGGATCCTGCGCGCGAGAGGATTTTAATTTCTCGGTCCGCGAGGAACGCTTTGGCCGGCTGTAATTGCGCCCAGGCATCCTTCCAGCGTGTAAATTCGACGGCCAAACCACCGGTTTTAGTCTCTTAACGAACGGAACTGCGATCGGCAGTTTAATTGGCCCTGGGAGCTCGCCAAATGCGGCCCGACGGGGGCTTGCGTTCAATCATTGCGATTGAAACCGGCGAAGACGGACGATGGAAAACTGTCTCGTTATTGGCGAATCTATTTGTAATTTCGACCGGTTCTAATCCATTGTGACTTACTTTATAATTGATTCCCTGCGCCGGCGAACGGCGCTCAATGATTTTCAATCGAGCGAATCTAACGATCTTGCGTGCCTCGTAACGTTACGAAATCTTTCCTCCGCTGCTCTGGAGAAACCTAATCGTGTTCCTTCAAGCTACACTTGAAACATCTAAAATCTATCTAACGATATACCTATACCCCGACAGAACCAAATATCTTGAACACCAAACAAACGATTCAATGGTTCAAATGAATCATTCTCAAGAGAGAACAACAGAAATATCATTCTCCATTTCACCGATTAGGTGGTAACATCCCCATTACTTTGATCCAAGACTCGAGAGACCCCTATTCAACTCGTGTACCCATCAATTCGATCAAAGAGTTCACATCCGGTCGCGACTCGATCACCGCCGTAAAAACGACACCGTTCTCGCAAGGGCGGAAGCGCGGCGGGGTAAGCCGCGAGAACCTCAATTTCGCGTCTCGCGACTAAAGCGGGTCTCGGGAGAGGAGGAAAAAATTCCCCCAGCAGGTCGTGGGCTCTCCTCGCCCATTCATCGGGTCTGTTTACACGGGGGCGCGGCAGCGAGTAATTTCTTTATTTCTTTCGCCGGCGAGAGTGCAAGGGCGTGGAACCCTCTTCGTTCCGTCTTGCCTTCGCGCCACCATTTGTTTTTATCAGAGGCTCCCGGGGGACGTTAACAGCCACCTGCCAGTACGCGTCGCTGTCCGTCTCCTCGCCGGATTCCATCCCTACGGAGGCACCGCGAAAAGAGCGTACGCGGTCTACCCTGGTCCTTGGGGGAGGTCGATACGCTGGTCTCGGAGAAACTACGGGAAAAGCCTTTCGCCCGGCGAGGAAGCGCGAACGAAGGGAAAAATGGCACGTGTGTCGCACGTCCCGCTTCCCATGATTACGTTATTTTCTCGCGCGCTTCCGCGACTTGCATTTATTATTCAGACCCGGGACAACCTCCCGAGCACGCTCGCTCTTCGGTTCCCATTTCAACGTCTCGTATGAGGGTTGTAAATACAACCTACATATTCGTCGGCTGGTAGATTCGATCGGATCATCGCGTAACTCGCTTGTAAAATCAGTTACAGAATGATATGCACCGTCGACAATTGAAGTGCCAACGGAATCGAATTCCTCTTACGGAAATCAACTTCCCAAGGAAACATGAAAAATATCCAACGACGATTCCTTCAAACTCTACGCCGAGGCGTCTTCCCCGAGAAATCTCTCTTTCCCAGGGAACGATCGCGTAACGTCTTCCGGAAAATTCGAGCGACGCCTCCCGCTCTCGACTTTTCGTTATCGCCGCGAGAACCAGGGGGTGAGAAGCGTTTCCCGTAAAAACGGTCGCGAGGTCGTTCCGATGGAATAACCGTTTGTAGTTTGCCTCGTGTGCCTAATATCATAACCATAACGATACGCCAGCGGGAGAGCTACGAGCGGTTCGCGTAGGAAACGACGAAGGGGGTGGGATCCGCGTATGCAAAGTCGCGCGCAGGGCTCGGCGCGAGTCGGGGGCTCGCGTGTATGCAAAATTCCGGCCGGTTTTCGGCTGCTGCTCTTTCGTCGGCCCGTTCGCCGCGGAACCACCCCCTTTGACGTTCCCTCCTTTTTTCCGCGCGCGCGGTGACGCTCGATTTGCAATTCAACGCCGCGGCGCGGCGGCGTTCCGCGCGCGAGGCGTCTCGCGTTCGAAACACGCGGCCGATATCGCCAGACCTCCTCCTCCCCCGGGCCCGAGACACCGCATAATGAATAATAATCGCACATAATGTCGCGCGGTGGAAGCCCTCCGCCACTGCGGGGGATGCACACCCATTGTAGGCATCGCGGCGCAATTTCTTTTTTCGTTCGTTCGGCGGGACGGCCGAAACCGCCCTCACCTTTCGCCTTCGCGAGAGGCCGACCCGGTTTTATTACTTTCCTTTTTTAATATGCGCGAGAGGAGACACCCACCGCGAAGGTATGAAATTGAAGCTTAAATATTCTATGGAGCGGCGACGACGATGGGAACGACACGGCCCCCGTGCACGACGACACTTCAGCTCTTTTTGATACAGTTATATAAAGCATCGTTACGGGGACGAACGACGACTTTATATTGCCGTCCTCGCCGCGAGTCATCCTTCCCCACTGAGCGGGACAATACTAACTTTATTAACGGCCCGACACCGGTCTACCTCTCCTTCCCCCGAAAACCTGGTTTCCGTCTATCGCGCCCGGAGTGAATGTCCTTTCGATTTTTAATTCGTCTCTTCGAAATGCTTCGATCCGATCGAATGTTTTTACACGAAAGTGTTTATTGTTTGAAAAGGAATTAGGAACGACGTTTCTAAACGCGAGTAACCGAGAATAATCGTCTTAATTCTTAATGGTGTTTGGAATCAGCTACGAATAACATCGAGAATGAAAAATTAAGCGTACTCGGCTGACATCGGTGTTCCAACGACTACCTTAAAGCGCCACCGAAACGCGCGGAATGAAAACGTTCGTCGGAGCTATTCAATTGCCTTCCGCACGCGCCAGGGTATTTCGTGTGCCGATCGGATCGCCACTAAAAATCACTCGGAGAAACGCCGGGCACTGTTTAACCCCTTAACCTCTTTCACGACATTCACCGGGGACGGCGCTAAATAAACATCGTAAAGGAGCCCGACAGGCGGACGCGGGGCTAACTAACACGCCAGGTATGGTCACACGATCCGCCGATCGAATTCCCGCGGTCTCACGGAACGACGAGCCGTTCGTTCGGTAGCTGGCAGCGACCTCGGGGTTGATCCCAGCCGCGGGGCATCCCGGCCGATTTCGATTAGGTTCGCGCGTCAGTTACGAGATCATCGTTACCGTCCGCGATTTGTTTTACGCCCGCTATTTCGCTTTTTATTACTTTCAGTTAGCCGACTAGTTAAAGCCGCGGCTGCCTCCGGCGTACACCTAATGACTTGCCGAGTAGAGACAAAGGGTTCATTTGCCGGGGCGGCAGGTGTACGCCAGGCGAAGGACGAAACTGCTTTCCTCCTCCCCACCCCTTTCGGCCTCATGCTCCGCGGCGTCCCCCTTCCTCTAACCGTCCGGCTCCACTCGTTCGACGGTCCACGATTATTACGAGTCACCGAGGTAACGCTTTACTCTTACCTCCGCGACCGAGTTCCACGCACAGACGCATCTGCTTTCCGGAAGGTGAAGTTCGACGTCGGAGGATTGGCAGGGCAGGAGGGTGTGGGACGGAGGTTGTCCGTAGCAGAAGGGAGGGAGAGCGAGAAACGGACCGGCGCGGAGAGAATGGCGAGAAGGAGAAAAAGGAGCCGGGCGGGTAATTAACCGCGCGAAAAAAGGCCCCCTTTTACTGCGCGATCATTAAGCGCTCTTTGTCGATGAATTCGCGGTGCCCCGTGATTGCAATCTACGTAGAGTAATCACGGGATCATCCGCGGCCTTTTTACGGTCGGCACCGCCGCGGAGTCTATAGAGGATCATCTTGCGTGAGGTCGTGGTCGATGACTCGCCGCTTCGGAACGGTTCGACGCCGCCGTCGCACAACGGCCGGAGGCCTATACGGGTTTATTGAGATAAAACGTATTGACATCCGACGGGGACCGTATTTATTAACTCTCCGGTCGTTTGTCGGGGAATTCTTTCGCTTTTCTCCACCTTTTTCTTCGTTTCGCTCGCGCGACTGATACGAGACGAATCGTTGGACACCCGTGACACGCTCTCGCGTTTCTTCCGGGAAACGGACGTCCGACGGACGCGAGTTACACGCGAGCGCGAAACGATTGCGGAGGAATCGGTGATTAGTCTTGACAATCTGTTCGTTGACGATGCTTCGATCTAGCTTTAGTTTCAAACCTTCGTACTCTCGAAGTACTTGGAAACGTTTTAATATGCAGACCTCATTTAGATCCTTTTTCCTAATAACATTCTATGACATAGCATCATACAAAATATTCAAATAATCGGAATAAAGAGTACAGAAACAAATAAGAATAACACAAAGGTTTGATACGAAGTCCGAAACACGTTTTCAACCGTTCGGATACATTCAGCGGCGAGGATTCTAGTGAACGGTATTCGGGAGGTAGTTTCCGGGTCCCGTAACTCCCGCTAATTATCACGGCGGTGGCTTCCGGCGTGAAAATTCGTATCTCATCGGATCAAGGTCACGAGGTGGTGTTATCGGGACAAGTGGCTGGCGCCAGGCAAGTAGTTCCGCGTCTTATTCCTGTTGGAGACTGGCTGTCATCCGAAGGCGTCCTCTTCATCAGATACCGCGACACGAGGGATTCAAGCAACCCAGTAACCGAGACGGATCTCCCTTCTCCTCCACCTCTCCGATCCTCTCGCCTCGTGTCTTCCTCTGCGAGAAACTCGCCGCGTACAAGCGCGCGGAACGATCCTCTTTCCATCGACATCCCCTCGGACTACCCTAGACCCTCTCAGGTCTCGTCCGACCTTAAGATATTAAGTACTTTACCCGCGATTAGATCTCTCATTGTGCCGCTCGGTGTCAGACAAGCGGTTCGTTAGGCCCCCGGGGACAGTGAACCAAAGAGAGAGAGAGAGCGAGAGAGAGAGAGAGAGAGAGAGAGAGAGAGGGAGAGCGAGAGAGCGAGAGAGAGAGAGAGAGAGAGAGAGAGAGAGAGAGAGAGAGAGAGAGAGAAAGAGAGAGAGAGAAAGGGTAGGTGGAGGAACAGAGTTCTGGCGAAGACAATGCCCACCTAAGAGACAATTGCTCGCGAAGATAGAGAGAGACAGAGAAACAGCTCTTCTAACTGCTGTATAATTTCCTGCAACGACACCTTCATTGTGAACCCGCCCGTTTCATTCTTATCGCGCCGTTCCGGGGCGAGAGAGGGTTGCGAGCTTGGACCACGTCGACGTACCATGAATGGAGGGCGCGGATCCGAGCGGGACCTTCGCCGGTTCCGGCGAGAACGAAGAATTCCGGAGTTCAGGGTGCTTGGCACAGTTTTTGGGGATTCAGTGTTTGAGGCCGGGATAGATTTGTTTTGAAGGTCTTGAAAGGAGAGAGTGTTCTTAGAGATCCGAGGATCTGAACCTTTGGTTCCACTTTAGGTCCCGACTGGCACACTTATCGGGAGACGATGTAGAGATCTGGAAGGCTTTATGCGCGAACTTTTAAAAGTGTAGAGGCCCGACGGAGAATTTTCTAGGAGATTTGAATATTCAATGACCATTGTTTTAGAAAACCTAGATCTACGTTCGCAGGTACTCGGTGTGCGTTCCTAACGAGTTCTGCTCTAGAAAGCATGGGCATCTGGGACTGTGAAAACTCGCGACCGAACATGTCTGAACATCAATATCCTGAAAGGTCCGAAGATGAAGTTCTTAGAACGTCTCAGGGTTTAACGGTTGGAAACTTAGATAAGCATCGTTCGAATGAAAAGAACTTAACTCGTTTCAAGTGCTTTAGCGTGAGTGTCTCGCAAAGACGCGAGCCATTAGAGTATCGCCTAAAAACGTATTTCTCCGTTTGCAAATCGGACATGTTCCTCGGGTTCGACGCGGGAAAATTCACGATACACGCACGCGTAGTAAATTAATTCGAAGATAATCACGCGAGGTGTGAATCGGCAACGGGAGTGGGCACGGGACGCCGTAAATGTCATCACTGACAGATGTATTCATCATCGCGTCCGAGACGATAACTCAGCTGTGTCCATTATGACGTATGGGCGCGCGGTAAAAACGCGATTAGCGTTGCTAATGCGCGGATCGCCGGTTAAAGCGTGCCCCATTTTTCTCATTGGACTCTATGCAAATCGATCGTAGCGTTGATTTACCGACACGCGTGAAAGAATATTCATGAGGACAACAATTATCGTAGGATCGTTGTGTAAACAGAAGAGTGTCCCGCGGCAGTTACCTAAAAACTCGGCAATTACCATACAGATCTGATGCTCGCAAAAAATCGGCGAGACGAAGACCTGCCCCACATTTCCCATCTCTCCGGCGGATCTCTCGATCTCTTCGCTCTCCCACGATCAGAAGAGGGATAGGATCGTCCACGCACTCGACAACGCTGAGTGGACCCGACGATCCGGCGTTGTCTCTTTCGGAACCCGAGGGGGCCGCTGCTCCGATCGAGAAAGGGAAACAGCGTGCACGGACCAGATTCGGAGTTTGTTTTCTCAGCGAAGGCGACCCGGCGAGATCCACTCGAGAGCAACAAACACCGACCGGTCTCGCCGCGGGAGCGAGCGGTCCAGGTGAAACATTCGAAACACCCGAGACCGGAGGACTCTAGAACTCTATTGAGTCCGATCATCCAGGAACGATCGAAATCGACCACGCCCCGTGCTTACGCAACTGTTCCGATGGTAATTACGTAATTACACCACTCGAAATAAATCTCCGGTTTTCAGTTTCCGCTGAATGAGCGACCGTCAACCGCCACGCGATCCGGAACGTTTTCAGGCAAAAAAAAGCACACGACGCCGGTAGAAACGGTGATCGGCCGATAGTGAAAGTAGGACTTCTCGCGTTTCGACAGACAGATTTTCTAATTCATCTTTGACTCGCAGAACGTTCGAACAACGTTCGATGTTCAATTACAACTGAATCTAAGACGCTAGATGAAACTTACCACGGAATTACTATTTACCAATTAACAAGACGCAGTTCACGGATTAAGAACATCGTCGCCGGAGACGCTCATTCTTCCCCATTTGCCGAGCAACAATCAAAACACTTAAATCATCGTCGCCCACGGAGCGACGCGTTTTATCGCTCACTCGACAGCTCGAGTGCATTTTCGGCCCATGCCCGCCGTCCGGACGATAAATAATTAAAGAGGAACGTCCGCCGCGACTTTCTCACAGAGAACTGCGTTTCTGGCGGAGGGAGTCTATCCAGCAGCAAAAATAAAGGATCGTCGTGGGGAGACAGGGTGGATCCTGGATAGAGAACGAAGGAATTTCCAGGGCTGACAAGGACTCGGCGAGCCGGAGAGAGGAGAAAGAGCTGAAACGGGGGAGGGGTGGTCGCAGTTTTTGTGGATTCGCTACGCAAGCCGACCGCAAAATCAGAAATGAATGAAGAAGTGACACAATGCAACGTTTGCGGCCCGGACGCAGGAGCCTAGCGCGCCCCGTCCTATCGCCAACCCCCTGTTCCGCCGCGGCCCCCCGTCCGCAACCTCCTCGCCTCGCCCACGGGTCTCGGACCCTCGACTCTCGGTACCATTCACCTCCGGCCGGAGAAAAAGGGAGGAAGAATGGCCAAAAAAGGGCAGACAAGAGAGCGTAGAGAAGAAGCAGGTCGCTTTAAAGAGAGCGCTGATGCGTGGCCAGAACCGAGGCTGGGTGGTGGCGGTTTCCCCCTTCATTGTATCGGGACCCCGACGCTGTGTAAGAGCGGGTCGAGGCCTGGCACAGAAAGGGATCTGCATGTGACGGATCGCGGGGATCCGTCAGGAGTCACCGGATTCGCCTGTTTTTCCGCCACGGCCACCCACGGGACCAGAACGAACCCTCCGCACGAGGTTCGATTTTAATTTCGGCTTACGTTCGACGTACTCGAGAGGAACGCACCCGCTCGTGGCGTTTAGGAGCGCGACAAGGGAAAAATGTGGATGCTTACGTAAATTCGAGGCTATTCCGGTGATGCTTCGATAGAAAACGCGATCGCTTTTGTGATTTCTGAGGTGCTTTGGTGTTTTTAAGGTTTAAGGAAGCGATTGCGTTTGGATGGACTGATTATATGAGAAAATAAATACGTGTCCATGGGGAAGACTGCATTAGTAGTAGAAAACAAGCATATTAGTAATTGGACATCAATCAACGATTTGTCATTGAACGCGGAGCATTGTTGTGTTTGGATTTTCTGAAAGACGAGTTAAATAGTCGAATTTCTTGATACGGGGACAAGTTCTATTGTCTCGTGATTTACCATTGAACTTGTCTGTTTATCCGTATTCAAAAGCAATTTGCGACAAGTTTATTTGCTTCTTAGAACAGTTGTTATTTTTCTATCGAAGTGTACGGGGAGACACACACAAGCGACAGGGTAAGGATAGATAAATATATGAATTTACGTCGACACGTGTTTTTCATGCGGATGGTAAACACAGAGAGCTCGGCTTCGGCCGATACGCAGCAAGAAAACCCGTGGATTTCGTGATCGTCGTTGGTCAGATCGAAGAACATGGTTCTTGCGAGCCGGAGAAATTCTTATCGCGCGGCGAGAAGCGGCGCGGAACGGCCGGAGGTACGTCACACCGCGACGAAACGGTGTAACCGGTGATTACCCGCACGATCGCCGAAGCGATCCGCGGGGATGACGTTTAGCAGTCCGTTTGTTCGCGCCTTGTCACGAATCAATCGAGGGAAACGAGCCGTGACCGCCGGCGACGTTTCCACTTTTTTCCGCGCGTTAAGTCGCCCGACGAAACCGGAGGTCCCGGTGAAAAAGCCCGGTGACTAATGAAATTCTCATTCGCGCGGGAACGATTTTTAACCGGACCCCTCCGCCCCCCTGGCCCCTCCCGTCGCACTGGTGAATGGAAGACGCCTCGTGAATGTATTTTGCTTCCTCGCGTGGGGAAGAACGGGATAAAATTCCGCTCTGTTTATTTAAGACCGGAGAAAATAAAACTGGCGCGGTTCTCGTAGTCAGTTCCATACGGAAGCTGATAGAAGTCGATCGCATACTAGAATGTTTTATCCCTTTGCAACTGGAAAGGTTTTTCACTAGACGCGTTCGATATTTCCCAACAAGAAACAGACGATATCCTTTGAAACGCGACTAATGCGAAAGTGTACATAAATTCTGAAACAAAGGTAAATATAATACTTCGGAAGACTATGATTTCGTAAGAGTCCAATCCGCGCGATGAACGTTACAGCGCATACCCGAAGAATTTTACGATTTTTAACATCCTTCCCGTTGATCTTTAATGGCCGCGATATAACGGTCGCTCCGCTCGAACTCGCTCGATCGACGATTTCGTTGGCCGCGATACGACTCGAATAAAGTATTCCATTAGAATATTCGAAGCACCATTTATCAGTGAATTCCGCGCTAGAGAGGAGAGAAAAAAAAACGCAATTACGTAACGGCATTACAGGACGTAATGGCGCGCGCCCCTTCTCCGCCATCGACCCTTCTACCCGAGCCATTTCACCGGGCTACACCCCGGCGTTTTCAATCATACACATCAGTGAGTTTCATTATTACCGAGTTTAGAGGCATTCTTCGGCCGCGCGCTCTCCTTTTACCGGGGCCAGTTTCCTCTCGCAGCCAGTTCGACGAGTAATAAGTCCCCTCCGCAATCGATAAACGTCCACCCCCGCCACGTATAACCACCGCTGTCCGAGTAAATTAAGGCCGCGCCGCGTCACCAACTTCTGCCATCGACTTTCGCACCCCTCGCGCGCGCACGCGGCGACGGCTTTCCAGTTGATTGTCTAACGGCGGCGTTAGGAGTAAGTTTTGCGAGGAGTTTACCGGTACACGGGTCCATTAACCAGTTAGCCGGTTTTCACGAGCACACTCGTCAAGAAGGAATTGCGAGAATTTCTGTACGAGTATACTCGTCATCGCTGACTTTTTGCGACACGTCTTAGATACACACGTCTCAAAGAGGCCGCGGCAACGTTGCCGGGCAAAAACGATCGGTCACTTAATTTTACGTTATCGGAACGGCGAAGGTTTCTTCGAAGAATTTACTAAACGAACTCGTTCACTCGTGTCGGGATAAAAACCGCGTCGAATCCCGACAAATCGTCGTTTTTAGAAACTGTTAAAAACGAGTCACTTTCTCTGCCCGGTGTACGCTTCGAGCGTTCAAGCCCAAATGTGCGGTTGACTGTTCATACAAATCTACCGTAATCAGATTAACTAATCGGGACCGATTGGAATAAAAGGATAATCGATTCTTTATAAAGGATATAAACATCTATTCTCAGTTAGCTTGAGAAGGTTTAATCCCAGTAGAAAACCGAGCTATGAAATAATTCTAACAACAACGATCGAACATCCGAACTCTTTTTCCTACGAGCCCGTCATTTACCCGCCCCGAAACCACAGGGAACCCGATTCCTCCACAACTGCAACGTTTCGTATACCCGATCCTTCAAGTGTCTATAATTTCCATTGATTCGTCGGTCAGAATGGAACCGTCGACTCACGACCGCGACAATGAACACCGTATCATTTACGAATTACCGTGAACGCTCTACACGAACGGCCATTGATTAGACTGCGGACCGCAAGGGCGTCGCCGAGGAATCCCCGGGAATCCTTCGGACGGCGTTTCCGTTCGGGAAACAACGGTTCCAGATGGTGTATCGGCTCGTTAGCCCCCGCAGTTCGAATTTAACCGCGCGGCGTTAACGAGATAAAGCCGCGGCCTGCTCTCGACGCCGCGTTTACGTCGTACGCGCAATAAAAGTCACGCCGGGAACGACGCCGACGAGCGACGAGGGACAGCAAAAAATATCGGTCCACGACGAGGAACATCCTGGATACCGCGTTCCCCATTCGTCTCTCTTCCTCCCCGAGCATCCCCTCGAAAACGCGCGCGCGGCACCCTTTTACGACCGTACTTTGCGGTTTTCGGAGTTTCTAGCGCCGCGGCGCGCAGCCACACGCTCGGAAAACCGATCGTGCTCGAACCGAGAATTGTTCGAGTCTCGGCAGGAATGGCCTCGCTCGCCGACGCGAGACCCCGACGTTACGGTGGCGGTCTCCCAGCGACTTTTTCTCGGCCGAGTCTTTTTTGAGAATCCCCGCCGCGACGGAAGCTCGCGGTGACGGTAATTCCGAAATTCGGGAAAATTCGATATCGACGGTGGAACGGGGAACGCCGAGGAACGCTTTTCGACAAGATGTTATGAATAGACCGCGGACGTTGGCGCGTATTGAACGTTTTGTGGACCGTTTCGCGGAGACTGGTTCTAAATGATGTAGAAGCCGGAGTGAACCCGGTTGAGATTTTTATCGACGTTTTCTTTGAATGCTGGATACTTCTTGATTCACGAATGGAGCCTGGGGAAGAAGAGGTTGAAAGAAGTTCGAAGTTGTTCGTGGGTATTCGATATTCGGTCTCAGCGACTTCGAGTAGCTCGCGAGTTTATTCGGAATGAGTTTTGATTATAGCTTCATTGAGTCGTTCTAATATTTTTACGTAGAAGAGCTTATCGAGAATAAGATAACACGGCTACATTTGTTTACAGCAATAAAGCATAATTTAACAAATCCGCAGATATTCGGAAAGACGTAATTGAAAAGTTTATCTCGCAGATAACGCGGCTTTACGGTTCCAGTCGCGCTGAATGATTTCTCGAATTAAAAATGAATCATAGAAAGCGTGCAGGAAACTTCCGACAACGGATCTATCTCGCGCCGAGTGTTTTTTCGTATTCGCTGGAATTTTTTGCGAGATAAAATCAACGGGACGGCTCGTACTGAATGGTCGCGGTACGAGAACTCGACTTTATCTTGGGTCGATGCTGGAAGTTATCGTTGGAGGAGGTGAACTTTGTCTTTCGGTTATCTTTCCGCCTTCCGTATTTCGAAATCCGAGCAATTTGTTTTCGCGGCCTCGCGGTAAGCGCGTCCCTCGGGGAAATGACCGCGCTCTTATCTATTAACGGCCACGGTATCGGAATTCGGTGCATTGCCACGTACTAAAGGCGTTAAAAAAACATTATGACCGTAATACTATGTTACCGGGGTCGAACCGTGAGCCACAACGTAAATTACATTTCCTACAGCGACTAACACTAGGAAATTTATCAGCTTAATGGGAATTATGACCGACCGAATCGTGATCACCTGAAACGACCATTACGAAGGAAACGAAGAAAAGAATCTTACTACGGAAATAACAAGGTTATCTCAAGATTATCAGATCACAATATTAAATGAGATTCCCGAAATGTTTAAATCAATTGTTGCCCTATCTGCTTGAGAAAAACTCACGAGCACAGTTCTCAAATAAAAAGCTTCAACTCTCCAATCCCAAGAAAGCTCGCGACTCTTCGTCGTGTTTAGTTGAAACGGTTAACATTCGTGAAATTAAATATAGAATCTCCTTAAGACGCTAACGATGTTAAGGGAGTCAGATAAAAGAAAATTCGGCAGAAAACGCGGAACAGTTTCGCAAACCCTCGCAATCGCGAACGGTCGAGCCAAGAGAAAAATCCCCATCCGGAGAGGAACAATCCGGCATCTTCATCCCATCTCGCGAGCGGCTCCGGTCGCCGCGCGTGCTCAAGCGCGCGTACACGCGGCCGTCTATTTGCGCGTACCGAGCGAGCGGAATCACGGGCGCACACACGTAGCCGCACGCACACGCTGGCCCACGAGCGAGCGCACGCCCGCGAGCGGCGAGGCTCTTGCGGTTATTTTAACAACGTGGCAACCTCTTTGTAGACCGCACGCTTGTAAACCAAGAATGAAGTCTGTTCCCGGCGCAGCCAGCGGGAAAAAAGAATCCCCGCGCCACCCCGGCCGCCGTTTACCTACGGTCGGTTTTGCTTTATTTCCCACCTTATTCATCCGCGTCGCGTTTTTATTCGGAGAATCGAATCGTTCTGCGGTTTCGATGCCGTTCCACGCCACGGGGTACCCGCCGTCCGATCCTCGCGAGCCCGACGTTTCGAGTGTCGAAGTCCCGATGGACCCTCGGGTCTCGTCTTCCACCCTCCGCCGGCTCGGCTGCCATACGATACACCCGCCGGAGTATCGCTGGCTGGTTCCCCGCGTCACCGGCTCGACGAGTGTCGTCCCGAGATCGACGAGTGGAATCGAGGACTCTCCCGCGAATTGGGTTACGAATTTCGCCACGGGGGCGGTTGATACCCTCCTCGGAGGCTGCGAGCGGGTATCTTGACTACGGAGTCAATACGGTCGACCTTTTTTCGCAAGCTTCCTGCGCCTGTCGGTTGTAGCGGTATCACTATTGTTCTCGATTATCCGTGTTCGGAAGGAACTGGATCATTCTGAGATTCAATGTTCCTTTGAGAAATGCATGTCGGAGCAGCGCGTCGCGTAAGTTTCGGTGGAATAGAATTGGATCGCGAGGAATGGGAGATAGTTGTAGTTCAATGAGATGATGGATGTATGCAGTCTGTGGTAGAATTATTGTAGACGGATGTTTACGTGGAGGTTTCATGATTTCTATGCGAATGTTTCATTTGAAGTTTAACCTCGGAGACAAGTTTAAAGACAAGAAGATTCAAGAAGGAAGTTTTCTAAGAGCTCGTTTACCATTCTGGTTTCGATACGCGTAGTCCCCGAAATGAAAGCTTACTATCGCGAGATTGTTTCACAGTGCTGCTTCACGGAATTGGGACGGTCGATTATCCGTCGAATAAAATGCGCGTCTCGAGGAGATATTCCGCGCGAGATATCGAGGCACGGCCAGGTCGCGGTGAAAAGGTTACACATGAGCAGAAAGCGTCCGCGACGGTGGAGGCGGGAATGCAGGGAGGACGAGCCGAGGTTACGCGTACGAGTTCCTTATGACGCGGCGAGGAGGACGACACTCTGCTCTCTGTATTTTTGCACGGCTACTTTCCTCTTCTCTCCTCCCGAAGCCGCGCGGCACCGTGACTCACACTCTATATTTAGACGCTCGTAGACGCGTACTCGCGCGTTCGCCCGTGCTCGCGCGCAAGCCCGCAAAAATATGTCATACTCGTCTTTATATCCGCGCCGCGATGCGTGCCTTTATCCTTCTGCCGTGATGTGTGGTCCGCCGTAAACCCCTCAGAGCCGGGCGACGCTTACCGAGAACTTTGCTGGGGATCACCTGGCTCCCTGGGACCCGACCAGCCACGATCACGCCTCGTTACAAATCCACGAACTCCTACAATTATTTATTCCCCCGTGGGCAAACGAACGTTTCGCTCGCGCGAACCCAACGTTCGAGTCGAATCGTTCGACGACACGACTCGAACACCGTTGTCGAACCGTCGCCGTCGGCTTCTGGAAGTCTAGACTCCTCGTCCTCCGGAACTGGGACTCCGATTGCCAAAAAGACAAGACCCTCTCGGCGATCGATAATTATAATCGTGGAAGCACCGTCGAAGGACATTCGTCAACCGCTCGACGGAAATAAGGGGTGGAAATGAGGGGTGGAATTCGGAGCCCGCACGATCGCGGGGCTAAAAATCGCGAGGAGACCGGCGCTGTCGTTCGTTTAAAGGCAGAAACGGCTCGCGGAAGCGGAATGGCGGAGCCGGCGCTGGTGTGGGGTGGGTTTAGAGGCGAACGGCGTGACAACCCCTCTTTCTCATCACGGCAAAGTTTCATCACCGCCACGACGCAAACTCATTCCCAACCCCTCTGACTGAACTTCGACCAACAACTTCGGGTCTCCTCCTCGTTTATTCCGGGTGACTGCACTTTCGTTCCGTCGTGAAGCGACCGAGCGCGCGGGGGTGCGTCCGCCCCCTTCTACGACCGGCGCGCTCGCTGCTCCGCCGTCCCCGTTCCTGTTTCTTTTCGCCCGCACCGCCCCGCCTCGCCCCTCCCGCGGCCACGATCTTTTCTCCCGGCGAAGCAATTTTGTTCGATGGCCGTACACACGATAGAAAATCTGGCACGTCTTCGGTCGTTCCGGGAATGCTAAAGCGTGTCGGGCTCTCTCGAACCTCGCCGCGCGTCTTTGCGACGCTCGCGCGGCGAATTTTCCGCGACTGATTATGAATCTGACACGGTGTTCCTCTAGGAAAGAATACTTAAAGCTCTCTGGAGACCCGAGTTCTCGTGGATTGGTCTGTTTAACTCCCGTTGTTTCGTTACACTGGTAATGTGTGCTGTATTCGTCGAGAGACTAGAGTGTATCGTTTCCTGTGTCATAAGTAGACTAACGGATTCTCGTGGAATAATAACAGAAGCAGCAACAATTCTGTACTTCGTACAAAAGATCTTCAAGAAGGATAAACGAAATCAAACAACTTTCAAACTACAAACAAGAAAGTAAGCGCGAAGATTCTTCTCGAATCTTCAGGATCTAAAAGAGCGTGCCAAAACCCGACATCATCTGTCACAATGAAACGTCTCGACCAACGTAGCTCGCCACTCGCCGCAATCATCGACGCGTTCCCAGAAGTCGAAGCGTCCACCTTACGCTCGTAAATTTCAATTCCCCAAAAACAAGCCATTTTCGGAACGGTCCAACTACTCCCGTTTCCGAGACCGCGCGAAGCCGAGGAGGACTCGCTGAAAGGGGTCCTAGGAGCTGACGGAGTGCTCCTGTGGGAGAGACTTGGGCAGGATCGGCGGGAGAAAGAGAAAGGGATGGACGATGAGAAAGAGGCGGTGGGGGTAAGACGCGAGAGAAACCGCAACGGGACGGTAACGGTAAAAGGGAGCGCGGAAAGGAAGACGTTAGGAGCGGGGAAGAATTAGCTAATGGCGCACGATGAATCCGTAATGGGTTTGTGCTGTTCCCGGGGCCGCATCGGGATTTGAACGAGTTCGCCAGGCCTGCTCCGCGCCAGCCGCGGCTCGGGAAAGCCGTGGAAAGACCGAAAGAGAGAGAGAGAAAGAGAGAGAGAGAGAGCGGGAACAACCGTCGACTCCGCGAAGAAGCTTCCCAAGGAAAATCGTGCTACGCCCGTCCGAGTAATACCCCAAGGAATGCAGAGGAGATGGAAGTATAGATAGGGGCTGCTCTTTCCGCATCAGGGAACGTCCCGGTGGAAGAGGAAGGAACACGCGCGAGGCTGCCGGGGAAAGAACGGCGGGAAAAGGGGTGGGCCACTCAACCGACCCGCTCGGTGAATCCTTGCGGAAAAGCTTACAGCGACTCAGACTCCGCCGGAACGATACGCTGTTTGCGGTTGCTCCTTCGAAGATCGTGCCGAAACCCGGGCAATATGTCTATGGATGAAGGACGCGGGTTCTGGGGGAAGGGAAGTTTGATAATGAAGTTCATTATCGCGTTAAGTAACTTGGATGGCTGGGAGATTCGATGGAGACTGCGCAGCCGTTCTGGGGATATTTGTTGCAGCGCTGATGTTGGAAAAATTTTATATCGACTTCGTTTTGGGATGATATTCGGATTATTAAAGAAGTTTTTGATCAAGTGAAATTTAAGTATAAGGGCTGTTTTCGGCAGATAAGGAATTATAGTCGAAATATGTGTGAGGAATATTGTAACTCTGAATCGGGATGACAGTAGTTTTTCTTAATTTTGAAGGAGCGATGAGAAACTTTCGTTGGACGACGATGTTGGAGTGTTTCGTTAGTCTATTCCACGAAAACGAAGACGACTTCTGTCTTCTATATTAATTTGACGAACAGATTACGCGACGGTCTGGCGCGGGGACGAGAGGAAAAGCGGCGCGGACGAAATTGACAGTTCCGGATGGAAAGTGGAGCCGTATATTCGCGAGAGGGACACCGGTTATCGGGGTACAGAGAAATTCGCCAGACAGTATCTCGGCCGGATAAGATTTTACTGCCACCGCGGACATAAACTCCAGAAGAATACGTTTCGACGAGGTGTCGCGAGGGGTCCCTGGAGGACCGGCGGGCGATTTATGGGCGGCGTCTTAAGTATCCGTGACGATTCCTAGCCGGGGAACACGCGTGCAGAAGAAGGTTACCCGCAAGAAATCGTTAAATCAAAGTCGCGGCCGGATTGTCCCGTCTTGTGTAACAAGACGGGGAGATCGTTGACACGGTTCAGCCGGTGTTATCGTCGGCCTGTTGCAACATCCGCTATTGTTACCCGCGTTTCACGCTACGGCTGCGCCAGCGAAAAATAAGTATCGATAGGGACAGAAGAAAAACCAGAGACGAGGGAACGGCTCGACGGAATGTGCGGTGAATTATTTATTACACGCGTGTTGACTTATTTCAATCCCTCCCCAAGGTTTCCGAGTTCGATCGGAACGTCGAATGTTTGTTTAATCGTGGAAAGACATTTAGAATTGCATTTTATATTTTATTTCCGAATCAAAGTGAAACGTACGATTTTATCGCCGATCGAAGATTTATATTCTAAGAAATATTTTGAGCTAATAGGTTCAGGACAGGTGGAGAGTTATTGGAACAATTTTCATGTTGTTAATAGATTAAAATCGTTCACAGTTGATCCATCAGCCACGCTCGATGCGCGGAATACAGCGGGCACGGTTAAAGTGATTTCGCTAATGATTTGAAGCGCGCCCAGCGATTTCGGGGGCGCGACACGCTGGACAAAATGGTCGGCGACGCGCGCGCCTGAAAATTTTGCATTTGGCACGCGCTTCCTACCGTCTATTTCCACGCCAAGACCGTTTGGTATCGTTTCTGCCCGGCGATCGGGCACGGATGTGTTTTGTCCGTTTTATCGTAATGCTAATGAGTCAAGCGCACTGACGCAGATGCGGTCGCTATTAATATAATTAGCATTCGAGTTGTACTCGCCGGGGTTATGCAATATTTTTTCCTTCGTTGTATCCGCGAGGAAACGAAACGCTCGCATGCACCGAGTTTTATATGGTAATTAGGGAATCGATTGCAACGTTCGAGCGTGATTGCAATCGCGGCGGCGGTCTCGTACCGGCTGCCTTACGCTTTGCCGCCACTCGACGCTAATTAGAGTCGAAATCGGAAAATTCACCGTTCCCTCTATCGGTTCTCGGCTCCTATTCCCCCCCGTATGCTCCGCGGATACGAGGGATATACCCACAGACGTTTCGATTCTCTGTGAAAATCGATGTTAATTAACTGTTTGCCTTATGCCTCGTTGCCGAGCACCGGCGTTCCAGCGTCTAACCGGAGATTTCTTTCCATAAAGTGAGCCTTCATACCGAGAAATTGTTCCCGGGAGTTGATGTTAGATGTATTAATGAAGAAACAGTTATTTATTAGTGGAACACCGGAGCCGTTCGAATTGAGGATACATTCCCACCGTTTAGCTACGGCGAAACTCGCTCCACGTGTCGGCGAATAATAATAAATTATTCCTGAGAATGCGCAGGTTCTTGCTCCAAAACACACAACTATACGCCGCGTTCGTGAATCGACCAGCAAAAAACAATTGTAATTTCATAAACGCGGCTTACGACTCCCTCAGGATAAACGAGCATCGATACGATCGATTAAAGGAATTTAGAAGCTATCGGCGACTATCTGAATGAACGTCTCGAGGAAAAGAAGTTCCAACTCATTAGATTCTCAAACAACTGCCGCTGAACTCGACACGATGACCGGTAACATCAACTCTTTCCGCGATCACCAGAAACCCTACGGAACCGTGCACCATCGTTCTCAACCTCCTCCGAATATTCCAAAAGCGACCGTCCCGCCGTTTCCTTCAAAGTTTCAAATCGCCGGTCAATGGGGCCTAATACATGCACGATTTCGCCCGGTCGATCCCCAAAATTCTACACGCGGCTCCATTCAGCACACAGCCGATTCACGAACGGCCACCAATTCCCTCGGTTCTCGTATTCCCGATGCTTCGGGGAACCCGAGCAAAGGCCTGGCAAGTGTTTCACAGCAATTCGTGACCGATCTGCTAACCGGCTGACAGGAAGAAAGAATCTCGGTGCTTCCGAGAAGACAATCAACAGGAGCTGGGCCACGACGGCGGCGGCGGCGGCGGCGGCCCCGAGCCCAGCCATTTCGGCATGACGACTTAAAAAATATAAACTACGTCAAATACGCACGCGAGCCGGCCAGCGTGAGCGGAGACGAGTTTAGGTTATCTTATGTGCTCGGAACAGCTGTCAGTTAGAGGTGCTCAACCGCGACGGGATAAATCATGGAGATAGATCGCGCTCTGCCGGGGCTGCGGGGACGACGCGGCTCGCCCTCGCTCCCGCCAACGTGGCACGGCTTTCCGCGCGAGAATCGCGTGATCGAGCTATCGCCACCGCGGGGACTAATCTGGTCATTAGAAAACGCTTTGTCCCGGTGAAAAATGGGATCGATCCTTAATCCCGCCGGTGAAGCATGACCGTGTCCCTCGAACCGAAGATATCGGGGCGTAATTCTTTCTCATGAGAACTCTCCTCGGTTTCATAAGCCTCTGCGGCGACAAGATAGTCCGGTATCGATACTGGAGAGTGCACCGTTAGCGCGGACTGAAGCGGTTTTTTTGAGAGATCGCTTGGGTCAGGGGACGACGCGTTTTATCCCTTCGAGATTCACGTGTTCTTGTATATAAGATATTAAGATACTGCGATTAAAGGAAAAGATAGCAAGGTAGAATGAGAATATAGTAATGATTTGGCGTTTCATGAAGACTGAAATGCTTCTTTGAATGTTGGGAAGTATTCATTTTATAGGGCAAATGAAATTGTTTCCAATATAAGATTCGCTTCAAAATTTTAGTGTTTAATCTCTTCAATTTGTTGAACCTACTACATTAGCTTTTTAAATGAGGAACAATGGCTGCGGAGAAACGGTATTTCGAAAGACTCACCGCACGAGCGCAGCTATCCGGAAAGGTGTCGAAAAGGACGAGCATCTGAAAGCCTCTCAATCGTAGAAGTCATTTTTCAGAGGCGGAAACTCAAGATCGGCCGTGCCGATCTCGCTCGAATGAAAGAAACAACTGGTTCTCATTATTTGTATCGCTTTGCTACGGCATTATACTTTCTAACGACAACAGTGCTTTCAACGATACCGTAACGATCGCGACAGACACGGGTCGTGATCAAAGCCGCCGACGGTGTCGCGGGCCGGTACAGGTGCAAGTGTCGTCGAGGATGTTCCCCAACGGATCGATAACACATGCGCGATCCGCGATCCTCGGGACGCCCCGCTCTTTTTCCCCGCGGCTGTCACATTGTGTGTTAATCAACGCTACACGCGCCAAGGGACACGAGGCTTCCTTTCTCGGAAGGCACGATCCGCAACAAAGCGGACAAAAATCGCGAGACGAAATTGGACGGCGTTCCGCGAAACGGCCGCGACCTTGCTCGACATTTCGTCTGCCCCTGTCCCGTCCAGGATCTCCGCATAAAAAGAAACCTTGTCGAGCGGATCTTAACATCTGTCGACTGACACTGGAAATGAGAAACAACGACGGCGATAATAATAAATTATCTCTGCAACTTCAAGACCGTAGCGATCGTGTAAATGGGATTCAACGTTTCTGACGCTTCAGCGATTCATCTTAGACAAATGAACGCTTTAAAAGAATACATCTGGTACCTCCAAAGATGGAACGTAGAATTGTACGTAATAAACTCCGGAAATGGATGAATCGAGCTGATACTCTTCTTGAACTATAAAACCCATTTGATTCGAGTATTTTTAATATAAATGTGAATTTCTTATACTGTAAAATTCATCTGAAACTATACTGTCAATGGCCTAACGAACGTTTGCCAACCGGTGAGTCGTCTGTCCGTGGTAACTCGGTTCGTTGAATGAACTATAGTTACGGTCGGTTGTTAAGTATCAACGGAGAAAAGAGAAATCCTTTCACCGATGAGATTTCTGCGAAATACCGGCTCGATTCCGCCGATTCTCGTGGCCGTGCCCGGCTTCGTCAAAACGGACGAGCCGGGTCTCGCGTGATGAGCGAGCACTTTGAAGCGGGGAAATTTCCTGCATGCGATCCAACCCTTTCGCTACCGCGCGATTTCGTTTTAAACGACTTTGCATCAGCGACGTCGATGCTTACCAGTCCATGTCGACGAATTCATTCCGTTCTTTTTCATTCCTTCGAAACTAATGCGTGCGGATGCACTGTTACATTTGCGAGGAGCGAGCCTGCCCTCGCAGACGAAAATTATAGGGTGCACACGTTGTACAAAGTATTAAATCTCTAAGGGACTTTGGAGGAAGATAGTTAATCGTTTCAGACAGTTATAAACGCGAACTATTATCCTATGGGTAAAAGACGGGACTCCTCTGAGCAAATACAGTGCGCGCCCGGAGTTTAAACGATCGTTCCTTCAGCACCATTTACGTTCACACTTTCACTTCATTTTATACTAAACTTGAAACACAACCTGCAACATAATTCCGACTAACGCCAGATGTTAATTCTAAATAAACTTTAATCGCATCCTTACGACACGACCGACAAGAATTAGAATTACAAATGAGAAAGCATCAGTCGTAACTGTAATTACCCTAACCGGCAGAAGCGCATGCACCGTTGAAAAAGTCACGAGATATTCCTTCAGAAATCCGAAACGAGCTGCCGCAAAAACGAGCGATTCCCAAACCAAACGGGTCTTGCAATAGAATCCAATAATGGCGTCATTCATTGCCGGGCGGCGAATCATTTTTCACGCGATTCGCAGGCGTTGATGTTCGAACGGGGGGAGGCAAAAAAAGAAACCAAACCAAAAAAAAGAGAAAAAAGAAGAATGGTGCATCCGGTGTTCCTCGTTCCCGCAGCCGATATCCGCGCGGCGTTTCGGCCGCTATCGAGGTTGCGCACGCGTCCCCGCCGCGCGCAGATAACCGCGTCAATAATTAACAAAACTAAATACACGCGCGCGCTGCATTATTTATCGGCCGTTTGCCAAGAGCAAATTTCAGAATATTTACCTGCGCCTCGCGCCGTTCCATTCGCGTCCTAATAAACGTCCGGTATATCCCGGCCGGCTGATTTAAAAATAGTCGTAAATACGGATTTCCGTTACACACGCGCGCGCGGCGGGCATCCCGCGCGGCCGGAGAAAAATCAATTAAGCCGCTTATGTGAAATATCGGCGCAATTACGCGCGATTGCCAAATCTAGCCGGGGTATCGATGGCCGCATTATCGAGCGGGCAGGCGGCGACCGCCGTTGCCGGACGCCGGCCGGCCGCCATCGCAGGTTTCACCTGCCGATCCTCTCGTGCGCGCCGCCCGTCACTTTTTCATTCGCCGGTCGCGTTTTTATTGCCGGCCGCGTGTTTATCTCGCGCGCACGATCGCCGGCCGCGCTCCGGGGAATCCGGATCCGCTGGATCCACGCGTTTTCCGCGTAACGAGATTTACTGCTAACTAGCTGCCCGAGAGTAAGTTCTATACGCCGGCCGGTAATAACGATTAGAACTTGCTTCGGATTCCGTTGTTCGCCGGACCCCGGCGGAATCCTTTTGTTTTAATATCGGATCGTACGTCCGCGGATCGGTGATCGTTCTGAAACTGTATTTCTATCTGCAAATAGCACCAGGCGGCAGGCTGGTAACGGTCCCAGCTGTTCATCGCCTTTCTCTTTAACGATGTTATCTCACTTTTCATTGTCGTCTTCTAAGTAAACCGTATATCGCTTTTGTAGCGGGGAGGAATAGCGATAGCAATAAAAGCAGCGACGCTCCGATCGATTAAACGGAATTGAAAAGCATGAAATTGATTCCGCTCGTCGATCTCTCTTCTCTACGGCGCATTAAAATCGAACGATTCCGCCGGATCCGCCGTCCGAGGCGGCGGAAAAGGTACGGATAATCGCGTTTCGAAACACCGGGATCGTTGGCCAGCCGAGTCCGCCGTGGAATCTCGGAATTCACTTACCGAAGAATCCCGCGGCTGCCGATTCGCGTCCGATAAAGCGAAGTTTTTCACCGCGTCCGCGAGAGACCGACGACTTTACCGAGAAACCGGCGAGGAAGCGCGATAACGCGAATTATTCAAATCAATGAACCCTGGACAGCCGGCAGCGAGAGTAACGGCGGCGAGAGGAAAAATCAGCGATTAAAGGCATAGTAAACAGTAATATTAATGAGAGTGCCACCGGCTGTCATGTCCGGCTATCGAACCGCCCCGCGAGCAACCATCGATAGCCCGCTCGCTCGCTCGCTCGCTCGATCGCCAGTGACGCAAGTTTATTATTCATTAACGTGTCAATTAACTTCAATGTCGTGGTGGCTTGCCCGACACTTTGTTCACTCGAGCTCGATCGCTCCGGCTTACTTCGCGCGCGTTTCTTCTTCGGCACGTGGTGTTATCGTCCGACGGTTTTTCGGCTGTTCGTCCGGCGCGCACAGAAAAACGGGCCGTCGTACGCGTCACATGTCGGAGGGGTTCCTCGGACACGATTATTAGAGATAGTCGCTCCGGCTGATAGCCACGCGGACGTTGACTAATCTGCGGTTGCGCAACGAGCTATTTGTTATATTGAATATTACAACTTTCGGGGATTTGTTATTCCGAGCAAACGGCGGAGTTATTAAACCTCCCGCTTGATAACGGCCGAGCTTGACGAAAGACCGCTACGATCCAAATGGGTCAAACTCTTCTTACGATCCACCGTCGAACTTCATACTTTCCTCGACTAAATACAAACAATCATTGACTACCGCGTATCCCTAACTCCAAGCCACACACCAAAAACAGAAAGCAAGCTCGTGACATCCGAATGCAGGCTAAGTTCCCGTCAGCCAGCCCGAAGATCCCGGACGGATACGAGTCCTGTTCAAGGATCGTTAAATCTAGGATCGGATCTCGACTGGCGTTGATCCCGAAAGCCGACCGAGGAAGGAATGAAGGTGGCCGACGGAAGGGAGCCGTGTTCAGCGGGGTTTCACGCAGGACGCAATCAAGAAAAAGGGGTCACAAGGCGCAGGAGTTCGCAACGCGAAGGCCTCATTATGGCTCGCGCGCGGCGGGGAGACGCCGTGAAAAAGGGAGACGTACGGCGCGAGAGAGGGAAAAGAGGAGGACTCGGTCGGGGAGGGCAGAAAGCGTCGCTCTCGCGAGGAGCGGTGAAAGAACGGCGCGGAGAAAAAAAGGCGCGGCCCGATAACCGGCCGATACCGCAGCTCGCTGAAAACACAGAAAACAGAGAATCAGCCTCATTACTTTCTATCTCGCTCTGTCCCTCTGGCTCCCTCTCGCACGTGCGCCGATTTCCAGGAATTCCCCTCGTGATCTTTGGTCCCCGTGCACGCTTTAACACGCTCCACCCCTCTCCGCGGTATCGTTCTTCCTCGATCCTCTCTTCAGTTATTTCTTTCCTCCCGGCCTCTTCGAGCCGTTCGGGGCAGATAGTTGTCAGAAACCGGCGGATATCTGGTCCCCGAGGCTTTTTCCTCGCCGGACGGCGATCGGATTGGAACGGGCGCGGGTCGCGGGGAGCGAGGGGGCCGCGGACGCCGGCGGAGGAGGGGGAGGACACCAGAGGAGACGGACCCGTGGACGGAGACGAGGCTCGACGAACCGTCGATTAAGGATCTCGAGGAGCACGAAAACTGCGACCGACTGGAAAGGTTGTTACGGCGGGGTTCTCGCCGCGCGACGCGGGGCGGCGGGCAGGGACACGGGGCACGGTTGACAGGACTCGTTCCCGCCGAATCGAGAGGGTCGATCTACTCCGTAAAGCCCGAGAGGATGCTACGGGGGGAAAAAACGATCGGAGGCGGAGAGGACCCCCTTTCCTCGGCGCTGCCCCCGCGCGCCCACGAGAGGAGATAAACGGATCGATAGAGGCCCCCGAGATTGTTTCCAGCATTGGAGAACCGCGTCCGTTCCGCTGCTTAGATCGTAGATCGATGGCTTGTTAAGCTAACGAGCCGAGGAGACGGTTCAGCCGGACCTATCGAACTTCTGCCGGCCTATGCTCCCAGCGTCCCGAATTCTGAGGGAAAAGTCTTTGATCTTTGGATCTAAAAGTAGTCGAATGGGTTGTGAATGTTCCGTTGACTCTGCTTGCAATGATGTTTAAACGAGTATGCGTGTACTCGAACGTGTGGATGGTACAACTCGAAACGTTGATCGAAGGCTAAGAAAAATACATCGATCGGTTTGCAGCTTTGATGAATTAACCTCGTTCGATCGTAGAAATCTGTATGTAGGGAACCGATCGTATTCCTCGCTGGAAATCGAAACTTTCGAATATTGAGGAGACACGAAACCTGTTTGAGCTTTTACAGTGCAGTCGCGGGGCGCACGTGTTCTCCAAGTCGAAACGTGGAAGATCGTGTACTCGGATTCAAAGTTTCGCGCAGCAAATTGACGAGTTCTCACGGAAAACAGGTACACGTTTCCTAACGCGGATCGTTTTGTTCGGCGAGGTCGAATCGCGATCGATCAGCCGCGATAGAATCTCCTCTAGCCTCGACGGGAGAAGGTACGTGTTTATCCGCGAGCGATTGCGACACGATATGTTAATGTCCGCGGCGAGCTCTTCCCACGTGTCGCTAACACGCGTTTGCAACTTGTCCCGGAAAGATATTCCGCCCCGACGCCCGGGGATTATACGCAAACACCGAGGATCGCGGGCTTCAACAATATTAATAGAGAATAATCGTCATCCACTCGGCAATCGGATGTACGCGGCAAAGTCAAGGAATTACCTCACTCTCTACCAAGGTTTCTCTAGAAGGCGGGAGAACTAAAATAGAAATCGCTCCGCAGACGCTCACAAGACGCGCTAACGTTTTAAGGATGCTGCTCTTCGATGACATTAATTTCAGAAAGATTCCTTCCTCGACGCGGTAAACAGAACTATAAACAGACAGCGGTAAAAAATACGAAGAAGCTCTTTAAACCCGTTCCCGGCGATGTTTCTATTTTTCGTAAATCCTCGGACCATTTCATAATTGATTCGATTTCACTCGTTATCCCGAGTTCTGCGGACGATAATAGACTCTTACCTCGAACCTTAATTATAGAATTCGTCCGTGCCTTATACCGAGATAGCGGTGTCTTCTGCCAAAGAGAAATTGTCGCAAAACAAGCGAAATGATCGGAGTATATAAACGAAAGGGCGAACCCGGCGTTTCTTCGACGATAGAAATTAGGGTTCCGAGGTTCGACGGTTACCATCGAAGATGATATCTGACGGCAAACAAGCCGGCACGTTAACGAGGCTCGAAACGCCGGGGAAACGACGAAAAGGGCCGATAGATCGGCCGAAACAACGGGGAAAAGCCTTCGAGGGCCTCCGGGCGAATGTCTCGTCCTACGGTGACAACTTCAATGAGATGCTATCTCGTCGTTCGGTAACCTAGCCGGGACGCCGGTGTGACCATCCTACGGAGCGCGTGGGCGAGCCTGAACGTTTCCACGCAACCGGCGAAAAAGTCGAATAAAACCTATCCTAATGAGTCCGGTCTGAAATACGAATAAACCTGCCGGCCAGTGGAGCTACGAGCGAGCGAACGATCAACGCCGATTACGCGAGCAACGTAAAAATGTCTCGGGGATAAATCAAGCTTTCGAATCTCCGGAACGACCGAGCCACTTTTACGGCGAAAATTTGGTCACTGGCAGCAACTTTCTAACCAGTTCCCTCTAATCTCGACGCGGTGGATCGGGTCTCGTCAACCCTCCCGTTTTCCGCGGCGCAGTAACGTTCCGCGAGCGATCGGAGGAGAAAGCGGCGGCGGGATCGACGGACGTTTCTAGCCGGCTCCCCGGTCACTTTCCACGCGCGAAAATTCCTGTTATCCATGCCGTCCATTTTCCCGTATTCCGCGGCGCGCTAGGAGTATCCGTCGAGCGGTGGCTCGCGACAGATCCACCGGCCGGAGATCGGTATCTGCTCACGAACCGGCGCGGATCGAAGCGGGTGTCTCGGGCCGATCTGTGGGACGAGGGAAACAATGTTACGCTCGCGACCGTTTCATTGTGCCCGATGCTGTAATGGGATAACGATCGCGATAGTTCGCGGCGCAGCCTGCCCCGGCTAGATACTCCCGCGGATAAAGCCGGCGCGCGGCCGATTCCGTGCTGATCGCATGAAAACGCGACGACGTCCGATCCGAGGTGTTGCGTTACTGTTTAACGTAGTTTAATTAATACGGACGCGCGCGGGCGCGCGCGCAAGCGAGCGGACGGGCGCGCGGCGGCGGCGGCGGCCGCGAGGCTGATCGAAATCTCGTCACGAACACGACGTCTCTCATGCGATGAATTTTAAATCCAACGACAAATATGCGGTCACAGCTGTTCACAGCTTGATGATACCTACGCCGGGGTCGGATTTATGAAACCGTTCTGTCCTTGTGCTCCTAGTTCCTGCGATTGTTCCTCGCTCGCGTGAGTTTCGCGGCTCGGTTACGATTTTCGTGTATGGGAATTCGGCTGCGCGCTCCGCGGGATTCAAGATTTTCACTGAATTTAATGGACATAAACGTTGCCTAATAGGAATCTTTGGAGAAAATATTAAGATTCACGGAATAAAGAAATCAATGATTCTTATTATTGCATTTTGAGCGCATTAACTCCTTGCCCTACAACAACGAGTGACACTCGTGGTGAAGATTTTCAACGTGACTCGACAAATATATGTATTACTCAGTTCATTCGAATTCGAAGTAAATATTATTCCTCTGTAATCAACTGTTATACTTAAAAGGAAACATAGGCGTAACATATACTAGACTTTTTCTCTTTTTCCAACAAATTATTAACGACAAAGTAGCCGTATCGATCAGAGTTGAGAAAGAAATCGTAGGCCAAGGGGTTAACTTCATCGAAATGGGAAATTTAATCGAATTTTGAAATAGCAGTGAATCTAGAAGTTGTGCCGAAGAACGCAAGATCGCTCTAACCATCGGCCACGAGTGAAGAAGAGACGCGACGACAGCTTAAACGTTCCGCGGCACCGTTTCCGAAGCCATTCATCCCTTTTCCCGGCCCCGTCCCCTTCGCCAGGTCAGCGTACGCTTTTGATTGTTATTGATCAACCGTTTTGACTCTCCGCTGCGTGAGTACACACGCGCACGCAGAAAAGTAAGAGGACGAGCGACACGTACGTCCGCGCACACAGCCGACGGCGGCCGAGCCGGCATGCCACGCGGCTCTATAACACTGCCACGACACAGCGAATATAGAGACGGCGGACCTTAATGAATCTTTATGGGATGGTGTCGTGAACTTGTATACCCTCCGGTGACTGACTGAACCCGACCGCGCTAACCATTGGCGCGACTCCACCGCCGATTTCTACACCGCGAAACCGTTCCCCTTGTTCCACCGTGAACCCTCTGCCAACGATCGAATCAAGGCCCGCGTAAAGAAATTTCCTCCGTGTCAGTCTTTACACTTGTCAGCGGTAAAAACTCATTTCACACTGTAGAGTTAACAGGTCTATCATAATATTTTTAAAACAACCTACGGCGAGTTAACATGATTATAGTACGTTTCTTTCCACGCGCTGACACTCTTGTATATATTTCCAGCACTTTCCACGTGCGCCGATTGATAGGTGAAAGTTAAAATTGAGCGCAGGGTTGTAAAAACGAATTCGACGGTCTTCGTACAACATAATTTCCTTGCTGAAAGGTCACCGAATACTGGAGAGCAGTTCGATAAACATTTTTCCGTACATGTTACAGAGAGCGGTATGAATGAACGATTTTTTACTTTGCGAATTGTTATTCCGTGTTTGTCACGCCGTTCTGGGATATTATCAGTGTTTACAGGAAACTGGTTTCCGATTTACTTCCTCGGGCTACCGAGTAATCGAATCGATATTACGGTAATCAAATATTTATCCGATATCGGAGCGTTCGAATCGCCGGGAAAATTTTCCACGAGACATCTCGAGCGTTACGAGGCGCTAGAAAAAATAGAGCATTCGCTACGCCAATGGCGACGGGTTGCTCATTAGCCCCGACGCTGGCGTTGCCGCGGGTTTGATGGTGTTGACGCGCGTGTCGGTGTTCGTAAAATTTGAAGGGCGTGCAGAAGCTCCGTGGGGTCCCGGCGAGTCGCGTCTTGATTGTCCTCAACCCGTTGCTCGTCGCGTGATATTGTCATTAGCCTGACTAGCCCACGAGCGTTGCCTTTTTGCACGCGGAGACCCACTTAGGCCGCTATCGATCGGTGTCGGCGGATCGATTCGGTGACTTCTCACGGCTCGTCGCGATCGAAACGTTCGCGAAGGAACGCGCGAGCGAACCGTTCGCTCGATTCAACGGGAAACGTAATTCGGAATACGATGATCGAGAAATACCTCGGTCATTTATAAAAGTTCACTCTAACGAGATTCCGTTCGAAACGTAAAGCTTCAACGTTTTTCGGGTGTTGATCGCATGAGTGACACGAGTATAAGCACGGGTAATCGATAGCGTCAACGAAATCGCACGTCAATTAATCCAGAATTGGACTACTTCGAATCGAGCTACATCCTTCGACGAGACGAAGTAGCTTCGCTTGAACTTCCTAAAAAATCCGTTAGAATACACGCATCGTGTTTGGTATGATTTAAACGGAACAAATCTCGCCAGTGCGTCGAGAGAATTCTCCGATGAAACTACGCTTAAACAAATTATATCGTTGCATTAATAGCTACCGACTTGCCGGCTCTCATCAAAGGAATCGCGCGACACGCTCGACTAGCTCCGGCACACGAACAATACGACAGTAGGGACAATATGGAAGAGATTACTGTACACGAAAGATTTTTCGCGCGGTTACCATAAGAAAATATAATTAACCGTTTTACGAGGCGCGCCCCGCGCATTCTTATCCGCCTAGTAATAAATGTTTCATCGGCCGAATGCAAGCATAAAACGACGCGGCTGATTTACTGGCCAATCCATATTTATCCGCGGAACAATAAATATTTCAACGACCCACCGCGATCAAGTTAACACGGACGGCTAAAAGCGAGCTGGCTTCGCCCGGTCGGTAAAGGAGGATCGAACTTACCAGGATCCGAGGAGTCCAGGCTGGTGGGCGCTTGCTGACTGAGGGGTCCAGGTGTGCCCCCGCTGCCGGGGCTGCGTGCATCGTCGTTGCCACCCGCGCCGGGGTACGAGAGCGACGAGGAGGGTGGCCTCTGCAATGAAAAGGCGAAACGGCGAACGTTACAAGACGCACTCCCTTGTTTCATAACACTTTCGGTTTCGCGCGGTCGTAACGAGCGTGTACGTACGTACGTACGTACGTACGCGCGCAGAAGGGGGGAGCGGATCACGACGAGCGAGGCGCGTCACGTTCGGTGGTTGGTTCGATGCGCGGCCGTACGACGATCCTCGGTATACACGGTCCCGTTGCGCGTACACGGAATACCATTGACGAGCCCGCGGCGGCCGATTTCGATCTCGATTAAAGGCGGAGCACACGTACCACTCCTCGAAAATGCTCGCGGCATAAATGATTCGGCGACGCGCGCGCCCTACGAATCGGCGCGACGCGACACGGCGACCGGTGAATATTCCCTGGCGATGCTCGGTTATTCCGCGAGTGTACGCCGTGTGATAATCACGGGATCCCGCGCGGCCGTTCGGGAAAAAACGCCGAGCAAATTGCCGCAAGGACCCGTGCCGCGAATCGACGATGCCCGCCCGGTTTCGGGAACGGGCCTAATTGTTCCGCGGCCGAGCTGCCGCTTTCGCGCCCTCCGCGTGGGCTTTACTCGACAAATTGGCCGGCGGGCCGTCGTGATTTTTCTCGAGAGATTCGAAAGATACGTAACGAGGTTCACGGGGATCGCGTTGTCGCGGATGGTTCGATGAATGTCGTGGTTAGTGGGAATGTAGACGTGTGTATTGTTGCTTTTATGAATGTTGTTTTGTCATCGGTTGGACGGGGTTTTTATGTTCGATGGAACTATTAGTTTCTATACACTGTAAATTTTGTACACCATTATAAAGGTATAAGAACGTATGAACTTCCTCGGCGCAGATTCCTGAACCTCGAGGTTCCGTACAAACAATATTTAAATAACGCGCTGCAAATAAAGATCTACGATCACCGGTCCGACCAAATAGAGTCGAGGTGAACGAAAACATCGATTGGACCGTAAATACATTAAGACATTGTTGTCGCGATTGTTGTTCTTTTACATAACCCGAATATTCGGAATGAATAAAGAAGAGGCTGTTTGTTGGTTGGCAGGAGCGCAAAAATTGTCTGACCGGCAGAAGTAGTCGCCGTGCAACAGAAGGATCGCGAATTCCCGTGGCCGAAGTGAAGCTGTTTAAATCAGATATCTCCATTCGACAGAAAATGTCCGTGCCGCGCGGAATTTCAATGTTCGTCGCCGCATCTCCAAGGTGAATAACAGCGGTCGCAGAGAGAGGAAGAGAGGGAGAGAGGAAGAGAGGAAGAGAGGAAGAGAGAAAGAGAGACGGAGAGAGAGATAGACAGATAGAGAGAGAGAGAGGGAGAGAGAGAAAGAGGCAGCCGGGTCGGGAAGTCTCGACCGGTCTCCTCGTCTACGTTCCAACGTCCTCGTTATGCGTCTCCGCGCAGGAAGGTCCTATAGATTTGACCGTGTAACGATTTTAACCAGATACGAGAGCAGGCAATCGAGAGAGGGAGCGAGCCGGTATATTATCGCGAAGATGACGCCTATGACAGCATGTGGGAGTAGCTGTCACTCATTGTTGCTCCGGCAGACGTGATATATCCAGACATTTCGCTTCGTGATACCGGCACCGGGATTCTTATCCTATGACCTCGAGCGGCGATCGATATCAAGATTTCCTCCTGCGCGAACATTTCGCCGGGATGAAATTGAAATGCAGAAACTATAATATAATATCGAAATTCAACGTTATCCGTCCTGGCCATCCGACACCCGGATTGTAACGTTTTTAAAGGATCTTGTTAAAAATCAATTTTATGTCTGAATATATGAATAGTTTGAAAATTTCGATGATTCTTTGGGGTTTGAAAGAACGCTTTTATGGAATTTCGTGAAGACGTTGGGCGTATTGGTATCCTCGTGATTGGTTCTTGTGAAATATGGATTTTCGAGATGATACTCGATGGTGTGTCAAAGGTAATTCGTATAATTGAAAAATATTTGACTATCATCCGTGATTAACATGGTTCGACGCGGATACGGGGGAAGTTATGAAATTCAATTTCCGCGGGGATAAATGATTCAGCTGCGCGCGGTTCAATTATGTTGAAATAATTCCCATACCGAACGTCTTAATTTTCATTAGGCGGCTCGGCAATCACTTGTCCCGGACACGCAGAGGATATACGTCGAGCGAGCGAGTACAAGAGCGGTAACAAGCGAAGGGGGGACATTAATAATGCATCGGTTGTCGCTGGATTGCTTCCTACTAGCACCAAGTACGAAACAAAGGGCGCTGGTTGTCATTGTCACCTTCGAGGTGAAGATCATCTTGTCGGCCGCAATCGTTTGAATCGAGTAATTGCGTGGAAGGCACGAGCGTACTGATGAATCGATTACACGTTCTTATGTCACCTAAACGTGAACGGATTTACCGTCGATTGGACGCCATAAATTAGAGCCATAAACGGCGACCGTGCCGCCTCAAAATCTCTCTTCATCTTTTAAGAAGCTTCGCTATACTCTCTCATGGAACACACACTCCACACTCCATTCGACGATCGACTAACTTGTAAACTACACCAGACGATATAAAATACCAAAAAAACAATAAATAAAATTGCTCGTTTATCATCGATAGAATTCAACGCTTCCAAATCTAAACGTAAAAGTTGTTCCTAGACATTCGTTGAAATTTAATTCTAAACCACCAATGATTCTCGTTAAAAATAAATTGTCTCCCACCGTTTGAACGAGGACAGAAAAGCAGACCGGGCAGCGAGGAGTCCACGATCCAGATTCCGCGCCGCGAGGACACCGGTCACGGCAGATCGACGCCGGTGACGTCACTTCCTACTAAAGCCCCGTCTCTTTTTCGTTTTTTAAATGGACAGCAAGGGTCCACTGCGTGACTTGTGTCGATGCAATGATAAACGGTTAACGGGTCGACGGGCTACGCGCTCTCGTTCCACCTCGTTGCCTCTCTCGCTCTCCTCTCATCTCCTCGTCGCTGGCCTCCGCCACTCCGTCTACAGGCGCTCTTAAAGCGTAATTCGACAAACCGGATGTCTGGTCTGCCCCTTAAATAAATCAGTTGCCCGCATCTCATATTCCACCCCTGCTCGCTGCCACGTCCCCTCCCCCCTCATCCCTCGCCGTTCGCTCGGTCCACGAGGAAAAACACTGGATCGGAGCGTCGCTGACGGAAGAAAATCGACGTACCCGGTGACCACCGCTGGTGGCCCGTAGATTCCGAGAGAAACGTGATCGGCGATGGAATTAGGGCGCCGCGTAGGTGAAACGAACCTCTGGCACGTTCTGCGAGTTCACTCGCGCGGATTGATCGTTCGTATCGATCGGACATAATTATGCTCGTTACTCATTATATTTACAACCGATTCCCCTTTCAAGCGGTTACCAAAACCTGTTCATGTTCGGAAGCGATAAAATTTGATCCTACGATTACTTAATGCGGGGCGTGCCACTAAGTAACCGGCGTTCTCCACTTAGCGACTGGTGATCGCATACTATTCGCTTCCTGCCTTTCCCACTCGATTCGCAATAGCGAAACGTGCGATCGTATATTGCAAATGCAAGTGTCATATGCAAGAAGCTCCTACATAATATTGACGATGCATAGAGCATCGGGGATACTCGGACATTTCCCAGAAGCGCGCGAGTACATTAAACGCATACTTCGGAATCAAGATGCGAGAATTCCCATCAGCAGTCGTTTCAACTACCACCGTACGGAAGGCCGACCGTGGAGTGTCCCGGGGAAGCGAAAATTTCCTGGATCCCGACCGCGCGAGGAAGCCTCGAAAGTGGTCGCGGCCGAATGGTAGATCACGCGTCCCGGGAGGAAGACGAATGATAGTCGGTCGCGCGAGCGGCGTCAACCGGCGCGTACAATAAATTATAATCCCGTTGGCGGAGTGGCGCCGCGCGCGCGATGCGCTCTCCGGTGCGTATCGCGCGGCGATCGCGAGCCGATGACTTACACCGAACGGCCGCCCTCTCTCTCGCTCTCTCTTTCTTCCTCCCTCTCGTTCTCTCTCGTTCTCTCTCGCCTCCGAGTCATTGTACCCACGTATTAATTGGTCGTCGTAACATAATGCCGTATAATTATGTAATTAGCGGCCGGGCATTAGTCTCGGTGACTGGTTTACGGGCGAGATACGTAAATCTCCGCAATTAATTTATTGGTGCTCGCCCCGGAGAGGAAAGCGGCGGGACATCGACGAACGATGCCCGTGAAGAGGAACGAAGAAGGAAGGAGGGAACGTCACGCGAAGAATGGCAGAGGCGTCGCGTCGCGGACGGCGGACGAGCGAGAGGAAGAGGAGAGCCGCTGCTGCCGGGTAGCTGAGATTATGGAAGCGGGAGAGAGCGTAAGCGCGGCCATCGAGGCGGAGACGCGCGATCGCCGAGCCGTTTCTTTCCTCTTCTTCTCCGTCTGCGCCCGGCTCGTTTTCTCCGATCGCCGAAGAGGAGGCGGGCCGCGATAGCCGAGGGTCGAGGGCAGCGAATGCAAGCGGAATCCTCGGCCGGAGGAACGCAGGGACGAGCGAGCAGGAGAAAACCCGGGGCTAGCCGTCCCGGCCGGCCGGCCGGCGCTGTCTTGGATTTCTCGGCGATGTTGCCCGGCCGCGGTGCGCCGATCATAAATTACGATTTATTGCGGAGGCAGCGCCTCCGCGCGACGGATTATCTTACCGTTATGTCAGCGCGGCACAATTATATTTACATTTCCTTGGTAATGGAATTCCGGGCACGTAGCTTCCGCGAGCACTGGATTCTCGGGGGTTGAGGGATTTATCTAGGCTTTGGGGAGTTCATCGCGGTGTCACTGAACGATTCTTGTTTCTGGAGGTATGTCTGTTGCAGTCCGATAAGAAGAGACTCGGACGTTGACGACTAGAATAATCTAGCTCCGATCCTTTCGGATTGGTAACGTTTAGATGGTCGGTATAGGATGGACGTGTATTCTGACCGTCAACGAACGTCTCTCGAAAAAAGAGACTATAGGAGTCGTGGCATTTGAATTATCGGGGGATTCGTTAGCGTGATACGTCTAGGGACGTTTTCTTATCGCCGGCCGTTGCATCGGCGGGCTACGAGGAAGCGAGAGTGATGAATGCCAGGGCAATTACGGATTGACAGCCGCCGCTACGTCGGGTTCGACGGTTACTGGCGTCCCGGCCTCGTTCGCCGGTATGGAACGAGGAAGGCTGGAACTTCGTCTGCACTTTCGTCGTTCCGTGAAAGGGAATTCAATTTTCATGAAACTTAATTGCACAGAAGTCGACATGATCCACTCAAGCGGAGCCTGGAGAGCAGCGCTGGAGAGGACTCGAGTCTCTGGGTCAAACGGAGGCTTCAAGAAGGTTGGTAGGGTGGGCCCAACACTCGACCAGCTGATGGATGTAATCAACATTCCTGCCTAATCACAATATACCCTATTCTCTTTACCTCGAGGAGCCAGGGTCTCCCGTTCCTTCTCCAGCCTCGAGTCCCGCCGGAGATTTGCAGACGCGTTCCCCGGCGACGTGTTCGTTTTAATTTGGCCGCCGTATAAATTAGACTTCCAAATGATCGAGGCAGCTTCAAAAAACCGCGGCGAAAAACCGGGATCCAACGGTGAACGATCCTTCGCCGATTTCGAAATCGAATTCCACGATTTGCAATGCGACAATCCGTTCCCGCCGGCACGGCACCGACGGCGGGCACACGGAATCGGCGCGGAGGATCGGTGAATCACGGCGCGCCGGCTATTTTTACGAAATTCCAATAATCGTCCGCCGCCGACTCCCGTTCGGTGTCAAAAACTCGTTAATCTTGCATGCGACAGCGTACAAACGTCGTTTAACCGATAATCAAGATACGGGAGAGTAATGGGGTTCATTAAGAAACTAAACGGTCCGAGTTTCTCGATCGACTGTTAAGAACTTCAACACCGTTTACTCCGCATTCGTATCGAGTACGAAATTCTCGAACCGGAAAACCCGAGGAATTGTTATAAGAGGAAAGATCTTAACGAACAACGCATCCTTCAGCTAGGATTTATTCGAGGCGAAACATTTGTCCGAAAAAATTCGAGAACCGAAGGGATGAAGGTTAGTCGAGACGCGTGTTGAATAGCAGCAATAATGGCAGGATTTGCGGTTACTGGAAGAGACCAAAGGCTCCGGACACCTCGCCGTGAGAAACGTAGAATCGTCGAAGAAGGAGAGGACGTATAAAGCCGGTAATCTCGAGCCCTGGCAGAAGGAAGAGGATTTTAAGCGACGTCGATCGAGAGCCGGGTCTACGCTGCGTCTACGGGGTTCGCAGGTAACGATAACGGGAGCCAGACCGCCGGTAACAACGCGGTCAAACCGGCAGCAAATACGGTACGAAGCCTCGGACTCATATCTAGTGGCACGGTGGCGGCGTTCCTCGGCTAATTGGTTTCCCGTGTTGCTCTCGTCTCCCTCGGGATAAGACGGCCACGGTTCCTTCCCCCCCTCGCCTGGCTCGCCTCTTGTTCTATCGTGTGTGCTGCTGCTGCTGCCTTCCTCCCGTCGTTCGCGGGCTTCTATTTTTTCTTAATCGACGGAAAGCCGATCTCGGTAATGAGGACGTTATTGATGATTTTGTGCGGTTCAGCCGCGGGGATTCTCGGCGGCCGGGAATTTTCGCAACCTCCGCGAATCGCTCGCAGCGCCGAAGCGTGCGAATATTCTCCATTACGTGGAAATCCGATTTTTACCGAGCGTCGCGTTATATTTCGGTGGAATGAGAGGAATCACTGAATATTATGTATCTCGTGGCTACTCTAATGAACGTATCCAACCTCGGTATCTAGCGGATAATTCTAACGATCAATCATGAGCTATATAACGTTTCCAAAGCAAAGCAATTTCCTTCGTGAGCACAGTATTTCGAGGTAATGCCGCTTCCTATCGAAATTTCAATTGAATCGCCCGACGACGTTGAAGTTTCTACCCGAGAAATCTTTCCATGGGGAAATGAAGCGACTGAATCGATACCGGGTGGCGGATTTACAATGCAAATTGTATATTCATCGGGCAGCCGGCCGGCCGGCGAAGATCGACGGATCGTTCGCGTCGAGGCGGCTTTAACGAGAAGGGACCGCGAATTTTTATCGCACGCGCGCGCGAACCTGGCAGCGAGGCGCGTGCGTACGAGACGAGCGGACTGCTAACGATTGCCAAGAGGCAGGCATCTTATCGTGAACGGCGATCGCATTAAGCGTGGACAGTGACACCCAGCCCAGGCTGCTATTATATACTGTTCGTTAGCGAAAAATAATCGAGGGCTCACGAGCGGTGCTCGCGAGCAACCGAGCGACCGGCCGGCCGGCCGGCCGAGCGAATGTCTTCGAGTCGTTAAAGGGGCTCGCTCTCGCGATAGAGAACGAGGAGAACCGGGACACTTGTTTGGCCATTCCGGTAGACGAGATGATGTTCTTTGATAGTTCGTTCGTCACTGATGGAGGAGCCGAGCTCTCTCGCAATAAAACTGCCGGCTAACGGTTTCTGTGCTTCCAATTATTCCACCGAAAAAAATCGTTCCAATTGAAATACGAGCGCCTTACCGAGCGACGCTTATTAAAAATGTATTACGATACGATTCCATAACAGATTTTAATCGATTTATCTTCTATTTAACGTTTGGCCCATTACTTTCGCGGGCAGGGCGTTGCCCCGTCAATTATCATAGATAATCGGGACCGTGAGACGGTGGCAGGCGTGTCTTTCTTAATTCGACGGTTCCTAAACTCGCCGGGTAATTAACGAAACGGAAACGGAGTCAATTATATAAATACGTTATGGCGTTTATAGTATCGACGCGGCTATCTAATCTCGATTTAATAGACAATTCGGTTTGATCCGTCGGTTCGTTGTTTTTGAAGGTTCCGGCCGAGCGAGTCGCCGGTTAGATTGTTTTCCGTGAGAACCACTGACTGACAGGGACCGAAAAAGAGAGAGGGCTGAAGAGAGACGAACCGGACGGACGAAGCCTTGATAGCGACCACTCTGTCCACATATGTTAACGCGTTCACACAGGCGTCGCGTGACGCATACCAGCGCACGCATACGGCGAGCACATGATCGAACGAGGGAAACGCCAAAACCGTCCCAAAATCCGGCGAACCATGAAAACACCACTTTTCGGGACGGGAAATTGTCACCCGGGAAACGTTTCGTCCATCTGGATTCGTGTGACGGACGTGCTGGCATCAGTTGGAAGACTAAACAACTGCGATCGTTCTTACGGCACGCGGTGAAAAACGAATTCCCATGGCCGGCACAGAAACATTTAAGAACGCCCAACAACCAGGTAGATATCGAATCGTATTACATTTATTAACGAACGACCGGTTACTTTCCAATTTCATAACGTTCTTCGTGCAAGATCGAAAACACCCATGCAACTTTAATAGGAAAAATGAAACAAATGTCATTAGAATTTTCAATTGTTCTACATTCTATAGAGGAAACGAGTATTACACGTATAATCAACTTAGAAGCCATTTTAACCACAAAGACTAGTGTCCTTAAGAAGACACTGTATAGAAAGAACAACGATCTATTCTTAGAAAATTTAGCACATTATAAGACAGCAGAAACTATTAAGAAACTAATTAGCCTGTCAAAGAGCCTTCTATCGGTCGAGTATCGACTAAACTGGGGCAAACTGGGACGTTTTCCGGGAACCACGACGAAGCCAGGGAAACCCTTGGCGAGGGTGGATCTGATACAGAGTACCGATAAGGCGAACCAGAGAGAGAGAGAGAGAGTGCGAGAGAGAAAGAGAGAGAGGGAGAGAGAGAGTCCGTGACATGCGGTTCGCTGGCTGTCACTCGGTTTCGTCCACGTCCGGGATATTCACCGGTTGCCACACCCGTGTCACGTGCTCCCTTGATCGCGCTCCCCTTTCTCGGAATATGGATCCATATACGTAAAATGCATCCATATTTAACGAGGCCGGGCGAACCTTCGCGATGCAAATTCTTACGAGTCCGCCTGCCAAGGCACGTACTCGCGCCGCCTCGTGTCACCGTGCCACCGGTCCCATGTGGGATCAAAACACGCTAGAACTTCTGACGTGGGTACGCTTTTTCGCGGGGATGGGACGATTTCTTGCGGCGCGATGCGCTTTCACCTGTCGGATTACGAAATACAATATGATTTTCCGCGAAAGAGGTTTCGCTTTCGCTATTAAGATATTACAACCAGATCCTCGAGCGCACAGTGAACAAAGATCGATGGCTTCAGCCCTAATCGTGTCACGTGCTTTCATAACGAATACCACGATGTGACTGTCAGCGACTTAAAGGAATAAAAGGAATGATTAAAATGTTATTGTTTTTGTTTATAGAGCCCGAATGTTAAAAGCCCACGAAAGCTTTTGTGCAATATGACATAATCAAAATAAGTAAAAAATTCAAATGTGACCCAAAGTCACATAGTGGTCCGATTAGGGTCGATCATCCGAGTAATCTTCCAAGCGATCGTTCGATTAATGGAATCTCTGGCAAAAGTATTCCGAGGAATACAGAAGAGAATTGCACCGTCCCTAATCTAATTTATAAGCGTCGCCAAAGAACGGGGAATCACCGAACGAACGAAAACGATTCGAAGTGTCCTGTTCCGTGATTGAATAAATTAGTTTACCGTAGCAACGGGCTCTCTTAACGATCGCGGCGAATTATAAAACAGTTACATCGACTTCTCGGTAATTCTAACGTGGCCAGACGATCCACGGAGAGCAGCTGCAGCACCACCGCGACGGCGCGACAATTAAAAATCACTTAGCTCGCGCCAGCGCGCGCTTCCAGTGGCCCGCTCGGACGAAAAAGTCAATGTATCCCGCGATCGAGCCGATCGGGACGCGAGTGTCAAGATAAACGGTCGTTACTGTTCGCCCATGCGTTTCGTTATCAGTGAAGAGCGGCGCGTAATGAGCGTCGACTGGAGTAGCACGCTAATAATAAAGGCGGTAATTGAGCGGTCGAGTTCGAGGCGAGAGCGTCGAAGGAAGAACGAGCCGGCCGAGGGATCCTCGTCCGCGTCGCGTCGCGTCGCGTCGCAACGGGACGAATGAATGGACCGTCGCCGTGTAACAGGCCCACCGCTATTTCCGGTCTCGCCGCGGTAATTGAGAACGCGTTCTGCCTCGGCCTTCCCGAGCATATCGCGGGTGCATTTCTAATACAAGAATTCGCGTGTTCTCCTCCGATAACGATCGAGTATAAATCAAAATCAATGGCGGAAGCTATTATATGCGTACATAAAAATATACAGTCTAAGCTATCTTATATCGGAATAGCAAAACAGTTACAGAAACAGTACGATATTTACTATAGCATAGTCTACTTAATTTCCTAAAGAAACAATATCCATTACAAACTAAACACGTTTCATTCGATAAGAACACGTTATCATCAAACCTAGCTTCTCAAACATGGAAAACCGCGACACGCCGATGCATCGTCGAAGCTTTTCCCGCGAGGAGCTCGCCGAGGCAGAGGTGACCGCGCGGAGATAGAATCACGGCGCGAGCGGACGCGGAACGACGAATATTAGGCGGGCCGGTATTTCACGGTAAATCGGTGGATCGCGGGCACGTGAAATTGAATAAATGTCCGCGGCCATGCACCTGTTAGCCCCGCGGTGTTTACCCGGTCTGTGGCTTCTTTGCCGGCGTTCCCTCTCTCCCTCTCTCTCTCTCTCTCTCTCTCGCTGGCTATCTTCTTTCTCCGCTGGCGAAAGATACGCGAGCGGGCGGCCGGCGTGGTCGGTGGTCGGTAATAACAGCGTGGCATGCAAGACAGTGTGTTGCGTGCCACCAGTGACAGACGTAAGGACAGGAGGTAAGCGAGAAAGCGGACAGAACACCGACACTATGCCGTTCTCTCTCGTTCGCTCGGCGTTTCTCCGCCCGTGCCGACACACCCCTTTTTAAAAAGCATTTCCCCTTAACGACTTGACTCGCTCTCCGCTCGCGGCCAATCGTCCGCGTTTATTTCGATAACGGAACCTCGAACTGCCGGCGATCGTGGGACGGGGGTAGATACGGGCATTCGGATTGCCGCAATTTAGTGCCCACGCCGGGAAGATTTCAATCAGCCGGTAATTCCGCGTCAACGGCCCCTTACGCGCGCGCCGAGCGCCGTAGATCGATGCGTCGAGGTGCGATCGGAGAAAACTGTAAGGGGACCGTGGCACTTTCGGTTTTTCGTCATGGGTGTAAAGACGCGTCAGTTACGGTGGATAATATTCCAACACTCGCAGTCCGCCGCGCGAACTGAAAGATCTTGTATTAAACCCAATCGTACCACGTGTTTTTGTAACAGTCACTCATGAGAAAGGGAATGGTTGAAATGTTATTATTTTCGTTTACAGGGCCCAAATGTTAAAAGCCCGAAGAAGCTTTTGGAAACGCAATATGAAATAGTCAAGAAATTTAAGTAAAAAGTTCAAATGCGAAAGTCACATCGTGGTCCGATTAGGGTTAATTCGTGTTAGGCTTAGTACATTATTGGGATCGAGAAGAAACGTTTCAGTAATCGCACGGTCGACTAATCAGAGCGGGAAACTTGCACAATAGCAGTACGCATTTCTTTCCCGAATTTCATTGGAGTTTAATTAGAGGGTTAAACTGGTAATAAGCGAACGTTGAGGAGTCCCATTGGAAACGATGGACAACGCTCGCGATTCGATCGGTCCGCCGTGTCCCGATCTCTCCCCGCCGTTTCCCGTTTCTTAATCGCGCGCGTGAATCACCGCGGGCGAAACAGCCGCGCGGGGCTGAGCGTGTGCTCCGCTCGGGGCGGAAAAAGCGTAAACGAGGAGAAAGAGACGAGGCGCTTCTGGTCGCGGCCGCTGTACCGACCACCGTAACTGTCAACCCGAGGAAAGTGGCCGTATATCAGCGCGGATGTAAAGGTCGATTGGTCGTTACTAAAAACGACGCGAGTCCCGCGGCCGCGGCGAGAAGAAACGGCAAGAACGATTCCCGAGCGGCCGGTTGACGGACGGGTCTCGATCCGCGATCGATATCGCTCCCGATCGCCGCCACCGAGCTCCTATTTTTCGGCTCGAGGGATGTAACCTTACTGTCGCTTACAACCGATTTCCGGAGTGTCAGTCGAAGAAACAGGCGTTCGAGAATCCGCGCTACTGGAAAAACCCTCTTTGGTCTCCGCGATCTAACAATCCTTTAGATTCAAGAGTATCTTGAACAAGGGTACGATATTTCCCGAGGAACCGATAAGCTTCTTGACGATTTTCAAATAATCTTTATCAAAGAGACGTTACAAGACATCTTCCCCTCTGATTCGTATGCCATCTTCTTGGGTTCTATCCGGACAAAAACGAATGGAATCTGTAAAAGTTCGACTCGATATAGAATGACTTTCCGAGCGAACCGAGGAACGGCCACAGGCACGTTCGACGGAGAAACGCCGGATGCCCGATCCGTCAGGAGCCATCAAACTTATCCAACGAGAGGTCTTTCACGCGAACGAGAATTCAGAGACCGTTTTCAGTTTTATGCCCGCACGGTGGTTTACGGTAGCGACACGGATCGGCCGTATAATTATCATATTACGATTATGTTTACGGTCGGACGCGGCTCTAATTAAATGTGTATCCATCTGCGGAGCCGGCGCGGAGCGGCCGGACCGTGTTTACAACGACGTAAAGCCACGGAACGAGGGGCTTTCTATCGGTGAACTAACCCGGCCCGGGAACGATGTAACCTCGATTTTATGGATTACGATCCGAGCCGCTTTTATTGGGTGAAAACACTTCCTACAGTTCATTTCCAGAGAAACGTTCCTCCGCGCGAGGCGCTCGAAGAAATCGGAAAGGGAACGAACGGTATCACGCGACTCGAGATTTAAAATCGCTCGTTCCTCCTCTCTTCGTTTACGTTCGCCGTTTCCTCTCTTTCTTTCTTTTTTCGAGAAGTCGTTACGTCCGTTGCATTCGGAATCGATGGAAGGTGCCCGGGGATCCGCGTGCGAACGGAGAGCCGCACGGCAACAGGGAGATGCATCGCGGTAAAATTCCACGGATCGACCCGCAGCAATTGTTACGACACGCCGATAATTCGGTTCGCCGCGTTACAACACCGCAGCCGGTGGCTTTTATTATTGAGCAAACACACTCGGTTTGATAAACCGCGGTGCTTTATTGCCGTCTCGGCGTTCCTTCGAGCGCGACGGCTCGCTGCCGTTCGCTGCCCGATTCAAATTCGTCATCCCTTCGACCGTAGCGAGATTAAACTCTCGATCGCTGCTGCGTATCCGTGGAAACGCTCCGCTGTTACAAATCCGCCGATTCCAGCCGGTAATCCGTTAAGATTGAACTTCGTCGTGACGAAAGAATATCATCCGACGCGCGTTGTCCTTCGAGCCGACTCGCGAAGTCACTGGGAGTATCCTCGACACTTCAGGAATAATTAACAATTACGAAATTTCTTTTCGATCGCTTACGAAACTAAAATAGTTTCTCTGGTCGGATGGATAACTTCGAATGAGATCCAAACATTCAATATACAAGCAGTTTCTCGACGCGATTAATAATGAGTTTTTCTTTCCACTTTCCAGTAGACAATAGCAACGTCATAAATCTTCGAAACGACGTTAGAATGTTTATCCTTGGATATCGACCTCTGGAAGCTCAACGAACCACGTGGACTCGAAGAGCGATACGAAAGACCGAGCGAAAACAGGATATCATTGAATAAAAGAACGAGCGAGGCTCCATAAAAATTCCCCGGCCGACCGTCGGTGGTAACTTTCGATCGATCGATTCTATAATTTTCGCAAAATCACCGGCCGCAACGGGCCCGCGATGAATCGCGCCGAATCGCGCGGCTCCGGAGCCCCGTGGCCGCAGCAGTGTGGGCGGTCACCGTAGCGTTAATACCCTTTCGGGCAGATAGAGCGGCGGTTCTCGAACTTCTTTAAACGCTTATCACCCGTATTCCCGTGTTTCCTTTTCTCCCCCCCCCCCCCAGCACTCCTTTAATGTCGTTGCGAAAGGTAACCGTCGAGGTGGAACGAGGCAGAAGAGGGAAAGGGAACGAGGCAAACATTAACGCGTCCGAACGTATCTTTCCGAGCGGGATTCACGCGAGTGTGGGCCCCCTTCGCCGCGGTATTCCGCAATTTTTGGCCCGCTAAATGGCCCCGGATCCGCGGCCGTTTTTAGCATTCCCACTCATTAAGGCGCCCCGAAAACGTTATTTCGCCGCTCTCGATCGAGCGACAAGCGCGCAATTAAAAAGGGAAGTCGAAGCGCGCGGACCGCCGCCGCGCCGCGCTCGGAGAAAACGAAGAACGCGAAACGTCGGATGGATATTGCCCGTCCGGCCGGACGGCCGAACGGCGACACACACTCCGTTGCCCGTTCCACGGCCGCCGATTTTTATCTTAATAATATCGTGCGTGTGCCCCGACCACGCACCGATCCGGCCCTCTCGAATTGGCCGCCGACACGCTCGCCCCGGCCCCGAATGGTTTATAATTGCGGCATTGTGGGCAGAACGCGAGCGATTCGGCCGCCTATTTTCTCCCGTTTTTTGTCGCCCGCGCGCGAGTGGACCAATTAATTTGATGATTTTTTAATTGCCACTTCTCGGCGGATCTGTCAAACCGCGGCGGGTCCGTTAAGCCGTATTCTTAATTTGGAGGTGGATTAAAGCGTCCGCCGGGTTTTATGATTTTTCCCGCGCTCGTACAACGACGATATCGGCCGCGAATTATTAATTCGGATCGTTACTGCTGCTACGCGCGCGCGATAATACGCCGGCCGATAGCGGGTAATGATAAGTAAACAGATGATAAGATCAATTAATTCATCGCCGATCATCGGACATTCCACGAATCGTTCGCGGATCGCAATCCGGAATCTGCGTTTCGCGATGGACTTGCTGATGTATCTTCAATAGTATAAACCACTAACGAGATATATATAGAAATTGCAATTCAAAAGCGAACAAATTCTCCTAACAGTGCTCGAGTGATTCTAACGCGAGTTACTTGAATCCGGAACGAAATGCTTCGGAAAATCATTTATTTCGTCGCTCAGCTGCGATCCTGAACGTACCTCAGATTCGGTGAATTTCACGAAGTACCAGCTATAAAGTTGCCAATGAAAATTCTCTTTTTAATATCCGGTGTAATCAGCTTGGAAATACTTGTAGTCAAAAAGATTTCGTTTATCGAGCGTCCCAAAGAAACGGGTTTGTTACGCTCGCCGAACATGTAAAATAGCTGCACGATAGACTGGCTCAGTACAAATGTACAAACAGTCCCCGTCGCTGACGTCTGCCCCGAATTTGCCCCATAATGGAATGAAAATCCACAATCAAGCCGGCAGATGTTTCCCCCGGCGAGGCTCTGTTTAATCAGGACCGCGTCTAGAACACGGGTAACGTGTTTCCCGGCGTCGAGAGGTCCGAACCGGGTCCAGGTGCCGGCGAGAGGAGGCTGCGAGCACAGCGGAACACCGAAATTCCCGCCAGCCTTCAGACGCCGCTCAATAACCGGAAGTACATTACTCGACGCATCCGCCCAACCGTCTACGCGTCCCACAATTCCGTCTCGGCGGTCGTTGTTGGCACAAACTCTCTCCCCCTGTGCCATTCCCACTCCGAATCGCTGTCGGTCACTGGGTTACACGTATAAAATAATTCGTTGCGCTTCTCGGTCACTTACTTCGCGCGAATCACGACTCGCTCTAAAATATTTACGCGTCAGCTATCATGGCGGACGACTACTGACGCTTCTGAATCACTTGGAAAGAATTCCAACGAGACGATCGATGTCGAAAGATGTTTAATAACTTAAGACGATAAGCGTAACATAAGGATCGTCGAGATAATCAATAATTGTTTCTATTCATTCTTCCAGGAATGTATAAATCAAGATTTCCGCGTGTTCAACGATGCAACTACTAGGAAACCTAGGGATTCTTTAAAATCCCGTCGAAATTCATTTTATTCATTAGATAATCGGTATATCCGCGAGAATGCGTCTAGAAAGTCTAGAAAATTGAAGAATTCAGGGAACCGGTGACAAGCGAGAACGTCCGAGAACGAATTCCTTTATCCGCGACGGAGGTGCGCGGTCGTATTTAGAGGGCACGCCGAGTTATTAAGTCGAGCGAGGTGTGTGAAACAATAATGTCGGGGTTGGCAAGCGGCGTTCGGCGCTCGGGACGAAACAATTATTGCGGACGTTCGTTTCCCATCAATCAGAATAAAGGAAGCGGGCGCACGCGAAACCGCGGAATATTAAAATAAATTCACCGCCCGGAGCCACCCGCGAAATCCGCCGTGGCTCCGTTTCCCTTAATTCATCCCATTAACCTTAATCGACTCCGGCGATTCCGCGGACTTTCGTACCGTCGCCGGTTTTCCCCTCGGCCAGTGAACGAGTCGGGTCGTTACCGAAAAGACGCATCAAGTCGGTACCCGGCGTTTAATGACGATATAATGACGCGGTCGACCGACATAATGGTTTCGACACGTACATCAAGCCGCGGGCTCGTTGCCTATCCCGCGTTGCCGCCGCGATACATACCTACCTCGGCCACGATGGAAATTCTATTCCGAGGCTCTCTCGATTAAGAATTTTTCGCCGGCGTTGCGCGGCGGTTCTTCTGCCGGCGTAGTCTCATGCCTTCTGTCCCGCGTAATAAGGACGCGATGAGAAAAAGTCCTGGATAGTTACGGTGGACGCGTTCGAGTCCGCCGTAATCGCGGTCCCATCGAAAACGGCTTGTCCGCCGCGGCGAGGCCGGCGAACGATCTCTTATTTCGCAACGCGCGGATCGTTCGTAAAGGGCTCGTAAACTCGGCCAGACGGTTTCTAATGCCCCGTACCTTTTCTTAGAAAGTCTCGTAAACCGCGGCGAAGAATCGTTTACGATTCTCCTCTCCCGCCGTGGGCGATTTAATAAACGCGCGGCCATCGTTGCCGGATTAAACCGCGTTCCTTCCATCGATCCGGCTGAATCACGCAATCGCCGCTCCTCGCGGATGCCCTGCGACTCGCCTCTCACGAATCGACTTTCCGTTCACGAAACACGTGTTACTACCCTCCTTGGCCGCTGACTTCGTTGGGATGCCGCGTTTATTACGCGACACACGTATGATGCGGCTCAGTCGGGAACGCCGGCGAATGGAATGCGGGTCGAATCGCTCGGTTTTCATCTGTCGTTCGTCTCGTTTTCGGTGATAATTCGATATTCGTCGAATACGGTTGCAAGTGGGCGATGAAAATTATAAACAGTGAAAGACTCGTCTTCTCTATAGTCTTACCAACACTCTCGAGACGCGTAACAGTGATTAGATCCGAACTTTCGCTTGAACTGATCGTGGACTTTCACGGTTGTATTTTATACACTTCTGGGATTTCGGAATTTTCGAAAGATTGTTTAGTGTTTTATTAAGGGTACAGATGATCTCATTGCAGAGAATTACACGATTGCATATTAAACTCGCTAATGGTCGACTAGAGATTTTAATTGGTCAGCTGCCAGTGTCAACGGATTTATAAACCGTGTCGTTCAAGAAGCTTGTACAGTTTGACCGGATGTCGCACGGTTTAACACGTTGAGCCTGATGTCAGTTCCCGGGGACTGACGGCGGACATTTCGTTTAGGTGACATCGGTGCGTGAGGCAGGCAGTGTCAAGGTTAAACAATAAATGTGATTTTAATGAAGTTTAATTAAAACGTTGTAAGCGAAGAACCATAGCTCGAACGAACATTGTATTCGTACTGTGCAATTGCTCTCCGCCGTTACACAAACAGAAGAATGAAAAACAGAAGAAAATTTACTCCGCGCCGAACGTGTTAACGGTGGAAGCGACGTTAGCGTGTTTTGTTGTCGGACTCTTATTTGCTCTTACGGGAATCGATGGTCTCGCTGCGACTGCAGTTCGGAGATAAAACACACTGTCAATAAAATGAATTCCATTGTAATCTACAGTTCGGTGCGGGGTTGGGCGAAATGTAATCCGATTACACGATACCCGGCGACGATTAAAACGTAATAGTTAATTCGATCACGAGTAATTTTCTGTTATCGTTACTCGCTACTGACGCGTAAATGGAAACTGAGGTATTTACGGTGAGTCGTAATTAACAATCGCAGAAAGTGATTTGTAATCATATTAACGATACGATCGGCATTATTAACGTGCAATCGGATTGCTTATCAGCGGCCAAACATGATCGCGGAGCGAATCCAATCTCCCGCTGCATAAATAAAATAAGACGAAACCGGATGACCGTGCAATCTTAGCGTAATATCTGCACCGAAATCATTATCGGACGTTAAAGCTCCAAATTATGCAGCTAACCGGTAAACAACAACAACGGAAATTCCACCGATCGAACGTATTCCCTCCTGGAATCCCGGTTAAACCGATCTCGTCTCGTTCCGCGAAGGATTTGAACGTTCACAGGTCGAAATCCATCGATCGGCCGCTCGGACCGACGCAGAAACTCGTGGATCGCGCGAGATAGGGATCGGGAATCGCGAGCAGCGCGTCAAAGCGGGCAGAAACCCAACCGGGCTGCTCGTAAGCCGCGGCAACCGCCCGCACACGTCACATTAGGCTCATTTTCCACACGCGGTTTTACACGCGCGGCAATTACAATAATAACAGGCCTCCGCGGCTCGTTCCGCGAGCGCGCGACCGTTGCCCACTTACGCCCGGCCTCCGCTCGTTTCGCGAAATTGATTTAACATATTCATTAGCCTATGCAAATCGGTAACGCGGTCGAGTCACAGCGCGTAGCACGGTTGGCTTCCTATTTTCTTCGGGACACCGTCGCGGCGGTTGCGTCCGCGGACGAAATGCTTCGGAAAATCATTTATTTCGTCGCTCAGCTGCGATCCTGAACGTACCTCAGATTCGGTGAATTTTCAAGTATCAGCTATAAAATTGCCAATGAAAATTCTCTTTTTAATATCCGGTGCAATCACTTCATCATTCGTTGGTATCATTTATCGGATTAGGATGAACGGAGTTTATCGGTGAATTAAACGTGTAAACGCAGAGTGGAAGATGTTCGCCTTTGTAAGATTGAGTTGTTTACGAGAGTGAGTTCTTAGAGGACAGTCCGAGCGAGATTGCATTTACGATGTTACAAGCTATTTTTTATTACAACGGAGCGCGCAGGTAGCAGACATTTATGATAAAGAAGTGATTAAGAGTAAGCGGGAATTAGACATTGATACCGTTTTAAATACACGCGGGCCATTAAGAATGTGCATACGATTATTTTTCCAATATGTCAACAGGCAATGTATCATAATTTACAGCCTGCGGGCTTCATTAGCGACGATTTATGAAAATTGCAGTAATTACTAAATGGCCTGTCGATAGATCAGACAGGTTAGGAATCATAGCAAACCAGTTCGCCACACGTCTTATTTATATATTATAAACACCGATGCCGAGTATCGATAAATCCGTTAAAATTAAGCATCGTGTAATTTCACGCGATCGGCTGAACGGTTAATCCATTTTCAGTATTTCCTAAGGTATCGGGCGTCGACGACAACCGATATTTATATCAATCATAAGCGATTAACGCGCCTGATCCGCGTTAAGTTACAATACTATATTCGGCCTAGCGGGAAGTGCCATTTTCTAATCTACTGAGATTCCAGTAGTTAAACCTATAGAAAGCAGGCAGCGAACGGCTGTTAAACGATCTCATCTTTTTCTGCGCTATATAAAGTTGACAGTTTTAAAAATGCTGTAATTAATTTATCCGCGGCGATAGTGCAGGAAACATGTCCGCGGAAAAAAGTGCATTTACGACATTGCGTACTTTACGAGTTCCGCCAAGGAAATATCGAGGTTATGGCCACTTAAAATTTGTGTCGTGTTTTCGAAGAGCGTGTTACCACACGCCGGCGTCGGTCCTGGACGCATAGAAACGGAGATTTAGAGGCTGGAACGCGTTTATAATAACAATGGTCCGACGAATTCGCGGGCACGAAACGGAAAAATCGCCGGGGAACATTCGAGCGAACCGTTCGTACAGGATAATTAAGCGATAAATAAATCGGCGGATCGTTACGCATTTATAGCTCACAGAAATCCGAAAAAGGGAACATTAAAATACAAACTTTCCAAGAATTTCACTCTTCTTTATCTTACTATCGAGTCACTAAAGCTGTCAATACAGAAATTAGAAATCTATTTTACCTCTGGTTAACGATTCTTAGCTATAAAGTCGTGAATTTGCATAAGAATCCACGGTCCAATAATGAAGTAATAAACGTCGCTTCCGTTCAACTTCATTTTCGGAGTGAAACAGCATCCTCCGATAGATCCTACGTTACGCAAACTTTCCAATTCCTCTTATACCGCCGCGTTGATCGATCCCTAAATAATTAAAACAAACTACACCGTAATACGATTACAATCCCTCGATCTTCCTTCCACCGCACAGACTGCCAACACTCCAACCATACGCATATTTCTCAATTGTTATACTCGTTCGAATCCTCCGTCCAGATCCCAGGCGACCGAACCAACTCCCAGGATCAGCGGAGGCCCGCAGAATAAAGAAACTCTAGAATCAAGCCCGATCTAAAAATCCCCGGGAACAGAAGTCCGATCGGGTAGCCTATAAACTGAGCGGCTCGTGTAACTTCGTGTTTTCAAGAAACTCCGGTTCGATTCTCGTTAATCGCGGGATTCCAGCGCGCGGAGGGGGAGATGGGTACCTGCACGCGGAGGAGGCAGAGCGCGAAGCCCGCGAGTAAGAAGCCCGAGCAAAAAGAGGAGAAAGAAGGCTCGGTGTGCGGTATGCAAAGTCTCTCTCGTTGGTTTAACGAGGGAAGCGAATCTCGAAGACGACTCCCGAGGCCTTTTTCGCGTGCACCGGAGGAGGCGTCCTTCGTGTGCGTCCATATGTCGACCCTCTCGACGATAGGAGAACAGGAAGAGCGAGAGGAAGAGGCACGGAGGATCGGCGTGCAGGAGGGCGGTCTCCTTCTCGCCCTGCAGCTGCCTCGAAAAACTCCTTCGGGCGAGCCCTGAAAAACTGCTCTGCCTAACGAACCATCGCCCATTCCCACTTAACCGAGAATACCAGTTACGCTCTCGCGACTCGCCAGCCCGTTTCTCTCGCTTCCTTTGCCCTCCTCCTACGAGCCTGCCGATTATTACGGTCCTCGTGACTTTTCCCGATCGCTCTCGATACCTACAACTGGATTCGAGACGTTCAGCTTCCTCTTTGAGTGTATAGGACTATGCGTCAAGATTTCTACATAGGTTGATTAAACATTCAGAGATGTGGATTTTGAGAAATGATCCTTGTAAAAGGTTCGCTTCGACTTCTGCTCAATAGATATTGTGTGCATCGTTGCTCTTCCGTATTCTAGTGTTAATCAACATTATTCCAATGTCTTAATCTCGCCAGTATCTAGATGTAGTACGAGCAAAGCACCAGTTGCAGTATCAGCTATCTAACATCGCACTCACTATCGAAGCGTCGTCTGTATCCCGCGAACGGCCATATTCCCGATCGGCACGCGTATCGCGACAACCGGCCGCGCGCACCTGCGTGAATTCGATAAGCGGCGAACGAATGATTCCCGCGGCGCTTTCGGATCAAGTCCCGGGCAGGGTAACTTAAACACGGCCGTTCCGTTCGGCGCAGCGCGGCGCGAGTGCAAGACACCCGAGACTATGTTACGGCGCGACCATAAACGTCCCTGGCTAATATTGAGTTATGATAGTAGGCACACTCAATAAAATATTAAATTCCGTGAGATAAGTGCGGCCCGATCTCGGAACCGCTTGTTTGTCCGACGCGGCGCTCCATCCGCCACTTTCCACCTCCAACCCCCGAGACGTCGAACCGAGTCCGTCAGAGTCTCCCCGAGCGCCGATAACGATATTTAATCGAAAGCGTTTAGGGCTGGCCAAAGAGTTTCGGGACGCGGGACGCGAGTCGCGGCGGCCAGCCACGTGGGTCGTTTACATACGCTCGCTGGATTAGTCGGGACTCGACTACCGCGCTAAACTTGCACAATCCCTTATCAGGCCGGCTCGTATCCTCGCCGTAAATACCGGTTGCAACAGCTTATAATCCGAAGATACATAGTCGGGGGCAATGCGTTCCGTTCCGTCTTCCCTCTCCCGCCTGCCCGCGACACCGCCGCGCCGCCAATAAACCCGTGGACGGGGGATGGGGGGTGTGACCGAGAGAGAAGAAACCGTGTCGATGCTACCTGAAAGCGCCACGCCGCCAGATAATCGAGATTTCAGCGGGCAAACACGGTTTCTAGATTATGTCAATTTGCCTCCGCCCGTCGGCGCTCCCGGCTTCGACGGGAAGACGGTCCCACGGGACCAGTGGGCACTTTCCCGAGCTGAATTCATCGTGGACGAATAAAACGTTTTTGTCGAAACTGCGTTGAATCTCCGTTAGCGATATTAACGAAGTATGAATCATCCGGTATATTATGAAGATTGGAAACCAAGGGGTTGACACTGTTAATTACCGATCCGCGACAAAAAATGTACAAGTACCAGTTCATCGGGAGATATCAATTTCGCATGAAGAAATAGAGAAACGAAGGAGCAAGAATTTTTTGCAGCATTATGGACGGTTGACGGCTGCGTCACCGAAGACGCGAGGGATCGCAGAGTCCCGAGGGATGGTATTCGATTTCCTCCTCCCATGAACGGGCAGAAAAGGTGGCCCGGCGGTCGTTCGACGGAAAGGCCGGGGCTCAATTACTTCGATGAATCTTCAATTAGGAGGGACGCGGCGTTCCGCGTTTACGAGCGGCGTGTTTAGTGCGCCGGCCGGCGATCCCAGGCTCGTGGGCGTCGGATCAGGGGGTGGAAACGCGGTTACGACGGTCACCTCTGGATTCGGGGACCGCGCGCTTCCCCGATTCGGTTTTTCTAGGCGCGCGGTGTACCTTAACGACGCAATTATGCGTTCCGCGGCGATCGTTCGGGCCGGATCCGCTGGGAGGACGGTGGGGCCGCATCAAAGGCGCGACAGTTTTTTGCGGATCGGTGAAATTTACACGGGGAGAGGAGAAGCCGGGTCGGTTTTTTCGTCGGGGCAGTCACCGGCGATCCTGATCCCCCGGCCATATTTGTGTCCCCGGCTCGTTAAGCCGCCTCGCCGGGGCCGCGAGGAGGGAAAGGTGGGCCCGTGCTCGGCGCAACACTACGTTAATCGGGAATTAATTAAAGTTTATGTTGCGCTGTAAACGTTTATAACTTTGGGGGAGGGGACAGGTGTTTTATCCCCCCGGTGACGGTCGCGTGCCGACCAAAGAGACTCGTTTATTGCTCCGTCCGCCGCCTCGCCCCTCTCTCCCACTGGCCGAGCTACCGCGAGCAAAGACCGCGGGCAGGACACCGCGCCCGCCGTTTTCCGAGTCGGATGAAATATTTAGAAAAATCGAACCGAGCGAGACCCGCCGCCGCTACCGTCGCCGCTGACGTGCAACAGGTTGCAACGGTGCCGCGGCACCGGCCGCCTCGCGGTCCAATTTATAAAGGGAAACCGCTTTGTCAATTTCGAAGGCGCGACGATCCCGCACCGACGGTTTACGGCGCCGATTAAAATCTGGATCGCGCCGGAAACGACGCCTCCCACGCTCGCGCGATAATCGACGATACTGCAACTTCGCCGCTCGGTTGAATTCCACGGGGATGGCGTGCCGGCGTCCGCTTCTGGGTTATCGTTTCGGGATTGAATAAGAGAAAGTTACATCTTTATGGAGTTACCTATGTTATGTATAAAATATGGAACTCGATGGCAGTTAGGTGGTTGTAATCGCCACGGTAATGTGATTAATCAAGAGAGGCAGATAAGACACGGAATTTATGGCGGTTCACCATGTGAGCCGTGGAATTAAGTTTGAAAAACTGCGTGGCAAGGGCCTCTTTATTCCCTCGGGAAGCGGCCAACAGCGGAAGCGCGTCGAGCCAAAATGTAAACGGCGTCCCCGAACGACGAATGATTTCCTCCGAGCGAGCACGCGAAACAGAATTTAATGAAACTCGCGCACACCTGCCTGTCCGCGATAGGTCCCGGACCTTCTACGCCTCCTGTGTTTACTGTTTACACCGTGACGATGGAAATACGCGGCCACCGTGCACGATCCACCTGATCTCGAACGACATTTCTACACGAAAACATGTTTACCGAAACGTTACGCTCCCCTTATCGGAATCGCCGCAGCCCGATGACCGCGTTGATCATCGAATTTGTGTCCTCCGGCCGTTTGCGGGGAGAAACCATGGCGGACGGAAACGGCGGACGCGCGCGCGCACGCCGCGGAGAGAGAGAAGCTATTAACCGTAGAACCTTCTGCTGTTGGCGACGCATGAAATTTACGAGTATTCGATTTTCCGCCGAAGATTGCGGCTGGAATTGCAAACCAAAGATATCTCCGGGGAAAATAAGGTAACGAGGCTTCTAGGTAGCGCTCGAATGAAAGCATTTTCTGAGGGCTGCTCGGTAATCTGATTTCGAACCGTGGAATCGTTTCTAAATCGCTGTGAAAGGTGGATAGCACAGAAAATTTAATCAGCCTGTTAGATATGGATTATAAATACAAACAAAATTGTATTCTTCTTATCGATCAACGTGTCGCTTCGATGACTCCGGTAACGTGTTTTTAGACGGCCGCTAAATCGGCGGAATCGAGGATCGACATTATTCTACGTTAATCTCCGAACCGAATCTCCGGTTTACACGCTGCGGACACGTAAATAAATTTCGAACACTCCGTCGAGGCTCCACCGGTCTTACCCTATTTTTCGTGTTCACGTCTCCCGACAGCTTTATGTTCTCGCCGGTGGACCGTCACGCGATAATAACAGGTATGTCGTCCGCAGCGTGCGACAAAAACCGGCGGGCGTCACGCGGAAAGGGAAACGGCAGGGAAAGAGTGGCATTGTGCGCCGTTCGACGGAAATTAGAACGCTTCCGGGGGCCTCTCCAATAGCGTCCGCCGCAGACAAGATTTTTTATGGTCCAGTCCGAGGTCTCTTGAAAGGAGCCGCGCGTAATAATTGCCGGTTGGCCACGCGCCCTCCTTCAACCCGTGGACCGGACCAATCTACCGGGTACCAAGAAAAGGTACGAAAGGGACCGTGTACGAAAGACACGCGATGCGAGAAATTTAACGGGATTGTTCGCTCCTGGACGCTTGTCTGCGGTTTCGTGGCTGATGCGTACTTGCCAGGGAGCACTTGATACTTCACTCCGAACGATTGAGGCAAAAAATATTGGAAGCATACAGGACTGAAAGCGGAGAGTATCAACACTTTAGCTACGGTTCAATCATCATTGAACACCCGTGGATTAACTAGTGACATTCACGAATCCAGTTGCAATTATTCGAAGGGAACCTTGAAATCTACATTCCGTCCTCCCCGGTTTCTATCTTGTCCGCGACGGTACCATTAATAATGATATAACTCTAATCCCGAAGAAGATAAAAATCAAATCTGGAGGCGCGTTGTAGCTGCGAAGCCCGAGACCTAATCCCGGGCAATTAACTGTAACACCCATAAAAGCGAAAGTCCAGCTGCGAAGAGGGTGGCTTTATACTTTCGGCCGTTAACGTGGCCGCGTATCGACGCGACGCAGTTTCGGTCAGACTCTCCGGACGAGACGGGGAGAGCGAGTGTCAGCTTTAATTAACCCCGGGGCCGTGTTCCCGGGTTCCTCCAAATTTCTGTATATTGTTCCAGGAGGTCCCCCGAACACTTTTTTCCCAGTTTTCTCCCGGAGGACCCGTAACTCGAACCCGACCGGGACGGTGCACACGCCGCTGGAAAGCCACGTGGGCCCCCTGTGGGGTAAAAGTCTTTCTCCGGGACGGGTCGTTTGCGTGCCATGTGTTCGAGAACACCCCCTCCCTTTAGGCTGGCTGGGCCTTCGCCCGAGGGTCCTTGGGCGGTTACGGTGGGCATGGCCACGACTTTTCGAAAAAGTCTCCGCGAAGACGACGACGACGACGACGAAGCAGAAGAAGAGGAGGAAGAAGAGGAAGAAGCAGAAGAAGAAGCGGCAGCCGCATGTCCCCGGAAGAGCTTGGATTTCACGCTCGTAACGACCACGAGCGAGCGGCTATAAAAACGACATAAAGATCGGCTATTTTGACAATCCTCCGGCGAAAGAGAGACCTCCTTCTCTTCTCTATCTGTCTTCTTCTCTCCCCCCTTGTGTCCCTCTCGCTCGCGCTCCTTCTCTCTCTGATTCTCTCTTGCTACCGTGCTCTTTCTCTCCCTGTCACGACGATAAACTTTATGAGGGCTCGTTCCTCGGGTGTAAACACCAAGTGTCGCCTCTTAAGCGCACTTTTTTCCATCTTCCTATGCCCGTTGCCCGCGTGGGACCACTGATGTTTTCCGATCTTCGGCATCATCGGAGATAATGCCGGGGGGATACAGTACACCTGCGATGATTTAGAGCTGCCCGATGCCAAGCGTCGTCGTAAAACTGTTGGACATTCCGACGGGTAAGGGACTATTGCTCCTCGGCGATGTTGCGGAGTCCGCGACTCTTTTTAATTGTGTCGCTCCTTTCGTTTAGACACCAGCCTGAGATCTGTTTTCCGGATAGACCTGTTTCGGTGCTAATAAACCTTCTATTTCTAGAACGCCGCGGGGTTCGGAAACCGTGGAATCGAGGAGTCTCGGCTGGGATTCCGTGGTAAACGCGGATCTAGGAGTTTGTCTTTAATAGAACGATCGTAAAGATCGCGAAGATCGGTAAGCGACAATTTATAAAATTTCGTCTCCACGCAACCCTCGGTAGCCGTAAAACAGGCTGCAACGACGGCGAGGGAAAATCCATTCGAGACGGTCGAACTGCGTGACGCGAATTCGTCGAACGATCCGGGAACGGCGTTGCCGTTCGCGAGCGTCCGATCGAAATCGGGCGCGGCAAGGGCGGCTGTACGAAAATTCGCGAAGGGCCGCTGCGAATTCGCAGGACCGAGCCGGCGAAAGGGAGCAACGGGTCACCGTGGTGTGGAGAGGGTGTAGAGAGCAAGTCATGCCGCGTAATTGCGCCGCGCGATCATTACTTCGCGTGCGGCCCGACTTCGTAGGTGAAGGTTGCTCGTAGGTGGCGTACCTACCGGCCGGCGACACGTCGCCGTACGAGTTCGTTGCTATTCCAGGTGCGTACGTTTCGATCGACGGGCTCTTTCGAGTCGCTTTCGTTTAGAACAACTCGATACTCTGTCGTTGGAACGAAAGTACGGGAACGGCAGCGTAAATGAAGGACGCTTGACAAACTATCGATTAAAACCGGTGAATGCAATCCAGACACTTCCGAGGGGAACGCTTCTCAATGATTTTGTTGTATCAAAAGTGTAATAATTATAGTTTTCTGCGTCATTCTGAGAGAAGTTATTGGATTATTTTAGATGAGATGAGTTACTGATTGCTATGGGTATTCAGTTTTTTATTAAGTGTTTGAGTATTGATACGTGATAATAATTTGTATTGGTTATGAATGTCCGCGATGACACGTGGATTGAATGAAATTTTTGTAGACTCTATCATTCGCCGAGGGTTGAGAGATCAATAGCTGATTTTTATAGATGCGTGAATCAGCGATGGGAACATTTCCTTGCGCAAGCTTTAAATTTCTCAAGAGAGCTTTCGGAGTCAATTTAAGTAAATTGAGCACGTCCGGGGTAGACGAGAAAGTAACAGCGGGTCTTCGGACGTAAAACTGAATTTACCGTGATTGAATCAATTACACAACGTCATTCATACCGCTCGCGCCGTACAATTAACTATTGATAAAAAATAATCCTGTCCAAGCTCGATCAAAGACGAAACCACTTTCCATCCAGGCCAACGCACTAAACCGAACGGCATTACTAAAATTTTATTCCTAATAAACACTCGCGGAGTACGATAAGGAATTCCTCACAGTGCGGATTGCCAATTTCCCAACTGTCATAACAATACGATCATTTTTAAAGCCGAACACATTTTCCAACCATCGAAACACGCCTCCCCCGTGAATTACCCCGTTCCCGAATACTCGAACCACCGCGCACGCGCGATACCAAGAAAAATCCTTCGACGAACGAGCATCCCTGACATTCCACTCGCGAATGCCCAACAATTCCCAACTTATCAAGCGTGAGTTCCCTTGACCCGTAGCACGGACTCGGGCGCCAACGGGCAGCTTAGCCGAGGAATTCCATAATCCGTCAGAATTTTCATCTGCGAATTAATACCGAAGTGGCGCGTATCCATTGGAATACCGGGCACCGTTAATCCACCCGATCGAGAGGCGGCGGAGGCGGCGCGCTCAGGATCCGAAGCAGATTAAACGGACGTCGACGGTGCGACGAGAGACGCTGTTACAGCGTGCCCGCGTCGTCGACCGCGAAGACAATTAATAATGAAAGCATGTCGGCGAGGCACGCACGTGCACGACCAATGACTATTTGGAAAATACGTTTCGATCCGATAACGGAACGGTCGCGGCCACCGTAAACCGGAAGCGGTCTACAGCGGAGAGCGGTCCAGCGCGCGCGCGCACTCACGCACGCTCGCATCCCGTGTGTAAATATTATTCTCAAACAGTTCGAAACATTAAACATCTTGCCGATAGCGCGGGCCAGCGTGTTTGTGTACACAGAAGTACACGAGGCTGCCGGCTGCCCCTCTCTTTCGCTCTCTCTTTCCCTCCGACAGCTCTCTTTTCATCCGTGGACGGCGGTTTTAGTCTGTTTCCCGGCAGCTAGATAAACCCAACACCACCGAGACGGACTAGCTTACCTGGCTCCCCCGGAAAAACTCGGCTAAATCGATTTAAAACGGCGGAACGACCGTTTCCCTTTGCGACCCGCTGCCCGGGGCTCTAGAATTTGCAAGGAAAGCAGCTGACTGGAGACTCTCGCCCCTCTTGGGGTTCTCGCGGGATCAGGCCTCTCAAGGGTCACCGATTCCTACCCCTCGGATCGTCGAAGATCGGTCGGATGCTCGGCGGGGCGACGCTTCTCCACGCGAAACTCCGCGATGAGCGAAATTAAGCCGACGCCGAGCAACGGGCCGGCGTTCGACGCCTCTAACCTAGATACACGACCCGCTAAATGATTCCGTGAAACGTCTAACGAGTCGGCGCGCGATGGAACAGGCCTCGTGATTTCTAACAAACGGAATCCGCCTGGATGCTCGCCTGCAGGCGGCTCCACGGCGATCCGGCGTAACGGTGCCGATCGATTCGGAATATTCGCAGGATATTTGGGACGCGACTCCGGATCGGAGTGCTGCACCTTAACGCTTCGGTTGCTCGGAAAGAAGGCGCTGGCAAAAGATCAACGGCGAGAGAGAGCTGTCCGCGACACTCGATCCAGGCGCACGCTCTCGCATGCGACCCACGTGGGACCCAGGGGACGTCATAGGGTGCGGTATTGAGCGCGGAGCGGAAGCAGCGAACCGCGACGCGGGGTGGAAGCGGGCCTAGGCCCGGGTCTAAGGCGAATCAAGGGCGGCATTATTATCGACGATAATGAAATTTGACGATATTGTGCATTTTACAGCCGGCCTCCCGCCGCCGGTGGCCATTGTGCACTGTGTACCGGTTGCTGGCCGCGTGTTGGCCATCCGCCACGGGTTACTTCTCGCGGTACTATTACGCCCCCGGCTAGGCCCCGTATCCGGCGACGGAGAGACACTGCAACGCCGCCGGGACACGTTTAATCTGGCGGGGTGCACGCGCGTGAAATCGGCCGGTTGTTACACGTTTTGTTAATCTCGGCGCCGATACGGGGAGACGCGACGCGGGATGACTCTTGTTTCCTGCCACCCGCCGCCGATATTAAACGCGCCAGATGGATATCTCGATATTTAATTTCCGCGGCCGGTGTTTATTGGCCGTTGCCCGCGCGATTCCTAGCGGCTGCGCGATCGGTCGATCGCCGGTGATCGACGGGGGAGATTCCGCGGTTGCCGGAACGCCACTTGCTTTGCCGGCTTTTTGTTTCGTTCGACGAGATGTTTTGTTTAGCGGTCGAGGAGTATCGTAGTTGCCGAGGATTTTATCTTCGCAGTGGATCCAGAAACGATGAGGCTTTCTTTGAGTTATGAGTCTGGTGATCTTGTTTAATCGAGAATTCTGTTGCGTTAACGCTAGATTCACGGACGTTGCGTTAATTTTGGATGTTGAATTTTTTACGGGTTGTCTAGTAACAGTGCAAGTTGATTCTGATTCGTGCAGCTGTGCGAATACGTATCGCAGGACGCTGACTCTGAAGCTGTCATTTTTTATATCTATACAAACGATCTAGGTTTCTAGGAGCAATAGAGTAAAGTATAGAATAAACGCCCGTAAATCCAGCGTAAAGAATTGCTGAATTGGAATGTGATTCTAATAATCGATACGCGTCTTAATAAGAATTCCAATCTTTTCACGGAAACTAGGGTATCGGAATAGACTCCGGTTGGAATAAAAAGCGAGCGCAGCGGTAGCTAGAAAACCGAACAAAAAGTATCCTAATAAAAATTTTAGACGCTCGTTCGTGCCCGTTAATTGCTTGTAAAAGGTGGAGTATCTCCCAGAATAGATCCGCGTTCGAGTAAAAAGCGAATGGTCCGGTAGTCGGAATCGTAGGGTTAGACGGATCTAGGGCCGGCGGTTTTCGGAGGAAACCGATCGCCGCGTCGCGGTTTTCACGATGGGAGATTATAGTGGCGCGGCAGATGATATATTTTTCTTCGGTGTCCGTATTGCCGTGTAAACCCAATAAAGAGCCACGAACGACCGGCCACACACGACGCGCGACGAGTGTCTTCGCCTGGGCCGCAAAGCGAGCCGAAACGAGATCGTTCTGGGCCGCGCGTTTCATTTCGACCCGGACAATAAAAGGATTCCAGCGATCGGGCGCAGAGGAACGTTTCCACGAGGCCGGCCGGCCAGCCAGCCAGCCAGCCAGCCAGCCAGCCAGCCAGCCAGCCAGCCAACCAGCCAACCAGCCAACCAGCCAACCAGCCAGCCCGCAAACAAACGAGCCCGGAATTTTCACTTTTATAACCCAGGAACGGAGCGGTTCACTTCGCGGAAGCCGCTGCTTATCGGCTGCTCCCGCTTCTTCTTCTTCTTCCCTCTTGGATCAACAAACGACCGATGTCGCCGCGTTTCCAGACCCCCTGGGATTTTTCGATCGACTTGCTATTGATAGATCGGCAGTTTCGGATCGAAGTTAATAATTTTTTTTTTAATTTGACCCTCTGGTGATTTGAACTTTTGTGGAATCGTCGCGATTAATATTCGGTTTCTTGGATTAAGACACCAAAATATATGTATTATATTAGTTATATTGCAAGGAGCTAACTTCGTAAACTTTGTAATTAGAGTTTGTTAGATAGTCGGTACTAACGATGCAATTTTGTGTGTTCCCTGAATTTCGTCCGATTAAGTTAATTAATGGAGAAGAGGATATGAATGTATTAATTGGAAAGATTCCTTCGAACGGTTCCGCTGAACGAAATTTAATCTTCATTCCTCGGATTAGCTCTTTAATAGTTAAAAACCCGACGAAGGCAACGATTATGACCTAACCACGGTCACAAATCAAGGAGCAGAAACGCGCAGCGTTAACGAGAGATTTATACCCGGACGACGTGGAAGGGAGGCTCGTCTTAATAAAGCTTTCCCCGTTCGTCGCCGAAGTTTACAGCGCGTGTAAATACGTGACTGAACTTGCCCGCGAGTCTGCATGCGCTGTTGCATCGGGGATGCGTCGTTTCGAAACACGTCGGGCACGAGTCCCGAGTCGGATTGCTCAAGAAGCGAACTCGCACATTTCGATATTGTCGGTCGCGTACTCGATATTTCACGTCGACAGAATCGTAGACGCAAGAAGGTTTGTCCCAATTGTGAAAGAAGGGAATTTATTAATCGAATAACATATGCAGAGAAAAAATGAAATTTATCGACGGAAAATGATTCCGGTTAACCCTACCTTCTGGGACCTAGATTTCAGAACCGAACCGCGATACTTATCAGATCAACCGCGGAGAGTGTCAAGGACGATCATTGAAAATAGTAAACATGAATAAAACATAGTTCGAAATTTTTATTCGCACTTGGTAGCCGGAGTCCTCTGAATACCTCTGTATGAATAATTTGATAACGGTCGCTCCATCTGGCAAGCTGCAGTTTTCTAAACGATATCTTGCCTCGATCGAACGGTGCACGCTCGGTGTTACCGAAATAAAAGAAACGTTTCAAACGATTGGACAATATCGAACAGACCGGTAACTGTTCCCGCGTTCTTAAGAAGGATTCAAATCGAGCTCGATTCTTCGCTGTTCCGTTTACCTCGATTATTTATAGCACATTCTGCGCGAGGATTCCCCGCCATCGTTCACCGCGTTTATTTACTTATTCGTAGAACCGCCATTCGAACGGTGCGCCGAGGAAGATAGAGGTGAAATCTGGTATTCCGCAAAAAGGTATACCGCCGCGTTCGGCCATTGGTTTCCGCGCAGCTCTAAATTGCTCGGTGCCAAGGCTGGAATCACAGGAATCGCGAGCAGAAAGAAACGGGACACGGCTGAGTTCAGCGGCGGTTCGATCACACGCGTGTGCGACGCGCAAACCATATGAATCTCGGAGGAAAGGAGCGGCAACCAGAACGAAGATTATGGTACGGGGCATGGGAAATTACACCGACGTGACTGCCGGGCTTCCTGGAGCGTGAATAGGTTCGGTTCGGCCCCGCAGAAAAATCGCCGCGGAACGGAACCGTGGAAAACCCGTAGATTCTCGATGTTAATTGGCCTCCTATCGTCCAGATAAAATAACTCAGAATTTCGAATTAGTCGGTGCCCCGGCGAAAAACTATCGTTATTGGAAACGGTTGAGTTGCATCGCATGCGGGAAATTGGAATTTCATTAGTTCTTATTTTACATAGAATCTCGACCGGGAGCATCACGGAATCTTCGTATCGGAGGTTACATTCGGAATCATGAAAAATTTTCGCAAAATTTATTGAACGCCGCGAACGTACGTAAACGGTACCTTACCATTCGTGCGTCCGACGTAAAGACTTCGAGGGAACGAGCGTTACGTATTTTTTACGCCTGGCACGTTACCTTGTAATCATCGCGGAATAATTTTACTTTGATACCGCAGCCTCGGCGAAGAACAAAAAGTCAACGTTACATCTTTATGTTGCAGTCTTCGCTTACAGATGAAATTACAGGTTACGTTTGTGCGTTGTACGCGGGGGACTCGGACTCGAAGCTTGCAGGCGGGAATATTTAAATCGCTCGAATTGTGGGGCAATCGGTTCACCGTGTCCGACGATACTCTAAGGACAACGAGCAAAAACCTCGCGGAGGAAGTGTTCGGATTCGAGAAAAAAGAACCGTGCCACGAGGGTAGAAGGCGTCGTTTACCTGAAACGGGAGTCGCGCTCCCCGTCGATTTCACCTCGACGAAAGGAGAAGGAGGCGAACGTTAATTAAACGACCGCGCGTTTCGCGGCCGTAATTAAAACACTTCGCGACGCAGGGAGGCGGAGGATCGGGCCGCGTGTCCGCTTATCGGAATTTTTTCCACGGCCGAGCCTAAGCGTCCGAGGCGTACGTGACCGGGCTGCGCGAACCGGCGAGTCCCCTAATGCGGCGTTTTCTCCATTCGCGGGAAAAACGGCTCGCCGTGAAAGGCGCCTGCAACGGATTGGCCTACATAATGAAGACGTAAGGGGCGTGCCGGCCGCCGGTTAGGTAATTAATCGCGATGCAGCTCGTCGCCGCGTTACGACCCGGCCGGCACGATTATCTCGGAAAGCGCGCGGGCGCGTTCCCGGTCCTGGCGACTTTCCTTTCCGCCAGGTGTAGCGCGACAACCGGAGAGAAATTAATATCCGGGGCCATTGTGAGGCGAGATTTCTAATGAGGGCCGCGGGCGGAACGAGAGAGGCGGCCGCGGCGAAAGAAATAATGCCGCCGAATCGGGAGAAAATCCGTGATAATTGGATAATTGCGTCGGCGCGCGGCGCGATGGAAGCGACGCGGTAGGTTCGGTCGTGCAGTGGTGTGAAAGTTTCTGTGATATAACTGGTCTGAATACGCGCTGTCTCATTAACCGCGGAATACCTGAGGACCCCGCGACGATATTGCGGCGTGACGTTAATCGCGCCGAAGAATATTGGCGTGGTTTAAACGGTCCGAAGTGTCGAGCGGGCGTTAAGTAGACCGCGGACACGCATGCAAATGCGTATCGCCATAGGCTAATTCGCTCGTACGGAGATTTGCTTATCCCGTTCGGAGCTCCGTCGAACGGAACGAGAGTGCCCCGCTTATCTCTATCGAATTAACGACTGAATCGAAACAAGTTAATTCGTACTAAATACAAGTCGCTCGTAGGGGACCCTTTCGAAAAGATCGCGTCGAGCGATCGAGAACCGAAGCTCTTGAACGCGGCAACGACTCTCGCGGTCAGCCGCCGAAGAAACAAACACTGCGATCGCGAGGCGAGAGAGTGGAAAAAGAAAATATAAAGGAGGAGATCCCATAAAACCCGAATCCCCTGTCGTTACGGGCCGAAAATCGGCGGGCGCGGGCCGGGGAGGCGCGAATAAGTAACCAGGAGCACCCTTCACTCCTCCGGGGGCCGCGCGGCACGTGGATATTGTTTTTAAAAACACCATTAACGAGGATGACTGTCAATCGCCTGGAGCACCTCGCCGGAGCGACGCGAGGTACCTACACGCTCGTGTAATCACATTACGTGGTGAGAGGAGCTGCCGGTACAACGCCGCCGCCGCTGCTGTTGCTCGTCCGGCCTCACAATGGCCGCTGTTTTTGTAGTGTGCTCACGGCAGCCATTGTTACATCATTATTCGCGTACCGCGCCAGGGGCACCGCAGAACGCGGCGCGACCATAGCCGGGGATCCACCGGTGAATCGAGGCAGACCTGCCTTGCCCCTCGACCGGGAGAAAGAGGGTGCCTTCAACCCCGTGCGCGCGCGCGCGCGCGCGGCCCTGTGTTTGCACGCACGAAGGTGTTACCTCGTCGAACGTAAAAAAAGGACACCACGGTGGGGAGGGGGGGCCGAGTGAAAAGCGGAGGGCCCGGTTTTCTAGTTCTCTTTCTATCATCTCTCTCCTTTCTCCTTTTTTCCTTTGCGCTGCGCAAGGGAATCGTACGCGGACCAGAACGGAATCGTTTCTTCCCGGGCTCGCGACCCGACCCTGGCGTGCCGGGACAATGGGAACGAGGCACCCGGAAAAAAGGAATGTTTGCCGGCGCAACCGACTTTTCCGTGACAGCTGCGGACACTCGAGGGGTACCCGAAAACGCCCGTGAAACGAACCACGGAAGCGAGCGTGTAACGTGTTTCGATCTCTGCGGCCCGGCTCGCGATACGCGCGCCGCCCTGATTTCCAGCGGAACCGCTCGAGTGGCCCGACCCCCCCTTCGATCGGGAAGAATTCGATTCGATTGCGCTTTGAACGCCGAGAAATCCGCCTCGCCTTTGTGCGCAACCTTTCGACGCGACAGATAGGAATATGTAAATTTCGGTCTCCCGAGTCGAGGAGTCTCCGGGTTTTACGAGCTTTTGATCTTGCGCGGAGGATATAGGTGTATTTCATAGGAGATTTAGGAGGCAATTGTAAATTCGACGTGCTTAAATACAGCGATAACCTCCGAGCCTCTGCTACTTTCGCAGTTTGCTGTTTGATCGCAAGTCAGCTCGTGAAGATATGAATTTTGTATTAAACTCACGAATTTCCGTTTTACAAACGTCATTCCTAAAAACGGTGGTCAGTGTTCCGGCCATTAAGAACCCGACACTCCAGTCGGAACGGAAGCGAACGGCCCCGGAGGAAGAGGAAGGCGAGCAGGCGTCGTTGCCTGCACTTCGTTAGTCTCGAATAAATCGGCAGGAAATGTAATATCGTGTCGACTTGACCCTAGCTACGGTCCCGGGCGGTCCGCCCTGTCACTCGACTCGTCGTTTCACGTTGACGCGGGGTTACTGGTCGCATCAGTCACCCATCTGGCAATGCCTGGGACCCTGGACCATCCATGCGTGCCGCTTTTACACCGTACCCTGTTATGCATTTGACTATCGACAATGCGCGCAACATGTCGAGAGAGACGCTCACCGAGGGTGCATAACCAAGAGACCAACAGGGTGATCTCCAGGGGTGAAGGAGGGAAAGCGCGACCAGAAATCTCTGGGCTAGATCGTGTCTCCTCGAGGCTGAAATTAACACGCTGCGAACGCCGATGCCCCGGGAACGTCAATTTACCGGTCCATTTGACGAACAATCCGATCTGATGCATACATTCAGCGCTGAACATTCAGTTCAATGCCGCGTGAAATATTAATTAAATCTACGGATGCCTATTAAAACAACCTAGACGGACAGGAAGCTTTCGGGATCGTTTAAATCAATATTAAACGTTACGAAATGTGTTTCTCTTATCGGCTCGAACGATGCCAGATTTTCCTTGATTTTCCCGGAGACATTCCGCTACAGTCGTTATCGGGTAATAGCACGCAGCGTTCCAGCTTATACGCGAAAGGGCAGTAATGCGCCGAAGGGTCGCGATGACGGGTGATCGTTCATCGAAGAGCGACAGTGGCGACGAAAGTGCGGCTTATCGTCGAACGGGCACGAGTAGCTCGTTACTCGTAAGTAGATACGTAATTCTCCCTCGCTGTCTTATTTCCACGATAATATACGGTAAAGCGAAAAGAGAAAGAAGTAATGCCCCATTACAGAAACGAATACCGTTTCGATAATCAGCCAATTAAGCGCGAACAGCGAATATACGAGCGTAAAAACTCAGAAAATAATTGAGGGAGCCCCGCGATTTTTCAACCGCGGGGCTAACAGTTTCCGCTTAATTAATTTCATCGAAATATCCGCGGTACATAAAGTCGCGTTATTATTAACCGTGTAACTGGCAGTCGAAACAACGAATGCTCGATTCGCAACGGTGGATTTCCTATCGCCCCCCGGCTGCGTATCCCGCGCCGATAAACGCGCGCCGGAGTCGATAAATCCCGCGAATCGATAAACGAAGGCAATTATGTATCCAATAAAAAGCGGGCACGCGCCGGCCGGTAAGCGGGAGCCGGGCAAAAACTTGCCGGGCATTATCGGCGATCCGCGGAGGAAAAATCGCTCGGAACGAGTTAATCGGGTGGTCCGCGCGAAATACCGCGGGCCGGGGGGCTGCTCCGCTCGCGAGCGTCGCGGGCGACGAGAATACGCGCGCGCGTATCCAATTTCGAGGCGTCGCCCCGGGCAAATCGTATTTTCCCGAAGAACGCATTCAAATCGAATGAAACCCCTTTCGAGTGGCGGCACTCGAGCGCCGGCCCGTCCACTTTTCAAGCGTCGCGGCTAACAGGATAAGAGCGTAGACCGCGAAGAAGACGAGGGACGACCGCAAATCGAGCATTCGCCGGCCGCTCGAGTCAATTGGTATTATTAGATTGGCAGCCTGTAGAGGGGGTTGGCCGACAGAGAGAGAGAGAGAGAGAGAACATCCCTCGTTACCAAGCACCCTCGGAAGCCGGTCCCGTGCTACGTTACTGGTCTACGTGCGTGATGGTCGACGGTAAATTTCATTCGAGGAATTATCATGATTGAATCAGCTTCTCCGCTCCGCCACTCGGTTAGATGTACTCTCTCTCTCTCTCTCTCTCTCTCCCCCTCTCTCCTTTCAATTCTCCCCGCCCTCGCTTCGCAACCCCCTCGTAAATCGAGCAACCGAAATTTTCTGCGAACGCGAGAGCCCGTATCGCTCGTTCTTCGCGTGTACCGCGAGTCTCCTTTCGAATATAATGTAAGAGTTATTAGCCGGTAAGTAAATTGGGGTATACCGTAAGACGATACGTTATTCGAGCTATCTTTAGGGATCCCTGATAACACGGAGCCGGGGCCCGGAGCGTCCCCGGCGGCGTTCGAAAAGTGGCGCGCGACGGGCGACGAGCGGCCCGGAAGGGGGGTAGCGTCTCGCGCGTTTGTCGCGTGAGTTATGGGAGCGGTGATTCTTCGGTCGCTCGGCTGATTTATGCACGGCCGGCTTGATACTGTTACAATTCGCTAAATCACCGGGTCGCGGACGCTGCCAAGCTGCGATCCGACCGACTCTGGGACAATGACAACCTTCTCGTTTGCGGTGCTCCCCGGTTAAACAGAGGGAATCTGTAATTAGCCGTAAAACGCGGGGATTGGGCAGCTCTTGTTGATTTCGGATAAATCCGCAATAATGTCTAGAGTAGTTTAGGGAATCGCCAGCCGAAGGAACTGTTGCTGGCAAAGTTGGTACAGCATTGAGTTAATCGGATGAATTAATGGTAGAAATGTTTCGCTTCGTATTAGAGTTCCACGAGATCAATCTTCTGCTTGATCGACGGTGAAACAACGTGTCTATGGAAATCGAACCAGGAAGAGTCTCGCGAAGATAGTACGAACGGCGCTCGATTCGAACCCCTGAGTATTTCGGTCGATTATCTGCAGAGTTAATCACATTTTCGATATAACTACTTTCCTCTCGGACGCCGTGCATAGATTAGCTGTTATGCCGATCGTGTGACGCTATGAAACGCGGATCGATAACGCTCTACCTTGGCGCGGATTATATTCCCGCGCGATTTGCTCATCGACGTATTCGATTTAATTTGATCGCTCCGCCCGTGACCTTGAATCCTCGGTTATACGACGTTAGCTTCCCCGATTATCGCGATTAGATATTTTAATGATCGCGACAGCCGGGCCTCCGATATCGCGTAACCTTCCCCCGGTTATCGGTCACGGTTAAGTTCGCGAAAATCTCATCGCGGATCGACCGATCGTTCGCTGTCGGTGACGTGCAGTCGCGATAAGGGATTAATCGCTTCCCGAAAGATCTCGATATCGATCCAGCAACAACGGAAGTTATTTTTATAACGTATCACCTTCGAATCTGAAATCGGTGAACGATTCAGATAGCATTCGAGTAAATATAAAGAATAAACGTACAATTCTCCTTTTGTCTAGGTAATCGTTATCAGTGGAATAAGGTGAATCAATCAAAATAAATCGATAGAATAAAGATTCATTCAACTTCGTGAGCACGTTCGCGTTAAAAGATGAAACGTCAGATTCTCGAAGCATAAATCGCTGCCAGACACGTTCGAGATCTCGATTCGCCGCGGTGCTCGATGCTTGTTTGCGGCGCCAACAGCGTAGAAGTGCGGCGACGTCGCCACAATGACGCAATAACAATTACGGGCTATTCTCAAATTCATAGTCGCGCCGGCTAATGCGATCGACGATACACGTTACGGGTGGCCCCGCAAACACCAGGGGTGGGCTCGCAGGGGGTTGCGATCCGTCGAGGAGGGAGCCTGGATGTGTTCGGCGACCCGAGGTCGGAAAAAAATGCGCCGGGGAAATCGAAGGGCGACGACAATGGAGCCACCCTGTGAGAGAAACGCTCGCGACGTTGTTCCACGCGCCGCCCCAGTTATCTGCTGGTGACTTTCGTAAACACCGGTAAACGCGCACTTTTTCGGAACCGACGGCGAAAGTGAGGACACAAAAGAATTCCGTCGCGCCATTATTTCGTTCTCCTCGTTCGCACCGTGGAACATCCTTTGGGGACTCCGACGGAAAGAGATACGCGTTCGACGAACACTCTTCATAGTTCTACCTGTGATACTCAGTCGCCTCTAACTCATCGGATGCAGCTAATAATAGTCAATAGACGTCACTTAACGTAGTGCTGAAAAAAGGATTGCATAAGATAAAAGAAACTTGTGCGACAAGAAAATGTCAAGCGACGACTAAAAGATTGATATCGCATTTGTATAAAGACACCTGTGCCGCGTATGTATTAAACGAGTACCCGAAGGGATTAATTACCTCCGCAGATACGTATCAACCGCTCTAAGACGAAAAATAAAATGATCCCTCCCGAAAAACAACCTGAACGCGATGCACCCGTGATACGCATGATAAATGTGCCCCGGGTAATCTTCTTTAATTAAAAATGCATAACGCAGTAAGCAACAACAAGATAAACTTGATTTACACGCGTGATAAAAATCTTCGCCGAGGACGAAAAACATGCAACAATCGAGATCTTCGACATCTAACCTCGAACCTCCGGTTCAGCGAAACTATGTAATTTCAGGGTCACCGTCGAAAATCACCTTTTCGGGAGACTTACCCCAATCGTGGCACGATTGAGGAATCAATCATCCGTTAACTCCTCGGAACTCGTTCCCGCCGACCCAAGAACAGCCTGCACGCATAAGCGACGGAACGTAGTCGACCGAACGCTAGACAGGATTCAAAATGGCGGTGATCTATCGCCGGGATCGCGGGGTAGAAAGGCAATTTCATATCGGGGGGGGGTGGAGGGGACGCGCATCGTTAACGCGTAATTGCCGAAATGCGGTGCGCGCCCGTAGGAACAGCCTTCAGGCCTGATCGTTTCAATAGCAGGGCTTACGGCTTAGAAATCCGCCCCGATCTCGCCATCCCCCTTTCAGCCCTCCGCCCCTCAGGCCCGAATACTGGTATTACTGATTACAGAACCGCAGCGGCAACAGCGACGTCGGTGGCGGCGGCGGCAGCACGTGGCTCACGTCTGCGCCCGTCACAGTCACACCGGCCAATTTGCGTTTCCGTAATTTCCGCCTGACAATGGACCACCCTGTACATAATCGCGTCGCGCGTGTGCGGCCGCGCCGGATAATCCGCACGGCTATGGAACCCACGAACCGAGCGTGTATTGCGGGTCGAACCGAAACGTTTCTCGCGCGCTGATTCACCCTTCTTCGCGAGCCAATCGTTCGGAAGGGATTAAGAGCGTTTTGGAAGTATCTTCGGTGGTTGGTAGATTTTTTCACCCCTCTCCTTGTGGAGACTCTTGAAGATTTGCAACTTGATTCGCTCTTAATTCGTTGGAGGAAGTACGAGGGTTATTAATATTGCGATCGAAATTCAGTGCCGTTTTTGTCAAGAATTCCTTTCACTAATGAATCAGCTCACGAGAAAGAGAAATGACCACTGAAATATCCGCATTTTCGAACTATCCAGAATGCTTTCGGTTACGGGAACCTTTCCGTTCGACGGAACCAGGACACCGTCGTTCCCAGCTTGAGGACTTAATAAGCCGACCTTTCTTATGCAGAGTATCCGACCGAAGTCAAGGACGGGTCAGGGGATCGGGTTCTAATGCCCAGAATCCTTGGAGAAAATGGTCCCAATGAACGGCCCTCGAGACACGCCGGTCCGAAAATCCTTTCCCGAGATTCGAAATCGCTGGGCCGGGAGGAAGCGGCGTGTCGCCGCGGCTTAGCCGCTCCGGAAGGCCCGGTCCCCGTTGCAAATGCGGATTCGAACAATGGGACGCGCAGCGGGGGTGTGGCCGGGCCCGTTTTCGTCCAGCTATTTTCCGAGAATCCTTCCGAGAATTTCACGGTGCACAATGGCCGGGGGAAAGACGTTGTCGGGGCCCGCGTCGACGACAAAACCCGGGAACCCCGTTCGACCCACCCCCCGACCCTCGGCAACTGTTGACAATCCCGTGAAAAGGAGACGAGAGACGGCCGGGGAATCGGGAAACACTTTACCCGGCCGAAAAGAGGCAACGATTCCGCACAATGGCATTAGAACGGTGGTCCGGGAAATCCGTTTAGAGTCGCTTTTCGCGGTAGAGCACGGACCAAAAGCGCGGAAGGAGCGGCGCGGCTGAGCAACGGCAGCGTCCCTCATCTCCCGCGGCGTGTGTTGTGACGAGCGATCAACCACGGCGAGCGGAGTCGGTGTCCGGAGCTGACCGTGTCAACGGAGCGCCCTGCAGGGGTGCGACGGAAGTCGAAGAAACAACGGAAGGGGTGGAATTATGCAACTGGAGGATTTCTGAGAAGCGGTGCTTCTTCCGACTGAGATTTCATCCTGGAATCTACGTCCGAGGAGAATCTCGTTCGACGATTTAAGGAGACTGAATAGTTGGAACTTCCGACGAATGAGATTTTCCAACGTTGAATAGTTGGGAATCATGTGTTGGATTATTTTATATCGTTAACATTCGTTTGTACGGTTGGCAGATTATGATATGCGAATAAATGGAACGACGGATTAATAGAACGATCTGTATACCCAATTCAATCCTGACGCCGCAATGTTTAACGAAACCCTCGCGCAAATCAAGCCGTTTAATACACGATTAACAAAGAATGCGTCGACTGTAAAGAGGAAAAAAGAAATTCGCCTCCCCCCACTTGGAATCTCAATCCCGTCACAAAAAGAAGCTTGCGTTTTATAATACGCCCGCGCGATCGTTCCCTGAAAGCAGCCCCTGTCTCCCCAACAAAACAGAGCCTCGAAAATCAGTCCCGCGGCGCGTCCTCGATATGTGACTCGAATAAAGGGGTGTTCCGGGGACGAGCGAGCGAGAGAAGGGCCGGGAGAGAGAGGTGAACGGACAGAGGAGCCGAACGATCGGTACAATGGACGCCAGAGGAAGCTCTCGAGCGCCGAAATGAAATCTAGGCAAAAGGGGTTGTTAGCTACCCTCCTCGTACCTGCGCGGCTCCGCCGTCCGTGCGTGCGTGCGCGCAACACACACGGTGCTTCTCGTCGCCGTCGCCGTCGTCCGGTGCGCGTTTGCACATGCAACAGGCCTGGAGCCAGGACTCTTTATTTAAACGGAGCACAGAAGATATGAATGCCCGGCCGTGGATTAAAAGCATGGAGAAGAGAGGACGGAGAGAAAGAGAGAAAGAGATCGAAGGGAGTGAGAAAAGAGACAGAAAGATGGTGTCGCGGGGGATCGAGGCACGAAACGAGAGGGAAAACGGAGAAAGAGAGAGTGAGCCTCTGGAGAGGATCATTTGAATGAGTAATACTACACCTCGCGCACCCACCCACACTTCTATGGAGGCCCCGTGCGCGCAGCAGCTTTGTTTGATGCGGCGCATTGTGCTCGCTGCCACCGGTTCACTTTATACCCCCGTCGCACACAGGTACGCGTGCGTTCGCTCGCTCGCTCGCGACCTCCGTGTGTGCACGAGTGTGTACAACAGCCATTCCCCTTCCACCTCTTCCTTCTCTCCCTCTCTCTCTCTCTTCCTCTTCCCCTATCCCCTTTCCCGTGTCTTTTCTTTTTAGCAGCGCAAGCGTTGTATGCCTCGCCGACCGCGGGTCCAACTACTGAAAATTGTATTATAATGCGACCGGGCCCGTTCGACAATGAGGGAGCGGCTCGGTCAAGTTGCCTTATGCCAATCTCGCCGCGGAGGCGGTTACGATTTCAATGAGGAGCTGAACCGCTCGGGGGAAGGGGCAGAGAAAACTCCGTGAAAGAGTTCGCCGGATACCGTACCGCGTTTCGACACCGCGCGATCCTCTTTGAGAACGGTCTGCGTTTCTGCTTCTCCTCGCGATTGGTTCGCGGTGAAAGATCTGGCAGTTGTACTGCTGATCTTGGGTCTTTACTCTGTTCAAGCGAAAAATCTTCATCCCGTCGTAGTGATTCTTGTGTAGTACAGGGGAACAGCAGTGATTATCAATTGCAATCCTTGCATCACTCTATTATCAACTTAGTTACGTTATTAAACGTTTTCATTCGACATCGGCTATTTTGCGCGATACGATTGTCTTCGAGTAATTCAGGAGCGTCGGTCATCAGTAATGGACGCTTAACGTATTAATTAAACACTAGAGGAAAGTAATTCAAACATCTATTCATCAAGAAATTGTAAATTTGATACCGAACGTTTCCATATTTCTGTCAACCATCGACTGAGCCTATGAAAATATCCATTACCTAACACACCGTTAGCCAACAACTCTAAACGATATACCCCTAACCGAGTGTCACGTACACACCGAAACAAGTTGTGCGTTAAAGGATCAACCCAGCGAACAAGGCCGCAACGAGAAACCGAAAAACAACCCCTCGCTAGCGAACGAAAGTCTCGGAAGACGGGCCCGGCTGAAATTCCATCCGCCGCTCGACTGGAACTCCTCCCCTGCGCCGGGTAAACGGGATTACACGTGTGTTGTTTACCGGTCCGATTAATCGAAATTCACGTTTATCCGTATGCACGAGCGCGAGACGCTTAACCTACCTTTCGTTGCAGAGCTTACCGAGATCACTATTAACTGGGCCGGGATAAACCACGGACGGCGGGTTCTTATCTGGCCCCGCCGCCAGATAAATTTCGCCCGGTCCGCGGATTAGGTTCGTGCAAATAGTGCATTCCGTTATCGGCGCCGTTGCAGCGGGAGAGCGTCCCGCCACGCGTCATGTGTGTACGTCCGCCGTCTCTCGTTTCCACGCCGGTCCGGCGGACACGCGATTAAAGGACACGCGCGCCGCTCCTGTGTGGCCACGGCCGCAGGACGAATCGCGCGTGTCTTATCTGCGATGCTGCCGGACACGTTGCCACGTCCCCGTCGTTCTATTACCTGAACACCCGAGGAACTTCGGTTCGGTCCGCTAGGGACGCCAGCGTTACGACTTTCGGCGAACGGGAAATTAAAATCCGAGATTCGCGAGGGAGCGGGGGATATTCTTGCTATTTACTCGGAACAGAAGGTTGCCGGAGTTTTTATCTGTTGAGAGTTTATCTGTTTATTTTATTTATTTTATTTATTGCGTTGGTGGTGATAGTATTCGAGGTTTGAAGAATATTTCGTTGCAGAATCGAAGGTGAAGTTAAAAGTAAGGGGTTGATCCACGGAATTGATAGAAGTTTATGCATTCCGTTCGTAATTGATGGTATCGAATAAGGGGGAATCGATTCGATGTGAATTCCAATCCTCGATTCGATTTCGTCGGATTTTTTGGGCGTAAGCTGCTATCAGGCCGAGTCGTGGTAAGTTCTACTACGGTATCTACGATCTAGATAAGCCCGGGGTAAGAAACGGAGGCAGGGCGGATACAACAAGAAAGGGATAAACGTGAATTTCGATTAATCGAAGGGACAACAAGTTGTTATAATCTCGGCCGTACCCGAATAAACGGAGGACCCCGTGTAATCTGGGGGATGAAACCGGAAATCACGTTCCACCGTGAGCGTTTCATTAACCGAGGAAACTTATAAACAATAATACTGTAATAATAATGTCCGAGGCTAAACTGCCGGGGCGGCCGTGAAGGCTTAACGAAGTATATCGGAGGATTTAGCTAACGATTCGTTGGAAGGCCTTTTAATTATGCACTACACTTTCCGTAATAAGAGATTAAGTCATTTGAAACAGATAAAGGAGAGGGGAAACAAGAACGCAACGGGCTCTTGTGAAACCATCATCGTCCTCCAACATCCTGCAACGTTTCTACCAATTAACCCTTTGCGCTCGAGAGTAGCAAAGTAAGTAGTAAACCTATAAAATTTGATACTTAATATTAAACTTCGTACAATGCATCAATTTGAGAAATATTCAAACAAAACAGCATTGTCCCTCGATGTAAGTGTGATTTCTCGTCGAGTTAGCTTCACAAAATATCCTCTCCATCTCATCGGAAGACGTTAAAATATTTCTAACGTAAAACCACCGAGTGCAAAGGGTTAAAACAACCTACGTAACTCGCGTATCCAACACCACCTTCGCAACTAAACAACAATACCGAGAGATCAAATTTTCTCTTTCGTCCTAAAACAATTTTGAATTTAATTCCTCCTCAGATTTCCTTCGTCTACCATCGGAGCCCTATGAAACGCAGAACCGACTGACCCGCACTGTTTTCCATCCGCGCAGAAGGGAAAAAGGAGGAGAACCGGACTTTCAATTTACGGAAAACATCTCGCGGGTTCCGGTCGCAGGATCCGCGCTCGTTCCCCGTGGATTTTCCGCAAAGAACAAGACGGAACCGCGGCGAAGGAAGGAGCCGAAGGCTTAAAGGGCTTGCGAGATAGGTGAAGTTAGACAACAAGGAGGATGCGCAGCCGGGCTTTATCGCAGACAGCAGGATAATTAAATTTGTCGGGGTGATTTATGGCGTTGCAGGGGCTCGGGGACGCGGAGCCGGCGGCGGGGGTGTAGATATGCCGGCGCTGCTCGCGGAACGCGACACGGCCGGCCCGTTCTTTTCCCCGGCAGCGAAAAAGGCAAGAAGGATGGACCGAAATTACTTGCAAGGTTTACTTTACTGCTGCGGAAAATTACACGGAAGAGAAATATTATTCCGGCCGGGGGAAACGACGGCGAAAATACTTGAGAGGAACGACGACGAACCGTTCGCTCGGCGGGTTAATTTTCGCGGGGTCGGCCGGCGTTTTTTCTCTCGAATTCCGACCGATCCGACCGCGATTTCCCGTCGCCGGGTTATACGTATTTTCGTTGCTGACACGGTCCGCCGGTCTTTTTTCCTGCCGACGCGTTGGCCCGCGGCCTTCTCGAATTATTTTTAAACGGTGAAATAAGTGAAGCCCGTGACGCGCGTTCGGGACGCGTCGGGGGGAAACACGGCGGATCGCTTTTGTGCCGGGGAGGATCGAATAAATTTGAGAAAAGTAAAATTACCAGTTATTTACGGTTGCGCCGCGGCGCGAGATCGAGGCCGAGTTAACAGTCAACGCCCCTTTGTTGCGGTGGCAACGGTTCGCTTGTGACGAGACCCTCGATACGGAGTTCAGGAACGAATGCGTAAGATAAAATTTCAGTTCGTATAATTGTTTATACGTCTAGATTGTATAAAGTCATCGATTAAGTATTACTCTAAAGTAATTTTTCACGCGTTCATTCGTCTATCTTATTCGTAAAACGAAGTGTCTCTTTGATGAACGTAAACTCAGGTATATTAACGTTCGCGATGTTGAGCACGAAATCCACGTTACTCGACGCTAACCGGCAAGGAGTTGAAAACACTTTGCGGGAAGTACGACCGTGCATCGCTGCGATCGCGTTTCTATAGGTAGTAGCGTACGCAACGCGAATGTCACGCCCACGTCATTGATAGTTGACCGGGCGGGAGGCAGGCGGTTAAATGTTTCAGGAAGGATGTTGATAAAACAGGTAGAAAACGGGGCGGCGACGTCGTCGACGGTTGGTCGGGAGGAAACGGTCGCGGTTAATAATTCACCGGCTTTACCAACCACCTTCCGTGGGAAACATCGAGTACCGGTGTAAAGTTGGCGACACGTAGCGAGAAGATAAGACAAGTATCGCGGGCGGTGTTCTCGTAAGAAAATAGAGGGCAACGCCGGCGGAGAGAGGGGACGCCCCCAGGCTATCGGGAAAATCGAGGCGAAAAGAATTAGGGGCGGCGGTATATACATTGGGGGAGGAAGGAGGCCTCGGGAACTTCTTTCTGCCCCTCGTGGCAAGTGTCGTCGGCCTCGTTAAATATTCAACCCCGTAATACAATATCCAACGTGTAGAAGGCCCTGGTACCGACGGGATAAACGATTTGCGGGGACCGAGGAGCGGCTCCGAACGGAACCACCCCCGAAACGAGCAGTTTTTGGTGCGGCGAGAACGTTTACGGGTACACCGGTCACGTAAAGGGACTATCGATGGAAGACGGATACATGGTAAGTGAAACGTGAGATTCTCAGTTGATGCTTCCAACTTTCGGATTCGTGCTTGGAAACAATGCACGAACATGTGGAGAGGTTCTGTTGGGTCGTAGGTGAAGAGTTCTATTTTCGATTGACGTTGAAATGAGAAAATGTTTGAAGTATCCGAATGAAAGGAATAGATTTTCTAGACTTATTTTTTAGGAGTTTCTTAGGTATTTTTGAAAATACGAAGCACCGAGCTTTGTAAGGGGTACTAAATTTTATTCATCGAGTACATCTTCAGACTCCTTTCGGATCGATAGCGTCAACTGTGAACGTGATCGATAAGGAAGCCTATTTCGCAAGGAAGATCGAGATTTTCCGAGGAAAGCGGCATTGAAAGAGTAAATGGCCGCCCGCTGCAACCCTCCAGAAAATCCCTCCCTTTCATTCGCCGTGTTCGCCCCCGCCGTCTGCTCCGGCTTTTCCATTGAAAAATATTGCAAATTTCCTGGCCTTTCGTGCGACGCCCCGGCCACGACACGCAATCAACCGCGAAAAGATAACTTCCCCTCCAGTCGGCCGCGACCCGTGCCGCCATCGCGTTTAAAGGTTCATCAGCGCGCGATGCGCGCACCGACAAATCGTTTATTTGCCTAATACCGAAGCGTAAATTACGACGTAATTCGTTTTTTATCGCGAACGCGTGTATCGAAGATGATTTAATCGGGATTCGAGCGAATATAAACGTTGGAACGAAAGGTTGATAGATCCTCAAGAGTAAAAATGTTCCTCGCGCTACGTGGAACACGTGAACCGGTCGACTGAGATTCGTATAAAATATTCTAACGCGAGGCTACTTCGACAACCTCTCGAAGAACATGATTAACCTTTGTAAATACGCTATGAAAATGATGCAGCAACTATAACACCTACTCGGAAGCATCGTTGCGAAGCTGAAATAATGGGACAGGCTGAAAGGTGTTCCGAGACTTCTTCTTAGAGGAAATGAAACGGAAGCTTAAATGTGAGTTAGCCGTAGCCTTAGCTAAGGACGTTCGTTGACAGCGACCTTTTCACGGATGTTTCAACTAAAAGACGAATCGAACAAAAGAACCTACACGAAAAAGGTGTTGAATAAACTAACGCTCTTTGTATCGCTAAACAGTCCATTTGGAAGAACGCAAACATAATCAATCCATTTTTACGAGTACTCGAGTATTTGCCAATTCACAGAGGCGTTTAGACGAGTCGTTAACAATCCTTCGTTCTTTCTTGCCCGACTTCCAATTAACCACCGAGTCCGGTGTGAAGCAACGAATCAAGGGACAAAGCAATTAGCAAACTGTCCGGAAGTAACGGGCCACAGAGGGGCTCCAAAGCCGAGTGTTTTCGAATCCAGCGCGAGGAGTCAGCCGGATGGAGAGCGGTAGGAATCGCGGGACCGAGTTGGCGAGGGCCGGTTATTTTAATAACGTTATAATAAGACGTCGGGATTGATGCTGAACTATTCGCTGGCAGCGAGAGCAACGGGCTGGCAAGGGGAGAGATCGCGCGCGGCCACCGACGCGCTTAAAGCCACTGGGACACAGAGAGACGTCTAGATCTAAGGCCTGTCGCCTACGAGTCATTAACATACTTACTACCGTTCCCCGGCCCAGCCGCGACGCTAGCGAGAGAGATCTCTCTAGCCGCGGAACTCCCTTTTTCCGGCGATAAAATTAAACGAGCCGATTTTCTGGCGCACCAAGGTTCCCGTTTGTATCTGTCTCGCGCCGCGTGCCGGCTGGCTTGCCCCTCGCCGTCCAGCTCATGACGTTCCTCGATTAATTCGACGCTGTTTACGTGGATTCCCGGCACCCGTGAACGATGACAGGCCGCCCAGGCCTCTTAATATCGCGCGTCCACCGGCTGCCACCGGATATCGCGCGAAATTTGCGGCCAGGAATTAGATCTCCGTGTAACAAACGCGAGGATCGTCGATGTCTCCGAACCAGATGAAAATTAGCGCGACACTTACAGACGGAACGCGAAATAGAAGAAACGAACGTTGTTGGACGCAACACGACAATCTTAATAATTGTTTATGTAGAAATCAAGGAAACTTCTCTGTATTCAGATTTACTCTCTCTGTATTCAACAATTCTGATTCCCGACTTCAAAGAATTCCAAGGGAAAACTCACGAAGACCTGCTATAACATACCATCAAACGATCTGTGCGATCTATTTACGTCTGGAAATGTACTACTGAAAAATTCACTTACAGTATTTATTCCACTCCTACGACTCACCGACTTCTACAACGTTTTCCATGTTCGATAAGCTTCGTCTGTTACGGGTTCATTAGAGAAGTGTCTATAGTTAGCGACTATCACAGGGCCTTGAGTGAAGAGTATCAACCAGCCGGCCGATCTATAATTTGCAAGGCAAGCTCGACTAGCGGAACACACCCCGTTCGGCATCCCCCTTGGGAGCCGGGGCTTCCAGAAATTCCGGGACACCTAGAGGCGTAACCCCGGGTCGGGCAGAAGCGACGATCAGATTTACATCCGGCCGATCGCAGGGATCGACCCGGCGAGTTTAGAGGGGCAATAAAGGAGGATGTTTGAACACGGGAACGCTCGGGGGCCTCCGGGTGTTCCTCCTCGCGCCCGTGCCCGCTCCAGGCCTAATCGTTTCTCCCACCAGCCCCGTCGATAGAAGTGATCGTGCCCGATGACTTTACGGGCGTCGATGCTCGTTCCCTTGATTTACGGCGCCCCTAACCTTCGCCGCGTTACCTACATTGTTTCCCCCGCGCGGCCGGCTAGGTTTCTCTTTGCACGCTCTCGTGCCTCCTCGTCGAGCGGCCTCGACCCCGAGCAACCGCCTAACGGGGTACCCGTCCTCCGGGTGCAGGCGAACGATCGAAAACGGCGTTGCGAACGCCGCCGGACGCCGTGGAAACGGGAAAAACCGCTCTTAGCTGTTACCAGTACCTGCGCGTCGCCGATTCAGGTAGTAGGAACGGTTCCGAGAGGTGTTGTCTGAATTTTGCGCTCGACCGAAACGACTCCGCTGCGGTATAATTTAACGCGTAGAGCGACTCGGAAATAGCTGTGCACGATTTATGAGTGTATTCTGGGCCGTAGAGGTGAAAACGATTGACCTGGGAAATGAGGTGCACGCCTCTTTAAGATGTTATTTTATTACTGGGAATTAACGAATTAATGCCGACTTACCTTATTGCCGGCTATTCTCGGAACAATGTTCCGTGGATATAGATTGAAGCGCGTTCGGATATTTATGCGAACGAGATAAGTGTACATTCGTTTGGACGGAGGGTATGCTTTTTTTTTAAGTATCTGCAGTTTGTTGGATTCCACTGTTTTTATGCGAGAGAGATTTGTAAGTAACATTTGTATCGGATAGCTAGATTTAAAATGTATCTATATAGGTCCGCCATAACGTCACTTAATTACGTATTGCAATAACTGGCAGTTACAGCGTCTACGTCCGTTTTATGAGCCATCAGAACCTTTTTCCTTAATTACAGGGCCCTCGGATACGTTTATGAACCTTCTCCCGCGACTTTTTAATCACTTTCTTTCACTGCGATCCGGCAGATTAATCTCGTTTCCTGCCGAAAAGGTGATCGCCAGGGGAGAGACAGCGAACTGATAATTGTCCAACAAGAGGAAAAGAAAAAAGCGGCGAGGAGAGTTGACCGATAGGCCGGAGATAAGTCGGCGGAATATTACGGGCCCGGTCCCATTTAAATTTAAAGGTAGCCGAGATTCGATCATTCCGCTTAACAATCTACACCCCTTAATTGCGGCTAATATGCGGGAAACAACGGCCAGGCACGAGCAATTAAGTCGTTGTTTGCAACACCGGCGGCCTCTTTTACGACGACACCGGTCGTAATTCAGTCGTTTCGTAGCGTCCGATTTGCCAAGGTATTTCTCCTTTATACGCGAGGAGGCTGCTTCGAGGAGGCCCGGGCCACCACCGCCGCCGCCGCCGCCGCCGCCGCCGTCACCGCCGCGAACGCACCTGGCTTTGTGTCATCGAAAAAACCGCGCTGAAAGCCGAGAAACCCAGCCGAGGGTTACTCTCGGTTCGGCTGATGCACCTTTCTGTTTCCGTATGCGGGAGCAGCTGTACCCGCTGCCGCTGAAAAAGTCGACGAAGAAAGGAAACTGTACAGTGACGCAACGGAGGGCCAGACACACGAGCCGCCAACCCTTTCCGAGCACCGAAAAATTTCAACGACTACAAATAATAACTCAGCTCCGACGTACTCTATCGCTCAATCTATTTCATCCACTTAATCTTGCCTCTTTCGGCGTATGACGAACACGAATACTCGAGAATCATATACTGGGTGGCCTAAAAATACTCATCGCCTAGACTCTCTGCGATGGCGAGAATATTTACCGAAGTCTCATAGTCAAGGATGCAATTCGGATGTTATTCAACCGAGAAAGAATTCTACAATGAGCTTCTCTACTGGAAGATCCGTAGATTAGAAAACGAAGCTTAACATTATACACAAGACTTCATCCTGCTGTATCAAAGTGATTGAGAGTCTTCCGAGCGCGAAGGGTTTGTCCGATGCTGGAAGCATCGCTTCTAGACTTCTATCCCGGCTTCGAGACTGATCGACGATCTACAGGGAAACGGACCGTCGAGTTCCCGATCGATCCAGCGAATTCCAGAGATCTCGGGGGTCGACGATACGCGTCCATGTGTCTCCTGTCTCGCTAGATACCGGGCTGGCTAGTCCGACAGGGGCTAGATGTTGTTTTGCAGCGCCGGAATAGATATCGGTGGTGGCTGGCGCGGAGACAGGGAACTGCCACTATTTCTGACGAGAGGCGTCTTGCCCCCCGCTCCATCAACCGCGTCGCCGTCCCCGCCGTCCCGCCCGTCGCCGCGACCCGGTCCCAAGGTGTCCCCCCGGCGGCGATGGCAGTGAGGCGGCAGCCGGGGAGAAAAGGGGGGAAAGTCGCGCGAGAGAACGCTCGCGCGCGTTAATAGAGGGCAGACGCCGAAGCGGCCAGGAATAACCATCGGGATGTCACACTTCCATATAGACATCGCCGGTGAGCTCGATGATCTCGTTCGGGGCTTCCTCTGTCTTTCTTCTTCTGGCCAGCGCGCGCGCCACGCCTCGCGCCTCGCGATAAAAATGGAAGTTGACGGCGCGACGCGAAATCGTCCCGAGAGAATATCCCGCGGACAGTGCGCCGCGCCGCGGCGGCTCACGACCGCTCGCCGAGCCGACGATCCGATCCACGGCTGAGTGTTTTATAAACTATTCCGAGCGCTGGGACGGGCTAATTGAATCCGACCGATAGGAGCCGAGGTGCGGTTCGCTCGTACAGCTCGGATTAATGCGTTGATTCTACGTGTCATTGTATCTTCTATGAGACGTTCGTTTTAATCGTTCCGTCGACGATGGCATTAGCTTGCCAGGCTGTTTGTGTTTGATGTCTTGGTTGTCGTTTTATAAGGGCAGAGAAACATAATCGTAAAGTTTCTCGAGTATAAAGGACAGGCTGGGTTTATTGCGGGAAGTTAGGGGATCGAGATCCAGGAAGTCTGATCAAATAGCCCGAAGCCCTGTGATCGTACAAGTGTACCGATCCCAAAGAATAACAGGGGTTGTCGATCTGTTTGGGATTCTTCCCGAGGCAGCAACTTTCTGCGAGCCATCGCGGCGAGGCGACCTACCCGGCCAAGATGAATGGAGAAGCGCGAGCTTCTGAATGAATCCGAGATTTATGTATCCGCTGACATCCTCCGTCGTGTTTATCTCGTCACCGGCTAATATTTTCCTTGGACCCATTGTTGCACTTCAATAGGCCAGGAGTCAAACCCGAACGCGAAGCAGCTTAGAGGAGGCGAAATCGATTTTCATCGGGACCAGGATCGTTTATCGAGCGAGGCCGAGGTAAACGAAGCGCCGATGGAACAACAATTTCCTTGCCAAATTATTCTCGGCTGACCAAGAATCACCGAGGCATCGAAAACGTTCGACGTTGGAGATTTATCATCGATTGGACACTCGAAAATCACTTGAACCCTGTACACGGAACTGCTCGGGGAAGCGTAGGTTACTATGAATTTCTTTCGCCGTGCCTCGCCAGCACTGACAATGAGTCACTTATAACGAGAATGAATCACGTCTCCGCTCGAGAGCCTGAAGCATATAGGTCCACGGATATTCGTGTATCGACGAGACCGTGTCGAAACTTTCAATTATTTAATCGTATTCAAAATCGTAACTGAAATAAACTTAAACACCTACACGGTCGTAAAGCGCGCCGCGAAACCCAAGAAACAAATAACTCCCGCGCAGCACATTTCTGAGATATTTCTCAAAGGCGAAACGCGTTTAGCGCAGGCACGAAGACGGATTACCCAAGAACTTCTGACAACGGACACATCGTTTCATTGGACAGTAATAAAAGAAGAATTAGGAATACTAATACGACTGATCGAACTTCTCCTCACGCATCCGTCGAGGCGGGGATGGCGCCGATCCTCTATCGAGGCGACGCGAGCTCGTAAAGCGTCGCGGTGCCCGACAGGCTCCGCACGGAGCTGTTTCCCAGGACGAAGGAGCGCTCGAGGAATCCGGCGGTTCCCGGTTGAACCGCGAGGTCAACGATTCCCGCGGAGGCTTATAAATCCTCAATTAACAGGGACTTATGATTCACGGGAGGCGACGCGCAGACGATGAAACGAGCCGCTAACTTCGTAAGCAGATGGCGTCGTGCGAACGCGGCGTGGAAAAAGGGAAGCGTGCTGGTCCGAGAAAATCGCGGGGCCGATCTCCGCGTCGCGGGAGGAGCGGAGGGCCGCGGGGAGGACGGCGGGAGAGGAGTCGGATAAAGATGAACGAAGAGGCTGGACTCGCGTATGCACGCGCGGCTCTCTCGGAGTTAAGAAGACGGCCGGGCATTCTAAGTTGCGGCTAAGTTTATCCTAAGCTCGTGTCACGCGAACGAGCAGTTAACAAAACGCGCCGTCTCGTGGAAGAGGAAACACGTTGTTGCGTTCAACAGTCGGTGACACACCTGCCGGCGTACCCGGCGCAGCCTTACCTGACGGACTCGCCGCTATCTTGTTCGCCGGGGAACAGAAATCCCTTTCTTCGAGCCGTCGACCCATTTCCTCATTACCCGTCCTTTGTTCTCCGTGAATAAGCGGCGAACACGCTTTTTCTTCGGGCGGAGAACACGGCAGTTCGTGCTCCTCCCGGGAATAATCGGATAAGCTTGACGCTTCGGTGATTCCTGGCACGCGAGAGCTTGATTTCAATAATTAATTGTCATCGCAGGGTCAGTGATTCGTTTCACATCGTGGAGAGATTCGCTTTCTTGTAAACGTTCCGTTTCTTGTGTTTTGTAACTTCTGTTGAATTGATTAGGTTTGTTGGGGTAATGTATATATTGTGGGAATGTTTTTTAAAGTTATATATCGTTCGTGGTCTTCTTTCAGTTTATTTGCCGCGTTTGTTCTATGGGAGTCGCGCACGTTTCGCGACCGCTAAGCGCGAAACAAATTCCTGAATCTCGGTGCAACCCGTTAAGACCTAATCGGAGATCTTCGACCCATTGTCGGAGGAGATAAGCGGAGGTAAAAGGCTTCGACGAGCGTCCGTCCCTTTCATTCACTTTCATGACCACCGGGGATCTAGCGCCTATTCGTGAATGACAAATGCGTCCGCGCGACGCGTCGGGAGCGCGTTTCTTCTCTTCCCGGAGGAAGCAAGTACCGTGGGAAGTGAGCTCCGACGGTGGTTCATTAAAAATCCCAACTTTAATAAAGTATTAAATCTCTATCTATAAAGCCTCATAAAGTATTCATTTTCACCTTTCATATTCGATCCCGACACAAATTACTCCTGTCAGAACATATCAATCTTTCCGCCTTATCCGATTACTCACCTCGCTCTCTTAATAATATCATATCATAAATATGCGATTCGATAAATAATGGAAATTTCTAATGGAATCTGGAACGTAATTAGATAGTCCGCGATCGTTTTCGTTCCTCCGTAAATCGAGTGAAATCGTTGGATCCTTAATATTTGCGCAAATCTATCTTCTTGAGGACTTCTTAGATCGAAAATGAGAACAGCGGGGAACATAATTACTCTGCCAACATTCGTACAACGTTTCGAAGCAGAGGAAAAATCTTACTCGACTTTAATAACCGTTTTACTGTACCAAATTTCAATGAACGAAACACGTACGCATAGCGTCGAGCGAAAGAAAGATTCGAGCCAGTTCGGCATTCTCGAGAAGCGAAGTTTCGCGAGTAATATAAAAGGGCCGACGTTAAAGTTATCAGAGAATGTCAAAGCGAGGTACCGGACGAGCGAGATTCCGAGCGAGTCTCGAGGAAAGAAGAAATCGCTGCGTCCCATCACATCGAATTACGAAGCTGGCGTGGCTATCATAGAGGAAGCGATAAGGGAGCAGATAAGAGGGGCCGTGGAGGAGTAGGAGGTCCTTTCGCGCGACGTCGGTTCGACGAGAAACGGGTTCCGCGCGGGGAAGAAAAAGGGATCCACGCCCACACGCGACGCCGAGAGAAAGAAAAAGATTGTGTCGCGATGTGGACGTGGTTCGCACCACGCCGAGTGACTGATCCTCTCAGCGGCGCGTCTTTCAATGCGCGCGAGGACCAACGCTGATTGCCATCGCGCGACGCCGCGTTTCGCCTCGTTCTTTTGTCGCCGAATCGCGCGCGACGGGGCGACGTCTGACTCTTCGTCTCCTGCGGCGATCTTGTCGCGATTACATGATCGACAATTGGTACCGAGGCTTTCTCTTCGACGTTTCGACGGGGATTCCCGCAGGAAATTTCTTGTCCCCGACGTGGGAGGAAGATGTCGGACGCATGCGAGGCTCCGCGAGACTTTGATCGGGGAAAACGGTTTCAAGAATTAATTTCAGAAAGAATAAGACTTTTCACGGATTAACGCAATTCGATGTTCAGTGTTGAGAATCGTTTGTATAGAAGTTTTTTACAAGGTTGTACATATCAATCCGTTTCGTCTCTTAACGAGAAAGATGAATATTTTCGAAAGAACACGGTTCGTTCACGCGAAAAATAGAATACTCTTCGAGATCGGTGCGTCTCGAAGGAACTAGCAACGAAATTGAAAGGATCCCTCGCGAAAAGGTGGGGAGAGGAGACCTTCGAACCCCGAAACGTCCGATTACGAGGCATCGCGGGAATGTAAAACAGGAGCAAACGGTAGAAAGAAGGCGATCGCCGAGGTACGAGCCGAACGAGGCGCGTCTATTCGCGAAACCGGGCTCAAGGCTAAGGTCAGGATCGTTCCCGGCGGATCGGCGGGGTTTTCCTTTTGCCCCGGTGTCTCGTAATGCAAATCGACGAGTGCCGCTGTCGAACGCCGCGTCGGCTGACACACGGCCGTCGCGACGCCCGCCTGAACTCCACCCGTGAAATCAGGGTGCGCTGACGTGTTACAAGACAGCGCCACGCAGAGGGCACACGTAGCACTTAACACCAGGACGTCGCCGGGCTCTCGAGTCACGCCGATTATCTCGGCGATCGACTCGCGCGGAATCCGATCGATTAAACGGGCACGAGAAAACGAAACGAGGAAAGCCTGGGAACGCGATCCGCCGACTGTTTACGGCGGTGTCTTCTTCGTTCGTAAACAGGGACTCTGCGAGCGGAGATCCTGGGATAGGCGAGGGGCGAGCGACGATTTTCGGAAAGTCACAGAGTCAGAGGCGCGCCAAGGTTTTCGAGATTCTCCCGGTTCGTTCCCTTTTTCAGGCCGAACGAATTCTGAAGCCCGCACCACCGGCCCGGTTAAATTTAGCCCGGTGAGGTCGAAAAACGAACTCATCGTGACTCTCGAAGCCACTGGTAGTCACTCAGGGAACACGGTTACGGTTATCGTCGTGCCGTGGGGAAAACATCAGACGGATCGAGAATAATTTAGGGAAGACACGGATTCCCGAAATATCTGTCTACGTCGCCGAAAGAAACGCCACTTTCTCGGGCTTCGAAAGTGGCTAGAACGTAAACTCGGAAGATTGCTTCGCTGCGAGTAATTAAACCATCGTGGTAATCGATGCTGCTCCGGGGAAACAGTTCGAATGATTTGCGTCGCTTATGGATTTAAAGCAGTCCCGAAATCATGAGTAAATTGGATCTCTTAAATGTCTCAAGGATTTATTATTATACGAAAGAACTGCTTGGAACATTCCAAGTGACTTCACAATTCATAATTGTACAACGATAGAATATAAATCGCAGGAAATAATTTCAACGAACGGCAATCGCTCCTAAATATTCAACAACTTCCACCTGCAGGCTGCGGATCGAACGGACAAATTACTAAACAAAAATCAGCTAACGGATTCACGCAACAAGTGTCGACCCGACCAACGACCCATCAAGTTAAATCTTTTCCGACCGCGCGAAACGCGTCCCCCGTTCAAACTAAGCGTACAAAATGGAGGACGAAGCCGGGAGCACCTAAACTTCGAGTCCCCGGGAGAACGGGGACGGTCTCTCGAAGGAAGTTCAACGACACAAGTTTGATAGCCCCGAAAATCGAGTGTCCAAGCCGTCCGTCTCCATTCCGGAAGTCGTGTAGCGGCTGGATCCGGGCAGATGGGGTCGTTCTCGCGGTCGATTTACCCGGGCGCGTCCGTCGCGCGCTCGGTCCCTCTCGCGAAGATCCGAAAACGGTTTCCCGCGGTCGCGGTTCTCTGCCTCGGCGCGCGTGTCCGCACGTACGCGTCGGCTGCTGGACCCTCTGATCCTCTAATAGGATTTATGCGAGCAGGTCTCGATTACCGGGCACCGGTCAGGGGTACAGTAGAGAGGCCGAGGCATCCGCCGCGTTAATTTCGCGACGCGACGTTCGATTAATCAACCGGGGGAAAAACGTAACGCGAAAAGGTGCCCGGCGGCTTCCACGGGATCCGCGGAGCGTAGAAGCCATGCGGAGAGAACGTGACGAAGGGGCGGTCTCGAGGAGGTGGCGAGTTTCGATTTAGCGCGCGGCAAAAAGGGGACACGACACGAAGGACAAGCGGACGAGCAAAGGAACGGAATGTACTCGGAGAGCGTGAAACCGCTCGTAGTCGGCGGGACGAGGGGCCCGAGAAAGGGAGGGAGAGCGGGGAGAGAGCTCGTCAGAAAAATCCCAAGGAGAAGCCGGCCACCGCGGAATCTACTTCTCCGGGTAAAAACGCCGCGGCGCGTTCGTGGAACACCGAACACGATTCTTTTGGAAGGAAATCGCGCGCGCGCCTCTCCTCAACCTGTCCGCCACCCCGTCCGCCCCTCTCGCCGGGTAATAACGATAAAATCCCGCGACGCCAACGGCGGCCGTCGTGGCGCGCGGCGAGGAGAGAGAGGGAGAGAGCGAGAGAGGAGAGAACACGGAGAGGAGGAAGGTTTCGCCGTCTCTTTGTAATCCGCTCACGTAGCCGCGTCGTTCTTTCGCGATCGTATATCTAACGGCGCGTCTCCAGCAAAAATCTTCGGCAAATAGTTTTCTTCGCACCTCTTTCGCCGCGCCTACCGACCCGGCGATCACTCCTCCCCGGTTCCCGTTCCGCGGCGCGGCTGGTTAGCGGCGGAGGGACGCGGCGTGAATGTTTCGCGCCTCCGCGGCCGCGTAGACCGTTTATATGCAGGCTGCGCGAGAGATCCGCGCGGGGGATACCAACGTACCGCGTCGAGGAGGAGGAGGAGGAAGAAGAAGAAGACGAAGAAGAAGGAGACTAAGAAAAGGAGCCCCGAAGCCGCCCGGTAGTTTCTCTCGTTTCCGATCGGAAGGCGGAGGACATCGGCGGCGGCATCGCCGCGACGGAATGCGTCTCTCTTCTCTTCGGCCTCCGGTTCCCGCTCGCTCGCCGGAGGACCGAACCGCGGAGGACGACCGCAGCAGCGTTTCTTCTATTTTTCGCGGGCCGGTCGGCGCGCGAGCAAACGCGCCCGCTCGCTTCTCTTATTTGGCGGTCCGGCCGAACTGCCGAGCGGATCGAAGGACGAGAAACGCGAAAGGCTTGAGGAAGAATCGGGTGGGAAGGAGACGAGATTATGAGAGGAACACTGTGTCGGACGGAGAGGATCGCTCTACCTCGTCCTCCGTCGCTTCTTCTTCTTCTTCTTCTTCTTCTTCTTCTTCTTCCCCTTCTGTTGCTTCCTCCGCTTCTTCTTCGTCTTCTTCTTCTCCCTTTCATGCGAGCCGGCCCGTTAATCCTCCACGGATCCCGGCAGGATCCCACGGAGATGCACCGAGGGAATTTGCATACAAGATCTTCTGGCATCTTCTCCCCTTTTCCCTGCTCCCCGACCAGCCTCCGCGGCCGCCACCCCCGTCCAACCCGTTCCCTGTCCCTGTTGATCCTCCGATCGCCACCGTCCGTCCCTCTCGTTCCTCGTCGCCATCGCGACCCGCTTATGCTGCTATTCCCGCTTCGAGACTCTTTCGGTTTCCGTCCGTCTCGCTCCCTCCCCGTACCGCGGCTCATCCCTACAGGTTCGGACTCGCGGGGAACTTTGTCTGTCAGACTCCTCCGCCAGAAACCGATCCGACCGACGGAACAATGGTGAGGACTCGGATTCAAGGTCCACCGTGACCTTGATCGGAGGATAGGGGATCAGCATCGTGGGCTTTCAGGGCGGATCGTACGGAGTTTAGTCGAAGTTGAATTATTCGGAGGCTGCGTCGTGCGATTTCCGACTTGTAGAAATCGTCGATCGAGTATGTTGGTAATACAATGTGTAATGTATTCTTTCGTTTCGTCGGAAACTGTGTTCGTCAAAAAGGTATTAGAATTTTTCAAATCTTCAAGAAACATTCGTTAAGCTTCTCGATAACCATAGAGCCGTGCCGAGCGTCGACGCAAAAGGTAATCCGTTTCCCGCGTAATTAACTTTGAAAACCATTACCCCGAGGCGGAACTCAAACGCTCCATTAACAAATACTCCAAAGTCCCCGAGCGAAACTCCGAGCTCAAAAGCTACTCATTCCGCTCCCCCAGAAACGATCCTCCGCTTCCATTAGAAGATGGATATCAATCCCCATCGAATCGTCCCGTAAAAACCGCCCCCGCGGTTCGATTAGGTATCCGCAGTTCACCGAAACGCGAGAGACATCCGATAATTACATCGCCTCCACCAGCTACGTCAGCTGGGGATGTATATTTTCATAATGTAATATCGTTGCGCCACTTAGGGACCGAGGCGGCGGCGGCGGCGGCGGCGGCGGCGGCGGGGGTGGACTTTCTTTTCTGTAGGGTGGTCGTGAAGCGGATGCCACGCACAGCGGGCGTCAACAGGGGGAGCAGCCGTGACGTCGCGGGGGCAGGATATGACGAGAGGACGAGAGGGGGCGGCGGAGAGGGAAAGTGCGTCGGAGGGTGTTTTGCTGGTAATTGGTGCCAATTTAATCCTGCCCTTCGCCCGGCGTAGCCTGTATTAACGCTAAGGGAGGGACCGGGGTGCCGGTGACGAGGGTGGCCGATCCGCTGGAGCTCGTCCGCGCCTTCCCACGCCACCGCCGCGCCGAGCCACCCCTCAATTCCGCCGACGAAAACACGCGCGCCAGCGCTCGGAGCTCACGCACACCCGCGCAACGGACGTGTACCAGGACGCCACGTGCTCCCGCGCCGGGACCACGGATGAGTGGCAGGAACACAGCACAAACACAACGCGGGAGCGTTGCGTGCTCGTGAGAGCCCGCTAGGAAAATATAATTAACGGTAATCGCTCGCGTATATGGCTCGGATTAACTCTGGAAAGGGAAGCCAGAGGGGGAGCGCGCGACCCCCGCGTCAAATTCTTCGGGGTTATCGGATCGAATGAGTTTTCCTACGGGATTACCGGGGCGCAGCCTCCGCGACGCGTCGCGTCGCGGCCACCGCTTCCAGAAAATTGCCACCCTCTCCGGCGAATCGTCGTAATTCACTTGTACGAGGTGTTCCGTTATTAGCGGCGCCTCTTTGGGGATGACATCGGCCCGCCACTGACAAGTGGATTCCCGGCGCTCGACTTTGCTACTGCATCGCCGGTGCTTCCCTTCGTCATTTCTTGGTAACTTTCAAATAGAATATCGATAATTAATCATTTCTAAATACATGCTTGAAATCTTTTCGAGTATGAACCTCTCTTAATCCATATGAACAAGCACTCGTGAATATCGAGCTATCGTAGCAAGAATACTATTATACCGATCAAATTATCGCAGCGCAATTGTAATTAGAATTGCAATCAAACTTCTGTATTAGATAATATGTATTAGAATCCGCCACCACAGCAATCAAAGCCTCACCATCAAAGAGATACTCGTCATCAGAAGAAATCAGTACTTCTTTTCGAAATACATTCAGTTAATCGATCAGAGCGTCGCGATTCGCCGTTCCCTGCTTCCATCGCAGCTATACTATAAACCTGCCCTAAGTTGAAGTTCGCTTCTGCGTACGGTTGCATCGGAAAATCGCTCGCCGGACGAAACACCATCGGTCCAAGATGCTCCGAGACACGTGTACGCGAATTCCGCGAGCAGTCGCCGGTAATTTTCCACGAGCCCGGTAGATTACGAGGCTCGCGTGACGGGCGCCGCTCATCGTGCACGCACGTTTCGTGCAAGGAGGCCGCGGGGGTGGCGGGCACGACACGTCGACGCATCGAATCACGGGGGAACGACGTCGCCGGGCTTCGTCGTCGACGGTTCAGAGTCGTTTGTCCGCACGGATGGGCGGTTCCGAGGCGAGCAACATCGGCGGCCGCAATTGGTCGACGGAGTCGTTACACTTATCGCGTTCCTCACCGGCGTGCACCTGAATCACGCTCGTGCGAGGGCCACCGCGGGCTTTCCTTTGGCCGAGGAACGCGAACCAAGAATGGTATCCACGGATTCGCATCGCGCGGACTTATTGAAACGTTAACCCTTTGCACTCGCAAGTCTTTCGCTAGAAACCAATGACATAGACGACTTTATTTGAAACGAATTAACGTGGAGACATAGTAGATTAAGAAACAAAGCTATTTTATACGAATATATTACACATGGATGCATGATACAGAACTTAACGCTGCATATAATACTTTGTAACTTTATTGTATCAAATCAAATGGCGAGAGTCACCTGTCGAGTGCAAAGAGTTAAAAGTACATGTATAAGCGGATTCTGTAAGAAAATGTGTAAAATGTGAAACAGAGTCGTTTAAGAGATGGTTTTAGAGCGATATTATTAGGTACCAGAATGAGTTCGTGTTTTCTTGTTGGCAATGCTCCGAGGTCTGATTTCAATCAGTATTTCAATAGTTTAATGAATGAAGCTGATAGCGAGTTACGTGTATGCTGTTGGTATTAAATAAGATAATTATTTCACACGTTCTTTTTGTTTAAATATTCATTTAAACGCGAACACTTTAGCTAATAGCTTGGTGTTTGATTCCATTTTACCTTGATGTATTAAGGTATACCGTACTAGATTATATAATATTAGTTCAGTAGTCCCTACGGAAGCGTTAAGATCGGTAGAAGTGCCAACTTCACAAATTCCTTTACACCGTTAAAGAAACGTTCGAATCGTGAGAAACCTGAAAAATTGAAAACTGAAACCTGAACATCTAAAGTCTCGTTCTAAAAGACAATAAGCGGAACGTCGAGAACCGAAATCGACGTTTCGAGGAGCGGAGACTGAACGCAGGAACGTCGAGCGTCCAGGGAACCGCGCGAGGGAGCGAGCGGATTCGCCATCGCCGCTCGATTTCACGCGGAATCGTCGAGCAGGTCTTGGTAAACAGTGTCCAAAGGAGCGACACGGTCCCGGCGTTGTAATCGCCGGCTGTCTCCGCGATTATCGTCCGGGACGGGTGTGCCGGAGCGTCTTGTATCGCGTTACGACGGTACACGACGCGACGGCCGTGGTTCTCGTGGGCAAAACGGCGAAGAGGAAGGGCCGCCGGCCGGGGTGACAGTGGGAAAAAGCCGGCCGATGCGAGAGAGCCGGGGAAGCCGGGTCGTCCGGCGCGGCGGGAGCGAGCAGGACAGCCAGATAATTTATTATGCTGTCAGTATGTCGCTCACAATGACCGCCTCCTCGATTTTAGTGACACGGCGATTATCGTCGCGGCCGATCTCGGCCGATCATCGTTAGCATGAATAACGTGACAATGGTAATCCCTTTCGTGAAAGTGCTAACGGCCGTATATGCTTGCCACGAGACGCGACGCGACGCGACGCGACGCGACGCGACGCCAGATGTCGTCCTGGGAGCGCGGTGGAGAGCCGAGGGACTGCTCCGCGAGGAGCAGGAAGATCGGAGACCAGCACGCGGAGGCGAGGACGAGGAGGAGACGAGGACGTTCACCACGGAACGCGAACGAGCCGCGACACGTGGCTCGTCACCCGATGAAATGCTTCTAAAAATATTTAGCGACGCCACGGAGAGCGGGCGCACGCCGTGGAAAAAAGAAATGAGACGTACACCGTAGGGCCCGGGCGGGCTCGGTTTTAATTTGGCCATCGGAACGCGCGGATTCGCCCCGTCTCCCGGCCAACGCTTCGATCCTCTCGTCGGATGCCACGAAACCCGGAGCGTCGCGATCACGCCCCGCTCTCGCGGAGATATTCGTCGGATATTTCATTGGAAACTTACCCGTACCCTCACCGTGATCGGTGATTCTTTCTATTTTCGATATCGAAAAGATGCTTCCCTCGAACAATCGGGTTTTCGAATTGCCTGCCTAGCGAGAAGTGGACGACAATACTACGTTTCAAATCGAGATGCCTCGTGTTCACGGAGCTAAAGCGAAGCTCCCTTTTCCCTCGATCCGCATCGTCAGAACGGAAATTCGCATGAAAGAGCCAAACGAGTGAACCTCCGACGACCGTGAATATTCTGATTGCTCGCAAGAGTGTCCCTAGACCAAAGAAGAATTCGAACTGCGGGAAAGCCGGCGTGCGTTCCATCGTCGACGGAAGTATGCGCCAGACGATGCTCGTCCGAAGAATCTGTCCCTCGACGTTCCCCCGGAGGCGGCGAAGTATTCTCGAGGCAGGGGTTGATCGCCGTCGAGGAGGGCCGCGGTCGTCTCAGCCGCCCCTGGAACCGGGGGTGGTTTCCAGCCAGCGGATGGAAACACGGTGGCGCGCGGGCGGGGGTTTGGGGGGAGGAAGTAAAGTGGCCCCGTTACAAGTTTTACTACAGTTTTGCGGCTCGGGATTGCGAGCGCGTAACGGCGGGCAATTGAATTTAAATATTCAATTATGCGATGTGTAAATGAAATAGAAGTCTTATGCAAATGGCTACACGCTGAGGGTTGTTGCAAATTTAAAGGGTTAAATATTTATTAGCGGAGGGGTTAACCGAGATTTATGGGCCGCGCTCCCGGCAGGTTAGGTCCGCTCTTCGGCTAATATTCCCTCAACGCGCGACGCCGCCCCCTCTTTCGATCGTTTCGCTTCTTCGCCTCGCTCCCTCGATGATCGATATCCGGTTGGCTCCTTCCGATCGGCGATCGTCCTTCGGCCGGTCCGAGGGTGAACCTGGATCGGCTTCTTATCGCGACCGAATCGCTTCCCGTTCGTCTTAATTAATTTTCGAGAGCAACACGCGAGCGACGCGCTACGGTCACGACGGACTTGCCTTGTCATCGCGGCTCCCAATGATTCGATCGACGTTGACGGCCACCGACGTCTCTTCCATCTGCTCCTCGTACCAACGGATAAGCGATGTTTAATGAATCCGATCGCAATTATCTGGCGCGCTGTCGACGGCGCGGCGACGTTCGGGCTCGTCGACGTTTCAGTTGAAAAATAAGAGAGAAATGGTAAACAAAAGGACACGAATGGTGTTTACGCATGCAGTGGGAAAGGAGGCTGTCTCGAGCGGATGGTCTCGTTGCAATCGGTTCCGGTGGAAATTACCAAAGTGAGTCGTGGTGGAATTTTCATTCATTTCATTCACAGTATCATTTTTTTTTTTTGTTTTAACTCAACAAGGCTAACATTTATTTATAATGAAAATACGTTGATTGAGACAATAGTTTAAACAAGTATCATTATCGGTAAATATATTATCGCTATGTAATGCTAGTCGTATACAATGTTCGGCTGAATTTTTGCGTCGTGATCGTTTAATTATCCTTCCTTCTCCCTTTCTTTCTTTCGTTCGTTTTCATCCATACGGCTGCACGCTTAAGCCTAGGTTCGAAACGTTCCCTTCTCTTTTTCTTTTTCTTTCTCTTTTTTCTGTTCTTTGTAATTCGTAAACACACATACATGCACAAATCGTCCGTGTCGGTGTGTACGGGATACTAGTAGTCTCGGCCGGCGCGCCGCGTCTATAATTACGCAACCTCGGTTAATTGAAACAACGTGTGCGTGTCGGTTCGTCGGTATATATTCGAGCGCGCGCGCGCGCGCGCGTCTGCGTATCTGTTCGTGTGTGTTTGCGTACGTTTTCAAGTTAAGTTTGTTTGTGTTTGTGTCCGTGTGTCTGTGTGTGTGCGTGTGCGCGCTAGCGTACTCTCTCCTTCGTTCTCTCGTGCCTCCTTTCTCGCCGTCTCACTTTCACTCTTCCTCTCGCGCACGTTCTCTGCCACTCACTCCCTCTCTTTCTCTCCTCCTTTCTCTCTCCGAGCGTCCGTACGCGAGTCAGAAGTCTGTCCACTGATTTATACTACGGGGAATCGCGCACGGAACGCCCCGCCCTCACGTCAAACGTTAACAAACCGTAGAAACAATGCGAAACAAAAACGTAACACTATCGACAAGAAAAAAAAAAAAAAATAATAAAACGCGACATGCTCAACAACACGATCGTGCGCGTTCTCGTCCGGCGCTGATCGATCACCGAACAGGATCGCGGTCGAGACGGCGATCTTGTCCGCCGGTATGATGATAATATTTAATAATAATAGTCATAATAATTATAATAGTAATAATCGTAACGAGTACGCGAGACGCAAACTACATCGACCGAGTATCTTACGCGGGACAACTCGGCCACAGTCGCGCGGACGATCCGAAGAACACCGATAACGGGTTCACGGTATTCCCTCGATACTTGTCAACCTGATAGAAACTCGATTCAATTTAACAGCTATCGTTATTGGGTAATTTATCGATATCCGACGGATATCAATCGAAACGGAGAAAAAAAATGGAACTACGGTGGAACCCCGTTAGTTGTTCGTACGATCGGAGCCGAGCTACGAGGGAATATTGTCGATCGTGGCGACCGTGGGCGATTCGTGCCGCGCGACGAAGAAGCGATTTCGTTTACAAAACGCAAAGGGGAAAGAAAGGAAAGAAAAAAATAATAAAAGAATCATCGGCAACCTTCGCGATCTGGTAACGACATATATAATATACATACATACATATATATATATATGTGTGTGTCTGCGTGTGTATATATGTATATATATATATACGTATGTATACGTGTATTCCGAGGCTGTTTCCGCTTCGAGCCATCTCGTTCCTCGATTATCGTTAATTAAGTACACAGTCTGGGCGCACGCGAGCGCCTGCTCTGCACCTATGGCACTATGTATTCACGTTAGGTCTCTTGTATCTCCGCCTCGTGTCGCGTGCGTACCTCTCGTCGCTAACCCGTGGAGCGCGCGCTCCGCGGTGCGTCCAGTCGAGCCGTTGCGTTCTCTTCCTTTAAGCGTAATTGAACCGAATCTTCGGACGGTTGAGAGCATTTTTAAGTATACAGGCTCGAAAACATCGATAGAACAACGAACTATCGTATTAAAAAAAAAATATATATATATATGTATATGTATAAAAGAAAAAAAGAAAGAATGAAAAGATATGAACAGAATAAGGGGACGAACGTACAAAAACAAAGAGAATAAGTGGGGGAAAAACGTAGTAGAAAATACGTGTCGTTCCGGTCCCGCGGGATCCGCGATATGGAAGACGCAACAAACAAGAACGAATTTCAATGATTCATCAGAAATACAAATGTACAATTAACGCGGTCCGCGAGACAATTCACTCGTTTCGTAGAGGATAAGTACAAATTGAGCTTTCACGCCTCTGTCTACTTTAAATGCGTTTCGCGTGGACGTCGAACGATTCGGGAACGCTCGCGCGAGTCCTCCGGCTCCAATGTACCGGTCACTTCCGGTCTTACTTTTTCTCTAGTCGCTCCATGTCGTTCGGCCCGCTCGACACTCCACCTTGTGTCGTCCCCCGGGCCCCTTAACCGTACTGCGGGAAAGGGTCAGGGGCTGTGGGGTGAAATAAGAAAGCCGAGGGACCTCCGTGCGAGGCCCTTCGACCCCTAGGTTCGGCACTCGTAACTAGGGTTCCGACCGGCTGGTGCCGAAGCCCACCTTCCGACCTCCGTACACCCTTGTTGCTTTCTTTCCGTTCGTTCAATTTCTCTGATTGCGATCGCGACCGCCGCCGCCGTCGCAGCGTAGCGCAGCGCGGCGCGGCGCGGCGCGGCGCAGCGTATCTCACGATCGGCGGAGAGACCACGGCGAACATCTCCTCTGGTCTGGTGCCCCGCGCCCTTCACCCTGTTTCCGTGTTACGTACCTGTCGTGTGGGGGCCAACATTTGTTCCCTGTGTGATATATACTGTTACCGGTGTCCCTCTACATTTTCACGGGTCCGTCGATGTGTTGCGCGACTCGCTCGAATGATTCTTGCCGCAACGGTCGTACCGAGGAGCCGCGAGCAGCGGCAAGAATCGTTCGAGCCAGTGTTCGTATACTGTATACACACGGCTGCGTGCACGTATTATATGCGTACACGGTACGCGCGATTAGGCTCGAACGCTCGCGCGTGTAAGAACTCTTGCGCACCGTGATTCATGACGGATGTGTGCGTGTGTTTGTTTGCATTTGTGTGGGTGTGTTAGTGTTGCGTGTGCTGGTTTCGCGTGTAAGAAATGCTAATTCCAGGGTCAAGGAGCTCTCTCCGGTCAGGGCACCAGCTGGGGGGCTCGTTCGCCATACTCTCTCTCTCTCTCTCTCTTTCTCTTTCTATCTATCTCACTTTGCCTTCTCCCTCTCTCTTCCTAGATACACGTTTCTGCACAGGTTTTATCGTTGAGTACAAGGGTTATTAAGTACGGGGATTGGGGGTGGACCTCGCGCGCCCTGCCGGCCAGGACTTGTACCTCACACAACTCCCTAGTTACGAGTACCGAGACCTAGTTGCGGTGACGTGTAATCGTTCGATCGCGTACGACTTCTGCGGGCATCTCGCTCGGCTCTTTCCGTGCTTTTTTTCTCGTGTTTCCTCCCTTCGTCCTCTACGCGTTTTACCTCTCGCGATGAAACCGCTCGATGGCGCGATCGACTTAACGGGGATCGGTCAATTGACGCCCTGCCCGAAACGCTCGACGGATCATCGACCGATCTTTGTCGGTCAGAGGAGAATTAAAAACGAAAGTTTCGTTGTTTCGATATAAGAGTAGTACAGTCTTCTGTTGAGATGCTAGGGGATCGTTCGCCGAGGATCCGTGTCGCGTTTCACGCCTTTCCCTTCGTGTCCTTTCGATTCTCTGTTTCGTTAACCACTAGTCGAAGCTACTATTCAATAAATTAGAAACTATACGTCTACGTCCGCTACGATTTCACGAATCCGAACGACGCTGCATTCGCACACCTCTCTCCCACACTCTCTCTCTCACTCTCTCTCTCGCGCGCGCTCGTTCTCTCACGCGTTCTCTCGCGTATACGCTCATTCGCATCCGCACACGCGCGATTCTTAAGTTAATAATCCGAGCCGTGGTTTCCGTTTAAAAATAGACACAAAATTCATCTTGTCACGCTTAGAAGAAGCCTTAATCCTATTACGTATATCCTGATCACGGTAAATAGAGTTCGTTCAGCATTGAATCGTATATCGCCCGGCGGCACACGGATGCGACGTCACCCGTGTCCCCTCGAAGTCGCGTTCGCGCCGAAATCCGGGAACGCGCGATGCGCCCGACATCCGTCGTCAATGATATCGTGACCTGGGAAACGAGGGAAAGAAGAAGACTATCTACCTGCCCTATGCCCGCCGACGGTTCTCGGTGGTTCCGACCAGCTGTTCGACGCTCTACGAGAAGAAATAGGAACCGAGGACCGTCCGTCCTCGATTGCCCGAATCGAAGCGAGAATTCTCCGAGAACGAACCGGTGAAACGGAATCGTTCGATCGAGCGATGAGAAGATCAGGGAACGATCGTCGTCCCCGCCGCGAATCTGCGAGAAGAAGAAAAACCTAACGCGCGATCCGCGCCCGTTCCCTCGGAACAACGTTCCACCGTCGACGTCGACGCCGACGCGTCTCGCCTAACGCTATTCCTCAGCTCGCCGTCTCGCCCCAGCGAGGAAGGGCCCGCCCGCCGTCGTGCCTTTTTCCCTAATGCCCGGTGGTCGCCCACGTATCCGTGCGCTGTGCTCTGTGCCGCGCCGCGAGAGACCTTGCGAGTGGAGAAGAAAAAAGGGGATTGGGGGGTGGTTTCAGCAGGGGTCGCGCGCGTTGTCGCCGCGCGACCACGTGGCGCGAGGACCACGTGTACCGTCTCCGTTTCACCACGACGCCCGGTAGCCACGGGTTGGAAGGGGGTGCGTTACCGAACGACATCGATGAGAATCGATTGCGCAACGTCGTCCGTTGGCCAAAGAACATGGCGGACATGTGCCGCGCGAAGTCGACCTCCCTGCCCGTCCCTCTGAGCCCCCTGGCCGGGGATCGAACGCGTTTCGAAAGCTTGCCGAAAGTCTAGCCTTGTCTAGCACCGTGACGAATTTAGAAGCATTCTTCTCCGCTGGGCGCGCCACGACTCTTATGTAATCGAGAGGTGATCACCGAGCGAATCGACTATGCCCGGCTGACTGGTCCCGCGAAACGTTCGCTCCGCTACCAACGAGACGGGTGCACGCACCCCTGTGTAGCGTTCAAACGAAGGAACGCGAGCGACGATTCGAACGATGTGCGGTTATGTACAATACGACTCGTGAATCTGTTGTCGTACAACTACGAGCAACATCGAAGAGAGAATAATAAGATGGACAGACAGATATGTATATATATATAATATGTAACATAGAGAAGTGAAGAGAGACAAAACAGAGTAACATAAACAGAGAAAGAGAATCGTGAATGAAACTCAAAAGCCAGCCAAGTGCCGAACAAAGTAGCGAACGCTCGTACCCCGCGAGGCGGCGCGAGGACACTCTCGTTAGCAACGTACTGGAAATGCCGACAAGTAGCGCCAGTCCAACAATATATCGCGGCCTGTCACCAACGACCCAATCGAGACACCCTCCCTCGAACGACCCTCCAGACTCTTCGACACGCCGTTGGAAAAGGAACCGTGCTAGCTCCTGAAGAGACGCTCAACAACGAACAACCCCCGACACCGTTCCGGTGGGCGCGAGCCACACGAATGTACATAGACGCACACGCGTCCTCGAGTGGCACGCTGCGTCCGACGATGACACTTCTCTCCCCGGAACAGAACACCTCGTGTACGCGTGACCTCTGAGCGAGGCCGCGGGAACGAACGCGTGCGAGAGGGCGCCTGGCGCGTCCGCGAGCGGTGCTCCCCGCTGGCCAGTCGCGATCGAACCGTCGCGACGAGCGGGTCACACACACATGCATACACACGGTCCTTCCAGAATGTCCATCTCCTCAACCTGACCCCTCTCGCGGACACGGAAACCATCGGTCAAAGACGAATACGACGAAGATCGAGCGGCGAACCACGGAGAACGAACAGGCGCGCGTACAAACCGGAGTCTCGTGGTCGCGGGAAGAATGACGGGAAGCAGAAGAGAAGAGTATACACCTCCCGATGAATATTCAACGGAACCAGACGAGCGAAGAGGCGCGAGACGGACCGCGTGTACCGAAGGGTCGGTCGGTTCGTTCGGACGACGAAGGAAACGCGGAGACGAGATGCAGGGGTGGTTCTGGGTGGACAAGAGAATAGCAGCGGTTGGGTGTTGTCATGTCACGGCGACGAGAAAAGAGCGGAAAAGAAGGTCTCGCGGTATCGGCACGGATTGTCGCGTCTATTACGAGCACGGATACACGGCCGAGCTGATGCTGTGGTAGGCGGCGAGGGCGGCGTGCGCGTGCGCTGGGGGCGCGGATGCGGCTGCGTGCGGCGAGGTGGCCATCGCGGATGCCGCCGCGGCTGCCATCATCATCTGTTGGTGCGTACGCTTTAGGGAGTTGGGAGTTGTGGCGGCGCTACTTGGGGTAATAGCAGTAGTAGTGGTGGTGTTCGACTGCGGCGCGGGGTGGTGGTTTTGGCTTTGGTTTTGGCTCAGTTGCAGGGGGGTGGTAGTGGCGGTACTGCCGATACCGGCGTGATTATTATTACTGTTGTTATTATTATTCTGGTGGTGATGGTGGTGGTGGTGGTGGTGGTGATGGTGGTGATGGGGGGTGATCGCGTCGTGCGGATAATAAGACGTTGACGATGGTGAGGTACTCACGACGTCCGGCGTGCTGGCTCCGTCCGTGTGGCTGGTGCTGTCCGCGGTGCTCCTGGGACCGCCGCCGTCTAGACCGTTACCGATCTCCGGTGGTTTCGAGCTCTCCCTGTCGTCGATCACCAGGTCGATCGGCATCTTTCCTTTCAAGCAGCTGATATACCGGTGGCAGAAGTTGTCGCATAGTTCGTGCACCTGGAAATCAAACGGGAACACCTACATTAATTTACGTCGCCATTGGAATACACGAATATATACCTTGCAACATCTTTCTTAATTAACGAATACTTTAACTGTCATAGAGAGATACACGCGGCAATTCTCGAGCGACACTGTTAAAACTTTAGGTTACGATTCGCATCCCCTAAACCGAGTCCGCGGTACCACGCTCGTCCCTATAAACCGTTCACCCGGTATTTCCATCGCGGACCGAGGTACCAAAAGATCCGCCCGATACGAGCCGTTGGTATCGATACACAAAGATGGAGGAGAGGGCCGTTGAGGAGTTCGTTGCATCTCGAGGCCGTGGAAGCGGGTCCGGCAGCGAGAGAGACGAGACCGGCCGCGTCCACGTACCACGGATCGAAGCGAGACAGAGCGAGGAGGTCTGACCGGTGTCCAGTCGACCAGAATGTTATGTATGCAAATGAGGTCTGACAGGCCTATAGGATACCCGGTCCTCCAGCGTCCTCCTCACGGTTCATCCTTCTCCCCCCGCTTGCAGGGCCTCTCCCACTCTCTCTCTCTCTTTCTCTCTCCCTCTTTCCGACTCCATCCCACGACAGAGTCTCGGACCGAGTCTACCGCTTGATTCGGTTTAGAAAAAATGTATTATATAAGCAAAAGCAAATAAAAACGGTTATCTTGTTATATGTAAATCGACGGACAGTGGAGAAGGAAGGGAAAGAGGGTGGGACGGGGATGGCCGGCGCATTACGAAGCGGCGTGTCTTCTCTCGTTGCAAGCGCGTACGCGCTGTCTTCCTAGCGTGCTTCTTTCTCTCTCTCTCTCTCTCTCTCTCTCTCTCTCCCCGCGTCTCTTTTTCTCCGGCTTTCTCTCCGTCTATCCCTGTTACCGGGGCTTCTTCTCTGCCTCTTGGCAACCTATCCACCTAGCCAGATACTTACGGCGTTCTTCTTATTAGGCATTTATATGTAATAGAGAAGACGGCCATCTTTGCCGTAGGCGGCACCGTCCAATGGTGGAAGGCCGCGGCTAACACCGCGTTGTAGACAATGCACGCGTTTATCATGCGTTAAGCGTATGCGAGGAGGAAGGCTCCTCGTTGATCGAGCGCGAGGTAACCGATGCACGGACCCCGATCCTCTTTCGAGAGATCGCCGCCGCGCGCGACGTTCGACCGGCGCATACGATATTTCACGTTATCCGACTCCCACCTGAACCTGCCTGCCCCCCCCCCCCCACCCCATAGTCCATCTCGCGTGCCTTTCTCCACCCTCGGCTGGTTCCATGGGAAAATCGCCGGGAACAGCCGATAATCGGGAACGGAGGCGACGCGGCGCGGACGATCGACGGTCGGGCAGGTTCTCATGCCTATGCGAAACTCCACCAGAATTTTCTCCGTGCCACCAGGTAACACAATGCCCGCCACGAGATGACTAGACTCTCTTTAACGCGGGGACGAAACGGCGCAGGGAGAGGAGGCGGAGGACCCCGAAGGACAGCGGCTATAATGCCGGACTGGTTAGAATTTGATCCGCCGGGAGTCGAGTCGAACCGGCCGACAATGCTCACCGAAGAAAAGAAACGGGGCCCATCGTTGCCCTCTCTGTCTCTCCCTCTTCCTCCGTCTCGCTCCCTCTTTCTCTCTCTTTCTCCTTCTCTATCTCCCCCGTTCGAGCCGAAAGGAACCCGCTAGCAGAATGTTCACCTACACCGACGCGGGACCACCGTGTACCCCTTGCGCGCGGGAACACGGATATCGAGCCATTTTTTAGCGCGCGAATACATTTCTACCTTGTACACCCTTCCTTGCCCGAGAAAAAAGAAAGTCTACGTCAAAGAACATTATTTACCGAACTGTCCCCTGCGCTGGCGAGCAAGTTCACCGGTGGTTATCGATAATTCTTGAGAACTTCTAACAGTGCTCTCTTATTTCCCTGTTAAGTAAGCGAAAGTCAGAGGTTCTCAATGAATCGAAAACGATACTAAGTTACGTTTAAACCGAATAGAACGAATGACAGGTACAGCTATATCGAGAGGTTCAATGATGCCAGAGACGTTCCCGCGAGGTGCAAAGGACCCACGCGATCATCCGGCACCGTCGAGTCCTTCCTGGGTCTAGGACACGCGATACGCAGGCCCGCGAGAGTATGCAAAAGAAAGGAAAACGAAGAGGACCGGGGGATTACGATCGGCGGGTAATCGGACACCGCGCGAAACTGTTCTCCAAAAGGAGCCAGAGGCGGTGGGCGAAGGAAGAATAAGCGCGTAGACCCGTGCACGAATTCGAACGGCGGCGAGGGCCCGCGGCGCACCGCTGTGTTTCAGATATATCATATCCATTCACCGTTCGCACGGCCGCACGGTTGACACTGTATACCCCGGGTCCTAGAGTCAAGGATACGCTAGGCGGAGCAGCGAAGCGGTGCACTTCTTTGGTATCTAATTCATCCGAGGAGCGGGGGCCGGTGCGCTTCTCGGATTTTCTGATACGAGCGCGCGGCCGGTAGAAAGAACAAGAGATATAGAACGGCAAGGTGGAAGGAGGGAAGGATTGCCACGGAAAATATCGAGTGTCTCAAAGGATCGCCGTTTCCAGCCTCTCCGATCGGTCTTTCTCCGGTGCCCCGGTGAAAGCCCCTCTGGGCGCGCGGCGGCTATCGGCGGAATTATCCCGAGAGGCGGGTATTTAATTTCCACGGGGTGGAAAGAGCGAGGCGGGCGTAAATTTCCTCGAGCGTACAGCCGAAATAAAAGTGCGAGCTGGCGAGGGGACGGTGCACGACGGTGGGTATCGCTTTCATTACGTCCCCGCGAACGCTTCTCGTGTTCTCCGCGGGTACATGCGACACCAGAGGCAACGCCATTACCGGAAGGTAGCCTCGCCCGATGTGTGTACAAGCGCCAGAAGAAACTCAATGGCCGGGCGATACCGGCGACGCTGTAACTCGAGATTATTCCAATTTTATGGCCGATTTAACAAGCTCCGCGGACAAGGGGTGTCGGTTTGTACGCGCGCCAGAAGAGAAATTGTCGGCCGGATTTCACCCGGTGCCCGCGGACTTGTTTCTTCCTCGAATACGCGTTCTCCGGTTATCTCTTTCTCTCTCTCTCTCCCTCTGTCTTCGTTTCTGAGTCCCTCTTTCTCGCTCCTCCTTTCGCGTTTCTGCTCCTCTCCCGCGAGCTCCGGGTACCGCGCCCGGTCGTCGTCCCACGTGTGCGAAGATAAATTCCTCGTGTTTCGTGCCGTCGGTGGTAAGAGAAGAAAAGACGAGGGGGGGTTGCGGCGGGGAGAGAAAAAAACCGAAAGAAAGAAGCAAAAGGAAGGGAACAAAATCTCGAGTTGACGCGATTAAACGGTGACGAAGAAACTTGTCGCCGAGGAGCGAAGGCCTCGAAACGAGTTCTCGATTCAAAGACTTCTTAAACGGCCCAAGGTTCGCTCCTCTCTTGTTTCCTCCCCTACCGCGCCCGCCGCTCCATCCCCCGTCTTCTTTATTCTTCTCTCCTCCCCGTCGATCGGGCCAAGGGAGGTTCCGCACGAGGCGACATTATACCGCCGCGTGGTTCCCTTTCATTCTCCCGGCCGCGAAATTACTCGAGAATTTACGTAAACGAAGGAACCAGCGAACAAGTGTCTTCCCTCCTCTGCTGGTCGGCCGCCCCCTCGGCGTACCGCGTTGCCGCCACTCGCCCGTACTAAATCGCTCCTTCCGACATCCTCCCTCTGTTGACGGGCTCTCGGAAAGGCAAACGGCGAAGAATGGAACGGATCCAGGGTACGTACGAGCCGAGCGACGAAAAAAAGGAGCGCGGAGCGAACCCCATTTACGGCACAATGGGCTCCTTTGAAGCCGAAGGTAATGAAGGTTTCGGGGTGTCCGTCTCGGTCCCTCTAACGTGCTCCCGATTCACAACCTGACCATCCCTTACCGCACGGACAGGATACCAATATACCGGGTGTGACCAAACGCTTCCATCCCCTCTTCGTCTCGTTGCTTTGACTTCGGATGGACGACCGTTAGGTCAAGGGTGGAAGTTCCGCTAAGCGTTTGTACCGTATCTATTCGTACTAGAGAGAATCTAGCACGACAGCCTTATTATTAAACTGAAGCTGTCGCTTCCTTCTTAACAAAGAAAGCTCTATTTATGGCTTCCACGGGTACCAGAACTGAACGATCGACACCAAAAGCTGGCGCGCGAGTCTAGGTAAGATCGAGTCGCGATCGCGAGCTCTAAAACCGCAACTAGAATGAACTGTTTTCGACCGCGACAAGAACGCGACCGATCACCGTCGTTTTCGTCGATCTCGGATCTTCCTCCCGGCGCTCGAAACGGTCGCAACCCGGATGTCCCTCGGGACACGCGCAAAAACGTCGCGCAAACGTCGGGCACGACAGGGCGAGGATGAAGCACGCGGATGTCCCTAGCTGAGAAGGATGCCTAGGTATATAAGTTAGAACCAGTTCCTCGGCGAGGGTAGGACGTCGGGCGGGCAAGAGGCAGGGGAGGGAGGCACAGCGGTGAACGGCGTAGAGAGGGGAGGCAGGGTTGTCCGCGCGTTGCGCCAGTATGAATCCCGTTGGTATGCACTGTGCGCCATAATACCCCATAAGAAATTTACCGCTCTCTAACCGGTGATGGCGTGTACATACTGCCACGAGAGCGCAGGTCGAAGGGAGAAGGAGCGACAGGGAGAGAGAGAGGAAGGGCCGCGGCGAGGGACAAGGATGCCGGGAGGCGCGCTGCAACTCAGAAAAGACCGACGTGGAAAGAGAAACGGACAGGGGAACGGGGCGGGGTGAGGCAGAGGTTGGCAGAAGGTAAACGAAAAAGGGAGAAAGACGGAGAAAGAGAGGGAGCAAGCGCGAGAGAGAGAGAGAGAGAGAAGAGAGAAGAAGAGGCTTCGCGAAAGTGAGAGGTAGTGGTAAAGAGGTAGAGAGGAAAAGAGCGAGAGAGGGAAAGAGAGAAGTGGCCCTTCCTTCCGCGCACCGGGCCCCGGCAAAACGTAATTATGCTAATACGCGATTGGCTCGAAAATGTTAAATGCACGAAGCGCAGCACCGCGGGCTACCATGCCTCTCCCTCCATTGGTCATCCCTCTCTGTTCATCGCGAGCAGTCCCTCCTTCTCTTCCGTCGTTTCTCGCTGCTTTTGCTCGTCGCCATCCCCCTCCTGCCCTTGCCGTTCGACGGCAACCCTCTCTTTCCCGCAGCCGGTCTCGCCCCGCTCGGAGCGCAGATATTTATGGAATCTTCTTCATCGCGCGTTCGCTGCATTCCGCTTTGCTCGCTTCGCGTCTTGTCCCGTTCCCGTTCCCGTCTCGTCCCGTGCCCGACGCGTTTCGTCTCGTTTCGTCTCGTTTCGTCTCGTTTCGTCCCATCCCGTCCCGGCTCGGCACGGCGCGGCACGGCTCGTCTCCGGGGGCCCCGGGGACCGGGAACGTTTCAATCTTCATTACCGTCGATGCCAGTGCGACTCGCACCGTGCCAAATTGCGGCCAGGTTTTGTCGCGGCTTTTCGCTCGGGCCGGCCCCACCGATCGTATCGCCGCGGCGATCCCGCCGGAATAAATCCACGCTCGAATTGGAAATCCCACGGCCGGCCTGGAATATCTTCGTCCCGACGCTGTACGGCGACGCGGACGCGCGAGCTCCGATTCGGAGCTGACCCGACTCCCCCGGGAGGCGAGAGCCCCTGGAAGATGGTAGAAGAAATCCGGGGCTGTTCGATATCCGCTCCGATTCGGCGGAGAAGTATTTGTTAATTAGCGAACGGAGGCTCGCCGGCGCACCGAGGCCATTTTTTTGCCGTCGACGTTCAGTTTGGTAACTGTTTTTTGAATATTCCTCGTCGGCGGAACGTCGCTATTCGAGGCTACGTTCCCGTTCGCCGATCGGCCGCTTGCTCCGTTTCTTATTGCGGGATACGGGCAAGCAATTCAGGTTATCATATTTCTGTTGCGGGACCACTTATTATGGGTTGATCGTTATATTCAGTGACAGGTGCAATTAGTATGAATATTTTAGATTACTCGGCCTGTCATACGGCCGGACTGATTCTAATGAGATTAACTCGAGGAGGTAAATATCTCCGAGATCGTTTATTTTATAACGGAAATTTATGTTACCATAAAATCACACGTCGATCGAACGCGAGGCCGAGGGTTGGACGTGATTTTTATTGTAAATTGGTATAGACACTTCAAGTCCGTTTGAATCAAGAAACTGAACGCATCAACGACGCCGGTGAATTTAACGCCGGACGAAATTATCCTCTCGTATGGCCAGTAAAAGAGACGTGCATTTTAATTGAAACCAATTAATAATTACCTAATTAAATCCTACTGCGCGTAATTTCTAATCGATACAAAATCACGCTTCTCGTTCGTAATTATTCCACCCCTGTGCAAGAAATAAAAATATTCTCTCCACGCAAAGCGTCACTATCCAAAACCTTTTCACACTACTATCCTATGGAAACTTCTTAAAGAGAACACAACAAAAATTCGCTATATTTACAATACACGAAAACGAGTAACCGAATATTTCTTACCCCGTAAATGAATTAAAATCAATTTCTCTCTAACCAGACTGCATTCCATCTCCCAAACAAACGGGACATCAAACAGGATATCAAATAAATGTGAATATAACCCAACAATCAAGTTCCACCGAGTTTAAAAATTAATTTAAACTCGTGTCCTGATCCTTGAAGCCGTGCGCAGAGGCGCGTTCGAGGATCGACGAAGAAGAGGACCGATACGTGGACGGATAGCCTCGGAGGGAAGGCGCGCATGCGGCCGGTCCCCCGAATTCGCCGGTAGGCCTTTATAATAATGTAATCGGGGGGCAAATGAGGAAAATTGCTATAAAATTGCAGGATCGAGGATGCGATCCAGGCGGGCCTGTCGGAGAGGGAGCAGAGCGAGGGGGTGAGAGCGGCCTCTTCCACGGTCGGAGCCAATGGCTGCCGCCACGTCAGCTGCCATTTCGATGGAAATGCGATGGATGTCCGCTATTTTGTATGATAAAATATCGCCGCAAAAACTGCCTGGCCGGCCGGGCCCGCCCCGGTATTCAGCGGCCGCGCAAAGAGAGAAGAGCCTCCCGCTCGAAAACTTCCGATGCCTCCACTTTACTCGTCGAACGGTTATCAATCGTTAGCTCCGAGAGAAAAACGAGCCGAAGCGGGCCGGCTTCTAATGCAATATTAATCCGCCCGTGCTCCTGAAATACCCGCGAGAACGCGTGCGGAATATTAACCGGCCGCCGGCTTCAATTAATCGCGACTACTGTTCGCCGTGTCGCCGATTAAAGCTTGGCTGCCGCACCCCGAACCGACGAAGCCTTATGGTACGCGTTCGTCTCGACGTGCTTTCCACCTGGCGATCCTTCAATGATCATTATCTCCGGCGAACTTCGAGTGAATTCTCTTCTGTGCCAATTCGTGCGCTCCGCTTTTACCAAATGTCATGGTGTCCGATGCATTCGAGTTTCACAGTTTCGATAATTCCTTCGAAGGGAGGGATGGTCGTTGATATCCGGTGCGCGTTGAAGGAAACAACCGTTATTATCGCATTCGAGAAGGGTTTAAGCTAGCTTAAGTGTTCACAGAGTTTAAGAGATTCATCCGTGACCGATAAAAACCAAAGGATACAAGTGGGTGAATCAATTTCTCACGGACGGCGCGGAACAACGCAGAAAACCGTGTAGTACACCGGGCGAGAAAGATGGCCGACCCGATGCAAACAACTGCGAGGCAACGCGTCTGTCCGGGGCCGGCCATTGGACAGCCAAATGACGCCACTTACGCTAGAACGCGACTCGAGTCGGCCGGCAAGGTATAACCGTAGACGACAACGGCGACGGGTGGTGCCGAGCTTTCACTACAATTACGGAAAATTGCGGCCCCGCTCGTAACACTTGTTTTTCAAGCGTTACGGACGGCTTATCTACCGCGACGCCCGGTAATCCCGAACAATTGGAGCGGACGCGGGAATATGCCAGCCGTTGACGTTCGGTGCCTCGACGACGGAACGCCGGAAGTCGACGTTCGCGGCTCATCGGCCTCATCAATTTCCCCCCGCCGCGGCGAACTTCCAAGAATTTCAAAAGCTCGACGTTACTCTTCTTAATTGCGCGCTGATAATTGCTCCAATTTGTTCGTGATAATGGGGCACAGAAACAGCCATTCAATTTAAACATACCGACGATAACTGGGAAGCCTGAACGAGCCATCAACGATAAGAACTCCAGCCGTTCTGTTAAGCCGTGAGTAATACACATTTGAAAGTTTTCGCGATGAAAAGATAATCACCGCAACGAATCCCAACTTCAAGTGTTCCCATTCATCGAACGAACTCTTCGATCGCGTAAGATTTCCACGGCACTTATCCGTCCATCGTTGCTGGAATTGAAACGAGCCGATGGATCGCGCATCGATCAAAGGTTGCGTCCAAACCTTCCTCCGTTCGCGCATAAATTCCGTCGTTGCATAATTCGTAAGTGACGCGACCGTTGCCGGGCATCCCGAAATAAAACGGTCACTCGACAATAAACGAAACATTCACGGCCGGACGCCGCGAACGCGCGAGTCGGCCGACACGGGCGTTCGCGGCGTCGCGCTCGCAGAGTATCCGCAGCCTCGAAATCGTGAAACGTACTCACCTTTTCGAGCTCGAGGAGGTGAAACCGGAGGACCTGGATCGCCTGGACCATCTGAAACGAGAAAAAGAAATCGAATGAAATTCGTTCGCCATGGGACAGGGGGGACACGGATACAAAAGGGGGGCGAGGGAACCGGCGGAGGGAACGCGAGGCGGATTTGGTCTGGGGCGAGCGCGTCGCGCCGTCTCGTCGAAGGACGACGAGGATTCGGCGAAGGAGCACGACCGCTCGCCGTGCATCGCTTCTCTTCCCGTTCGCCCGGCATCGCGCGCCGCGCGGCTCGATTCGCTCCGCGCGGATTAACGGGAATTAATTGTAATTGCATCTGCATGCCGCTAATTGCGTCCACGGTTTCCGCGGTCTGGCTGGAACGCGATCGACGCGCGGCATCGATGAACCGGTTCAATGACCGCGCCGATCAACGACTCGAAGGCGTTCCCCTGTCGTCGGTCGCGGGATCTACAACCGGGAGCCGGCGAGGAATCCCAGAAAACTGTCGCGTCGATCGGAGAGCCGACCTCTTCGTAATTTTCTCGGGACGTATTTTTCGCGGACCCCCCTTCTCGCTATCTCGGCCCGGCATCCGAAATGGAAAGAGTCTCGGGACCACGCGGTCGGGACCCGCCGCCACCCCCCTTCATTTCTCCGAATGCTATATTATACGGCGTTTTTCTAAACGAGAGTCACGTTCGCTCTCGACGAGGCCAGGTATCGGACGTGCATACTCGAGCCAGGGCCATCGGCATAATTTTCCGATACGCCGTAACGCTTAAACCCACCTCGGAAGCCCCCGCAATCTCTCGCCTTCCCTTTCCCCCGCCTTTCGTTCTTCGGCCAACCCTCCGCGATCGAGTCGGAGGAAACCTGCCCCCCAGCCCGGCCCCCGATGGTAGCAGAAGCGGCGATTCAATTAGGCAAAGCGGCAATCTTAATTGTTAATTAACATTATATTTATGCAATTATGGTCCATTATGATTCCGCGCGGCCGATAACGAAGCGACCGCGATGAGTGCTCCCTCAGATAGCGACTAACCCGAAAGCCCGCCTCTCTCTGCCGCCGCTGCCGCCGCCTCCTCCCGTCTTCACTCCTGCCTCCCCCTTCCGCTGCCTTCAACGGCCAGGTGAACACGCATGGGCCTGGACTGTGGAGGTCGCCGGCGGACGACTGACAACGGAATCGAACGCGTTTTCGATACGACGCGCAGCGATACGGACAATTCGCAATCAGCGTCTAATGGGACGGCCGCGGCGGCGCCATCTTGGCACCGTCGGGCGACGCCGATTCTACCCGAGACGCGTTTGAGATCGTGCGAACGGATCTTCGGTTCGTCTCAGACTGTTGTGCGTTCTCGATACGCGCGTTCTCGTCTCGCGAGGGCGTGTTCCATCATCCTTGCGGTTCGCTTTATTTTTAGGGGCGCGGTTGGTGCGCGAACGGTCATCCCTACGGTTTGCGAAATACCATTGGTTTCTCTGTAAAGTCGGCTTCGGTGTTCAGAATAGATTTACGTCGCGCGAAGCAAGGATTTCTGGTCGCCGCCGCGAAGAACCGGCTACGCGGAGGCTATAAGATCCTATTATCGGAATAACCGGACGGCTACAAAGAGGATGTCAACGTTGGTCGACATCAAACGGTTTCAGCACGCTTTTCGAGGCAAACAAAGGAGAACGGTATAATTAGAAGCGGCTGGAAGCTCGACGTGTGTATCGTCCGAGGCGCGAGATAAAAGCGATCCACTGGACAATAAAGAGATCGCGGCGGCCGGCCGTCGCGGGGGTGTGGTGAGGGCCGCCGGCTGGGGAGGGGCCGGATAACGAAGTGAAAAGTGCCCGGCTCGCGCTACCCGGCTACGCGTCCCGTAAATATCGGGTTCAACTGCCGCGATGGGGTTATAAAATCGGGAGCCAATTTGGCCCCGGCTGAACTGCCCGGTTAAACTGTTTGTCGCCCGGTGATCTGCGAACGAGATCGATGGAATTAAACTCGCGATCTATGGTTCGGCTGCCAAGCAGTCGGCGTTGCTCGATTAATCTTCGATTCGGTCGTTTCCACGAATAGTCTCCGATGACTGGTAACGCTAATTTTCCCAGGGATCGTCCGCCCCAATGATTCTACCCGCTTGGTTCCCTTTCATCGACAATTATAACCGTTCCATCGGTTCGTTTCGATGTGTACTTTACGCGATATTTTTCTTCCAGCGATTATAGGGGCAAGTTCGTCGTTTCTGCGAGTATCATTGGAGCGAGCTATGCGTTGGTATCGAGTTTTCGACACTTCACGGGCCCGACGACGTCGTCGACGGGCGAAAGAAGGCCGGCGATGCCGATGCAACAAGGGGAAAAAAAGGAGACAGGCACGCCGCTGCGAAGCGAGAAGAAAGAGAAAAAGAGGAGATGCTATCGGGCCAGTAACGAACACACAACACGCAGCCCCCGAGTGCTCGTTGACGAGATGGTGCGAGAGTCGATTCGCCACGACGTGTTTCTCTGCTCTCGTTCGCCGGCCTCCGCGTACAATGTGTCCTCTATATCCCGCCGGTTTTGTTGCTCCACACAGCCTGCTGCTCCGTTCCCCTCTCTCGCCCCTTCTGCCCCGACCCGTTCCGTTATCTACTACGGCCTACTCGATTCCCGCATTTCCCTCTCAGTTTTATTGCCGCGGATCGCTAATCGAATGCAATCGCGGATGCGGCCGCGACACGCTCGCAATCTCCTGCGCCCGGACGCTTTCCGCCCCCTCGACGCCGCCTTCGGCATTAACACTTTATAAGACGAAATTCCCGGATCCTTTCTCTCAATTGAACGTTTGTTAATTAGGGGCCCGGTGAAATTAATTCTACAGTTTCTATCTCTATGGACTCGAAACTCCCGACGGCACCGAGACGATCGCATAATTAACCCCTCGTAACGCTGATTCCAAGCTCGATTTAACAACCATGAATATTTCGGCGGGTATTCTATTAAAATTCCTTTCTCTTTTAATAAATTGCCGACGATAAAATCATTCCGGCGAATGGCGCTCGGAAATGAATATTAATTGACTGCGAAGAAGAGAGCAGCTGACAACCATTAAAGTAAAATCAACTAAAGAAACCTCCATCAATCATCAACATTAAATTACTATCACTGTAATATCCTGCGAAATCCTCCATCCCGTTCCCCGGCGGGGAACGTTTAGGGAATCCAATTTTTTCGTCAACCCCCGAACGGAGGTCGTTCCACGGACAACAAAGATCCTCGGTGGCCCGTCAACGACCACCAAGGGACAGCGGTAGACGGCAGTCTCCTGGTGAACATTCCCCGGCCGAAGAGAACGGAACAATATCTCCTCTATGCTCTCACGAAACTCTCGAGGCTGCTCGCGGAACGCATCTCCCGCGCGCGCAAAACACACACTCGGCCCTCTCTATCGGCCGGCCGCGTTCGCGCTCGCGCTCGGAGGTTTTGCCGCGATCGCTCATCACGTGATATTAATTAGGCTTGCGAGGCAGCCGGGTTCACCCTCGCCGGCCGGCCGGCCGGCCGGACGGAGAGAAAAACTGCGAAACGCGCGAAGAAACGGGGAGATGGTGTTATTTATAAGCCGACGCGCGGCAGGGACGACGCGCTCGGAAGCGACGCCCGGCGACGCGCGGCCATCCCACCGGCCGCGAAACCATCCAGCAGCGCGCTGCTCCTTCGCCCCGCCGACCCGCGACCGCCATCGCGCCGTGATCCCGATCCACGGCTGCGCCCGCGTATTCGATGCATGCTCTAGATACGGGGATGCGCGCGTACGCGCGTAAATGAGCGGCGTGTCGAGGGGCCCCGCGATTCACGGGCACTGATTTCGCGTTTTTGCCCGCCTTCCTGTCTCGTCCCTGTCTCCCGACGCTGCCATCGTCGACCCCTGCCCCCTCCACGCGCGTCGCCGTCCACCACCGACCGTTCGCATCGCCGTTCGCGCGTTCGCCTTAAGGAATTTTGAATTTTGATCGGGGGAGATGAGATAATTAGAGAGATCAAGATCGTACGCGTTAGGATCGGCGACTGGAGTAATTGAATTCCCTTTAACACTTTGTGTATGCGGTTTCGTGCAACTTTATGCATGGTCTGTCAAGGGTGTAGGGATCGGTATGGGAATATTCGCAGATGCACCGTAGGAAATCTTGATACCATGCACGCGGTGCGTGTTCTGTGTTTACGCTAGCCTCTGACAGTGATACCGCTACTGTTTCGAAGGAGCGTGCGGTTTGGAGGATGAATCCGAAAGGGTTGTATCGAATTTTCAGGGTAATCGTCGCGACTGGGCACGTGAGACTCTTTGGGAGGAGAGAGAAGGGAACTTGTTCGGTAAACGATATAGTAAAATACGGAACGTATAAGAAAACGCGGAAAGCAACGAATAATAGTCCCCTTTAAGAAAAGCATTGTCTCGCATAAATTTCAACGGCGGAACGTCAGCATCAGGCGATGAATCGCTTATGACTATCGCTAAGTTCCCGCGAGACACAAACTTGGCCTCCGCCCAGCCGGTAGTTTCGTAAGAAGACACGCTACCGATCAATCTTCGAGCACGAAACACGCTCGACGATAAAAAGATCCTTGAACAATAATACAAGGTTAATAAACTCTGTGTTGTTGTGTCTGTCCCGGGTCCCGATTGTCCCCGGCGATACACGGTTCCCCCCGTGCGTCGACGGTTTCGATTTTCCCGCGGAACGGGGACGATAACGGGGAGGCACCCGGAGCCGCGTTTCTGCGCGAACGCGATTCAATTAGCGGCGTCCCGATGACTCGTTTATCGGTTACAATTATTAAATCATCGGCGCTCCTTTCGCCGTTGCCCGCCGCGACAGGAGGCAGTTGCCGTAATTTATTTCGCTTCTTTCGCCTCGCGCGCCAGTTATCCATATTTCTATTTAGTATCACATCGGTCCGCGCCGCGTCATCCGGAGATTTACGACGTCGTAGATCCTCGGCCGGCTCGGAAATTCAACTGAATATCGGCACGAGTCGTCGATTTCTTTTCTCCGTTCGACGTTCGCTCGCGATCGCGTGTGCTCCCCGAAGCTCGGCTACCGCGGGAACCGCGTTTATTGTCTGAGGTGTGATACGTTTTATATATCAATTAATTAACTTAATTATCGCCACGCTCCGAATAATAGGTATCCTTTTCCTCTTCCTGCGGCGTCTCGATTCACGTTCCCCGGCCTCGTTTTCCCGCGGCGATTCGCGCCGATTCGAGCCCGCCTTCTTCTACACGAATGAAACCAGACGAAAACGAAACGAAACGAAACGAAACGAATCGCGCGTCGGCCGGTTTCGCGTGTTCCGTCCGCCAAGCTCGAAGATGACGAACCTCGTTGCCGCAGATTAACGAGCGTCGTTGTCGCTATATGTAATTTACGGCCGTCTCGCGGGACTTGTTTTAATTAGATTGACGCGTCGCGCGGGTAATTTGTAGCGCGATACCGAGAGCGGCGAGGTTGCGCGGGACTCGACGCGAGATTTTCGGCGGGAACGGTCTCGTTCGCAATTAAACGACGCCGTTTTCAGCGCTGATTAGGTATTAATCTAATTTACTGCTCCACCAATTAAAACAACTGAACGCGGTGTTTACGACGGAGCGACGCGTCGCGTTGATTGGGAAGTCTCGATCGGGGAAGACGGTTCGACGCGGTCCGCTAATTACCTCGAACGACTTGTCCAATTCTGACGGGCCGCGAGCCGTCTCGCTCCCTTTAATTCGGACAAATTAGTTGGCATTGAATTAGCTTGCCTCCGTATGCTCGTCGCGTGAAAACGTGCATATCCAAAAGCGAGAATGGTCGGTCCCGATTTACCTCGCGCCGGGATCCTACGGTAACGTCGGAATCATTAAACTTTCGAAAACAGCGCCGAATCGATAAACTCAATTAACGCTCCGCGAACCGATACTTACACACACGATTCATTAAGACGAATTCGCGCTCTACAGTATCACTAGAATCTTCGCTGATTAAATGTAAAAATAATCTACGCCGCTCTCGTATAATTACACCGAACAAGGAGACGCGATCCTCGAGTATTCCGAATATGATTGCAAACGATCGCGGCCCGTTGATTCGATTTAAATTTTAACACGCCAACGACGCATGAACGGGACTATTATACGAGCGGTCCGCGCGGGGGTTAATTATCGCCGGGGCCCGAAATCATCGTTCCGCATCGCCGGGGCAACGAGAACGGACGGTCGGGTGTCGTAAGGCCGCGAGATACCGCGTTATCGGGGCCCCGCTGGAAGTCCCGAAACTCGGTTCCCGGGGCGAATCGCGTGACAACGAGGATCGCAGCGCGTCCTATCCCCTGGCCCTTCAGCGACGTGTGCACGAGCGGCGACTCTAATGAATGGTCGTTAATTGTATCAATTATTAACGAGGGACATCGCGCGGACGCCGCGACGACTCTTATCGATGTCCAGTGATTTACGAGCCGAGCACCGTCCGCTCCCCCCCCTCCGCCGAACCGGCAGGTTCGTCCTCCTTTTCCCGAGACTCCTCTCGCCGAATCGCGCGGCCCGTACGACGCGACCGACCGCTTCATTATCGGCGCTGCCTCGTGTCGAAAATACCGCGCGACGCCTCGCCACCGGCGTCGTCCTCGCCTCAGCGGTAATTAATTTCCGACCGCCGATCCCCGGGACCACTGTCACGATCGCGTGTGACTTATTCATTGGCCATTTGCTGCGCCCCTTCCTCGTACGACACGTCGCACCTCAACGTTTTACATTAATCCGAGATTCTTCGGGAGATTCGCCGGTATTCCGGTCCCCTTGATTGGCGGGAGGGTGTCCTGTCTCGCGTTTCAGGAAGAAAGAGGTCCTCAGGTGTTTTTGTTGGGACGGGATTTTTAAGGGATGGGGTATTTGCTGAGAGAGTAATCTGATGACGAGACGGTGGAGTATTTAGAGTCACTTGGAATGGATAACAAAGTTACTTAGTGTATGATGTTTGACGTGAACGCAGAGTTAGACGAAACGATTTCTGTTCCACGGAGGATTGAATTAATTTAAACGAGATTCTGAAGAAGTTCCGAGGACGCGACTGATTTTCATAGACAGCTGACGAATGGAATTCAGACCGAGGTGAACAATTGCTCCAACGGAAGCGGGCGGAACAGACGGAGGAACAAATGGCCGTTTCGAGTGCGGAGCCACGATGGAACGGAGAGACAAACGATTTCCTCTGTGTACACAGAAGAAAAAGGTTGAAGAACCTGCGGTACACGGTAGCTGAGAGCGTTGTGCAAGCAAGGGACGGTTTATCTACGACCCTCCGGCACGTTCGCCGCGCCAAGACACTCGAGGCGACAATATTTAAATATTGTTAAGCCGCGCGATACCCGCGCCTCGGCAAACACGCGCTGCTCCTCGCCGATTTCACGGCGCTGCGCGGCTCGGTGTCGAATATCGATGCCACGGAACGCGTGGTTTCCGCTCAACCGAGGACGTGTTCCGCACTTGAACGCGGTTTCGGAACGTGGAACGACGTCTCGACGTGTCCCAAAACAAACCGAACAAACTTCGGCAAATAGAGGCAAACGAATGGAACATCGGAAGGAAACTCGGATCGTGAATTATCCTTTTTATTCTTACCACCGATCTCATGGACGAGAGAAACTCTAGCGAAGCGTGCAGTTTCCAAACTTCAATCTTTACCATACCATTGCTCCCATGTATCATATTCTCGTTTGTACGAATCGTTTCCCAAAACTCAGAGCAGCAATGGTGTATCCGAAAAATGAATTCAGTCGAAAGGATAGATACGTATACAACAAAATGTAAGAAAGAATCAAAAGGATTACCAAAAATTCTGGAACAAGCCGGGCGACGTTTCAGTTCCACGTTGCATCTGGATTTACGGCGACAGTGATTTTCAAAGACGCGGGCGAGATTAATAAAGTGGAGAGCCATTCTTCAGTGGAGCAAATAGCGGGAAGGAATCCGTAGAACGAAATTTGGCGTACGTTCCCGCGGGTTTTAAGTGCTCCAGGGGGCTCGCTGCCGCATTCGTGCGCGTAACGAAGTATTAAGATGATAGTGCGGCCTGGCACGGGCCATCGAAACGGCGGACCGCCGGCTTAATAGCCGGAGATTTATAGTCCCGACGAGTCGACGCAACGTCACCACCGGTGAAGACGAAAAGAGAAAACGAGCGAAAGAAAGAACGAGACAAAGAGAGAGAGAGAGAGAGAGAGAAGGAGCGAGAGAGCCCTAACCTCGCCGTAACCTAACCCAACCGAGAGAGTCCGCGTAGAAAGAACGTCTGCGAGGTGTAGGTATATACGCGCGTGTATATATAGGGACGAAACGCGGGGAAGAAACACGAGGAGGTCCGGCGAGGACGGGGAAAGGTCTTGCGCCACCGCAACGGTCCCAAACAGAAACGGCCCGAAGAAAACGGAGACGAGGAAAAAGGAGAAAAACCGAGGAAAGGGGGAGGAACGAAGTTATCGCTGCTACCCTTGGGTGGTCCGGGCGAAAGCCTGACCGGAGGAAGAATTTTAATTTGGCGTACTCGAAACGTCGCTTCGGCACTGGTGTTTGCTTTAATCCACCAGAATTCTACTCGCTAGTGCAAACATTGACTGAAAACAAGCTCCTTAGTGGTACCATTCGTCGAGCACCCTGTATCGGACGGAGCAGGTAAATAGTCCAACGAGCCTCGTAACGCGTCTTTCTTTCGATTTTGAATTCAAAACGGTAGAACGCGCGTTTCAATCGATTAACTCTGAAGAATCTATATTTAGAGCAGATCGACGGCGAATGAAAGATATTATCCGACGGTTGGTGTACGAGAGGAAATAATTATTGGCGACAGAATCGGTTACGAATTAACAGGGATTGGGTAGAGCGACGATGAATCGGAGACAATAGTCGTGTATAAATGAATAGAAAGATGAGGGTCGATCCGTGAATACATTTGGCGGCGCATAAAAAAATGGCGGTGCGACACGTGTAGGCCGGGTAACAGGTCGAGGAGAGAAATCGAAATGCCGCGCGCCGAAGGCGGCAAATCGTTCTGCCCCGTGCGCCGGTAATCGCGGTCCGGTTTGTGCGCCGTTTTTTCATCGATTTCGCAAATTTTCAATTTCCCATTCGGACAGATTAGGACGCCGAGATACGCGGCGGCGACTCTCGGCGAATGTTCGTCCGGCCGGGCAATTACGTTAATCGGCGGTTGATTTACGATAACCGCGCCGGAATACGTGTAACGAGCCACGCGCGGTCGATGTTCGGTTCGAGCCCGGCACCTGCGCGTTTTTCGAAATATTTTTCGTCGCATTAACGGGCTTAACGAGGGCCCGCGACAAGCCCAAAACGACGAAACACGATCGGAAAGGTACCACGGGTCGAGCCTTCGCGCTCTTTATTCTCCGGTCCCATTGCATTGCTCTTTTAAGCCTCGAAACGAAACGCTGGACGCCGATGGGGCCCTTTTTCGACCCCGGAATCGCTCCCCTTTTATTCGATCTCTCTTTTTCTTTGATTTTATATGAGACACCGGGGCTTACGGTATTCGTCGTGCGCTTCATGACTGATCGTTCGACCGCGGTGTTTATATATTTATACCTTGATCGCAGATTACGTGCATTTACAGCGTGCACGTGGCCGAGGATTCGTACACTTTTTTCTGCCTTTTTTGCGACTGGATTTAATTCTCAACGGGAAGAACGTATCGCCGCGAGTCGCCGATTGCCGGAGGATTTCAATGTGCGGGAAGATTCGTGGCTCGTTTATAACATTCACCGAATTTTAGGAAAGTTTCGAGTTGAATTTCGGTTTCTCCGATAGAACTCTGGTGCATTTGCGAAAAGGAGACGATTATCTGGAAACTTAATTGATTCTCGTGTCGCTGTCGTAATGAAGAAACCGATAATATAATTAATCAATTCCTATTCAACCTGGGAGTTAGTAAAATCCTGATTACGTAAATACGAAAGCAAAAAAGATAACAGTCGGAAAACATTGAGTATTTTAAAGACAACAAAACGTTCGATAGCTCGCCGCCAGGAAATCACATCGCGTCGTAAACATTCGAGCGGTTTCGCTCGAATCAGCGTTCACCTCGTGTCCCTTTTTTTGTTTCGCCCGGTTGCGTCCGCGTTACGGAAAAACGGCGAAGCGAGCCGGGTCATTTGCATGCGTCTAAGGCCGAAGAAGCGCATTTTTCACGCCGCGCGGGATCCATTTTTCACCGTCAGCCGGGACGAAGGTAAACAACGAACAGAAAAATATGTCGGCGAGCAAATCGGCCCCGCGATCGCTTATCTGCCGTTATCAAGCGGCTGCGCGCGTGCACGATCGACCGGAATTTAATCAACGCCGGCAACAGCAGCAGCAGCAGCAGCAGCAGCAACAGCAGCAGCAGTAGCAGCCAAGTTCTCGTCGGAATTACACGAGGACCCAGGCTGAACGCGGCGAAGAAGGCTCGTCGCTGTCAATGAGATCGAGGATGAAAACGCTGGGCCACGGAATAATTAAACGGGCCAGCGTCGATGATTTCATTATTATCATCTGGCAGGCGCATACCACATTTGTTCCCATTAAAAGCATTTAAAATACAGAAGCTCCTTTAATGAACAGAAAATAATATTTTCCGGCCGGGTTGATCTCCAAGAATTTTAACGATCCGCTCGCTCGCTCGGCTCCTAGCGTGAAATGTATGTAAAGAACTCTGTCTCGACGCATCCCCATTAAACAAACAATATACACAATACTCCGAGGAATATTCAACGGGATGCTCGCGGACCGTGGAGCGTTCGCCACAATAGATTACGCGCGAAAATACGTTCGGAAGTTTACGGGTAGCTACTCGACGCCGCGTCGGGTAGAGATCCTGGGCGTGGGTGTGGACGTCGCCGCTGTTCGTTTCCCTTGGAAAATATGAAACCGCGCGGCGAGCCAACATTAGCCCGGGGCGGGTTCCCGAAGGAAGCGGGAAGCAGAGAATCTAAAGATTCCGGTCCAAGTATCTTGGCAGAGCACGGGGACGGAGGCATGTTGCGTCACAAAGTTGCGAGAAACCCTGTTCCTCGTCGCCAAGAAGACCGGTATAATGGACCACCAGCGTGGAAGCGTTCGCCAGTCCCCCGGTTACGTTATACTTTACACATGCTTCTCCCGCCTCGACGCCGAATACGCTTCTTTTTCTACCGACTTGTCGAAGAGCGCCCCGGGAACCGGCCGCCTCCTACGAACCAGCGGCCGGCTTTTTATTTCTAATTCACCGGGGAAAAGGTGTCCCGAAAGAGTACCGGATAAAATGTAGCCGGTCGCGACGCGCGCGCGCTCGCTCGCTCGCGTGGGCGCGAGGATTTTTGGCGACGGCGCCGGGGCAACGTCGAACAATAAAATATACGCGACGCGCGATCGAACGAGAAATGGACACGTTGCATCTCGAATGAGTAATTCGAAACCGGCGAATATCGGGAACACAGCCCTGAAGCGCGACTTTGTTGTTTGTCCGTGAGAAACAGGATACGAGGAATTCACTCTGAATCATCGCCGCAGACGTTGATCCGTATATAAAATCTGAGCAGAATTTGATTTCCTGTGCCAAGGGTCTTACATCGCGATCACTCGAACGTGAAACGGTGAGCGCTGTTACGCCGGTGGGAAAATAATATCGGATTTCTGGCCGCGCGAACGAATTTGCAACGGTGTTATTGTTTCGTTTAATCGGCCGCACAATGCGCACTGTTTCATACGCAGGCGTAACATCCTCCGGCGAGCTTCTTGCTTCGTAATTAACTACCGATAACTTAGTGCCGTCGCTTTCCCACCGATCCGATACATTGAAATCCTTCCCTTAATATCTTTTTTCTTCCGCGAGATAGACACCGCTGCCGAGCGAACGATCACAGTCTAATCGTAACCGGCGCGGTGCCACGGGTCAGAGGATCGCGGGGATGATCGCGTGAAATCGCGGAGATTGAGGAAACGAAAGTCGATTACCGATCGCTGGTAATGATCGGGGATATACGGTTAATAAGACGGTTAATGGAAGTTCGCGCGGACGCGTCGGCGAGCCCGAAGGAACGTCGCGTAAATCCCACGGGAATAAATCGAGCGGTTTTCGATCGGATCGCGTTCGACGTTCCTTCAATTATTCGCCGACCGGTCGGACACGAGCCGATCATTTCCGGCCCCGCATCTTTCATTCATACGCGCGTCACCGACACATTTATCAATTAGTCGCGCGCTGTTCCGACGCCATATTTATTAATCCAGGCCCCCGCTCGCGGTCGGGGATCAAAGTTGCATGCGGAACTTCCGCTGGATTCGGTGCCGGAAGCGTCGCCCAGGCGGTGGACCAATCTTGGACCGAAGAAACATTTCCACAGGTTCGTACATCCAAACATTCGCCAATTAAGGGCGCAGTTTGTTGTCTGCAACGACCCTCTCAATTATTCCTCGCGTCACGAAAACGAAACCACGATCGGCTCCTACGAGTTTTGCTCCACGTTCTTCAATTGCGCTCTGCAACCTTCGCGCGTTGAATTACGAATAAACGAGAGAACAAATCATTCGCGTCCAAAACGCTATTCAACGATCGGCCGTGCCCGGACATCTGAATCCTCTAGTTTCATCTTGCTACTCCGATTGCTGCAGTGCGAACCGATTTCGAGAACGATCGCAGGATTCAATTAATCCGTAGGAAAGATAGAAGGTCTCGGCAGGGCAGGAAACACTAGAAGCTTCTTTCTCGCCGGCGGGTAAAGCTATACCCTCTCGTCTCGTATCTGCTCCATTTCCATGAATAAACTCCGTGTTGTCCCGGCGAGCCACGGCCGCGTGGAGGAGAGCTCGTTGCAACCTTGCGCCGACCGAACACCGAGAGCCCAATAAAAGCCACAAAACGCATCCCGCTCTCGGAGCCGGTACACGAAGAGAGGAGACCCGGTAACGGTACCCTGGAAGCCAAGGATACCCGAAGAGAGGCTGCTCTCCGCGCGCCGCGAGGATCACGCCGAACGAAACCGTCCCTCTGACCTCCCCCGCTCCCCTTCGACGTACCCTTTTTTGCATCGCGTGTTCTACTCGGTGCACGCGTGTCGCCTCTCGTACACGTTCGGCACGCGATTAGCGCGACCGTGTTCGCGCGCGGTTCCCAGGCCCGACCTCTCTCCTTCACGGCGAATTATCCGGCCGATTATTGCAATTTTGTTGCAAATTCCCCGGGCCCCGAGACCCCGGGATTCGTCGAACGCCACGGGAGCACCCCTTTTTTTCTCCCGTCCGTCGAACCGTTTCCGTGAACGTGTCCCCTCCCCCGCCGCGGTCCCCGGCGTACCGAGAAAGAAAGTCAATCCTCTCCGATTGCGCGGCCTAACGAGGACGCGGAGGAGTTTAACGCGTAACGAGCTTCGTGACAGAACGACCGGTTTAAGGGTAACTCGCGCGGCCACCGATTCTAGGGAAATAAACCTCGGCCGTTCACGTGTGGAAAATTGAAGACGGTGGGAGGCGGCTTGTAACGAGCGCGCGGAGTTCGCTCGGAGAACGCGGACGATGCGCTTATAATGTGTGCGCCGGGAATGCGGGAGAGGACGGTCGTTAGCGGTGTAATTGTTATTTCCGTTGAACCCTGATCCGTTGATTTCTGTAATCCGAGTTTGAACCATTATTTTCGTGTAATATGGTGGAGCAAATGGAAAAGGTAGGGTGATGCGAATCTTGTTAGGTCCGTCTGCGTGGCAGTCTCGGTGGACAATGTGGAATATTAATTCTCGGGATCGAGGTGTACGGTATGAAGAGATTTTAATCGTTAATATATTGATCTGTGTGTATATGTTTCTCGATATAATACTTGTCAGTTGAATCTGAACAATCGTCGATCGTTGGTAAGAGTTAAGGATATGAAATACGAAACGTTGAGCCTAAAATGTTTTGTAGACACTTATGCAAAGCGGAAACCGAGCTAGACAGGAAGACGAAGAACTTAGTACTTTTCGGTTGAAGAAGTGCCCCTTCTTCCTCCGTTATTTAGTATTATTTTATTTGGGGGATGCTAATGTCCGTGTCGAGACGAATCACGGCAGGAAAGGTTTCTTCTCGGTTTGGAGAGGATCCGCATGACATGAACGTCGCCGAGCCGTGGCCAACGTCCGCCAGCCGAGTGCCCCCCCCTGGTAATAATTATTCTCGAAACGCAAGAGCGGCAATTAGCATCTCATTGGCTCATTTCTCGGTTATGCTAATGCGAATATTATGAAAGCGCGTGGTGCGAGGGCTAATCCCCGCGTGTGCTGCGGAGAGACCCTTGAACGGGCTCCGTAAAGCATCGCGTGCTTGCCTCCGCTGTCTTCCGCGGCAAAAGCGGCCGTGCGCGCCATCTTTCCTTCCCTCGTTTCGTTTACGACGTCTCCGAAGAAACCGGGGACACCGTTTTGTCCGCCTACGAGCTGCCACCGACGCTTCCACCGGTACTCGCGACGCGAATAATTGAAGCTGTGCGTCAAATTTGAAATCGAAACGCCCGGCGACGCTCACCAAACATTCCCTCGAGCTCCGCGATACTTTTACCGTCGTTGAATGCGAGAGTATTCATGTCTAATTATCTGTGACTTCGTTTTCATTTGGTAGAACGTTCGAAGCCCGACACAATGCCGTACGAAGCCGAGAAATGGAAACAGGTTTCAGAGAATTCCAAAGTATCGGTTAATGCCTTTCTCCTCGTGCTTTGTTCCTTCGTGGAGCATTGTAGCGGAGAGGGAAAGCGTGTCGCTGAAGCACTTTAGAAGTATTGATAACAAATCTGATTGTACAGACTCGAGTATCCGTTGAAAATTTGTTTCGAATGAACCGAAGCTCGCGAACGGAACGGCGCGCGTTCGTTCGGGAACGAGTGCTCGGAGTGGTTCGATAAAGTTCAGCCCGAAAGAAAGAACCGAAAACGGTCCTCGAGAAAACAGGATATTATCGTTCCATCGGAACGATCCAGATAAGATCCGCGCGCCAACGGAAAACACGGATTCCACCGAAGAATGGAGCGCTTTCACCGCGCTGAAAAGACTTCGCCCTCGGCGAACGAGGATTCTCCTCGCTTTTAACCCCACGGAAACCCTTGACCTTCGGTGAATTGAGAGAAGGAGGCTCTCGCTACACGGTTTTACCTCGTCCGCCATTGTACGTGCCTGTTTCGGCGTGGAACAACGCCGACCCCGTTCCGCTTGTAGTTACCGGAGGTTAAAGGTACCGGCAGAAGACTGTTCTTAACAGATACAGGTAGAACACAACTATTATTTCCATGGTTCTGCCGCGGAATACCGTAAACCACGCTTAACATAATATTTTAATTCAAATCATAGTGGAAGTCTACACGATGGATACTTATGGTTTTCTATTGGAAAGAAAATACAGGAAGGGAACATCTCGAAAGAAGATACATCCATTTGAAAGCGATAATTATAGTAATCAAAGAGGTTCCTTTCAACATCACGACACAGTGTCTAAAATATTATTATAATAATACAATCGTCCAAAAATGGGAGTGCCAGATTTAAACCGTGACCCTGGAATTCAAACTTTACCACCGGTCTCTTCGAATAAAACATTTCAGCACCGATTACCACATTCGACATTTTCACCTCGCAAACAGGAAAACCCGGAAGACCGCACAAAGAACCAGGAAATTCGTTCGAAATAACGAAGCCAATCGGGACCACCGGTTAACCCCGGAATCGCACGATCCTCGAGCGAACCGAGCGAAAAATCGCGCGCACAATGCGGACCAGTGTAAGGAGTCAGAAATTCCGTTTAGAAACGCGACACGCAACAGTGTGTCCCTTCGAAAAGCCTCCCCTGTTTCGCGAAAATTTTCCCGCCCCTCTAACCCCGGGACCAGCTGCTCCGAATTCTCGAGCGCCGCGAGAGTTCCTTCTCTCTCGTGTAACCCCCGGAAAGCACTCCGCCTATGCAATACCCGAGAACCTGGCGGTCCGATCGTATCCTTCCAAGACTTCCGGAACGCCCGGCAATCTCCAACTTTTCCATTCCGCGATATTATCGGCAAAAAGCTCGGTTCGATCGACGGCCATGCGAGAGATAGAGCCGGCCGGGAGAAGAAACCGCCGCGGCGGTGGCGAACGGTGAGTGAAAGAGCTCTCCGTCGAACGGGGTGAGCGCGCGGCGGCAGGGGGAGAGAGGAGAGCAGCGATGAGAGAGACAGAGAAAGAGAGTGTAAGAGTGAGAGAGAGAGAGAGAGGAGAGGAGGAGATGCGAAGAAAAAGGACGGCGAAGGGAGAAAGAATCGGGGGGAAGGGCGGGCCGAGCAAAAACCGCGAGCGTTACGTGCCTGTTCTTTACGATAGAAGCTCATTGCTCGTAGATTGCGATTTGCCACGGACGTAATGAAGCCACGCCAGCTTCTGGCGGCGAGGCGAGCACCACCGGGGTTCCTGCGGTCCCGTGATTGCGATTTTTGATTCGAGAAGCCTCCCCCCGGGCCGGCATGCCCCGCGCGAGCGCACCCCCCGCCGTATATAGCTTTCACGGAAGTCCGTAAATTTCCCGGCGGATTAGATTCCACGCCGTCGCCCCTTTTAACCGATCCCCGGGAGCGACCGAGAGACGCCGACGTTTGCACTCGATATCGTTATTACTATTATATCGTCCTCGCCAGCGAGAAGTTATAAATACGCTGTCTCTCGCGGGCAGAGAACGGTCCGCGATCGAGCGCTCTCGCGCGCGCGCGCGTGAACGAACGAACGAACGAACGAACGAACGAACGGGCGCGAAGTTTTATGTAATATTTCAAATGGACGCCACGCCACGCTACGGGCGTATAGAAAAACGATAAAATTGAAATGATTAATCAATGCCCCGGGTGTTAGGGTTATCGTTCGAGACTATTTCACGTCTCATTCGCCGCGATACCTTTCCTCCTTCTTAACGGGAATTTTATTATTGGAAGCGTAATTACCGAAGGAGCGGGCGAACGCTTCAAAGCCCCCGGGATGCAATCAAACAATTTCAAACAGGAAAATCGGATGATCTGTAAATCCGCTCGGGGTGAATGAATTAGAGAAGAAAAACAGACGGGGAACGGACGGGGAGGCAATAACGCGATAGGAACAATCCTTCGCGTGCACCCAATAAAAACAAGAGGCGGCGAACGATATTTATTCTTGCCTTCGCTTCGAACCCGTGGAACTCCGCGATTATCGCCGGTGATTCCGAGCCTTCGAACGGCGAGGTGTGCCGAAAGTGTCTCGCGGATCGGGAATATTCTTTCCAAGGTGTCGTGTTTTATCTTCGAAGGAAGGGAACGCGAGTTCTCGGATTCCGGGAGGTGCGGAGTTGTAATTGTCGGATGATACGCTGAAAAGGGAACGATGAGATTGTCTCGGTACCGCGAGAAGGGAGCAATTGTCAGTCGGACCGAGAAAAATGCCGGGAGAATCGAACGACGGGAAGGACGAGAAATGCGAGATGGTCGGTTTGGAAAGTTTCTAAGGGAAGCTGGCCGTCCGTTATCGGTAATTGCTCGAATATTGTCGGGAGTCTATATTTATGCAGACGTAATTTGAATTGCGAGGAAACGTTTATTAAAAGCGACCGCCAGCACGAAACGCTTTGAATTATCGCGCTCTCGTAGCAACAGGTGTAATGATAGTGAGCGTAACTGGATCAATGATGGCCGCCCGTAATAACTCATTTACAGACCGGTCGTTTTGTTTCTGGAGTCGTGCAAAGTGGTTTCGGACCGGACGGGTAGGAAATTGTCTCGCGTATCATTGAACCTGAGACACGAAACCGGCAAATTTGCTCGCCTCGCCGAGGAAAGCTACTCATCGACCGGTCCAAAAATAATCGTCGAATCTCGGAAAACTCTCGAGTTCGTTCGTTGCTCGTGAACTATTTACCGTGTCGTTGTTTCGTACAATATTCATTTACGTTCATTGTCGAGTATATATATATATATATATATACTATCCGATTCGTTTTAATATTCAGAAATTCATTCGATTAGGAACACAATAATAAACATAAACGAGTGAATCCGAAGCGATAGACCTGGGAACAACGGCGTCACGCCGATCATCGAGGTGTTAATAAGTAACCATCAAACGCGTGAAATTGAAACTATAAAATAATAAAACATCAATTAGCGGATAATTTACGATTAACAAATTCGTGCTCATCCTCTCGTCAAGGAATTCGAGAAATGTCCGCGATAATGGATTTCGCCCGTGAAAAACGCAATCTATATTCTTTTCCCGACGATCGTTACGAACCGCGTGTACGAGCGCGCCTTTTAGAATTCACGCTTAATGCAGCGAGGAATTAAAACGGTGTTACATAAAAAGATGATTTTCCCGTTGCAGCTTGGTAATCGCGAACCCGTTGGGTTCAATATTCTCTGGAATCTTCCTCGTGGACGCGTCTGTTTACGTATCGAGGCGGATTGCATCGCGACCGACCGGCGCACCTTCGAATGCCTCGCGAGATATTAGACCGCTCGAAAATGTTCGATTTTTCACCTCGGACGTCTGCACGGAATCCCTCGGAACGCGTCGATTCCTTTTAAAATTCAGATGAGTCGCGTGGAAACTCGACGCTTTTATTCGATGTCGCGGATGCATAATTGTCTCTGCGGGCCGAGATATCGTGATTGCGTAATAGTCCTCGTGTATACACGGCGCGACGCGACGCTTTCAGTCTTCCGTCCGCAGCGTTTTTCGCATTTCCGTCTCTCGGTGCACCTTCTCTGTTTCTTTCTTTTTTTTGTTGCAATTTTTTGACATTTTAAAGGTACTTTTTAGTTCTGTTATATATATTTTTCTCTACACACCTGTATGTACGTGTACATTTTTTTCGTTTCCTGTTCGGACAGATCGAGACCGGTCGACAATAGTGACAACAGCGCCAGCGAGATGCGAGCCTCCGTTATACACCTTGCCGGGATGTTTGCGCGCGGACCGATGCCGTCATGACAGCTCAGATAACGGGCGTGACATTTTGAAAAATTGAGGGCAACGATGCGAACAACGTCAACGAAATGCATCCCCGTCGTCCGTTTTCCTTCTCCCTTCGCGCTGCCGGTCCCGCCCGCGGCCCACGAACCGAACGAAAAACAAAAATAAAAGGCAACACGCCCGTCGCGTAACTGTACACCGGTTCACCATTAACGCGCCTCGATGTATCCAATTTTGAATTATGGCTGGGCGCGAAATTCCGCCGGACTCGGCGACGACGGCTAAACGACACGCATAGGAAACGCGTTATTCTGCCGAATTCTTTTAGGAATTAGTCGATTAGATCGGAAATTTCGGAAATTTAACACGCATACGAAACTCAACGGTTTTCAATGTTCGTAGAGACCAATTTGAAACGTATTGCGGAATCGATCGGCGTTTCCGGTTTATTCCATAGAATTTGAAGCGAGTTATGGTACCGTGCACTCAGCGAAGCTAAACGGCAAAAGGTAACTGATTTCGTTATCAAGATCCGAGAGGTTTTCAGGTACGTTTGCAATCTGAGTCGATCTCATCGTTGAGAAAACTTGAAACCATTGAAACTGCGTATTAGGCTTAACGTTTCCACGTTATTCAGCGGTTAGTGCAAGCACGCTAATTGCTTCCAGCGGACGCGAGACGGCGATAGGGCAAAGGTCCGGCAAGGACAAAAGCTTCTAAGGAAGGACTCCGTAATGGCAGATCGACATCGAAACGAGGAGCAGGATCGATGGGCGCGTCCTCGTCCGACAAGCAATACACCGGGAGTTATTTAAAAAGCCCACCGTTCGTTATCTCGATCGGGGAGCGCGGAGAGTCGCCTGAAATATTTCTTCCTGCGGTGTTTCGAAGGTCTGCTGCTCGAACGGCCGCCGGGAGGAAACAAAAGTCGCGTTGGTGCCGAACGTTTTCTTTCGTCTAATTACCGGGACGTATCGTTTTCTATGTCTCCTCCACGCGAGCGTTGAAATCACCGGGTTACAGTCCCGCAGACTATAACTTACTGACTATAACTGACTATAACTTAGAAAGGGAATCATCACCGCCGATCGATCAACGATTCCCTCCGTATTGGATTACACGGAAGGCAGATAAGGGTAATTGTAAATTCCGAATTAATTATGTATTGCGCGGCGTATGCTAAATCGAAAGGATATATTGACTTAAGGAATGACAGGAAATGCAGGCTGGAAGAGAAGATATACGACAATGCGTAAACATGTAACAGTATTCTTTTAATTAATTTAGATGAAAATTGATATTTAATTAAGGGAACAGAGCCAAGAACCCACACCTCGATTGCGGTCTGTTATACTAATTCATACGTGTTCATTAAAACGTTAGACTGTGCATTAAATTTACCCGATTAACATCGTTATGAAACTCAATACAATTTCCCCCGTGGAGCCGCGGCGAAACTTTAAATATTCATGCGTAATAGAATATTTTTCAAAATTATTTTAATTCGTTCTTCCACGACTATCCTAACCCAACCATGAAATATCCTAGTTTCTTATAAAAAAAAAAAAAAAAAAAGAGAGAACAGCAGAGAACATTCCGTCTCGAGTCACAGAGAAGCGCGCAAACGAACACAGCGCATAATATAAATATCGCGCATCCGAATGAACACAAGCCCCATTAACCCTCCTTAATCAACGGATATCGTGTACCGAGGAAACAATGTTTCGCGCACTCGCCGAAGGCAGCGGCCCGATTTTCCAGCGCGTATTCCCGCAATTTCTGCAGACAATTAAACGGCTTCCCGTCTCGGCGCGGCGATCCGAGTCGGCTTTTCCATCGTCATTCTTGAAAACGAACACGCGCGCGCTCGCTCGCTCACGCCGGGTGGCCGTACGTATCCCGGCGCGCGATCGTCAGATAAAATTGAATGATTAGGCGCAAACGAGACGAGCGTGCATTTCGCCGTGGCGCTGCGGCGGAGGGCGCAGAGGGACGAGGGGGCAAAAGCTTCGGAGGGTAACAAGAAAAAGAGGTGGGAAAGCAGAAATCGAGGGAACGACCGCCGGTACGAAAACCGGGGGCGGTTCGTCGTTTATTCGAGGATCGGCCGATCGTCGCCGACGCGACAGCCGCGCCGGTGCAAATAAGGAAACACTCACCAGCGAGTCCACCTCCGGATCCGCGATGTAGTATGGTTTCTCTTGTCTGATCTGTAACACACGAGCACACGGTTAAAAGCTTTGATAATTAGACTCGGTGGTAATTGCGGTATTAAAACTATAGGGAACGATCGTATCTCGGATGCCTGCGTACGCGCGCACACAGACGCGCGCGCGCTCGGGTTCCGCGCGTGTGTGTTACCCGCGGTACTCTATATTCCTCGGTCTCTGTTCCGCTCGGCTCGTGGTCCCTCTCTCGCTTTCCGTCTTTTCATTTCTACCCCGTAGCCGAGCGGCTGCCCACGATTCGCCGTTCCAGACAGTCTTTCTCTAAGCGATTTCCTTCGCGTGCTTCCTCTTAATTGGACCCCCACTGTTCAATTCGTCGGTATAGAAACGGAAACGCGTCGGCGAACGCGATGGAATTCTCTGTTGGCCGCGAGCGGACCCAACTCAGGAACAACGGGGAGATGATGCGAGGGAGAACGAACGAGAGAACGAGAGGGCCGACGGCGGGAGAGAGAGCCGAGGAGCGGCGAACCACGGGATTCCCAAGCATTTTCATGGCGCCGCGTAGTGCCGATCAGAATGGAAACAAAAGGGAGACGATGCCTCACCGCCTGACTGGTTGCCTCGCTCTTAATTGGACCCGCGAGTTCTTACTGGAAAGGACGCGCGCGCCGCTCGCGAACGCCGGGAAGAACGAGACGCACGACAAATGTCGATGAAACCGCCGGATGCGAGTGACCGGGACTCTCGTTCCGTTCCAATCGGGGACTACGATTAACGCTCGAGCCGCCAGGCGAATCGGCGTGATTCGTTTTAAACGGGGAAAAGTGGATTCGTTCGTTTCCGCGGATGCTGTAATGAAATCGCGTCGAATCTCGGCGGACGCGGTCTCGTGGATTTTATGGGAAGCCAGAGACGAGGCGGCTTCGACGTTAAATACTGCTCGGAGCTTGGGGTCTTCTGGTTTAGAGGTAGAAGTGTGTAAGAACCTCAAGTGTGCGGGTTCGTCGAAATGTTTGGAAAGAAATGTCAAATATTACTCGAAAAATGCGCACGTGTTGACCAGAAGGCCTCTCTTGAGGATTGTGTGTAAAGGTCCGTTCACAATGCTCGACTAAGATTACTTTGCCTGGCTTTCGCTAATTGATAGTCTTAGCGTTCTCGGGCTGTCGTGCTTCATTGCCGGACGCGGTTGGACGTTCAATCGTTTTCCGGAATTCAGGCGGACCGAACACGAATGACAAACAGGAATCATCCGAGATTAGAGAGCTAGAGATCCCGGGTTTATGAATACCTGCTCGATCGGTGTTCAAAGATTCATGGCGAAGGTTTTTTCAACGGTCATAAATATTATTGTAATTCTCCCAGCGCGGAATTGAGAATGCTTTATGGAGTTTATCTTCAGTCCGTTCTTGAACTTCGGGTGAAGCACGGAATGGTCAACTCATTATTTGCACGGGACTTTTTGCATCGATTCCATAGATCATACATCTATAACGGGACGATTTACATGAATTATCATTAATGGAGGTGGCAATGCATTAAGAATCGCCGCAAACTGTACGCGTGTTCGTGCCTGTGCGTGTTTCACTTAGTTCTTGTCTATCCACCACGCCGTTCTAATTGAGGGATAATCCTGATAATGACCACCCCGAGACAAGAACATTATAAATATTAAATCTTATTTACAACCAGAACATTCCACTGGAGATTCGACGCAGAAACATAATGCACGCTAGTATAAGAAAAACCGGGAAACCACAACTCTGTGATATTATCTGCATTATTACAGAACACAAACTTGATATCTGCTCCAAATATATAAACGCAAAGAAGAAATCAGAAATGTCTACCAATGATCAATCACTGTCTCATAGCAAAATAACATTTACGAAAACACTTCGAACTTTCAAAGTAGATCTATGTCAAGACTACCAGTCCGTATAAAATATAATCCTACACATAGGAAGTATATTTTAAATACATAAATACCTCTAAATACCTTACACACACACGAGTTACGACCACTAACGCCTCAGCAGCAGATGCGAGACAAAACAAAGGAGCAAACGACAGAACTGTAGCGCGTCGCCGCTCGAGATCTCGCGGAATAGGTAGAAATAACCAGTTCCCGACTTTTTCTGTCACCAGCAAAAGGACAATCAGCGTCTGAATACATTTCCCGAAGGCTGAAAAAAGGAATCCGTTGGAAATCCAGTTTTAACGAATAGAAGAACATTCTGGTCTCAATTCCTCCGTTGACGGCTAGAATATTCAAGGTGGCCGCGCCGGCAAAAAGGGATCCCAGCCCCAAAGAACGAGTCAAAAGCAAAAATCGAATTACGGATCCGAGCCGGGCGGGGGAAAGGATGCTGCCGCTGCAGCTCCGACTCCGGCACGAAACAGAGCCGAGATTTCTGGGAACGGTACCCGGCCGGCGTATTCATGAGCTCCGAATTCTGAATGGGAGTTCCTCTCGCATCGGGTGTATAGGTAATGAAGGCGTCTCGTACGCCGCACAAAAATACTGTCAACTCTTCGTAGGGGGGAACTAGTTCTTGCGGTGTCCTGTCACCGTGCTTTTTCGACGATCCCCGAGCGGCCGCCTAGCGGCGCGCAGGTAGCCACGTCGATTACAAATTGTAAGCGGGCCTGGTCTCTGCGTTTCGCTCCCTGCCAAACTGTTGTGTCTTTTCCACTTGTACGCGATCTTCCTACCGGTCGCAGTGATTCTGAGGTCACGTTGTAGAAAAGGATCGGAGTCTACGAGAGTAGGAAATGGAACTAACGATAAGAATGATTTTCGTATAGAGAAATCGGAGAAAAGGTAATACTATCAAAATCTCGATAGAATGGTAAATCGAATCTAACCTTCAATTAGCTGATCTGTTTGAAAAGTGTGTACCTTATTCTAGTATGCGTACGTGTTCATATCTACAAATAATTTTTAAGAAATCTTCATTCGAGTAACGTACCTATAAAATTGGTCGTTTCGAAAATGAATATTCCCCTGACTAATCAGCTGTTCCTAGATGAGTATATTTAGGTCGACCCTGGACGAGTCAAGGACGGTTAACTGATTAAACGGTGACCAAATAATTAAGAAGTAACCCAACGCCGAATCACCGACTTTTCCTGGAACGACGGTACACGGGCACGCGTGAAAGTCCCCACTCGCGTCCGGAACGCTGTATCACGCCGATTAGATGTTGAACAGGCCGGGGTTCACCTCGAGTGACAGCTAATGGAGCCCCATGCATATGTATAAAGCAATAGAGGCGCCACTAACGCTCCGCTATTCCCGATTAAATATTCCAGATCGTCCATATTTATCGCGCGGCTTCGGCGTGAATGGACCGGGAGCACATCCCCGCGCGAGGGTGCTTCGCGGCGTCGACTCTGCTCTCTCTTCCGGGCACCGCGAATTCCGCTCGAACCGCGTAAAAATAAATCCGCCGGAAAAAAGTTCCCCGCGCGCGATCCGTCCGCGAAAGAAAGGGAAATCGACGAGGGGCGGGCGGCGGCGAGGGCTCCGGAGGAAAATAAATATCGACCGGCGGAATTACGAAATTCCAGGGGGTTGGAAGAGCGAGTGGACGGCGCGTGTAAGTTATCCGGCGCGAGATAAAAATATTGTGCGATAATATTTAGAGAATCCTCTCGGTTCCGGCACGCGGTTGCTAGCGTCTGTTTAGGACGGAGCGTCCGTCGTGAGGCGGCCGCGGCGCCCCGGCGCGAGGCGTCGTGCCGGCCACCGCGTGGTGCGCGACGATCCTGCCGAGAGATATACGAAGCAGCTGGCTTCCGGCGGTGTTGCTTCAGCCAACGCACACTCCACCCCTCTCTCCACTGACCTCTCGATCCGCAGACTTCGAGCGCTCGCTCGCGGAAATTATATAATTCGTCAGGACGAGGATCGGCCGAATGAAAAATAAGGTGACGACGATTCGGTCAAACATTCTTCGGTCGCTTCAGCTGTACACGACACTGCGCGACGACTGCGCGATTTTCGAACTGTCGGGGTACGAACTAGACCCTAATTATTGCACTTCGTGCCGTCTAAATTTATTGCCGAAGGACCACCCAATTTTACACGGAATGGGGCCGTAATGCTGTGCTTATAGGTTTACACAACTCTAGTGTCGTCCAGCGAGGATCCGTCCTTTTATACACTTTTTGGGATCCACGCTGGAGACAATTGACGATCGAACAGACAACCGACTCTCTCCACGGTCCGCGCTGCTGTATTAGGCTCGTGGCTGTCCGCGTCGACTGCCACAATCTTTTGTTCTACTATACTTTGAAACTCCAACACGAACAGAGGGTCGGCGACGGGGTGTTTTGAAAAATTTGAACATTCCGAGCAATTTTATCCTGGGATTTTATAGACAAGACGGAACAATGTGTCTTCCGTTTTAACTGTTTTCTCTTGTTACCAAGGTAATCCAGAGGAAAGGAAAATTTGCATTTCAAGGGACTGTTTCACCCCTTTAGAATGAAGTTCTGCACGAAAATTCCAGTGCTAGACTTGAGTTACTCCACTTAACGCGAAGTTTGATCATTCCGTTTCCGGGTTCGATAGCTTTCCTCGTAAGACAGAGGAACTATATTTCTCGGTTACTCTAATTTCAGTTCGATCTCGCTTTATCTGTTTCATGGAAAGCAGAAGACAAAGAACGAATTTCGAGCCGACCGATGTGTACAGGGCTTAAAACGCTCTCCGAACGATTGTCTCCTGCCAGCGTCTGCGCGCAGTAAAACGAATTGCATCCCGCGTAAACTTTACGGCTGCCACCCGGAGGCGGAGGACGGTCCCGCTCGCGCGCGGAAACGGTGCTTTCTTCGGGGTGGAAAAGCACGCTGTAAAACAATGCGACTGCCTGTCGAGCCGGTGGCCGCGGCGGCTATCGCCCATAGCGTCTCCGAAAGCCGAGACTCGGGGCACGTTGACTTTCCCCAGCGAACCTTGACTTCCCGCGTACCTTTCCTCCAGGTGACCTGGCCCGCCGTCGGTCGGTCGTAAAAGTCCAACGGAAACCTGCCAACCGGACGGCGTGAAAATCGACGGAGTTAATACGAGGCCCGCGATTCCTGAGGGTTGTAAAGGGAAATTCGTTTTATGGCGGTGAAGGGTGGCTTAATTGCCGCGCGGAGAAATTATGCCTGTTGCAGATGGTTTTCCGTGAACGAACGGTGCGGTACGAGTGTCGGTGCACCGGTGCTGGGAACGGGGCATACGGATTTTTATAAAACGGATGCGGGTTCGGCACGGCGATGGCTCGCCTTATAGATCTGATTGATATTGCTATAAATTACGGTGCGGTTACCCTGATAACGGACTGCGATCTAACTAGTACCATCGACCAGGTGAACAGACATTTTTCAAATATTTCAATGAGCGAACGTATAAGGGCGACCATGAACCTGGAATTACCGTGGTCGGTGGCTACGGTGAGTGCAACTTGTTACGTCATTTACTTTCTTATGTTAATCAAGTTTATTTGATTCGATTATGTGAAACCCGAAGCCATGGGTCTTCCCTTGCTCGAAGACGCTCGAATCGTGTCAGCACGGAATATTACGGTCATTTACAAAGCCATGTTCAAATTGTATATCAAGATTACGGTTAACGCTACTGGCAATAACGCAATATTGCAATATTAAAATAGAATTCACATCGAAAGACACGCGTAACGCGGCCGTAACACGGCTAATGCCACGACAATTAAGCGAAGAGTGTATTCAGGGGATCGACCAGGATAAGAAGGAACTAAGATTCGATGGATTTACCGAACATTCGAAGTACGACACATGACCATTATCGATCCTATCACCTCCAAATATATCGAATCACAACACTGCTCGAAGCTGTATCATCAGAAATTCATTATTTTCTGTTCGTATAATTTTTCTATCCAAAGCCTTATAAACCAGAAGTAATCTCCGGCGAGAAAAATTTAGCTGAACGGCCAAGAATGACGGTAGTTGGAGCTGATAGCGTCTAGAAGATCGCGCGATTAGAGCGAATAGTTGTGCCTGAAGGTAACACCAGGTGAGTGACAGAGAGAGAAAGAGAAAGAGAAAGAGAGAGAGAGAGAGAGAGAGATGAGGCCGGCAGAAAACGGTCGGCAGCCGGACAGGTCAGCGGACAGACAATTCGTCGACGACAACGAGGAGCAACGCGACGAAGAAAACCGGTCCATCCCGTGGTCCCTCGGTCAGCCGGCGGATAAGCCCGAGCAGAACGGGGCTCGCCGGGTAAAACACGGATCGCTCGCGCGAGCTTCGCTTCGTTTCGTTCCGTTTCGTTAATTAGCTCCGAATCGAGCGGAGCGGGGCTCGCGAGGCATCGATAGCCCGGTATCGTGGTTCTGGATCGTTCAACCTGCCGCGGAATTCCCTGTAATCGCGTTTAATTGCATCGATTCGCGAGCGACCAATAAAGCGGCCAATAAACCGACGGTCTATTAAATTTTTCCCGGTCTCAGTTCGAGATTCGTGAAATCGCGTCGGTCGTCGGACAATCGGAATCGACTTTCTCGTTGCGAAACCGTTGCGAAACGCGTCGACGTCTCTAACCGGCGATCATATTTCTCGCCGCGCGCCGATTCGACGAGAAATACGCGCATCGCATCGCGATTACGATAATCTGGGCAATTGCGTTCGAATTTTAACAGTAATATCAGGCGCGATTAGTCTCTCCTCGTTATCGGGTAAAAATCGTTCGTCTAAACGCTTCTTTTACGGCTAACGAAAGCGATCTTCTCCTCCTCCTCCTCCTCCTCCTCCTTCTTCTTCTTCTTCTTCTTCTTCTCCTTCTTCTTGTTCTTCTTCTTCGTCCTCCTCTCCTTCTTCTTCTTCTTCTTCTTCTTCTTCTTCCTCCTCCTCTTCTTCGACGTGTTATCCACCGACCGGAACGAGCGGACCGCTCTTCTCTCTTCCGCGCGCGAGCTTTTAGCCTCTTGGTCGCAAAAAGGCGTGCGCATGAATTCATAGGCAACAGTGTGTCCGCACCTCCGCGCGGTGGAAAAGCAGGTAGCGTGCGGCGGAGGACACGGCCGTCTCTCGCGGTCCTATTAGTCAGCCTGTCAGTGCGGGGGCCAACGTTTTACAAGGGTTTAATGCCCCCGGAGGTGCATTCTAATTGCGCCAATAAATCCCAACGGGTCCTTCGACGCTCGTCTCCTTTCAGCCTGGCCTCGACGCGACCACGACCTGCGGACGGACGGACGGACGGACGGACACGCGGAATTCCGTCGAATGGGCTACACGCCGCACGCCCACGTTTCCCGGCTTTCGAGCGTCCGTAAACCGTCCACGTGGATTCTATTGGCCACTTCGAATCAAAGAGCACGGGGATACGAACGGCCCAAGAAAAGAGAGTTACGTCGTTATACGATACCCCTGCCAGGTCGTTCGGGGACTCGTAACGAGGACGGTTTTCTAGTAACCGGAATGCGCTTGGGAACTAGCATTCGAGTCGGATACAGGACGCACCAAAATTCGCGGTTGAACCGGAGCCTTTGTGCGCTCGGATATGAGCGTCGTATAATTTTCTTTGGAAATGATGCGGCCTGAAATTCTCTTTTGTCGGATTAGGAAGCGAATCATGAAATTTTACCTGCTCTATCTATAGAACTCGCTCCGACATTAGTGAAGCTTTAATTACTCCGAGAATAGGGCACAATATTGATAGGTATAGACAGTTCCTCTACAGGTGATTACCTCGGGTAATAAACACGACACATAATCGACTCATTGACAGTTACACCTTGGTTGGTTCCCTTCGGCACACAAGAAATACTCCAAAGGGATTGCACCCCTAGGATCTCCTTGACCGAAGCAATTTGCATGAAGCGTGCAATATCCGACGATAGGATTCCAACGACTCGCGTGTCGACGGAGTAAACCGGCGGAGAGCCCTTGAAAACCACCGGATCGGGACAAAAGAGCGGTGGATGCTCTTTTCGTGGAGGCCGATTAATTTAGGCTCGACGGAGCGCAACGCGGCTCGCCGGGACGCCGACGAAAGGGAAATTTTCGCAGCGGAGCGCCTGCCGATGGGCACGAAAACTGGGACGGCCGATCCATCTGGTAAAAAAGGGCACAACAATGCGCGCGTAACGTGGCGCAGCGGGGCGCAGCGTGCGCGCTGCTTCGTCGCAAGCAGTCGAAAGTGGAAGAGAGAGAGAGAGAAGAGAGAGAGAGAGAGAGAGAGAGAGAGAGAGAGAGAGAAACAGAGAGAGAGAAGAAAGAGAGACGCGCAAACGGGAAGGAGAAGAGAAAGAAAGAGAAAGAGCTAGAGGGAGAGAGAGAGATAGAGAGAGAAAGAGTCGAGGCAGCGCGCAAAAAGGGAGCGGAGACGGGGCTCGCGTGGAATGTATCGGGGCCCCATAGGGCACACGATGCGTGGACCGCACGGGATAATGCCGGGCCCCATTGAATAGATCAATTTACAATGGCAGAAAATGAGCACCGCTCCACCGGCTCCGGCAGTGCCACCCCTTCTCGCCCCTCTACCGGACACGGTTCGCCGCTTCTCACGATTCGACGGCGGCGGTGGTCGTGCCGCGAATAGGGCCACGCATGCGTCGTGGCCAAGGTAGCGCATGCGTGCCGCCGAAAATGAAACGCGGAGTAAAGCGACCGGATCGCGCACGCCGCGGCCCTTTTGTCGCGATCACGGCCCTACGGAGCGCCCGGTATCCACGGGGTGCGAAAGGGTTCCGATCAGGAGACACGCATGGGGAATCACCGCGAGATCCACACCTGTTCTACTTTTCGAATCGCGTTAGCACCGAATGATCTAGCTGCTTTGTTTTCACACTAGGCCGTAGCACGAGATTGGATAAAATTCTGATTTTGATAGTAGGTTACACGGAGGATTTGTATCGAGCAGACGCTCGTTAAAGATTTGCATGGTTTCTTGGATTATGGAAGACGGATTGCTCGAGTGAATGGATAAAACGATCTGAAACATTGGAATTTTCTTGACTCGCTCGTAATGTATTCCGACAACCATTAAGGAACCGGCGTACAAACGCAAGTTCGTTCCATTCAATTGAGCGCGCGCGGAATAAGGCGAGGAGAGGATTTCAATAATCTCCGATGTAATCCCGGCGCGCGCGAGCCCGCGACGACAACCCGCGAATCGGACACAAAGGACGATAAAACGCCGTTAATTCCGCGGCGTCCCCTACATCAAGATTCGCCGCGCCACGGGGGTAGAGTGCCCCTCGACAATTTGTTTAGCCGGCCGGAGGGTCGCGACTTAATCGGAGAATTAACGCTCGCGCGCGCCTCACGGCTGCGACTCGGATGAGGATCCCCGCGCCGCGGACGATCCGCGGGAACGATATTCGCCTCGTTCGTCGGGTGCGCGACTCGTTAGCGGCCACGGAAATTAATCGCGTCGATAATGCGGGTGATATACGGGGTCCGCGCGAAGGAAAAAGGCAGCTGGCAAAGGGAACGACAACGCTCTGTCTGCCATCGCGATTTACTACGCGCGGTTACGTAGCGATACGCAGCCTAGAGAAATCGTCGGGGCTACGAGCCTTCGGTTATCCTTCTTTATCCTCTCACCCTCCCCTCCTCTCGACCGTCGTCACGCCGTTCACAGTGTGTACCTGGTAATCCTATGCGCCTTATTAAGATGCAAATGTCATGTCAATTTCGCAATTCTAACGGACTCTCCGTGAACGGCTCGCGGAGTTGTCTCGCGGCATAATGTCGACATGCCGCGCAGATAAATAATAGAACGTGCAGGCGGCGTAACGAGAATGATCGCCGCGGCGCGGCGGCGCGCTGTATCGAAAGTCACGGGGGCCAATTTCCAGCTGGAGGAATCCGTCTGTCTGTCTGTCTGTCTGTCTGTCTTTCTTTCTTTCTTTCATTCGCGGCGTTCCCGCTGGAATCCATCAAACGCGCGACGAGCGCTCGAATTAAACCGCGGTCCACCAACCTCACGCACGTTATCGTAGATACCTCGCGCCGAGGCTTAACTCTTATCGTTATCTTGGCATACCGGTACTGGGAGCAGTTGCTACTGTGTTACCGATGCTCTATATTTAGACGTTACGATCCGGACGCTCTCGGTTTTCCAACCTGGTTTCGAGGAAAGAAACGGCTGGCAGGATGACAGGAGGCCCAGAACAGGTTATCGCTCGACGCTCGTCATGCTTCCCGGACTTCTGCTCGCGAGATACTTCGGCGAACTTTTGGAAATTTCGGTTCACGCTTTTTCGAGCCGCCTCGCGACCGTGATGTCCGTTCGACGCGCATCGTTGGATTTTAGAGACTGCCCGACGCGTTCGTTTCAAACTGACAAGACTCGAGTGGAGTGGACAACTGTTCTGAGTTACGAGTCTCGTGCCTCTTCTTTTGAACAGCTGAGTAGCGTCGAATGCGTGCCGAAGAATCAACGAACCAGTTTTCGCAGTTTCGAAACAACGAGTTCACCTGTCGGAGCACAGCCGGTCTAACTTCGAAAATTCGATCACTTCGACCTCTAATTATCTTTACCTTTATCGGCAAGCTTCATTGGACCCTGCTCGACGTCCGGCTATTCCACTCGAGGCGATACATCGACGTTCAGTGTCGCCGCGACGAGAAGTTCAAGAAGAACAACTTCTCGAGGGCAGCTCCGATTTTTCACGAGCGCCGGAGAGCGAATCGTGCTCCCCAGAAGCGAATAGACTCGGCAATAAGAATCGAGCAACTAGACGTCCGAAAAGGGGAGGCCACGATGCCGCGGTACAATTTTATGCGAAGATAACCGGGGGAACCGGGCTGGCCGACTATCTACCCTCGCGATACCCGCGTACGCAGATATCCCTCAATCTAAATGTGCTGCATTCATTAGCATTCGACTAAGTCGCGCAAAGAGCCACCAAGGCAACATTTTTATCGTCCGTTCTGTCGGCTCCGGCTTCGTTTCTGACGCCGTTGGTGCACGCCGGATATTCCTCGGGCGGCGTTGTTCCGCGATCACGTGGAAACCAGCCCGTGGCAACGATACGCCGCGCTGCGCCACGTCGCGCCTCGCGCGTTGGGAATCGATCATTTCTTTCGAGCGACGAGTCGATCCGGTTCCTGGAAGGTACGGGGAAACACGGTCGCACCGAGAGAAGAGGGTATATATACCTGAACGTGCTCCCGAAACGATCTAGGGTTCCTGCTAGGGGAGGGCAGAACGGCGAAACGGTGCGTTTTTAAAAGGGCCCCGAATCGTTTCGCGGCGCATGGCCCGCGTATAGGTTCTCCGGTTACCTACGCGTGTCCTTGGGAGAGGACTCGCCTCAGGTGAGTCGCCGGAGTGAGAAGTGAGAAGAAAAAGAAAAGGACGGCCGAGAGAAGAAAGGGGACTACTCCCGACGCAACCGTGGACTCTTCTTCCGGCTCTGCGCTCCGAAACGATCGCTGTGTACCGATCGGGATTCTACGCGAGCGAATATCACGGTGTTCGTCGTTGGATACAGGTGGACGCGAGAGGAACTCGCGGCGACTGGTTCCGAGGAGGAATTATTGGAGCGGCTGGACACCTTTGGAATTACTCGAAATCGCTTCATACCGATCGTTACTATTGTTCCTTGCGATCAATTATGTTACTTGCTTTGTGCTCTGATTTATGTTTAATAGCAACTTTGTTATCGAGTCTCTGAGGTGTCTGTACGCAGTGTTACTTTAACAGTCTACGGAACTAGAGTCGTAAATTACACGCTGACATCAGAAAAATGGGATACAAAGCGTAATGCACGGTTTAAGTGTTCCAACGTAGAAAATAAGGTGCAGACGTTTTGATAACATCGTTTTTACTCCGTTGTGAATAGGTGCGATTTCGACCTTTGTATTCTACTTTATTCTTAACTGATTTCTAGCTCTCTTAATCGTTCGTCTAGAGATTCCTGTGTGAAATCGTAATATCCGCAGGAACGCGAGTGAGATCGTAATTATCTTGACCAAGTTAGCAGATCGAACAACCATTGTGTTCCAAACTTGATCCGGGATCATCGACGCTGCGGAATGAAGCGGAACTGTGTCGCGATGCTTACCTGTTTGGAGAAGACAGCGATGTCCTCGTTGAAGCTCTCGGACGAGCAGACGTCGCCGCCCGCGACGCCGGGTTCGCGCGGCGTACACGTCGCGAGCTCGCACTTCTCGAAGATTAGCGCGAGAAGCGGGAACAGGGGATGTCTGGAACAGAAAGAAAAGCCGGATATAAAGAGATCGTATCCTTTCCGTATATCCTGTAGATCCTAAAAGCGGTAATGACAGTAATACATAGGGGTCCCGGATAATTTAATGGAACAGCCACTTACAAAGTACGTATAAACAAGCGCAGCGCTTCCGCGAGCGCGTTAATTAGCTCCGGCGTAAAGTCCTTCGGAGGCGGAGGCTTCATTTTCGAGCGATCCATCCTCGCGGCGCGTCTTGCGTAATAAATTAGTCCGGCTATCGAGCGACGATATCACTGATTAAAACGCAATCAGAGACGGAACACGCGGGGAACCGACCGCCGGGAAACGGCGGGAGACATCGCGGACGGGACACGCGTGTTCGAGGAAGAAACGTGTCCTCCCGCGGGGAGGGAAATAAATTGCTCGGCGTTATCCCCTTCGAGCAGCATTCTGTGGATTCTGAGGCTTTAATTGCACGCCGATTAGAAGATACGCGAGATCCTCGGGATACCTCGCGTGAGAAAATAAAGAGATACATCTGCGCGATTCGTGTGTACAGGGTGTACCACCGCGTGTTCTTCGAAATATTTTAAGGGCTCCGCTGTGTCCGATGCTCCGACGTTTCGCAGCGGTGTCTTCTAATTGGAGAACGATGGATATCGGAATGGAGAGTGGTTTACTCGAATATTGGCCAAGGTTAGATACTGCACTGTCGGAAAAATTGTTCGTTCGACGATCAGCGAAGTTACTCGACCCTTGCGACTGGCGAGAAACGATATGGGACTAACGTGAATTCGTAACCTTACGAGTTACGAACCTTTCCTAAGGATGGGAACTGCTTTTTCTTGCGATCGTAATAATTATGAAATAATAAGGATACAAGGAGCACTGTTTATGCTAATGAACTGTGGTATAAGGATACCATGGATAATGATAGTTTGAATGAACGAGATTCATCGCGTTTTAACAACGCTGTTATTAGATCTGACCCTGACAACTGGTTTCTAACTAATCAATGAATAAGATCATCACCCAGTCGGGTTTTTTTTTTTTATCCGACGATACCAGAACATCAGCTGACGACGAATGATTCCTCCCGCGGTGCAAAGGCAGATAAACCTGCGCCATTTTTTTTTTATGACAGGTTTATGAGTGGGTCAGGGCTCAATTGGGGCCTTGCCGTGAAACCATGTGCAGTTCTAGGCGGGTATAGGTTACTAGGTCATTTGGAACAGCTGAGCGCGATGCAGTCCTTTGGGTTGTCGCTGTTCTGTGCAGCCTGAGCTAACCTCGTTTCTACGATCGCCACGAATCCGTCGAACTCGAGAACAAAATGATCGCGGACAAAACGAAAACGCATTATAAGACCTCTTTTGCGTTATACTTTCGCCGAATGACAGTGCTCGCGGGATTACTGCGTACGATATTTGTCCTTCCATCGGAGCTCATTTATTATGCCATCAAATTATTTCAATTTATACGTAAAACATCGTAAAGTTGATGAAACTTTCTTCCAGGGCAAGTATGACGAACTTGATTATCGGGACAGGCTAATGAGACATAATTATTGTTGCCACAAGAACGGGATTCATCGAATCAGCTGCGTAATTAATTTTTAATTACCGCAAAAACATCGGAGTGGGAATTATCAAGAAAAAAGGAAAGAACCTGAAAAATGAATGAATCAGTTCGATTAATATTTCATTTCTGGCCATCTGTACCTTAGAACGGACCTTTCACTGTCCGACGGCAACCAATCTGTCTCGCGCCCGCCCATTTATCTATCCAATATTACGTTCGTCGTACCTTGTTCAATTTTTCCTAACAACGAAACTTGCAAAAATTATAACACCTGAACCGCACGAAATAACTTCTCCCTTTTGGACTAATTTGATATTCCATATTAATCAAACGTGTCACTAATCATCTCTCTAAAGCACAACTTTTTGTAAATAAATTCTACATCTTGTTAATCGTTCGTTAATCTTGTTATCATCTCGATAGATCGTATTATTTAGTAATACTGCAATTGTTATAGAAAACGATGGATTTGAAAACATTTTTCCGGAATTCCATTCAACGATACGATACAGCGGATTTCGCTTCGAGCGTTTAGATAATTAATTCGACGTTATTTAACGGGTATCAAATAATTTTCTTAATACAAACGGGGAATATTTTTCACGGTTTCGTCGCGGGCGAACGAACGCTTGTTACCCACGGACCGCGGCTGCCGCGGCATTAGGAGGATCAGCGGATAAGATAAGATTAGCCGGTGCTGGTGCAACCACGTTGCAACTGGGGGATCTCACTTGTGATTTAAAGTGTACCTCGACCGAGCCACTCGAAAGCGAAACACGTAATAACTCAACATTCGATCAGTCCGATGGGTATCGGCGGACTCATTAGGGAAAAAGTATAATTTCGGTTGCACCGTTTCCCGGTAATTGCAGCCGAAAGAAATCAGCGGACGCTACGCAGTACGGCTAATCGAACGAGCCCGATAATTAATCGGCGGAGACCGAACACCCGCCTCGCCTAATTAAAGCAAAAAGAACGAGGTACAAATCTCCGAAAGATACGAGGCCGAAAATATCGCGTCTCCTCGTGACTCATTCATGCCGCGTTCATCGAGCCGAATGATGAAGCATACGCGCTGCCCGAACTTCTTTTTTCACCATTTTTCGTGTGTTTTTCTGTCTGCCTTTTTATCCTCCGTTTTTTCTCGTTTTTTGCACCGGGACGAAATCAATAACACGCGAAATTCAATATCCACGAATTTCCTTGTAAATCGTACGGGCCGATCGCGCCGATACGAGAGATTGAAAATGAATGGGCACCGGTCGGCGAAAAATGCGAAAAAGAATGGGCGCCGTTTCTATAGGATTAAATTGAATCGAATTAAAAAGACGGCCGAATATTTCAACAATCTTTCCTTTTCCGTTCGCCGGCCGTTCGCCGGGGCTAACGTTAATTAATCGACCGCCGGTGCCCCGTATAATCGTCAAATTAACGAAAATAATTCCCCGAAGAGGAACGGACGATTTCTCGGTGGCCGTGCACCGGGATGGGATGCGAGGGGGAAGGGTGAGGCCGGGGCCCCGCCTTCGAAAATCGTTCTCCGCGGCGCGAAAGAAATGTTTATGTGTCCTTAGAGGTCTCGAGACGAATCATCGAAGAAACGGTTCGGGAACCGGGACTCGGGAGGATGTGTGGTAGCGCTATGGGGGCAGGAGGCGTTGTGTACGCATGGTAGCGGGTCGCGTCTCGCGGCGTGGCAGACATAAAACGATTCGGAACGAATTTCGACAAATTGACGTGGCCGCCACGAGCAACGCGGCCTGCGAACCGAGCCGAGCTAGCGGGCTCGACAAAAAACCCTTCCCCTCGCCCTCGGAGGAGCGTTCGCTCCGTCAGCCCATGCCGCGGCCTTTCTCGAACTCGGTTTTCTCTGCGGAACATTTTATGTGTTCACACGTCCGCCGCCATCTTGGCCGAGGGACACCGAGATTTTTCGTTCGACCCGTTACACCGATTCCTCCCCCTTTCCCGCTCGAGGATAATTATAGAACGGGGCCGTGCAATTGCGGTCGTAATTGCGGAACGCCGGAGAAAGCGGAATACGAAAAAGAGAAAAAAAGAAAAGACCGGGGGACGTGTTAATTGGTGAAATTTAGAAAAATTTTTAATTGGATCGATTAATTGGCCGCCGCGGAATCGGCGTGAACCCGTCACCCGGACGTCTCGCCGGAGTCGTATAACGCGAGACTGTTAATTTGTTGCACCGGATTATCTGACGTTATTGATTCCGCGCGAAATGTACGTTCAACGTGACGGGAGTATCAACAATGTTGGACAGGTTTCTTCGTGGACAGATGATATCGGCCGCGATAATATTGCGAGCGGTGAGGCGAGCACAGCGCGTCTTAAGGTGTATTAAATTCCCGTGTGATCGCATGCATGCAAAGCGGCGGCCGGAAAAAAAAAGAGAGAAGTAACCGTGCGCAATGGTACGAGTTACTAATTAGAAACACGAAACGTTACATTTTTATTCGAGCGGAATCGGAAGGAATTTAATGGACAGTTTTCTAGTTTTCTGTAAAAGTTCATCGGCTATCCCCACGGTAATGTCTCGTCACTTGTCCCCGCGGGAAACTTATTAAGAGATAAACGTCGGGGACTGCGAGAGAGCCCGTGGAATATTCATTTTCTAATATCGCGTCTAAGGAATTCCGCGAGACCCCGGGCTAAAGAATTCCCGTGTACGTGTCCGAGTCGCTGTTCGAAAGAATTTCAGGGCAAAAATGGCCCGTGAGCAGCCGTTGCGGCCGGTTTCCCGCACAATCAGGAAAACCGCTAGATTACGGGGCCGGAATGAATGGTGCGCGCTTTAAGTGCACGTTCCTTAAGCGGTCGCGGTGCAGCAAAGTGCAACGTCGATGACAAATGACGGGTCGAAACGAGGTGTCAGAATGACGAGACCGCAGAGCGTAATGATATGATTGTTCGATGGACGCGGCGCGGAGGACGTTTGCGGTTTTGCGGTTTCCGCCCTCGACTCGCCGCCCCGCCAACCCCTTTGTCCTTGCCGACCCTTTTTATTCGTGGCCATCGACGATTTAACGCCGCGATCGATGCAATTTCCGACGTTCCTCGGATCATCAATAATTAATCCTCGTAAATATTTATCACTCTAACCCGCAAGATATATTTTCTCATGCGTGTCAATGATGGTAATCGTTCATCGAGTTCGATAGTATTCATGCTTCGTGTAACAAGATTAGTCCCCGAGATACCGTGCAGCGATATTAAAAACAAGGAGAAATTTGCAAGTTTTCCCTGAATCCGGGTAATAATTATATATTCATTAACAGGCCCATTATTACGCAGAAATAATGACTATGCAAATACGATGCGCGGCTTTAGACTTAGTTTAAAATAAAATTCATTATTGCACATAATTCGCGCGGCCATTCATCAGAACACTCGAACCGATACCTCGTCGGTACAAATGTATAATGCATTGATCGTACGGTGTCATAAATTTCGAATGTGAACGTATGCGCGCATATGTGTGAACACGCGGACTAATTGTATTAATTGACGTGCAAATGGCGGATCGATGCGCGATAGCGAGTATCTTAGAATAGTTATCCGAAGATCGGGGTCGTTAACTCGATTGAACCATTCCCGACCAGCGAAAGTTCCGGCGTAATTAGTTTACGAATATTAAACGAGCGAAGAGTTCAAATCGGTTACGAGAGGATCATCGAAATCGTTTCCACCGAAACAAAAATTACGCGAGCGCGTCCGCGGCGGAGGCATCGCCGATCGGCTCCTCCGAAGGAAGCACAATCGCGCCGTTCGATACCGGTTACCAATATCGCACACCTATAAACGAAAAACGAGAAAGCGTTCGATTCGCACGTTCCGCTATAGTTTCTCGACTATTCCCGCGATGGCCGGAAGAAAATTCTTATTGGCGGATATCGATTGACATCGTCGAATTAAAACATCGGAATGCGCGTGGACCACGGTCTCCGGGTGAAAGCGACCGTCTCGCATGGTAATTTCGTCGCGATGAAAGTAAAAACAAGCGGAACGCGTCGCGGAGATAATCGCCGATAAAGATGACAGACCGGGTATCAACCGGCGATATCGAAATTATCGAGAACCGAATCAGACCTATCCCTCCGTATCATCGACGTTCATGCAACGAATCTTAACACATTCGTTCCATAATCAGTGGCTCGTTGAACGCTTTAAAAAACGTATATGTATATACTCGAATAATTTTAGCCTCCGTGAAAATAAAGATTCTAATCGATGAAAAGTTGTGTTTTCGGCAACGCAGGTTGCACCGTCGTAATGGTAATAATTTCGTCAACATTTGTCAACGACGCGGTTCATACATCTGTACCGATCGGTAACTGACGCGCTCCGTTCGCGGAGATCACATTTCACCGCGAGCCTGAAAGGGTTAAGCGTTATCGGGAAGTCTAATAAATTCTGCGTGCGTTTCCACGAACCCGCCGGCTATTCCGCAATCGCGGCTTTCCTCGGCGGACCGCGAGAGGGAGGAAGAGGAGGAGGCGGCGGTGGAAGAAGAAGAAGAAGGAGGAAAAAAAGGAAAGAATTCCTCCGCTTTCTCGGACCGTCTCAATTACCCGCGAAGGGAAAACGCGAGCGTGTCGGCCAAATAAAACGCGCCGCAGGATCCTGTTTTTCCGGGTGGCTGTCCGGCAGCGAGCGACTGGCGTGATGTAATCAAACCGGCACTCACCAATCGATTCCATTAAACAGCGCATTAATATTCATTACCCGCTCATCTGCTGAAACGTCGCTCTAATGCACTAATTATCGTCGATCGGAAAAATAGAATATCAAACGCGGATCCGGACGCGGCGCAAGTTCACTACGCGCTCGGGCTCGGCGCGCGCGCTGCGAACGGCCGACGCACGCGGACAGATTTGCGTAAGACGTCTAATCCATAAGTGACTCGGCCAATCATATACCTTGCATAAGGATCCGAGGTCCCCGTGATTGGCAGATTCGCCTGCCCCGTTACGTCTCCGCGAACTTACGTAAAACCCTTCCGCGCGGTATGATCGTGGAACCGGCAAGAATCGCTGCGAGCAATGTCGTTTTTTTCTCTCTCTTTTTCACTTCGTCGTCTTCTTGTTCGTGTTCTTTCTCGTCTTCGTTGTCGTCGTCGTCGTCGTCGTCGTCGTCTTCGCGTTCTAGCCGAGTGGAATCGATCTTACGACGATAACGCGCAACGGTTTTAATGGATTTCGTTAACCCCTCGCCCTGTGATTCTCTTTTTACCGCGAGCACGCTGGACAAATCCACTTCGGCGTTAATTATTTCCTAGACAAAAAACGAATTCCGCGGTCACGGTACGTCTGGATTTACTTTAGCCGAGCGGCATCGATAACAAGGAGACGGTGGTTCACGCCCGACGAGCTACGTCCGTCTCGAAGTCGGCTCGACGCGTCGCGGGGAAGAATGTGGAGCAGTCGCCGACACGAGAAAACGGAAAACTGTACCGTACGTTGCGAACAAATAGAATGTACGGTGATCTCCGAGGCATCGTTTAGATTGATGAGGTTAAATTAAAACTGCCAATAACGTTTCAATTATCCACGATGTTTCGTCTCGCGAGTATACGGTTTATCCTCCGGATCTATGAATTAATTACGGAGCCTCGGGAATATTAAACAACAGCTGAAAATATCTTTCTCGCCCCGATAAGCCTGTTCCCGTTCGCCCGATAAGATTAACACGGCCGATTAACGAAATACATGCGGAAGATATTCGAAATAGCTGTTCTCCCCGAGTCCCGTCGATCTCGGCCGACGTCACATCCTCGACGTAACGCCGGTGCGTGGTCGATCGGAAGGAGTCACGTTCGCCGGCGATCACGCGACGAATCTCTCGAACAGCGAATTTCCCTTAAAAATTACATTCAATTATCCGACGCGGGACACGATAATTACCGGGGATAAAAAAGAGCCCGTACGTAACGCAGCCCGTTCCGCGTCGCTGTTACGATCGCTCTTAATCCTCGAGCGGATCGCGGAGAGCCACGGATACTTTAGATAGAGTATTCCAGCCGTTTTCAAACTCGAAAGCTATAAAACCGAGCCCATTACCATTCGTGGTCTCGGGCCATCAATCGTCTCGGGCTAACAGGATAAATCAACGCGAGAGGTCCGCGAGAGCGAGGGACCCAGTTCGACACGGCGGACTCGCGAGGAAAACGGCGACGGGTCTCGATTTCACCTGGACGACTCAATCCCGGCCGAGAACGCGGCGCGTACACGATCGGTCTGTAAACACGAGTTTATCAACGGCGGAGGAAATGAACGGGGCTAAACGCTGCACCACGGAACGGTCTCTCCGCTCTCTCTCTCTCTCTCTGTCTTCGTCCTTCTTCCATCCTCGTCCTCTTCGTCTTCCTCTTCTTCCTCTGACTCCTCCCGGGACCATTCTGAGAAAGCGCTGGAATCCGCTCCGGGTTCGGGACCGGGGCACACGACGAGTGGACAAATTACAGGGTGCGCGAAATAATGAGGCTCCCGTTCTAGGATGTGTACCAGAAATCGGGCCATCTCGCGGTTATAAATCACACGGAACACGGCCCGGCCGTTTCGTAAAACGGCCAATTGACGAGCGCACTGCCCCGCTCGACGAGGAAGCGTGCCACGATCCTTCTCGTCCCGTTCGCTCTGCCTCGAGTCGTTTCTGCGACGCAACCGACCCGCTTTTTCCGCGTCCGCGCCGATCGACGTCACGGAGATCGATCCGCGATAACGTAATCGATGTCCGGCTTATCGGGACGAGTTGAACTTGAAACGCTGCCACGATAATTGGAGGCGCTTGTACGCTGGCGGCGACGTTATCCGTGCAGCGCGGAGAACTTGCTTTCTCGAAACAGTAGAATCCGGTGAAGAGTGTTTTGATAGTGCGACTGGTACGCGCAGATTTATCCGGGGCCATCGAGGTCGTTTCGAGTGTTTCGCTGGTCGACTTAGAAGGGGGACCGTGTTATGGAGGAACCTGTAGAACCCGGTCGCCGCCTGGGGTATTCGTTCGACGGAGTCGAATGAAATAAACGAAATGGAATAACGAAACGGAATTGATCCGAGATTTTTATGAGCCATTCGGGTGATGCAATTATCACTTAATAGTGCCGGGTAAATAGATAATAGGTGTACTTTTGTGACCGAGTGTACACCAGTGTTCGGAAACTTGAAAAACAACTTAACACGTTTACGACCCGGATGGCATGATTAAAACGGACTCGACGCTAGAATTCCGGGAGACATAAAATTTTCTAATCGCCGCGCGTTGTGTACGTTGTCGCGTGTGAAATAAGGAAATCTCCCGCGACCGCGAAGGGCGCACCGTAGGACTGTCCTTATCGAATTTCGAGTTGCCCGCGGCGCGTTTATTAATCGCGGAATATCGCGCGCATTACCGTTACTCGTAATTTTGCAATCGCGTCAGGTACACCGGTCCGTAATGGAGATCGACAGTGGCGTGTCCGGGTATCGAAAACGAGAATTGCGTAACGCAATATATCCGCGGCATGATATACGGGAATTTTTAATAAACTCTTTTTAATTAAAAGTCGCTGCGCATAATCGACCGTCGATCGGAACGCCCGGGGCGAAGACGAAAAAGAGGCGAGAAAAGAATGGCGGGAAAAACCCCGAACGAGAGAAAAAGCTGGCAGAAAAAGGACAAGGAAGTGAAACACAGCGGTGCGCGTCTTTCTAAAAGTGAATTTCGCGTCGTAAAGTATAGGCCGCGTTTATTCATATGGAATGCAAAACCGCGGCCGTTGGAAAACGTGTCGATTATCGACCACGTTAACCTCGCGTTAATGTTATTCTGCTGGACGCGTAGTAAAAAGCGGCTTCGTGACGCTAAAGAAAACTGGTCGCCGCGCGCGCGGCGAAAGATCGAAAGCTGGGACGACGACGCGTCGCGTCGCGTCGCGTCGTTCGCCGCCGTTCACCGGAGAGAAATGAACGTTCGCGGGTGGTAAATCAGCCGAATTCGGCCGCGACGAATCGCGGCGAGCCGCGGGATTCGTTCGGCGCCGAGGGAAAACTTCGAGACGCCGGCGACGGGAAAACTCCGGGCGCACGAAAGAGCCGGTCGGGGGCCCGACGAATATTTAAAAACTCGCTAATCCCGCGGTGCCGAGTGAAGCGCGACGAATCGCAATGAAGAAACGAGCGCGTAACGCGTCATGAATTTTCATGTAAATCACGCGGCCATTAGGATTTATCAAACCCCCATTGTTACGCCGCATTCCGCGGCCCGGAGTTACGGGCAGATTAACAGGAAGATAGAAGAACAGCCGTATTAACGGCAACATTGAAGGATTGTTCGGTGTGTAATTGACCCCCTCCCCCGGCCGCCGACCGCCCGAGTAGCCCGCGATAACGCGGTTTTATCTTGTTTTGATTTTAGAGACCGGCTTTTATTGCGATGGGGATGGCTACACGGCGGCCCGACCGAGTTCCTTCGCGTGTAAAGCCGTCTTTTTATGGAATTATTCTAACTTCGCGATTCCCTTCTTACACCGGCGCACGATTATCGCTCCTACCCCCCCTCCGCTCCTCTTCGTTCGCCGGTTGATTACCAGCTGATTCATTATCGACCGCTATCGCGTCGAAAACACGTGCAAGGAGGCGCTAATGTCTAAAACGCAGGCTATCGTAACAGTATCGCAGGAAATACTCTTGTGCCTTTAGCTGAATACACCGATTATCTCTTTTTATACAGAGGCGAAGAGAACGGAGCCTAATAAGCAAAGACTTTAACATTTCGAGCCGACTGAGCACTTTACCCGCGGCTAGGAAAATATCGAATCAAAGGTGCTCCCAACGCGTAGCCGTACGGATATTTTCAATGACGGCTAGATGTTTTCTGCTTCGCTGACGTTGAAACAGCCTTTGGCGATCTCGTCCTTACGCAATAACAATTCAACGCGATCTATATATCCTTGTTTATACGTACGTCTGCGAATGTTGCGTAATTAAAGACAATGGAGGCGGTAATTTGATTAAGAAGTCGAGACTTACCCGTAGATCGCGTCCTTGTCGCGTTTGTGTACGTCGGGCACCGCGGACGCAGCTGCCGCGGCCGCAGCCGCGAGAACGTGCTGGGGTGGCTGCGGCGGGGGTGGTGGATACTGGGGGTGTGCTGGTCCCATACCCCCGAGGTGTGGACTGTGATGGAGGCCTGGCACCCCTCGGGCGCTCCCGTGCGGATCGTACAGCCCTGCGCCGCCGCCGCCACCTCCGCCCTCGAGGTAACCACCGTGCAGCCCGCCATCGTCATACTGCAAGGGAAACAAAGCAAAAAAGAAGGATAGGAATTAGTGTGAATTCTCGATCAATGCGCGGTTATTAACGCGGGACCTCGGCCGGCAGATGTTCCGTTTGCTCGAGGAAACAGCGAGTAGCCATCGGAACGGTGGTAATTTATGATCGTGCCAGCTAAATCGACTAATTGGTCCTTGGATCGTTAGAACGGCGAGCGGTTTCGAAGCTGCAACGTGTTATTAAACGAACGCCAGCTTGCGACTTTATAACGATAGTTCCGTGTTCTTGCGCCGATCGTCGCGAACGCGGTTTCCGTATCAACTGCACCGCGAACTCAACAAACTATACGAATACGTTTGAAACCGACCGATAAATAAAGAAAATTTCTGTCAACGCTTAACCGCCGAGAAAATCGTATATATCCTGAGCGTATCTAAATCCGTTTCTAACCAAATCCTGCACAAATTCAACGAGAAAGTACTCGCGATGCTATAACAAGATGCATGTCGCGTTTGATAGTGTTCCTGGAAACCGATAATTTTCGAATTTCAAAGTGGAGAATAAATAAAGACAACCGTAAATTCATGACGTAGTACATTAAAAAATATGGTTGGTCTTTTACACATTGTTACATATTTATTAGCCTGTTTATACGAAAAAGCGTAAGGAAAATGCCGCGATCGTTTTCCTTGAATACCAGAACGAACGCGACAAAAAGCCTATCGTGCGATAAAGATTCCGTCTGATTACGTTTTCATGAATTAACGCTTGAAGCTGTGCAATTTATGGAAATGGTCATAGACAGTTCGCGGATAACCCAACGAAATATTTCGTTGGTGTTCCGTTGCCGCGATTCTCCTGAATATTTCGTGTTCGTTCGGGGGATCGCTCAGTCTGCTCGTACGGCGCGATAATCGCGGTAAGTTACCCTCCCCCTCCCTCCCAGCACTGTTGATTAAGGCACCCACCGGACGAACAATGTCCGATATCAAAGGCCGCAAACGTGCACCTTTGTCCCGCGTCGCTTTCGCTGGGAGAATGTCACCGGTTCCGTAAATACACCGCAGGACCGATGTACGGTTCTCACCGTTTATCCTAGCCTCCATCGATTCCGCGGTTATTTAGGTAGTAAAAATAGATACCACCGTCCTTGCTTCGAGCATAGTGCGGTTCGCGCGAAAATAGGCGTGCTTTATTTCCACTGAACGAGACAGTAGATGTCAACGCGGAGAAATCCACGTAATTCAATGGGCAGAAACGTCGGTGAACACCTTCGACGGTTCGATTCTTTTTTATTCTCCTGTCTGGTCCAGCGTTTCCAACGTATTCCTCTGAAATGTTCTCGGCTAACGAAACGAGACGCAGTTCGGAACACGAATTTTAAATAAAGAACACTGCGGGGGTGTTTAATTCCCTTCGGCTCCGGGTCGATTCGACGTTAGAAATTGTTTCCTTCGTGGCCGGTCGTAAGAAGCAAGTGACGCCTCGCGAAGAAAGAGAAATTGGTACACGCCGCTAAACTGAACGATCCACCTTTGGACCACATTAACACCGAGAATCTTCGCTCGCGATCTGGGGAATTCGATCGAACGTACGATCCAAGTTTCGAGGGGCTTTAGCGGCGAAGGCACGCAGCAGTTATATCTCTCGTGCCAAATACCGGAACGAAAACTATCAGTACGCATTCGAGACAAATTGGAGTGCTTGAACACGGAATACCACCTTCGTCGATGCCGAAAATAATTGCGGTTCCGTGCGTCGCGCGGGTACGTATGCAAATTCGCGGGACTTTTAAACGCGTTATCGAGAGGAGCTCGGGGCCCTGGATCGAGGAAGTAAAATCGCACCGGATGATTGAGGCTAATTACGGTGTCGCGGTGAAACGTTAGTCGAAACTTCGGCATCGAAGCGAGCGCACAAAGGAAATGCAAATTCGAGGTGGACGCGGAATGCGAATGGACAAATTCCTGCGGTATATCGACAGGCGAGACTGAGGGCTGGCTCTCCGGCCGTGTCGGGTAGATCGCGACGGCCGCGGATCGATCGGGGAGCCAATGATTTTCCTGACTTGTCGCATCTTGTACCTTGTCACGGCGGTAATACCCCGGAAACGAAAGCACGCCGATTATTACTGCTAATTACGCGGCTCGGCCGTCGGGAGACTCGGATAGCCGGCAATTTTATCGTCGAAACAGAAGAGGAACAACGCGCGCGTAGAGAGACGAATGAAAACGATCGAAACGGAGCGAGATGGAGCAAAGAGGGGGCAGAGCGAGAGAAAAAAAAGGCAGAAGGAACAAGAAGAAAAAACAAATTCGTGGTTATCGAGGCGACACGCGTGCGGCTTTCGCGAAGCAAACAGCGAGTAGGGGGGGGACACGACGCGCACGGTAATCGAGAATCCTTAATTACGACCGTTAGCCGAGGTGACATCGCGAAAACGCTTCGAGAGAGCTGCACCGTTCGCCCCTGCCTCCCCTTCTCCGACTCTTCCAATTTCAATCGTTGTACGCGCTTCAATGACCGTACTTGCATAAGCATTTCCAGGGAACTCTGATTTCATCGTAAAAACGATGTCCGCCGTTCGACTTCGCAAATGAACCGATTCCTCGGGCATCCGACGAGGTTCGTGACATAAATGAAAGGAAGGATGTCATCATTTGTATGTGGAATTATATTAATCGATCATATAACGTGGATTGATCCCTTCTTTTAAATGCGAAAAGGAAATAATCGCCGTTTTGATTAAATTAAAATTCAATTACCGATAATTGTGTGTACACTATTAGTCGGATTAAATGGAACTTCAATTTAAGGGGGATCGGTCTGCGAGATGTACCGAAATAGGACATGCCCGACGAAACGAAAAACGAAAAAGGGAGGGGAAAGAAAAAGTAAGGGAAAAGAAACAACCGAGAGGGATTAATAATTCTCATTACCCCGGGTAACTCGTATCGAGCTACCCGGCTACTCCAATCGTTACCGCGAATGCCCGGACCGATGGTATTCGTTGATTAATCCTCAGAAGGCGAACGTACTCGACGAACCCCGGCGTCCATTTGTATTCTCAATTATCAATCTTCCGACGAATACCCCGAAACCCCGTCCGAACGACTGAAAGATTCGCTTGGCCGTTGGAAAACGACGCTCCTGAAACTCGCCGGACTAGTCTGTCAGGTGAAACCAAGAAAACACCGAGAATTCTTGAAAGAAACAGCGCGAGCAAAAAAGAGAACTCGTTAGACAATGAATTCCATTGGCAAGGAAACGTCGAACGCCCGACCAATAACTCTACGCGGCGGATCTATTAAGATATCACACCGATCGAGCGGAATATCTGAAACAGGAAAAGCCTGGAGGACGCGCGGCGACGTTGAGGCCGGATCCCAGCGGAGCGATGGCGTCCGACGTGCTCGGATCGCGGCGAAGGGAGAGGACTATTCCGGCGGCGGGAAGAGAAAAATCACGCGAAAAATTTGTTAAAAATTTGCCAGAATTGCCCCGATGACGAATCGGCCGGAATAAATTCAACAAAGTGCAGCTGCACGGCCACGATGAAATATTCATAACGCAATTAAAGGCGGACGACGACGGAACGGGCGATCCTCGCCGGCTCTCCCGCCGGAGCGAAAGTCGCGGCGCGCGAATCATCGATCCGGAGGATCCTCGGGAACGAGGAACGCGGGCTGCTCGTTTACAAGCGGATAGGTCAAGGCGAGTGCGCTTAAACGCCCTCGATATAAATCACTGGCCGAAGAAAGCCGGAAAAGGGGGGCTCTGGAAGACGTGGATTCCCTTTCCCGATCAATACCGCCGTCCATCACGCGGAAGTATAAATCGACAAATATTCGTCGACCGTGCACCTCAAAATGGCGGAGAAATAAATCGAAGATCGACGCGATGCCGTCGGCGGGAATTGGATTCCTGATGAGCATCGTGCGATACCGGCGTTTGTTCGCTTAATAAATGTATCCTGACATTTTTGTCGCGTTTAACCCTCGAAAGTTGTTATTAGAGAGAAGGTTGGCGTACGAGAATTGAGATGTTTCATAATAACGTAATCGTAAATGATATATTATTAAAACAACATTACGTGTGGTATTAAAATAATAATCTTGCGGAGTGAAACTTCACTAATGACAGCTTTGGTATGGGAGAATTATCGGTAAAAGAAATTTGGAGTACAGGTGGTAGTTGCGAAGAGGCTTTACGAGACTTTTCTGCGGGTTCGATTCCTTCGGAGAAAATGTACTGATTATAGTGTCAGAGTTTTTGTATGAGCAATTGTAGATCAGCGCATGATATATAGAGAAAATGAATACCTCCAAGTAGTCCACAATGTTGAACTTATTAAAATTCCTCGGGACTCGGTACGTCAATTAACAAGTAACATTTTCAGGAAGGAATAACCTGTCGAGAGGACTGTGCGCGAGTACCTCGTGAATTACCATATTTACGGCCCGATTCGTTCTATATTATTCAAACGTATTCGTCGTTTCAAGATAAATTCTATATGCCTAAAAAGCATCGATTACGCGAGGAACTGTAATCGCGGTTTCTTTCAAGGGCAAAAAATCGATCGCGGTTTCATTACAATTTCATGTACTTAGTAACGCGTAATTTATTCATCGGCCGGGATAACGTATTGTATAGGCCCCAAGGTTCCGGAAAATCAGATCATTAGTAGATCGCGGACGTATAAGCGGTCGCACAGTCCTCTAAACTAGTTTCGGTTCGGTGAAACCGAACAGGAAACGATGCCGTTTACTTCATTAAATCCGTAAGGTTCCCACCGTGTCCGTCGATCTTGTCCTAAAAACGTGGCTCGCCGGCCGAAAGGACGCTGAAGCGGGAGGAACGATAATCGAAGAAACGGAACGACACGAAACGGTCCCATTACGGCGAAACGGCGCGGATTTCGGTTCGGTGGGAAAGCGGCCGATCAATTTGTTCGAATTAATATCGGGTAAATACGCGCTCCTCGGATAATTGATTATTAATCGTTCCGCGCGACGGCATGAGAATTTATACGGGGAGAACCAGTTGTGAATGGAGCCTAAGGTCGGTCGGCCTCTCTTCGAGCCCTGCTAGCATCGCGGAGAAACATGGCTGGGATTCTGGGAGAAAGAAGCTGGAAAGAACGACAGAGACGGGGAGAAAGAGTGGATGGACAGAGAGATGTGGAGGGAGAAAGATAGAGCACCGGTGACTGTTCGTTACTTTCTGATTGATGTCGACATTTGGAAAACATTGCGACGTACACGCATGCACCGGGGCCGCGCCATGTGCCTCGCCTATCTCGAGGACGCATCGTGCACCGGCCCCGCTTTATCGTACGCTCTTTTTCGAACGGCTCGTCGATTTTAGGGCTCGAATCGCGCCAAGATTCGACGATACCGGGGACCCACCTAGCCGGACGTTCCGCCTTCCGGGCTACTTGCGCGGTTCGCTCCAATTAATTAAACTGTTCGGCTATATTTTCGCTGCGAATGGTCCCTGTGGAATTTGCTTCATTGTTCTCGTTCGTTTTAATAAGCGATGCATTTGGATCGACGAAGATATTGTAGTAACTGTAGGAAAGCTTTCGGAGTGCCTTCCGATGACGAAAGTAACGTTTTAATTGTAATATTCGGGTAAATAATGGAGTTTCCGTGTTAATCACGGTTGACGACATGTACCATGGTATGTTAGGTTATGTAAGTTTACGCTGGTAAGGTACATTGTCAGCTTTTATAGAAAATTGATTTTACTGTGGAAATCTATTATCACTTGGAGAGAGTGAATATTGTATGGTTAAAGTAGAAGCCACGAAAATTCTATGAAATTGAAGTAGTACGGGAGTTAAAGCGGAAAATGAATGTATAGATTCGTTGTGGTAATTATTCTTTGAGAGTTTCTGCGAGTGACAGATGTCGAGGAAATGTGATCGCAGAAAATCTTGTCAATCGTCTGTGTCCAACAGTCAACGTGTCAACGCTTCGCATCTTTGTTATATTATACAAATATTTTGTAAACAGGGTGCGATGCGTGCTAATAGAGGCAGAAGAAAGAAATATGAAAACGTGTTCCGTGCAGATTTCTAGAAGACTAATACCCGATACCATCTGAACGTCCATAGCACTTAATCATCTGGTTCGTTCGTTACGAATTCAGTTTTGGGAACGGTTCCACGAGTAATTGCGCTTCAAAGAGGGCAAGACAGAGTCCTAGCGTTCGATCGAACGAAGATACGCGACGTTCCGAGAACTCGGTGCACGTTTCGACAGAAAATTCCAAGGACTCTCGAAATATACCCCGAAGCCGCGAATACCACCTCGCCAATAATTCACGGGTACACTAAAATAGCGAAATATTCCGATACTTTCTGCGGCCGGATCGAGAATCCCGGCGAGGAAAGTGACAAACAGAAATTCCGGACCCGCAACTTTCGATCCCGACGAATCACACATGAGCCACATTCCGTTTTCCTCGGCCCGTTAATGTACCGTTACCGAAGATCCCCCGACCCGCTGAAAGGTGACCGAAATACAAGAAAAAAGAGGAGCGAGAAAGGAAGGAGAAGAAAAGGAGGATAAGAGAAAAAAAAGGGAGTAAAAATCCGTCTCATCGAGCACACGGCGAATAGAACGACGAGAAATCGATACGACTTTAATCCTGGCAGGCTAAAGGCCGATATCCGCGGCAATCGGGAGAGCGAAAGTGATTGATGGATACCCATAAATACATAATCACGGCTCGTTCGTGGTACAGCGGTGGACAAAAATCGACGCTATTCACCGGCCCAAGAATTTTTAATCCTGGTAACGGGCTCGCGTACACTTTCATTTTTTTTCTACCGCGTCTCGCTCCTATTCACCATTTTTCTTCGAGGCACGAAAAAGTACACGAACGAGGGAAACATTCCGAAAATTCGTGTAATTATCCTGTCGTTGCTTCACGATTCACGGCCCCTTTCATTACGACGCGCGTTCCAGTTTCCCATCGATACGTTCAAGCCTTCTTATTCGAACGCGCGACGCATCGACGATCTGGAGCACGGAAATGTATAATAACCGCAACAATCGCGCAATATTTTGTCAGTTTATCGCACAACCGGATGACCGACGATCAATTCTATCGTCGTTTCAAGCACCTTCCCGTTATCGCCCGCGATTCTTTTTAACGCGATTAATTCGAAGCGACCGCCGATGATCGAAATAACTCAAGAGCACGGAACTTTCAGTCGGCTCGAAACTGAACAGTGGATTACTGTCATTGATGGGAATCGACGGAGAGGCGAAGTAGCTAAAAACTATTCGCCGCCACTTGTCATCGTCGAGAAGAAGATCGTGCTCCGAACGATTCACTTCGAGAGGATCGAACAAAACGAGCTCGGTTTCCGAAGAACGCTCGCGGGGCCGCCGAAAAAGGGGCCCAACAAATTTTTTCGGCTTCGAGAGGAACATTCGTTCCGACCGAGTCCCGCGCGCGGGTCATCAGGATGCGTGTACCATTAAATTACCGGCGAGACGGCGAATATGGCCGAGAGTATGTTCGCCGGTGCCGGACGCGTCGCGCGGATCACACTTTCGCGGTGTCCGGTAGTTTCGAGAGATTCCGCACACGAAACGTGTTCCGTTAACGACGCTACAACGAGACCTCTTGTCTAGTAGAAAACAGCGACTACGGCGTTTCACAATCACTTTTTCGACGAAAAAAAACGAGACGATCACTTCCCGAACCGCACACTAATGCCGCTTGACATTCGACGCGGATCAAACCCGGGAAAAAGAACTTTCACTTTCACGAGCATGGCACAGAGAATAATCGACATTATAGAATTCGGTGTTCAAACGATACTTATATCTCATTACAACGATACGCTTGAATCGTCGGTGAAATCGTTAGTCTTTCAAATGGCACGTCATTTTCGGAGCACTGTTTAACACTGACGAATTCCTCGTGATACACGTATATCGGGAATTATACACAGACGGTTGTCCACAAATGTCCTACGGCTAAAATTAACGCTAACGTATCGTGCAACAAACAACGTACGAATGTTCGATTACCAAGTTACAACGAAAATATGAAACGCAACGGGAACGTTGCACTTATCTTCGCATTACAATGCGTCGCCGCCTTTTATCGACGCGAGTCTGATATCCACGTGACGTTCAATTTGTTGTAGATCAAATATCCCGATTTTCCTCGTTTATTCTCTAGCTGCACTGATTCTCCCAGTTGGTTCGTTTGGAGCACGATCCTTATTCGACCGAACCAAACGGAGTATTGCCGTATCGCATTTCAAATTTATTTTATAACTCTTCAATGGGGCATTTATGACATTTTTATCTCATCGCATCTGTTTTAATTCCATGCGTAGAACATTCTAACGAATCGTAAAGAACCGAAATTTTCCAGGAAAACCCTCGGAAAAGGAGAACTGCGAAATCGTCGGCGACAAGAGTGAAGTTTTTGGGGCAAATAGCGGCTCACCGAAGAAAACGTAAACAATTCGGTCGAGATATGGACGTCGCCGGTGAAGAGAAGGCCGTCGGTACGCGTCTCGACGCGTCGTCAGTCGAAAATCGACGGGGCACGCGAGCGATCACCGGTTATCGGCGATCTCGTAAAGCTCTTTATCGGCGGCGATACCGTTTTCACTTGGCCGGGGCTCAATAAAACCGTGAACCGTTGGAATTCGAAAAACCGAGCGGAAAACCCGGGCCGGCATTAAACCCGATAATATTGTATCCGATCGGAAATTGTAACGCGATCATCGACAGAATATTCACTGTACGCGCGCCGCGGAATTTCACTTTGATAAGCTATCAGCCAGTTTTTACCGGTGACAATGACTTTCCCCACTGTTCACGGGCGTCGCGCGCGCTCAACGAAATACATACCGTGTCCGTTCGAATATTCAATTCGTCGGAGCACTGGTTCCTCCAGACGAATTCTCGCGCGAACACTTTGCCGGGATTGATCGGAGGAACCCGAGGAACACGACACTTCAACTTTGCGACACACGAAGGAAACTAAAAGTCGGAGTAAAATGCAGTTTAAACCGCTGTAGATCTCGTTGGATTACCATCCAGCGATGCGGAAAGAATAGATTAGCTTATCTCGGTTGTTTAACGTCGAAGTCGAATAGAATTTAAACTGTGGAAAAATTAATTACAATTATTCTTCGTTAATCACCGAGTAAGTAATCGCTTTTAATTTGTATGCTCCCAATGGGAAACGTTGATCGTGGATACCAGATCAAATACGAGATACGGACAAGTATCGGATCCTCTGGATGGCGTCCGACGGACAGTCGAGATCCAGTGTTAAACTCGTTCCGTGCACCAAGTTTTTCCATGGGAGGATTAAAACTACGATAACCAGCGAAACAACGTTAAGCAGTGGCTCGGAATCGAAGAATCGTTTCAAGAAAAATCCTCGGGCTTCAATTTTGTTTCACACTTCGAGCTACCGTCGTGTAAATGAAACGCCGATCAGACGATCGTTTCGGGTTGTTCACCTCGACACGCTGCTCGTGAACTTCCTCGTAATGATTTGGAGTACTACATGACACTAGGAAAGAGTTTGGTAGTCGACGCACGGACTTCGATGAAAATCGAGTGCGACCCGCGTTCAGAATGGAATACAGTGCTTATGAATCGTACTCCGATACAACGATCGGACATCGATGCGTGCGACGGATTGCTACTACCAGGTCATCAATTAAGGTGAAATTCCACGTAAATAACAAAGTCCTTTTCAGGTTGGACATGACATTGCGTACGGTGCTGTGTACAAATCGGTCGAGTGAACCAATCAGCCTCGGCTAGACGTCACGTGGATTCAAAGCACAAAAACTGATTTCGCGCGAAGAACTTTTCGTATAATTCGAGGATGAACGTGGAACTTTTTAGAATACTTCCGTAAGGCGAGTAAACGTTCGTAGGATAATTGTAATCATTTGTTTAACCTTTGCTCAATACAGAACAGCTAGCAGCGTCGACCGACGGACTCGAATTTCGGAGTTAACAAGACGAAACACTTGTACCGTCGTATTCCATTTCTGCGAGTTGAATATTTTCTATGAAACTGCAACGAAGCACTGGGAATTATTCACACTCTTCTCGGAGGAAGCAATCATTTGAAAATTGAAGACGCGAGAATACGTTGCAGCACAGAACGTCCGAATGGTTCCGTTACAAGAGCAGAGAAGAATTTTCTTTTGGCTACGTTCACCGTGTACATTAATCCTGCCATTATGCGTTCCTCGAGTGTTCTCCGACCGAATCATGTATCCACTTTTTCAACACTAATACAATCGTTTCCACTAAATCATGTTCCCATTTATCCGAAGGTGCCTCCATAATCGAAACGCTACAAGAGAACAGGTACCAATTTTCCCCTATCGTCCCGGCATCGTTTCGAACTCACTAAACCACCGACCACAAAGTAAGCTCCAGCGTGTACTCCCAACAAGACACTCCGTCACATTAGAGAATCAAATAAAATCCCTCGTCTGCGCCGAGACAAAAGAGCCTTCCTATGCACTATCAGAAATCCCCTAACCCTGTCTCGCGACGACACATCCGGCGAAGATACTCACGATCCACCGAAGACTATCAGCGTCCGTCGATCGCTCGCGGCGAAAGAATCGGCGAGAAACGGGCGGAAAGACGGAACAAGGTAAAAAAATAAGGAAACCAACGTACCCTTGGCTGCGCCATGAACGCCCTGGCCGCGCCGGGGAACTCTGCGTGCTGAGCCACCGTAGCGGCTGTATTTTCCCACAATATAAAGCAAGTAACACTTCACTCACACACCGTTTCCCTCACTGGTCTCGCCCGATCGCGACGATGATCGGTGGTTGGTATTCACCCTTGCGCGCCGCAACCACAGACACACGGCACAGGGGGACCGGAAGAGGATAGAGAACCGAAGAAGTGCGCGCGTTGGGGAACGGCACACGCAACCCGGGGCCGTCGGGCGGTCAGACTGTCCTTGGCTGGACGACAGAGAGCCGCGTTGCGACGACGATGTTGTCGGGGCCCAGTGGTGCACACGGTTCACCGGCCGACGGCTTGGAGAACGACGACGACGACGACCGGCCACTGCCTGCTGCTCGAGCGAGGGTGGAGCGTGGTAGTTCCGTCGGCCCTCGACGATCCCCGGATCCGGAGTCGAGTGGCGACGAAGACGTTGGTCACACACGACGATGAGATCGGAGGCGAGCGTCAGCAGAGCTCGGGACGCGTGCTGGAGCGCTGCAGGAGGACCACGGCTACGGCCGGACACACGTGCTTCCTCATCGTACCGTACACCGGTTGTCGCACCACGCCGGAAGTTAGCCTGCTGACCAGCAACTGTACGAGCGGTTCGGTGTCAGTACCGCCGCGACATTATATCAAACGCGTCCACTCTTTCCTTTCGGTTCTCAGTGAAGCACGTGGCTGGCTCTCATAAAGGCGGCTGGATCTGGCCCCTGTTGCTCCTTATTTCACTCGAAGCGTTCCGATTCGGCGAGGAAGAAATTGTGATCGGAGCGCGCGGCACCCGGTGGTCCGCGGGGTGCACGATTGCGCGCGTAATTCGAAAACGTTGACGCGGATAAACCCAGCCGACGGACTGAGACTCGCGGACTTCACCCCAGTACTCGGATACGACGATCACTGCGTAACCACGTACCTCGTGTATCACGGATCTAGGCTTCGCTCTCTCTCCCTCTCTCTCTCTCTCTCTCTCTCTCTCACTCTCTTTGTCTCTGTCTGTTTCTTGTTCTCTTTACCCTTCGATCTTTCTGTTTCGTTTGTCCACTAACCGAATTGAGCGCGCTCGATCGCACTGTTTCACACGGAGCAAGGTGACACGGGGGTGGGCCGGTTGCTCGATCTCCCCGGGTGTCCCGACGGGAACGAAAGGAACGGTGAACCGAAGGAAGAAAAGAAATACACCAGACGGCCTGCGCGACGGTCACTGACGTAGCACGGGGTTTACATCCTTCTCGTGATTGGCGCGAAGTCAACAGTGTTGCCTACCGTTTCCACTCGCGGCGGGGTTGTAACGGAGGTGACACACGGCGTGCGATTCGCGGCGCCCGGAATTGCAACGATGATCGAGGGAGGTATGAATCCTCTCGTGTAAACACTGTGCACCGGGATAAACGACGAAGACGACGACGGCCAATTGATTTCTTGTTGCGCGCAGACTGCGTGGTCCCGATTTGCGGCGTGGCGCACCGTCGAGCTCCACTGGCACGGTTAAACAACAAAGCTCTGTCCACACTGTGCCTCCGTTAAATCCGTTGTCGATGGGGGATGCGCTCCCTGAGAGCTGGTCCGTGCACCGCGGCCTGTAGCGAGTATGCCGGAGCGACGGTGATGCGGCGTTGCCACTAGCGAGCACTCAGATGGGTCCCGCGCTCCGATAGATCCCCGAGGTTGCCGTTCTAGTTTCCACTAGTGGCCACGATTGATCACACACGATTGGGAGAGATGCAGGCGGGGGTGTCGGGGTGGGTGGTCCCGTCGTATATATGTATGTGTATGTTTGTATGTGTGTGTATATATATGTGTGTGTACATATATATATACAAGTGTACGTATATATATGTATGTATATGTGTATATATATATATAAATAATTATTTATATATATTTATATGTATGTAATCACTTTCGATAAAAACGTCGGAGGTGTAATAGACGCGGCGGAAAACACGATCGGTCTCGAAGCGAAAAAAAAAAACGGGCGGGCACACACCGCGCGCGTCGTTCGACGACACCGAAAAGCAGTCGCGTCACGGCCGTATACAAGAAGAAGCGCGTTCCTCCTCGCGGCGATTACTGAACGAACGGAACGGACGAACGAACGAGCGAACCAACCAGCCGACCGGTCACGCACGCTGAGGAGAGAGAAGAGGTGACGCGCGAGAGAGCTGTCCGCGAGACACGGCGGGCGACCCTCCTCCCTGACCGTAACTACTACTGCGTGTGCCACTCGTAACTCCGGCGGACAGAAGGTGGAAGGTCGGTGTATATGTTGTGTGTGCTGTGTGCGCGCGGGCCGGCGGGCAAAGGCAGCCACGGGAATATGCGTGTTTCGAAGTTCTTCCCCCACGAAAAAGCACCGGGCAAGAGATATTCCACGGGTAAGAGAAGAGCGGACCGAAGCGAGCGTGGAGAGCAGCGCCTAGCGCGGTTTTAGATCCTGCGCCGTCCGCAGTCGTTCGCCAACTGTCAATCAGCGCCGCGCTACGCCAAGGAGTGGGAGGCGCGCGGTCACGCCCACCGAACGCGGCCAATACGTCCCGTGGCCCCGCCCACATCCCCACCACACAACTGCGAACGCAGCGCTCCTACGGCGAGACCGCGAACCACGGGATTCTCCGCCATCGCTACACCACTACCAACGAGACCGTCGACGGACTACGACGACGACGACGACGACGACGACGACGACGACGGCGACGAGAGACCGACGAACCCTTCGGACGGTAGCGGGCTCGAGAACACCGCCTTCCGTTTCTGCGCGAGAGGAAAACGGAAACGGCGGAATCGGAGTTTCTATGTTGGCCGCGTGTAGCGGCTGACACGGGCGATCCTCGACGGGATTGGGAACCTGTATCGTAATAACGGGTGCCGGTGTCGTATCGGTGTCTGTTTTCTTTCGCTTTTTATTGCATCGAAATAATTGTGATCGAAATCAAGGTGGAAAAATGTAGATATGATATCGTGGTTATTTACTGTAACACCGGCGTTTCGTTGTTGATTTACTGATATTATTATCAGTGGATTTTTCTTGCATAATTATTGTTGAATCGGAGCGATGCTGTTGGTGTCACCTGACAAAGACGTGCAATTTTGGGAGAATTTTATTGTCGTTGGATCTTATCCAACTTCAACGTTTTTCTACTTTTCTTAGTTGTATATTGATTTGTCTAGATGAGTAGTTTTTAAATTGGAAACTCTGGTTGCTCTTCCTGTTGTTGTTAATTGGTCACTGCAGTTTCGAATTATGTATGCCTAAAGCAATAAAAGACCGAAATTTAGGTAAATTAATTGGGCGCCGATGCATTGTACCATAATTGGGTTTGTTTCAATTCCGCCCCGAAATTATTCTATTGTTTACGCATTACACGTTTTCCTCAATAGAAGACTAAAATTCAAATTAAAAAATACGCACGATTTTCAAAAACTGAACTCGACATTTCAAACCTTGATACTATAGAAATCGCATTTCAATATACCAAAAATGTCGATATACATGAATTTTGTACACATCAACACAAAATCTATAATCTCAAATCCACAATGAAACACGCGTCTCCTCTACTCTAAATAATCAAAATTCCCATCTGCCCTCCTTCAATAATCACAATCTTTGAATCTCTTAATTATCAATCCTAATGAAAAAATATACATAAAAATGCATCGCGTTCAGTTCAAACATTGACGACACAAACTTCGACGCCTCCAGTGTTAACTGTCCGTTGGACGTCAGTTTCCGCGTGCGTTCCGCCCCGCGTAGCCGGACGCGGTCTGCTCCCTGAAATTTTCCGCGTGCCTTTGCCAAGCTAGAAACCCCAGAAATAGTAGAATAGGCAGGGACACATCTTGGCAAAGAGCTGGCCGCTCGCTGGCCACTCTTAAATAATGCATCCGATGATCCTGACAAATAACGGCGTTCCGCTAAATGCTGGCCGTCGGACGGCTCGTTGGCCGCCTTCGATCCGCCGTACGTCATCCGGGAGCGCGCGGAAAGAAGCCGGGAACGGGAAAAAGTGGATCGCGGGCCGTCGATCGTTTCCGACCCCTGTGTTTCGTTGCTCGCCGCGGGGGGTTGACGGAAAGCTCGTCGCGCTAAATATCGTCCCCTTTCTTCCAGTTTCTTTTCCCCTTCTCCCATCTCTTCGTCCTCCGTTCCTCGTCTTCCCGACTTCTTTGTCTTTTTTTCCCTTCACTGACCCTTCCTTCCGTTATTAATTGAACGCGTCTGGCCGCGGGACGGCCAGCCAGCGGCGGTGGTCGATCGAGCTTTGAATGAACCGAACGAACAGCTGACTCCACGCAGGAATTGGGTCGCGAACGTGCGGTTTCGAACTTTGAATGGTATTCGGCGTTGGGTGAGTAATAGCGACAGGAGGCGGCGGAGGCGGAGGAGGGCAGGGAGGCGGCTGTCACCGACATCACTCAGTGTCTCCCTCCTGGCGTTCACTTCGCTCGATTTTATGACTCTCTCATCCCTCGCCCCCGCGCACTTTCACCCCCCGTATGGCCGCCGACGCCGACGCCGACGCCGACGCCGCCGACGCAGCCGCTGCACGGCCCGCACACGCGTCGTCTCCCTTTCGATTCCGCGCGATGCGATGTCGCGAATCGCCGCGTAGGCCCTTTCTCTTCGTTCTTCATCCCCGTTGGTTTCTTTCGTTTCCCCCGTTCACGGGAGATCGAAGGACACGCTAGCTTGGAGGGACATAAAAGGATGATGCTGGCTAATGTCCACAAGGATTAAGCATCTTCCCACTATGTCGGATAAAACAAATGAAACATTTTCCTCACATTCTTTGACGGTTCAACAGTTTAGAGACATAATTCCGAAGGACTTAACGGATCGGACAAGAAAGCTATATGTTTCGGAACATAGCTGTATCGCTGTGGTTCGCAGTCCTTCGCAGTCTTCGTAATGTGCTCTATTCTTGAATTGAATTATTTTAAGCTTGTCGTATTTTTAGTTAATATCTTAAAGAAATCCTAGTGGAATTTCATTGAGGGTGAACCGGAAGACGACTAGTTTCCTTACATCTCCGACATACTGTACTGCAGTACCCTTGATTTTTCGGTTATTAATTATTTTAGAAACGGTGCGAACGTTATCATGTCGTAGTCTGGGTGTTTTAATCTCTTAAACGAACGCGCCGCCTTGCATTTGCGTCACGATGTAAAAAGCAAATTCTTGCGAGATTAAAATTCCGATAAAATAAATCCCTGGATCAATGAAATTCTATAGTGTCGAATTATAATAATCCTCCGTTCGAGGAAATTTACACGGTCGTTAATCTAACAGTCAACGCGATGAGGGACAGCGTCACGTGGTCGTCGTAGCGGCAATTAACATTGTCGAGACAATTTCAAGGCGCCAGACCGATGGAATACTTATTTACCATAACTGGGCGATATTAATTATGTAACCGTGCGCACGTCGGCGCAATTCCGCCGCGGCCGAAGGTGCAAGAAGCTCGAATAACGGTCATAAATACACGGTTGGATTGATACCGTTGCATCGATGGGTGCATAACTCATTATCTAAACAAGTGTGTCCGATACGACGATGAAAATAGAATGATTATACATCCCCGCGGCGGGGGGAGGTGAGATATTAATTCGGTCTGGCGAGCGGGGTGGCGCGCACCGCGTTTTGCGATTCATAAGACCGCCTTAAAGAGACACCGTTAAACAATGTTAATGCCTGCCACGGGCATAAATAAGCAATGCCTCACACTTTTTTTTTCCTTTTTTTTTTAATGAAACACGCCCGAAGACCAGCTAACTATTATAAAGTCACCCCGTATAATAATCCGATTCGTGGCCCACGGTATTTGTATTGTAAATTGTCCGGCTATTAAATTTTGTTAGCGAAACGCCGGCCGGCGCGGTTGAAACAGAAACATTTTTCAGTCGCACTACCGTCCAGACTTTATTGAATATTCAATTGAACTACGCAGAAATTTTCTTTTTTTTTCGAACCGCCGACTTGCCGCGCGAGCAGATTTTGACGGGTCAGAGGTTGCGCGCGTTCGATAACTTTTATTTTTGCAATTTTGCCATTCACGGTCATTGCTGAGCGTACGGTAACCGCGGATTCAATAAGTGGCGTTGTTGTTAATATTCGGAGCACGTAACAATTGGACGGTCCATTAATTATACCCGATCGGAGTTTCTTAACGATTGTAATACAGTTGTCAGCCGATAGAAATTTCTCTCCGATTCAGTCCTCGCGGAATGATATATTCTTTATATTATAGCGGCGTTGATTCGAGTAAATTTATAGTTGGACATTTTTCAAACTTCTATCCGTGTAATAATAAATAACACCTTGAACGCACGCGTTCGGATAGTTTGTAATATTTACGAAGCCGGTGCAACGTTTATGGGCTATTAGAAAATCCATAAGTGCAACGAGTGCCGTCTTTCCACGTCCACGCACCGTCGATGAAAATCGCACGGTCACCGGTCGCGATCTCTGCCGCTCGTAACACTATTTATCCGGTTAATTCGTAGGTATTCCGGACATTGTCGAGGCTTTACCTAGCACGGGATACTTCGAGCCTGTTATTTCGCAATAAATCACACTGCGAGATGGAACCGAGCTTGTCGATAGTAACGAGGGATTCAGCCCCGTTCGGTTCGGCCCCTCTCAGAGTAAACAGCCACGAGCCATTAAACTACGCGTAATACCCGAAGATGATCGATTCTTACGTAACACGGAAACTGTCATTCATTCGACTCTCTCTCTCTCTCTCTCTCTCTCTCTCTTTTTTTCCCCTACAGTTCAATATAATTCGTATCTTCGAAAGATTACAATTTTCTTCCAAAATAACGTAAAAATAATAATACTGTCGTCGAAATATGAATATTCGAATGCTTTAAACCAAGCTTTTGCTACTTTATTGTACTCGAATATTCGTTAATTCAATATTCATTTTAGATTTTTTTATTATTCTTGGGTATAGAGCGAACAACAGATTCGTAGCAGTTGATCCTCGAGTCGGTCGTTATACCGTGAAACTTTGTTGCGAACGGATCGCACGTTGGAAACGTGGTTGCGCAAGTTCGGTAGCAACAAGCACATGAAAATGGAATCATATTAAGATGGAAAGCGTTCCGAACCGTACACTAGGTAGAACGCAGAACCCAAGCGTTGATACAATGGGCTGCGCGGACCTAACCCGTCCGCTGTCCCTGCGTAATTCTGCGAAACACCCCTACTGTGTCTCCTCTATTGTGCCTCCGGGCGTAACAATGTCAAAGTCTATACCGTTAAGCCGTCGACGAAACGTGTACGCGGTGTACCCCAATTATTCGTCTTCCGCGAAACAGTCCTCGGCCCTGTCCCATCGTCGATCTTGGCAGACCGCTCGGTTTAATCCCTTGATCCTTCGATGCCCACCGACTTTCCCTTTTCACAATGGTACACTTGAACGTACTTCATTATCCTATAACGGTTACTTCGTATTTTAGGATGAACTTCTACTTAAGACTGACATATTCGACCTAGATCCTGGTGCAGGAAGAATTTTCAAATTTCCTCGGTGAAGTTGAATACTTAAATGAATTCAAGAATATTAGATCACTAGAGGGGTAATGGAACTTTCAAAATGTTGGAATATTCCAGTTTAGTGAGCTTGATGGTTTTCTTTGCCATGTCAAGTCCCAGTGTACCAATCGGATGTCACGCGTATATACGAATTAGTTATCAATAAATTGACTGGATGCAAAATAAACGGACGCGGAGCCGAGACACAGAGCGCGGAGATTATAATTTCTATCCGAAATATTCCCCGCGTTTTTTATGGATCATCCGAGACGCGCGTCGTTTGACCTGCAAACGATCGTACGGTTTTTCACGGCCTCGGGGAAACCTACGAATGGCGTTAAATCACGGATCCGAGGCGATTCTCGCTCGATCCGCCGGCAACGAGCCAAAACTCCGCTCCGCGGGAAACCTGCCCTCCGCCCGGTGCTCCTTTCGGTTTCCCGGCTGTACTCGCGGCGGTCGAGGAACGCGGCCAAATTGGTTAGGCAAGAATAAGAGGTCCGAACTTCCATTACCAATGGCCCACGCTATATTTAATCGTCCCAGGAGGACGGGATTAAGAACACAAAAATCCCAGAGCGGCGAAACACCACTTTTCGACAATTAAATTCGAACAGCCATTCCTCCCGTTGCCCGACGTACCGACTGGATCTCGCTTGAACCGAAAACTTTAAGTGCATCCAATTTGAATTACGGATTAGCATTAGTCATAAATCTCGGCGAGCGTTTATTATGCAGGCGGGCGATGGACGAGGGGAGGAAGAAGGGTCACCCCGCACTAAATCACACGAGTCAAAATAACATAAAATGGTAAGTCAATTAAGGGACGCGGTACTTAACGGTTGTTTCTTTAAATTGTCGCGTGAATTCGGTTTAAATCTTCGTAGCTTCGTCGATTCGTTACTACGTAATAATATAATCATAAATCGCTATTTATTTCCGTGACAACATTCGATAAGTCACTTTCTATTACCTTCCAGAATTTCCCTCGGGAATACAGAAAACGCTATAATATTCGCACTTCCAACTTTTAATAATAAAGATAACTTCAGCTAAGTTCTCGCGTGTATATAATTAAATAAAGGACTTTATGAATAAAATTCGTTTCACGTGTCTCGTCGAAAACGAGCCGATCTCGTTGGCCAAGATTACTCTCTCTTCGCGATTTTCCAATGGCGCGGGTCGCAGCGAGGCGGGAGGGGTTAAAATCAGCTGATCCGGAGTAACGAGGCCAGGAGGATCCGAAGGCGTCCTGTCGCGATTTGTTAGGCTCGGGAAACGCGACACCGATCCGATTATGCCTCTCGAATTACCGAACAGCTCGGTCTCTGTCTCTTTCTCTGCGCCAGCTCGTGGGAGCACGGTGCGCCCCGCGACACTTGAACCGCGCACACCCCCGTGGATGTTTATGGTTCCGCAGACGGTTCCGTGGGGTTCGCGGTACATATCCATCCATCCGGACGCGGTTGCTCCTCGTGAGAAAAAAGGCGCTGTTAGTAAACACGCGACGCGAGAGGGCCAGCCACAGAGAGTCGCTTAACACATTTGCATCGTGTGACGGAATGAAAAATATTTCCTCATCGAAACAATTTTTATATAACATTGGAATGATTGAAGTGTAGAAGTGGGTAGATCATAATATAAAATTAAGTAATAATATAGTGAACAATATTGCAATAATGATATAGTAATACCGATTGTTCATTGACACTTACGAAGGGGTTAAGATATTCGTTGCTAACTTACACTGCATATCCAGTGCCAAAATATTATTAGTTGAACTCTATCGGTACAATAAATTACAATAGTAAAGAAACAAGGGACCGATCGGTCTCATTGGCGGTCGCTAAGCGTCCTTTATCACTGTCGATGGGACCGATCGGCAACATTGCCAATGAGCGTGCCAAATCTCACACCTCGATGCCGTGTTTCATTGACCATTCGTATTCTCTGAACGCTCCGTTTCTTTCTCGTCACGCTCGAGTAAGCGCCGCGGACACACCTCGTCCTCGTCCCTCTTGTTTTTCGTTAGCCGGGTTTCACTTCTTCCGTCTCTTATTGCCCGGTTCGGGGAAACAAGGGCGTAACGTGGCGTCTCCCGTGGTCTTGCTCTTTTTCCCTCTTTTATTTTCCTTCTTCGGTTGTATCAGACAACCGCGTCCCGGGTTAGAGGTCCGCGGTTTTTTAGGCTTTCTTGGAAAATTATCGGGACAGGCGTGCAGCCCTGCGGTCCGCACGGGCGGATGGTAGCGGACCGAGTCGTATAGGTTCGGGGGATTCGCGTGTTGGTGACCGGGATATCGTGTTCCCCCCGGGGTTTCGAGGAAGATAAAAAAGTCGCCGGATTTCTGAATGGGCGTTAAATGGCTGACGCCGGGCTACGTCCCCGCTTTGGATTTCTTCGACTATGCTCCCGCTGCGCTTTGTAGCGCTTTTTAATCTCCGTGTTCTGTTCTTGCGACGGTTACATTTCGGGTTTCTTTCACGGACGTGTGTCGAAATTAGCGGCAGGTTAATGGAACGCGGCACTTTGCGCGGGGAAACGATCGAGCGGGATTTGAATAAAAATGTGACAATGTCCGGGGTTTTAAACGAACCGTCACAAGGATTAATAGATTTCGTGATTTTGTTGTGAGGCAAAGAGCCCCGTCGCAAAAAGCTCGACACGGTGCTTGTGCGCGGTCTAAAATGGAAATGATAATGTAGTTTCGTTGGAAATGTAAATATATTCAAATAAGACCAGCTAAGTATTTATGTGCATTAATCATAAATCTAATTGCCGGACGACTCATTGAGCGACGTCGCGTTTATAATAATTTATGTAACTTCACTCGTAACAAGCGCGCGTTCGTAATAAATTATGCATTTTTAATCTCCCCGCTGATTGTCCAATTAATTCCGTAGCGGACTCATCGTTCCGCTTTATATAATTGCCGCAATCATAATATTACATTTTGCTATTAGCAAGTAGACGATATTAAGTCCCTTCATTACCGATAAACGGGATATAAGAAAGAGATAATGGTGGAAGTACCCAAGTTTGATGCCGGTAATTGATAGCGTGCAATAAAGTATTCCGATGAAAATAAATCTGAAAAACTGCGGCGGCATTAATTGAAACAATAACTTTTATTTTATTCAATCTACGTTCCCATAAATTCTTCCTTAAACATGCAAATGCACGACTCATGCCCGCGTATCCTCTATCCCCAGCCACTGCCAATTTTCTCATTTTATGTGCCACAATTACAAAGCCTAACCACGCGCACGAATAAAAACCATTACGATTATATCTTTATTAAAAACATACTCTCCTCGTTTTTTTCTCCTGACGAGTACGGGCGTCAGCCACATTTGAAGGTAAACAGTAACCCCCGTTGTTATTTATTCGAAATAAACTTTGATCCCCGACAGTCGCGGGGACATTCCTTTCCAGAAAATTACCGAAGATCGAACACGTTAACCGGTTCAGTCCCACCGCGCTCGCTTTATCTTCAACCCCTGCCGATTTCATCCCCCCGCCCGTTATCCCTGCGTTTCTTATGCAGATACGGCGGCACCGGTGGCGAAGTCACCGTCGTCTCACGATACAAATGTTATTCATGGCGAACATGGTCGCCGGTACGCACCGTGACTGATGCCTTTCAGGAATTTATCATCTTGCACCCGTGATCTCCGATGGAAGTTGGCCGGCGGCCGGTAGGTAATACACGCGCGTATACGGGGTGGCGTATTATAACAGACTAAGGGCGGATAACCCGTGATCGATCACCCCCGGTGAATGCGACACCCCTACGAACACATATCCGCGCCCCATTAAGCTCGCCCTTACGAACGACGTGCGCGCATCTATCGCGAGGCGGGCCTCGCCGACCCCGAAGATTCTATCGGCCGCCAGCGGGGTGGTGTGTTTTTTTGCCCGGAGAGGTAAATAATTGAGCGTAATGCCATGGCCGCCACTTTCCGCCTGTAATCTCGTTTCTCGGCGATATTGTGATCCGCGATGCTTGACTTCTGCTAGCTGGATCATTGCTCCCCGTCGTTAGGGGGTTGGAACGGCCGCCGAAAAACGCTGAGGGGTTTCGTAAGTTTATTGGAACAGTTTGTGAAAATAGTCGGTTGTCACGTGTCGCATCTGAAGTGGGCGTGCATCGTTAGCGTCTGCGATAATGTAAAGTACGTGGGAAATAATGATTAAAATCGAGTCGGTGTTTCATTCGCGTGAAAGAATTTCATACCGAGCAACCGGTAATTATTGAATCCGCATGGTATATAATGGAAATATGTTCAACTACTCTATATCAATAAATTACAAGATTCCCATTAATTAACCCAATTACTACTCCACCGTATCAACTCGACCGTGTTCAATGTCATAGGGGTAGTATCGTAGCTATCAAATTCATTTTTACCCGTTCAATTAACGTTACACCCTTCGCACCTGCCCTCCCGGGAGCGCGTACCACCCAAGGGCGTCGCACCTTCGCAATGAAAGACACATTGTAACTATGTCGAAAAGATCGAGACCACGGAGTGTGGCCTGTAATTACGTGAAAAAAGGCGGAGGCGAAGTCCCGCATGGCTCGGGAACGCCAGAAACGTCGCGTGTTTCAACCGACGATGCTCAATGAACAGCGATCGATCCGAGCGATAATTCGCCGGAGGTATCGGAGATGCTCTAAATTGTAGCCCGGCAGATTGGAGCGACGGCTGTCAAACAGGGTAGCAATGAACGCTCGTGCATCGGCCACAATGTGTATAATTTTCCAGCGCCGAGGCGGATCGGAGCGGTGCCGACTCGTGGAATTTTTCTTGAGGTCGCGACTTCGCGCGGGATCGACCAACGGGCACGCATGAATTTCTATCGCAACCAACTAACGATTCACGATTATCGCGCTCGCGAACCGGTGGTTAAAAATCACCGAGCCGAAGAGGGAAAAATTAGCTTTCGGTGCGAGACAGGAGATGAAACGGCCGCGAAAGGGGGAAGGTTCGGTGGCGGCGATAGAGGGGGTAGAAGGATCGGTCGATAAGGCAACATTGTACGCGTAGTTGTCGAGCGGGGAACGCGCGAAACCGGAACGAGACCGCGGCGTTTTGTAAGAGCTCGTTACCGAACTCCCGCGCGCGTTCCTCTTCTTATTTTATTCTCATTCTTTCCTTTCCCTCCGGTTCTTTTTTCGCTTCTCCCTCGTCGCGTTGCTGTACCGAGCGCGCGCGCGCGCGCGAGTCTCGTCTCGTCGCGTCGCGCAATTACGACCCTATCGGAGGGGGGAATTTTAGTATCGCGGAGGAGCGTTTAATGACGAGATCAGATTTCCGAGCTTCATTCCAGATGGTAATTTATGCCGAGTCCGCCGCTAAGACGCCCACGTTTACTTCGTTCCCTGTCTATCACTATTATCGCTAACGCAACGACCGTGAGAGGTGCATGCTCGTCGGATTCTCCACCTACGGGGCAACGAGCGGCAGGGAGGGGGACACGCGAGACGGACTCTAATTGTTTTACGCGGGGAATCGGGCCCGGTGTTCGAACGCTTTCCGCCCGACACTTCGTTACGATGTAATATGATTTCATCGTATTCTTGCGTTACGCCGTATTGTGGTCGCGGCGGTGTTCGGTTTATGGATCGTGGAGTCGTGTTTGGGATTTAACTTGCACTTACCCTGTGCTCCGCGGAGCGTGTATTGACGACTACACCGCCAATTCCGCGGATTTGCAGTGTTGGATACTAGGAAAAAGTGGAATCGTGGGACACGAAGGTGTAGCCTTGCTATTCATCGATTGATCGATCTGTGTCTGTTTAACCCTTTGCGCTCTTGTGTCAAATATGACTAGAATATTATTCGAAGGTGTGACATTTTTTAATTGTATTACGTTGTTGTACTATCTTCGATAGTATTGGTACAGATAATCTTTTATGCTGTTTCGTATTAACTGATTGTCTTTCGAAACACATTTCCAGTAAAACACTCGGAGTAAAACAGAATTATGGAAAAGTAAATGTGAAGGGAACCCGGTGTGCAAATGGTTAATAATACGTTGTAATGGAAATATATTAGTATATATTTTATCATTTGTTGTTGCTAATGGTGATTGTTGTATGCATTATAAATATCGGTAATATTATTATTTATTTCTCATTGGATACAATATAGATTTGTTTCGGAACATATGCGTACGAAGAATGTACATATTAGATGTACATTTAATAGATACTTTGTACTGGAAAATTCCGTGTAATTCAGTCCTGCTAAAAGTTCAAATCGTTTTGATAATTACTCGACGTCAGAGTTTCATGAGAACGGTGAAAACTTTAAAAATCTTAATAGTCTTCATCCTTCCAACACCTTGACAGTCTTCAAACGTAATCGGTTCCTGAATGTGAGCGTCGATTTTTCGTGCGATTTAATTACATCGTGATCTATGTATCCTCATTTACCAATAATTCCACTTTGTATCGTACGACACTAATGCTCAACCATTTGTGAAAGGTCAGTGTACATAACTTTCTCAAAAATTTCTAAATTTCCAATTAGACTCCAAGCGATTCCGAGTAACTTCCAATGCAACCCGCTGTCAGTGACTCGCTGCGCACGTTAGCGGGAACCTCCGCTCCTCGTTGCATACAGGGTGTCGCCTAGCGCGTAGGAAGTGAAACGGGTACAGATCGAGTGCACGAAAACATTACAAGCTGTAGCCTAATTCGCGTTGCAAAAATCCTTTTCGCTAATAGATACACCACAGTCAACTCATTAACGAGTTTCCTCTGATATTCGTGACTCATGAGGAACAAAACAACTCGATCCAACGATCACCGAATGAAACACAAATACACTCGAATAACAGTCCCTGACAAACGACCTATACTCCTTCACCTAGAAACATCCGCATCGGTTACTCCGAGTACAGTTGAACACCTACGACAGCGGAATATTTTCACTAATACCTCCAACTGAGAAGCAACATTGTATCCAACGCAAGTTTACCCAAATTTCTTATCGTTTTCACGTCTCGGTCTTCCACGGTGCTTCCCACGCGCGACAGGACACCCAGTATAAGCGGAGGTCGCGAAGAATCCTTTTCGGTGAGCCCGAAACGTTCGCCTCGGTCCGGAGTCACCTTCCCGACAGCGGATCGCACCCACGGCACCAGCACACGCATCAGAAACAGAATAGTTCGGGCTAACGAATCCCGAATATCTCGATCGGGGATCAAGCGACGATTCCGTGGCCGCGCGGTCGGAACACGGCGAAATTCCAGCGGAGCACCGTGGGGACGAGGAATTCCGTCGCTCGCCGCGTTCCGATGCGCCGCGCCGTCCGCCTCGCGCGGCCCCGATCGGCCGGGCCTGAAAGGACGGGGCAGAAATCCTCAAACGAAATTCCAGTGTGACTAAACCCCCGTGGATGACTGGCAGGCCGGCTGCATACGGGATGCAGCGGGAGGGTTGGGGTCGCGCCGGGTATCACCATCGGGAGATCTTCTCCGTGTCCTCTATCCTTCTCTCATCTCCTTTCGACCGCTTGAAAAGACCGTAGCCCAGAGGGCGGACGGGAAAAGAGGGCCGGAGAGATGATGCATCGCGGCGGCGATCATCCGGAGAACGGCACGATGAACAGCCACCGACCGTCGAACGCCTCGCGGTGAGAACATTAGCCGGCGATATTAATTTTGCGCGGGAGGCTAATTCGATGCGAGTGGTGCCCCGGTTTCTTCTCTTCTCCTCGCGAGCCAAGCGAGGATCGTTGCGAATCGAATGACTCCTTGACGGACCTTCTGATACGAAATTAGCGTAAGTTGGATTCTGGTCACCTCTGGAAACACGTTCCTTCCATGAAAAGAGGTGATCTCGATACGCAAATAACTACGTCCAATGGCAAAAACACGTTACCGAGCCCATCGAAATTTGTTCATTCGTAGCAACTTTATCGTCAGCGACGGAATTCCTACCGAAGAACCTCCCCGAGGCGCACCGCATGATCTTGTCTCGATGCTCCGCACGGTTCGCGGTGTTTTTTTACATTACCGGGTGAATTCCACGCTGGAACATTCGTCACGGGCGCCGGGGTGGGGGCACGCGTGCCCTGATTTACGACAGAAAATGACGAACGATCCACGGGCGACGTTATTGTTTGTCCGTGCAGCGAGATCTGAATCTCGATGCGCGGCGAAGGCGTTCAGTATGCAAGCCGGCTCTCTCATTACGTCTCCTCGGGCCCGCTGTCAAAGACGGCCGAGAGGAGTCTCTCTCTCTCTCGGAGTCGATGGAAAAGGTGGGCCTTGGTGAAAGAAGAGGGGCCCGGCTGCGGCGGGAGGCGGAGGAGGAAGAGAAAAGGAAAAAAGGGGAAAAGGGTCCCTCTCGGGTCCGGCGTTCCCCTCTGCGCCCCTCGGCCCGGGCACTTTCGGTCACTCTGTTCGTTTCTGGTGACGGTAATGCCCGTTCGTAGGCTACCTTATCGCGACCGGGGGCCGTGGACCGGTGCGGACTGGTTAGATGCATTTCGTGTAAGGTCGGCCCATACATTTCCTAAAAAGACCGTATTACCTGACCCCTTGTCTGTTGGGCCGCCCAGGGCACGGCCCGGCGTGAAATATATTTATACGGTTTATCTGGCCGCGGCCGTCATATCGAGGGCTACCTGACGTCGAACGAAATTTCTGTCCGCGCCGCGCGATACCCGGTAAAAGATTTTTCGCGTTCCAGCCGATTCCTTCGATTGACCGCCGGCACTCGGTGCGGTTTCCTGGTCGCTCGCGTGGGACGGCGCGGGGATACGCGAGATACTCGAGCCTCCATCGCGTTATCTCGAGTATTCGCTAATGGAGGAAACGGTATTCAATTGCTCGGCAGGTTTTATGAAACGCTCGGTGATCCTGATTAAAGGTTAATCGGTTCCGTGTTACATCTGGCAGGTTCTTTTGGACGGTGAGATCTCCTGGTTCGGAGATGAGGAATAAATGATGGTGATTGATGGTTCGTGATCTCGTTAGACTTATCTGTGATCGTTGTCGATGGTACTCTTTGATCTAGCGGCTGCTATTGTTAACCCGAAGTGCTTTCACGTTTGACAATTCGGAGTTGCCGGTAATTGTTGATGTCTCCACCCTGTTCGCCGGCCGAGGATGACGCGCGCGATAGAAAATTCTTGGATATTAGAACTATTCGCTGCATCCCCGTGCAGAAGAATTCGACAAAAACGAGTGAGATTCTTTCCGGAATGGAAATCCGAGTGCCGTTTGCCTCACAATGGAAGACGCGCACGCATCTACATACATATACATAACACAGCCGGGCGATGACACGCGAGAAATCCCAGCCCCGGCGCGTCTCTCTGTCGTCACTTGCAAATGCATAGAAATTCTACGCGCGACGTCCCAACGTCGAATAACAAACACAATTGCGACGGCCGGTCCTCCCGCGCGGCCCCCGCGACGGAACGCATCCCCGGGATCTTCGTTAATTAAACCCGGACTATCCATCTGATATCGAAACCCTCCCTTCCACGGTTCGATCTTTGCACCGAATTAATTTCTTTGCGCCTGAATCTTCATTAAGCGGCGAGCATCTTCGAGGCAACGAGTTTTCCTCTGGCCGGCCGCTTAGACGCTGTCTCGGAGAAAAGCAACCCTTAAATTTCCCCGGAACGGTGAATTATTCACGGCCGTAGCTCTTAGTCACCGCTCGATTTGGTATATCGAAATTAAACAGTCTTGTATATAATATTAAACTTCGTATAATGCATTAATATATGAAATATTGAAACAATATATCTTTGATTCTTAATTTACGTATCGTTTCCCATTAGTTTCAAAGATGGTCGTCTGTATTTCACCGGAAAACATTGAATGTTCCCAGCGGAAAGCTTTCGAGTGAAAAGGATTAAAGCAGAAGCGCCGGGGTCGACGCGGATCGCTGAATAATCGCATAATTAAGATCAACGACTCGTCTAAGTCCGGTAAAAAATCGTGATGCGGCCGGTATGCGCGATCCGATCGTAGATTACGATTCGAACGGAACCCGCTGGCCCTTCGACGGATATCCACGGGGCCCCTTTTATTTGGAAATGTTCGATCCGCCGTTCGACAACCACTTAGCGCTCGGCTCGGGGATCGAAAAATACGCGGACTCATCCTGACTGGTGCGCTCCCATGGTTATCGAGACCGAGGCCGATCCTCTTCCTAGACAATCCGACGCGGCATTTACAGATCCATCGATCCGACACTGTCGTTCGACGGGGGAAGATCGGAGATCTGCGTAGGTGAGACTTTACAACATTTCAATCTGCCGGTCGTCCCGCTCACGGGCCCTGTTATTAATTATCCTTCGAGAAATCAATAAGAATAACGACTCAATTGTCGCGGCGGATTTCTATTCGGCCGCCTCCGGTTGGCTTGTCATCGCTCCGAGTCCTGGAATATTTTATGTTAAACGACTCACTGTTCTACCCCGTTCCGGAGGATACGGCGGGCAGAATTACGATTGCAATAAAATTTCATTCGGCAATGAGCCGTGACGATAAACCGAAAAATTACACGCGGAACGTCTGGCTCGAATTTATTATACGCGCTCCCTGTTATCGGATGATTCATCTTACGCCGCTCCTCGTGATCGCTTGTCACCCCACAGAAGTATTTACTCGTAACCTACATACTTTCCTATCATCTGATATCCCGGGTATGGCGCGACATATCACAGATTATAATCTCCGTTAAGTTCCGGTTAACGAGTGACACCGATCGTCTCATAAACTAACGATACACAGGATCAGAAATAATTTCGCGACGTCCGGTACGCTCGATTTTCCGCGGTCTTATCTATCCCTGCGTTGCGAGTCCGGAGTTCATTCAGCGTTATCTTAACAGTCTCCGGAACGAAATTTGCGTTCCGTTCACCCTCGACCCCCGGGCGTCGAACGAACGATGAAAAAAATCGAGGGACACCCCGTGGAAGATGCAACAGGACGATAAATAGTCCGCGCGTAGCCGGGCCCCGTTGATCGTCCGTCGGTCGCCGAACAGACGGAGAAACATCGAATGCGTCCGTTTACAAATACACCACGGGCCCAGGCAATATGGGGATCTGTATCGCGTACCCGACTTAAGATGTTATTTCAGTTATTTACGAGATGTCTCGGGACAGGTGACACGCGCCCCATACCTGCCGCGGGTAAACGGCCTCGCCAGCGAGCGTTTTACAAACGACCCGGCGAACCAAGCGAGAAAGCGAACGAGAACCCGGCCGGAAGAAGCGAGAGGCACGGTGAACCAGCGACGGGGTGGGGGAATGGGGATACGGGGGGAGGAGAGCGATAGACACCCTGTAATTACGCGAGGGTGAGTTATGGCGGCACGAGTGCCGCGGTTGCTGCGAGAACCCGGGGATACCTTTACCGTCGATGACACGGGGGGTAACTTCTGCCATCGGATACGGAAATGATAAATATATTAGGCTTCGCGTGTCCAATCACCTGAAGATATGCTCCACCCGCGCCGCGAATCATCGAGGATGATTTGTGACGATGAAATTGAATTTCGGGGCCTTGTTTCGTTCGACATTCTTGTGTTTTTCACGCGGAACTGTCGGAGAATGGAGAACATAGAGGATTACGTCCTTCGAATTCTGTAGAGTAGAAACTGTTTCAAGGACGATAACCTACATTAGTTCCCTTATCTTTGGTTTTCACGAATAGTTCTCTATTTTCAGTTTTATTTTTGAACTCAAATTACATTCCGGTGCTAATTGAACTTTTAGAAAGTCGCCCTCGGACGTATTCGTCCGATCGATATCAATCGATCGTTAGAGCGGACATCTGCGCGTTGTCGCCATTTTCCGCAACGGCGTTTATTCATTTATGCAATGAATTTAGCGAGCTGATCGGTTAACGCGATTTCCGGTTCTTCAGACCGTTCAGCCGGGCAGCGTGTTCGCCGAGGCGTTTTCGCCATGTCGGCCAGATCTCGCGCGAAATTCAAGGCACGGCCAGGGCTGCGCGAATAAAGTTTCGCCCGCGGCCTTGAAACTTCAAGGCGACCGCGGTGATTTGCGCGAAGTCCGGGTTCCCGGTGACGTACACAGGACGAACGGGTAGCTCCGGCGGTAGTCGGCGGACGCGTTCGGTTTTTTGCGGGGCCGCGGCCCGCAACCGTGACACGATCCTTTGTTTTGACGCGGCCGGACAAGTGAGTTATCTGCCGCGGCGGAACGATCGTTCTTCTCGGACACGGACACGTCGCGGAAGTTCTTCCCGAAAAAGATCCATCCGGGCCCGGTGTAAACACGACCGATAAAACGACGAGGGGAGAGAAAGAGAGGGAGTGGAGGGCGGAGAGGGGGTTGGGCCGAAGACTTAACCGGCGGGGAAGAGTGATGCGCCGCGGGAAACCATTCTTTAAAACCCCACACGTCCCGTACCAGCCCTTTCGTTGCAGCCACGGCCCACCTCGGCCAGTAAAAACGGCGAAGCTTGCTCCTGGAAGATGAACTACTACCACCACCCTTACGCCGGTATCGACGAAAGGCTTCGCCAGCGTTCAACCCATAACCATTTAATTCCCGTTTGATCGATGATACGTATCGCGGTAATTTTCTCTTTGATTGTACAACCGAACG